>NW_027288778.1:0-1200000 GCF_037038585.1 Patagioenas fasciata | reverse complement strand
TTGTTTCCAGGGCTTATTGTGACATCCTGGGGACCCCCCTTTGTCCCCAGGGCCCATTGTGACATTCAGGGGACCCCTCTTTGTCCCCAGGGCCTATTGTGACATCCTGGGGACCCCACTTTGTTCCCAGGACCCATTGTGATGTCCACAATGGCCCCGTTGTCCCAAGGGGTCATTGTGACATCCTGGGGACCTCCTTTGTCCCCAGGGCCCATTGTGACGTCCCAGGACCCTCCATTTTTCCAAGAGCCCATTGTGACATCCTGGCGACCCCGCTTTTTCCTCAGGGCCCATTGTGGCACCATGGGGAGCCCCTCTGTCTCCAGGGCCCATTGTGACATTTAGGGGACTCATCTTTGTCCCCAGGGCCCATTGTGACATCCCAGGATCCCCCAATTGTCCCCAGGGCCCATTGTGACATCCTCGGGACCCCCCTTTGTCCCCAGGGCCCATTGTGACACCGTGGGTACCCTGCTTGTCCCCAGGGCTCATTGTGGCATCCTGGGGACCCCCCGTTGTCCCAGGTCCCATTGTGATATCCCAGGACCCCCCTTTGTTCCCAGGGCCCATTGTGACTTCCTGGGGACCCCCTTTGTCCCCAGGGCCCATTTTGGCACCACAGGGACGCCCTTTGTCACTGGGGCCCATTGTGACATCCCAGGACACCCCTTGTCTCCAGGGCCCATTGTGATATTCAGGGAACTGCTATTTGTCCCCAGGGTCCATTGTGACATCCCAGGACACCCCCTTGTCCCCAGGGCCCTTTGTGACATTCAGGGGACCCCTCTTTGTCCCCAGGGCCCGTTGTTGCATCCTGGGGTCCCCCCTTGTCCCCAGGGCCCATTTTGACGTTCAGGAGAGCCCTCTTTGTCCCCAGGGCCTGTTGTGACATCCTGGGGACCCCCTTTGTCACTGGGGCCCATTGTGGCATCCCAGGACCCCCCTTTGTCTGCTGGTCCCAATGTGACATTCAGGGGACCCCACTTTGTCCCCAGGGCCCACTGTGACGTCCTAGGACCTCCCTTTGTCCCCAGGGCCCATTGTGACACCATGGGGACCCCCTGTTTTCCCCAGGGCCCATTGTGACATCTGGTGGACCCCCTTGTCCCCAGGGCCCATCGTGGAACCGTGGGGACCCTCTTTGTCACTAGGGCCCATTGTGACACCATGGGGACCACCCCTTTCTCCCCAGTGCCCATTGTGACATCCTGGGGACCCCACTTGTCCCCAGAGCCCATTATCACATCCTTGGGACCCCTGTGTCCCCAGGGCCCATTGTGACGTCCCAGGACCCCCCTTTGTCCCCAGAGCCCATTGTGACATCCTGGGGAGCCCCCTTTGTCCTCAGGGCCCATTGTGACATTTCTGGACCCCCCACTGTCTCCAGGGCCCATTGTGAACATCCTGGGGACCCCTCTTTGTCCCCAGGGCCCATTGTGACATCCTGGGCTGCCCCGTATGTCACCAGGGCCCATTTTGACACTGTGGGGACCCCCTGTTGTCCTCAGGGCCCATTGTGACATCCCAGGACCCCCAATTGTCCCCAGGGCCCATTGTGACACCATGGGGAACCCTCTTGTCGCTGGGGACGCATTGTGACACAATGGGGACCCCACCTTTGTCTCAAGTGCCCATTGTGACATCCTGGGGACCCCCTTTATCCCCAGGACCCATTGTGACGTCCCAGGACCCCGTTTGTCCCCAGGGCCCATTGTGACATCCCAGGGCCCCACTTTGTCCCCAGGGCCCATTGTTACAGGGTGGGACCCCCCTTGTCCCCAGGGCCCATTGTGACATCCTGGTGACTCCCTTTGTCCCCAGGGCCCATTGTGGCACCATGGGGACCCTCTTTGTCACTGGGGCCCATTGTGACATCCCAGGACCCCACTTTGTCTTAGAAGGTCACTGATCGGACTACTGGTACATCCTGACTCTGCTTTCTCAATAAACATTGAAGAACACCTGGGGTTTGTTTGCTCCAAGGGAAAACTTCCCTGCCACGGTTCCTGGTTCCCGGTCCTGTTTCCCGGTCCGGTTTGGCTTCGCTATCAGAACAGCTGCTGCCTCCACAGCCGCGCTCAAAGTCCCCGTTGTGACACCGGGATGGCGGGAGAAGGGGGGTGGCGGGGGCGGCAGCGGCGGCGATTGGGGGGGGGCAGTCGGGGCTGGGCGGACAAGCGGCGGCTGCTGCGGCTCCTCAGGCAGCGACAGCAGCAGCGATCGGGGGGACGTGGGGGGGCGGACAAGCGGCGGCTGCTGCGGCTCCTCAGGCAGCGACAGCAGCAGCGATCGGGGGGACGTGGGGGGCGGACAAGCGGCGGCTCCTGCGGCTCCTCAGGCAGCGACAGCAGCAGCGATCGGGGGGACGTGGGGGGCGGACAAGCGGCGGCTCCTGCGGCTCCTCAGGCAGCGACAGCAGCAGCGATCGGGGGGACGTGGGGGGCGGACAAGCGGCGGCTCCTCCGGCCGCGGCCAGGACGTGGCTTCGCCGGCACCGGGGCCCGAGACCGCGCGCTGTGGGGCTGCGGGGCGGGTGTGGGGCCGGGGGTCTCCGGGGGTCCCGCAGCGGCCGCTGTGGGGCGGGATGGGGCGGCTGTGGAATTACCTGTGGGGCACTCATGGGGCTGCTGTAGGGGTCTTAAGAGGCATGTCTGGAGCACTTATGGGGCGACTATGGGGCAGGTGCTGGGCTGCTACAGCGGGACCTGTGGGGCACCCAGGTATGTGCACCCAGCACCGCGTGCACGCACACGCAGCTACACACTGATGTGTAAGCAAACACGTGGCCACACACACGCACACTTCCACAAGCGTGCCCAGTCCCATCTATTGACAGAAAGACGTACGTGAAATGTACTGACATGCTTGAGGGTAAACACGTGCGTGGATGTTTGGCACACTGCACACACGCACACGTCTGAACGATGATGCTCCAGCTTTAGCACAAATGGAGCTGACATCAAGGCACTCACATGTGGACAGACCAACGTTTATAGGCACTAAGGCTTTCGCGCACAGGTTCGTCCAAGAACAGGCACATACCTGCAGGCACCTCCGAATGTGTGTTCTGTGCATTCTCTTAAGGGACGCTAGATGGCAGCAAAGACCATGAAATTATTAACCTCAGTCTAACCCTAGGTTTATGACATTTTTTCTTACTATAGATGCGTTTGATGCTAAAAATTCCCCCAAATTGTAATGAATATGCGATAATTGTGTGAATACAAGCATCGCAAGAGCATCCAGTTTTTGGAGCACTTATGGAACATGATAAAGCCAGGCAGAGCCTGACAAAGCGCGACAGAGCCCAACAGGGCTTGACAGAGCCTGATAGAACTCAACAGGGGCCGACAAATCCCGACAGCGCCTGACAGCGAACAGTGGAGTCTGGCCGGGCCTGACAGAGGCTGTCACAGCACGACAGAGCCAGAGGAGCCTGACAGAGCCCAGCAAACCCGACAGGAATAGACAAGGCCTGGGTCACAGACCTGGGTGCGTGTGGAAAGGTTTCTGCCTGTTTTCCAGTGAGGAATGGTGTGTGTGCACGTGGACAAACAGAAGGCGAAGCAACTCGGTTCCAACACTGAAGAAGGCTGCACAGTCACGTAGACACGGGGGCTGCTCCGCTCCTGCTCTCCTGCTCTCTTGCAGGACACAGAGGCCTCAGAGCCCTGTTCAGTTCAGTTCAGTTCCATACAATGTTCACTGACTGCAAGAAAATCCCTCAAATCCCCCACAATGTGGGGCTCAAAAGGGAGTCCCCCTGAAAAGAGGGGGTCACAGTCCAAAAATGCCTGAAAATTCCTGGGGGAGGATAAAACTTATTAAACCCTGTAAATATGAGCGTGAGAATTTCAAACAGAGAGAAGTCTGTCGTTTGTATTTATATATTGCAGAATGGTATTCATGTAGATATAAAATGATTTTAAAATAAAACCCCTTTTCTACTCTGTTATATAAAGGATTTTAGAATGTAAAAAATTTCTGTTGATGGTTTTAAGAATACAAACATCTTATCTATTTGTAGATTAAAAAGTGAAGGACTTGAAAAAGAAAAAAATATCTAGATAGGAACTTAAAACAGAAAAAAGTGTGAGTAGGCAGAGCTCTGTATAATTACTACGTGTTACATAGTCTAAATAGGTAATAAATATCATCTATATATATCCACTCACACCCGTATACATACCTTTAATTTATTAATAAATGTAAATCGATATCCCAGTCTAAATATATATAATTGTAAATATGTCAAAATCTGTAAATTTGAAAAGATACCTGAGTGTTAAAATGGAAGTTTAAATGTATTTAAGTGTAAATAGACACTGGATCAGAGCGCAGCGCGGGACAAACGGGGACGGGTGATGATAGGCGGAGAGAATGGAAATTGACGTGCTTAGCTGGCCAATCAGATTGCGGAGAGGGAAGAGAAGGGGCGGGCCGCGGGGGAAGGGTTGTCGCGAGGGCTTCCCAATGCGCATGCGCAGAAATGGGCGCTGCGAGGTGCACGGGGCGCTCTCGGCGGCCACGTGCGCGCACCGTTGGAGCCCGGAGCGGACTCGCTGCGCCGCTGTTTCTGCGAGGCCCCGGGGAGTGCCCGGCCCGGCCCCGCCCGGCCCGCTCCGCTCCGTCTCAGAGCCGCCTGGAGAGCCGGGTCGGGCAGCCCCTTCTCGGCTCCACCTCTTCCCGAGCTAAGCCACGCCCCCTTGGGGCCGTGCCATGTTGACCGCACCCTCTCCCTACCCCAAGAGGCTCCTCCCATGGGGGCGTGCCCCAGAGAATGCCCACCCCCAGACCACCTCCCATGGGGCGTGACACAGAGGCTCCGCCCCCCCGAGGGGCTCCCCGTGGGCGTGCCCTCTCAGTACCCGCCCCTCGGCACTGACCCCACCCCATGTAGGCGGGGCCACACCCAGCTGCCCCCTCCCATCTGTGACCCATAATCAACCCCATAGCAGCCCTATGGCTGCCCCACAGGTCCCGCTGTAGCAGCCCAGCACCTGCCCCATAGTCGCCCCATAAGTGCTCCAGACATGCCTCTTAAGACCCCCACAGCAGCCCCATGAGTGCCCCACAGGTAATTCCACAGCCGCCCCATCCCGCCCCACAGCGGCCGCTGCGGGACCCCCGGAGCCCCCCGGCCCCACACCCGCCCCGCAGCCCCACAGCGCGCGGTCTCGGGCCCCGGTGCCGGCGAAGCCACGTCCTGGCCGCGGCCGGAGGAGCCGCCGCTTGTCCGCCCCCCACGTCCCCCCGATCGCTGCTGCTGTCGCTGCCTGAGGAGCCGCAGCAGCCGCCGCTTGTCCGCCCCCCACGTCCCCCCGATCGCTGCTGCTGTCGCTGCCTGAGGAGCCGCAGCAGCCGCCGCTTGTCCGCCCCCCCACGTCCCCCCGATCGCTGCTGCTGTCGCTGCCTGAGGAGCCGCAGCAGCCGCCGCTTGTCCGCCCCCCACGTCCCCCCGATCGCTGCTGCTGTCGCTGCCTGAGGAGCCGCAGCAGCCGCCGCTTGTCCGCCCAGCCCCGACTGCCCCCCCCCAATCGCCGCCGCTGCCGCCCCCGCCACCCCCCTTCTCCCGCCATCCCGGTGTCACAACGGGGACTTCGAGCGCGGCTGTGGAGGCAGCAGCTGTTCTGATAGCGAAGCCAAACCGGACCGGGAAACAGGACCGGGAACCAGGAACCGTGGCAGGGAAGTTTTCCCTTGGAGCAAACAAACCCCAGGTGTTCTTCAATGTTTATTGAGAAAGCAGAGTCAGGATGTACCAGTAGTCCGATCAGTGACCTTCTAAGACAAAGTGGGGTCCTGGGATGTCACAATGGGCCCCAGTGACAAAGAGGGTCCCCATGGTGCCACAATGGGCCCTGGGGACAAAGGGAGTCACCAAGATGTCACAATGGGCCCTGGGGACAAGGGGGGTCCCACCCTGTAACAATGGGCCCTGGGGACAAAGTGGGGTCCCCAGGATGTTCACAATGGGCCCTGGAGACAGTGGGGGGTCCAGAAATGTCACAATGGGCCCTGGGGACAACTGGGCGGTCCCCAGGATGTCACAATGGGCCCTGGAAACAATTGGGGTGTCCTGAGATGTCACAATGGGCCCTGGGGACAAAGGGGGATCCTGGGACATCACAATGGCCCCTGGGGACAAAGGGGGTGCCCAGGATTTCACAATGGGCCCTGGGGATGACGGGGGGTCCTGGGACGTCACAATGGGCCCTGGGGACAAAGGGGGTGCCCAGGATTTCACAATGGGCCCTGGGGATGACGGGGGGTCCTGGGACGTCACAATGGGCCCTGGGCACAACTGGGAGGTCCCTAAATGTCACAATGGGCCCAGGGGACAGAGGGGAGTCCCCAGGATGTCACAACGGGCTCTGGGGACCAGGGGCGTCCCGAGGATGTCACAATGGGCCCTGGGGACAAAGTGGGGTCCTGGGAGGTCACAATGTGCCCTGGGCACAAAGGGGGTTTCCAGGATGTCACAATAGGCTCTGGGGACAACAGGGGTCCCGACGGTGTCACAATGGGCCCTTGGGACAACGGCTGTCCCCTGAATGTCACAATGGGCCCTGGGGACAATGGGGGTCCCCAGGATGTCACAATGGGCCCTGGGGACAAAGGGGGGTCCTGGGACGTCACAATGGGCCCTGCGGATCAAGGATGGTGCCCTGGATATCACAATGGGCTCTGGGGACAATGGGGGGTCCTGGAATGTCACAATGGTCCCTAGGGACAAAGGGGGGTCCCTTGGATGTCACAATGGGGCCGGGGACAAAGGGGGTCCTGGGATGTCACAATGGGCCCTGGGGACAAAGGGGGTCCCCAGGTTGTCACAATGGGCCCTGGGGACAAAGGGGGTCCCCACGGTGTCACAATGGGCCCTGAGGACAAAGGGGGTCCCCAGGTTGTCACAATGGGCCCTGGGGACAAAGAGGGGTCCCCAGGATTTCACAATGGACCCTGGGGACAAAGGGGGGTCCTGGGACGTCACAATGGGCCCTGGGGACAAAGGGTTCCCCAGGATGTCACAATGGGCTCTGGGGACAAAGGAGGTCCCCAGGATGACACAATGGGCCCTGGGGATGACGGGGGGTCCTGGGACGTCACAATGGACCCTGGGGACAATGGGACGTCCTGATATGTTACAATGAACCCTGGCCACAATTGGGGGGTCCTTAGATACCACAACGGGCCCTGTGGACAAAGGGGGTCCCCACGGTGTCACAATGGGCTCTGGGGACAAAGGGGAGTCCCCAGTATGTCACAATGGGCCCTGGAGACAATGGGGGGTCCTGGGATGTCACAATGGGCCCTGGGGACAACGGGGGTCCCGACGGTGTCACAATGGGCCCTAGGGACAAAGGCTGTCCCCTGAATGTCACAATGGGCCCTGTGGACAATGGGGGTCCCCAGGATGTCACAATGGGCTCTGGGGACAATGGGGGATCCGGGGACGTCACAATGGGCCCTGGGGACAAAGGGGGTCCCCAGGACGTCACAATGGGCCCCAGTGACAAAGGGGGTCCCAATGGTGCCACAATGGGTCCTGGGGAAAAAGGGGGTCCCCAGGATGTCACAATGGGCTCTGGGGACAAGGGGGGGTCCCCAGGATGTCACAATGGGCTCTGGGGACAAGGGGGGGTCCCCATAGTGTTACAATGGGTCCCCAGTGACAAGGGTGGTCCCCAGGATGTCACAATGGGCCCTGGGGACAAAGGGGGTCCTGGGACTTCACTATGGGCCCTAGGGACAAGGGGGTCCCCAGGATGTCACAATGGGCCCTTAGGACAAGGGGGGTCCCCAAGGTGTCACAATGGGCCCTGGGGACAATGGGGAGTCCTGGGACATCACAACAGGCCTGGGGACAAGGGGGATCTCCACCCTGTCACAATGGGCCCTGGGGACAAAGGGGGGTCCTGGGATGTCACAATTGGCCCTGGGGACAAAGGGGGTCCCCATGGTGCCACAATGGGCCCTGGGGACAAAGGGGAGTCCCCAGGATGTCACAATGGGCCCTGAGGACAAGGGGAGGTCCCCATGGTGTCACAATGGGTCCTCAGTGAGAAGGGGGTCCCCCATGGTGTCACAATGGGCCCTGGGGACAAGGGGGATCCCCAGGGTGTCACAATGTACCCTGGGGAGAAGGGTTTAGGGGGTTGTGTTAGGGGGTTGGAGGATTAGGTGGTGCAGGATTTGGGGGTGCAAGGCCAGGGGAGCAGGATTTTGCGGGGCCTGATTTGTGGCTGCAGAGTCTGGGGTTACAGGTTCCAGGGGTGCAGGATTTGGGGGTTCAGGGTTTAGGGCAGTAGGATATTTGGGTGCAGGAGTTTGGGGTGCAGGGTTTGGGGGCCAGGATTTGGGGTTGCAGGATTTAGGGGTGCAGTGGTTTGGAGTGCAGTGTTTTGGGGTGCAGGGTTTGGGGAAGGAGGATATGGGGGTGCAGGGTATAGGAGAGCAGGATCTTGGGGTGCAGGGGTTTGGGGTGGGGGGCTTGGTAGGGCAGGATTTGGGGGTGGAAAGTTTAAGCGGTAGGGCTGGGGGTGCAGGATTTGGGGGTGAAGGGGTTGTGGGGTGCAGGGTTGTGGGGTGCAGGGTTTGGGAGATCGGTACGTGGGGCTGGAGGATTTGGGGGTGCAGGGTTTGGAGCAGCAGGATCTGGGGGTGCAGAGTTGGGGGGTGCAAGATTGGGGGTAGCAGGGTTTTGGGGAGCAGGGTTTAGGGGTCAGGCTTTAGGGGGACAGGGTTTGGGGGGCAGGGTTGGGAGGGATGATTTTGGGGTGCAGGGTTTAGGTCAGCAGGATCTTGGGGTGAAGGGGTTTGGTGTGAAGGGTTGGGTAGGACAGGATTTGGGGTGCAGGTTTTTAGGGTGCAACTTGTGGGGGTCAGGATTTGGGGTACAGGGTTTGGGGGTGCAGGGTTTAGTGGTGCAGGGTTTGGGGGTGCAGGTCTTGGGGAGGCAGAATTAGGGTGCAAGACTTGAGGGTGCAGGGTTTGGGGGTTTGGGACATGGGGCTGGAGGATTTGGGGGTGCAGGATTTGGGGTGCAGTGTGTGGGGGTGTGTCCTGGTTTTGTTAAAAACAAGTTTCTCTTTTAGTGAATTTGCCTGTCAGCTCAAGCCTTCATGTCAGCTGCATTTTCCTGGAGAACCCAACACATGTTTTGGTTAAACCCAGCAAGGGAATGCAAACTTATTGATAAGCACGGATGGACATCTCGCGAGGGGGGCAACGAGAAACCGGTGATCGAGAGACTGACCAACGGTGAATAACATTCCGTTCACGTGAATACTTCATATAAAAGTGGGAGATCACGAGGATCTCGTCCCCTTTGCCTTTTCCCTTTTTTCCTCATGGCCGACATCAGGAGAGGACCTTGCTGGTCGTCCCTGCGAACGGAGGCCAGTGAGAGACTGAATCCAGCTCCGGTTGGCTGCAGAGTCCGATCCAGGACTTTGGGTGCTGGCTCTGCAGTTGCTGAGACTTACAAGATTGGTTTTGTATATTTTGTATTATTTTCTCTGTTCTTATCAGTAGCATTAGTAAAACATCTTTAACTTTTCCAGCTCTCTTCTCTCTGTGCTTCTTCCCCTCCCGATCGCCTGTGCTGAGTGGGAAGGGGGAGAGGGAGGGGCAGAAGGGGGAAGTGGGGGGGAGAGGAGGTTGACAACACATCTGCCAGGGTTTGATTGTCACCCCGCAATCCTAACCCTCGACAGATAATTGGCGCCCAACGTGGGGCCAGAGAACGGGGTAAATTTGGAGATTTTTGGCTTTTCTACTGCTCTGACGTACCTTTCAATTTTCTTGGCACGGTGCTAGCTCATAGAGTTGTGATACTCGCGCGTCTGTTTGATTCGGATATTATTTAGTCGTGATGATGATCCTGTGTGGTTTGGCACTGGTTTATTTCATTATACTGCAGCCGCTAATGTATTTTTACTCGTTTTTGCTTTACCTTGAAAAACCTCCAGGAGAGATTAAAGAGCAGAATGGCTCTATATTTGCTAATTGGTCAAGCGAATCTTTAGAAAGGCTGACTAACAATACTTTTGTGATTTCGCTGGGACAGTTTGCAAATGTGTTAGAGAACTTTGAATACCCTTGGAGCTTTGATAGAACTGTGATGGTGTTATCTGGTTTGCTGAATGTGTGTCAGTTTGTGTTACTGTTAAGAGAAATGAGGTTCAATAGGAGGTTTGCGTCTCTTTTTAGTCCTGAGATTTGCGGTGCGCCTTCGGAAGCTTTAGCAAAAAGCACTCCTGGCCGCTCGAGAAAAGGCAAAACAGCCAAAGCTGCTGCTGCAGCCACTGCCCCCCAACCGCGGCTTCGCAGGCTGAAGCTCCAGCTCCTCCGCATTGCTCCTCTGCCAAGGGCGCTGCAGATAACGTTACTTCTCCAGCCTCAAAGGCTGACAAGGCAGCCCCCCCGCCTTCACACACTGGGCACTGTTGCTGCTGTAACCACAGCAATCACTGTGACAGTCATTCAGACTCTGAAAATGAATCAAATGATGGTGAACCCATATCAGCATCAGTTGCTGGTTGTAAGAAAGTCACTAGAAAGACCACTCGTGCAGCAGGTGATGGCACAGGGCCAACATCAACCCAAGGGGCACCATCATCAGGGCAGGGTGGAGATGAAGTGACCACCACTCGGTCCTTTTCTCCAGGTGAGCTGAGAGACCTGCGAAAAGACTTCAGTTGTCGTGAAGGCGAGAATATTTTAACCTGGCTGCTGCGATGCTGGGACAATGGGGCAGAAACAATTGAATTGGAAGGTGGTGAATCCAGGCAGCTGGGATCTCTGTCAAAAGATTCCACCATTGATAGGGCAATTTCAAGAGAGTCTAATGCCGCTACTCTCTGGACCCGACTCCTGCAGCTATGAAAGCCAGATTTCCCTACAAGGAAGATTGTATATCCACGTTAGGGAAATGGAATACAATGGAGAGAGGTATCCAGTTCCTGAGAGAATGAGCTGTGCGAGAGATCATCTATCTAGGGCCAAACAGCCAAGAGGGGACAGACCCAGATAGAATCAATTGTACAAAATCTATGTGGCGCAGATTTGTACAAAGTGCACCACCTGCATATGCTAAGTCATTGGCAGGAATGGTCTGGTCAGCTAGAGGTGTACAAGAAATTAATGAAGTGATTGAGCAGCTCCGGTACTTTGAGGACAGCCTTGCTGGTTCTCTACGGGCTTGTGTCTCCGCTGTGGAGAAACTGTGTGAAAAATCTGATGACCGGTTTGAAAAGCTGCTGCAAGAAATCCAAGAGCTCAGAGCAGACTCGTACCGTTCACGACCTGCACAAACCTATGTTTCAGCTGTTAGGAGAAGGCGTTTCCAATCTCGAGAGAGAGGGCAGAGGCAGCCCACAAAAAGAGGTTCACTGTGGTTCTTCCTACATGAGCAGGGAGAAAACATGAACAAGTGGCATGGAAGGCCGACCTCAGAACTTCAGGAACGAGTACGTGAGATAAAAGGAAAAACTCCTAGGAAGGTGGCTGCTCCAGTTTACAAAAGGAGCAGAAGAGATTGTGATGCTCTTGAAGGAACCTCTAATTCACACCCAGAAACTGTGCAAAACAGGAATTAGAGGTGCCCTGCCTCCAACCAGGTGGAGGAAAGGGATAACAGAGTCTATTGGACTGTACAAATACAATGGCCTGGTACAACACAACCCCAGGAGTACAAAGCTTTAGTGGACACTGGTGCTCAGTGCACAATAATTCCTTCTAATTATAAAGGAACGCAATCCATCAATATTGTTGGAGTGACTGGGGGATCCCAGGAACTGACTGTTGTGGAGGCTGACATGAGCCTAACTGGAAAGAAATGGCAAAAGCATCCCATTGTGACTGGTCCAGATGCTCCGTGCATCCTTGGCATAGACCACCTCAGGAGAGGGTATTTTAAGGACCCAAAAGGGTATAGGTGGGCATTTGGTATAGCAGCTGTGGACACTGAGAAAATTGAACAACTGTCTCATTTACCGGGTCTTTCAGATGACCCCTCTGTTGTAGGACTGCTGATGGTTGACGATCAGCAGGTGCCAATTGCTACCACGACGGTGCATCGCTGGCAATATCGCACCAATCGAGACTCTGTGATTCCTATCCAGAAGCCGATCCGTCAATTGGAAAGCCAGGGTGTGATCAGTAAGACCCGCTCACCTTTTAACAGCCCAATCTGGCCAGTGTGTTAGTCTGGTGACGAGTGGAGACCAACTGTAGGCTATCGTGGCCTGAATGAAGTTACAGCACACTGAGTGCTGCTGTGCCTGACATGCTAGAACTGCAATTTGAACTGGAGTCAAAGGCAGTGAAGTGCGATGCTACAATTGACATTGCTCATGCATTTTTCTCTATTCCTGTAGCAGCAGAGTGCAGGCCGCAGTTTGCTTTCACCTGGAGGGGCATCCAGTATACATGGAATCGCTTGCCCCAGGGGTGGAAACACAGTCCTACCATCTGCCATGGGCTGATCCAGACCACGCTGGAGCAAGGTGAAGCTCCAGAACACTTGCAATACATTGATGACATCATCGTATGGGGCGACACAGCGAAAGAAGTCTTCAAAAAAGGTGAGAGAATAATTCCTATTCTTTTGGATGCTGGTTTTGCCATAAAACGGAGCAAGGTCAAGGGACCTGCACGGGAGATCCAGTTTTTAGGAGTAAAATGGCAAGATGGCCGTCGTCAGATCCCGATGGATGCGATCAACAAAATTGCAGCAATGTCTCCACCTACTAATAAGAAGGAGACACTGACTTTCTTGGGCGTTGTAGGTTTTTGGAGAATGCACATTCCTGACTACAGCCACATTGTGAGCCCTCTCTATCGAGTGACTCGTAAAAAGAACCAATTTGAGTGGGGCCCTGAACAACGCCAAGCCTTTGAACAAATTAAGCGTGAGATAACTCATGCGGTGGCCCTTGGACCAGTCCGAACTGGACTAGATGTTAAAAATGTGCTCTACACCGCAGCCGGAGATAATGGACTTACCTGGAGCCTCTGGCAGAAAGCACCAGGAGAAACCTGAGGTCGACCCCTAGGTTTTTGGAGTCGAGGATACAAAGGATCTGAGGCCAACTGTACTCCAACTGAAAAGGAGATACTGGCAGCATATGAAGGAGTTGGAGCTGCTTCAGAAGTGATGGGCACTGAAGCACAGCTCCTCCTGCACCTCGACTGCCGGTGCTGAGCTGGGTGTTCAAAGGGACGGTTCCCTCTCCACATCATGGCACCGAAGTTACATGGAGTAAATGGATTGCACTGATCACGCAATGAGCTCGAATTGGAAGTCCCAACCGTCCAGGGATATTAGAAGTGATTACAGACTGGCCAGAAAGTAAAGACTTTGGGATGTCTGCAGATGAGGAGGAAGTAAAACGTGCTGAAGAAGCACCACCATATAATCCGCTTTCAGAGACTGATAAGCAGTGTGCACTGTTCACAGGTGGATCCTGTCGTCTGTAGGAAAACATCGAAGGTGAAAGCTGCTGTGTGGAGTCCCACACGACAAGTTACAGAAGCCACTGAAGGACAAGGTGAATCCAGTCAGTTTGCAGCAGTGAAAGCCATCCAGCTGGCTTTGGACATTGCCGAACGAGAGAAGTGGCCAATGCTTTGTCTCTATACTGACTCATGGATGGGAGCAAATGCCTTGTGGGGGTGGCTACGGCAATGGAAGAAAAGCAACTGGCAGCGCAGAGGTGAAACCATTGGGAACCACGCTGTGGGAAGACATTGCTGCTCGGCTGGAGAGCCTGCCTGGGGAAGTTGGTCATGTAGATGCTCATGTGCCTAAAAGTCGAGCCACCGAGGAACATCGAAACAACCAACAAGCAGATGAAGAATGGGCCCTGGGGACAAGGGGGGTCCCCTGAATGTCACAATGGGCCCTGGGGACAATGGGGGGTCCTGGGATGTCACAATGAGCCCTGCAGACAAGGGTGGTACCCACAGTGTCACAATGGGCCCTGGGCACAAGGGGGGGTCCCCATAGTGTCACAATGGACCCTGGGGACAAGGGGGTGCCGAGGATGTCACAATGGGCCCTGGGGACAATGGGGGGTCCTGGGACCGCACAATGGGCCCTGAGTACAATGGTGGGTCCCCTGAATGTCAAAATGGGCCCTGGGGACAAAAGGGGGTCCGCAGGATGTCACAATGGGCACTGGGGACAAAGGGGGGGTCCCCAGGATGTCACAATGGGCCCTGGGGACAATGTGGGGTCCTGGGATTTCACAATGGGCCCCAGTGACAAAGGGGGTCCCCTGAATGTCACAATGGGTCCTGGGGACAATGGGGGGTCCTGGGACGTCACAATGGGCCCTGGGGACAAGGGGGGGTCCCCAGGATGTCACAATGGGCCCTGGGGACAAAGAGGGGTCCCCTGAATGTCACAATGGGCCCTGGGGACAGGGGGGTGCAGTGGATGTCACAATGGGCCCTGGGGACAATGGGGGGAATCCAGGATGTCAGAATGAGTCATGAGGACAAGGGGGGGTCCCCATGGTGTCACAATGGGTCCCCAGTGACAAGGAGGGGTCCCCATGGTGTCACAATAGGCCCTGGGGACAAAGTGGGGTCCAAGAATGTCACAATGGGCCCTGGGGACAAAAGGGGTTGCCATAGTGCCACAATAGGCCCTGGGGTCAAAGGGGGTCCCCATGGTGCTACAATGGGCCCTGGGGACAAAGGGGGTGTCCCCATGGTGCCACAACGGGCCCTGGGAGGAAGGGGATGGCCAGGATGTCACAATGGGTCCTGGGGAAAATGGGGGGTGCCCAGGATGTCACAACGGACCCTGAGGACAAGCGGGGGTCTCCATGGTGTCACAATGGGCCCCAGTGACAAAGGGGGTCCCCTGAATGTCACAATAGGTCGTGGGGACAATAGGGGGTCCTGGGACGTCACAATGGGCCCTGGGGACAAGGGAGGGTCCCCAGGATATCACAATGGGCCCTGGGGACAAAGAGGGGTCCCCTGAATGTCACAATGGGCCCTGGGGACAATGGGGGGTCCTGGGACGTCACAATGGGCCCTGGGGACAAGGGGGGGTCCCCAGGATGTCACAATGGGCCCTGGGGACAAGGGGGTGCAGAGGATGTCACGATGGGCCCTGGAGACAATGGGGGGTCCTGGGACATCACAATGGGCCCTGGGGACAAGGAGGGATCCCCAGGATGTCACAATGGGCCCTGGGGACAATGGGGGGTCCTGGGACGTCACAATGGGCCCTGGGGACAAGGGGGGGTCCCCAGGATGTCACAATGGGCCCTGGGGACAAGGGCGTGCCGAGGATGTCACAATGGGCCCTGGGGACAATGGGGGGTCCTGGGATGTCACAATGGGCCCTGGGGACAAGGTGGGGTCCCCAGGATGTCACAATGGGCCTTGGGAACAAGGGGGTCCCCCAGATATCACAATGGGCCCTGGGGACAATGTAAGGTCCTGGGCTGTCACAATGGACCCTGAGGACAAGGGGGGACCCCAGGATGTCACAATGAAATCTTGGGACAAAGGGGGTCCCCAGGATGTCACAATGGGCCCTGGAGACAAAGGGGGTCCCCACGGTGTCAGAATGGGCCCTGGGGACAAGGGGGGTCCCCTGAATGTCACAATGGGCCCTGGGGACAATGGGGGGTCCTGGGATGTCACAATGAGCCCTGGGGACAAGGGTGGTACCCACGGTGTCACAATGGGCCCTGGGCACAAGGGGGGGGTCCCATAGTGTCACAATGGACCCTGGGGACAAGGGGGTGCCGAGGATGTCACAATGGGCCCTGGGGACAATGGGGGGTCCTGGGACATCACAATGGGCCCTGAGGACAATGGTGGGTCCCCTGAATGTCAAAATGGGCCCTGGGGACAAAGGGGGGTCCGCAGGATGTCACAATGGGCCCTGGGGACCAGGGGGGGTCCTGGGATGTCACAATGGGCCCCAGTGACAAAGAGGGTCCTCATGGTGCCACAATGGGCCCCAGTGACAAAGGGGGTCCCCTGGATGTCACAATGGGCTCTGGGGACAATGGGGGGTCCTGGGACGTCACAATGGGCCCTGGGGACAAGGAGGGCACCCCAGGATGTCACACAGGGCCCTGGGGACAATGGCGGGTCCTGGGACGTCACAGTGGGCCCTGGGAACAAGGGGGGGTCCCCAGGATGTCACAATGGGCCCTGGGGACAAAGAGGGGTCCCCTGAATGTCACAATGGGCCCTGGGGACAAGGGGGTGCCGAGGATGTCACAATGGGCCCTGGGGAAAATGGGGGTCCTGGCACGTCACGATGGGCCCTGGGGACAAGGAGGGATTCCCAGGATGTCACAATGGGCCCTGGGGACAAGGGGGTGTCCCCAGGATGTCACAATGGGCCCTGCGGACAAGGGTGGTACCCACGGTGTCACAATGGTCACTGGGACAAGGGGGGGTCCCTATAGTGTCACAATGGGCCCTGGGGACAATGTGGGGTCCTGGGATGTCACAATGGGCCCCAGTGACAAAGGGGTTCCCCATGGTGTCACAATGGGCTGTGGGGACAAAACCGGTCCCCAGGATTTCACAATAGCACTGGGGACAAAGGGGGGTCATGGGATGTCACAATGGGCTCCAGTGACAAAGAGGGTCCTAATGGTGCCACAATGGGCCCTGGGGACAAAGGGGGTCCCCTGGATGTCACAATGGGCCCTGGGGACAAGGAGGGGCCCCACGGTATCAGTATGGGCCCTGGGGACAAAGGGGGGTCCTGGGACGTCACAATGGGCCCTGGGGACAAGGGGGGGTCCCCAGGATGTCACAATGGGCCCTGGGGACAAAGAGGGGTCCCCTGAATGTCACAATGGGCCCTGGGGTCAAGGGGGTGCAGTGGATGTTACAATGGGCCCTGGGGACAATGGGGGGCGTCCAGGATGTGAGAATGAGTCCTGAGGACAAGGGGGGGTCCCCATGGTGTCACAATGGGTCCCCAGTGACAAGGAGGGGTCCCCATGGTGTCACAATAGGCCCTGGGGACAAAGTGGGGTCCAAGAATGTCACAATGGGCCCTGGGGACAAAAGCAGTTGCCATGGTGCCACAATGGGCCCTGGGGTCAAAGGGGGTCCCCATGGTGCTACAATGGGCCCTGGGGACAAAGGGGGGTCCTGGGATGTCACAATGGGCCCTGGGGACAAAGGGGGTCCCCATGGTGCTACAATGGGCCCTGGGGACAAAGGGGGGTCCTGGGATGTCACAATGGGCCCTGGGGACAAAGGGGTGCAGAGGATGTCACAACGGGCCCTGGGAGGAAGGGGGTGCCCAGGATGTCACAATGGACCCTGAGGACAAGCGGGGGTCTCCATGGTGTCACAATGGGCCCCAGTGACAAAGGGGGTCCCCTGAATGTCACAATAGGTCCTGGGGACAATGGGGGGTGCTGGGACGTCACAATGGGCCCTGGGGACAAGGAGGGATCCCCAGGATGTCAGAATGGGCCCCAGTGACAAAGGCGGTCCCTATGGTGCCACAATGGGCCCTGGGGACAAAGGGGGTCCCCTGGATGTCACAATGGGCTCTGGGGACAAAAAGGGTCCCCAGGATGTCACAATGGGCCCTGGGGACAAAGAGCGTCCCCAGGATGTCACAATAGGCCCTGGGGACTAGGGGGGGTCCTGGGATGTCACAATGGGCCCTAGTGACAAAGGGGGTCCCTATGGTGCCACAATGGGCCCTGGGGACAAAGGCGGTCCCCTGGATGTCACAATGGGCTCTGGGGATAAGGAGGGTCCCCAGGATGTCACAATGGGCCCTGGGGACAAAGAGCATCCCCAGCATGTCACAATGGGCCCTGGGGACAAAGGGGGTCCCCATGGTATCAGAATGGGCCCTGGGGACAAAGGGGGGTCCCCTGAATGTCACAATGGGCCCTGGGGACAATGGGGGGTCCTGGGATGTCACAATGAGCCCTGCAGACAAGTGTGGTACCCACGGTGTCACAATGGGCCCTAGGCACAAGGGGGGGTCCCCATAGTGTCACAATGGGTCCTGGGGACAAGTGGGGTCCCCAGGATGTCACAATGGGCCCTGGGGACAATGTGGGGTCCCCTGAATGTCACAATGGGCCCTGGGGACAAGGGGGTCCCCAGGATGTCACAATGGGCCCTGGGGACAATGGGGGGTCCTGGGACCTCACAATGGGCCCTGAGGACAATGGTGGGTCCCCTGAATGTCAAAATGGGCCCTGGGGACAAAGGGGGGTCCGCAGGATGTCACAATGGGCACTGGGGACAAAGGGGGTGTCCCCAGGATGTCACAATGGGCCCTGGGGACAAGAGGGGATTCCTAGGATGTCACAATGGGCCCTGGGGACTAATGTGGTCCCCACGGTGTCACAATATGTCCTGGAGACAAAGAGGGGTCCCCAGGATGTCACAATGGGCCCTTGGGACAATGGGGTTCCTGGGATGTCACAATGGGTCCCCAGTGACAAAGGGGGTCCCCAGGATGTCTCAATGGGCCCTGAGGACAATGGGAGGTCCCCATGGTGTCACAATGAGTCCCCAGTGACAAGGGAGGTCTCCACAGTGCCAGGATGGGTCCTGGGGACAAGGAGGTCCCCAGGATGTCACAATGGGCCGTGGGGACAAAGAGGCTCCCCAGGATGTCACAATGGGACCTGGGGACAAGGGGGTCTCCAGGAACTCACAATGGGCTCTGGGGACAATGGAGGTTCCCCAGGATGTTCACAATAGGCCCTGAGGACAAGGGGTGGTCCCCATGCTGTCACAATGGGTCTCCAGTGACAAGGGGGTCCCCAAGGTGTCACAATGGGCCCTGGGGACAATGGGGGGTCCTGGGACGTAACAATAGGCCCTGGGGACAAGGGGGTTCCCCACAGTGTCACAATGGGCCCTGAGGACAAGGGGGGGTCCCCATGGTGTCACAATGGGTCCCCAGTGACAAGGAGGGTCCCCATGGTGTACATGATGGGTCCTAGGGACAAGGGGGTCCCCAGGATGTAACAATGGACCCTGGGGACAATGGGGGGTCCTGGGACGTCACAATGGGTCCCAGTGACATGGGGGTCCCCAGGATGTCACAATGGGCCCTGGGGACAATGTGGGGTCCTGGGATGTCACAATGGGCCCCAGTGACAAAGGGGGTCCCCTGAATGTCACAATGGGCCCTGTGGACAATGGGGGGTCCTGGGACGTCACAATGGGCCCTGGGGACAAGGAGGGATCCCCAGGATGTCACAATGGGCCCTGGGGACAATGGGGGGTCCTGGGACGTCACAATGGGCCCTAGGGACAAGAGGGGGTCCCCAGGATGTCACAATGGGCCCTGGGGACAAAGAGGGGTCCCCTGAATGTCACAATGGGCCCTGGGGACAAGGGGGTGCCGAGGATGTCACAATGGGCCCTGGGGACAACGGGGGGTCGCCAGGATGTCAGAATGGGCCCTGGGGACAAAGTAAGGTCCTGGGATGTCACAATGGGCCCTGGGGACAAGGGGGGGTCCCCAGGATGTCACAATGGGCCCTGGGAACAAGGGGGTCCCCCAGATATCACAATGGGCCCTGGGGACAAAGTGGGGTCCAAGAATGTCACAATGGGCCCTGAGGACAAGGGGGGTCCCCAGGATGTCACAATGAAGTCTTGGGACAAAGGGGGTCCCCTGGATGTCACAATGGGCTCTGGGGACAAGGAGGGTCCCCAGGATGTCACAATGGGCCCTGGAAACAAAGAGGATCCCCAGCATGTCACAATGGGCCCTGGGGACAAAGGGGGTCCCCACGGTATCAGAATGGGCCCTGGAGACAAGGGGGGTCCCCTGAATGTCACAATGGGCCCTGGGGACAATGGGGGGTCCTGGGATGTCACAATGAGCCCTGCAGACAAGGGTGGTACCCACAGTGTCACAATGGGCCCTGGGCACAAGGGGGGGTCCCCATAGTGTCACAATGGACCCTGGGGACAAGGGGGTGCCGAGGATGTCACAATGGGCCCTGGGGACAATGGGGGGTCCTGGGACCTCACAATGGGCCCTGAGGACAATGGTGGGTCCCCTGAATGTCAAAATGGGCCCTGGGGACAAAGGGGGGTCCGCAGGATGTCACAATGGGCCCTGGGGAAAAGGAGGGATTCCCAAAATGTCACAATGGGCCCTGGGGACAAGGGGGTGTCCCCAGGATGTCACAATGGGCCCTGCGGACAAGGGTGGTACCCACGGTGTCACAATGGGCACTGGGCACAAGGGGGGGTCCCCATAGTGTCACAATGGGTCCTGGGGACAAGTGGAGTCCCCTGAAAGTCACAATGGGCCCTTGGGACAATGTGGGGTGGTCCTGGGATCTCACAATGGGCCCCAATGACAAACGGGGACCCCTGAATGTCACAATGGGGACAAAGGGCGGTCCTCAGGATATCACAATGGGCCCTGGGGACAAAAGGTGGTCGCCAGGATATCACAATGGGCTTTGGTGACAATGGGGTCCCCAGGATGTCACAATGGGCCCTGGGGACAAAGAGTGTCCCCAGGATATCATAATGGGCCCTGAGGACAAGTTGGGGTCCCGTGAATTTCACAATGGGCCCTGGGGACAAAGAGGGCTCCCCAACATATCACAATGGGCCCTGGGGACAATGGGGGGTCCTGGGACGTCACAATGGGCCCTGGGGACAAGGAGGGATCCACAGGATGTCACAATGGGCCCTGGGAACAATGGGGGGTCCTGGGACGTCACAATGGGCCCTGGGGACAAGGGGGGGTCCCCAGGATGTCACAATGGGCCCTGGGGACAAAGAGGGGTCCCCTGAATGTCACAATGGGCCCTGGGGACAAGGGGGTGCAGTGGATGTCACAATGGGCCCTGGGGACAAAAAGGGTCCCCAGGATGTCACAATGGGCCCTGGGGACAAAGAGCGTCCCCAGGATGTCACAATGGGCCCTGGGGACAATGGGGGGTCCTGGGACGTCACAATGGGCCCTGGGGACAAGGGGGGGTCCCCAGGATGTCACAATGGGCCCTGGGGACAAGGGGGTGCAGAGGATGTCACGATGGGCCCTGGAGACAATGGGGGGTCCTGGGACATCACAATGGGCCCTGGGGACAAGGAGGGATCCCCAGGATGTCACAATGGGCCCTGGGGACAATGGGGGGTCCTGGGACGTCACAATGGGCCCTGGGGACAAAGAGGGGTCCCCTGAATGTCACAATGGGCCCTGGGGACAAGGGGGTGCCGAGGATGTCACAATGGGCCCTGGGGACAATGGGGGGTCCTGGGATGTCACAATGGGCCTTGGGGACAAGGGTGGGTCCCCAGGATGTCAAAATGGGCCTTGGGAACAAGGGGGTCCCCCAGATATCACAATGGGCCCTGGGGACAATGTAAGGTCCTGGGTTGTCACAATGGGCCCTGGGGACAAAGGGGGTCCCCAGGATGTCACAATGGGGCCTGGGGACCAGGGGGGGTCCTGGGATGTCACAATGGGCCCTGGGGACAAGCGGGGGGTCCCTATGGTGCCACAATGGGCCCTGGGGACAAAGTGGGGTCCAAGAATGTCACAATGGGCCCTGGGGACAATGGGGGGTCCTGGGACGTCACAATGGGCCCTGGGGACAAGCGGGGGGTCCCCAGGATGTCACAATGGGCCCTGGTACCAAGGGGGTGCCGAGGATGTCACAATGGGCCCTGGGGACAATGGGGGGTCCTTGGATGTCACAATGGCCCCCAGTGACAAAGGGGGTCCCTATGGTGCCACAATGGGCCCTGGGGACAAAGGGGGTCCCCTGGATGTCATAATGTGCTCTGGGGATAAGGAGGGTCCCCAGGATGTCACAATGGGCTCTGGGGACAAAGGGGGTCCCCTGGATGTCATAATGGGCTCTGGGGACAAGGAGGGTCCCCAGGATGTCACAATGGGCCCTGGGGACAAAGAGCGTCCCCAGCATGTCACAATGGGCCCTGGGGACAAAGTGGGGTCCCCTGAATGTCACAATGGGCCCTGGGGACAATGGGGGGTCCTGGGATGTCACAATGAGCCCTGCAGACAAGGGTGGTACCCACGGTTTCACAATGGGCCCTGGGCACAAGGGGGGGTCCCCTGAATGTCACAATGGGCCCTGGGGACAAGGGGGTGCCGAGGATGTCACAATGGGCCCTGGGGACAATGGGGGGTCCTGGGACCTCACAATGGGCCCTGAGGACAATGGTGGGTCCCCTGAATGTCAAAATGGGCCCTGGGGACAAAGGGGGGTCCGCAGGATGTCACAATGGGCACTGGGGACAAAGCGGGGGTCCCCAGGATGTCACAATGGGCCCTGGGGACAATGTGGGGTCCTGGGATTTCACAATGGGCCCCAGTGACAAAGGGGGTCCCCTGAATGTCACAATGGGTCCTGGGGACAATGCGGGGTCCTGGGACGTCACAATGGGCCCTGGGGACAAGGAGGGATCCCCAGGATGTCACAATGGGCCCTGGGGACAAGGGGGTGTCCCCAGGATGTCACAATGGGCCCTGCGGACAAGGGTGGTACCCACGGTGTCACAATGGGCACTGGGCACAAGGGGGGGTCCCTATAGTGTCACAATGGGTCCTGGGGACAAGTGGGGTCCCCTGAAAGTCACAATGGGCCCTGGGGACAATGTGGGGTCCTGGGATGTCACAATGGGCCCCAGTGACAAACGGGGGCCCCTGAATGTCACAATGGGCCCTGGGGACAAGGGAGATCCCCATGGTGTCACAATAAGCCCTGGGGACAAAGTGGGGTCCTGGGATGTCACAATGGGCCCTGGGGACAATGGGGGTCCTGGGACGTCACAATGGGCCCTGGGGACAAGGGGGGGTCCCCAGGATGTCACAATGGGCCCTGGGGACAAGGGGGTGCAGAGGATGTCACGATGGGCCCTGGAGACAATGGGGGGTCCTGGGACATCACAATGGGCCCTGGGGACAAGGAGGGATCCCCAGGATGTCACAATGGGCCCTGGGGACAATGGGGGGTCCTGGGACGTCACAATGGGCCCTGGGGACAAGGGGGGGTCCCCAGGATGTCACAATGGGCCCTGGGGACAAGGGGGTGCAGAGGATGTCACGATGGGCCCTGGAGACAATGGGGGGTCCTGGGACATCACAATGGGCCCTGGGGACAAGGAGGGATCCCCAGGATGTCACAATGGGCCCTGGGGACAATGGGGGGTCCTGGGACGTCACAATGGGCCCTGGGGACAAAGAGGGGTCCCCTGAATGTCACAATGGGCCCTGGGGACAAGGGGGTGCCGAGGATGTCACAATGGGCCCTGGGGACAATGGGGGGTCCTGGGATGTCACAATGGGCCTTGGGGACAAGGGTGGGTCCCCAGGATGTCAAAATGGGCCTTGGGAACAAGGGGGTCCCCCAGATATCACAATGGGCCCTGGGGACAATGTAAGGTCCTGGGTTGTCACAATGGGCCCTGGGGACAAAGGGGGTCCCCAGGATGTCACAATGGGGCCTGGGGACCAGGGGGGGTCCTGGGATGTCACAATGGGCCCTGGGGACAAGCGGGGGGTCCCTATGGTGCCACAATGGGCCCTGGGGACAAAGTGGGGTCCAAGAATGTCACAATGGGCCCTGGGGACAATGGGGGGTCCTGGGACGTCACAATGGGCCCTGGGGACAAGCGGGGGGTCCCCAGGATGTCACAATGGGCCCTGGTACCAAGGGGGTGCCGAGGATGTCACAATGGGCCCTGGGGACAATGGGGGGTCCTTGGATGTCACAATGGCCCCCAGTGACAAAGGGGGTCCCTATGGTGCCACAATGGGCCCTGGGGACAAAGGGGGTCCCCTGGATGTCATAATGTGCTCTGGGGATAAGGAGGGTCCCCAGGATGTCACAATGGGCTCTGGGGACAAAGGGGGTCCCCTGGATGTCATAATGGGCTCTGGGGACAAGGAGGGTCCCCAGGATGTCACAATGGGCCCTGGGGACAAAGAGCGTCCCCAGCATGTCACAATGGGCCCTGGGGACAAAGTGGGGTCCCCTGAATGTCACAATGGGCCCTGGGGACAATGGGGGGTCCTGGGATGTCACAATGAGCCCTGCAGACAAGGGTGGTACCCACGGTTTCACAATGGGCCCTGGGCACAAGGGGGGGTCCCCTGAATGTCACAATGGGCCCTGGGGACAAGGGGGTGCCGAGGATGTCACAATGGGCCCTGGGGACAATGGGGGGTCCTGGGACCTCACAATGGGCCCTGAGGACAATGGTGGGTCCCCTGAATGTCAAAATGGGCCCTGGGGACAAAGGGGGGTCCGCAGGATGTCACAATGGGCACTGGGGACAAAGCGGGGGTCCCCAGGATGTCACAATGGGCCCTGGGGACAATGTGGGGTCCTGGGATTTCACAATGGGCCCCAGTGACAAAGGGGGTCCCCTGAATGTCACAATGGGTCCTGGGGACAATGCGGGGTCCTGGGACGTCACAATGGGCCCTGGGGACAAGGAGGGATCCCCAGGATGTCACAATGGGCCCTGGGGACAAGGGGGTGTCCCCAGGATGTCACAATGGGCCCTGCGGACAAGGGTGGTACCCACGGTGTCACAATGGGCACTGGGCACAAGGGGGGGTCCCTATAGTGTCACAATGGGTCCTGGGGACAAGTGGGGTCCCCTGAAAGTCACAATGGGCCCTGGGGACAATGTGGGGTCCTGGGATGTCACAATGGGCCCCAGTGACAAACGGGGGCCCCTGAATGTCACAATGGGCCCTGGGGACAAGGGAGATCCCCATGGTGTCACAATAAGCCCTGGGGACAAAGTGGGGTCCTGGGATGTCACAATGGGCCCTGGGGACAATGGGGGTCCTGGGACGTCACAATGGGCCCTGGGGACAATGGGGGTCCCCACGGTGCCACGATGGGTCCTGGGGACAAGGGCGTCCCCCTAGATGTCACAATGGGCCCTGGGGACAATGGGGTTGCCCAGGATGTCACAATGGACCCTGGGGACAAAGGGGGGTGCGCAGGATGTCACAATGGGCACTGGGGACAAAGGGGGGGTCCCCATGGTGTCACAATGGGTTCCCAGTGACAAGGAGGGTTCCCCATGGTGTCACAATAGGCCCTGGGGACAAAGTGGGGTCCTAGAATGTCACAATGAGCCCTGCGGACAAGGGTGGTACCCACAGTGTCACAATGGGCTCTGGGCACAAGGGGGGGTTCCCATAGTGTCACAATGGGTCCTGGGGACAAGTGGGGTCCCCAGGATGTCACAATGGGCCCTGGGGACAATGTGGGGTCCTGGGATGTCACAATGGGCCCCAGTGACAAAGGGGGTCCCCTGAATGTCACAATGGGTCCTGGGGACAATGGGGGGTCCTGGGACGTCACAATGGGCCCTGGGGACAAGGAGGGATCCCCAGGATGTCACAATGGGTACTGGAGACAAAGGGGGGGTCCCCATGGTGTCACAATGGGCCCAAGTGACAAGGAGGGTCCCCACGGTGCCACGATGGGTCCTGGGGACAAGGGCGTCCCCCAGATTTCACAATGGGCCCTGGGGACAATGGGGTTGCCCAGGATGTCACAATGGACCCTGGGGACAAAGGGGGGCGCACAGGATGTCACAATGGGCACTGGGGACAAAGGGGGGGTCCCCATGGTGTCAGAAAGAGCCCTGGGGACAAAGTGGAATCCTGGGATGTCACAATGGCCCCCACTGACAAAGGGGTTCCCCATGGTGCCACAATGGGCCCTGGGGACAAAAGGGGTCCCCAGGATTTCACAATAGCACTGGGGATAAAGGGGGGTCATGGGATGTCACAATGGGCCCTGGGGACAAGGTAGATCCCCATGGTGTCACAATAAGCCCTGGGGACAAAGTGGGGTCCTGGGATGTCACAATGGGCCCCAGTGACAAAGGGGTTCCCCATGGTGCCACAATGGGCCGTGGGGACAAATGGGGTCCCCAGGATGTCACAATGAACCCTGGGGACAAACGGTGATCCTGGGACATTTCAATGGGCCCTGGGGACAAAGGGGGGACCCCAGGATGTCACAATGGGCCCTGAGGACAAAGGGGGTCTCCAGGAAATCACAATGGGCTCTGGGGACAATGGAGGTTCCCCAGGATGTTCACAATAGGCCCTGAGGACAAGGGGTGGTCCCCATGCTGTCACAATGGGTCTCCAGTGACAAGGGGGTCCCCAAGGTGTCACAATGGGCCCTGGGGACAATGGGGGGTCCTGGGACGTAACAATAGGTCCTGGGGACAAGGGGGTTCCCCACAGTGTCACAATGGGCCCTGGGGACAAAGGGGGTCCCCAGGATGTAACAATGGACCCTGGGGACAATGGGGGGTCCTGGGACGTCACAATGGGCCCTGGAGACAAAGGGGGTCTCCAGGATGTCACAATGGGCTCTGGGGACAATGCGGGGTCCTGGGACGTCACAATGGGCCCCAGTGACATGGGGATCCCCAGGATGTCACAATGGGCCCTGGGGACAAAGGGGGGTCCTGGGATGTCACAATGGGCCCCAGTGACAAAGGGGGTCCCCTGAATGTCACAATGGGCCCTGGGGACAATGGGGGGTCCTGGGACGTCCCAATTGGCCCTGGGGACAAGGAGGGATCCCCAGGATATCACAATGGGCCCCGCGGACAAAGGGGGGACCCCAGGATGTCACAATGGGCCCTGGGGACAAAGGGGGTCCCCAGGATGTCACAATGGCCTCTGGGGACAAGGAGGGTCCCCAGGATGTCACAATGGGCCCTGGGGACAAAGGGGGGTGTCGACGGTGTCAAAATGGGCCCTGGGGACAAAGGGCGTCCCCAGGATGTCACAATGGGCCCTGGGGACAATGGGGGGTCCTGGGACGTCACAATGGGCCCTGGGGACAAGAGGGGATCCCTAGGATGTCACAATGGGCCCTGGGGACTAATGTGGTCCCCACGGTGTCACAATATGTCCTGGAGACAAAGGGGGGTCCCCAGGATGTCACAATGGGCCCTTGGGACAATGGGGTTCCTGGGATGTCACAATGGGTCTCCAGTGACAAAGGGGGTCCCCAGGATGTCTCAATGGGCCCTGAGGACAATGGGAGGTCCCCATGGTGTCACAATGGGTCCCCAGTGACAAGGGAGGTCTCCACGATGCCAGGATGGGTCCTGGGGACAAGGAGGTCCCCAGGATGTCACAATGGGCCGTGGGGACAAAGAGGCTCCCCAGGATGTCACAATGGGACCTGGGGACAAGGGGGTCTCCAGGAACTCACAGTGGGCTCTGGGGACAATGGAGGTTCCCCAGGATGTTCACAATAGGCCCTGAGGACAAGGGGTGGTCCCCATGCTGTCACAATGGGTCTCCAGTGACAAGGGGGTCCCCAAGGTGTCACAATGGGTCCTGGGGACAATGGGGGTTCCTGGGACGTAACAATAGGACCTGGGGACAAGGGGGTTCCCCAGAGTGTCACAATGGGCCCTGGGGACAAAGGGGGTCCGCACGGTGTTACAATGGTCCCGGGGGACAGGGGGGATGCCCAGGATGTCACAATGGGCCCTGAGGACAAGGGGGGGTCCCCATGGTGTCACAATGGGTCCCCAGTGACAAGGGGGTCCCCAGGATGTAACAATGGACCCTGGGGACAATGGGGGGTCCTGGGACGTCACAATGGGCCCTGGAGACAAAGGGGGTCCCCTGAATGTCACAATGGGCCCTGGGGACAATGGGGGGTCCTGGGACGTCACAATGGGCCCTGGGGACAAAGAGGGGTCCCCTGAATGTCACAATGGGCCCTGGGGACAAGGGGGTGCCGAGGATGTCACAATGGGCCCTGGGGACAATGGGGGGTCCTGGGATGTCACAATGGGCCTTGGGGACAAGGGTGGGTCCCCAGGATGTCAAAATGGGCCTTGGGAACAAGGGGGTCCCCCAGATATCACAATGGGCCCTGGGGACAATGTAAGGTCCTGGGTTGTCACAATGGGCCCTGGGGACAAAGGGGGTCCCCAGGATGTCACAATGGGGCCTGGGGACCAGGGGGGGTCCTGGGATGTCACAATGGGCCCTGGGGACAAGCGGGGGGTCCCTATGGTGCCACAATGGGCCCTGGGGACAAAGTGGGGTCCAAGAATGTCACAATGGGCCCTGGGGACAATGGGGGGTCCTGGGACGTCACAATGGGCCCTGGGGACAAGCGGGGGGTCCCCAGGATGTCACAATGGGCCCTGGTACCAAGGGGGTGCCGAGGATGTCACAATGGGCCCTGGGGACAATGGGGGGTCCTTGGATGTCACAATGGCCCCCAGTGACAAAGGGGGTCCCTATGGTGCCACAATGGGCCCTGGGGACAAAGGGGGTCCCCTGGATGTCATAATGTGCTCTGGGGATAAGGAGGGTCCCCAGGATGTCACAATGGGCTCTGGGGACAAAGGGGGTCCCCTGGATGTCATAATGGGCTCTGGGGACAAGGAGGGTCCCCAGGATGTCACAATGGGCCCTGGGGACAAAGAGCGTCCCCAGCATGTCACAATGGGCCCTGGGGACAAAGTGGGGTCCCCTGAATGTCACAATGGGCCCTGGGGACAATGGGGGGTCCTGGGATGTCACAATGAGCCCTGCAGACAAGGGTGGTACCCACGGTTTCACAATGGGCCCTGGGCACAAGGGGGGGTCCCCTGAATGTCACAATGGGCCCTGGGGACAAGGGGGTGCCGAGGATGTCACAATGGGCCCTGGGGACAATGGGGGGTCCTGGGACCTCACAATGGGCCCTGAGGACAATGGTGGGTCCCCTGAATGTCAAAATGGGCCCTGGGGACAAAGGGGGGTCCGCAGGATGTCACAATGGGCACTGGGGACAAAGCGGGGGTCCCCAGGATGTCACAATGGGCCCTGGGGACAATGTGGGGTCCTGGGATTTCACAATGGGCCCCAGTGACAAAGGGGGTCCCCTGAATGTCACAATGGGTCCTGGGGACAATGCGGGGTCCTGGGACGTCACAATGGGCCCTGGGGACAAGGAGGGATCCCCAGGATGTCACAATGGGCCCTGGGGACAAGGGGGTGTCCCCAGGATGTCACAATGGGCCCTGCGGACAAGGGTGGTACCCACGGTGTCACAATGGGCACTGGGCACAAGGGGGGGTCCCTATAGTGTCACAATGGGTCCTGGGGACAAGTGGGGTCCCCTGAAAGTCACAATGGGCCCTGGGGACAATGTGGGGTCCTGGGATGTCACAATGGGCCCCAGTGACAAACGGGGGCCCCTGAATGTCACAATGGGCCCTGGGGACAAGGGAGATCCCCATGGTGTCACAATAAGCCCTGGGGACAAAGTGGGGTCCTGGGATGTCACAATGGGCCCTGGGGACAATGGGGGTCCTGGGACGTCACAATGGGCCCTGGGGACAATGGGGGTCCCCACGGTGCCACGATGGGTCCTGGGGACAAGGGCGTCCCCCTAGATGTCACAATGGGCCCTGGGGACAATGGGGTTGCCCAGGATGTCACAATGGACCCTGGGGACAAAGGGGGGTGCGCAGGATGTCACAATGGGCACTGGGGACAAAGGGGGGGTCCCCATGGTGTCACAATGGGTTCCCAGTGACAAGGAGGGTTCCCCATGGTGTCACAATAGGCCCTGGGGACAAAGTGGGGTCCTAGAATGTCACAATGAGCCCTGCGGACAAGGGTGGTACCCACAGTGTCACAATGGGCTCTGGGCACAAGGGGGGGTTCCCATAGTGTCACAATGGGTCCTGGGGACAAGTGGGGTCCCCAGGATGTCACAATGGGCCCTGGGGACAATGTGGGGTCCTGGGATGTCACAATGGGCCCCAGTGACAAAGGGGGTCCCCTGAATGTCACAATGGGTCCTGGGGACAATGGGGGGTCCTGGGACGTCACAATGGGCCCTGGGGACAAGGAGGGATCCCCAGGATGTCACAATGGGTACTGGAGACAAAGGGGGGGTCCCCATGGTGTCACAATGGGCCCAAGTGACAAGGAGGGTCCCCACGGTGCCACGATGGGTCCTGGGGACAAGGGCGTCCCCCAGATTTCACAATGGGCCCTGGGGACAATGGGGTTGCCCAGGATGTCACAATGGACCCTGGGGACAAAGGGGGGCGCACAGGATGTCACAATGGGCACTGGGGACAAAGGGGGGGTCCCCATGGTGTCAGAACGAGCCCTGGGGACAAAGTGGAATCCTGGGATGTCACAATGGCCCCCACTGACAAAGGGGTTCCCCATGGTGCCACAATGGGCCCTGGGGACAAAAGGGGTCCCCAGGATTTCACAATAGCACTGGGGATAAAGGGGGGTCATGGGATGTCACAATGGGCCCTGGGGACAAGGTAGATCCCCATGGTGTCACAATAAGCCCTGGGGACAAAGTGGGGTCCTGGGATGTCACAATGGGCCCCAGTGACAAAGGGGTTCCCCATGGTGCCACAATGGGCCGTGGGGACAAATGGGGTCCCCAGGATGTCACAATGAACCCTGGGGACAAACGGTGATCCTGGGACATTTCAATGGGCCCTGGGGACAAAGGGGGGACCCCAGGATGTCACAATGGGCCCTGAGGACAAAGGGGGTCTCCAGGAAATCACAATGGGCTCTGGGGACAATGGAGGTTCCCCAGGATGTTCACAATAGGCCCTGAGGACAAGGGGTGGTCCCCATGCTGTCACAATGGGTCTCCAGTGACAAGGGGGTCCCCAAGGTGTCACAATGGGCCCTGGGGACAATGGGGGGTCCTGGGACGTAACAATAGGTCCTGGGGACAAGGGGGTTCCCCACAGTGTCACAATGGGCCCTGGGGACAAAGGGGGTCCCCAGGATGTAACAATGGACCCTGGGGACAATGGGGGGTCCTGGGACGTCACAATGGGCCCTGGAGACAAAGGGGGTCTCCAGGATGTCACAATGGGCTCTGGGGACAATGCGGGGTCCTGGGACGTCACAATGGGCCCCAGTGACATGGGGATCCCCAGGATGTCACAATGGGCCCTGGGGACAAAGGGGGGTCCTGGGATGTCACAATGGGCCCCAGTGACAAAGGGGGTCCCCTGAATGTCACAATGGGCCCTGGGGACAATGGGGGGTCCTGGGACGTCACAATGGGCCCTGGGGACAAGGAGGGATCCCCAGGATATCACAATGGGCCCCGCGGACAAAGGGGGGACCCCAGGATGTCACAATGGGCCCTGGGGACAAAGGGGGTCCCCAGGATGTCACAATGGCCTCTGGGGACAAGGAGGGTCCCCAGGATGTCACAATGGGCCCTGGGGACAAAGGGGGGTGTCGACGGTGTCAAAATGGGCCCTGGGGACAAAGGGCGTCCCCAGGATGTCACAATGGGCCCTGGGGACAATGGGGGGTCCTGGGACGTCACAATGGGCCCTGGGGACAAGAGGGGATCCCTAGGATGTCACAATGGGCCCTGGGGACTAATGTGGTCCCCACGGTGTCACAATATGTCCTGGAGACAAAGGGGGGTCCCCAGGATGTCACAATGGGCCCTTGGGACAATGGGGTTCCTGGGATGTCACAATGGGTCTCCAGTGACAAAGGGGGTCCCCAGGATGTCTCAATGGGCCCTGAGGACAATGGGAGGTCCCCATGGTGTCACAATGGGTCCCCAGTGACAAGGGAGGTCTCCACGATGCCAGGATGGGTCCTGGGGACAAGGAGGTCCCCAGGATGTCACAATGGGCCGTGGGGACAAAGAGGCTCCCCAGGATGTCACAATGGGACCTGGGGACAAGGGGGTCTCCAGGAACTCACAGTGGGCTCTGGGGACAATGGAGGTTCCCCAGGATGTTCACAATAGGCCCTGAGGACAAGGGGTGGTCCCCATGCTGTCACAATGGGTCTCCAGTGACAAGGGGGTCCCCAAGGTGTCACAATGGGTCCTGGGGACAATGGGGGTTCCTGGGACGTAACAATAGGACCTGGGGACAAGGGGGTTCCCCAGAGTGTCACAATGGGCCCTGGGGACAAAGGGGGTCCGCACGGTGTTACAATGGTCCCGGGGGACAGGGGGGATGCCCAGGATGTCACAATGGGCCCTGAGGACAAGGGGGGGTCCCCATGGTGTCACAATGGGTCCCCAGTGACAAGGGGGTCCCCAGGATGTAACAATGGACCCTGGGGACAATGGGGGGTCCTGGGACGTCACAATGGGCCCTGGAGACAAAGGGGGTCCCCTGAATGTCACAATGGGCCCTGGGGACAATGGGGGGTCCTGGGACGTCACAATGGGCCCTGGGGACAAAGAGGGGTCCCCTGAATGTCACAATGGGCCCTGGGGACAAGGGGGTGCCGAGGATGTCACAATGGGCCCTGGGGACAATGGGGGGTCCTGGGATGTCACAATGGGCCTTGGGGACAAGGGTGGGTCCCCAGGATGTCAAAATGGGCCTTGGGAACAAGGGGGTCCCCCAGATATCACAATGGGCCCTGGGGACAATGTAAGGTCCTGGGTTGTCACAATGGGCCCTGGGGACAAAGGGGGTCCCCAGGATGTCACAATGGGGCCTGGGGACCAGGGGGGGTCCTGGGATGTCACAATGGGCCCTGGGGACAAGCGGGGGGTCCCTATGGTGCCACAATGGGCCCTGGGGACAAAGTGGGGTCCAAGAATGTCACAATGGGCCCTGGGGACAATGGGGGGTCCGCACGGTGTTACAATGGTCCCGGGGGACAGGGGGGATGCCCAGGATGTCACAATGGGCCCTGAGGACAAGGGGGGGTCCCCATGGTGTCACAATGGGTCCCCAGTGACAAGGGGGTCCCCAGGATGTAACAATGGACCCTGGGGACAATGGGGGGTCCTGGGACGTCACAATGGGCCCTGGAGACAAAGGGGGTCCCCTGAATGTCACAATGGGCCCTGGGGACAATGGGGGGTCCTGGGACGTCACAATGGGCCCTGGGGACAAAGAGGGGTCCCCTGAATGTCACAATGGGCCCTGGGGACAAGGGGGTGCCGAGGATGTCACAATGGGCCCTGGGGACAATGGGGGGTCCTGGGATGTCACAATGGGCCTTGGGGACAAGGGTGGGTCCCCAGGATGTCAAAATGGGCCTTGGGAACAAGGGGGTCCCCCAGATATCACAATGGGCCCTGGGGACAATGTAAGGTCCTGGGTTGTCACAATGGGCCCTGGGGACAAAGGGGGTCCCCAGGATGTCACAATGGGGCCTGGGGACCAGGGGGGGTCCTGGGATGTCACAATGGGCCCTGGGGACAAGCGGGGGGTCCCTATGGTGCCACAATGGGCCCTGGGGACAAAGTGGGGTCCAAGAATGTCACAATGGGCCCTGGGGACAATGGGGGGTCCTGGGACGTCACAATGGGCCCTGGGGACAAGCGGGGGGTCCCCAGGATGTCACAATGGGCCCTGGTACCAAGGGGGTGCCGAGGATGTCACAATGGGCCCTGGGGACAATGGGGGGTCCTTGGATGTCACAATGGCCCCCAGTGACAAAGGGGGTCCCTATGGTGCCACAATGGGCCCTGGGGACAAAGGGGGTCCCCTGGATGTCATAATGTGCTCTGGGGATAAGGAGGGTCCCCAGGATGTCACAATGGGCTCTGGGGACAAAGGGGGTCCCCTGGATGTCATAATGGGCTCTGGGGACAAGGAGGGTCCCCAGGATGTCACAATGGGCCCTGGGGACAAAGAGCGTCCCCAGCATGTCACAATGGGCCCTGGGGACAAAGTGGGGTCCCCTGAATGTCACAATGGGCCCTGGGGACAATGGGGGGTCCTGGGATGTCACAATGAGCCCTGCAGACAAGGGTGGTACCCACGGTTTCACAATGGGCCCTGGGCACAAGGGGGGGTCCCCTGAATGTCACAATGGGCCCTGGGGACAAGGGGGTGCCGAGGATGTCACAATGGGCCCTGGGGACAATGGGGGGTCCTGGGACGTCACAATGGGCCCTGGGGACAAGGAGGGATCCCCAGGATGTCACAATGGGTACTGGAGACAAAGGGGGGGTCCCCATGGTGTCACAATGGGCCCAAGTGACAAGGAGGGTCCCCACGGTGCCACGATGGGTCCTGGGGACAAGGGCGTCCCCCAGATTTCACAATGGGCCCTGGGGACAATGGGGTTGCCCAGGATGTCACAATGGACCCTGGGGACAAAGGGGGGCGCACAGGATGTCACAATGGGCACTGGGGACAAAGGGGGGGTCCCCATGGTGTCAGAACGAGCCCTGGGGACAAAGTGGAATCCTGGGATGTCACAATGGCCCCCACTGACAAAGGGGTTCCCCATGGTGCCACAATGGGCCCTGGGGACAAAAGGGGTCCCCAGGATTTCACAATAGCACTGGGGATAAAGGGGGGTCATGGGATGTCACAATGGGCCCTGGGGACAAGGTAGATCCCCATGGTGTCACAATAAGCCCTGGGGACAAAGTGGGGTCCTGGGATGTCACAATGGGCCCCAGTGACAAAGGGGTTCCCCATGGTGCCACAATGGGCCGTGGGGACAAATGGGGTCCCCAGGATGTCACAATGAACCCTGGGGACAAACGGTGATCCTGGGACATTTCAATGGGCCCTGGGGACAAAGGGGGGACCCCAGGATGTCACAATGGGCCCTGAGGACAAAGGGGGTCTCCAGGAAATCACAATGGGCTCTGGGGACAATGGAGGTTCCCCAGGATGTTCACAATAGGCCCTGAGGACAAGGGGTGGTCCCCATGCTGTCACAATGGGTCTCCAGTGACAAGGGGGTCCCCAAGGTGTCACAATGGGCCCTGGGGACAATGGGGGGTCCTGGGACGTAACAATAGGTCCTGGGGACAAGGGGGTTCCCCACAGTGTCACAATGGGCCCTGGGGACAAAGGGGGTCCCCAGGATGTAACAATGGACCCTGGGGACAATGGGGGGTCCTGGGACGTCACAATGGGCCCTGGAGACAAAGGGGGTCTCCAGGATGTCACAATGGGCTCTGGGGACAATGCGGGGTCCTGGGACGTCACAATGGGCCCCAGTGACATGGGGATCCCCAGGATGTCACAATGGGCCCTGGGGACAAAGGGGGGTCCTGGGATGTCACAATGGGCCCCAGTGACAAAGGGGGTCCCCTGAATGTCACAATGGGCCCTGGGGACAATGGGGGGTCCTGGGACGTCACAATGGGCCCTGGGGACAAGGAGGGATCCCCAGGATATCACAATGGGCCCCGCGGACAAAGGGGGGACCCCAGGATGTCACAATGGGCCCTGGGGACAAAGGGGGTCCCCAGGATGTCACAATGGCCTCTGGGGACAAGGAGGGTCCCCAGGATGTCACAATGGGCCCTGGGGACAAAGGGGGGTGTCGACGGTGTCAAAATGGGCCCTGGGGACAAAGGGCGTCCCCAGGATGTCACAATGGGCCCTGGGGACAATGGGGGGTCCTGGGACGTCACAATGGGCCCTGGGGACAAGAGGGGATCCCTAGGATGTCACAATGGGCCCTGGGGACTAATGTGGTCCCCACGGTGTCACAATATGTCCTGGAGACAAAGGGGGGTCCCCAGGATGTCACAATGGGCCCTTGGGACAATGGGGTTCCTGGGATGTCACAATGGGTCTCCAGTGACAAAGGGGGTCCCCAGGATGTCTCAATGGGCCCTGAGGACAATGGGAGGTCCCCATGGTGTCACAATGGGTCCCCAGTGACAAGGGAGGTCTCCACGATGCCAGGATGGGTCCTGGGGACAAGGAGGTCCCCAGGATGTCACAATGGGCCGTGGGGACAAAGAGGCTCCCCAGGATGTCACAATGGGACCTGGGGACAAGGGGGTCTCCAGGAACTCACAGTGGGCTCTGGGGACAATGGAGGTTCCCCAGGATGTTCACAATAGGCCCTGAGGACAAGGGGTGGTCCCCATGCTGTCACAATGGGTCTCCAGTGACAAGGGGGTCCCCAAGGTGTCACAATGGGTCCTGGGGACAATGGGGGTTCCTGGGACGTAACAATAGGACCTGGGGACAAGGGGGTTCCCCAGAGTGTCACAATGGGCCCTGGGGACAAAGGGGGTCCGCACGGTGTTACAATGGTCCCGGGGGACAGGGGGGATGCCCAGGATGTCACAATGGGCCCTGAGGACAAGGGGGGGTCCCCATGGTGTCACAATGGGTCCCCAGTGACAAGGGGGTCCCCAGGATGTAACAATGGACCCTGGGGACAATGGGGGGTCCTGGGACGTCACAATGGGCCCTGGAGACAAAGGGGGTCCCCTGAATGTCACAATGGGCCCTGGGGACAATGGGGGGTCCTGGGACGTCACAATGGGCCCTGGGGACAAAGAGGGGTCCCCTGAATGTCACAATGGGCCCTGGGGACAAGGGGGTGCCGAGGATGTCACAATGGGCCCTGGGGACAATGGGGGGTCCTGGGATGTCACAATGGGCCTTGGGGACAAGGGTGGGTCCCCAGGATGTCAAAATGGGCCTTGGGAACAAGGGGGTCCCCCAGATATCACAATGGGCCCTGGGGACAATGTAAGGTCCTGGGTTGTCACAATGGGCCCTGGGGACAAAGGGGGTCCCCAGGATGTCACAATGGGGCCTGGGGACCAGGGGGGGTCCTGGGATGTCACAATGGGCCCTGGGGACAAGCGGGGGGTCCCTATGGTGCCACAATGGGCCCTGGGGACAAAGTGGGGTCCAAGAATGTCACAATGGGCCCTGGGGACAATGGGGGGTCCTGGGACGTCACAATGGGCCCTGGGGACAAGCGGGGGGTCCCCAGGATGTCACAATGGGCCCTGGTACCAAGGGGGTGCCGAGGATGTCACAATGGGCCCTGGGGACAATGGGGGGTCCTTGGATGTCACAATGGCCCCCAGTGACAAAGGGGGTCCCTATGGTGCCACAATGGGCCCTGGGGACAAAGGGGGTCCCCTGGATGTCATAATGTGCTCTGGGGATAAGGAGGGTCCCCAGGATGTCACAATGGGCTCTGGGGACAAAGGGGGTCCCCTGGATGTCATAATGGGCTCTGGGGACAAGGAGGGTCCCCAGGATGTCACAATGGGCCCTGGGGACAAAGAGCGTCCCCAGCATGTCACAATGGGCCCTGGGGACAAAGTGGGGTCCCCTGAATGTCACAATGGGCCCTGGGGACAATGGGGGGTCCTGGGATGTCACAATGAGCCCTGCAGACAAGGGTGGTACCCACGGTTTCACAATGGGCCCTGGGCACAAGGGGGGGTCCCCTGAATGTCACAATGGGCCCTGGGGACAAGGGGGTGCCGAGGATGTCACAATGGGCCCTGGGGACAATGGGGGGTCCTGGGACCTCACAATGGGCCCTGAGGACAATGGTGGGTCCCCTGAATGTCAAAATGGGCCCTGGGGACAAAGGGGGGTCCGCAGGATGTCACAATGGGCACTGGGGACAAAGCGGGGGTCCCCAGGATGTCACAATGGGCCCTGGGGACAATGTGGGGTCCTGGGATTTCACAATGGGCCCCAGTGACAAAGGGGGTCCCCTGAATGTCACAATGGGTCCTGGGGACAATGCGGGGTCCTGGGACGTCACAATGGGCCCTGGGGACAAGGAGGGATCCCCAGGATGTCACAATGGGCCCTGGGGACAAGGGGGAGTCCCCAGGATGTCACAATGGGCCCTGCGGACAAGGGTGGTACCCACGGTGTCACAATGGGCACTGGGCACAAGGGGGGGTCCCTATAGTGTCACAATGGGTCCTGGGGACAAGTGGGGTCCCCTGAAAGTCACAATGGGCCCTGGGGACAAACGGGGGCCCCTGAATGTCACAATGGGCCCTGGGGACAAGGGAGATCCCCATGGTGTCACAATAAGCCCTGGGGACAAAGTGGGGTCCTGGGATGTCACAATGGGCCCTGGGGACAATGGGGGTCCTGGGACGTCACAATGGGCCCTGGGGACAATGGGGGTCCCCACGGTGCCACGATGGGTCCTGGGGACAAGGGCGTCCCCCTAGATGTCACAATGGGCCCTGGGGACAATGGGGTTGCCCAGGATGTCACAATGGACCCTGGGGACAAAGGGGGGTGCGCAGGATGTCACAATGGGCACTGGGGACAAAGGGAGGGTCCCCATGGTGTCACAATGGGTTCCCAGTGACAAGGAGGGTTCCCCATGGTGTCACAATAGGCCCTGGGGACAAAGTGGGGTCCTAGAATGTCACAATGAGCCCTGCGGACAAGGGTGGTACCCACAGTGTCACAATGGGCTCTGGGCACAAGGGGGGGTTCCCATAGTGTCACAATGGGTCCTGGGGACAAGTGGGGTCCCCAGGATGTCACAATGGGCCCTGGGGACAATGTGGGGTCCTGGGATGTCACAATGGGCCCCAGTGACAAAGGGGGTCCCCTGAATGTCACAATGGGTCCTGGGGACAATGGGGGGTCCTGGGACGTCACAATGGGCCCTGGGGACAAGGAGGGATCCCCAGGATGTCACAATGGGTACTGGAGACAAAGGGGGGGTCCCCATGGTGTCACAATGGGCCCAAGTGACAAGGAGGGTCCCCACGGTGCCACGATGGGTCCTGGGGACAAGGGCGTCCCCCAGATTTCACAATGGGCCCTGGGGACAATGGGGTTGCCCAGGATGTCACAATGGACCCTGGGGACAAAGGGGGGCGCACAGGATGTCACAATGGGCACTGGGGACAAAGGGGGGGTCCCCATGGTGTCAGAACGAGCCCTGGGGACAAAGTGGAATCCTGGGATGTCACAATGGCCCCCACTGACAAAGGGGTTCCCCATGGTGCCACAATGGGCCCTGGGGACAAAAGGGGTCCCCAGGATTTCACAATAGCACTGGGGATAAAGGGGGGTCATGGGATGTCACAATGGGCCCTGGGGACAAGGTAGATCCCCATGGTGTCACAATAAGCCCTGGGGACAAAGTGGGGTCCTGGGATGTCACAATGGGCCCCAGTGACAAAGGGGTTCCCCATGGTGCCACAATGGGCCGTGGGGACAAATGGGGTCCCCAGGATGTCACAATGAACCCTGGGGACAAACGGTGATCCTGGGACATTTCAATGGGCCCTGGGGACAAAGGGGGGACCCCAGGATGTCACAATGGGCCCTGAGGACAAAGGGGGTCTCCAGGAAATCACAATGGGCTCTGGGGACAATGGAGGTTCCCCAGGATGTTCACAATAGGCCCTGAGGACAAGGGGTGGTCCCCATGCTGTCACAATGGGTCTCCAGTGACAAGGGGGTCCCCAAGGTGTCACAATGGGCCCTGGGGACAATGGGGGGTCCTGGGACGTAACAATAGGTCCTGGGGACAAGGGGGTTCCCCACAGTGTCACAATGGGCCCTGGGGACAAAGGGGGTCCCCAGGATGTAACAATGGACCCTGGGGACAATGGGGGGTCCTGGGACGTCACAATGGGCCCTGGAGACAAAGGGGGTCTCCAGGATGTCACAATGGGCTCTGGGGACAATGCGGGGTCCTGGGACGTCACAATGGGCCCCAGTGACATGGGGATCCCCAGGATGTCACAATGGGCCCTGGGGACAAAGGGGGGTCCTGGGATGTCACAATGGGCCCCAGTGACAAAGGGGGTCCCCTGAATGTCACAATGGGCCCTGGGGACAATGGGGGGTCCTGGGACGTCACAATGGGCCCTGGGGACAAGGAGGGATCCCCAGGATATCACAATGGGCCCCGCGGACAAAGGGGGGACCCCAGGATGTCACAATGGGCCCTGGGGACAAAGGGGGTCCCCAGGATGTCACAATGGCCTCTGGGGACAAGGAGGGTCCCCAGGATGTCACAATGGGCCCTGGGGACAAAGGGGGGTGTCGACGGTGTCAAAATGGGCCCTGGGGACAAAGGGCGTCCCCAGGATGTCACAATGGGCCCTGGGGACAATGGGGGGTCCTGGGACGTCACAATGGGCCCTGGGGACAAGAGGGGATCCCTAGGATGTCACAATGGGCCCTGGGGACTAATGTGGTCCCCACGGTGTCACAATATGTCCTGGAGACAAAGGGGGGTCCCCAGGATGTCACAATGGGCCCTTGGGACAATGGGGTTCCTGGGATGTCACAATGGGTCTCCAGTGACAAAGGGGGTCCCCAGGATGTCTCAATGGGCCCTGAGGACAATGGGAGGTCCCCATGGTGTCACAATGGGTCCCCAGTGACAAGGGAGGTCTCCACGATGCCAGGATGGGTCCTGGGGACAAGGAGGTCCCCAGGATGTCACAATGGGCCGTGGGGACAAAGAGGCTCCCCAGGATGTCACAATGGGACCTGGGGACAAGGGGGTCTCCAGGAACTCACAGTGGGCTCTGGGGACAATGGAGGTTCCCCAGGATGTTCACAATAGGCCCTGAGGACAAGGGGTGGTCCCCATGCTGTCACAATGGGTCTCCAGTGACAAGGGGGTCCCCAAGGTGTCACAATGGGTCCTGGGGACAATGGGGGTTCCTGGGACGTAACAATAGGACCTGGGGACAAGGGGGTTCCCCAGAGTGTCACAATGGGCCCTGGGGACAAAGGGGGTCCGCACGGTGTTACAATGGTCCCGGGGGACAGGGGGGATGCCCAGGATGTCACAATGGGCCCTGAGGACAAGGGGGGGTCCCCATGGTGTCACAATGGGTCCCCAGTGACAAGGGGGTCCCCAGGATGTAACAATGGACCCTGGGGACAATGGGGGGTCCTGGGACGTCACAATGGGCCCTGGAGACAAAGGGGGTCCCCTGAATGTCACAATGGGCCCTGGGGACAATGGGGGGTCCTGGGACGTCACAATGGGCCCTGGGGACAAGGAGGGATCCCCAGGATGTCACAATGGGCCCTGGGGACAATGGGGGGTCCTGGGACGTCACAATGGGCCCTGGGGACAAGAGGGGGTCCCCAGGATGTCACAATGGGCCCTGGGGACAAAGAGGGGTCCCCTGAATGTCACAATGGGCCCTGGGGACAAGGGGGTGCCGAGGATGTCACAATGGGCCCTGGGGACAATGGGGGTCCTGGGACGTCACAATTGGCCCTGGGGACAAGGGGGGGTACCCATAGTGTCACAATGGGTCCTGGGGAAAATGGGGTCCCCAGGATGTAACAATGGGCACTGGGGACAATGTGGGGTCCTGGGATGTCACAATGGGCCCCAGTGACAAAGGGGGTCCCCTGAATGTTACAATAGGTCCTGAGGACAGTGGGGGGTCCTGGGACGTCACAATGGGCCCTGGGGACAAGGAGGGATCCTCAGGATGTCACAATGGGCCCTGGGGACAACGGGGGGTCCTAAGACGTCACAATGGGCCCTGGGGCCAAGCAGGGATCCCCAGGATGTCACAATGGGCCCTGGACACAATGGGGGGTCCTGGGACGTCACAATGGGCCCCGTAGACAAGGGGGCATCCCCAGGATGTCAAAATGCGCCCTGGGGCCCAGGGGGGTCCTGCGATGTCACAATGGGCCCTGGGGACAAAGGGAGTCCCCTGGATGTCACAATGGACTCTGGGGACAAAGGGGATCCCCACGGTATCAGAATGGGCCCTGGGGACAAAGGGGGGTCCTGGGATGTCACAATGAGCGCTGCGGACAAGGGTGGTACCCACGGTGTCACAATGGGCCCTGGGGACAATGTGGGGTCCTGGGATGTCACAATGGGCCCCAAGGACAAAGGGGCCCCCTGAATGTCACAATGGGTCCTAGGGACAATGGGGGGTCCTGGGACGTCACAACGGGCCCTGGGGACAAGGAGGGATCCCCAGGATGTCACAATGGGCCCTGGGGACAATGGGGGGTCCTGGGACGTCACAATGAGCCCCAGTGACAAGGGGGGGTCCCCAGGATGTCACAATGGGCCCTGGGGACATAGAGGGGTCCCCTCAATGTCACAATGGGCCCTGGGGAGAAGGGGGTGCAGTGGATGTCACAATGGGCCCTGGGGACAATGGGGGTCCCCAGGATGTCACAATGGGCCCTGGGGACAATGGGGTTGCCCAGGATGTCACAATGGGCCCTGGGGACAATGGGAGTCCCCAAGGTGTCAGAACGAGCCCTGGGGACAAAGTGGAATCCTGGAATGTCACAATGGCCCCCAGTGACAAAGGGGTTCCCCATGGTGTCACAATGGGCCCTGGGGACAAAAGGGGTCCCCAGGATTTCACAATAGCACTGGGGACAAAGGGGAGTCATGGGATGTCACAATGGGCCCCAGTGACAAAGAGGGTCCTCATGGTGCCACAATGGGCCCTGGGGACAAAGGGGGTCCCCAGGATGTCACAATGGGCTCTGGGGACAAGGAGGGTCCCCAGGATGTCACAATGGGCCCTGTGGACAAAGAGCATCCCCAGCATGTCACAATGGGCCCTGGGGACAAAGGGGGGTCCCCTGAATGTCACAATGGGCCCTGGGGACAGTGGGGGGTCCTGGGACGTCACAATGGGCCCTGGGGACAAGGGGGGGTCCCCAGGATGTCACAATGGGCCCTGGGGACAAAGGGGGGTCCCCTGAATGTCACAATGGGCCCTTGGGACAAGGGGGAGTCCCCAGGATGTCACAATGGGCCCTGGGGACAAAGAGAGGTCCCCTGAATGTCACAATGGGCCCTGGGGACAAGGGGGTGCAGTGGATGTCACAATGGGCCCTGGGGACAATGGGGGGTGTCCAGGATGTGAGAATGAGTCCTGAGGACAAGGGGGGGTCCCCATGGAGTCACAATGGGTCCCCAGTGACAAGGAGGGGTCCCCATGGTGTCACAATAGGCCCTGGGGACAAAGTGGGGCCCAAGAATGTCACAATGGGCCCTGGGGACAAAAGGGGTTGCCATGGTGCCACAATGGGCCATGGGGTCAAAGGGGACCCCATGGTGCTACAATGGCCCTGGGTACAAAGGGGGGTCCTGGGATGTCACAATAGGCCCTGGGGACAAACGGGGTGTCCCCACGGTGCCACAACGGGCCCTGGGAGCAAGGGGGTGGCCCCAGGATGTCACAATGGGCCTTGGGAACAAGGGGGTCCCCCAGATATCACAATGGGCCCTGGGGACAATGTAAGGTCCTGGGCTGTCACAATGGACCCTGAGGACAAGGGGGGTCCCCAGGATGTCACAATGAAGTCTTGGGATAAAGGGGTCCCCAGGATGTCACAATGGGGCCTGGGGACCAGGGGGGATCCTGGGATGTCACAATGGGCCCCAGTGACAAAGGGGGTCCCTATGGTGCCACAATGGGCCCTGGGGACAAAGGGGGTCCCCTGGATGTCACAATGGGCCCTGGGGACAAAGGGGGTCCCCACGGTATCAGAATGGGCCCTGGGGACAAAAGGGGGTCCCCTGAATGTCACAATGAGCCCTGCGGACAAGGGTGGTACCCACGGTGTCACAATGGGCACTGGGCACAAGGGGGGGTCCCCATAGTGTCACAATGGGTCCTGGGGACAAGTGGGGTCCCCAGGATGTCACAATGGGCCCTGGGGACTAAGAGGGGTCCCCTGAATGTCACAACGGGCCCTGGGGACAAGGGGGTACAGAGGATGTCACAATGGGCCCTGGGGACAATGGGGGGTCCCCTGAATGTCAAAATGGGCCCCAGTGACAAGGAGGGATTCCCAGGATGTCACAATGGGTCCTGGAGATAAGGGGGTGTCCCCAGGATGTCACAAGGGCCCTGGGGACAATGTGGGGTCCTGGGATGTCACAATGGGCCCCAGTGACAAACAAGGCCCCTGAATGTCACAATGTGCCCTGGGGATAATGGGGGTCCTGGGACGTCCCAATTGGCCCTGGGGACAAGGAGGGATCCCCAGAATGTCACAATGGGCCCTGGGGACAATGGCGGGTCCTAGGACGTCCCAATGGCCCCTGGGGACAAGCAGGGATCCCCAGGATGTCACAATGGGCCCTGGGGACAATGGCGGGTCCTGGGACGTCACAATGGGCCCTGGGGACAAGGGGGGGTCTCCAGGATGTCACAATGGGCCCTGGGGACAAAGAGGGGTCCCTAAAGTGTCACAATGGGCCCTGGGGACACAGAGGGGCCCTGGGACGTCACAATCAGCCCTGGGGACAAAGTGGGGTCCTGGGATGTCACAATGGGCCCCAGTGACAAAGGGGGTCCCCATAGTGCCACAATGGGCCGTGGGGACAAAAGGGGTGCCCAGGATGTCACAATGGGCCCTGGGGACCAGGGTGGTCCTGCGATGTCACAATGGGCCCTGGGGACAAAGGGGGGTCCTGCGATGTCACAATGAGCCCTGCGGTCAAGGGTGGTACCCACGGTGTCACAATGGGCCCTGGGAACAAGGGGGGGTCCCCATAGTGTCACAATGGGTCCTGGGGAAAATGGGGTCCCCAGGATGTCACAATGGGCCCTGGGGACAATGTGGGGTCCTGGGATGTCACAATGGGTCCCAGTGACAAAGGGGCCCCCTGAATGTCACAATGGGTCCTGGGGACAACGGGGGGTCCTGCGACGTCACAATGGGCCCTGGGGACAAGGAGGGATCCCCAGGATGTCACAATGGGCCCTGGGGACAATGGGGGGTCCTGGGACGTCACAATGGGCCCCAGTGACAACGGGGGTCCCCAGGATGTGACAATGGGCCCTGGGGACAAAGAGGGGTCCACTGAATGTCACAATGGGCCCTGGGGACAAGGGGGTGCAGTGGATGTCACAATGGGCCCTGGGGACAATGGGGGGTCCTGGAATGTCACAATGGGCCTTGGGGACAATGGGGGTCCCCAGGATGTCACAATGGGCCCTGGGGACAATGGGGTTGCCCAGGATGTCACAATGGGCCCTGGGGACAATGGGAGTCCCCAAGGTGTCAGAACGAGCCCTGGGGACAAAGTGGAATCCTGGAATGTCACAATGGCCCCCAGTGACAAAGGGGTTCCCCATGGTGCCACAATGGGCCCTGGGGACAAAAGGGGTCCCCAGGATTTCACAATAGAACTGGGGACAAAGGGGGGTCATGGGATGTCACAATGGGCCCTGGGGACAAGGGAGATTCCCATGGTGTCACAATAAGTCCTGGGGACAAAGTGGGGTCCTGGGATGTCACAATGGGCTCTGGGGACAAGGAGGGTCCCCCAGGATGTCACAATGGGCCCTGGGGACAAAGGGGGTCCTGGGACGTCACAATGGGCCCTGGGGACAAGGGGGGGTCCCCAGGATGTCACAATGGGCCCTGGGGACAAAGGGGGGTCCCCAGGATGTCACAATGGGCCCTGGGGACAATGTGGGGTCCCCTGAATGTCACAATGGGCCCTGGGGACAAGGAGGTGCCGAGGATGTCACAATGGGCCCTGGGGACAATGGGGGGTCCCCTGAATGTCAAAATGGGCCCTGGGGACAAGGAGGGATTCCCAGGATGTCACAATGGGCCCTGGAGACAAGGGGGTGTCCCCAGGATGTCACAATGGGCCCTGCGGACAAGGGTGGCACCCACGGTGTCACAATGGTCACTGGGCACAAGGGGGGGTCCCTATAGTGTCACAATGGGTCCTGGGGACAAGTGGGGTCCCCAGGATGTCACAAGGGCCCTGGGGACAATGTGGGGTCCTGGGATGTCACAATGGGCCCCAGTGACAAAGGGGGTCCCCTGGATGTCAGAATGGGCTCTGGGGACAAAGGGGGGTCCTGGGATGTCACAATGAGCCCTGCGGACAAGGGTGGTACCCACGGTGTCACAATGGGCCCTGGGAACAAGGGGGGGTCCCCAGGATATCACAATGTGCCCTGGGTACAAAGAGGCGTCCCCTGAATGTCGCAATGGGCCCTGGGGACAATGGGGGGTCCTAAGACGTCACAATGGGCCCTGGGGCCAAGCAGGGATCCCCAGGATGTCACAATGGGCCCTGGAGACAATGGGGGGTCCTGGGACGACACAATGGGTCCCGGTGACAAGGGGGCATCCCCAGGATGTCAAAATGCGCCCTGGGGCCCAGGGGGGTCCTGCGATGTCACAATGGGCCCTGGGGACAAAGGGGGTCCCCTGGATGTCACAATGGGCCCTGGGGACAAAGGGGGGTCCTGGGATGTCACAATGAGCCCTGCGGACAAGGGTGGTACCCACGGTGTCACAATGGGCCCTGGGAACAAGGGGGGGTCCCCATAGTGTCACAATGGGTCCTGGGGACAAGTGGGGTCCCCAAGATGTCACAATGTGTCCTGGGGACAATGTGGGGTCCTGGGATGTCACAATTGGCCCCAGTGACAAAGGGGCCCCCTGAATGTCACAATGGGTCCTGGGGACAATGTGGGGTCCTGGGATGTCACAATTGGCCCCAGTGACAAAGGGGCCCCCTGAATGTCACAATGGGTCCTGGGGACAATGGGGGGTCCTGGGACGTCACAATGGGCCCTGGGGACAGGGAGGGATCCCCAGGATGTCACAATGTGCCCTGGGGACAGTGGGGGGTCCTGGGACGTCACAATGGGCCCCAGTGACAAGGGGGGGTCCCCAGGATGTCACAATGGGCCCTGGGGACAAAGAGGGGTCCCCTGAATGTCACAATGGGCCCTGGGGACAAGGGGGTGCAGAGGATGTCACAATGGGCCCTGGGGACAATGGGGGGTCTTGGAATGTCACAATGGGCCTTGGGGACAATGGGGGTCCCCAGGATGTCACAATGGGCCCTGGGGACAATGGGAGTCCCCAAGGTGTCAGAACGAGCCCTGGGGACAAAGTGGAATCCTGGGATGTCACAATGGCCCCCAGTGACAAAGGGGTTCCCCATGGTGTCACAATGGGCCCTGGGGACAAAAGGGGTCCCCAGGATTTCACAATAGCACTGGGGACAAAGGGGGGTCATGGGATGTCACAATGGGCCCTGGGGACAAGGGAGATCCCCATGGTGTCACAATAAGCCCTGGGGACAAAGTGGGGTCCTCATGGTGCCACAATGGGCTCTGGGGACAAAGGGGGTCCCCTGGATGTCACAATGGGCCCTGGGGACAAAGGGGGGTCCCCGGGATGTCACAATGGGCCCTGGGGACAATGGGGGGTGTCCAGGATGTGAGAATGAGTCCTGAGGACAAGGGGGGGTCCCCATGGTGTCACAATGGGTCCCCAGTGACAAGGAGGGGTCCCAATGGTGTCACAATAGGCCCTGGGGACAAAGTGGAGTCCAAGAATGTCACAATGGGCCCTGGGGACAAAAGGGGTTGCCATGGTGCCACAATTCCCCCTGAGGTCAAAGGGGGTCCCCATGGTGCTACAATGGCCCTGGGGACAAAGGGGGATCCTGGGATGTCACAATGGGCCCTGGGGACAAAGAGGGTGTCCCCATGGTGCCACAACGGGCCCTGGGAGCAAGGGGGTGGCCAAGATGTCACAATGGGTCCTGGGGAAAATGGGGGGTCCCCAGGATGTCACAATGGACCCTGAGGACAAGTGGGGGTCACCATGGTGTCACAATGGGCCCCAGTGACAAAGGGGCTCCCCTGAATGTCACAATAGGTCCTGGGGACAATGGGGGGTCCTGGGACGTCACAATGGGCCCTGGGGACAAGGAGGGATCCCCAGGATGTCACAATGGGCCCTGGGGACAAAGAGGGGTCCCCTGAATGTCACAATGGGCCCTGGGGACAAGGGGGTGCAGAGGATGTCACAATGGGCCCTGGGGACAATGGGGGGTCCTGGGACATCACAATGGGCCCTGGGGACAAGGAGGGATCCCCAGGATGTCACAATGGGCCCTGGGGACAATGGGGGGTCGTGAGACGTCACAATGGGCCCTGGGGACAAGGGGGTGCCGAGGATGTCACAATGGGCCCTGGGGACAATGGGGGGTCCTGGGATGTCACAATGGGCCCTGGGGACAAGGGTGGGTCCCCAGGATGTCACAATGGGCCTTGGGAACAAGGGGTTCCCCGAGATATCACAATGGGCCCTGGGGACAATGTAAGGTCCTGGGCTGTCACAATGGACCCTGAGGACAAGGGGGGACCCCAGGATGTCACAATGGGGCCTGGGGACCAGGGGGGGTCCTGGGATATCACAATGGGCCCCAGTGACAAAGGGGGTCCCTATGGTGCCACAATGGGCCCTGGGGACACAGGGGGTCCCCTGGATGTCACAATGGGCTCTGGGGACAAGGAGGGTCCCCATAGTGTCACAATGGGCCCTGGGGACAAAGAGCGTCCCCAGGATGTCACAATGGGCCCTGGGGACTAGGGGGAGTCCGGGGATGTCACAATGGGCCCTAGTGACAAAGGGGGTCCCTATGGTGCCACAATGGGCCCTGGGGACAAAGGGGGTCCCCTGGATGTCACAATGAGCTCTGGGGACAAGGAGGGTCCCCAGGATGTCACAATGGGCCCTGGGGACAAAGGGGGTCCCCTGGATGTCACAATGAGCTCTGGGGACAAGGAGGGTCCCCTGAATGTCACAACGGGCCCTGGGGACAATGGGGGGTCCTGGGATGAAACAATGAGCCCTGCAGACAAGGGTGGTACCCACAGTGTCACAATGGGCCCTGGGCACAAGGGGGGGTCCCCATAGTGTCACAATGGGTCCTGGGGACAAGTGGGGTCCACAGGATGTCACAATGGGCCCTGTGGACAAGGGGGTGCCGAGGATGTCACAATGGGCCCTGGGGACAATGGGGGGTCCCCTGAATGTCAAAATGGGCCCTGGGGACAAGGAGGGATTCCCAGGATGTCACAATGGGCCCTGGAGACAAGGGGGTGTCCCCAGGATGTCACAATGGGCCCTGCGGACAAGGGTGGTACCCACGGTGTCACAATGGTCACTGGGCACAAGGGGGGGTCCCTATAGTGTCACAATGGGTCTTAGGGACAAGTGGGGTCCCCAAGTGGGGTCCCCAGGATGTCACAAGGGCCCTGGGGACAATGTGGGGTCCTGGGATTTCACAATGGGCCCCAGTGACAAAGGGGGTCCCCTGAATGTCACAATGGGTCCTGGGGACAATGGGGGGTCCTGGGACGTCACAATGGGCCCTGGGGACAAGGAGGGATCCCCAGGATGTCACAATGGGTACTGGAGACAAAGGGGGGATCCCCATGGTGTCACAATGGGCCCAAGTGACAAGGAGGGTCCCCACGGTGCCACGATGGGTCCTGGGGACAAGGGCGTCCCCCAGATGTCACAATGGGCCCTGGGGACAATGGGGTTGCCCAGGATGTCACAATGGGCTCTGGGGACAAGGAGGGTCCCCAGGATGTCACATGGGCCCTGGGGACAAGAGGGGATCCCTAGGATGTCACAATGGGCCCTGGGGACTAATGTGGTCCCCACGGTGTCACAATATGTCCTGGAGACAAAGGGGGGTCCCCAGGATGTCACAATGGGCCCTTGGGACAATGGGGTTCCTGGGATGTCACAATGGGTCCCCAGTGACAAAGGGGGTCCCCAGGATGTCTCAATGGGCCCTGAGGACAATGGGAGGTCCCCATGGTGTCACAATGGGTCCCCAGTAACAAGGGAGGTCTCCACGGTGCCAGGATGGGTCCTGGGGACAAGGAGGTCCCCAGGATGTCACAATGGGCCGTGGGGACAAAGAGGCTCCCCAGGATGTCACAATGGGACCTGGGGACAAGGGGGTCTCCAGGAACTCACAATGGGCTCTAGGGACAATGGAGGTTCCCCAGGATGTTCACAATAGGCCCTGAGGACAAGGGGTGGTCCCCATGCTGTCACAACGGGTCTCCAGTGACAAGGGGGTCCCCAAGGTGTCACAATGGGCCCTGGGGACAATGGGGGGTCCTGGGACGTAACAATAGGCCCTGAGGACAAGGGGTGGTCCCCATGATGTCACAACGGGTCTCCAGTGACAAGGGGGTCCCCAGGATGTCACAATGGGCCCTGGGGACAATGTGGGGTCCTGGGATGTCACAATGGGCCCCAGTGACAAAGGGGGTCCCCTGAATGTCACAATGGGTCCTGGGGACAATGGGGGTTCCTGGGACGTCACAATGGGCCCTGGGGACAAGGAGGGATCCCCAGGATGTCACAATGGGCCCTGGGGACAATGGGGGGTCCTGGGACGTCACAATGGGCCCTGGGGACAAGAGGGGGTCCCCAGAATGTCACAATGGGCCCTGGGGACAAAGAGGGGTCCCCTGAATGTCACAATGGGCCATGGGGACAAGGGGGTGCCGAGGATGTCACAATGGGCCCTGGGGACAATGGGGGTCCTCGGACGTCACAATGGGCCCTGGGGACACAGAGGGGCCCTAGGACGTCACAATCACTCCTGGGGACAAGGTGGGGTCCCCTGAGAGTCACAATGAGCCCTGGGAAGAGAGGGGGCTCCCAAGGACATCACAATGGGCCCTGGGAACAATGGGGGGTCCTGGGACGTCACAATTGGCCCTGGGGACAAGGGGGGGTACCCATAGTGTCACAATGGGTCCTGGGGAAAATGTGGGGTCCTGGGATGCCACAATGGGCCCCAGTGACAAAGGGGGTCCCCTGAATGTTACAATAGGTCCTGAGGACAGTGGGGGGTCCTGGGACGTCACAATGGGCCCTGGGGACAAGGAGGGATCCCTAGGATGTCACAATGGGCCCTGGGGACAACGGGGGGTCCTAAGACGTCACAATGGGCCCCGTTGACAAGGGGGCATCCCCGGGATGTCAAAATGCGCCCTGGGGCCCAGGGGGGTCCTGCGATGTCACAATGGGCCCTGGGGACAAAGGGGGTACCCTGGATGTCACAATGGACTCTGGGGACAAAGGGGATCCCCACGGTATCAGAATGGGCCCTGGGGACAAAGGGGGGTCCTGCGATGTCACAATGAGCCCTGCGGAAAAGGGTGGTACCCACGGTGTCACAATGGGCCCTGGGAACAAGGGGGGGGTCCCCATAGTGTCACAATGGGTCTTGGGGACAAGTGGGGTCCCCAGGATGTGACAATGTGTCCTGGGGACAATGTGGGGTCCTGGGATGTCACAATGGGCCCCAGTGACAAAGGGGCCACCTGAATGTAACAATGGGTCCTGGGGACAATGGGGGGTCCTGGGACGTCACAATGGGCCCTGGGGACAAGAAGGGATCCCCAGGATGTCACAATGGGCCCTGGCGACAATGGGGGGTCCTGGGACGTCACAATGGGCCCCAGTGACAAGGGGGGGTCCCCAGGATGTCACAGTGTGCCCTGGGTACAAAGAGGCGTCCCCGGAATGTCACAATGGGCCCTGGGGACAAGGGGGTGCCCTGAATGTCACAATGGGCCCTGGGGACAATGGGGGGTCCTGGGATGTCACAATGGGCCCCAGTGACAAGTGGGGGTCCCCAGGATGTCACAATGGGCCCTGGGGACAAAGAGGGGTGCCCTGAATGTCACAATGGGCCCTGGGGACAAGGGGGTGCAGTGGATGTCACAATGGGCCTTGGGGACAATGGGGGGTCCTGGAATGTCACAATGGGCCCTGGGGACAATGGGGGTCCCCAGGATGTCACAATGGGCCCTGGGGACAATGGGAGTCCCCAAGGTGTCAGAACGAGCCCTGGGGACAAAGTGGAATCCTGGAATGTCACAATGGCCCCAGTGACAAAGGGGTTCCCCATGGTGTCATAATGGGCCCTGGGGACATAAGGGGTCCCCAGGATTTCACAATAGCACTGGGGCCAAAGGGGGTTATGGGATGTCACAATGGGCCCTGGGGACAAGGGAGATCCCCATGGTGTCACAATAAGCCCTGGGGACAAAGTGGGGTCCTGGGATGTCACAATGGGCCCTGGGGACAAAGGGGGGTCCTGGGATGTCACAATGGGGCCCAGTGACAAAGAGGGTCCTCATGGTGCCACAATGGGCCCTGGGGACAAAGGGGGTCCCCTGGATGTCACAATGGGCTCTGGGGACAAGGAGGGTCCCCAGGATGTCACAATGGGCCCTGGGGACAAAGAGCGTCCCCAGCATGTCACAATGGGCCCTGGGGACAAAGAGGGGTCCTCTTAATGTCACAATGGGCCCTGGGGACAATGGGGTGCAGTGGATGTCACAATGGGCCCTGGGGATAAAGAGGGGTCCCCTGAATGTCACAATGGGCCCTGGGGACAATGGGGCGTGTCCAGGATGTGAGAATGAGTCCTGAGGACAAGGGGGGGTCCCCATGGTGTCACAATGGGTCCCCAGTGACAAGGAGAGGTCCCCATGGTGTCACAATAGGTCCTGGGGACAAAGTGGGGTCCAAGAATGTCACAATGGGCCCTGGGGTCAAAGGGGGTCCCCATGGTGCTACAATGGGCCCTGGGGACAAAGGGGGGTCCTGGGATGTCACAATGGGCCCTGAGGACAAGCGGGGGTCTCCATGGTGTCACAATGGGCCCCAGTGACAAAGGGGGTCCCCTGAATGTCACAATAGGTCCTGGGGACAATGGGGATCCTGGGACGTCACAATGGGTCCTGGGGACAAGGAGGGATCCCCAGGATGTCACAATGGGCCCTAGGGACAAAGAGGGGTCCCCTGAATGTCACAATGGGCCCTGGGGACAAGGAGGGATCCCTAGGATGTCACAATGGCCCCTGGGGACAATGGGGGGTCCTGGGACGTCACAATGGGCCCTGGGGACAAAGGGGGGGTCCCCAGGATGTCACAATGGGCCCGGGGGACAAAGGGGTGCCGAGGATGTCACAATGGGCCCTGGGGACAATGGGGGGTCCCGGGATGTCACAATGGGCCCTGGGGACAATGGGGGGTCCTGGGATGTCACAATGGGCCCTGGGGACAAGGGGATCCCCAGGATGTCACAATGGGCCCTGGGGACAATGTAAGGTCCTGGGCTGTCACAATGGACCCTGAGGACAAGGGGGGTCCCCAGGATGTCACAATGAAGTCCTGGGACAAAGGGGGTCCCCAGGATGTCACAATGGGGCCTGGGGACCAGGGGGTGTCCTGGGATGTCACAATGGGCCCCAGTGACAAAGGGGGTCCCTATGGTGCCACAATGAGCCCTGGGGACAAAGGGGGTCCCCTGGATGTCAGAGTGGGCTCTGGGGACAATGGGAGGGTCCCCAGGATGTCACAATGGGCCCTGGGGACAAAGAGCGTCCCTAGCATGTCACAATGTGTCCTGGGGACAATGTGGGGTCCTGGGATGTCACAATGGGCCCCAGTGACAAAGGGGCCCCCTGAATGTCACAATGGGTCCTGGGGACAATGGGGAGTCCTGGGATGTCACAATGGGCCCTGGGGACTAGGAGGGATCCCCAGGATGTCACAATGGGCCCTGGGGACAATGGGGGGTCCTGGGACGTCACAATGGGCCCCAGTGAGAAGGGGGGTCCCCAGGATGTCACAATGGGCTCTGTGGACAAAGAGGGGTCCCCTGAATGTCACAATGGGCCCTGGGGACAAGGGGGTGCAGTGGATGTCACAATGGGCCCTGGGGACAATGGGGTTGCCCAGGATGTCACAATGGGCCCTGGGGACAATGGGAGTCCCCAAGGTGTCAGAACGAGCCCTGGGGACAAAGTGAAATCCTGGAATGTCACAATGGCCCCCAGTGACAAAGGGGTTCCCCACGGTGTCACAATGGGCCCTGGGGACAAAAGGGGTCCCCAGGATTTCACAATAGCACTGGGGACAAAGGGGGGTCATGGGATGTCACAATGGGCCCTGGGGACAAGGGAGATCCCCATGGCGTCACAATAAGCCCTGGGGACAAAGTGGGGTCCTGGGATGTCACAATGGGCTCTGGGGACAAGGAGGGTCCCCAGGATGTCACAATGGGCCCTGGGGACAAAGGGGGGTCCTGGGATGTCACAATGGGCCCTGGGGACAATGGGAGTCCCCAAGGTGTCAGAACGAGCCCTGGGGACAAAGCTGAATCCTGGAATGTCACAATGGTCCCCAGTGACAAAGGGGTTCCCCATGGTGCCACAATGGGCCCTGGGGACAAAAGGGGTCCCCAGGATTTCACAATGGCCCTGGGGACAAAGGGGGGTCCTGGGATGTCACAATGGGCCCTGGGGACAAAGGGGGTATCCCCATGGTGCCACAACGGGCCCTGGGAGCAAGGGGGTGGCCAGGATGTCACAATGGGTCCTGGGGAAAATGGGGGGTGCCCAGGATGTCACAATGGACCCTGAGGACAAGCGGGGGTCTCCATGGTGTCACAATGGGCCCCAGTGACAAAGGGGCTCCCCTGAATGTCACAGTAGGTCCTGGGGACAATGGGGGGTGCTGGGACGTCACAATGGGCCCTGGGGACAACCAGGGATCCCAAGGATGTCACAATGGGTCCTGGGGACAAGGGGGTGCAGAGGATGTCACAATGGGCCCTGGGGACAATGTGGGGTCCTGGGATGTCACAATGGGCCCCAGTGACAAAGGGGGTCCCCTGAATGTCACAATGGGTCCTGGGGACAATGCGGGGTCCTGGGACGTCACAATGGGCCCTGGGGACAAGGAGGGATCCCCAGGATGTCACAATGGGCCCTGGGGACAATGGGCGGTCCTGGGACATCACAATGGGCCCTGAGGACAAGGAGGGATCCCCAGGATGTCACAATGGGCCCTGGGGACAATGGGGGGTCGTTAGACGTCACAATGGCCCCTGGCACAAAGAGGGGTCCCCAGGATGTCACAATGGGCCCTGGGGACAAACAGGGGTCCCCTGAATGTCACAATGGGCCCTGGGGACAAGGGGGTGCCGAGGATGTCACAATGGGCCCTGGGGACAATGGGGGGTCCTGGGACGTCACAATGGGCCCTGCGGACAAGGAGGGATCCCCAGGATGTCACAATGGGCCCTGGGGACAAAGGGGCGTCCTGAGACGTCACAATGAGCCCTGCGGACAAGGGTGGTACCCAGGACGTCACAATGGGCCCTGGGGACAAGGGGGGGTCCCCATAGTGTCACAATGGGTCCTGGGGACAAGTGGGGTCCCCAGGATGTCACAATGGGCCCTGGGGACAATGTGCGGTCCTGGGATGTCACAATGGGCCCCAGTGACAAAGGGGGTCCCCTGAATGTCACAATGGGTCCTGGGGACAATGGGGGGTCCTGGGACGTCACAATGGGCCCTGGGGACAAGGAGGAATCCCCAGGATGTCACAATGGGCCCTGGGAACAAACAGGGGTCCCCGGAATGTCACAATGGGCCCTGGGGACAAGGGGGTGCAGAGGATGTCACAATGGGCCCTGGGGACAATGGGGGGTCCTGGGACGTCACAATGAGCCCTGCGGACAAGGGGGGGTCCCCATAGTGTCACAATGGGCCCTGGGGACAAGGAGGGATCCCCAGGATGTCACAATGGGCCCTGGGAACAATGGGGGGTCCTGGGACGTCACAATGGGCTGTGGGGACAAGGGGGGGTCCCCAGGATGTCACAATGTGCCCTGGGTTTCAAAGAGGCGTCCCCTGAATGTCACAATGGGCCCTGGGGACAATGGGGGGTCCTAAGACGTCACAATGGGCCCTGAGGACAAGGAGGGATCCCCAGGATGTCACAATGGTCCCTGGGGACAATGGGGGGTCCTGGGACGTCACAATGTGCCCCAGTGACAAGGGGGGGTCCCCAGGATGTCACAATGGGCCCTGGGGACAAAGAGGGGTGCCCTGAATGTCACAATGGGCCCTGGGGACAAGGGGGTGCAGTGGATGTCACAATGGGCCCTTGGGACAATGGGGGGTCCTGGAATGTCACAATGGGCCCTGGGGACAAAGGGGATGTCCACATGGTGCCACAATGGGCCCTGGGAGCAAGGGGGTCCCCAGGATGTCACAATGGGTCCTGGGGACAATGGGAGGTGCCCAAGATGTCACAATGGACCCTTAGGACAAGCAGGGGTCTCCATGGTGTCACAATGGGTCCCCAGTGACAAGGGGGGGTCCCCATGGTGTCACAATGGGCCCTGGGGACAAACGTGGTTCCCCTCAATATCAAACTGGGTCCTGGGGACAAAGTGGGCTCCTCGGATGTCGCAATGGACACTGGGGACAACGGGAGGTCCTGGGACGTCACAATGGGCCCTGGGGACAAAGTTGGTCCCCACGATGTCTCAATGAGCCCCAGTGACAAAGGGGGGTCCCCAGGATGTCACAATGGGCCGTGGGGACAATGAGGGGTCCTGGGACATCACAATGGGTCCTGGGGACAAGGGGGGGACCCCTGAATGTCACAATGGGCGCTGGGGACAATGTGGGTCCTGGGATGTCACAATGGGCCCCAGTGCCAAAGGGGGTCCCCTGAATGTCACAATGGGCCCTGGGGACAATGGGGGATCCTGGGACGTCACAATGGGCCCTGGGGACAAGGGGGGTGTCCCCTGAATGTCACAATGGGCCCTGGGGACAATGTGGGGTCCTGGGAGGTCACAATGGGCCCCAGTGACAAAGGGGGTCCCCTGAATGTCACAATGGGCTCTAGAAACAATGGGGGGTCCTGGGAAGTCACAATGGGCCCTGGGGACAAGGGGGGTGTCCCCTGAATGTCACAATGGGCCCTGGGGAGAAAGGGGGTCCCCAGGATGTCAAAATGGGCCTTGGGGACAAAGTGGGGTTCTTGGATATCACAATGTGACACAGTGCAAAGGGGGTCCCCATGGTGCCACAATGAGCCCTGGGGACAAAGGGAGGTACCTAGGATGTCACAATGGGCCCTTGGGACAATGGGGTTCCTGGGATGTCACAACGGGTCCCCAGTGACAAAAGGGGTCCCCAGGATGTCTCAATGGGCCCTGAGGACAATGGGAGGTCCCCATGGTGTCACAAAGGGTCCCCAGTGACAAGGGAGGTCCCCACGGTGTCAGGATGGGTCCTGCGGACAAGGAGGTCCCCAGGATGTCACCATGGGCCCTGGGGACAAAGGGGGTCCCCAGGATGTCACAATGGGCCCTGGGGACAAAGAGACTCCCCAGGATGTCACAATGGGATCTGGGGACAAGGGGGTGCCCAGGAACTCACAATGGGCTCTGGGGACAATGGAGGTTCCCCAGGATGTTCACAATAGGCCCTGAGGACAAGGGGTGGTCCCCATGGTGTCACAATGGGTCCCCAGTGACAAGGGGGTCCCCAAGGTGTCACAATGGGCCCTGGGAACAACGGGGGGTCCTGGGACGTAACAATAGGCCCTAGGGACAAAGGGGGTCCCCACGGTGTTACAATGGTCCCGGGTGACAAAGGGGGATGCCCAGGATGTCACAATGGGCCCTGAGGCAAGGAGGGGTCTCCATGGTGTCACAATGGGTCCCCAGTGACAAGGAGGGTCCCCATGGTGTCACGATGGGTCCTGGGGACAAGGGGGTCCCCAGGATGTAAGAATGAACCCTGGGGACAATGGGGGGTCCTGGGACGTCACAATGGGTCCTGGGGACAAAGGGTGTCTCCAGGATGTCACAATGGGCTCTGGGGACAATGCAGGGTCCTGGGACGTCACAATGGGTCCTTAGGACAAAGAGGGGTCCCCAGGATGTCACAATGGGCCCTGGGGACAATGTGGGGTCCTGGGATGTCACAATGGGCCCCAGTGACAAAGGGGGTGCCCTGAATGTCACAATGGGCCCTGGGGACAATGGGGGGGTCTTGGGACGTCACAATGGGCCCTGGGGACAAGGAGGGATCCCCAGGATGTCACAATGGGCCCTGGGGACAATGGGGGGTCCTGGGACGTCACAATGGGCCCTGGGGACAAGGAGGGATCCCCAGGATGTCACAATAGGCCATGGGGACAATGGGGGGTTCCGGGACATCACAATGGGCCCGGGGAACAAGGGGGTTCCCCAGGATGTCACAATGGGCCCTGGGGACAAAGAGGGGCCTTACAACGTCACAATCAGCCCTGGGTACATGGGGGGATCCCCTGAAAGTCACAATGAGCCTTGGGAGCAGAGGGGGCTCCCCAGGACGTCACAATGGGCCCTGGGAACAATGGGGGTCCCTTGAAGGTCACAATGGGCCCTGGGAACAATGGGGGTCCCTTGAAGGTCACAATGGACCCTGGGAACAATGGTGGGTCCCCTGAATGTCAAAATGGGCCCTGGGGACAAAGGGGGGTCCGCAGGATGTCACAATGGGCACTGGGGACAAAGGGGAGGTCCCCATGGTGTCACAATGGGCCCAAGTGACAAGGAGGGTCCCCACGGTGCCACGATGGGTCCTGGGGACAAGGGGGTCCCCCAGATGTCACAATGGGCCCTGGGGACAATGGGGTTGCCCAGGATGTCACAATGGACCCTGGGGACAAAGGGGGATCCCCAGGATGTCACAATGGGCCCTGGGGACCAGGGGGGTCCTGCGATGTCACAATGGGCCCTGGGGAGAAAGGGGGTCCCCTGGATGTCACAATGGGCTCTAAGGACAAGGAGGGTCCCCAGGATGTCACAATGACCCCTGCGGACAAGGGGGGTGTCGATGGTTTCACAATGGGCTCTGGGAACAAGGTGGGGTCCCCATAGTGTCACAATGGGTCCTGGGGACAAGTGGGGTCCCCAGGATGTCACAATGGGTCCTGGGGACAATGTGGGGTCCTGGGATGTCACAATGGGCCCCAGTGACAAAGGGGTTCCCCATGGTGCCACAATGGTCCCTGGGGACAAAGGGGGTCCCCAGGATTTGACAATAGCACTGGGGACAAATGGGGGTCATGGGATGTCACAGTGGGCCCTGGGGACAAGGGAGGTCCCCATGGTGTCACAATAAGCCCTGGGGACAAAGTGGGGTGTTGGGATGTCACAATGGGCCCCAGTGACAAAAGGGGGTCCCCATGGTGCCACAATGGGCCGTGGGGACCAGGGGGGGTACTGCAATGTCACAATGGGCCCTGGGGAGAAAGGGGGTCCCCTGGATGTCACAATGGGCTCTAGGGACAAGGAGTGTCCCCAGGATGTCACAATGGGCCCTGGGGACAAACGGGGGTGTCGACGGTGTCAAAATGGGTCCTGGGGACAAAGGGCGTCCCCAGGATGTCACAATGGGCCCTGGGGACAAAGGGGGTCCCCACGGTATCAGAATGGGCCCTGGGGACAAAGGGGGTCCCCTGAATGTCACAATGGGCCCTGGGGACAATGGGGGTCCTGGGATGTCACAATGAGCCCTGCGGACAAGGGTGGTACCCAGGACGTCACAATGGGCCCTGGGCACAAGGGGGGGTCCCCATAGTGTCACAATGGGTCCTAGGGACAAGTGGGGTCCCCAGGATGTCACAATAGGTCCTGGGGACAATGTGGGGTCCTGGGATGTCACAATGGGCCCCAGTGACAAAGGGGGTCCCCTGAATGTCACAATGGGTCCTGGGTACAATGTGGGGTCCTGGGACGTCACAATGGGCCCTGGGGACAAGGAGGGATCCCCAGGATGTCACAATGGGCCCTGGGGACAATGGGGGGTCCTGGGCCGTCACAATGGGCCCCAGTGACAAGGGGGGGTCCCCAGGATGTCACAATGGGCCCTGAGGACAAAGAGGGGTCCCCTGAATGTCACAATGGGCCCTGGGGACAAGGGCGTGCCGAGGATGTCACAATGGGCCCTGGGGACAATGGGGGGTCCTGGAATGTCACAATGGGCACTGGGGACTATGGGGGTCCCCAGGATGTCACAATGGGCCTTGGGGACAATAGGAGGTTCTGGGATGTCACAATGGGCCCTGGGGACAATGGGGGGTGCCCAGGATGTGAAAATGAGTCCTGAGGACATGGGGGGGTCCCCATGGTGTCACAATGGGTCCCCAGTGACAAGGAGGGGTCCCCATGGTGTCACAATAGGCCCTGGGGACAATGGGGTCCCCTGAATGTCACAATGGGCCCTGGGAACAAAAGTGGTTGCCATGGTGCCACAAGGGGCCCTAGGGTCAAAGGCGGTCCCCATGGTGCTAAAATGGGCCCTGGGAGCAAGGGGGTGGCCAGGATGTCACAATGGGTCCTGGGGACAATGGGGGGTGCCCAGGATGTCACAATGGACCCTGAGGACATGGGGGGGTCCCCATGGTGTCACAATGGGTCCCCAGTGACACCGGGGGGTCCCCATGGTGCCACAATGAGCCCTGGGGACAAAGGGAGGTCCCTACAATGTCACAATGGGCCCTGGGGACTAATGAGGTCCCCACGGTGTCACAATGCGTCCTGGAGAAAAAGGGGGGTCCCCAGGATGTTACAATCTGCTCTTGGCACAATGGGGTTCCTGGGATGTCACAATGGGCCCTGGGGACAATGGGGGTCCCCACAGTGCCACGATGGGTCCTGGGGACAAGGGCGTCCCCCTAGATGTCACAATGGGCCCTGGGGACAATGGGGTTGCCCAGGATGTCACAATGGACCCTGGGGACAAAGGGGGGTGGGCAGGATGTCACAATGGGCACTGGGGACAAAGGGGGGGTCCCCATGGTGTCACAATGGGTCCCCAGTGACAAGGAGGGTTCCCCATGGTGTCACAATAGGCCCTGGGGACAAAGTGGGGTCCTAGAATGTCACAATGGGCCCTGGGGACAAAGGGGGGTCCTGGGATGTCACAATGGGCCCTGGGGACAAGAGGGGATTCCTAGGATGTCACAATGGGCCCTGGGGACTAATGTGGTCCCCACGGTGTCACAATATGTCCTGGAGACCAAGAGGGGTCCCCAGGATGTCACAATGGGCCCTTGGGACAATGGGGTTCCTGGGATGTCACAATGGGTCCCCAGTGACAAAGGGGGTCCCCAGGATGTCTCAATGGGCCCTGAGGACAATGGGAGGTCCCCATGGTGTCACAAAGGGTCCCCAGTGACAAGGGAGATCCCTACGGTGCCACGATGGGTCCTGGGGACAAGGAGGTCCCCAGGATGCCACAATGGGCCCTGGGGACAATGGGGGGTCCTGGGACGTCACAATGGGCCCTGGGGACAAAGAGGCTCCCCAGGATGTCACAATGGGACCTGGGGACAAGGGGGTCCCCAGGACTCACAGTGGGCTCTGGGGACAATGGAGGTTCCCCAGGATGTTCACAATAGGCCCTGAGGACAAGGGGTGGTCCCCATGGTGTCACAATGGGTCCCCAGTGACAAGGGGGGTCCCCAAGTGTCACAATGGGCACTGGGGACAATGGGGGTCCCGGGACGGAATAATAGGCCCTGGGGACAAAGGGGGGGTCCCACAGTGTCACAATGGGCCCTGGGGACAAAGGGGGTCCCCACGGTGTTACAATGGTCCAGGGGGAAAAAGGGGGATGCCCAGGATGTCACAATGGGCCCTGAGGAGAAGGGGGGCTCCCCAGGGTGTCGGAATGGGTCCCCAGTGACAAGGAGGGTCCCCATGGTGTCACGATGGGTCCTGGGGACAAGGGGGTCCCCAGGATGTAACAATGGACCCTGGGGACAATGGGGGGTCCTGGGACGTCACAATGGGCCCTGGAGACAAAGGGGGTCCCCAGGATGTCACAATGGACCCTGGGGACAATGTGGGGTCCTGGGACGTCACAATGGGCCCCAGTGACAAAGGGGGTCCCCAGGATGTCACAATGGGCCCTGGGGACAATCTGGGGTCCTGGGACGTCACAATGGGCCCTGGGGACAAGGAGGGATCCCCAGGATGTCACAATGGGCCCTGGGGAGAATGGGGGGTCCTGGGACGTCACAATGGGCCCTGGGGACAAGAGGGGGTCCCCAGGATGTCACAATGGGCCCTGGGGACAAAGAGGGGTCCCCTGAATGTCACAATGGGCCCTGGGGACAAGGGGGTGCCGAGGATGTCACAATGGGCCCTGGGGACAAGGGGGGGTCCCCAGGATGTCACAATGGGCCCTGGGGACAAAGAGGGGTCTCTAAAGTGTCACAATGGGCCCTGGGGACACAGAGGGGCCCTAGGACGTCACAATCAGCCCTGGGGACAAGGGTGGGGTCCCCTGAAAGTCACAATGAGCCCTGGGAACAGAGGGGGTCCCCAGGACGTCACAATGGGCCCTGGGGACAATGGTGGGTGTCCTGAATGTCAAAATGGGCCCTGGGGACAAAGGGGGGGTCCGCAGGATGTCACAATGGGCACTGGGGACAAAGGGGGAGTCCCCATGGTGTCACAATGGGCCCAAGTGACAAGGAGGGCACCCACGGTGCCACGATGGGTCCTGGGGACAAGGGGGTCCCCCAGATGTCACAATGGGCCCTGGGGACATTGGGGTTGCCCAGGATGTCACAATGGGCCCTGGGGACAATGGTGGGTCCCCTGAATTTCAAAATGGGCCCTGGGGACAAAGGGGGGTAGCAGGATGTCACAATGGGCCCTGGGGACAATGGTGGGTCCCCTGAATGTCAAAATGGGCCCTGGGGACAAAGGGGGGTAGCAGGATGTCACAATGGGTACTGGGGACAAAGGGGGCGTCCCCATGGTGTCACAATGGGCCCAAGTGACAAGGAGGGCCCCACGGTGCCACGATGGGTCCTGGGGACAAGGGGGTCCCCCAGATGTCACAATGGGCCCTGGGGACAATGGGGTTGCCCAGGATGTCACAATGGACCCTGGGGACAAAGGGGGATCCCCAGGATGTCACAACGGGCCCTGGGGACAATGGGAGTCCCCAAGGTGTCAGAAAGAGCCCTGGGGACAAAGTGGAATCCTGGGATGTCACAATGGCCCCCAGTGACAAAGGGGTTCCCCATGGTGCCACAATGGGCCCTGGGGACAAAGGGGGTCCCCAGGATTTCACAATAGCACTGGGGACAAAGGGGGGTCACGGGATGTCACAATGGACCCTGGGGACAAGGGAGGTCCCCATGGTGTCACAATAAGCCCTGGGGACAAAGTGGGGTCCTGGGATGTCACAATGGGCCCCAGTGACAAAGGGGGTCCCCAGGGTGCCACAATGGGCCGTGGGGACAAAAGGGGTCCGCAGGATGTCACAATGGGCCCTGGGGACCAGGGGGGGTCCTGCGATGTCACAATGGGCCCTGGGGACAAAGGGGGTCCCCTGGATGTCACAATGGGCTCTGGGGACAAGGGTGGTACCCACGGTGTCACAATGGGCCCTGGGAACAAGGCGGGGTGCCCATAGTGTCACAATGGGCCCTGAGGACAATGTGGGGTCCTGGGATGTCACAATGAGCCCCAGTGACAAAGGGGGTCCCCTGAATGTCACAATGGGTCCTGAAGACAATGGGGGGTCCTGGGAAGTCACAATGGGCCCTGAGGACAAGGAGGGATCCCCAGGATGTCACAATGGGCCCTGGGGACAAGGGGGGGTCCCCAGGATGTCACAATGTGCCCTGGGTACAAAGAGGCGTCCCCTGAATGTCGCAATGGGCCCTGGGGACAAGGGGGGGTCCTGGGATGTCACAATGGGCCCTGGGGCCAAACAGGGATCCCCAGGATGTCACAATGGGCCCTGGGGACAATGGGGGGTCCTGGGACGTCACAATGGGCCCCAGTGATAAGGGGGCATCCCCAGGATGTCATAATGGGCCCTGGGGACCAGGGGGGTCCTTCGATGTCACAATGGGCCCTGGGGACAAAGGGGGTCCCCTGGATGTCACAATGGGCCCTGGGGACAAAGGGGGGTCCTGGGATGTCTCAATGAGCCCTGCCGACAAGGGTGGTACCCACGGTGTCACTATGGGCCCTGGGAACAAGGGGGGGACCCCATAGTGTCACAATGGGTCCTGGGGACAAGTGGGGTCCCCACGATGTCACAATGTGTCCTGGGGACAATGTGGGGTCCTGGGATGTCACAATGGGCCCCAGTGACAAAGGGGCCCCCTGAATGTCACAATGGGTCCTGGGGAAAATGGGGGGTCCTGGGACATCACAATGGGCCCTGGGGACCAGGAGGGATCCCCAGGATGTCACAATGGGCCCTGGGGACAAAGAGGCGTCCCCGGAATGTCACAATGGGCCCTGGGGACAAAGAGGAGTCCCCTGAATGTCACAATGGGCCCTGGGGACAATGGGGGATCCTGGGACGTCACAATGGGCCCCAGTGACAAGGTGGGGTCCCCAGGATGTCACAATGTGCCCTGGGGACAAAGAGGCGTCCCCGGAATGTCACAATGGGCCCTGGGGACAAGGGGGTGCCCTGAATGTCACAATGGGCCCTGGGGACAATGGGGGGTCCTAAGACGTCACAATGGGCCCTGGGGACAAGGAGGGATCCTGGGACGTCACAATGGGCCCCAGTGACAAGGGGGGGTCCCCAGGATGTCACAATGGGCCCTGGGGACAAAGAGGGGTCCCCAGGATGTCAAAATGGGCCCTGGGGACAATGGGGGGTCCTAAGACGTCACAATGAACCCTGGGGACAACGGGGGGTCCTGGGACGTCACAATGGGCCCCAGTGAGAAGGGGCGGTCCCCAGGATGTCACAATGGGCCCTGGGGACAAAGAGGAGTCCCCTGAATGTCACAATGGGCCCTGGGGACAATGGGGGTCCCCAGGATGTCACAATGGGCCCTGGGGACAATAGGAGGTTCTGGGATGTCACAATGGGCCCTTGGGGTTTAGAAGTCAGGTCTAAGAGTGCAGCGTTTGGGGTGCAGGGGCTTGGGGGGAAATTTAAGGTTGCAGAGTGTGGGGTTCACAGGACTGGGGCACAGGATTTGGGGGTGCGCGGTTTCAGGGTTCAGGATTTGGAGGTGTGGAGTTTTGGGGTGCAGGGGTTGGGAGTGCAGGGTGGTGGGGATGAGAGATTTGGGTGCAGGATTTGGGGGTGCAGAGTCTTGGGAGGCAAGGATCCGGGTCTTCAGGATTTGGGGGTTCAGTGTTTAGGGCAGCACAATCTTGGGGTGCAGGGGTTTGCAGTGAAAGGTTTGGTAGGCAGGATTTGGGGTGCAGGATTCTGGGGTGCTGGGTTTGGGGTACAGGATTTGGTGTTGCAGGGATGGGGTTGAAGGGTTTGGGTTGCCAGGCCTTTGAGGTGCAGGATTTGGAGGTGCAGGGTTTGGGAGGGAATTCTTTGGGGTGCAGGGTTTGGGGGCAGGTTTAGGGGTGGAGGGTATAGGACGGAAAGATTTGCGAATGCAGGGTTTGGGGTGCAGGTTTCGGGGTTCAGGAAGGTAGGGAGGGCAGGATTAGGGGGTGCAAGGTTTCAGTTGTAGGGTTTAGGGGTGCAGAGTTTGGTAGGGCCGAATTTGGGGGTGCAGGATCTGGGGTGCAGGGTTTGGGAAGACAGGATCGGGGGTGGAGGATTTGGGGATGCAGGATTGAGGGGCAGGGTTTTGGTGCAGGGCTTGGGGTCAGGATCTGGGGTGCAGGTTTGGGAAGAGTATTTTGGGGTGCAGGATTTTGGGTGCCGTGTCTGCGGGGCAGGTTTGGGGTGATCACTGCTGATCCGCACACACTCTCTCTCTTTCTGTCCCCATTGTCCCCAATGCCCCCTTACCTGTCTCACCTCCCTCTCCAGCTCTGCTCCCACCCCCCCAATCCCCCTCAGCGGGGCCAGCCCGGGGTGCAGCTCCTGCAACGGCTCCTCCTCTGCATTCATTAACAATTAACACCCTCAGCAGTGCTAATTAACACCCCCCCCACCCCCCCGTATCCCCGCTGCCCCCTAATTACCCCCTAATTCGCGCTAATCACCCCTAATTCCCCCTCATTACTCACCCAGCAGCCCCTCGATGTCCGCAGCCGCCATCTTGCTCCGCCGGGAGGGCCACAAACCACCTCAAAATCGACCCAAAATAGCGCTTTTTCAACCCAAAACCCTCCCGCTGAGGCTCCCCGAGCTGTGTCCCCAAAGCCCCCGCTGTTGTCACCTCGGGAAAAGCGCGAAAAAAGCGGCCCCGGGGGTCCCCGCGCTTCGCTTCGCGCTCTGAGGGAAAGCGCGGGAAAACGAGCGGAGACGGAAAGAGCCGAGCGGAGCCGAATGGGCCCGAGCGGAGCCGAATGGGCCCGAGCGGAGGCGAGCGGCGCCCGAGCGGAGCCGAGCGGCGCCCGAGCGGAGCCGAGCGGCGCCCGAGTCCCGGCCGGGGCCGAACGCACCCGAAGGGACCCGAAGTCTTCCCGAAGGGGTCCGAGTGGAGCCGAACGCACCCGAAGGGACACGAACCCACCCGAGTGGACCCGAACCCACCCGAGTGGACCGGAACCCACCCGAGTGGACCGGAACCCACCCGAAGGGGCCCGAACCCACCCGAAGGAGCCCGAACCCACCCGAGTGGACCCGCACCCACCCGAAGGGGCCCGAAGTCTCCCCGAAGGGACCCGAACCCACCCGAAAGTGCCCCAAAAGGCGCCAAACTCCCAAATCCCCCCCTTTTTACCCCAAAACCCGTGTTCCGCTCCCCCCCCGGCCCCTCCTCTTCCTCCCCCCCCAACTTTCTCCCCCTTTTCCCGCCTCACCATCGTTTCCCGCCTCGGCGGCGGCTGCGAGCGAGGCCACGCCCCCTTCCTCAGGAGGCGGCCAATGGGAAGGGGGGGGGTGCGTGGCCACGCCCACTGTGCGTGGCGTGCGCGGAGGCGGCTCCGAGAGGAGCCGAAGATACACGAAGGGAGCCGAAGGGACCCGAGGGGACCCGAAGGGACCCGAACGCACCCGAAGGGACCCGAGTGGGGCCCGAACGCACCCGAGGGGACCCGAACGCACCCGAAGGGACCCGAACGCACCCGAAGGGACCCGAACGCACCCGAAGGGACCCGAGTGGGACCCGAACACACCCGAAGGGACCCGAAGGGACCCGAGTGGGGCCCGCACTCACCCGAAGGGACCCGAAGGGACCCGAAGGGACCCGAACACACTTAGGGGGCTCCATGAGTCACTTATGGGTCACTATGGGGCACTCCTGGGTCCCTAAGGGGGAAATTATGGGGGTCTATGGGGAGTTCAGGAGGGACCCAGGAGTACCCCAAGGGACCCAGGAGTGCCCCAAAGGACCCAGGAGTTCAGGAGGGACCCAGGAGTGCCCCAAAGGACCCAGGAGTTCAGGAGGGACCCAGGAGTGCCCCAAAGGACCCAGGAGTACCCAAATGTGTTGTGTTTTGTTTTTTCTCTCTTGTTTATGTCCTCTTTTACCTGAAATGGGACAATGGGGTCAATGGGGGGCAATGGGGTCAATGGGGGGCAATGGGGTCAGTGGGGGGCAATGGGGTCAGTGGGGGGCAATGGGGGACAATGGGGGACAATGGGGGCAGTGGGTACAATGGGGGCAATGGGGGGCAATGGGGGGCAATGGGGGGCAATGGGGGGCAATGGGGGCAGTGGGGGCAGTGGGACAATGGGGGGCAATGGGGTCAATGGGGGGCAATGGGAGTCAATGCGGTCAATGGGTCAATGGGGTCAATGGGGGCAATGGGAGTCAATGGGGGGCAATGGGGATCAATGGGTCAACGGGGTCAATGGGGGTCAATGGGGGTCAATGGGGGCAATGGGGGCAATGGGGATCAATGGGGGGCAATGGGGGGCAATGGGGGTCAATGGGGGGTCAATGAAGTCAATGACTCAATGACTCAATGGGGGTCAATGGGGATCAATGGGTCAATGGGGTCAGTGGGGTCAATGGGTCAATGGGAGTCAATGGGGTCAATGGGGGTCAATGGGGGTCAATGGGTCAATGGGAGTCAATGGGGTCAATGGGTCAATGGGGTCAATGGGGATCAATGGGGTCAATGGGTCAATGGGGATCAATGGGGGGCAATGGGGATCAATGGGTCAATGGGGTCAATGGGGTCAATGGGTCAATGGGGGTCAATCGGTCAATGGGGATCAATGGGGGTCAATGGGGTCAGTCAATGGGGTCAATGGGGTCAATGGGAGTCAATGGGGTCAATGGGTCCCAGGGTCGCATTCCCACTGTCCCTGTCCCCGCTGTCCCAGGGCTCAGTGCTCACTCCTCATTGGTTCCTGGCCTTTTGCATTCATTAATATTCGGTTAATTATTCGTTAAGGTTTTCTTGCCATAGTTGAGCCCAGCAGGAACCCCCGGGGTCCTAAAACCCTCCCTCTCTATGGGTCCCTATGGGGCTCTATGGGTCCCTATGGAGCTCTATGGGTCCCTATGGGTCCCTATGGAGCTCTCTAGGTCCCTATGGGGTTCCATGGGGCTCTGTGGTTTCCTATGGGCCTCTATGGGGCTCTATGGGTCCCTATGGGTCCTTATGGGTCTTAATGGGTCTCTATGGGGCTCCTTGGGTCTCTATGGGTCCCTATGGGTCTCTATGGGTCTCTACGGGTCCCTATGGGTCCCTATGGGGCTCCTTGATGCTCTATGGGTCTCTATGGAACCCCCAGGGTCCTAAAACCCTCCCTCTCTATGGGTCCCTTTGGGTCTCTATGGGTCCCTATGGGTCTCTATGGGGTTCCATGGGGCTCTGTGGCTCCCTATGGGCCTCTATGGTCTCTATGGGTCCCTATGGGGTCCTACGGAGCTCTATGGGTCCCTATGGGTCTCTACAGGCTCTACGGTCCCTATGGGTCTCTATGGGGTTCCATGGGGCTCTGTGGCTCCCTATGGGCCTCTATGGTCTCTATGGGTCCCTATGGGGTCCTACGGAGCTCTATGGGTCCCTATGGGTCTCTACAGGCTCTACGGTCCCTATGGGTCTCTATGGGGTTCCATGGGGCTCTGTGGCTCCCTATGGGCCTCTATGGTCTCTATGGGTCCCTCTGGGGTCCTATGGAGCTCTATGGGTCCCTATGGGTCTCTACAGGCTCTACGGTCCCTATGGGTCCCTATGGGTCTCTATGGTCTCTATGGGTCCCTATGGGTCCCTTTGGGTCTCTATGGGTCCCTATGGGGTTCCATGGGGCTCTGCGGCTCCCTATGGGCCTCTATGGTCTCTATGGGTCCCTATGGGGTCCTATGGAGCTCTATGGGTCTCTATGGGTCCCTATGGGTCTCTACAGGCTTTACGGTCCCTATGGGTCTCTATGGGGTTCCATGGGGCTCTGTGGCTCCCTATGGGCCTCTATGGTCTCTATGGGTCCCTATGGGGTCCTATGGAGGTGGGTGCTTTTTTCCAACCAAAGTGATTAATGAGTTTTTAGGGTTTATCCCAAATGATGGGAACCCCCGGTTCCTTCCTTCCTTCCTTCCTTCCTTCCTTCCTTACTTCCCTCCTTCCTTCCCTCCTTGCCCTCTCATAACCGCACGCGAGCCCCGATGCTGAGGGCCCTTGAGCTCCTCCTCGTCTTTGAAAACAACATGGACGACCTCACCTTGTTGATGATGGGGATCTTCTGGAGCAGGCCAGGGATCCTCTGGAGATCCTCGCAACGTGGTGCTTTCTTTTGAGCCCACGACTTCTCTGCCTGGGGCCTCTTCCCATTGGACGCTCTTGGAGGAGCCACTGAGTTTTTGGAGCTCGCCACCACTTTTGGATGAAGCTGGAGCAGCTGGGGATGGGCCTGGGATGCTGGGCAGGAAGAGCCAGGGCCGGTGCTGGACCCTCCCCAGCCCATTTCTCTCTGTTCGCTCCTCCAGAATCCTCGAAATCTGATGGCGAAGATGACGAAGATGACGAAGATGACGAAGATGACGAAGATGACGAAGATGACGAAGATGACGAGCGTGTCCCCACGCGGGAAGACATCAAGAAGCTGATGGAAAGCAAGAAGAAGCAGCAGTCGCTCCAGGAGAGCTTTGGATACCCCAGACCACCCCTTGTGCTTCGGATGCCCACACCACCCCTTGTGTTTTGGATACCCCAGACCACCCCTTTGGGGAAGACCCTCCGTATGCTGAGGTGTTGCGTCTCCTTCCTCTTCATCCTCTAAAAGGTGTTTGGTGAAGAGCAGAGCTGGAAGCGGGGGTTCCCATCATTTGGGATAAACCCTAAAAACTCATTTTGGTTGGAAAAGACCCTCGAGGTCATGGAGGCCAAGCATAACCCACCCCTGGCACTGACCCGTATCCCTGAGGACGGTGTTTTGTGACACCATGGGGACCCCGCCTTGTCCCCAGAGCCCATTGTGACATCCTGGGGACCCCCTTTGTCCCCAGGGCCCATTGGACATCCCATGACTCCCCCTTGTCCCCAGGGCCCATTGTGACATCCAGAGGACCCCGCTTTCTCCCCTGGGCGCATTGTGACTTCCTAGGACCCCCCATTGTCCCCAGGGATCATTGGGACACCGTGGGGACCCCCTTTGTCCCCAGGGCCCATTGTGATATTCGGGGGACCCCCTTGTCCCCAGGGCCCATTGTGACATCCCAGGACCCCCCATTGTCCCCAGAGCCCATTGTGACATCCTAGGGACCCCCTTTGTCCCCAGGGCCCATTTTCGCACCATGGGGACCCCCTTTGTTACTGGGTCCCATTGTGACATTCCAGGACCTTACTTTGTCCCCAGGGCCCATTGTGACACCATCGGGACCCCCATTTGTCCCCAGGGCCCATTGTGACATTCAGAGGACCCCTCTTTGTCCCCAGGGCCCATTGTGAATTCCCAGGGCCCCATGTTGTCCCCAGGGCCCATTGTGACATCCTGGGGACCCCCTTTGTCCCTGTCGAGGGTTAAGATTCCTAACCCCAACTCCTAACCCCAACTCCTAACCCAGACCATAACGCTAATCCTAATCCTAAACCTAAGCCTAATTCCTAACCCTAAACCCAATCCTAACCCAATCCCTTAACCCTAACCCAATCTCTTAACCCTTATCCCAATCCCTTAACCCTAACCCAAACTCCTAACTCTAAGCCTAAGCCCAACCCAGACGCCTAAGCCCAACCCAGACGCCTAAGCCAAACTCCTAACACTAAGCCTAACCCTAACGGAAACTCCTAACCCTAACCCAAACTCCTAGCCTTAAGACTAACCCTAAATCCTAACTCAAACTCCTAACCCTAAGTCTAAGCCTAAACCAAACTCCTAAGCTTAAGACTAAGCCTAACCCAAACTCCTAAGCCTAACCCTAACCCAAACTCCAAAACCTAAGCCTAACCCTAACCCAAACCCAAACTCAGTGGCCACTAAGCAGGCCTGGAGCTGTCAGGAGAAAGGACTCCCTGGAGCTCACCCAGCTCTAAACTCAGCCCCAACCTGCTGCTGCCTCGGCAGCCGGCACTGCGAGCGGCGCAGAGACGGAGCAGTTGGCAAAGAGCTTTGCAAGCCAGAGCCCTCTGGGGCACAGCACTGAGCTGGACCCACTTCCCCTCTGCGTGACCGAGCGTCAGCCAAGAAAGCAGCAAGCTAAATTTCACAGGAACGGAAAATTAACATGGAAACGCTCATTTGTTCCCAGGTCGTACCTGTGGGATCGCCCCGAGGCTCACGGACACACTCAGGTGAAGCAGTCAAGGAGCCGCTGCCTACAGGGACGGCTGGAATCGAGCAGAAAGGAAAAGCGTTTCCATTTCACGTTGTGAAATGACCTGCAGCGCCTGGACGGGGGTCAGGCAACAACACGGGACCCAGACGCATGCTGAAATTGCCAAAGCTGCAGAGGGGCTGCAGACCCCTTGTCTGGGACCTGGCAGCTTCCAAACTACTGTGTCCAGGCCACATGCAACACCCCTCAAGGACCAGATGGACCAACACGGGGCCTCTCAGGGCCTTCTGACCAGGAGACCTCTCACACACACAAAAGGAAACCCACACTAACGTGGGAGCATGGAGCACCAGGGCAAAAAATGATCATCCATGTTTCTCCTAAATCAGAGCCTGCTGGCTACTGCAAGGCTCAACTATTGCAAGAAAACGTTCACAAATAATAAACCAAATACTAACAAACGCAAAAGGCCAGTAACCAATGAACACTGAACACTTACCCCTGCGATTCCCCTCAGGCTCAGGAACAGGATTACACCAAGAGGCTTGATCAGCATGGACTGCAGGAACCAAACAGGGAGTCAAACACGGGTGGGAGCTTCCATGGCACGTTGTGATCTCCTGCTTCCTCAGTCACCTGCTGTGATGGGAGAGGGTGAGATAATGACACGAGACACATACAGAGGTGTGTGTTCCCACAGCTAGAAACAGAGCACGGGTGACCTTTTTGCTGAGACCTAGCAGGTTTTCAGGCAAATTGAACATTCATGACTTGTCTGTGTAATACCACCAAGGCACAAAACGCTTTTGGAAAGCCTCTGAGAGGATCTTGGGTACAATCACACATGAATAACCTATTAAAACACGAGTGTTTATTTGCTCAAGCAGACAGACAGTGACAACTCACCCCTGGGACAGCCCAAGGCTCCTAACCAGGACCCAGCTGAGAAGCTCGATCAACTCTGCCAATGCCATGTCCTGGAGTCAAGCACAGATCAGAGAGGTTTCCAGGCTCACCGAGCAACACTCCTGCATTCCAGGTAAAAGAGGACATAGACAAGAGAGAAAAAACAAAACACAACACAACATATTTAGGACAACAGTGCCCATATCTTGCAGAAAAATAGCCGTATTTGGGGAAAAAACTGGCAAAACGACAAAATATTCCAAATATTTGGGGGCTAAATTGGTCAACACAGGCAAAACAATCTGAGTATTTGGGCAAAAAGTGGCCCAAAGAGGCAAAAACATCCACACTTGGGTGCAAAGCTGTCGGCAAACATGAAAACATCCCATATTTGGGATCACAGTGCCCATATCAGGGGAAAAAATGGGCAAAAGCACCTGAGTATATCGGGTCAAGAGAGGCAGAAAAAACCAAAGCACCACTAGATTTGAGCAAAACTGGCCAAAAAGGGGTATAACATCCCCAGATTCAGGGTGAAACTGGACCAAAGAGTCGAAGTATGCCCAGATTTGGGTAAAAAAATGGCCAAAAATGGCCCAAACACCCCCAGATTTGGGTATAAACAAAACTGGAAAACCAAAGAACTCCCAGATATAGGCAGAAACGATCCCAAAGGGCACAAATGTGCCCAGGTTTAGCTCTAAAGTGGCCCAAAGTGCCAAAGCAATCCCAGCTTTGATTTGAAACGGGCCCAAAGGCTCAAAGCGCGCCCTGGGATGGGGCCGTGTGGCACGAGGCTGGGGGGCAGGGAGGGCCCCACAGGGACTCAGTGCTGGTTTCTGCCCTGTGCCAGCACTCCCAGCCCCTGCTTGCCCAGAACCTGCCCCTGAAGCAGCCGCAGCCCCTCTCCCCTCCCTGCGGGTGTCTGCCCCCTGCCCACACCCTGGTGCTGCCTGGCTCGCCCTGCCCGGCCCAGCCCGGCTGCTCTCCCGGCCCCAGCCCCAGCCCTGGCCCCACTGCTGCCCTGCTGAGCTGCTCGGGGCTGGGTGCTGCCCCTGCCCGCCCACCTGCTCCCTGCGCTCGGCTGGAGCAGCCTGGGCGTCCCGGGCTGGCAGGGACACCAGGAGGAGGAACAGGGTGAGGACCATGGCCCCCACGCTCGCCCCATGATGCTGCTGCTGCCAAGACACAGCACAGCACGTCACCGAGGGGCTCTGACCTCACAGTCACATTGGAATCACCACATCTGCACACTGCTGCATGGCCTTGTGCTACACCAGCATGGAAGGAACAGAAGTGGAGAAGGGGGCACCTATTTTGGGAGGCAGCTCTGCCTGTGGGAGTGCACAGGCTCTCACTTCTTGCTTCCCAGAAATCAATCAATCAATCAATCCCAAAAGCTACATATTAATAGTAAATTTAAATAAAAAAAGCCAACTTCAAGGGTCTTTACTTGTAGCTATATTTGTCAGGCAGCTCTCTGGGAAGAAACCAGCTTTTCCTGCTAGTTTGACCACAGCTTCAATGCCTTTAAAGCCACCACTTCTGAGCTCTGCTGCTCCAACACAGCCTCACAGCCCAGCAAAATCATAGTGCAGGCAGAAAGCTTCACCATACAGAGATGGAGACAGTCAGGAATACGTTCCTCTCAAAAGCAGACACTGCAAACCACTCTTCCTCTTGCTTACCAAATTCAGACAGCGTTAGAAAACAACAACAACAAGGAAGCGAGATTCTTCTTTTATGCACCCCATTGTATGGACCATTCAACATCAAGTCCAACCGAAGTCTGAACCTCCGAATGAGAAATGCCATCTTCAAATTTCTAGGAAAATGAAGGGCTTTGAAGTGGCAAGACCATAGAATGTTCATTAAAGCACTGCCATGCAAGTCCGCACCCCTGATCACAGACCACCTGCCCTGGTACCAAAGGCAGTGATGTTCTCAGCTGACATCTGGAACGCAGCACAAAGTCTCATGTTCTCCAGTGCCAAGCATGTAGTTTGGAACTGAAACAGGGCAGTAAACCATCTCCAGTCAGTCTGTTTTCATTCGAGTACATCAGGACAAGTTCAGTTCACGTTCACCAGGAATCACAGCAGGTCCCACCCGTCCCTGCAGACCCCAACACCGCTCCTGTGCAGGGTCCCCAGGAGCAGTAAGCACAGAACAAGAAACCTCCCTTCCAAAGGCGGCCCACAGCTGCTCTTCCAACGAGCTGCATAAGCAGCAGCTGAGAACAACCTCTGCTGTAGCTGCACCAGGCTCTGCTGTCTGCAGAAGGAGAGCAGCTCCTAAATGATCCCCAGCCCTACAGACACAGCCCAGGGCAGTGATGAGGAACCACCAGAGTGCAGGGACACCTGGCCATTCAGTTGAAGCTGCTGGGGAGAAGGACAGAGGACCAGCAAGAGACAAATCAGACAAGAGAGAAGACAGAGGAGCTGAGAGAGAAACAAACACACAGGGAAAAGGACGGAGAGATGAAGGCAAAAAGGCACAATGAGCTGGGATGAGACAGGGAGGAAGAACCAGCAGGGCTGATGAGCAGGACAGAGGGATGGGGAGGGGGGAGGAGGAGAAGCAGGAAGGGGCTGGAGAAAGACAGGGAGGGCGATGCACAGATGGAGAGACAAAAAGACAGACAGGGAACAGAACAAAGGGAGTGAGAAATAAAGCAAAGTGGGGATCCAAATGAAGAGACTGGAAAGGGGAAACATGCAGCAAGGAGCTGGAGAAAGAGGAAAAGAGGGCTGAGCAGCAGGAAAGAGGAAGAGAAGACAACGAAAAGGCAGAGCCAGCTGGACAGGGGTGATATAGCGAGAAGGGATGGCACTGGGAACAGGGATGGGAGACAGAAGGAAAACCAGGACAGAAAGACATCAAAAGGAAGAGGGGCAGTAATCTGGACAGAGCTGGAGAAAGAAGCAGCCGGGAAAGGGAAGACAGGCAGAAGACAGAAGGGGAGCAGGAGAGAGAAAGAACAACAAGGGTTGGGGGCAGGACAGAGATTGGGGAAAAAATCCTGGGGCGGGCAGCAAGATGGAGAGGGAGTAAAAAAGAAGAGGGGCAGGAATAGGTGCAGGGAGCAGGACAGAGGGATACAGTGAGAAATGATGGGGCAGGGAGCAGGACACAGCAACAGAGCAGAATGTGACAAAGAGAAACCAGGGATGATGAGAAGCACAGAGCAGCAGAGACAGAGAGGGAGATACGAGAAACCCTGCACAGAGGTGGAGACGGGTGGAGGAAACGGTGAGGAAGAAGCAGAGAGGGGCAGAGAGAGAAGAGATGAAGAGGGAGAAGGACACGGTAGGAAAGAGGAGGGAGCAGGGAGGGAGGGAGGGAGGGGAGCACAAAACAGGACGAAATGAGCCCAAGGCCCCAGCACTCACCACAGTTCCTGCTCTCTGCACTGCCAGGCAAGCTGTGGAGTTCAGGCCCTTCTGTCTGCCTGCCTTTCCCTCCCCTCCTATTCTGTAGCTCCAGCCGTTTGTCCATCCCGCACCTAAGAGAACACATGGGTGTCTGACAGCTCTCACAGCACGAGGCTCCCCAGACGCACCCCACACACACACACACTATACGGCCGGACAGTGATTTTCCCCACTTACACAGACCCTGCGGTGCACGTTTGTGATCTGCTCTGCTGAGGCTGCTCACAGGGACTCTTCCTCACCCAGAGGGGCAGCTGTCTCTGGTGCAGCTGCAGCAGCAGCTGTGGGGATCCCCTGCACTTCACCCTCCAGCTGCTTCCCCTTCTCCTGCTCTCTCCAGCCCCAGCCCCAGCTGCTCCTCTCCAGCAAGTGCCCCCTGCCCCCTCCCCCGCCCAGGAGAACAAGGCCAGAGCAGCCCACACACACCTGGGCCAGAGGCAGCAAGACATCTCCAGGGCCCCAGAGGGAGGATAAAGGGCCCCAGGGCTGGGCCGGGCGCTGCTCGGCCTCGGGCAGCTCCACGGGCGCCATGGCAAAGCTCACGCTGGCCGCCTGCAGAGCAACCGCCTGCTCAGCCTGGGCTGCGCCACCATTGGTCGGGAGGGCTGTCAGTCTCCTCCCATGAGCTGATCCTGCAGCTGATTGGCTGCCTGGGCAGTGATTCTGTCCTGCTTTGGGGCTCGCCCTGCCCTGAGGTGATACTCTCTCTGATTGGCGGCCTGAGGGGTTACTCCCCCCACAATGTCCGCCTTCCCTGAGCCGCTCTTTTCTCTGATTGGCTGTCTGGGATTTCCCACTGGCTCCCCCCACCAAATAATTGGTCAGGTTATTTGTCAATCATCCCTCTGCTGCACTCCCACCAGGTGTGATTGGTGCAGCCAGCACAGCCCGCCCCTGAGCGCTGCCCAGTTTGTCCAACTGTCGCCAACTGTCCTGCAGGTCTCAAAGCTCGATTGGCTGCTTACATTTCAATCACATGACTTGCCCCGCCTCCTCAAATGTGATTGGCTGCATTTCATCCCCTGGCTGTCCACAGACTTCCGGGCGGTTGTTGCCAGGCAGCGGCTCCACCTGAAAATGAAGCTGCGGGCCCTGACCAAAGGCCGTGGGTGATGAAAGACGCGTTGGGACCCTAAACATGAGGATTTGGCCCCAAGAGGGAGGCTCTGGGCGCTCAGAAGGACGGGCAGATGCCACAGATGGCGCTTTGGGCCCTGCACACGAGGGGACCCTCTTGGCTCCACCCGAGCTGGGTTTGGTGCCCGTGACCCCACGTTCCAGCTCTGCTGTGCTTTCTGACCTCATGGGCCCTCTTGTCCTGCCCAACTTCTGCTGCCAAAGCCTGCTGTGGGAAACAATCCCCTTGCCAAGAGAACAGCCCCGGGCAGGATCTCTCAGCAAAGCGTATTTTATAAACGATTTGGCAAGACCAGGTGTTCTACCCAAAGACAGCACAGGGAATGGGACAAAAAGCCCCCGCTTACACATCCACCAACCCCAGCTGCACATTCCCTGCCCTGCTCCCCAGCGCTTGGCACTGCAGGGGTTACAGACTCCCCAGGGCTGGCCTCAGTTTACCTGTCTCATTCATCTAATTAACAACCCTCTCACCTTATTGATTTATTTGAAATATGGATTCCTGGCTCTTTGGTTGCCCTTCCCCCTCGATTATCTTTTTAAACACAGTGATCAGTTTGGACTGTGAGCACCTTGGTGCCACCCTCGCCACCTTGGCCACCGCCACCGCCACCCCAGTGACCCCCACGGCTCCACCAACGAACTGGAATGATGGCACGGGGCGTGCGTGTGTCTCTGGGGTCCCTGTGGCCAGCTGTGTGTCCCACGGGTGTGTGTCTGTGCTGGGGCACGTATCCCATGGCTGGCATGGCCAGGACAAGCACGTCTGCAGGATGGAGCTGCCCCAGCCTCCCTGCTCCTGTGCTGGCTCTGACTCGTGCCCATGACCCAGCCCGTCTGCACATCCCAGCAGTCTCTGTGACCCAGGCCATCCATGTCCCAGCCTATCTCTATGTCCCAGCCCACCCCCGTGTCCCAGTCCATCTCCATGTCTCAGCAGCCTCTGCGCCCCCAGCTGTCCTGGTTTTGGTAAAAAACAAGTTTCTCTTTTAGTGAATTTTGCCTGTCAGCCAAAGCCTTCATGTCAGCTGCATTTTCCTGGAGAACCAGACACATGTTTTGGCAAACCCAGCAATGCAATGGAAACTTATTGACAAGCACAGATGGACATCTCGCGAGAGGGGCAACGAGAAACCGGTGACCAACTGTGTATAACATTCCGTTCACGTGAATACTTCATATAAAAGTGGGAGATCACGAGGATCTCGTCCCTTTTTCCCTTCCCTTTTGCCTTTTTCCTTCCCTTCTGCTCATGGCCGACATCAGGAGAGGACCTTGCTGGTCGTCCCTGCGAACGGAGGCCAGTGAGAGACTGAATCCAGCTCCGGTTGGCTGCAGAGTCTGATCCAGGACTTTGGGTGCTGGCTCTGCAGTTGCTCAGACTTACAAGATGGGTTTTGTATATTTGTATTATTTTCTCTGTTCTCATCAGTAGCATCAGTAAAACATCTTGAACTTTTCCAACTCTCTCCCCTCTGTGCTTCTTCCCCTCCCGATCGCCTGTGCTGAGTGGGAAGGGGGGAGAGGGAGGGGCAGAAGGGGGAGTGGGGGGGAGAGGAGGTTGACAACACATCTGCCAGGGTTTGATTGTCACCCCGCAATCCTAACCCTCGACAGGGACAAAGGGGGACCCAGGATGTCACAATGGGCCCTGGGGACACCGGGGGGTCCTGGGATGTCACAATGGCCCCTGGGGACAACGGGGGGTCCTGGGATGTCACAATGAGCCCCAGTGACAAAGGGGTTCACCATGGTGCCACAATGGGCCCTGGGGACAAAGGGGGTCCCCATGGTACAACAATGGGCCCTGGGGACAAACGAGGTCCCAAGGATGTCACAATCGGCCCTGGAGACAAAGAGAGGGTCCCCTGAATGTCACAATGGGCTCTGGGGACAAGGGGGGTCCCCAGGATGTCACAATGGCCCCTGGGGACAAAGGGGGTCCCCAGGATGTAACAATGGGCCCTGGGGACAAACGGGATCCCCAGGATGTCACAATGGGCCCTGGGGACAAAGGGGGGTCCCCATGATGTCAAAATGGGCCTTGGAGACAAGGGGTGTCCCACCCTGTCACGATGGGCCCTTGAGACAACAGGGTCCCCAGGATGTCACAATGGGGTCTGGAGACAAGGGGGGTCCTGGGATGTCACAATGGGCCCTGGGGACAAAGGGGGCTGCCCAGGATGTCACAATGGACTCTGGGGACAATGGGGGTCCCCAGGATGTCACAAAGGGCCCTGGGGACAAGGGTGGGTCCTGGTACGTCACAATGGCCCCTGGGGACAAAGGGGGTCCCCAGGATGTCACAATGCGCCCTGGGGAAAATGGGGGGTCCTGGGACGTCACAATGGGCCCTGGGGACAAAGGGGGTCCCCATGGTGCCACAATGGGCCCTAGGGACAAACGGGGTCTCCAGGATGTCACAATCGGCCCTGGGGACAAAGGGGGCTCCCCAGGATGTCACAATGGGCTCTGAGGACAAGAGGGGTCCCAAGGATGTCACAATTGGCACTGGAGAAAAAGGGGAGGGTCCCCACGGTGCCACGACGGGCCCTGGGGACAAGGGGGTTCCCAGGATGTCACAATGGGCCCTGGGGACAATGGGGGGTCCCCAGGATGTCACAATGGGTCCTGGGGACAACGGGGGTCCCCACAGTGTCAGAATGGGGCCGGGAGATAAAGGGGGACCGCAGGATGTGCATAATGGGGCCTGGGGACAATGGGGGGTCGTGGGATGTCACAATGGGCCTTGGGGAAAAAGAGGGGGTCCCCAGGATGTCACAATAGGCCCTGGGGACAAAGAGGAGTCCCCTGAATGTCATAATGGGCCCTGAGGACAAGGAGGGTCTCCACGGTGTCACAATGGGCCCTGGGGACAAAGGGAGTCCCCAGGATATCACAATGGGCCCTGGGGACAAAGGGGGTCCCCATGGTGTCAGAATGGGCCCTGGGGACAATGGGGGGTCCTGGGATGTCACAATGGGCCCTGGGAAAAATGGGGGGTCCTGGGATGTCACAACAGGCCCTGGGGATAAAGGGGGTCCCCATGATTTCACAATGGGCCCAGGGGACAATGGGGCATCCTGGGACGTCACAATGGGCCCTGGGGACAAAGTGGGTCCCCATGGTGTCACAATGGCCCTGGGGATAAAGGGGGACCCCAGGATGTGTATAATGGGGCCTGGGGACAATGGGGGGTCCTGGGATGTCACAATGGGCTCTGGGGACAATAGGGGGTCCTGGGACATCACAATGGGCCCTGGAGAAAAGGGGGGGGCCTGGCATGTCACAATAGGCCCTGGGGACAAAGGGGAACTTCAGGATGTCACAATGAGCCCGGGGGACAAAGGGGGTCCCCAGGATGTCACAATAGGCCCTGGGGAAAAAGAGGGGTCCACAGGATGTGCACAATGGGCCCTGGGGACAAAGGGGGCTCCCCAGGATATCACAATGGGCTCTGGTGACATAGGGGTCCCCAAGATGTCACAACGGGTCCTGGGGACAAGGGGGTCCCCAGGATGTAACAATGTGCCCTTGGGACAATGGGGGCTCCTGCGATGTCACAATGGGCCCTGGGGACAAAGGGAGGCCCCAGGAAGTCACAATGGACCCTGGGGACAAAAGGGGTCCCCGGGATGTCACAATGGGCCCAGGGGACAATGAAGCATCCTGGGACGCCACAATGGGCCCAGGGAAAAAGAGGGGTCCCCAGGTTGTTCACAATGGGCCCTGGGGACAATGGGGGTCCTGGGATGTCACAATGAACCCTAGGGACAAAGGGGGTCCCCAGGATGTCACAATGGGCCCTGGGGATAAAGGGGACTCCCCAGGATGTCACAATAGGCCCTGGGGACAAAGGGGGTCCCCAGGATGTCACAATGGGCACTGGAGACAAAGGGGGGGCATCCACGGTGCCACGATGGGCCCTGGGGACAAGAGGGTCCCCACGGTTTCACAATGGGCCCTGGGGACAACGGGGATCCCCAGGATGTCACAATGGGCCCTGGGGACTGCGGGGGGTACTAGGATGTCACAATGGGTCTTGGGGACAAAGGGGGTACCCAGGATGTCACAATGGGCCCTGGGGACAATGGGGGGTCCCTTGAGGGTCACAATGGGCCCATGGGACAAAGAGGGTGCCCACGGTGTCACAGTGGGCCCTGGCGACAAAGGGGGATCCCCAGGATGTCACAATGGGCCCTGGGGACAAAGTAAAATCCTGGAATGTCACAATGGTCCCCAGTGACAAAGGCGCTCCCCATGGTGCCACAATGGGCCCTGGGGACAAAGTGGGTCCCCAGGATTTCACAATGAGCACTGGGGACAAAGGGGGTCCCAGGATGTCACAATGGGCCCTGGGGACAAGGGGGGGTTCCCATGGAGTCACAATGGGTCCTGGGGACAACGAGGCGTCCTGGGACGTCACAATGGGACTTGGGGACAAAGGGGGTCTTCCACAGTCTCACAATGGGCCCTAGAGACAAGGGGAGATCCCCAGGATGACACAATAGGCCCTGGGGACAAAGAGGAGTCCCCCTGAATGTCACAATGGGCCCTGGGGACAAGGGGGGTTCCCATGGTATCACAATAAGCCCTGGGGACAAAGTGGGGTCCTGGGATGTCACAATTGGCCCCAGTGACAAAGGGTGTCCACATGGTGCCACAATGGGCCCTGGGGACAAAGAGGGTCCCCAGGATGTCACAATGGGCTTTGGGGACAAGGCGGGGTCCCCAGGATGTCACAATGGGGTCTTGGGACAAAGGGGGTCCCCAGGATGTCACAATGGTCCCTGGGGACAACTGGGGGGTCCTGGGACGTCACAATGGGCCCTGGGGACAAAGGGGGTCCAGGGTGTCACAATAAGCCATGGGGATAAGGGGGGTCCCCAGGATGTCACAATGGGCACTGGGGACAAAGGGGGGTCCCCACCGTGCCATGATGGGCCCTGGCGACAAGGGGGTCCCCAGAATGTCACAATGGGCCCATGGGACAAAGGCGATCCCCATGGTGTCACAGTGGGCCCTGGGAACAAGGGGGTCCCCAGGATGTCACAATGGGCTCATGGGATAAAGGGGGTACCCACGGTGTCACTATAGGCCCTGGGGACAACGGGGGGTCCCCACGGTGCCACGATGGGTCGTGTGGACAAGGGGGTCCCCAGGATGTTCACAACGGGCCCTGAGGACAAAGGGGGTCCCCACGGTGTCACAGTGGTCCCTGGGGAGAACTTGGGGTCCTGGGATGTCACAATGGGCCCTGGGGACAAAGGCGGTCCCCAGGATGTCACAATAAGCCCTGAGGACAAAGGAGGGTCCCCAGGATGTCGCAATGGGCCTTGGGGACAATGGGGGGTCCTAGGAGTCACAATGGGCCCGAGTGACAAATGGGGTCTCCATGGTGTCACAATGGGCCCTGAAGACAAAGGGGGTCCCCTGAATGTCACAATGGGCCCTGAGGACAATGGGGGTTCCTGGAACGTCACAATGGGCCCTGGGGAGAAAGGGAGGTCCCCAGGATGTCACAATGGGCCCTGGAGACAATTGGGGGTTTTGGGATGTCACGATGGGCTCTGACGACAAGGGGAGGTGCCCATGGTGTCACAATGGGTCCTCAGTGACAAGGGGGGTCCCTATAGTGTCACAATGGGCTCTGCAGACAATGGGGGGTCCTGGGATGTCACAATGGGCACCAGTGACAAAGGGGGTCCTCATGGTGCCACAATGGGCCCTGGGGAGTAAGTGGGGTCCTGGGATGTCACAATGGTTCCTGGGGACAAAGGGTGATCCTTTGATGTCACAAGGGGCCCTGGAGGCAAGGGGGTCCCCAGGATGTTACAATGGGCCCTGGGCACAAAGGGGGTCCCCATAGTGTCACAATGGGTCCCCAGTGACAAGGGGGTCCCCACGGTGCCACGATGGGCCCTGGGGACAAGAGGGGGTCCCCATGGTGTCACAATGGACCCTGGGGTCAAAGGGGGTTCCCAGGACGTCACAATGGGTCCTGGGGACAAAGCGGTTCCCCAGGATGTCACAATGGGCCCCGGGGACAAAGCAGGGTCCTGGGACGTCACAATGGGCCCTGGAGACAAAGGGATTCCCCAGGATGTCACAATGGGCCCTGGGGACAAAGGGGGTCCCCACAGTGTCACAATGGTCCCTGGGGACAAAAGAGATCCCCACAGTGTCACAATGGGCCCAGGGGACAAAAGGGGGACCCCAGGATGTCACAATGGGCCCAGGGGACAATGGGGGGTCCTGGGACGTTATAATGGGCCCTCGGGAAAAAGGGGGTCCACATGGTGCCACAATGGGCCCTGGGGACAACGGGGGTCCCAGGATGCCACAATGGACACTGGGGACAAGGGGGTCCCCAGGATGTCACAATGGGCCCTGGGGACAACGGTGGCTCCTGGGATGTCACAATGGGCCCCAGTTACAAATGGGGTCTCCACGGTGTCACAATGGGCCCTGGAGTAAAGGGGGGTCCCCAGGATGTCACAATAGTCCTTGGGGACAAAGAGGAGTCCCCTGAATGTCATAATGGGCCCTGAGGACAAGGAGGGTCTCCACGGTGTCACAATGGGCCCTGGGGACAATGGGGGGTCCTGGGATGTCACAATAGGCCCTGGGGACAAAGGGGGTCCCCATGATTTCACAATGGGCCCAGGGGACAATGGGGCATCCTGGGACGTCACAATGGGCCCTGGGGACAAAGGGGGTCCCCATGGTGTCACAATGGCCCTGGGGATAAAGGGGGACCCCAGGATGTGTATAATGGGGCCTGGGGACAATGGGGGGTCCTGGGATGTCACAATGGGCTCTGGGGACAATAGGGGGTCCTGGGACGTCACAATGGGCCCTGGAGAAAAGGGGGGGTCCTGGCATGTCACAATAGGCCCTGGGGACAAAGGGGGTCTTCAGGATGTCACAATGGGCCCGGGGGACAAAGGGGGTCCCCAGGATGTCACAATAGGCCCTGGGGAAAAAGAGGGCTCCCCAGGATATCACAATGGGCCCTGGGGACAAAGAGGGGTCCACAGGATGTGCACAATGGGCCCTGGGGACAAAGGGGGCTCCCCAGGATATCACAATGGGCTCTGGTGACATAGGGGTCCCCAAGATGTCACAACGGGTCCTGGGGACAAGGGGGGTCCCAAGGATGTCACAATGGGCACTGGAGACAAAGGGGGGGTCCCCACGGTGCCACGATGGGCCCTGGGGACAAGGGGGTCCCCAGGATGTAACAATGTGCCCTTGGGACAATGGGGGCTCCTGCGATGTCACAATGGGCCCTGGGGACAAAGGGAGGCCCCAGGATGTCACAATGGACCCTGGGGACAAAAGGGGTCCCCGGGATGTCACAATGGGCCCAGGGGACAATGAAGCATCCTGGGACGCCACAATGGGCCCGGGGAAAAAGGGGGGTCCCCAGGTTGTTCACAATGGGCCCTGGGGACAATGGGGGTCCTGGGATGTCACAATGAACCCTAGGGACAAAGGGGGTCCCCAGGATGTCACAATGGGCCCTGGGGATAAAGGGGACTCCCCAGGATGTCACAATAGGCCCTGGGGACAAAGGGGGTCCCCAGGATGTCACAACGGGCCCTGGGTACAAGGGGGGTCCCACCCTGTCACAATGAGCACTGGGGACAAAGGGGGTCCCCAGGATGTCACAATGGGCACTGGAGACAAAGGGGGGGCATCCACGGTGCCACAATGGGCCCTGGGGACAAGAGGGTCCCCACGGTTTCACAATGGGCCCTGGGGACAAGGGGGATCCCCGCCCTGTCACAATGGGCCCTGGGGCCAAAGGGATCCCCAGGATGTCACAATGGGCCCTGGGGACTGCGGGGGGTACTAGGATGTCACAATGGGTCTTGGGGACAAAGGGGGTACCCAGGATGTCACAATGGGCCCTGGGGACAATGGGGGGTCCCTTGAAGGTCACAATGGGCCCATGGGACAAAGAGGGTGCCCACGGTGTCACAGTGGGCCCTGGCGACAAAGGGGGATCCCCAGGATGTCACAATGGGCCCCGGGGACAAAGTAAAATCCTGGAATGTCACAATGGTCCCCAGTGACAAAGGCGCTCCCCATGGTGCCACAATGGGCCCTGGGGACAAAGTGGGTCCCCAGGATGTTCAAAATGGGCCCTGGAGACAATGGGGTGTCCCCAGGATGTCACAATGGGCCCTGGGGACAAAGAGGGTCCCCAGGATGTCACAATCGGCCCTGGGCACAAAGGGGGGTGTACATGGTGTCAAAATGGGCCCTGGGGACAAAGGGCGTCCCCAGGATGTCACAGTGGGCCCTGGGGACAAAGTGGTCCCCATGGTATCAGAATGGGCCCTGGGGACAAAGAGGGGTGCCCTGAATGTCACAATGGGCCCTGAGGACAAAGGGGGGTCCCCAGGATGTCGCAATGGGCCTTGGGGACAATGGGGGGTCCTAGGATGTCACAATGCGCCCGAGTGACAAATGGGGTCTCCATGGTGTCACAATGGGCCCTGAAGACAAAGGGGGTCCCCTGAATGTCACAATGGGCCCTGAGGACAATGGGGGTTCCTGGAACGTCACAATGGGCCCTGGGGAGAAAGGGAGGTCCCCAGGATGTCACAATGGGCCCTGGAGACAATTGGGGGTTTTGGGATGTCACGATGGGCTCTGACGACAAGGGGAGGTGCCCATGGTGTCACAATGGGTCCTCAGTGACAAGGGGGGTCCCTATAGTGTCACAATGGGCTCTGCAGACAATGGGGGGTCCTGGGATGTCACAATGGGCACCAGTGACAAAGGGGGTCCTCATGGTGCCACAATGGGCCCTGGGGAGTAAGTGGGGTCCTGGGATGTCACAATGGGTCCTGGGGACAAAGGGTGATCCTTTGATGTCACAAGGGGCCCTGGAGGCAAGGGGGTCCCCAGGATGTTACAATGGGCCCTGGGCACAAAGGGGGGTCCCCATAGTGTCACAATGGGTCCCCAGTGACAAGGGGGTCCCCACGGTGCCACGATGGGCCCTGGGGACAAGAGGGGGTCCCCATGGTGTCACAATGGACCCTGGGGTCAAAGGGGGTTCCCAGGACATCACAATGGGCTCTGGGGACAATGGGGATCCTGGGACATCACAATGAGCCCTGGGGACAAGGGGGGGTCCTGGGACGTCACAATGGGTCCTGGGGACAAAGAGGTTCCCCAGGATGTCACAATGGGCCCCGGGGACAAAGCAGGGTCCTGGGACGTCACAATGGGCCCTGGAGACAAAGGGATTCCCCAGGATGTCACAATGGTCCCTGGGGACAAAGGAGATCCCCACAGTGTCACAATGGGCCCAGGGGACAAAAGGGGGACCCCAGGATGTCACAATGGGCCCAGGGGACAATGGGGGGTCCTGGGACGTTATAATGGGCCCTCGGGAAAAAGGGGGTCCACATGGTGCCACAATGGGCCCTGGGGACAACGGGGGTCCCAGGATGCCACAATGGACACTGGGGACAAGGGGGTCCCCAGGATGTCACAATGGGCCCTGGGGACAACGGTGGCTCCTGGGATGTCACAATGGGCCCTGGGGACACAGGTGGTCCCCAGGATGTCACAATGGGCCCTGGGGACAAAGTGGGGTCCTAAGATGTCACAATGGGCACTGGGGACAAAGGGGGTCCCCATGGTGCCACAATGGGCCTTGGGGACAATGGGGTCTCCCCAGGATGTCACAATGGGCCTTGGGGACAAAGGGGTGTCCCCTGAATGTGCATAATGGGCCCTGGGGACAAAGGGTGGTCGCCGGGATGTCTCAGTGGGCCCTGGGGACAATGGGGTGTCCTGGGATGTCACAATGGGCCCCAGTGACAAATGGGGTCTCCACGGTGTCACAATGGGCCCTGGAGTAAAGGGGGGTCCCCAGGATGTCACAATAGTCCCTGGGGACAAAGAGGAGTCCCCTGAATGTCATAATGGGCGCTGAGGACAAGGAGGGTCTCCACGGTGTCACAATGGGCCCTGGGGACAATGGGGGGTCCTGGGATGTCACAATAGGCCCTGGGGACAAAGGGGGTCCCCATGATTTCACAATGGGCCCAGGGGACAATGGGGCATCCTGGGACGTCACAATGGGCCCTGGGGACAAAGGGGGTCCCCATGGTGTCACAATGGCCCTGGGGATAAAGGGGGACCCCAGGATGTGTATAATGGGGCCTGGGGACAATGGGGGGTCCTGGGATGTCACAATGGGCTCTGGGGACAATAGGGGGTCCTGGGACGTCACAATGGGCCCTGGAGAAAAGGGGGGGTCCTGGGATGTCACAATAGGTCCTGGGGACAAAGGGGGTCCCCAGAATGTCACAATGGGCTCTGAGGACAAGAGGGGTCCCAAGGACGTCACAATTGGCACTGGAGAAAAAGGGGAGGGTCCCCACGGTGCCACGATGGGCCCTGGGGACAAGGGGGTTCCCAGGATGTCACAATGGGCCCTGGGTACAATGGGGGGTCCTGGGATGTCACAATGGGCCCTGGGGACAAAGTGAGTCCCCAGGATGTCACAATGAGCCCTGGGGACAAAGGGGGTTCCCCTGAACGTCACAATGGGCCCTGGAGACAAAGGGGGGTCCCCAGGATGTCACAATGGGCACTGGAGACAAAGGGGGGGTATCCACGGTGCCACAATGGGCCCTGGGGACAAGAGGGTCCCCACGGTTTCACAATGGGCCCTGGGGACAAGGGGGATCCCCGCCCTGTCACAATGGGCCCTGGGGCCAAAGGGATCCCCAGGATGTCACAATGGGCCCTGGGGACTGCGGGGGGTACTAGGATGTCACAATGGGTCTTGGGGACAAAGGGGGTACCCAGGATGTCACAATGGGCCCTGGGGACAATGGGGGGTCCCCAGGATGTCGCAATGGGCCTTGGGGACAATGGGGGGTCCTAGGATGTCACAATGCGCCCGAGTGACAAATGGGGTCTCCATGGTGTCACAATGGGCCCTGAAGACAAAGGGGGTCCCCTGAATGTCACAATGGGCCCTGAGGACAATGGGGGTTCCTGGAACATCACAATGGGCCCTGGGGAGAAAGGGAGGTCCCCAGGATGTCACAATGGGCCCTGGAGACAATTGGGGGTTTTGGGATGTCACGATGGGCTCTGACGACAAGGGGAGGTGCCCATGGTGTCACAATGGGTCCTCAGTGACAAGGGGGGTCCCTATAGTGTCACAATGGGCTCTGCAGACAAAGGGGGGTCCTGGGATGTCACAATGGCCACCAGTGACAAAGGGGGTCCTCATGGTGCCACAATGGGCCCTGGGGAGTAAGTGGGGTCCTGGGATGTCACAATGGGTCCTGGGGACAAAGGGTGATCCTTTGATGTCACAAGGGGCCCTGGAGGCAAGGGGGTCCCCAGGATGTTACAATGGGCCCTGGGCACAAAGGGGGGTCCCCATAGTGTCACAATGGGTCCCCAGTGACAAGGGGGTCCCCACGGTGCCACGATGGGCCCTGGGGACAAGACGGGGTCCCCATGGTGTCACAATGGACCCTGGGGTCAAAGGGGGTTCCCAGGACATCACAATGGGCTCTGGGGACAATGGGGATCCTGGGACATCACAATGAGCCCTGGGGACAAGGGGGGGTCCTGGGACGTCACAATGGGTCCTGGGGACAAAGAGGTTCCCCAGGATGTCACAATGGGCCCCGGGGACAAAGCAGGGTCCTGGGACGTCACAATGGGCCCTGGAGACAAAGGGATTCCCCAGGATGTCACAATGGGCCCTGGGGACAAAGGGGGTCCCCACAGTGTCACAATGGTCCCTGGGGACAAAGGAGATCCCCACAGTGTCACAATGGGCCCAGGGGACAAAAGGGGGACCCCAGGATGTCACAATGGGCCCAGGGGACAATGGGGGGTCCTGGGACGTTATAATGGGCCCTCGGGAAAAAGGGGGTCCACATGGTGCCACAATGGGCCCTGGGGACAACGGGGGTCCCAGGATGCCACAATGGACACTGGGGACAAGGGGGTCCCCAGGATGTCACAATGGGCCCTGGGGACAACGGTGGCTCCTGGGATGTCACAATGGGCCCTGGGGACACAGGTGGTCCCCAGGATGTCACAATGGGCCCTGGGGACAAAGTGGGGTCCTAAGATGTCACAATGGGCACTGGGGACAAAGGGGGTCCCCATGGTGCCACAATGGGCCTTGGGGACAATGGGGTCTCCCCAGGATGTCACAATGGGCCTTGGGGACAAAGGGGTGTCCCCTGAATGTGCATAATGGGCCCTGGGGACAAAGGGTGGTCGCCGGGATGTCTCAGTGGGCCCTGGGGACAATGGGGTGTCCTGGGATGTCACAATGGGCCCCAATGACAAATGGGGTCTCCACGGTGTCACAATGGGCCCTGGAGTAAAGGGGGGTCCCCAGGATGTCACAATAGTCCCTGGGGACAAAGAGGAGTCCCCTGAATGTCATAATGGGCGCTGAGGACAAGGAGGGTCTCCACGGTGTCACAATGGGCCCTGGGGACAATGGGGGGTCCTGGGATGTCACAATAGGCCCTGGGGACAAAGGGGGTCCCCATGATTTCACAATGGGCCCAGGGGACAATGGGGGTCCCCATGGTGTCACAATGGCCCTGGGGATAAAGGGGGACCCCAGGATGTGTATAATGGGGCCTGGGGACAATGGGGGGTCCTGGGATGTCACAATGGGCTCTGGGGACAATAGGGGGTCCTGGGACGTCACAATGGGCCCTGGAGAAAAGGGGGGGTCCTGGGATGTCACAATAGGTCCTGGGGACAAAGGGGGTCCCCAGGATGTCACAATGGGCTCTGAGGACAAGAGGGGTCCCAAGGATGTCACAATTGGCACTGGAGAAAAAGGGGAGGGTCCCCACGGTGCCACGATGGGCCCTGGAGACAAGGGGGTTCCCAGGATGTCACAATGGGCCCTGGGTACAATGGGGGGTCCTGGGATGTCACAATGGGCCCTGGGGACAAAGTGAGTCCCCAGGATGTCACAATGAGCCCTGGGGACAAAGGGGGTTCCCCTGAACGTCACAATGGGCCCTGGAGACAAAGGGGGGTCCCCAGGATGTCACAATGGGCACTGGAGAAAAAGGGGGGGTCTCCACGGTGTCACAATGAGCCCTGGGGACAATGGGGGATTCTGGGATGTCACAATAGGCCCTGGGGACAAAGGGGGTCCCCAGGATGTCACAATGGGTCCTGGGGACAACGGGGGTCCCCACAGTGTCAGAATGGGGCCGGGGGATAAAGGGGGACCGCAGGATGTGCATAATGGGGCCTGGGGACAATGGGGGGTCGTGGGATGTCACAATGGGCCTTGGGGAAAAAGAGGGGGTCCCCAGGATTTCACAATGGGCCGGGGGAACAACAGGGGGTCCTGGGACGTCACAATGGGCCCTGGAGAAAAGGGGGGTCCCCAGGATGTCACAATAGGCCCTGGGGACAAAGAGGAGTCCCCTGAATGTCATAATGGGCCCTGAGGACAAGGAGGGTCTCCACGGTGTCACAATGGGCTCTGGGGACAATAGGGGGTCCTGGGACGTCACAATGGGCCCTGGAGAAAAGGGGGGGTCCTGGGATGTCACAATAGGCCCTGGGGACAAAGGGGGTCTTCAGGATGTCACAATGGGCCCGGGGGACAAAGGGGGTCCCCAGGATGTCACAATAGGCCCTGGGGAAAAAGAGGGCTCCCCAGGATATCACAATGGGCCCTGGGGACAAAGAGGGGTCCACAGGATGTGCATTGGGGAGATATCAGGGGGTTCTGAAGAGATATCGAGGGGTTTTGGGGAGATATCAGGGGGTTTTGGGGTGATATCGAGGGGTTTTGGGGTGATATCAGGGGATTTGGGGAGATATCAGGGGGTTTTGGGGTGATATCAAGGTGTTTTGGGGAGATATCGGGGGGTTTTGGGGAGATATCGAGGGGTTTTGGGAGGATATCAGGGGGGTTTGGGGAGATATCGGGGGTTTTGGGGAGATATCGGGGGCATGGGGGTGATATTGGGGCTTTTGGGGGTGATATCGGGTGGCTTGGGGGTGATATCGGGGGGTTCTGGGGTGATAACAAGGGGTTTTGGGGTGATATCAGGGGCTTTGGGGTGATATCAGGGGCTTTGGGGAGATATCGGGAGGTTTTGGGGTGATATCGGGGGGTTTGGGGTGATATCGGGAGATTTTGAGGTGATATCGGGGGGTTTTGGGGAGATATCATAGGGTTTTGGGGTGATATCAAGGGGTTCTGGGGTGATATCAAGGGGATTTGGGCAGATACCAGGGTGTTTTGGGGAGATATTGGGGTGTTTTGGGGAGATATCAGCGGGATTTGGGGTGATATCGGGGGGTTTTGGGGTAATATCGGGGGGCTTTGGGGAGATATCGGGGGGCTTTGGGGAGATATCGGGGGGCTTTGGGGAGATATCAATGGGATTTGGGGAGATATCAGGGGGTTTTGGGGTGATATCAGGGGGTTTTGGGGTGATATCGGGGGGTTTTGGGGTGATATCGGGGGCATGGGGGTGATACTGGGGCTTTTGGGGATGATATCGGTGGGTTTGGGGGTGATATTAGGGGGTTCTGGGCTGGTATCAAGGGGTTTTGGGGAGATATCAGGAGGTTTTGGGGTGATATCAGGGGGGTTTGGGGAGATATCGGGGGTTTTGGGGAGATATCAGGGGATTTTGGGGTGATATCAGGGGGTTTTGGGGTGACATCGGGGGGTTTGGGGAGATACCGGGGGGTTTTGGGGTGATATCAGGGGGTTCTGGAGAGTTATCAAGGGGTTTTGGGGAGATATCAAGGGGGTTTGGGGTGATATCGGGGGAGTTTTGGGTGATATCGGGAGATTTTGAGGTGATATCGGGGGGTTTGGGGAGATATCGGGGGCATGGGGGTGATATTGGGGCTTTTGGGGTGATATCGGGGGGTTCTGGGGTGATATCAGGGGGTTTTGGGGTGATATCAGGGGGTTTTAGGGTGATATCGGGGGGCTTGGGGGAGATATTGGGGGGTTTGGGGTGATATCGGGGGTTTTGGAGTGATATCGAGGGCATGGGGGTGATACTGTGGCTTTTGGGGGTGATATCAGGGGGCTTTGGGGTGATATCGGGGGGTTTTGGGGTGGTATCATGGGGATTTGGGGTCATATCGGGGGGGTTTTGGGGTGATATCAGGGGTTTTGGGGAGATATCGGGGGGTTTGGGGTGATATCGGGAGGGTTTGGGGTGATATAGGGGGGTTTTGGGGAGATATCGGGGGGTTTTGGGGAGATATCGGGGGGTTCTGGGGAGATATCAAGGGGTTTGGGGGAGATATCAAGGGGGTTTGGGGTGATATCGGGAGATTTTGAGGTGATATCGGGGGGTTTTGAGGAGATATCGGGGCTTTTGGGGAGATATCGGGGGTTTGGGGGAGATATCGGGGGGTTTTGGAGTGATATCGGGGGCATGGGGGGATATCAGGGGGTTTTGGGGAGATATCGGGGGGTTTGGGGAGATATCAGGGGGTTTTGGGGAGATACCGGGGTGGTTTGGGATGATATCAGCGGGTTCTGGGGAGATATCAAGGGGTTCTGGGGAGGTATCAAGGGGGTTTGGGGTGATATCAGGGGGTTTTGGGGTGATATCGGGGGGTTTGGGGAGATACCGAAGGGGTTTGGGGTGATATCAGCGGGTTCTGGGGAGATATCAAGGGGGTTTGGGGTGATATCAGGGGGGTTTGGGGTGATATCGGGAGATTTTGAGGTGGTATTGGGGGGTTTTGGGGAGATATCGGGGATTTTGGGGTGATATCGGGGGGTTCTGGGGTGATATCAAGGGGTTTTGGGGAGATATCAGGGGGGTTTGGGGTGATATCGGGGGGTTGGGGTGATATCGGGGGGGTTGGGGTGATATCAAGGGGTTTTGGGAGATATTGGGGGTTTTGGGGAGATACCAGGGGCTTTTGGGGGTGATATCGGGGTGTTTTGGGGAGATATCGGGGTTTTGGGGTGATATCGGGGGGTTTTGGGGAGATATCAGGGGTTTTGGGGTGATATCGAGAGGTTTTGGGGTGATATCGGGGTTTTGGGGTGATATCGGGGGGTTTGGGGAGATATCGGGGATTTGGGGAAATACCAGGGTGTTTTGGGGAAATATCAGCGGTTTTGGGGTGATATCGGGGCTTTTGGAGTGATATCGGGGGCATGGGGGTGATATTGGGGCTTTTGGGGGTGATATGAGGGGGTTTTGGGGTGATATCGGGGGGTCTGGGGTGATATCGGGGGGTTTGGGGTGATATCGGGGGGGTTGGGGTGATATCGGGTGGTTTTGGGGTCACTCACCATCAGGTCGCCGCGCGCTGCGTGCAGGCAGTGCAGGGCCAGCTCCAGGTTAAGGACGGCGCCGGGGACGGCGCTGGAGCTCCCAGGGATGGCGCTGGAGCTCCCAGGGATGGCGCTGGAGCTCCCGGGGACAGCGCTGGAGCTCCCAGGGATGGCGCTGGAGCTCCCAGGGATGGCACTGGAGCTCCCAGGGATGGCACTGGAGCTCCCAGGGATGGCACTGGAGCTCCCGAGGATGGTGCTGGAGCTCCCGGGGATGGTGCTGGAGCTCCCGGGGACGGCGCTGGAGCTCCCGGGGACGGCGCTGGAGCTCCCGGGGACGGCGCTGGAGCTTCCGGGGACGGTGCTGGAGCTCCCGGGGATGGTGCTGGAGCTCCCGGGGATGGTGCTGGAGCTCGCCATGGACAGCAGGGTCAACACTGCAACCGACACGGGGTGGGGGAAACGGGCTGATGGGACATGGGGATGTTGGGGTTCGGGGGGGAAATGGGGTGATATGAGGTGGGGATGTTGGGGTTTGGGGAAAGGGGGATGTGACATGGGGATGTTGGGGTTTGGGGGCGAAAGGGGGATGTGACATGGGGGTGTTGGGGGAAAGGGGGATGTGACATGGGGGTGTTGGGGTTTGGGGAAAGGGGGATGTGACATGGGGGTGTTGGGGGAAAGGGGGATGTGACATGGGGGTGTTGGGGTTTGGGGAAAGGGGGATGTGACATGGGGGTGTTGGGGTTTGGGGAAAGGGGGATGTGACATGGGGGTGTTGGGGTTTGGGGGTGGAAATATGGGATCCAACAAGGAAAAGCTGGGGTTTGTCAAGGAAAAGTGTGATACGACAATGGGTACGATTCAAGGAAAAGTTGGAGTTGGTCAAGAAAAGATGCGATATGATAAAGGAAATGTTGGGGTTTGTCAAGAAAAGGTGCAATAGGACAAGGAAAAGTTGGGTTTTGTCGAGAAAAGACACGATAGGACAAGGAAAAGTTGGGTTTTGTCAAGAAAAGACAATAGGACAAGGAAAAGTTGGCTTTTGTCAAGAAAAGACACGATAGGTCAAGGAAGAGTTGGAGTTGGTCAAAATAAGAACCAATAGGACAAGGAAAAGTTGGGTGTATGTCAAGAAAAGACGCGATAGGACAACAGAAACGTTGGGTTCTGTCAAGAAAAGACGTGATAAGACAAGGAAAAGTTGGGTTTTGTTGAGAAAAGATGCGATAGGACAAGGAAAAGTTGGGTTTTGTTGAGAAAAGACGTGATAGGACAATGGAAACGTCAGGGTTGGTCAAGAAAAGGTGCGATACAACAATGGGTACGATACGAGAAGGAAAAGTTGGGTTTATGTTGGGTTTTGGGGACAAAAGGCGCGATACGGGACAGCGGAAAACGAGCCAACCAGGTGGAGCGGAGAGCAAGAAAGACATGGAGAAACATCACTATTTCTACCCAAAAGGCAGCGTTGGGAGCCCCAAGAGCAGCGACGACCCCCCCGGGGCCCAGGTGGGGTGGGCCAGGCACCCAATGCGTGCAATACCTGGGTCGGGCGCCTGCGGGTCGGTGTCCATGTCCCCCCAGGGCTTCCAGACCAGCTCCGCGCGCTCCTCGTCCTGCTGCGCCTGCGCTGGGTCGCGCAGGGCCGGCAGCTCCGCCTGGAAGCCGCTCCCCACGTTGATCTGCCTGGAGAGGGGACGGGAGGCGGTGACGGGGACCGCGGCGGCGCGGCGGGGGGGACGGGGGCGTTCTGAGCGCTCACGGCATCATCGTGCTCCGATCGGCACCGAAACCGCGCGGTTCGGCCGAAAACCACAGGGATTCGCTCCGAGACGCGGCAGAGTGGGAGAGACGCCCTGCGAGGGCTCGGAACAACAAAGCGTTGCCGGGGTTCCGCCGCGACATCAGCGCCGCCGGTGACATCAGCGCCTCGTGTTCCGTTTGGAATGGATGTCAATGGGTCCTGGTGGGCCAAACGAGGGGCAGGAAAAGCGCGACGCACCCGTTTTGCGCCCGTTTTTGGTGGTTTGGGGACTCACGGCCGGACGCTGATTTTGGGGGCGTCCTTCACCAGGCACAATCCCAAGTCGCCGTCCATTCTGCCTGCGGGATATTGAGAAATAGAGGGGAAAAACAACGCTCGGGATCAAAATCATCATGCCGAGACCGTTCCTCGGCGTCACAACCACAAATTGTCCCAATTCCCATCGTTTTGGTGAAATCGGTCGCTGATGGATCATCCCAATGGGGTTTTGCAGTCGATCGCAGCACTCGGGTGGTTTTTACACCCGATATCACAGCGAAACCCTGGGGGGGTTGTTTCCATCCCATATTCCACAAAATCACCCATTTTGGGGGTTTTTGGGGAGCACGAGCTCTGCGTTTGCCACCACAAACCAGCGAGGGGACGCCGAACCCAAACCGGGTTCACCGGGCGGTTTTACACCGGGATCGCTCGGCCCGGGTTGAGATAAACCCCCCGTAAACCACAACCATAAAGCGGGGTGTTCCCCCCAAAGCGCTACGTGGGGACATCCGCATCGCACCGAATTAACCCCGCGGGGCGGCCGAAAGCGCTTCAATCCCGGTGTCGGGATCACGAGGGGTTTCGGCCTCCGTCGCCTTTTTTGCTGCGAGATCTTCCCATCCGGAGACGCATTTTCGGTGAGCTGGGCAACATCGAACGAGAAAAGGGTTAAAGGTGGAAAACGCACAAAATCACACGGGCGTTTATCTGCTTTTCCTCCTTTTTTGGCTCAAAAGCAAGCGGCGAACCCCAAAATGAGGGGTCTGGGGACCCTCCGGTCCTGCTGATGCTTCCTCCCTTCCACCCAACTCGAGGCGATCGCCGGGTTCCGTATTTCGGATCAATAACCCAGCGGGAGCCTGGAGCCTCCCAGAGCCCGTCCCTGGGGTAGCGGCCGCCGAGCGCGTCCCCATAGCGTTATTTGGGTGTAATTTGGGGGGTTCTGGGGCACGTAGCACCCTTGGTTCAGCCAGGGACACACACACGGGTGCTCCGGGAAGCGACTCCGGCGCCGCCGGTTGCCGAATCATCGCACAACCATCCAAGTACTCCTCACCCACCTTGTTTCTTGTCACCGGAACCAACACCGGGATCACCAGGGGGGTGTTTTCGGACAGTGTCGGGGGTTCGGAGGCGCCGTTTCCATCTCCCAACGATGGTTTCGCGGTGTTTGCATCGCCCGCGTCGCGCACCTGAGCACAAACGGAACCGGGAGCGTCGGTGGCGCTGGAGGATATCAAAGCGCTTTGCAAACTGCTCTTCCCAATTATTTCTCCATTATATAACGAGGATAATAAAACCCGCTACGCTAAACACGACCCAAACCGGGCGGGAGCGCGCAACGCGAATCTTTACACCGCAGCGATTCCCTGTTTCTCGTTTTCTCACCCCGTCATCTCCACTCAATCGGCAGCGACTTTCACAAATCATCCAGTTACACACAATTTGGTAACGACCCCCGCAAAGGGCTTCGACGGCACCGCCGTCCCCCTCGCCGCCTTCGCTCAGATCCCCGCTCAATGAGCAGCACCCATGGGTGCCCGTTACCTGCCCCCTCTCGGCGTCCACCGACCACCCGTGGTTCCGGCACATGGAGACGCCGCCATCCTCAACCGGAGCAGCCGCCAAGTGGCTAAAGTGACAAAAATCAGGATAAATAGGTAAAAAAATCAACATGATAAAGCCGCGGCGCTTTTAGAACAGATGGCGTAGTCGGCACTGAAGCTCCAGGCAGGTGGAGCTTGCCCGGTGGAATCAATCGGCGTTCGGTCTCAAAGGTTTCAACCCAAAAGGGTTAAATAGCAAGGATTAATAAATACTGACCCTCATTAATAATTACTGATTGTCATTAATAAATAGTGACCGTCACTAATAAATACTGATCGTTATTAATAAATACTGACCATCATTAATAAATACTGATCATCATTAATAAATACTCACAATCATTAATCGATACTGATTGTCATTAATAAATACTGACTGTTTTTAATAAATACTGATCATCATTAATAAATACTCGCCATCATTAATCAATACTGATCATCATTAATAGTGACGGTCATTAATAAATACTGATCGTCATTAATAAATACTAACCATTATTAATAAATGCCGATCACCATTAACAAATACTGATCATCATTAATAAATAATAATCATCCTTAATAAATACCATCATTAATCAATACTGATTGTCATTAAGAAATACTGACCGCCATTAATAAATACTGGCCGTTATTAATAAATACTGGTGGTTATTAATAAATACTAATTGTCATTAATAAATACTAACCATCATTAATAAATACTGGTTGTTATTAATAAATACTGATCACTATTAATAAATTATGACCATCATTGGTAAATACTGATCATTAGTAACCAGGCTCAGGTTGGGCTCCAGGTTGGGCTCAAGGCTCAGATTGGGCTCCAGGCTCAGGTTGGGCTCTAGGTTGGGCTCCAGGCTCAGGTTGGGCTCCAGGTCAGGCTCAAGGCTCAGGATGGGCTCCAGGTTCAGGTTGGGCTCCAGGTTGGGCTCCAGGCTCAGGTTGGGCTCCAGGCTCAGGTTGGGCTCCAGGTTGGGCTCCAGGCTCAGGTTGGGCTCCAGGCTCAGGTTGGGCTCCAGGCTCAGGTCGGGCTCCAGGCTCAGGTTGGGCTCCAGGTCGGGCTCCAGGCTCAGACTGGGCTCCAGGTCGGGCTCCAGCGCTTCCCCGCAGAGCAGCCCGGGGCTCTGGGCAAAGCCACGCAGCTCGTCGCCCAAGGGAAACAGGTCCATGGTCACCGGGCTCCAAACACCCCGGAGCAAAAACCAGAGCGGCCCCAGGACACCCGGGCTCCCAAAGAGCCTGGAAAAGGGACACAAAGAGTTAAATTGGGGGGAGTGAAGTGGCTGCTGATGCTGAGAAACCCCCGGGGGTTCGGGGCTGGGGGGAAAGGGGGGATCTGTATGAAAACTGCTCTGGGGAAAAGGGGGGAAGGGGTTGGGCTGCACAGGAATGGGAGGAGGGACGGGAAAACGGGAGAGGGAAACGGGGGAAGAGGGAAAAGGGGGGAAAGGGGAAAAAGGGGGGAAAGAGGGAAAAGGGGGAAAAAGGGTAAAGGGGGGAAAAGGGGGGAAAGAGGGAAAAGGGGGAAAAAGCAAGGAAAGAGGGAAAAGGGGGAAAAAGGGGGGAAAGAGGGAAAAAGGGGGGAAAGAGGGAAAAAGAGGGAAAAAGCGAGGAAAGAGGGAAAAGAGGGAAAAAGGGGGGAAAGAGGGAAAAATAGGGAAAAAGCGAGGAAAGAGGGAAAGGGGGGGAAAAGGGAAGAAACAGGGATAAAGAGGGAAAAGAGGGATAAGATGGAAAGAGGGGGGAAGAGGGAAAGGGGGGAAAGAAGGGAAAAGAGGGAAGAGGGAAAAGGGGAGAAAAGGGGGGAAAGAGGAAAAAGGGGGAAAAGGGGGGAAAAGGGAAAAAGGGGGAAGAGGGGGAAGAGGGGGTGAAGAGGAAAAAGAGGGAAAAAGGGGGCAAAGAGGGATAAAGGGGAAAGAGGGAAAAGAGGGAAAAAGGGGGGAAGAGGGAAAAGGGCGGAAAGAGGGAAAAGAGGGATAAAGGGGGAAAGAGGGAAAAGGCGGAAAAGGGGGGGAAGAAGGAAAAAGGGAGAAAAAGGGGGAAAAGAGGGGGAAGAGGGAAAAAGGGGGGAAAGGGAGAAAAAGGGGGGAAACAGGGATAAAAGGGGAAAGAGGGAAAAGAGGGAAAAAGGGGGGGAAAAGGGGGAAGAGGGAAAAGGGGGGAAAGAGGGAAAAGAGGGAAAAACGGCGGAAAGAGGGAAAAGAGGGAAAAAGGGGGGGAAGGGAAAAAGGGGGGAAAGAGGGATAAAGGGGGAAAGAGGGAAAAGAGGGAAAAGGGGGATGAAAGAGAGAAAAAGTCTGTGGGGGGATTGATGGCGGATCCGCCCCAGCCCCGGGGTCTCTCCTGGAGGGGAGGGACGGGCGGGCTCCAGTGGGGGTGCTGAGGAGATGAGGGGACACGAGGGACCCCGAGGGACACGAGGGGACGATGAGGGGACCCGAGGGACACGAGGGGACACGATGGGACCCGAGGGGACGCGATCTCCTCACCCGGTGTTTCCCGCCCCGGCGCTTCCCGCCCGCCGGTGCCGCGGCCACGCCCCCTCGCCGCCGGCCACGCCCCCTCGCCGGCGTCACGTCCGGGAGTGTGTGGCGGGAAAAGGCGGGAGGGAGGAGAGGGAGGCGCCGCCGTTTTGGTGGAGGTTGTGAGGGGAACTGGGGGTCGGCGTGAGGGGCATTGGGGGTCGGTGTGGGGGGAGGAATTGGGGTCGGCGTGAGGGGCATTGGGGGTCGGTGTGAGGGGGGGATTTGGGGGGCAGTGTGGTGGTGGGGATTTGGGGTCGGTGTGAGGGGGGAATTGGGGGGCGGTGTGGGGGAGGAACTGAGGGTCGGTGTGAGCGGGACATTGGGGGTCGGTGTGGGGAGGAATTGAGGATCGGTGGGGGGGGCTTGGGGGGTCGGTGTGAGGGGGAATTGGGGGTCGGTGTGGGGGAAGTTGGGGGTTGGTCTGGGGAGGATTTGAGGGGTCAGTGTGGGGAGGATTTGGGGGTCGATGTGAGGGGCATTAGGGGTTGGTGTGGGGGGCAGGAACTGGGGGTCAGTGTGTGGGGGGGCATTGGGGGTCGGTGCGAGGGGGAATTAGGGTCCAGTGGGGGGGCACTGGGGGTCGGTGTTTGAGGGGGGAATTGGGGGGTCGGTGTGGGGGGGTCAGTGCAGGGGGGGCCTTGGGGGTCGGTGTGAGGGGGCATTGGGGGTCAGTCTGGGGAGGAATTGGGGGTCGGTGTGTGGGGGGGCATTGGGGATCAGTGTGGGGGGGAATTGGGGGTCGGTGTGGGGGGGAATTGGGGTCTGGTGTGGGGGGGGGGACATTGGGGGTCGGTGTGAGGGGGAATTGGGGGTCAGTCTGGGGAGGAATTGGGGGTCGGGGGGGCATTTGGGGGTCGGTGGGGGGGAGCTGGGGGTCGGGGTTTGGGGGGAGCTGGAGGTCGGGTGGGGGGTGGATTGAGGGTCGGTGTGAAGGGAATGGGGGGCCATGAGGGGAACGGAGGCGCAGAAACAACTTTACAGCCTCCGGAGCCATGAACCTTCACACCCCGCAGGGCTCCAGAGCAGCTGCGTTCATTTCGCCGTCGGGCGCAAGGGGAGCGATGGTTCCACCCCTCGTGCGCTGCTCCGAGCGGCAGGAGCTGCGTTTAAATACAGCGAGGTGCTCGTGTCCCAACGACCCCAGAGCGCCCGCACACATCCAGAACCTTTCCCGCTCATCACTGCCGTAGTCTCCGCCTGGACGCCCCCTGTTCGCCTGCGCGGCGCCACCTGGTGCTCTGGAGGAGGGGTCTTTGGATGAAGGCTCCTTCAGCTTCCTCAGGTTTGGCTCCTTGTGTTGAATGGACTGGGACCCAAGCTCCAGGTCGGTTGAACCCAGCCTGGCGCCCCCTTTTTGCTGTAAATCTCGGTTCTCTCGTCCCCTCGCGTTCACAGCTGGTGCCGTAAAACTCCTGATCCTGGCACTGCTGGGTTCTGGTTTCCTTACCATGAGTTCACCTAAAGCTCTGAACTAAGGGCTCGTGTGGCTCAGCCCTAAAGTGTTGGCTCGTTAGTGGGCACCCAATTATGTTTTGTTAACCCTTAAAATGTTCGTGCCCTCTATCAGACCCAGGAGTTCGGGCGGGGATTCAGTTCAGGAGGGACCCGGGAGTAACCCTAAGGACCCAGTAGTTGGGGGGTGTCAAGGGTTAAGATCGTGAAACCGTGGGGACCCCTAATGTCCCCAGGGGCTATTGTGACATTCTGGGGACCCCAAATGTCCCCAGGGCCCATTGTGACATTCTGGGGACCCCCTTTGTCCCCAGGGCCCATCGTGGCACCGAGGGGACCCCCCCCCCAGTCCCCAGGGCCCATTGTGGCACCATGGACACCCCCTTTGTCCCCAGGGCCCATTGTAACATCCCAGGACCCCACCTTGTCCCCAGGGTCCCTTCTGACAGGGTGGGGACCCCCCTTTCTCCCCAGGGCTCATTGTGACGTCCCAGGACCCCTCGTTGTCCCCAGTGCCCATTGTGACATCCTGGGGACCCCCCTTGTCCCCAGGGCCCATTGTGAAATCCGGGGAACCCCCTGGTCTCCAGGGCCCATAGTGGTACCGTGGGGACTCGTCCTGTCACTTGGGTCCATTGTGACACCATGGGGACCCCGCCTTTGTCCCCAGTACCCATTGTGACATCCTGGGGACCCCTTTGTCCCCGGGGCCCATTGTGACATCCTGGGGACCCCCCTTTGTCCCCAAGGCCCATTGTGACACCGTGGGGACCCCACTTCTTTCCAGTACCCATTGTGGCATTCTGGGGACTTCCTTTGTCCCCAGGGCCCATTGTGACATCCTGGAGACCCCCTTTATCCCCAGAGCTCGTTGTCGCACCATGGGGACCCCCTTTGTCACTGGGGCCCATTGTGACATCCCAGGACCCCCCATTGTCCCCAGGGCCCATTGTGACACCGTGGGGACCCCGCCTTTTCCCCAGGGCCCATTGTGACGTCTCAGGACCCCCTTTGTCCCCAGGGCCCACTGTGGCACCATGGGGACCCCCTTTGTCCTCTGGGCCCATTGTGACATTCCAGGACCCCACTTTGTCCCCAGTGCTCATTGTGAAATTCTGGGGACCCCCCTTGTCCTCAGGGCTCATTGTGACAGCCGAGGACCTTACTTTGTCCCCAGGGCCCATTGTGACATCCCAGGACCCCCCACTGTCTCCAGTGCCCATTGTGAAATCATGGGGACCACCCTTTTTCCCCAGGGCTCATTGTGACGTCCCAGGACCCCTCGTTGTCCCCAGGCCCCATCGTGACATCCTGGGGACCCCCCTTGTCTCCAGGGCCCATAGTGGCACTGTGGGGACTCATCACTTGGGCCCATTGTGACATCCTGGAGACCCCCCTTTATCCCCAGGGCCCATTGTGACACCGTGGAGACCCCATTTGTCACTGGGGCCCATTGTGACATCCCAGGACACCCCATTGTCCCCAGGGCCCACTGAGACGTCCCGGCGACCACCCTTTGTCCCCAGGCCCATTATGCACATTCAGGGGACACCCCTTTGTCCCCAAGGCCCATTGTGACATCCTGGGGAGACCCCATTGTCCCCAAGGCCCATTGTGGCACCATGGGGACCCCCTTTGTCCCCAGTGCCCGTTGTGACATCTTAGGACCCCACTTTGTCCCCAGGGCCCATTGTGACATCCCAGGAGCCACCGTTGTCCCCAGGGCCCATTGTGACATCCTGGGGACCCCCTTGTCCCCAGTGTCCATTGTGGCATCCTGGGACCCCCGTTGTCCCCAGGGCCCATTGTGGCACCATGTGGACCCCCTTTTTCCCGAGGGCCCATTATAACGTCCCAGGACCCCCCATTGTCCCCTGGGCCCATTGTGACACTGTGGGGATCTCCTTTGTCCCCAGGGACCATTGTGACACTGTGGGGACCCCCTTTGTCCCCAGGGCCCATTGTGACATCCTGGGGAATCCCTTTGTCTCCAGGGCCCATTGTGACGTCCCAGGACCCTGCTTTGTCCCTGGAGCCCATTGTGACATCCTGGGGAACCGCTTTGTCCCCAGGACCCATTGTGATGTCCCAGGACCCCCCCTTGTCCCCAGGGCTCATTGTGATGTCCCAGGATCCCCATTGTCCCCAGAGCCCATTGTGATGTCCTGGGAACCCCCTTTGACTCCAGGGTCCATTGTGACACCATGGGGACCCCCTCTTGTCCCCAGGGCCCATCGTGGCACCGTGGGGACCCCCTTGTCACTGGGGACCCATTGTGACACTATGGGAACCCCCATTTGTGCCCATGGCCCATTGTAACATCCTGGGGACCCCCTTGCCTCCAGGGCCCCTTGTGACATCAAAGGATCACCCTTTGTCCCCAGGACCCATTGTGACATCCCAGGACCCCACTTACTCCCCAGGGCCCATTGTGGCACCATGAGGACCCCCTTTGTCACTGGTGCCCATTGTGACATCCCAGGACCCCCCATTGTCTGCAGAGCCCATTGTGACACTATAGGGACCCCCCTTGTCACTGAGGACCCATTGTGACACCATGGGCACCTCCCCTTGTCGTCAGAGCCCATCGTGACATCCCAAAACCCCCAATTGTCTCCAGGGCCCATTGTGACATCCTGGGGACCTCCCTTTCTCCCCAGGGCCCATTGTGACGTTCCAGGAACCCCCATTGTCCTCAGGGCCCATTGTGACATTCAGGGGACCCCCTTTGTCTTCAGGGCCCATTGTGACACCATGGAGTCCCCATTTGTCACTCGGGCCCATTGTGACATCCTAGGACCCCCCATTGTCCCCAAGGCCCATTGCGACATCCTGGGGACCCCCCTTTGTCCTCAGGGCCCATTGTGACATTCAGGGCACCCCTCTTTGTCCCCAGGGCCCATTCTGATACCATGGGGACCACTTTGTCCCCAGGGCCCACTGTGACATCCTGGGGACGCCCTTTGTCCCCAGGGCCCATTTTGACACCATGAGCACCCCCCTTTGTGCCCAGGGCCGATTGTGACATCCTGGGGACCCTCTTTGTCCCCAGGGCCCATTGTGACATCCTGGGGACACCCCATTGTCTCCAGGGCCCATTGTGAACATCCTGCGGACCCCCTTGTCCCCAGGGCCCATCGTGGCACCGTGGGGACCCCCCGTTGTCCCCAGGGCCTATAGTGACACCGTGGGTACCCCCTTTGTCCCCAGTGCCCATTGTGACATCCTGGGGACCCCCCTTGTCCCCAGGGCTTATTGTGACATCCTGGGGACCGCCTTTGTCCCCAGGGCCCATTGTGACATCCCAGGACCCCAAGTTGTCCCCAGGGACCATTGTGACACCGTGGGGACCCCCTTTGTCCTCAGGGCCCGTTGTGAACATCCTGGGGACCCCCTTGTCCACACGACCCATCGTGGCACCGTGGGGACCCCCCCGTTGTCCCCAGGGCCTATAGTGACACCGTGGGTACCCCCTTTATCCCATGAGCCCATTGTGACATCCTGGGGACCCCCTTGTCCCCAGGGCCCATTGTGACACCATGGGGATCGCCTTTGTCCCCGTGGCCCATTGTGACATCCCAGGACCCCGCGTTGTCCCCAGGGCCCATTCTGACATCCTGGGGACCCCCCTTGTCCCCAGGGCTTATTGTGACATCCTGGGGACCCCTTTGTCCCAGGGGCACATTGTGGCACCATGGGGACCCCCTTTATCCCCAGGGCCACTTGTGACATCCTGGGGACCCCCCTTGTCCCCAGTGCCCATTATGACATTCTGGGGACCCCCTTTGTCCCAGGGGCACATTGTGGCACCACGGGGACCCCCTTTGTCACCGGGGCCCATTGTGACATCCCAGGACCCCAAGTTGTCCCCAGGGCCCATTGTGACACCATGGGTACCCCCTTTGTCCCATGGGCCCATTGTGACATCCTGGGGACCCCCTTGTCGCCAGGGCCCATCATGGCACCGTGGGGACCCCCCTTTGTCCCCAGTGCCCATTGTGACATCCTGGGGACCCCCCTTGTCCCCATGGCTTATTGTGACACCCTGGGACCGCCTTTGTCCCCAGGGCCCATTGTGACGTCCCAGGACCCCCCATTGTCCCCAGGGACCATTGTGACATCCTGTGGACCCCCTTTGTCCCAAGACCCCATTGTGACATCCTGGGGACCCCGCCTTGTCCCCAAAGCCCATTGTGACATCCTGGGGACCCTCTTTGTCCCCAGGGCCCATTGTGGCACCATGGGGACACCCTTTGTCACTGGGGCCAGTTGTGACATCCCAGGACCCCACTTTGTCCCCAGGGCTTATTGTGATACCATGGGGACCCCCCTTGTCCCCAGGGCCCATTGTGACATTCAGGGGGACTCCTCTTTGTCCCCAGGGCCTATTGTGTCATCCTGGGGATCTCCCCTTGTCTCTAGGGCCCATTGTGAGACTGTGGAAGACCCCCTTTGTCCCCAAGTCCCATTGTGACGTCCCAGGACGCCTCGTTGTCCCCAGGACCCATTGTGACTCCATGGGAACCCCCCCTTGTCCCCAGGGCCCATTGTGACATCCTGGGACCCCCCTTTGTCCCCAGTGCTCATTGTGAAGTCCTGGGGACCCACTTTGTCCCCAGGGCCCATTGTGGCACCATGGGGAGCGCCTTTGTCACTGGGGACCATTGTGACATTCCAGGATTTTACTTTGTCCCCGGGGCCCATTGTGACATCCTGGGGATCCCCCTTTGTCGCCAGGGCCCACTGTGACACCGTGGGCACCCTCTTTGTCCCATGGGCCCATTGTGACCTTCAAGGGACCCCCCATTGTCCCCAGGGCCCATTGTGACATCCTGGGTACCCCCTTTGTCCCCAAGACCCATTGTGACATCCTAGTACCCCCCGCAGTCCCCAGGGCCCATTGTGACATCCTGGGGATCCCTTTGGCCCCAGGGCCCATTGTGACAGGGCGGGGATCCCCCTTGTCCCCAGGGCCCGTTGTGAAACCGTGGGGACCCTCTTGTCCCCAGGGCCCATTGTGGCACCGTGGAGACCCCCCCTTTGTCTCCACTGCCCATTGTGACATCCTGGGGACCCCCTTTGTCCCCAGTGCTCATTGTGACAGGGTGGAACCCCCCTTGTACCCAGGGCCCGTTGTGACATCCTGGGGACCCCCTTTGTCCCTAGGGTTCATTGTGACATCCCAGGACCCCCCTTTTTCCCCGGGCCCATTGTGGCGTCCCAGGATGCTTCGTTGTCCCCTGGGCCCATTGTGACATCCCGGGGACCCCTTTTGTCCCCAGGGTCCATTGTGACATCCTGGGGCCTCCCTTTGTCCCCAGGGCCCATTGTGACATCGCAGGAGCCCCCATTGTCCCAAGGGCACATTGTTACATCCTGGGGACCCCCTTGTCCCCAGGGCCCATCGTGGCACCGTGGGGACCCCCCCTTTGTCTCCAGTGCCCATTGTGACATCCTTGGGACCCCCTTGTCCCCAGGACCCGTTGTGACATCTTGGGGACCCCTATGTCACCAGAGCCCATTGTGATATCCTGGGGAGCCCCCTTTGTCCCCAGGGCCCATTGTGCACATCCTGTGGACCCCTCTTTGTCCCCAGGGCCCATTGTGATATCCTGGGGAGCCCTCTTTTTCCCCAGGGCCTATTGTGACATCCTGGGGACCCCCTTTGTCCCCCGGGCCCATTGTGACATCCTGAAGACCCCCTTTGTCCCCAGGGCCTATTGTGACATCCCAGGACCCCCCCTTTTCTCCAGGGCCCATTGTGACGTCCCAGGACCCCCTATTGTCCCCAGAGCCCATTGTGACATCCCAGGACCCCCCATTGTCCCCAGGGCCCATTGTGACACCGTGGAGACCCTCCTTGTCCTCAGGGCCCATTATGACATTCAGGGGACTCCTCTTTGTCCCCAGGGACTATTGTGACATCCTGGGGACCCCCCTTTACTCCAGGGCCCATTGTGACACCGTGGAGACCCCATTTGTCACTGGGGCCCATTGTGACATCCCAGGACACCCCATTGTCCCCAGGGCCCACTGAGACATCCCGGCGACCACCCTTTGTCCCCAGGGCCCATTATGCACATTCAGGGGACACCCCTTTGTCCCCAAGGCCCATTGTGACATCCTGGGGAGACCCCATTGTCCCCAAGGCCCATTGTGGCACCATGGGGACCCCCTTTGTCCCCAGTGCCCATTGTGACATCTTAGGACCCCACTTTGTCCCCAGGGCCCATTGTGACATCCCAGGACCACCTGTGTCCCCAGGGCCCATTGTGACATCCCAGGAGCCACCGTTGTCCCCAGGGCCCATTGTGACATCCTGGGGACCCCCTTGTCCCCAGTGTCCATTGTGGCATCCTGGGACCCCCGTTGTCCCCAGGGCCCATTGTGGCACCATGTGGACCCCCTTTTTCCCGAGGGCCCATTATAACGTCCCAGGATCCCCCATTGTCCCCTGGGCCCATTGTGACATCCTGGGGTCCCCCTTTTGTCCCCTGGGCCCATTGTGACACTGTGGGGATCTCCTTTGTCCCCAGGGACCATTGTGACACTGTTGGGACCCCCTTTGTCCCCAGGGCCCATTGTGACATCCTGGGGAATCCCTTTGTCTCCAGGGCCCATTGTGACGTCCCAGGACCCTGCTTTGTCCCCGGGGCCCCTTGTGACATCCTGGGGAACCGCTTTGTCCCCAGGACCCATTGTGACGTCCCAGGACCCCCCCTTGTCCCCAGGGCTCATTGTGATGTCCCAGGATCCCCATTGTCCCCAGAGCCCATTGTGATGTCCTGGGAACCCCCTTTGACCCCAGGGTCCATTGTGACACCATGGGGACCCCCTCTTGTCCCCAGGGCCCATCGTGGCACCGTGGGGACCCCCTTGTCACTGGGGACCCATTGTGACACTATGGGGACCCCCCTTTGTGCGCAGGGCCCATTGTAACATCCTGGGGACCCCCTTGCCTCCAGGGCCCCTTGTGACATCAAAGGATCACCCTTTGTCCCCAGGACCCATTGTGACATCCCAGGACCCCACTTACTCCCCAGGGCCCATTGTGGCACCATGAGGACCCCCTTTGTCACTGGTGCCCATTGTGACATCCCAGGACCCCCCATTGTCTGCAGAGCCCATTGTGACACTATAGGGACCCCCCTTGTCACTGAGGACCCATTGTGACACCATGGGCACCTCCCCGTGTCGTCAGAGCCCACCGTGACATCCCAAAACCCCCAATTGTCTCCAGGGCCCATTGTGACATCCTGGGGACCTCCCTTTCTCCCCAGGGCCCATTGTGACGTTCCAGGAACCCCCATTGTCCTCAGGGCCCATTGTGACATTCAGGGGACCCCCTTTGTCTTCAGGGCCCATTGTGACACCATGGAGACCCCATTTGTCACTCGGGCCCATTGTGACATCCTAGGACCCCCCATTGTCCCCAAGGCCCATTGCGACATCCTGGGGACCCCCCTTTGTCCTCAGGGCCCATTGTGACATTCAGGGCACCCCTCTTTGTCCCCAGGGCCCATTCTGATACCATGGGGACCACTTTGTCCCCAGGGCCCACTGTGACATCCTGGGGACGCCCTTTGTCCCCAGGGCCCATTTTGACACCATGTGCACCCCCCTTTGTGCCCAGGGCCGATTGTGACATCCTGGGGACCCTCTTTGTCCCCAGGGCCCATTGTGACATCCTGGGGACACCCCATTGTCTCCAGGGCCCATTGTGAACATCCTGCGGACCCCCTTGTCCCCAGGGCCCATCGTGGCACCGTGGAGACCCCCCGTTGTCCCCAGGGCCTATAGTGACACCGTGGGTACCCCCTTTGTCCCCAGTGCCCATTGTGACATCCTGGGGACCCCCCTTGTCTCCAGGGCTTATTGTGACATCCTGGGGACCGCCTTTGTCCCCAGGGCCCATTGTGACATCCCAGGACCCCAAGTTGTCCCCAGGGACCATTGTGACACCGTGGGGACCCCCTTTGTCCTCAGGGCCCGTTGTGAACATCCTGGAGACCCCCTTGTCCACACGACCCATCGTGGCACCGTGGGGACCCCCCGTTGTCCCCAGGGCCTATAGTGACACCGTGGGTACCCCCTTTATCCCATGAGCCCATTGTGACATCCTGGGGACCCCCTTGTCCCCAGGGCCCATTGTGACACCATGGGGATCGCCTTTGTCCCCGTGGCCCATTGTGACATCCCAGGACCCCGCGTTGTCCCCAGGGCCCATTCTGACATCCTGGGGACCCCCCTTGTCCCCAGGGCTTATTGTGACATCCTGGGGACCCCTTTGTCCCAGGGGCACATTGTGGCACCATGGGGACCCCCTTTATCCCCAGGGCCACTTGTGACATCCTGGGGACCCCCCTTGTCCCCAGTGCCCATTATGACATTCTGGGGACCCCCTTTGTCCCAGGGGCACATTGTGGCACCACGGGGACCCCCTTTGTCACCGGGGCCCATTGTGACATCCCAGGACCCCAAGTTGTCCCCAGGGCCCATTGTGACACCATGGGTACCCCCTTTGTCCCATGGGCCCATTGTGACATCCTGGGGACCCCCTTGTCGCCAGGGCCCATCATGGCACCGTGGGGACCCCCCTTTGTCCCCAGTGCCCATTGTGACATCCTGGGGACCCCCCTTGTCCCCATGGCTTATTGTGACACCCTGGGACCGCCTTTGTCCCCAGGGCCCATTGTGACGTCCCAGGACCCCCCATTGTCCCCAGGGACCATTGTGACATCCTGGGGACCCCCTTTGTCCCAAGACCCCATTGTGACATCCTGGGGACCCCGCCTTGTCCCCAAAGCCCATTGTGACATCCTGGGGACCCTCTTTGTCCCCAGGGCCCATTGTGGCACCATGGGGACACCCTTTGTCACTGGGGCCAGTTGTGACATCCCAGGACCCCACTTTGTCCCCAGGGCTTATTGTGATACCATGGGGACCCCCCTTGTCCCCAGGGCCCATTGTGACATTCAGGGGGACTCCTCTTTGTCCCCAGGGCCTATTGTGTCATCCTGGGGATCTCCCCTTGTCTCTAGGGCCCATTGTGAGACTGTGGAAGACCCCCTTTGTCCCCAAGTCCCATTGTGACGTCCCAGGACGCCTCGTTGTCCCCAGGACCCATTGTGACTCCATGGGAACCCCCCCTTGTCCCCAGGGCCCATTGTGACATCCTGGGACCCCCCTTTGTCCCCAGTGCTCATTGTGAAATCCTGGGGACCCACTTTGTCCCCAGGGCCCATTGTGGCACCATGGGGAGCGCCTTTGTCACTGGGGACCATTGTGACATTCCAGGATTTTACTTTGTCCCCGGGGCCCATTGTGACATCCTGGGGATCCCCCTTTGTCGCCAGGGCCCACTGTGACACCGTGGGCACCCTCTTTGTCCCATGGGCCCATTGTGACCTTCAAGGGATCCCCCATTGTCCCCAGGGCCCATTGTGACATCCTGGGTACCCCCTTTGTCCCCAAGACCCATTGTGACATCCTAGTACCCCCCGCAGTCCCCAGGGCCCATTGTGACATCCTGGGGATCCCTTTGGCCCCAGGGCCCATTGTGACAGGGCGGGGATCCCCCTTGTCCCCAGGGCCCATTGTGAAACCGTGGGGACCCTCTTGTCCCCAGGGCCCATTGTGGCACCGTGGAGACCCCCCCTTTGTCTCCAGTGCCCATTGTGACATCCTGGGGACCCGCTTTGTCCCCAGTGCTCATTGTGACAGGGTGGGACCCCCCTTGTACCCAGGGCCCGTTGTGACATCCTGGGGACCCCCTTTGTCCCCAGGGCCCGTTGTGACATCCTGGGGACCCCCTTTGTCCCCAGGGCCTATTGTGACATCCTGGGGAGTCCCCTTTATCCCCAGGGCCCATTGTGACATCCTGGGGACCCCCTTTGTCCCTAGGGTTCATTGTGACATCCCAGGACCCCCATTGTCCCCAGGGCCCATTGTGAACAACCTGGGGACCCCCCTTTTTCCCCGGGCCCATTGTGGCGTCCCAGGATGCTTCGTTGTCCCCTGGGCCCATTGTGACATCCCGGGGACCCCTTTTGTCCCCAGGGTCCATTGTGACATCCTGGGGCCTCCCTTTGTCCCCAGGGCCCATTGTGACATCGCAGGAGCCCCCATTGTCCCAAGGGCACATTGTTACATCCTGGGGACCCCCTTGTCCCCAGGGCCCATCGTGGCACCGTGGGGACCCCCCCTTTGTCTCCAGTGCCCATTGTGACATCCTTGGGACCCCCCTTGTCCCCAGGACCCGTTGTGACATCTTGGGGACCCCTATGTCACCAGAGCCCATTGTGATATCCTGGGGAGCCCCCTTTGTCCCCAGGGCCCATTGTGCACATCCTGTGGACCCCTCTTTGTCCCCAGGGCCCATTGTGATATCCTGGGGAGCCCTCTTTTTCCCCATGGCCTATTGTGACATCCTGGGGATCCCCTTTGTCCCCCGGGCCCATTGTGACATCCTGAAGACCCCCTTTGTCCCCAGGGCCTATTGTGACATCCCAGGACCCCCCCTTTTCTCCAGGGCCCATTGTGACGTCCCAGGACCCCCTATTGTCCCCAGAGCCCATTGTGACATCCCAGGACCCCCCATTGTCCCCAGGCCCCATTATACACATCCTGGGGTCCCCCTTTATCCCCAGGGCCATTGTGACACCATGGGGACCCCCTTTGTCCCGAGGGCCCATTGTGACGTCCCAGGATGCCCCATTGTCCCCTGGGCCCATTGTGAAATCATGGGGACCCCCTTTGTCCCCAGGGCCTATTGTGACATCCCAGGACCCCCCATTGTCCCCAGGGCCCATTGTGACACCGTGGAGACCCTCCTTGTCCTCAGGGCCCATTATGACATTCAGGGGACTCCTCTTTGTCCCCAGGGACTATTGTGACATCCTGGGGACCCCCCTTTACTCCAGGGCCCATTGTGACACCGTGGAGACCCCATTTGTCACTGGGGCCCATTGTGACATCCCAGGACACCCCATTGTCCCCAGGGCCCACTGAGACATCCCGGCGACCACCCTTTGTCCCCAGGGCCCATTATGCACATTCAGGGGACACCCCTTTGTCCCCAAGGCCCATTGTGACATCCTGGGGAGACCCCATTGTCCCCAAGGCCCATTGTGGCACCATGGGGACCCCCTTTGTCCCCAGTGCCCATTGTGACATCTTAGGACCCCACTTTGTCCCCAGGGCCCATTGTGACATCCTGGGGACCACCTGTGTCCCCAGGGCCCATTGTGACATCCCAGGAGCCACCGTTGTCCCCAGGGCCCATTGTGACATCCTGGGGACCCCCTTGTCCCCAGTGTCCATTGTGGCATCCTGGGACCCCCGTTGTCCCCAGGGCCCATTGTGGCACCGTGTGGACCCCGTTTTTCCCGAGGGCCCATTATAACGTCCCAGGACCCCCCATTGTCCCCTGGGCCCATTGTGACATCCTGGGGTCCCCCTTTTGTCCCCTGGGCCCATTGTGACACTGTGGGGATCTCCTTTGTCCCCAGGGACCATTGTGACACTGTGGGGACCCCCTTTGTCCCCAGGGCCCATTGTGACATCCTGGGGAATCCCTTTGTCCCCAGGGCCCATTGTGACATCCTGGGGAACCGCTTTGTCCCCAGGACCCATTGTGACGTCCCAGGACCCCCCCTTGTCCCCAGGGCTCATTGTGATGTCCCAGGATCCCCATTGTCCCCAGAGCCCATTGTGATGTCCTGGGAACCCCCTTTGACCCCAGGGTCCATTGCGACACCATGGGGACCCCCTCTTGTCCCCAGGGCCCATCGTGGCACCGTGGGGACCCCCTTGTCACTGGGGACCCATTGTGACACTATGGGGACCCCCCTTTGTGCCCAGGGCCCATTGTAACATCCTGGGGACCCCCTTGCCTCCAGGGCCCCTTGTGACATCAAAGGATCACCCTTTGTCCCCAGGACCCATTGTGACATCCCAGGACCCCACTTACTCCCCAGGGCCCATTGTGGCACCATGAGGACCCCCTTTGTCACTGGTGCCCATTGTGACATCCCAGGACCCCCCATTGTCCGCAGAGCCCATTGTGACACCATGGGGACCCCCCTTGTCACTGAGGACCCATTGTGACACCATGGGCACCTCCCCTTGTCGTCAGAGCCCTTCGTGACATCCCAAAACCCCCAATTGTCTCCAGGGCCCATTGTGACATCCTGGGGACCTCCCTTTCTCCCCAGGGCCCATTGTGACGTTCCAGGAACCCCCATTGTCCTCAGGGCCCATTGTGACATTCAGGGGACCCCCTTTGTCTTCAGGGCCCATTGTGACACCATGGAGACCGCATTTGTCACTCGGGCCCATTGTGTCATCCCAGGACCCCCCATTGTCCCCAAGGCCCATTGCGACATCCTGGGGACCCCCCTTTGTCCTCAGGGCCCATTGTGACATTCAGGGCACCCTTCTTTGTCCCCAGGGCCCATTCTGATACCATGGGGACCACTTTGTCCCCAGGGCCCACTGTGACATCCTGGGGACGCCCTTTGTCCCCACAGCCCATTTTGACACCATCGGCACCCCCCTTTGTGCCAAGGGCCGATTGTGACATCCTGGGGACCCCCCTTGGCCCCAGGGCCCATTGTGACATCCAGGGGACCCTCTTTGTCCCCAGGGCCCATTGTGACATCCTGGGGACCCCCTCATCCCCAGTGCCCATTGTGACATCCCAAGACTCCACCTTGTCCCCAGGTCGAATTGTGACACTGTAGGGACCCTCTTTGTCCCCAGGGCCCATTGTGACATTCCGGGGACCCCTCTTTGTTCCCAGAGCCCATTGAGACATCCTGGGGACCCCCCATTGTCTCCAGGGCCCATTGTGAACATCCTGGGGACCCCCTTATCCTCAGGGACCATCGTGGCACCGTGGGGACCCCCCGTTGTCCCCAGGGCCTATAGTGACACCGTGGGTACCACCTTTGTCCCCAGTGCCCATTGTGACATCCTGGGGACCCCCCTTGTCCCCAGGGCTTATTGTGACATCCTGGGGACCGCCTTTGTCCCCAGGGCCCATTGTGACATCCCAGGACCCCAAGTTGTCCCCAGGGACCATTGTGACACCGTGGGGACCCCCTTTGTCCTCAGGGCCCGTTGTGAACATCCTGGGGACCCCCTTGTCCACACGACCCATCGTGACACCGTGGGGACCCCCTGTTGTCCCCAGGGCCTATAGTGATACCGTGGGTACCCCCTTTATCCCATGAGCCCATTGTGACATCCTGGGGACCCCCTTTGTCCCAAGACCCCATTGTGACATCCTGGGGACCCCGCCTTCTCCCCAAAGCCCATTGTGACATCCTGGGGACCCTCTTTATCCCCAGGGCCCATTGTGGCACCATGGGGACACCCTTTGTCACTGGGGCCAATTGTGACATCCCAGGACCCCACTTTGTCCCCAGGGCTTATTGTGACATTCAGGGGGACTCCTCTTTGTCCCCAGGGCCTATTGTGTCATCCTGGGGATCCCCCCTTGTCTCTAGGGACCATTGTGAGACTGTGGAAGACCCCCTTTGTCCCCAGGGCCCATTTTGACGTCCCAGGACGCCTCGTTGTCCCCAGGACCCGTTGTGACTCCATGGGAAACCCCCTTGTCCCCAGGGCCCATTGTGACATCCTGGGACCCCCCTTTGTCCCCAGTGCTCATTGTGAAATCCTGGGGACCCACTTTGTCCCCAGGGCCCATTGTGGCACCATGGGGAGCCCCCTTGTCACTGAGGACCCATTGTGACACCATGGGCACCTCCCCTTGTCGTCAGAGCCCTTCGTGACATCCCAAAACCCCCAATTGTCTCCAGGGCCCATTGTGACATCCTGGGGACCTCCCTTTCTCCCCAGGGCCCATTGTGACGTTCCAGGAACCCCCATTGTCCTCAGGGCCCATTGTGACATTCAGGGGACCCCCTTTGTCTTCAGGGCCCATTGTGACACCATGGAGACCCCATTTGTCACTCGGGCCCATTGTGTCATCCCAGGACCCCCCATTGTCCCCAAGGCCCATTGCGACATCCTGGGGACCCCCCTTTGTCCTCAGGGCCCATTGTGACATTCAGGGCACCCTTCTTTGTCCCCAGGGCCCATTCTGATACCATGGGGACCACTTTGTCCCCAGGGCCCACTGTGACATCCTGGGGACGCCCTTTGTCCCCACAGCCCATTTTGACACCATCGGCACCCCCCTTTGTGCCAAGGGCCGATTGTGACATCCTGGGGACCCCCCTTGGCCCCAGGGCCCATTGTGACATCCAGGGGACCCTCTTTGTCCCCAGGGCCCATTGTGACATCCTGGGGACCCCCTCATCCCCAGTGCCCATTGTGACATCCCAAGACTCCACCTTGTCCCCAGGTCGAATTGTGACACTGTAGGGACCCTCTTTGTCCCCAGGGCCCATTGTGACATTCCGGGGACCCCTCTTTGTTCCCAGAGCCCATTGAGACATCCTGGGGACCCCCCATTGTCTCCAGGGCCCATTGTGAACATCCTGGGGACCCCCTTGTCCTCAGGGACCATCGTGGCACCGTGGGGACCCCCCGTTGTCCCCAGGGCCTATAGTGACACCGTGGGTACCACCTTTGTCCCCAGTGCCCATTGTGACATCCTGGGGACCCCCCTTGTCCCCAGGGCTTATTGTGACATCCTGGGGACCGCCTTTGTCCCCAGGGCCCATTGTGACATCCCAGGACCCCAAGTTGTCCCCAGGGACCATTGTGACACCGTGGGGACCCCCTTTGTCCTCAGGGCCCGTTGTGAACATCCTGGGGACCCCCTTGTCCACACGACCCATCGTGACACCGTGGGGACCCCCTGTTGTCCCCAGGGCCTATAGTGACACCGTGGGTACCCCCTTTATCCCATGAGCCCATTGTGACATCCTGGGGACCCCCTTTGTCCCAAGACCCCATTGTGACATCCTGGGGACCCCGCCTTCTCCCCAAAGCCCATTGTGACATCCTGGGGACCCTCTTTATCCCCAGGGCCCATTGTGGCACCATGGGGACACCCTTTGTCACTGGGGCCAATTGTGACATCCCAGGACCCCACTTTGTCCCCAGGGCTTATTGTGACATTCAGGGGGACTCCTCTTTGTCCCCAGGGCCTATTGTGTCATCCTGGGGATCCCCCCTTGTCTCTAGGGACCATTGTGAGACTGTGGAAGACCCCCTTTGTCCCCAGGGCCCATTTTGACGTCCCAGGACGCCTCGTTGTCCCCAGGACCCGTTGTGACTCCATGGGAACCCCCCCTTGTCCCCAGGGCCCATTGTGACATCCTGGGACCCCCCTTTGTCCCCAGTGCTCATTGTGAAATCCTGGGGACCCACTTTGTCCCCAGGGCCCATTGTGGCACCATGGGGAGCGCCTTTGTCACTGGGGACCATTGTGACATTCCAGGATTTTACTTTGTCCCCAGGGCCCATTGTGACATCCTGGGGATCCCCCTTTGTCGCCAGGGCCCATTGTGACACCGTGGGCACCCTCTTTGTCCCATGGGCCCATTGTGACCTTTACGGACGCCCCATTGTCCCCAGGGTTCCACTGTGACATCCTGGGGACCCCTTTGTCACCAAGGCCCATTGTGACATCCTGGGGATCCCTTTGGCCCCAGGGCCCATTGTGACAGGGCGGGGATCCCCCTTGTCCCCAGGGCCCATTGTGAAACTGTGGGGACCCTCTTGTCCCCAGGGCCCATCGTGGCACCGTGGAGACCCCCGCTTTGTCTCCAGTGCCCATTGTGACATCCTGGGGACCCCCTTTGTCCCCAGGGCCCATTGTGACATCCTGGGGACCCCCTTTGTCCCCAGGGCCTATTGTGACATCCTGGGGAGTCCCCTTTATCCCCAGGGCCCATTGTGACATCCTGCAGCCTCCCTTTGTCCCCAGGGCCCATTGTGACATCGCAGGAGCCCCCATTGTCCCAAGGGCACATTGTTACATCCTGGGGACCCCCTTGTCCCCAGGGCCCATTGTGGCACCGTGGGGACCCCCCCTTTGTCTCCAGTGCCCATTGTGACATCCTTGGGACCCCCCTTGTCCCCAGGACCCGTTGTGACATCTTGGGGACCCCTATGTCACCAGAGCCCATTGTGATGTCCTGTGGACCCCTCTTTGTCCCCAGGGCCCATTGTGATATCTTGGGGACCCCATTTGTCCCCAGGGCCTATTGTGACATCCCAGGACCCCCCCTTTTCTCCAGGGCCCATTGTGACGTCCCAGGACCCCCTATTGTCCCCAGAGCCCATTGTGACATCCCAGGACCCCCCATTGTCCCCAGGCCCCATTATACACATCCTGGGGTCCCCCTTTATCCCCATGGCCATTGTGACACCATGGGGACCCCCTTTGTCCCCAGGGCCCATTGTGACGTCCCAGGATGCCCCATTGTCCCCTGGGCCCATTGTGAAATCATGGGGTCCCCTTTTGTCCCCAGGGCCTATTGTGACATCCCAGGACCCCCCATTGTCCCCAGGGCCCATTGTGACATCCTGGGGACCCCCCTTTGTCCCCAGGGCTCATTCTGACACCATGGGGACCCCCTTTGTCCCCAGGGCCCATTGTGATATCCTGGGGACTCCCTTTGTCCCCAGGGCCCATTGTGACACCGTGGAGACCCTCCTTGTCCTCAGGGCCCATTATGACATTCAGGGGACTCCTCTTTGTCCCCAGGGCCTATTGTGACATCCTGGGGACCCCCCTTTTCTCCAGGGCCCATTGTGACGTCCCAGGACCCCCTGTTGTTCCCCGGGCCCATTGTAAAATCCTGGAGACACCCTCTTTTTCCCCAAGGCCCATTGTGACATCCCACGACCCCCCATTGTCCCCAGGCCCCATTATGCACATCCTGCGGTCCCCCTTTATCCCCCGGCCCCATTCTGACACTGTGGGGACCCCCGTTGTCCCCAGGACCCATTGTGACATCCTGGGGACCCCCTTTGTCCCCAGGGCCTATTGTGACATCCCAGAATCCCCCATTGTCCCCAGGGCTCATTGTGACATCGTGGGGACCCCCCCTTTTTCTCCAGTGCCCATTGTGACATCCTGGGGACCCCCCTTTGTCTCCTGGGCCCATTGTGACGTTCAGGGGAACCCCCTTTGTCCCCAGGGCCCATTGTGACATCCTGGGGACTCCCTTTGTCCCCAGGGCCCATTGTGACATCCCAGGACCCCCCATTGTCCCCAGGGCCCATTGTGACATCCTGGGGACCCCCTTGTCCCCAGGGCCCATCGTGGCACCGTGGGGACCCTCCCCTTTTTCTCCAGTGCCAATTGTGACATCCTTGGGACCCCTCTTGTCCTCAGAGCCCATTGTGACATCCTGGGGAGCCCCCTTTGTCCCCAGGGCCGATTGTGACATCCTGGAGACCCCGTTTGTCCCTAGGGCCCATTGTGGCACCATGGGGACCCCCTTTGTCCCCAGGGCCCATTGTGACGTCCCAGGACCCCCCTTTGTCCCCAGGACCCATTATGACATCCTGGGGAGCCCCCTTTGTCCCCAGGGCCCATTGTGACATCCCAGGACCCCCCATTTTCCCCAGGGCGCATTGTGACATCCTGGGGACCCCCTTTGTCCCCAGGGGCCATTGTGACATACCAGGACCCACCCTTGTCCCCAGGGCCCTTTGTGACATCCTGGGGACCCCCATTGTCCCCAGAGTCCATTGTGACATCCTGGGCAGCCCCCTTTGTCCCCAGGGCCCATTGTGACATCCCAGGACCCCCCTTGTCTCCAGACCCCATTGTGACATCCTGGGGACCCTGTTGTCTCAAGGGCCCATTGTGACACCGTGGGGACCCCCTTTGTCACTGGGGCCCATTGTGGCATACCAGGACTCTACTTTGTCCCCAGGGCCCATTGTGACACCGTGGGGACCCCTTTGTCCCCAGGACCCATTGTGACATCCCATGACCCCCCTTGTCCCCAGGGCCCATTGTGACATCCTGGGGACCCCTTTGTCCCCAGAGGCCATTGTGACATCCGGGGGACCCCCCTTGTCCCCAGAGCCCATTGTGACATTCAGGGGACCCCCTCTTTTTCCCCAGGGCCTATTGTGACATCCTTGGGACCTCGTTTGTCCCCAGGGCCCATTGTTGTACCATGGGGACCCCCTTTGTCCCCAGGGCCCATTGTGGCACCATGGTGAACCCCTTTGTCACTGGGGCTCATTGTGACATCCCAGGACCCCCCGTTGTCCCCAGGGCCCATTGTGACATCCCAGGACCCCCCATTGTCCCCAGGGCCCATTGTGACATCCTGGGTCCCCCTTTGTCCCTGTCGAGGGTTAAGATTGCGGGGTGACAATCAAACCCTGGCAGATGTGTTGTCAACTTCCTCTCCCCCCCACTTCCCCCTTTTGCCCCTCCCTCTCCCCCCTTCCCACTCAGCACAGGCGATCGGGAGGGGAAGAAGCACAGAGGGGAGAGAGTTGGAAAAGTTCAAGATGTTTTACTGATGCTACTGATGAGAACAGAGAAAATGATACAAATATACAAAACCCATCTTGTAAGTCTGAGCAACTGCAGAGCCAGCACCCAAAGTCCTGGATCAGACTCTGCAGCCAACCGGAGCTGGATTCAGTCTCTCACTGGCCTCAGTTCGCAGGGACGACCAGCAAGGTCCTCTCCTAATGTCCGCCATGAGCAGAAGGGAAGGAAAAAGGCAAAAGGGAAGGAAAAGGGACAAGATCCTCGTGATCTCCCGCTTTTATATGAAGTATTCACGTGAACGGAATGTTATACACAGTTGCTCACCGGTTTCTCGTTGCCCCTCTCGCGAGATGTCCACCTCATGTTTAGGGTCCCAACGCGTCTTTCATCACCCACGGCCTTTGGTCAGGGCCCGCAGCTTCATTTTCAGGTGGAGCTCGCTGCCTGGCAACAACCGCCCGGAAGTCTGTGGACAGCCAGGGGATGAAATGCAGCCAATCACATTTGAGGAGGCGGGGCAAGTCATGTGATTGAAACGTAAGTAGCCAATCGAGCTTTGAGACCTGCAGGGCAGTTGGCGACAGTTGAACAAACTGGGCAGCCCTCAGGGGCGGGCTGTGCTGGCTGCACCAATCACACCTGGTGGGAGTGCAGCACAGGGATGATTGACAAATGGTCTGACCAATCATTTGGTGGGGGGAGCCAGTGGGAAATCCCAGACAGCCAATAAGAGAAAACAGCGGCTCAGGGAAGGCGGACACTGTGGAGGGAGTAACCCCTCAGGCAGCCAATCAGAGAGAGTATCACCTCAGGGCTGGGTGAGCCTCAAACCAGGACAGAATCACTGCCCAGGCAGCCAATGAGCTGCAGGATCAGCTCAGGGGAGGAGACTGACAGCCCTCCCGACCAATGGTGGCGCAGCCCAGGCTGAGCAGGCGGTTGCTCTGCAGGCGGCCAGCGTGAGTTTTGCCATGGCGCCCGTGGAGCTGCCCGAGGCCGAGCAGCGCCCGGCCCAGCCCTGGGGCCCTTTTTCCTCCCTCTGGGGCCCTGGAGATGTCTTGCTGCCTCTGGCCCAGGTGTGTGTGGGCTGCTCTGGCCTTGTTCTCCTGGGCGGGGGAGGGGGCAGGGGCACTTGCTGGAGAGGAGCTGCTGGGGCTGGAGCTGGAGAGAGCAGGAGAAGGGGAAGCAGCTGGAGGGTGAAGTGCAGGGGATCCCCACAGCTGCTGCTGCAGCTGCACCAGAGACAGCTGCCCCTCTGGGTGAGGAAGAGTCCCTGTGAGCAGCCTCAGCAGAGCAGATCACAAACGTGCACCGCAGGGTCTGTGTAAGTGGGGAAAATCACTGTCCGGCCGTATAGTGTGTGTGTGTGTGGGGTGCGTCTGGGAAGCCTCGTGCTGTGAGAGCTGTCAGACACCCATGTGTTCTCTTAGGTGCAGGATGGACAAACGACTGGAGCTACAGAATAGGAGGGGAGGGAAAGACAGGCAGACAGAAGGGCCTGAACTCCACAGCTTGCCTGGCAGTGCAGAGAGCAGGAACTGTGGTGAGTCCTGGGCCCTTGGGGTCGTTTCATCCTGTTTTGTGCTCCAGTCCCTCCCTGCTCCCTCCTCTTTCCTACCGTGTCCTTCTTCCTCTTCATCTCTTCTCTCTCTGCCCCTCTCTGCTTCTTCCTCACCGTTTCCTCCACCCTTCTCCAACTCTGTGCAGGGTTTCTCGTGGTTTGCAGTGTCTGCTTTTGAGAGGAACGTATTCCTGACTGTCTCCATCTCTGTATGGTGAAGCTTTCTGCCTGCACTATGATTTTGCTGGGCTGTGAGGCTGTGTTGGAGCAGCAGAGCTCAGAAGTGGTGGCTTTAAAGGCATTGAAGCTGTGGTCAAACTAGCAGGAAAAGCTGGTTTCTTCCCAGAGAGCTGCCTGACAAATATAGCTACAAGTAAAGACCCTTGAAGTTGGCTTTTTTTATTTAAATTTACTATTAATATGTAGCTTTTGGGATTGATTGATTGATTGATTGATTTCTGGGAAGCAAGAAGTGAGAGCCTGTGCACTCCCACAGGCAGAGCTGCCTCCCAAAATAGGTGCCCCCTTCTCCACTTCTGTTCCTTCCATGCTGGTGTAGCACAAGGCCATGCAGCAGTGTGCAGATGTGGTGATTCCAATGTGACTGTGAGGTCAGAGCCCCTCGGTGACGTGCTGTGCTGTGTCTTGGCAGCAGCAGCATCATGGGGCGAGCGTGGGGGCCATGGTCCTCACCCTGTTCCTCCTCCTGGTGTCCCTGCCAGCCCGGGACGCCCAGGCTGCTCCAGCCGAGCGCAGGGAGCAGGTGGGCGAGCAGGGGCAGCACCCAGCCCCGAGCAGCTCAGCAGGGCAGCAGTGGGGCCAGGGCTGGGGCTGGGGCCGGGAGAGCAGCCGGGCTGGGCCGGGCAGGGCGAGCCAGGCAGCACCAGGGTGTGGGCAGGGGGCAGACACCCGCAGGGAGGGGAGAGGGGCTGCGGCTGCTTCAGGGGCAGGTTCTGGGCAAGCAGGGGCTGGGAGTGCTGGCACAGGGCAGAAACCAGCACTGAGTCCCTGTGGGGCCCTCCCTGCCCCCCAGCCTCGTGCCACACGGCCCCATCCCAGGGCGCGCTTTGAGCCTTTGGGCCCGTTGCAAATCAAAGCTGGGATTGCTTTGGCACTTTGGGCCACTTTAGAGCTAAACCTGGGCACATTTGTGCCCTTTGGGATCGTTTCTGCCTATATCTGAGAGTTCTTTGGTTTTCCAGTTTTGTTTATACCCAAATCTGGGGGTGTTTGGGCCATTTTTGGCCATTTTTTTACCCAAATCTGGGCATACTTCGACTCTTTGGTCCAGTTTCACCCTGAATCTGGGGATGTTATACCCCTTTTTGGCCAGTTTTGCTCAAATCTAGTGGTGCTTTGGTTTTTTCTGCCTCTCTTGACCCGATATACTCAGGTGCTTTTGCCCATTTTTTCCCCTGATATGGGCACTGTGATCCCAAATATGGGATGTTTTCATGTTTGCCGACAGCTTTGCACCCAAGTGTGGATGTTTCTGCCTCTTTGGGCCACTTTTTGCCCAAATACTCAGATTGTTTTGCCTGTATTGACCAATTTAGCCCCCAAATATTTGGAATATTTTGTCATTTTGCCAGTTTTTTCCCCAAATACGGCTATTTTTCTGCAAGATATGGGCACTGTTGTCCTAAATATGTTGTGTTGTGTTTTGTTTTTTCTCTCTTGTCTATGTCCTCTTTTCCCTGGAATGCAGGAGTGTTGCTCGGTGAGCCTGGAAACCTCTCTGATCTGTGCTTGACTCCAGGACATGGCCTTGGCAGAGTTGATCGAGCTTCTCAGCTGGGTCCTGGTTAGGAGCCTTGGGCTGTCCCAGAGGTGAGTTGTCACTGTCTGTCTGCTTGAGCGAATAAACACTCGTGTTTTAATAGGTTATTCATGTGTGATTGTACCCAAGATCCTCTCAGAGGCTTTCCAAAAGCTTTTTGTGCCTTGGTGGTATTACACAGACAAGTCATGAATGTTCAATTTGCCTGAAAACCTGCTAGGTCTCAGCAAAAAGGTCACCCGTGCTCTGTTTCTAGCTGTGGGAACACACACCTCTGTATGTGTCTCGTGTCATTATCTCACCCTCTCCCATCACAGCAGGTGACTGAGGAAGCAGGAGATCACAACGTGCCATGGAAGCTCCCCACCCGTGTTTGACTCCCTGTTTGGTTCCTGCAGTCCATGCTGATCAAGCCTCTTGGTGTAATCCTGTTCCTGAGCCTGAGGGGAATCGCAGGGGTAAGTGTTCAGTGTTCATTGGTTACTGGCCTTTTGCGTTTGTTAGTATTTGGTTTATTATTTGTGAACGTTTTCTTGCAATAGTTGAGCCTTGCAGTAGCCAGCAGGCTCTGATTTAGGAGAAACATGGATGATCATTTTTTGCCCTGGTGCTCCATGCTCCCACGTTAGTGTGGGTTTCCTTTTGTGTGTGTGAGAGGTCTCCTGGTCAGAAGGCCCTGAGAGGCCCCGTGTTGGTCCATCTGGTCCTTGAGGGGTGTTGCATGTGGCCTGGACACAGTAGTTTGGAAGCTGCCAGGTCCCAGACAAGGGCTCTGCAGCCCCTCTGCAGCTTTGGCAATTTCAGCATGCGTCTGGGTCCCGTGTTGTTGCCTGACCCCCGTCCAGGCGCTGCAGGTCATTTCACAACGTGAAATGGAAACGCTTTTCCTTTCTGCTCGATTCCAGCCGTCCCTGTAGGCAGCGGCTCCTTGACTGCTTCACCTGAGTGTGTCTGTGAGCCTCGGGGCGATCCCACAGGTACGACCTGGGAACAAATGAGCGTTTCCATGTTAATTTTCCGTTCCTGTGAAATTTAGCTTGCTGCTTTCTTGGCTGACGCTCGGTCACGCAGAGGGGAAGTGGGTCCAGCTCAGTGCTGTGCCCCAGAGGGCTCTGCCTTGCAAAGCTCTTTGCCAACTGCTCCGTCTCTGCGCCGCTCGCAGTGCCGGCTGCCGAGGCAGCAGCAGGTTGGGGCTGGGTTTAGAGCTGGGTGAGCTCCAGGGAGTCCTTTCTCCTGACAGCTCCAGGCCTGCTTAGTGGCCACTGCAAGTGCTGGATAAATGTTGGCAAGATGCTCCTGACTGGAAGGAGAGAGGAGCTGCCACTGGGATGGGTTTGGATCCTGCGGTGGCTCACGGAGGTGGCCATTGCGGAGGGGCAGTGTGAGCTCTGGTGCTGCTGTCTCCAGGTTGGATCACCAGACCACCGTGCTGGTTCACCAGATCTTTGGCAGATCCCTGTGCTCCCGTGGTGAGCGCTGGCTGCCAGGTCCTGGGCCTGTGACTCTCAGGGCAGTGGTTTCCCTGAGAGCCTTGGAGCAAAAACCTTTTGGGAAAACTGCTGAGTGTGTGTAACTTCTCCAGAGCTGCAGCTGGTCAGTCTGGATGTTCCTGTGGGTTGTGGGGTGTGTTGTGGTGATGGAAAATGCTGTTGGCTGTGGGCCCCAGCTCTTTGCCACCAGCTGAAGAACCCACGTTGGCAGTTACGGAGCAACACTTGCTGTCCCAGCACGCAGTGGAATTGCACGCTGTGAATCCTGGTGCCGACATCCCAGAGCCCAAAGCTGGAGAGGGGGAACACGGCAGCTGCCTGTGCTGTGCTGGGGTGGTGTTGGGTGCAGGTGTTGTGCCAGGGTGTGCTTACTGCTCTTGCTTTTGCAGTGAAGTTCTCAGTGTGCAGGAGCATCTGGGAGACCTCTGACCCTTTCCTGGACCTGGCGCTGGAGATCAGGTACTGGGGCAGGGTCTGGGTGGGGGGAGCTCTGCTCTCACAGGGGATGTTCCTGCAGCTGCACCGTTCCTGCTCTCAAGGCTGCTTAACTGCCAGTGTCAGGCAGGGTGTGGGCAAGAGGGAAGCAGCTGCTGTTGTTGTGCTGCCTCTGTCTGGCAAAGCAGAGCCCGTTGCCTGAGCATGAGCCACGACTCCTCCAGTGAGGCTCCGCGCTGTGGGGGACAGTGCAGCCGTCCCTCATGGCGTGCTGGCCAGGGCCTGGCTGGGGGCAGGCTCAGGGTGTTGGTGCAGTCTGGGGCCCTGTGCTCATGCTCTGTTTTATCTCTTGGGGCCAGCGCCTCTGATCAGGTGAAAAAAGCTGTGACCAACAGACCCGTGTCTTCACCAGTGACAGGCCAGGTGAGTCCTGAAGGCTGTTCAGGGCCAGAGCACCATGTCACCACTACCAGCCAAGAAGCTGGTGTTTTGTGCCAAAAAGTGAGTCTGAGCTTCTGCCTGGGGTCTTCAATAGGTGCCTTGTGTCTTGTGATCTGGAGATTGTGTTGGGGACAGTGTAGACCAGATGCTGGGTGTCTTGCTCAGCTGGAGGCAGACAGGGAGAGCCCCTCAGCCCCAGGGCTGCAGCAATTGCTCTGGTTTGGGGTGCAGGGCCAGGTCCCTGCTGTTGTTCCCATCCCGGATTAAGGCTGGAGGAATGCCTCCTGTCTTCTTGCTCAGGACAGAGGGGCGGGGGTGCCAGTCCCTGGAGCGGGGTGGCCTCGCCAATCTTCTCTGGGTATCCTGTCCCCTGGGGTGATGGGAGGAGGAGACTCTGCAGCCTCCAGGCAGTGGCTGGGACCGGCCCTCTGGGCGCCGCTGTGCAGCCAGGGCTCAGGACAGTGCGCTGGGGTTTCTGGTGTTTACATTTCCCTCCTTCCTTTTTTCCTTTCTGCTTCTAACAGAAAACACTTCTGATTTGTTGACCACCCCCACTGTCCTCTCCCCTGCTGTGTCTTTACCCTTCCTTTTTCTCTGGGCTCTCCTTCTTATTTTCTTCTCTTGGCTCATGGAAACCTCTTTTCTTTAGATCACCAAGTTTGTTGTTTTTTTTTTCATGTCAATAGCTGCAGCGCAGCATCCTGTGGAAGGCGAGCAGAAGCGACCATTGCACACCACCTCATTCCCAATTTGCCAAGCACACCTTCCCCATGGACAGCACCCAGCCCAACTCCTGGGCCTTTTGGCAAGTCGAGGTTAGTGGTGCCAGTCGCTCTCAGGCTCCTGACTGGCAGCAAGGCCAGTACTCCACGAGACAACTGCATGGCAGGTGGCCCGGGGGAGGGAGTGATTTCAGCAGCCACCTCTCCTGTTCTCTTGGGTTGGCTAAGATGGTAGCAATTGAGTGCTGTGCTTGTGCACTGTGGAGTGTGGAGGAAGAGGGGGGCTCCGGACCTGGCCTTCAGATCATGTCAGCCTCTTTTCCTGTTCTGCAGGCTGTCCTCATCTGCACTGCATCAGGCAAATCCTGAAAAGCCGACCTTCAGCTGCGTCCTCAGCTCAGCCTTTTGGCTCCCAGCTGTCTTAGGGTTAGGATTTACAGTAAAGGTTAGAGTTAGGGTAAAAATTAGGGCTTAGTTTAAGGGTTAAGTTAGGGTTAGATTTAGAGTTAGGGTTAGGATTAGGTTTAGGTTTAGCATTTAGATAAGGGTTAGGTTTTAGTTAAGGTTGAGGGTTAGTGTTAGGTAAGGTTTTGGGTTAGGGGATAGAGTTAGGGTTAGAGTTTGGGATAGGCTTAGGGAGCATGGTTAGGGTTTTGAGTGAGGGTTATGGGTCAGGTTTTGGGTTAGACTTAGTGTTAGAGTTAGGATTAAACTTTGGGCAAGAGGTTAGAGCATAGCGTTAAGGGTTAGGATTAGAAGTTTGTGATTGGGTTCTATGAGGTTTAAGTTAGGGTTAAGTAGTAGGGTTAAGGTATAGGGTTCGATTTAGGGTAAAGGGAAGTGTTAGGAGTTACAGTTAGGGTTAGGCTTAGGAATTAGGGAGTGGGGTTAGACTTTGGGGTTACGGGTTTGATTTATGTTTAAGGGGGAGGGTTAGATCGAAGGTTAGAAATAGGGTTAAACGTAGGGCAAGGGTCAGAGTTAGGGTTAGAATTACTGTTAGGGTTAGGAGTATGTGTTTCAGTTAGGTGATGTTTCGGATTAGGGTTATGTGTTAGAGTTAGGCTTTAGGGTTAGGAATTATGGTTAGTGCTAGACTTAGGAGCTAGGGATTAGTCTGAGAGTTAGGATTTTAGGTTCGGGTATGTGTTTGCATTTGGGTTTAGGTTAGGTGTTCATGTGTTAGGGTTAGGATTTGATTAGTGTTAGGGATAGAGAGTAGTGTCAGTGGAAGTGGTTGGGGTTAGGGGTTGGTTTTAGGAAGTAGGGCTGGGGTTAGGGTTACGTTTGGGTTAGAGTTAGTGGTAGGGTCAGGGTTTGATTAGGATTAGGGTTAGAGTTAAGGTGAGGGGTTTTGGGTGAGGGATAGAGTTTGGTTTTAGGTTTAGGCATAGATTTCTGATTAGAGTAAGAGGGCTAAGCATTAGGTTTAGAGTTGGAGTTAGGGGTAGAGGTTGGTCTTCGATTTAGCCTTGCTTTAGGATTACAGTAAGTGATTGGACTAATATTAGAAGTTTAGATGAAGGGATAGGTGTTAGGGGTAGGGTTAGGGTTATTATTAGGGTTTGATTAGGATTAGGTTTAGGGCTTGTGGGTAGGGATGTGGTTAGTGATAAGGGTTAGTATTAGGGTTAATGTTAGGAGTAAGGATTAAGGTTAGGGGTTAGGGAATAGTGTTTGTGTAAGCAGTAAGACTTCAGGTTTAGGGGGAAAGGGTAGGAATATGGTTAAGGTTGGCATAGGGTTAGGAGTTTGGGTTAGGGTTAGGCTTAGGTTTTGGAGTTTGGGTTAGGGTTAGGCTTAGGAGTTTGGGTTAGGCTTAGTCTTAAGCTTAGGAGTTTGGTTTAGGCTTAGACTTAGGGTTAGGAGTTTGAGTTAGGATTTAGGGTTAGTCTTAAGGCTAGGAGTTTGGGTTAGGAGTTTCCGTTAGGGTTAGGCTTAGTGTTAGGAGTTTGGCTTAGGCGTCTGGGTTGGGCTTAGGCGTCTGGGTTGGGCTTAGGCGTCTGGGTTGGGCTTAGGCGTCTGGGTTGGGCTTAGGCTTAGAGTTAGGAGTTTGGGTTAGGGTTAAGGGATTGGGATAAGGGTTAAGAGATTGGGTTAAGGTTAAGGGATTGGGTTAGGATTGGGTTTACGGTTAGGAATTAGGCTTAGGTTTAGGATTAGGATTAGCGTTATGGTCTGGGTTAGGAGTTGGGGTTAGGAGTTGGGGTTAGGAGTTGGGGTTAGGAGTTGGGGTTAGGAGTTGGGGTTAGGAGTTGGGGTTAGGAGTTGGGGTTAGGAGTTGGGGTTAGGAATCTTAACCCTCGACAGGGACAAAGGGGGTCCCCAGGATGTCACAATGGGCCCTGGGGACAATGGGAGTCCCCAGCATGTCACAATGGGCCCTGGGGACAAGGGGGGGTCCTTGGATGTCACAATGGGCCCCAGTGACAAAGGGATCCCCCATGGTGCCAAAATGGGCCCTGGGGACAAAGTAAAGTCCTGGAATGTCACAATGGGCTCTGGGGACAATGGGGGGTGTCCAGGATGTCACAATGGGCCCTGAGGACAAGGCGGGGTCCCCATGGTGTCACAAAACAACGTCCTCAGGGATACAGGTCAGTGCCAGGGGTGGGTTATGCTTGGCCTCCATGACCTCGAGGGTCTTTTCCAACCAAAATGAGTTTTTAGGGTTTATCCCAAATGATGGGAACCCCCGCTTCCAGCTCTGCTCTTCACCAAACACCTTTTAGAGGATGAAGAGGAAGGAGACGCAACACCTCAGCATACGGAGGGTCTTCCCCAAAGGGGTGGTCTGGGGTATCCAAAACACAAGGGGTGGTGTGGGCATCCGAAGCACAAGGGGTGGTCTGGGGTATCCAAAACACAAGGGGTGGTGTGGGCATCCAAAGCACAAGGGGTGGTCTGGGGTATCCAAAACACAAGGGGTGGTGTGGGCATCCGAAGCACAAGGGGTGGTCTGGGGTATCCAAAGCTCTCCTGGAGCGACTGCTGCTTCTTCTTGCTTTCCATCAGCTTCTTGATGTCTTCCCGCGTGGGGACACGCTCGTCATCTTCGTCATCTTCGTCATCTTCGTCATCTTCGTCATCTTCGCCATCAGATTCCGAGGATTCTGGAGGAGCGAACAGAGAGAAATGGGCTGGGGAGGGTCCAGCACCGGCCCTGGCTCTTCCTGCCCAGCATCCCAGGCCCATCCCCAGCTGCTCCAGCTTCATCCAAAAGAGGTGGCGAGCTCCAAAAACTCAGTGGCTCCTCCAAGAGCGTCCAATGGGAAGAGGCCCCAGGCAGAGAAGTCGTGGGCTCAAAGGAAAGCACCACGTTGCGAGGATCTCCAGAGGATCCCTGGCCTGCTCCAGAAGATCCCCATCATCAACAAGGTGAGGTCGGCCGTGTTGTTTTCAAAGGCGAGGAGGAGCTCAAGGGCCCTCAGCATCGGGGCTCGCGTGCGGTTATGAGAGGGCAAGGAGGGAAGGAAGGAGGGAAGGAAGGAAGGAAGGAAGGAAGGAAGGAAGGAAGGAAGGAAGGAAGGAACCGGGGGTTCCCATCATTTGGGATAAACCCTAAAAACTCATTAATCACTTTGGTTGGAAAAAAGCACCCACCTCCATAGGACCCCATAGGGACCCATAGAGACCATAGAGGCCCATAGGGAGCCACAGAGCCCCATGGAACCCCATAGAGACCCATAGGGACCGTAAAGCCTGTAGAGACCCATAGGGACCCATAGAGACCCATAGAGCTCCATAGGACCCCATAGGGACCCATAGAGACCATAGAGGCCCATAGGGAGCCGCAGAGCCCCATGGAACCCCATAGGGACCCATAGAGACCCAAAGGGACCCATAGGGACCCATAGAGACCATAGAGACCCATAGGGACCCATAGGGACCGTAGAGCCTGTAGAGACCCATAGGGACCCATAGAGCTCCATAGGACCCCATAGGGACCCATAGAGACCATAGAGGCCCATAGGGAGCCACAGAGCCCCATGGAACCCCATAGGGACCCATAGAGACCCAAAGGGACCCATAGGGACCCATAGAGACCCATAGAGACCCATAGGGACCCATAGGGACCGTAGAGCCTGTAGAGACCCATAGGGACCCATAGAGCTCCATAGGACCCCAGAGGGACCCATAGAGACCATAGAGGCCCATAGGGAGCCACAGAGCCCCATGGAACCCCATAGAGACCCATAGGGACCGTAGAGCCTGTAGAGACCCATAGGGACCCATAGAGCTCCGTAGGACCCCGTAGGGACCCATAGAGACCATAGAGGCCCATAGGGAGCCACAGAGCCCCATGGAACCCCATAGAGACCCATAGGGACCGTAGAGCCTGTAGAGACCCATAGGGACCCATAGAGCTCCGTAGGACCCCATAGGGACCCATAGAGACCATAGAGGCCCATAGGGAGCCACAGAGCCCCATGGAACCCCATAGAGACCCATAGGGACCCATAGAGACCCAAAGGGACCCATAGAGAGGGAGGGTTTTAGGACCCTGGGGGTTCCATAGAGACCCATAGAGCATCAAGGAGCCCCATAGGGACCCATAGAGCCTGTAGAGACCCATAGAGACCCATAGGGACCCGTAGAGACCCATAGAGACCCATAGGGACCCATAGAGACCCAAGGAGCCCCATAGAGACCCATTAAGACCCATAAGGACCCATAGGGACCCATAGGGACCCATAGAGCCCCATAGAGGCCCATAGGAAACCACAGAGCCCCATGGAACCCCATAGGGACCTAGAGAGCTCCATAGGGACCCATAGGGACCCATAGAGCTCCATAGGGACCCATAGAGCCCCATAGGGACCCATAGAGAGGGAGGGTTTTAGGACCCCGGGGGTTCCTGCTGGGCTCAACTATGGCAAGAAAACCTTAACGAATAATTAACCGAATATTAATGAATGCAAAAGGCCAGGAACCAATGAGGAGAGAGCACTGAGCCCTGGGACAGCGGGGACAGGGACAGCGGGAATGCGACCCTGGGACCCATTGACCCCATTGACTCCCATTGACCCCATTGACCCCATTGACTGACCCCATTGACCCCCATTGATCCCCATTGACCGATTGACCCCCATTGACCCATTGACCCCATTGACCCCATTGACCCATTGATCCCCATTGCCCCCCATTGATCCCCATTGACCCATTGACCCCATTGACCCATTGATCCCCATTGACCCCATTGACCCATTGACCCCATTGACTCCCATTGACCCATTGATCCCCATTGACCCCATTGACCCCCATTGACCCCCATTGACCCCATTGACTCCCATTGACCCATTGACCCCACTGACCCCATTGACCCATTGATCCCCATTGACCCCCATTGAGTCATTGAGTCATTGACTTCATTGACCCCCCATTGACCCCCATTGCCCCCCATTGATCACCATTGATCCCCATTGCCCCCCATTGCCCCCCATTGATCCCCATTGCCCCCATTGCCCCCATTGACCCATTGACCCCCATTGACCCCCATTGACCCCGTTGACCCATTGATCCCCATTGCCCCTCATTGACTCCCATTGCCCCCATTGACCCCATTGACCCATTGACCCATTGACCGCATTGACTCCCATTGCCCCCATTGACCCCATTGCCCCCCATTGTCCCATTGCCCCCCATTGCCCCCCACTGCCCCCATTGCCCCCCATTGCCCCCCACTGCCCCCATTGCCCCCCATTGCCCCCCATTGCCCCCATTGCCCCCCATTGCCCCCATTGTACCCACTGACCCCATTGCCCCCCACTGACCCCATTGCCCCCCACTGACCCCATTGCCCCCCATTGACCCCATTGCCCCCCATTGCCCCCATTGTCCCATTTCAGGTAAAAGAGGACATAAACAAGAGAGAAAAAACAAAACACAACACATTTGGGTACTCCTGGGTCCTTTGGGGCACTCCTGGGTCCCTCCTGAACTCCTGGGTCCTTTGGGGCACTCCTGGGTCCCTCCTGAACTCCTGGGTCCTTTGGGGCACTCCTGGGTCCCTTGGGGTACTCCTGGGTCCCTCCTGAACTCCCCATAGACCCCCATAATTTCCCCCTTAGGGACCCAGGAGTGCCCCATAGTGACCCATAAGTGACTCATGGAGCCCCCTAAGTGTGTTCGGGTCCCTTCGGGTCCCTTCGGGTGAGTGCGGGCCCCACTCGGGTCCCTTCGGGTCCCTTCGGGTGTGTTCGGGTCCCACTCGGGTCCCTTCGGGTGCGTTCGGGTCCCTTCGGGTGCGTTCGGGTCCCTTCGGGTGCCTTCGGGTGCCTTCGGGTCCCCTCGGGTGCGTTCGGGTCCCACTCGGGTCCCTTCGGGTGCGTTCGGGTCCCTTCGGGTGCGTTCGGGTCCCTTCGGGTCCCTTCGGGTCCCTTCGGCTCCCTTCGTGTATCTTCGGCTTCTCTCGGAGCCGCCTCCGCGCACGCCACGCACAGTGGGCGTGGCCACGCACCCCCCCCGCTTCCCATTGGCCGCCGCCTGAGGAAGGGGGCGTGGCCTCGCTCGCAGCAACCGCCGCGGCGGGAAACGATCGTGAGGCGGGAAAAAGGGAAGAAAGGGGGCGGGGGGAGGAAGAGGAGGGGCCGGGGGGGGAGCGGAACACGGGTTTTGGGGTAAAAAGGGGGGGATTTGGGAGTTTGGCGCCTTTTGGGGCACTTTCGGGTGGGTTCGGGTCCCTTCGGGGAGACTTCGGGTCCCTTCGGGGAGACTTCGGGTCCCTTCGGGGAGACTTCGGGCCCCTTCGGGTGGGTTCGGGCCCCTTCGGGGAGACTTCGGGTCCCTTCGGGTGCGTTCGGGTCCCTTCGGGTGCGTTCGGCTCCACTCGGACCCCTTCGGGTGCGTTCGGGTCCCTTCGGGTGCGTTCGGGTCCCTTCGGGTGGGTTCGGGTCCCTTCGGGTGGGTTCGGGTCCCTTAGGGTTTGTTCGGCTCCACTCGGGCCCCTTCGGGTGGGTTCGGGTCCCTTCGGGTGCGTTCGGCTCCACTCGGACCCCTTCGGGAAGACTTCGGGTCCCTTCGGGTGCGTTCGGCCCCTTCGGGTGCGTTCGGGTGCGTTCGGCTCCACTCGGACCCCTTCGGGAAGACTTCGGGTCCCTTCGGGTGCGTTCGGCCCCGGCCGGGACTCGGGCGCCGCTCGGCTCCGCTCGGGCGCCGCTCGGCTCCGCTCGGGCGCCGTTCGGCTCCGCTCGGCTCTTTCCGTCTCCGCTCGTTTTCCCGCGCTTTCCCTCAGAGCGCGAAGCGAAGCGCGGGGACCCCCGGGGCCGCTTTTTTCGCGCTTTTCCCGAGGTGACAACAGCGGGGGCTTTGGGGACACAGCTCGGGGAGCCTCAGCGGGAGGGTTTTGGGTTGAAAAAGCACTATTTTGGGTCAATTTTGAGGTGGTTTGTGGCCCTCCCGGCGGGGCAAGATGGCGGCTGCGGACATCGAGGGGCTGCTGGGTGAGTAATGAGGGGGAATTAGGGGTGATTAGCGCGAATTAGGGGGTAATTAGGGGGCAGCGGGGATACGGGGGGGTGGGGGGGGTGTTAATTAGCGCTGCTAAGGGTGTTAATTGTTAATGAATGCAGAGGAGGAGCCGTTGCAGGAGCTGCACCCCGGGCTGGCCCCGCTGAGGGGGATTGGGGGGGTGGGAGCGGAGCTGGAGAGGGAGGTGAGACAGGTAAGGGGGCATTGGGGACAATGGGGACAGAGAGAGAGAGTGTGTGCGGATCAGCAGTGATCACCCCAAACCTGCCCCGCAGACACGGCACCCAAAATCCTGCACCCCAAAATACTCTTCCCAAACCTGCACCCCAGATCCTGACCCCAAGCCCTGCACCAAAACCCTGCCCCTCAATCCTGCACCCCCAAATCCTCCACCCCCGATCCTGTCTTCCCAAACCCTGCACCCCAGATCCTGCACCCCCAAATTCGGCCCTACCAAACTCTGCACCCCTAAACCCTACAACTGAAACCTTGCACCCCCTAATCCTGCCCTCCCTACCTTCCTGAACCCCGAAACCTGCACCCCAAACCCTGCATTCCCAGATCTTTCCGTCCTATACCCTCCACCCCTAAACCCTGCCCCCAAACCCTGTACCCCAAAGAATTCCCTCCCAAACCCTGCACCTCCAAATCCTGCACCTCAAAGGCCTGGCAACCCAAGCCCTTCAACCCCATCCCTGCAACACCAAATCCTGTACCCCAAACCCAGCACCCCAGAATCCTGCACCCCAAATCCTGCCTACCAAACCTTTCACTGCAAACCCCTGCACCCCAAGATTGTGCTGCCCTAAACACTGAACCCCCAAATCCTGAAGACCCGGATCCTTGCCTCCCAAGACTCTGCACCCCCAAATCCTGCACCCAAATCTCTCACCCCCACCACCCTGCACTCCCAACCCCTGCACCCCAAAACTCCACACCTCCAAATCCTGAACCCTGAAACCCCGCACCCCCAAATCCTGTGCCCCAGTCCTGTGAACCCCACACTCTGCAACCTTAAATTTCCCCCCAAGCCCCTGCACCCCAAACGCTGCACTCTTAGACCTGACTTCTAAACCCCAAGGGCCCATTGTGACATCCCAGAACCTCCTATTGTCCCCAGGGCCCATTGTGACATCCTGGGGACCCCCATTGTCCCCAGGGCCCATTGTGACATTCAGGGGACTCCTCTTTGTCCCCAGGGCCCATTGTGACATCCTGGGGACCGCCCCTTGTCACTGGGGCCCATTGTGACGTCCCAGGACCCCCCGTTGTCCCCAGGGTTCATTGTGACGTCTTAGGACCCCCCATTGTCCCCAGGGCCCATTGTGACATCCACTGCACCCCCCTGTCCCCAGGGCCCATTGTGACATTCAGGGGACCCCTCTTTGTCCCCAGGGCCCATTGTGACATCCTGGGGACCCCCCCTTGTCCCCAGGGCCCATTGTGACGTCCCAGGACCCCCCATTGTCCCCAGGACCCATTGTGACATTCAGGGGACCCCCTTTGTCACTGGGGCCCATTGTGAAATCCCAGGACCCCACATTGTCCCCAGGGCCCATTGTGACATCCTGGGGACCCCCCCTTTGTCCCCAGTGCCCATTGTGACATCCTGCGGACCCCCCATTGTCCCCAGGGCCCATTTTGACATTCAGGGGACCCACCATTGTCCTCAGGGCCCATTGTGCGGTCCCAGGACCCCCCATTGTCCCCAGGGCCCATTGTGACATCCTCGGCACCCCCTTGTCCCCAGGGTCCATTGTGACACTATGGGGACCCCCCCTTGTGCCCAGGGCCCATTGTGACACCGTGGGTACCACCCTTGTCTGCAGGGCTCATTGTGACATCCCAGGACCCCCCATTGTCCCCAGGGCCCATTGTGACATTCAGGGGACCCCCCTTGTCCCCAGGGCCCATTCTGATACCGTGGGGACCCCCTTTGTCCCCAGGGCCCATTGTGACATCCTGGGGACCCCCCTTGTCCTCAGGGTCCATTGTGACAGCCCAGGACCCCCCATTGTCCCCAGAGCCCATTGTGACATCCTCGGCACCCCCTTGTCCCCAGGGCCCATTGTGACATCCTGGGGACCCCCCCTTCTTCCCAGGGCCCATTGTGACGTCCCAGGACCCCCCATTGTCCCCAGGGCCCATTCTGACATCCTGGGGATCCCTCCTTGTCCCCAGGGCCCATTGTGACGTCCCAGGACCCCCCATTGTCCCCAGGACCTATTGTGACATTCAGGGGACCCCCTTTGTCACTGGGGCCCATTGTGACACCATGGAGACCCCCGCTTGTCCTCAGGGTCCATTGTGACATCCTGGGCACCCCCCATTTTCCCCAGGACCCATTGTGACATCCTGGCCACCCCCTTGGTCCCAGGGCCCGTTGTGGCACCATGGGGACACCCTCTTTGTCCCCAGGGCCCATTGTGACATCCCAGGACCCCTCTTTGACCCCAGGGCCCATTGTGGCACCATGGCAACCCCTTTTGTCCCCAGGGCCCATTGTGACATTCTTGGACCCCACTTTGTCCCCAGGGCCTATTGTGACACCATGGGGACCCCTCCTTGTCACTGGGGACCCATTGTGACACCATGGGGACCCCCCCTTGTCCTCAGGACTCATTCTCACATCCTGGACACCCCCCATTGTCCCCAGGGCCCATTGTAACATCCACTGCACCCCCTTGTCCCCAGGGCCCATTGTGACATTCAGGGGACCCCTCTTTGTCCCCAGGGCCCATTGTGACATCCTGGGGACCCCCCCTTGTCACTGGGGCCCATTGTGACGTCCCAGGATCCCTCCTTGTCCCCAGGGCCCATTGTGACGTCTTAGGACCCCCCATTGTCCCCAGGGCCCATTGCGACATTCAGGGCACCCCCTTGTCCCCAGGGCCCATTGTGACATTCCGGGGAAGCCTCTTTGTCCCCAGGGCCCATTGTGACATCCTGGGGATCCCTCCTTGTCCCCAGGGCCCATTGTGACGTCCCAGGACCCCCCATTTTCCCCAGGACCCATTGTGACACTATGGGGTCCCCCCCTTGTTCCCAGGGCCCATTGTGACACCGTGGGTACCACCCTTGTCCGCAGGGCTCATTGTGACATCGCAGGACCCCCCTGGGCCCCAGGGCGCATTTTGACATCCAGGGGACCCCCTTTGTCCCCAGGGCCCATTGTGACATCGAAGGACCCCCCTGGTCCCCAGGGCCCATTATGACATCCTGGGGATACCCCCTTATTACTGGGGCCCATTGTGACGTCCCAGGACCCCCCATTGTCCCCAGGGCCCATTGTGACATCCTGGGGATCCCTGTTTGGCCCCAGGGCCCATTGTGACATCCCAGGACCCCCCCTTGTCCCCAGGGCCCATTGCGACATTCAGGGGACGCCTCTTTGTACCCAGGGCACATTGTGACATCCTGGGGACCCCCCCTTGTCCCCAGGGCCCATTGTGACATCCTGGGGATCCCTCCTTGTCCCCAGGGCCCATTGTGACGTCCCAGGACCCCCCATTGTCTTCAGGACCCATTGTGACATTCAGGGCACCCCCTTTGTCACTGGGGCCCATTGTGACATCCCAGGACCCCCCATTGTCCCCAGGGCCCATTGTGACATCCTCGGCACCCCCTTGTCCCCAGGGCCCATTGTGACATTCAGGGGACCCCTGTTTGTCCCCAGGGCCCATTGTGACATCCTGGGGACCCCCTCTTGTCACTGGGGCCCATTGTGACGTCCCAGGGCCCCCATTTTCCCCAGGGCCCATTGTGACATTCAGGGGACCCCTCTTTGTCCCCAGGGGCCATTGTGACGTCTAACGACCCCCCATTGTCCCCAGGGCCCATTGTGACATCCTGGGGATCCCTCCTTGTCCTCAGGGCCCATTGTGACGTCCCAGGACCGCCCATTGTCCCCAGGGCCCATTGTGACATCCTGGGGACCCCCTTTGTCACTGGGGCCCATTGTGACATCCCAGGACCCCACATTGTCCCCAGGGCCCATTGTGACATCCTCTGCACCCCCTTGTCCCCAGGGCCCATTGTGACATTCAGGGGACCCCTCTTTGTCCCCAGGGCCCATTGTGACATCCTGGGGATCCCTCGTTGTCCCCAGGGCCCATTGTGACGTCCCAGCACCCCCCATTGTCCCCAGGACCTACTGTGACATTCAGGGGAACCCCTTTGTCACTGGGGCCCATTGTGACACCATGGAGACCCCCGCTTGTCCTCAGGGTCCATTGTGACATCCTGGGCACCCCCCATTTTCCCCAGGACCCATTGTGACATCCTGGCCACCCCCTTGCTCCCAGGGCCCGTTGTGGCACCATGGGGATACCCCCTTTGTCCCCAGGGCCCATTGTGACATCCCAGGACCCCCCTTTGTCCCCAGGGCCACTGTGAAATCCTGGGGACCCCTTTTGTCCCCAGGGCCCATTGTGGCACCATGGGGAACCCCTTTGTCACTGGGGACCATTGTGAAATTCCAGGATTCCACTTTGTCCCCAGAGCTCGTTCTGACACCTTGGGGACTCCCATTGTCCCCAGGGCCCATTGTGACATCCCAGGACCCCACTTTGTCCCCAGGGCCCATTGTGACATCTGGGGGACGCCCTTGTCCCCAGGACCCATCCTGGCACCGTGGGGACCCTCCTTGTCACTTGGGCCCATTGTGACATTCAGGGGACCCACCATTGTCTTCAGGGCCCATTGTGACGTTCCCAGGGCCCCCCATTGTCCCCAGGGCCCATTGTGACATCCTCAGCACCCCCTTGTCCCCAGGGCCCATTGTGACATTCAGGGGACCCCTCTTTTTCCCCAGGGGCCATTGTGACATCCTGGGGACCCCCCCTTGTCCCCAGGGCCCATTGTGACGTCCCAGAACCCGCCATTGTCCCCAGGGCCCATTGTGACATCCTCGGCACGCCCTTGTCCCCAGGGCCCATTGTGACATCCTGGGCAACCCCATTGTCCCCAGGGCCCATTGTGACATCCTGGGGACCCCCATTGTCCCAAGGGCCCATTGTGACATCCTGGGGACCCCCATTGTCCCCAAGGCCCATTGTGACATTCCAAGACCACCCATTGTCCCCAGGGCCCATTGTGACATCCTCTGCACCCCCTTGTCCCCAGGGCCCATTGTGACATTCAGGGGACCCCTCTTTGTCCCCAGGGCCCATTGTGACATCCTGGGGACCCCCCCTTGTCACTGGGGCCCATTGTGACGTCCCAGGACCCCCCATTGTCCCCAGGGCCCATTGTGACATCCTGGGGATCCCTCCATGTCCCCAGGGCCCATTGTGACGTCCCAGGACCCCCCATTGTCCCCAGGACCCATTGTGACATTCAGGGGGCCCCTTTGTCCCTGGGGCCAATTGTGACATCCCAGGACCCCACATTGTCCCCAGGACACATTGTGACATCCTGGGGACCCCACTTGTCCCCAGGACCCATTGTGACACTATGGGGACCCCCCCTTGTTCCCAGGGCCCATTGTGACACCGTGGGTACCACCCTTGTCCGCAGGGCTCATTGTGACATCGCAGGACCCCCCTGGGCCCCAGGGCGCATTTTGACATCCTGGGGATCCCCCCTTGTCACCGGGACCCATTGTGTCGTCCCCGGACCCCCCATTGTCCCCAGGGCCCATTGTGGCATCCTGGGGACCTCCTTGTCCCCAGGACCCATCGTGGCACCGTGGGGACCTCCCTTGTCACTGGGGACCCTTTGTGACACCATGGGGACCTCCCATTGTTCTCAGGGCCCATTGAGACATCCTGGGGACCCCCTTTGTCACTGGGGACCCATTGTGACATCCCAGGAACCCCATTGTCCCAAGGGCCCATTGTGACATCCTGGGGACCCCTCTTTGTCTCCAGGACATATTGTGACACCGTGGGGACCACATTAGTCCCCAGGGCCCATTGTGACATCCTAGGAATCCCCTCTTGTCCCCAGGGCCCATTGTGACATCCCAGGACCCCCCTTTGTCCCCAGGGCTCATTGTGACATTCTAGGACCCCACTTTGTCCCCAGGGCCTCTTGTGACACCATGGGGAACCCTCCTTGTCACTGGGGACCCATTGTGACACCATCGGGACCCCCCCTTTGTCCCCAGTGCCCATTGTGACATCCTGCCCACCCCCCTTTGTCCCCAGGGCCCATTTTGACATTCAGGGGACCCACCATTGTCCCCAGGGCCCATTGTGACCTTCAAGGGACCCCCATTGTTCCCAGGGCCCATTGTGACGTCCTGGGGAGCCCCCTCTGCTCCCAAGGCTCATTGTGACTTTCAGGGGATCCCCCCATGTACCCAGGGCTGATTGTGACGTTGTAGGGCCCCTCTTTGTCCCCAGGGCCCATTGTGACATCCTGGGGAACCCCCTTGTTCCCCGGGCCCATTGTGATGTCCCGGGACCCCCCATTGTCCCCATGGCCCATTGTGACATCCTGGGGATCCCTCCTTGTCCCCAGGGCCCATTGTGACGTCCCAGGACCCCCCATTGTCCCCAGGGCCTATTGTGACATCCTCTGCACCCCCTTGTCCCCAGGGCCCATTGTGACATTCAGGGGACACCTCTTTGTCCCCAGGGCCCATTGTGACATCCTGGGGACCCCCTCTTGTCCCCAGGGCCCATTGTGACGTCCCAAGACCCCCCCATTGTCCCCAGGGCCCATTGTGACATTCAGGGCACCCCCTTTGTCACTGGGGCCCATTGTGACATCCCAGGACCCCACATTGTCCCCAGGGCCCATTGTGACTTCCTGGGGACCCCTCTTTGTCCTAAGGACCCATTGTGACGTCCCAGGACCCTGCATTGTCCCCAGAGCCCATTGTGACATCCTGGAGACACCCTTTGTCCCCAGGACCCATTGTGACGTCCCAGGACCCCCCATTGTCCCCAGGGTTCATTCTTACATCCTGGGGACCCCCTTGTCCCCAGGACCCATCGTGACACCATGGAAACCCTCCTTGTCACTGGGGACCCATTCCGACACCCTGGGGAGCCCCCCTTGTCCTTAGGGCCCATTGTGACATCCTGGGCATCCCCCTTTGTCACCCGGGACCATTGTAACACCATGGGGACCCCCTTTGTCCCTAGGGCCTATTGTTACGTCCCAGGACCCCCCGTTGTTCCCAGGGCCCATTGTGACACCTTGGGGACCCCCTTGTCACTGGGGACCCATTGTGACACCATGGGGACCACCCCTTGTCCTCAGGGCCTATTGTGAACATCCTGGGGAACCTCCATTGTCCCCAGAGCCCATTGTGAGTTCCTGGGGACCCCCTTGTCCCCAGGTCCCATTGTGACATCCTGGGGAGTCTCTTTGTCCCCAGGGCCCATTGTGACATCCTGGGGACCTCCTTGTCCGCAGGACCCATCCTGGCACCGTGGGGACCTCCCTTGTCACTGGGGACCCTTTGTGACACCATGGGGACCTCCCATTGTCCTCAGGGCCCATTGAGACATCCTGGGGACCCCCTTTGTCACTGGGGACCCGTTGTGACATCCCAGGAACCCCATTGTCCCAAGGGCCCATTGTGACATCCTAGGGACCTCCCTTTGTCCCCAGGGTTCATTGTGGCACCATGGGGACCCCCTTTGCACTGTGTCACATTGTGATATCCAAGAACCCCACTTTGTCCCCAAGGCCCATTTTGACATCCTGGGGACCCCCTTTCTCCCCAGGGCCCATTGTGACATTCAGGGGACCCCCCCCTTGTCCCCAGGGCCCATTGTGACTTCCCAGGACCCCCCATTGTCCCTAGAGCCCATTGTGACATTCAGGGGACCCCCTTTGTCACTGGGGCCCATTGTGACATCCCAGGACCCCACATTGTCCCCAGGGCCCATTGTGACATTCAGGGGACACCCCCCTTGTCCCCAGGGCCCATTGTGACGTCCCAGGATCCCCCATTGTCCCCAGGGCCCATTGTGACATTTAGGGGACCCCCTTTGGCACTGGGGCCCATTGTGACATCCCAGGACCCCACATTGTCCCCAGGGCCCATTGTGACATCCTGGGGACCCCCCTTTGTCACTGGGGCTCATTGAGACATCGTGGGGACCAACTTTGTCCCCAGGGCCCATTGTGACGTCCCAGGACCTCCCGTTGTCCCCAGTGTCCATTGTGACATCCGAGGAGCCCACTTTGTCCCCAGGACCCATTTTGATATTGAGGGGAACCACATTTGTCCCCAGTGCCCATTGTGACACCATGGGGACCCCCCCTTGTCACTGGGGACCCATTGTGACACCATGGAGACCCCTGCTTGTCCTCAGGGTCCATTGTGACATCTTGGGCACCTCCCATTGTCCCCAGGACCCATTGTGACATCCTGGGGACCCCCTTGCTCCCAGGGCCCATTGTGGCACCATGTGGACATCCCCTTTGTCCCCAGGGCCCATTGTGACATTCCAGGACCCCCCATTGTCCCCAGGGCCCATTGTGACATCCACTGCACCCCCTTGTCCCCAGGGCCCATTGTGACATTCAGGGGACCCCTCTTTGTCCCCAGGGCCCATTGTGACGTCCCAGGACCCCCCATTGTCCCCAGGGCCCATTGTGACATCCTGGGGATCCCTCCTTGTCCTCAGGGCCCATTGTGACGTCTTAGGACCCCCCATTGTCCCCAGGGCCCATTGTGACATTCCGGGGACGCCTCTTTGAAACCCAGGGCACATTGTGACATCCTGGGGACCCCCCCTTGTCCCCACAGCCCATTGTGACGTCCCAGGACCCCCCATTGTTCCCAGGGCCCATTGTGACATCCTGGGGATCCCTCCTTGTCCCCAGGGCCCATTGTGACACTATGGGGACCCCCCCTTCTTCCCAGGGCTCATTGTGACATCCTGGGTACCACCCTTGTCCGCAGGGCTCATTGTGACGTCCCAGGACCCCCCATTGTCCCCAGGGCCCATTGTGACATCCTGGGGATCCCTCCTTGTCCCCAGGGCCCATTGTGACACTATGGGGACCCCCCCTTCTTCCCAGGGCTCATTGTGACATCCTGGGTACCACCCTTGTCCGCAGGGCCCATTGTGACGTCCCAGGACCCCCCATTGTCCCCAGGGCCCATTGTGACATCCTCTGCACCCCCTTGTCCCCAGGGCCCATTGTGACATCCTGGGGATCCCTCCTTGTCCCCACGACCCATTGTGACATCATGGGGACCCTCCTTGTCCCCAGAGCCCATTGTGACATCCAAGGGACCCCCTTTGTCTCCAGGGCCCATTGTGGCACCATGGGGACCCCCTTTGACACTGGGGCCCATTGTGACACCGTCGACACCCCCCTTTGTTCCCAGGGCCCATTGTGACGTCCTGGGGACCCCCCTTGTCCCCAGAGCCCATTGTGACATCCAGGGGACCCCCTCTTGTCCCCAGGGCCCATTGTGACGTCCCAGGACCCTCCATTGTCCCCAGGGCCCATTGTGACATCCTGGGGATTCCTCCTTGTCCTCAGGGCCCATTGTGACGTCCCAGGACCGCCCATTGTCCCCAGGGCCCATTGTGACATTCTGGGGATCCCTCCTTGTCCCCAGGGCCCATTGTGACGTCCCAGGACCCCCCATTGTCCCCAGGACCCATTGTGACATTCAGGGGACCCCCTTTGTCACTGGGGCCCATTGTGACATCCCAGGACCCCACATTGTCCCCAGGGCCCATTGTGACATCCTGGGGACCCCACTTGTCCCCAGGACCCATTGTGACACTATGGGGACCCCCCCTTGTCCCCAGGGCCCATTGTGACGTCCTGGGTACCACCCTTGTCCGCAGGGCTCATTGTGACGTCTCAGGACCCCCCATTGTCCCCAGGGCCCATTGTGACATCCTGGGGATCCCTCCTTGTCCGCAGGGCCCATTGTGACATCCTCGGCACCCCCTTGTCCCCAGGGCCCATTGTGACATTCAGGGGACCCCTGTTTGTCCCCAGGGCCCATTGTGACATCCTGGGGACCCCCTCTTGTCACTGGGGCCCATTGTGACGTCCCAGGACCCCCCATCGTCCCCAGGGCCCATTGTGACATCCTGGGGATCCCTCCTTGTCCTCAGGGCCCATTGTGACGTCCCAGGACCGCCCATTGTCCCCAGGACCCATTGTGACATTCAGGGGACCCCCTTTGTCACTTGGGCCCATTGTGACATCCCAGGACCCCACATTGTCCCCAGGGCCCATTGTGACATCCTCTGCACCCCCTTGTCCCCAGGGCCCATTGTGACATTCAGGGGACCCCTCTTTGTCCCCAGGGCCCATTGTGACATCCTGGGGATCCCTCGTTGTCCCCAGGGCCCATTGTGACGTCCCAGCACCCCCCATTGTCCCCAGGACCTACTGTGACATTCAGGGGAGCCCCTTTGTCACTGGGGCCCATTGTGACACCATGGAGACCCCCGCTTGTCCTCAGGGTCCATTGTGACATCCTGGGCACCCCCCATTTTCCCCAGGACCCATTGTGACATCCTGGCCACCCCCTTGCTCCCAGGGCCCGTTGTGGCACCATGGGGATACCCCCTTTGTCCCCAGGGCCCATTTTGACATCCTGGGGATCCCTCCTTGTCCCCAGGGCCCATTGGGACGTCCCAGGACCCCCATTGTCCCCAGGGCCCATTGTGACATTCAGGGGCCCCCGTTTGTCACTGGGGCCCATTGTGACATCCCAGGACCCCACATTGTCCCCAGGGCCCTTGTGACATCCTGGGGAGCCCACTTGTCCCCAGGACCCATTGTGACACTATAGGGACCCCCCCTTGTGCCCAGTGACCATTGTGACACTGTGGGTACCACCCTTGTCCGCACGGCCCATTGTGACATCCTAGGGACACCCCCTTGTCTCCAGGGCTCATTGTGACATCCTGGGAATCCCTCCTTGTCCCCAGGGCCCATTTTGACATTCAGGGGACCCCCCATTGTCCCCAGGGCCCATTGTGACATCCTCTGCACCCCCTTGTCCCCAGGGCCCATTGTGACATTCAGGGGACCCCTCTTTGTCCCCAGGGCCCATTGTGACATCCTGGGGATCCCTCGTTGTCCCCAGGGCCCATTGTGACGTCCCAGGACCTCCCATTGTCCCCAGGACCTATTGTGACATTCAGGGGTGCCCCTTTGTCACTGGGGCCCATTGTGACACCATGGAGACCCCCGCTTGTCCTCAGGGTCCATTGTGACATCCTGGGCACCCCCCATTTTCCCCAGGACCCATTGTGACATCCTGTCCACCCCCTTGCTCCCAGGGCCCGTTGTGGCACCATGGGGACACCCCCTTTGTCCCAAGGACCCATTGTGACATCCCAGGACCCCCCTTTGTCCCCAGGGCCATTGTAGCACCATGGGGACCCCCTTTGACCCCAGGGCCCATTGTGGCACCATGGCAACCCCTTTTGTCCCCAGGGCCCATTGTGACATTCTTGGACCCCACTTTGTCCCCAGGGCCTATTGTGACACCATGGGGACCCCTCCTTGTCACTGGGGACCCATTGTGACACCATGGGGACCCCCCCTTGTCCTCAGGACTCATTCTCACATCCTGGACACCCCTCATTGTCCCCAGGGCCCATTGTGACATCCACTGCACCCCCTTGTCCCCAGGGCCCATTGTGACATTCAGGGGACCCCTCTTTGTCCCCAGGGCCCATTGTGACATCCTGGGGACCCCCTTTGTCCCCAGGGCCCATTCTGATACTGTGGGGACCCCCCATTGTCCCCAGGGCCCATTGTGACATGCTGGGGACGCTCTTTGTCCACAGGGCCCATTGTGACATCCTGGGGACCCTCCTTGTCCCCAGAGCCCATTGTGACATCCAGGGGACCCCCTTTGTCCCCAGGGCCCATTGTGGCACCATGAGGACCCTCTTTGTCACTGGGGCCCATTGTGACATCCCAGGACCCCCTTTGTCCCCAGGGCCCATTGTGACATCCTGGGGACCCTCCTTGTCCCCAGAGCCCATTGTGACATCCCAGGACCCCACTTTGTCCCCAGGGCTTATTGTGACGCCATGGGGATCTCCCTTGTCCCCAGGGCCCATTGTGACATCCCATGACCCCCCTTTGTCCCCAGTGCTATTGTGAAATCCTGGGGACCCCTTTTGTCCCCAGGGCCCATTGTGACACCGTGGGGAACCCCTTTGTCACTGGGGGCCATTGTGACATTCCAGGGTTTCACTTTGTCCCCAGGGCTCGTTCTGACACCTTGGGGACTCCCATTGTCCCCAGGGCCCATTGTGACATCCTGGGCAACCCCATTGTCCCCAGGGCCCATTGTGACATCCTGGGGACCCCCATTGTCCCCAAGGCCCATTGTGACATTCCAGGACCCCCCATTGTCCCCAGGGCCCATTGTGACATCCACTGCACCCCCTTGTCCCCAGGGCCCATTGTGACATTCAGGGGACCCCTCTTTGTCCCCAGAGCCCATTGTGACATCCTGGCGATCCCTCCTAGTCCCCAGGGCCCATTGTGACATCCCAGGACCCCCCATTGTCCCCAGGACCCATTGTGACATTCAGGGGGCCCCTTTGTCACTGGGGCCCATTGTGACATCCCAGGACCCCACATTGTCCCCAGGACACATTGTGACATGCTGGGGACGCTCTTTGTCCCCAGGGCCCATTGTGACATCCTGGGGACCCTCCTTGTCCCCAGAGCCCACTCTGACATCCAGGGGACCCCCTTTGTCCCCATGGCCCATTGTGGCACCATAGGGACCCCCTTTGTCACTGGGGCCATTGTGACATTCCAGGATTTCACTTTGTCCCCAGGGCTCGTTCTGACACCTTGGGGACTCCCATTGTCCCCAGGCCCCATTGTGACATCCTGGGGACCCCCTTTGTCCCAGGACTTCATTGTGACATCCTGGGGACCCCCCTTGTCCTCAGGGTCCATTGTGACAGCCCAGGACCTTACATTGTCCCCAGGGCCCATTGTGACATCCCAGGACCCCCCTTTGTCCACAGGGCCCATTGTAGCACCATGGGGACCCCCTTTGACCCAAGGGCCCATTGTGGCACCATGGCAACCCCTTTTGTCCCCAGGGCCCATTGTGACATTCTTGGACCCCACTTTGTCCCCAGGACCTATTGTGACACCATGGGGACCCCTCCTTGTCACTGGGGACCCATTGTGACACCATGGGGACCCCCCCTTGTCCTCAGGACTCATTCTCACATCCTGGACACCACCCATTGTCCCCAGGGCCCATTGTGACATTCAGAAGACCCCTCTTTGTCCCCAGGGCCCATTGTGACATGCTGGGGACGCTCTTTGTCCCCAGGGCCCATTGTGACATCCTGGGGACCCTCCTTGTCCCCAGAGCCCATTGTGACATCCAGGGGACCCCCTTTGTCCCCAGGGCCCATTGTGGCACCATGAGGACCCTCTTTGTCACTGGGCCCCATTGTGACATCCCAGGACCCCCCTTTGTCCCTGGGGCCCATTGTGACATCCCAGGACCCCACTTTGTCCCCAGGGCTTATTGTGACACCATGGGGATCTCCCTTGTCCCCAGGGCCCATTGTGACATCCCATGACCCCCCTTTGTCCCCAGTGCTATTGTGAAATCCTGGGGACCCCTTATGTCCCCAGGGCCCATTATGACAGCATGGGGAACCCCTTTGTCACTGGGGGCCATTGTGACATTCCAGGATTCCACTTTGTCCCCAGGGCTCGTTCTGACACCTTGGGGACTCCCATTGTCCCCAGGGCCCATTGTGACATCCTGGGGACCCCCATTGTCCCCAGGGCCCATTGTGACATTCCAGGACCCCCCATTGTCCCCAAGGCCCATTGTGACATCCACTGCACCCCCTTGTCCCCAGGGCCCATTGTGACATTCAGGGCACCCCTCTTTGTCCCCAGGGCCCATTGTGACATCCTGGGGACCACCTCTTGTCCCCAGGGCCCATTGTGACGTCCCAGGACCCCCCATTGTCCCCAGGGCCCATTGTGACATCCTGGGGATCCCTCCTTGTCCCCAGGGCCTGTTGTGACGTCCCAGGAACCCCCATTGTCCCCAGGACCCATTGTGACATTCAGGGGACCCCCTTTGTCACTGGGGCCCATTGTGACATCCCAGGACCCCACATTGTCCCCAGGGCCCATTGTGACATCCTGGGGACCCCCTTGTCACTGGAGACCCGTTGTGACATCATGGGGACCACCCCTTGTCCTCAGGGCCTATTGTTACGTCCCAGGACCCCCCATTGTCCCCAGGGCCCATTGTGACACCTTGGGGACCCCCTTGTCACTGGAGACCCGTTGTGACAGCATGGGGACCACCCCTTGTCCTCAGGGCTTATTGTGAACATCCTGGGGAACCTCCATTGTCCCCAGAGCCCATTGTGAGTTCCTGGAGACCCCCTTGTCCCCAGGTCCCATTGTGACATCCTGGGCAGCCTCTTTGTCCCCACGGCCCATTGTGACATCCTGGGGACCTCCTTGTCCCCAGGACCCATCCTGGCACCGTGGAGACCTCCCTTGTTACTGGGGACCCATTGTGACACCATGGGGACCTCCCATTGTCCTCAGGGCCCATTGAGACATCCTGGGGACCCCCTTTGTCACTGGGGACCCGTTGTGACATCCCAGGAACCCCATTGTCCCAAGGGCCCATTGTGACATCCTGGGGACCCCCCTTTGTCTCCAGGACATATTGTGACACCGTGGGGACCACATTAGTCCCCAGGGCCCATTGTGACATCCTAGGGATCCCCTCTTGTCCCCAGGGCCCATTGTGACGTCCCAGGACCCCCCATTGTCCCCAGGGCCCATTGTGACATCCACTGCACCCCCTTGTCCCCAGGGCCCATTGTGACATTCAGGGCACCCCTCTTTGTCCCCAGGGCCCATTGTGACATCCTGGGGACCCCCACTTGTCACTGGGGCCCATTGTGACATCCCAGGACCCCCCATTGTCCCCAGGGCCCATTGTGACATTCAGGGCACCCCCTTGTCCCCAGGGCCCATTGTGACATTCCGGGGACGCCTCTTTGTACCCAGGGCACACTGTGACATCCTGGGGACCCCCCCTTGTCACTGGGGCCCATTGTGACGTCCCAGGACCCCCCATTGTCGCCAGGGCCCATTGTGACATCCTGGGGATCCCTTCTTGTCCCCAGGGCCCATTGTGACGTCCCAGGACCCCCCATTGTCCCCAGGACCCATTGTGACATTCAGGTGGCCCCTTTGTCACTGGGGCCCATTGTGACATCCCAGGACCCCACATTGTCCCCAGGACACATTGTCACATCCTGGGGACCCCACTTGTCCCCAGGACCCATTGTGACACTATGGGGACCCCCCCCTTGTTCCCAGGGCCCATTGTGACACCGTGGGTACCACCCTTTTCCGCAGGGCTCATTGTGACATCGCAGGACCCCCCTTTGTCCCCAGGGCCCATTCTGATACCGTGGGGATCCCCTTTGTCCCCAGAGTCCATTGTGACATCCAGGGGACCCCCTTTGTCCCCAGGGCCCATTGTGACATCGCAGGACCCCCCTGGGCCCCAGGGCGCATTTTGACATCCTGGGGATGCCCCCTTGTCAACGGGGCCCATTGTGACGTCTTAGGACCCCCCGTTGTCCCCAGGGCCCATTGTGACATCCTGGGGATCCCTCCCTTGTCCCCAGGGCCCATTGTGACATCCCAGGACCCCACATTGTCCCCAGGGCCCATTGTGACATCCTGGGGACCCCATTTTCCCCAGGACCCATTGTGACACTATGGGTACCCCCCCTTGTCCCCAGGGCCAATTGTGACGTCCCAGGACCCCCCATTGTTCCCAGTGCCCATTGTGATGTCCTTGGGAGCCCCCTCTCTTCCCAGGGCTCATTGTGACTCTCAGGGGACCCCACCTTGTCCCCAGGACTGATTGTGACGTCCTAGGGCCCCTCTGTGTCCCCAGGGCCCATTGTGACGTCCCAGGACCCCCATTGTCCCCAGGGCCCATTGTGACATCCTCGGCACCCCCTTGTCCCCAGGGCCCATTGTGACATTCAGGGGACCCCTCTTTGTCCCCAGGGCCCATTGTGACATCCTGGGGACCACCTCTTGTCCCCAGGGCCCATTGTGACGTCCCAGGACCCCCCATTGTCCCCAGGGCCCATTGTGACATCCTGGGGATCCCTCCTTGTCCCCAGGGCCCATTGTGACGTCCCAGGAACCCCCATTGTCCCCAGGACCCATTGTGACATTCAGGGGACCCCCTTTGTCACTGGGGCCCATTGTGACATCCCAGGACCCCACATTGTCCCCAGGGCCCATTGTGACATCCTGGGGACCCCCTTGTCACTGGAGACCCGTTGTGACATCATGGGGACCACCCCTTGTCCTCAGGGCCTATTGTTACGTCCCAGGACCCCCCATTGTCCCCAGGGCCCATTGTGACACCTTGGGGACCCCCTTGTCACTGGAGACCCGTTGTGACAGCATGGGGACCACCCCTTGTCCTCAGGGCCTATTGTGAACATCCTGGGGAACCTCCATTGTCCCCAGAGCCCATTGTGAGTTCCTGGAGACCCCCTTGTCCCCAGGTCCCATTGTGACATCCTGGGCAGCCTCTTTGTCCCCACGGCCCATTGTGACATCCTGGGGACCTCCTTGTCCCCAGGACCCATCCTGGCACCGTGGAGACCTCCCTTGTCACTGGGGACCCATTGTGACACCATGGGGACCTCCCATTGTCCTCAGGGCCCATTGAGACATCCTGGGGACCCCCTTTGTCACTGGGGACCCATTGTGACATCCCAGGAACCCCATTGTCCCAAGGGCCCATTGTGACATCCTGGGGACCCCCCTTTGTCTCCAGGACATATTGTGACACCGTGGGGACCACATTAGTCCCCAGGGCCCATTGTGACATCCTAGGGATCCCCTCTTGTCCCCAGGGCCCATTGTGACGTCCCAGGACCCCCCATTGTCCCCAGGGCCCATTGTGACCTCCTCGGCACCCCCTTGTCCCCAGGGCCCATTGTGACATTCACGGGACCCCCCTTTGTCCCCAGGACCCATTGTGAACATCCTGGGGACCCTCCTTGTCCCCAGAGCCCATTGTGACATCCAGGGGACCCACTTTGTCCCCAGGGCCCATTGTGACATCCTGGGGTCCCCCCTTTGTCCCCAGGGCCCATTGAAATGTCCCAGGACCACCGTTTGTCCCCAGGGTTCATTGTGACATCCTGGGGACCCCATTTGTCCCCACGGCCCATTGTGGCACCATGGGGACCCCCTTTGTCACTGGGGCCCATTGTGACATCCCAGGACCCCACTTTGTCCCCAGGGCTTATTGTGACACCATGGGGATCTCCCTTGTCCCCAGGGCCCATTGTGACATCCCATGACCCCCCTTTATCCCCAGTGCTATTGTGAAATCCTGGGGACCCCTTTTGTCCCCAGGGCCCATTGTGGCACCATGGGGAACCCCTTTGTCACTGGGGGCCATTGTGACATCCCAGGATTCCACTTTGTCCCCAGGGCTCGTTCTGACACCTTCGGGACTCCCATTGTCCCCAGGGCCCATTGTGACATCCTGGGCAACCCCATTGTCCCCAGGGCCCATTGTGACATCTGGGGGACGCCCTTGTCCCCAGGACCCATCGTGGCACCGTGGGGACCCTCCTTGTCACTTGGGCCCATTGTGACACCATGGGGATCCCCCCTTTGTCTCCAGTACCCATTGTGACATCCTGGGGATCCCTCCTTGTCCCCAGGGCCCATTGTGACGTCCCAGGACCCCCCATTGTCCCCAGGACCCATTGTGACATTCAGGGGACCCCCTTTGTCACTGGGGCCCATTGTGAAATCCCAGGACCCCACATTGTCCCCAGGGCCCATTGTGACATCCTGGGGACACCCCCTTGTCTCCAGGGCCCATTGTGACATCCTGGGAATCCCTCCTTGTCCCCAGGGACCATTTTGACATTCAGGGGACCCCCCATTGTCCCCAGGGCCCATTGTGACATCCTCGGCACCCCCTTGTCCACAGGGCCCATTGTGACATTCAGGGGACCCCACATTGTCCCCAGGGCCCATTATGATATCCTGTGGACCCCACTTGTCCCCAGGACCCATTGTGACACTATGGGGACCCCCCCTTGTGCCCAGGGCCCATTGTGACACTGTGGGTACCACCCTTGTCTGCAGGGCTCATTCTTTCATCCCAGGACCCCCCATTGTCCCCAGACCTCATTGTGACATCCAGGGGACCCCCTTTGTCCCCAGGGCCCATTGTGGCACCATAGGGACCCCCTTTGTCACTAGGGCCCATTGTGACATCCCAGGACCCCCCCTAGTCCCCAGGGCCCATTGTGACATCCTGGGGACGCTCTTTGTCCCCAGGGCCCATTGTGACACTATGGGGACCCTCCTTGTCCCCAGAGCCCATTGTGACATCCAGGGGACCCCCTTTGTCCCCAGGGCCCATTGTGGCACCATAGGGACCGCCTTTGTCACTGGGGCCCATTGTGACATCCCAGGACCCCCCCTGGTCCCCAGGCCCCATTGTGACATCCTGGGGACCCCCGTTGTCCTCAGGGTCCATTGTGATAGCCCAGGACCTTACATTGTCCCCAGGGCCCATTGTGATATCTCGGGGAACCCCTTGTTCCCAAGGCCCATCGTGACATCCTGGGGACCCACCCTTGTCCCCAGGGCCCATTGTGACATCCCAGGACCCCCCATTGTCCCCAGGGCCCATTGTGACATCCTCGGCACCCCCTTGTCCCCAGGGCCCATTGTGACGTCTCACGACCCCCCATTGTCCCCAGGGCCCATTGTGACATCCTGGGGATCCCTCCTTGTCCCCAGGGCCCATTGTGATGTCCCAGGACCCCCCATTGTCCCCAGGGCCCATTGTGACATCCTCTGCACCCCCTTGTCCCCAGGGCCCATTGTGACATTCAGGGGACCCCTCTTTGTCCCCAGGGCCCATTCTGACATCCTGGGGATCCCTCCTTGTCCCCAGGGCCCATTGTGACGTCGCAGGACCCCCCATTGTCCCCAGGACCTATTGTGACATTCAGGGGAGCCCCTTTGTCACTGGGGCCCATTGTGACACCATGGAGACCCCGGCTTGTCCTCAGGGTCCATTGTGACATCCTGGGGACCCCCCATTTTCCCCAGGACCCATTGTGACATCTTGGCCACCCCCTTGCTCCCAGGGCCCGTTGTGGCACCATGGGGACACCCTCTTTGTCCCCAGGGCCCATTGTGACATCCCAGGACCCCCCTTTGTCCCCAGGGCCATTGTAGCACCATGGGGACCCCCTTTGACCTCAGGGCCCATTGTGGCACCATGGCAACCCCTTTTGTCCCCAGGGCCCATTGTGACATTCTTGGACCCCACTTTGTCCCCAGGGCCTATTGTGACACCATGGGGACCCCTCCTTGTCACTGGGGACCCATTGTGACACCATGGGGACCGCCCCTTGTCCTCAGGACTCATTCTCACATCCTGGACACCCCCCATTGTCCCCAGGGCCCATTGTGACATCCTGGGGACCCTCCTTGTCCCCAGAGCCCATTGTGACATCCAGGGGACCCCCTTTGTCCCCAGGGCCCATTGTGGCACCATGAGGACCCTCTTTGTCACTGGGGCCCATTGTGTCATCCCAGGACCCCCCATTGTCCCCAGAGCCCATTGTGACATCCCAGGACCCCACTTTGTCCCCAGGGCTTATTGTGACACCATGGGGATCTCCCTTGTCCCCAGGGCCCATTGTGACATCCCATGACCCCACTTTGTCCCCAGTGCTATTGTGAAATCCTGGGGACCCCTTTTGTCCCCAGGGCCCATTGTGACACCATGGGGAACCCCTTTGTCACTGGGGGCCATTGTGACATTCCAGGATTCCACTTTGTCCCTAGGGCTCGTTCTGACACCTTGGGGACTCCCATTGCCCTAAGGGCCCATTGTGACATCCTGGGGACCCCCATTGTCCCCAAGGCCCATTGTGACATTCCAAGACCCCCCATTGTCCCCAGGGCCCATTGTGACATCCTCTGCACCCCCTTGTCCCCAGGGCCCATTGTGACATTCAGGGGACCCCTCTTTGTCCCCAGGGCCCATTGTGACATACTGGGGACCCCCCCTTGTCACTGGGGCCCATTGTGACATCCCAGGACCCCACATTGTCCCCAGGACCCATTGTGACATTCAGGGGGCCCCTTTGTCACTGGGGCCAATTGTGAGATCCCAGGACCCCACATTGTCCCCAGGACACATTGTGACATCTTGGGGACCCCACTTGTCCCCAGGACCCATTGTGACACTATGGGGACCCCCCCTTGTTCCCAGGGCCCATTGTGACACCGTGGGTACCACCCTTGTCCGCAGGGCTCATTGTGACATCCCAGGACCCCCCTTTGTCCCCAGGGCCCATTGTGACATCCAGGGGACCCCCTTTGTCCCCAGGGCCCATTGTGACATCGCAGGACCCCCCTGGGCCCCAGGGCGCATTTTGACATCCTGGGGATGCCCCCTTGTCACCGGGACCCATTGTGTCGTCCCAGGACCCCCCATTGTCTCCAGGGCCCATTGTGACATCCTGGGGATCCCTGCTTGGCCCCAGGGCCCATTGTGACGTCTTAGGACCCCCCATAGTCCCCAGGGCCCATTGCGACACCGTGGGTACCACCCTTGTCCCCAGGGCCCATTGTGACATCGCAGGACCCACCCTGGTCCCCAGGGCCCATTGTGACATCCTGGGCACCCCTTTTGTCCCCACAGCCCATTGTGGCACCAGGGGGACTCCCTTTGTCACTGGGGCCCATTGTGACATCCCAGGACCCCACATTGTCCCCAGGGCCCTTGTGACATCCTGGGGACCCCTTTTGTCCCCAGGGCCCATTGTGACACTATAGGGACCCCCCCTTGTACCCAGTGACCATTGTGACACCGTGGGTGCCACCCTTGTCCGCAGGGCCCATTGTGACATCCTGGGGACACCCCCTTGTCCCCAGGGCCCATTTTGACATTCAGGGGACCCCCCATTGTCCCCAGGGCCCATTGTGACATCCTCGGCACCTCCTTGTCCCCAGGGCCCATTGTGACATTCAGGGGACCCCACATTGTCCCCAGGGCCCATTGTGACATCCTGGGGACCCCCCTTTGTCCCCAGGGCCCATTGTGACATCCTGGGGACCCCCCCTTGTCCCCAGGGCCCATTGTGACGTCCCAGGACCCCCTTTGTCCCCAGGGCCCATTGTGACATCCTGGGGGACCCTCCTTGTCCCCAGAGCCCATTGTGACATCCCAGGACCCCACTTTGTCCCCAGGGCTTATTGTGACACCATGGGAATCTCCCTTGTCCCCAGGGCCCATTGTGACATCCCATGACCCCCCTTTGTCCCCAGTGCTATTGTGAAATCCTGGGGACCCCTTTTGTCCCCAGGGCCCATTGTGGCACCATGGGGAACCCCTTTGTCACTGGGGGCCATTGTGACATTCCAGGATTCCACTTTGTCCCCAGGGCTCGTTCTGACACCTTGGGGACTCCCATTGTCCCCAGGGCCCATTGTGACGTCTTAGGACCCCCATTTTCCCCAGGCCCCATTGTGACATTCAGGGCACCCCCTTGTCCCCAGGGCCTATTGTGACATTCCGGGGACGCCTCTTTGTACCCAGGGCACACTGTGACATCCTGGGGACCCCCCCTTGTCACTGGGGCCCATTGTGACATCCTGGGCAACCCCATTGTCCCCAGGGCCCATTGTGACATCCTGGGCAACCCCATTGTCCCCAGGGCCCATTGTGACGTCGCAGGACCCCCCATTGTCCCCAGGACCCATTGTGACATTCAGGGGGCCCCTTTGTCACTGGGACCCATTGTGACATCCCAGGACCCCACATTGTCCCCAGGGCCCATTGTGACATCCTGGGGACCCCATTTTCCCCAGGACCCATTGTGACACTATGGGGACCCCCCCTTGTTCCCAGGGCCCATTGTGACACCGTGGGTACCACCCTTGACCGCAGGGCTCATTGTGACATCGCAGGACCCCCCTTTGTCCCCAGAGCCCATTGTGAAAACCAGGGGACACCCTTTGTCCCCAGGGCCCATTGTGACATCGCAGGACCACCCTGGTCCCCAGGGCCCATTGTGACATCCTGGGCACCCCTTTTGTCCCCACGGCCCATTGTGGCACTATGGGGACCCCCTTTGTCACTGGGGCCCATTGTGACATCCCAGGACCCCACTTTGTCCCCAGGGCTGATTGTGACGTCCCAGGGCCCCTCTGTGTCCCCAGGGCCCATGCTGACACTTTAGGGACCCCTATTTGTCCCCAGGGCCCATTGTGACATCCTGGAGACCCCCCCTTGTCCCCAGGGCCCATTGTGACGTCCCAGGACCCCCCATTGTTCCCAGGGCCCATTGTGATGTCCTGGGGAGCCCCCTCTGTTCCCAGGGCTCATTGTGACTTTCAGGGAACCCCCCCTTGTCCCCAGGGCTGATTGTGACGTCCTAGGACCCCTCTGTGTCCCCAAGGCCCATTGTGACATCCCATGACCCCCCTTTGTCCCCAGTGCTATTGCGAAATCCTGGGGACCCCTTTTGTCCCCAGGGCCCATTGTGACACCATGGGGAACCCCTTTGTCACTGGGGGCCATTGTGACATTCCAGGATTCCACTTTGTCCCCAGGGCTCGTTCTGACACCTTGGGGACTCCCATTGTCCCCAGGGCCCATTGTGACGTCTTAGGACCCCCCATTTTCCCCAGGCCCCATTGTGACATTCAGGGCACCCCGTTGTCCCCAGGGCCTATTGTGACATTCCGGGGACGCCTCTTTGTACCCAGGGCACACTGTGACATCCTGGGGACCCCCCCTTGTCACTGGGGCCCATTGTGACGTCCCAGGACCCCCCATTGTCCCCAGGGCCCATTGTGACATCCTGGGGATCCCTCCTTGTCCCCAGGGCCCATTGTGACGTCCCAGGACCCACCATTGTCCCCAGGGCCCATTGTGACATCCTGGGGATCCCTCCTTGTCCCCAGGGCCCATTGTGACGTCCCAGGACCCACCATTGTCCCCAGGACCCATTGTGACATTCAGGGGGCCCCTTTGTCCCCAGGGCCCATTGTGACGTCCCAGGACCCCCCATTGTCCCCAGGGCCCATTGTGACATCCTCAGCACCCCCTTGTCTTCAGGGCCCATTGTGACATTCAGGGGACCCCCCCTTGTCCCCAGGGCCCATTGTGACGTCCCAGGACCCGCCATTGTCCCCAGGGCCCATTGTGACATTCAGGGGCCTTGTTTGTCACTGGGGCCCATTGTGACATCCCAGGACCCCACATTGTCCCCAGGGCCCTTGTGACATCCTGGGGACACCCCCTTATCTCCAGGGCCCATTGTGACATCCTGGTAATCCCTCCTTGTCACTGGGGCCCATTTTGACATTCAGGGGACCCCCCATTGTCCCCAGGGCCCATTGTGACATCCTCTGCACCCCCTTGTCCCCAGGGCCCATTGTGACATTCAGGGGACCCCTCTTAGTCCCCAGGGCCCATTGTGACATCCTGGGGACCCCACTTGTCCCCAGGACCCATTGTGACACTATGGGGACCCCCCCTTGTGCCCAGTGCCCATTGTGACACCGTGGGTACCACCCTTGTCTGCAGGGCTCATTTTTTCAACCCAGGACCCCCCATTGTCCCCAGGGCCCATTGTGACATTCAGGGGACCCCCCTTTGTCCCCAGGGCCCATTCTGATACCGTGGGGACCCCCTTTGTCCCCAGGGCCCATTGTGACATGCTGGGGACGCTCTTTGTCCCCAGGGCCCATTGTGACATCCAGGGGACCCCCTTTGTCCCCAGGGCCCATTGTGGCACCATAGGGACCCCCTTTGTCACTGGGGCCCATTGTGAGATCCCAGGACCCCCCCTGCTCCCCAGGCCCCATTGTGACATCCTGGGGACCCCCCTTGTCCTCAGGGTCCATTGTGACAGCCCAGGACCTTACATTGTCCCCAGGGCCCATTGTGATATCTGGGGGACCCCCTTGTTCCCAAGGCCCATTGTGACATCCTGGGGCCATCCCCTTGCTCCCAGGGCCCGTTGTGGCACCGTGGGGACACCCCGTTTGTCCCCAGGGCCCATTGTGACATCCCAGGACCCCCCTTTGTACCCAGGGCCATTGTAGCACCATGGGGTCCCCTTTGACCCCATGGCCCATTGTGGCACCATGGCAACCCCTTTTGTCCCCAAGGCCCATTGTGACATTCTTGGGCCCCACTTTGTCCCCAGGGCCTATTGTGACACCGTGGGGACCCCTCCTTGTCACTGGGGACCCATTGTGACTCCATGGGGACCCCCCCTTGTCCTCAGGACTCATTCTCACATCCTGGACACCCCCCATTGTCCCCAGGGCCCATTGTGACATCCACTGCACCCCCTTGTCCCCAGGGCCCATTGTGACATTCAGGGGACCTCTCTTTGTCCACAGGGCCCATTGTGACATCCTGGGGACCCCCCCTTGTCCCCAGGGCCCATTGTGACATTCAGGGGACCCCCCTTTGTCCCCAGGGCCCATTGTGACATCCTGGGGACCCCCCCTTGTCCCCAGGGCCCATTGTGACGTCCCAGGACCCCCCACTGTCCCCAGGGCCCATTGTGACATTCAGGGGACCCCCCTTTGTCCACAGGGCCCATTCTGATACCGTGGGGACCCCCTTTGTCCCCAGGACCCATTGTGACATCCTGGGGACCCTCCTTGTCCCCAGAGCCCATTGTGACATCCTGGGGACCCCCTTTGTCCCCAGGGCCCATTGTGGCACCATGAGGTCCCTCTTTGTCACTGGGGCCCATTGTGACATCCCATGACCCCCCTTTGTCCCCAGTGCTATTGTGAAATCCTGGGGACCCCTTTTGTCCCCAGGGCCCATTGTGACACCATGGGGAACCCCTTTGTCACTGGGGGCCATTGTGACATTCCAGGATTCCACTTTGTCCCCAGGGCTCGTTCTGACACCTTGGGGACTCCCATTGTCCCCAGGGCCCATTGTGACATCCTGGGCAACCCCATTGTCCCCAGGGCCCATTGTGACATCCTGGGGACCCCCATTGTCCCCAGGGCCCATTGTGACATTCCAGGACCCCCCATTGTCCCCAGGGCCCATTGTGACATCCACTGCACCCCCTTCTCCCCAGGGCCCATTGTGACATTCAGGGGACCCCTCTTTATCCCCAGGGCCCATTGTGACATCCTGGGGACCCCCCCTTGTCGCTGGGGCTCATTGTGACGTCCCAGGACCCCCCATTGTCCCCAGGGCCCATTGTGACATCCTGGGGATCCCTCCTTGTCCCCAGGGCCCGTTGTGACGTCCCAGGACCCCCCATTGTCCCTAGGACCCATTGTGACATTCAGGGGGCCCCTTTGTCCTTGGGGCCCATTGTGACATCCCAGGACCCCACATTGTCCCCAGGACACATTGTCACATCCTGGGGACCCCACTTGTCCCCAGGACCCATTGTGACACTATGGGGACCCCCCCTTGTGCCCAGGGCCCATTGTGACACCGTGGGTACCACCCTTGTCCGCAGCGCTCATTGTGACATCCCAGGACCCCCCTTTGTCCCCAGGGCCCATTCTGATACCGTGGGGATCCCCTTTGTCCCCAGAGTCCATTGTGACATCCAGGGGACTCCCTTTGTCCCCAGGGCCCATTGTGACATCCCAGGACCCCCCATTGTCCCCAGGGCCCATTGTGACATCCTCGGCACCCCCTTGTGCCCAGGGCCCATTGTGACATTCAGGGGACCCCTCTTTGTCCCCAGGGCCCATTGTGACATCCTGGGGACCCCCTCTTGTCCCCAGGGCCCATTGTGACGTCCCAGGACCCCCCATTGTCCCCAGGGCCCATTGTGACATCCTGGGGATCCCTCCTTGTCCCCAGGGCCCATTGTGACGTCCCAGGACCCCCCATTGTCCCCAGGGCCCATTGTGACATTCAGGGGACCCCCTTTGTCACTGGGGCCCATTTTGACGTCCCAGGACCCCGCATTGTCCCCAGAGCCCATTGTGACATCCTGGAGACCCCCTTTGTCTCCAGGGCCCATTGTGACGTCCCAGGACCCCCCATTGTCCCCAGGGTCCATTGTTACATCCTGGGGACCCCCTTGTCACTGGGGACCCATTGTGACACCATGGGGACCCCCCCTTGTCCTCAGGGCCCATTGTGACATCCTGGGCATCCCCCCTGTCCCCCGGGACCATTGTAACACCGTGCGGATCCCCTTTGTCCCCAGGGCCCATTGTGACACTCTGGGGAACCCCCTTGTCCCCAGGTCCTACTGTTACGTCCCAGGAACCCCCATTGTCCCCAGGACCCATTGTGACACCTTGGGGACCCCCTTGTCACTGGAGACCCCTTGTGACAGCATGGGGACCACCCCTTGTCCTCAGGGCCTATTGTGAACATCCTGGGGAACCTCCATTGTCCCCAGAGCCCATTGTGAGTTCCTGGAGACCCCCTTTGTCCCCAGGGCCCATTGTGACATCCTGGGGTCCCCCCTTTGTCCCCAGGGCCCGTTGAAATGTCCCAGGATCACCGTTTGTCCCCAGGGTTCATTGTGACATCCTGGGGACCCCATTTGTCCCCACGGCCCATTGTGGCACCATGGGGAACCCCTTTGTCACTGGGGCCCATTGTGACATCCCAGGACCCCACTTTGTCCCCAGGGCTTATTGTGACACCATGGGGATCTACCTTGTCCCCAGGGCCCATTTTGACATCCCAGGACCCCCCTTTATCCCCAGTGCTATTGTGAAATCCTGGGGACCCCTTTTGTCCCCAGGGCCCATTGTGGCACCATGGGGAACCCCTTTGTCACTGGGGGCCATTGTGACATTCCAGGATTCCACTTTGTCCCCAGGGCTCGTTCTGACACCTTGGGGACTCCCATTGTCCCCAGGGCCCATTGTGACATCTGGGGAACGCCCTTGTCCCCAGGAGCCATCGTGGCACTGTGGGGACCCTCCTTGTCACTTGGGCCCATTGTGACACCATGGGGACCCCCCCTTTGTCTCCAGTACCCATTGTGACATCCTGGGGATCCCTCCTTGTCCCCCGGGCCCATTGTGACGTCCCAGGACCCCCCATTGTCCCCAGGGCCCATTGTGACATTCAGGGGGCCCCTTTGTCACTGGGGCCCATTGTGACATCCCAGGACCCCACATTGTCCCCAGGGCCCATTGTGACATCCTGGGGACCCCACTTGTCCCCAGGACCCATTGTGACACTATGGGAACCCCCCCTTGTGCCCAGAGCCCATTGTGACACTGTGGGTACCACCCTTGTCCGCAGGGCTCATTGTGACATTCTAGGACCCCACTTTGTCCCCAGGGCCTATTGTGACACCATGGGGAACCCTCCTTGTCACTGGGAACCCATTGTGACACCATGGGGACCCCCCCTTTGTCCCCAGTGCCCATTGTGACATCCTGCGCACCCCCCTTTGTCCCCAGGGCCCATTGTGACATCTAGGGGGACGCCCTTGTCCCCAGGACCCATCGTGGCACCGTGGGGACCCCCATTGTCCCCAGGGCCCATTGTGACGTCCCAGGACCCCCATTGTCCCCAGGGCCCATTTTGACATCCCAGGACCCCACTTTGTCCCCAGGGCTTATTGTGACACCATGGGGATCTCCCTTGTCCCCAGGGCCCATTGTGACATTCAGGGGCCCCCGTTTGTCACGGGGGCCCATTGTGACATCCCAGGACCCCACATTGTCCCCAGGGCCCATTGTGACTTTCAGGGGACCCCACTTGTCCCCAGGACCCATTGTGACACTATAGGGACCCCCCCTTGTGCCCAGTGCCCATTGTGACACCGTGGGTACCACCCTTGTCCGCAGGGCCCATTGTGACATCCTGGGGACACCCCCTTGTCCCCAGGGCCCATTGTGACATCCTGGGGATCCCTCCTTGTCCCCAGGGCCCATTGTGACGTCCCAGGACCCCCCATTGTCCCCAGGACCCATTGTGACATTCAGGGGACCCCCTTTGTCACTGGGGCCCATTGTGAAATCCCAGGACCCCACATTGTCCCCAGGGCCCATTGTGACATCCTGGGGACCCCCCCTTTGTCCCCAGTGCCCATTGTGACATCCTGCGGACCCCCCTTTGTCCCCAGGGCCCATTTTGACATTCAGGGGACCCACCATTGTCCTCAGGGCCCATTGTGAGGTCCCAGGACCCCCCATTGTCCCCAGGGCCCATTGTGACATCCTCGGCACCCCCTTGTCCCCAGGGCCCATTGTGACATTCAGGGGACCCCCCCTTGTGCCCAGGGCCCATTGTGAAACCGTGGGTACCACCCTTGTCTGCAGGGCTCATTGTGACATCCCAGGACCCCCCATTGTCCCCAGGGCCCATTGTGACATTCGGGGGACCCCACTTTGTCCCCAGGGCCCATTCTGATACCGTGGGGACCCCCTTTGTACCCAGGGCCCATTGTGACATGCTGGGGACGCCCTTTGTCCCCAGGGCCCATTGTGACATCCTGGGGACCCTCCTTGTCCCCAGAGCCCATTGTGACATCCAGGGTACCCCCTTTGTCCCCAGGGCCCATTGTGACATCCTGGGGACCCTCCTTATCCCCAGAGCACATTGTGACATCCAGGGGACCCCCTTTGTCCCCAGGGCCCATTGTGGCACCATAGGGACCCCCTTTGTCACTGGGGGCCATTGTGACATCCAAGGACCCCCCATTGTCCCCAGGGCACATTGTGATATCTGGGGGACCCCCTTGTTCCCAAGGCCCATTGTGACATCCTGGGGACCCCCCCTTGTCCCCAGGGCCCATTGTGACATCCCAGGACCCCCCATTGTCCCCAGGGCCCATTGTGACATCCTCGGCACCCCCTTGGTACCAGGGCCCATTGTGACATCCTGGGGACCCCCCCTTGTCCCCAGGGCCCATTGTGACGTCCCAGGACCCCCCATTGTCCCCAGGGCCCATTGTGACATTCTTGGTCCCCACTTTGTCCCCAGGGCCAATTGTGGCACCATAGGGACCCCGCCTTGTCCCCAGGGCCCATTGTGACATCCCTGGACCCCCCCTGGTCCCCAGGCCCCATTGTGACATCCTGGGGACCCCCTTTGTCCCAAGACTTCATTGTGACATCCTGGGGACCCCCCTTGTCCTCAGTGTCCATTGTGACAACCCAGGACCTTACATTGTCCCCAGGGCCCATTGTGATATCTGGGGGACCCCCTTGTTCCCAAGGCCCATTTTGACATCCTGGGGACCCACCCTTGTCCCCAGGGCCCATTGTGACATCCCAGGACCCCCCATTGTCCCCAGGGCCCATTGTGACATCCTCGGCACCCCCTTGTCCCCAGGGCCCATTGTGACATTCCGGGGACCCCTCTTTGTCCCCAGGGCCCATTGTGACGTCCCAGGACCCCCCATTGTCCCCAGGGCCCATTGTGACATCCTGGGGATCCCTCCTTGTCCCCAGGGCCCATTGTGACATTCAGGGGACCCCCCATTGTCCCCAGGGCCCATTGTGACATGCTCTGCACCCCCTTGTCCCCAGGGCCCATTGTGACATTCTTGGACCCCACTTTGTCCCCAGGGCCCATTGTGGCACCATAGGGACCCCCCTTTGTCCCCAGGGCCCATTGTGACATCGCAGGACCCCCCCTGGTCCCCAGGCCCCGTTGTGACATCCTGGGGATCCCTCCTTGTCCCCAGGGCCCGTTGTGACGTCCCAGGACCCCCCATTGTCCCCAGGACCTATTGTGACATTCAGGGGACCCCCTTTGTCACTGGGGCCCATTGTGACACCATGGAGACCCCCGCTTGTCCTCAGAGTCCATTGTGAGATCCTGGGCACCCCCCATTTTCCCCAGGACCCATTGTGACATCCTGGCCACCCCCTTGCTTCTAGGACCCGTTGTGGCACCATGGGGACACCCCCTTTGTCCCCAGGGCCCATTGTGACACTGTGGGGACCCCCCTTTGTCCCCAGGGCCCATTGTAGCACAATGGGGACCCCCTTTTACCCCAGGGCCCATTGTGACATTCAGGGGACCCCTCTTTGTCCCCAGGGCCCATTGTGAACATCCTGGGGACCCCCCCTTGTCCCCAGGGCCCATTGTGACGTCCCAGGACCCGACATTGTCCCCAGGGCCCATTGTGACATCCTCTGCACCCCCTTGTCCCCAGGGCCCATTGTGACGTCCCAGGACCCCCCATTGTCCCCACGGCCCATTGTGACATTCAGGGGACCCCACTTTGTCCCCAGGGCCCATTGTGACATCCTGGGGACCCCCTTTGTCGCCAGGGCCCATTGTGGCACCATGAGGACCCTCTTTGTCACTGGAGCCCATTGTGACATCCCATGACCCCCCTTTGTCCCCAGTGCTATTGTGAAATCCTGGGGACCCCTTTTGTCCCCAGGGCCCATTGTGGCACCATGGGGAACCCCTTTGTCACTGGGGGCCATTGTGACATTCCAGGATTCCACTTTGTCCCCAGGGCTCGTTCTGAACACCTTGGGGCCTCCCATTGTCCCCAGGGCCCATTGTGACATCCTGGGCAACCCCATTGTCCCCAGGGCCCATTGTGACATCTGGGGGACGCCCTTGTCCCCAAGACCCATCGTGGCACCGTGGGGACCCTCCTTGTCACTTGGGCCCATTGTGACACCATGGGGACCCCCCCTTTATCCCCAGTGCCCATTGTGACATCCTGCGGACCCCCCTTTTTCCTCAGGGCCCATTTTGACATTCAGGGGACCCACCATTGTCCCCAGGGCCCATTGTGAGGTCCCAGGACCCCCCATTGTCCCCAGGGCCCATTGTGACATTCAGGGGACCCCCCTTTGTCCCCAGGGCCCATTGTGACATCGTGGGGACCCCCTTTGTCCCAAGACTTCAGTGTGACATCCTGGGGTCCCCCCTTGTCCTCAGGGTCCATTGTGACAGCCCAGGACGTTACATTGTCCCCAGGGCCCATTGTGATATCTTGGGGACCCCCTTGTTCCCAAGGCCCATTGTGACATCCTGGGGACCCCCCCTTGTCCCCAGGGCCCATTGTGACACCCCAGGACCCCCCATTGTCCCCAGGGCCCATTGTGACATCCTCGGCACACCCTTGTCCCCAGGGCCCATTGTGACATCCTGGGGACCCCCCCTTGTCCCCAGGGCCTATTGTGACGTCCCAGGACCCCCCATTGTCCCCAGGGCCCATTGTGACATCCTGGGGATCCCTCCTTGTCCCCAGGGCCCATTGTGACATCCTCTGCACCCCCTTGTCCCCAGGGCCCATTGTGACATTCAGGGGACCCCTCTTTGTCCCCAGGGCCCATTGTGACATCCTGGGGACCCCCCCTTGTCCCCAGGGCCCATTGTGACATCCTGGGGACCCCCCCTTGTCCCCAGGGCCCATTGTGACGTCCCAGGTCCCCCCATTGTCCCCAGGGCCCATTGTGACATCCTGGGGATCCCTCCTTGTCCCCAGGGCCCATTGTGACATCCCAGGACCCCCCATTGTCCCCAGGACCTATTGTGACATTCAGGGGACCCCCTTTGTCACTGGGGCCCATTGTGACACCATGGAGACCCCCGCTTGTCCTCAGGCTCCATTGTGACATCCTGGGCACCCCCCATTTTCCCCAGGACCCATTGTGACATCCTGGCCACCCCCTTGCTTCTAGGACCCGTTGTGGCACCATGGGGACACCCCCTTTGTCCCCAGGGCCCATTGTGACATCCCAGGACCCCCCTTTGTCCCCAGGGCCCATTGTAGCACCATGGGGACCCCCTTTGACCCCAGGGCCCATTGTGGTACTATGGCAACCCCTTTTGTCCCCAGGGCCCATTGTGACATTCTTGGACCCCACTTTGTCCCCAGGACCTATTGTGACACCATGGGGACCCCTCCTTGCCACTGGGGACCCATTGTGACACCATGGGGACCCCCCCTTGTCCTCAGGAGTCATTCTGACATCCTGGACACCCCCATTGTCCCCAGGGCCCATTGTGACATCCACTGCACCCCCCTGTCCCCAGGGCCCATTGTGACATTCAGGGGACTCCTCTTTGTCCCCAGGGCCCATTGTGACATCCTGGGGACCCCCCCTTGTCCCCAGGGCCCATTGTGACGTCCCAGGACCCCCCATTGTCCCCAGGGCCAATTGTGACATCCTGGGGATCCCTCCTTGTCTTCAGGGCCCATTGTGATGTCCGAGGACCCCCCATTGTCCCCAGGGCCCATTGTGACATCCTCTGCACCCCCTTGTCCCCAGGGCCCATTGTGACATTCAGGGGACCCCTCTTTGTCCCCAGGGCCCATTGTGACATCCTGGGGATCCCTCCTTGTCCCCAGGGCCCATTGTGACGTCCCAGGACCCCCCATTGTCCCCAGGACCTATTGTGACATTCAGGGGACCCCCTTTGTCACTGGGGCCCATTGTGACACCATGGGGACCCCCCTTGTCCTCAGGACTCATTCTCACATCCTGGACACCCCGCATTGTCCCCAGGGCCCATTGTGACATCCACTGCAACCCCTTGTCCCCAGGGCCCATTGTGACATTCAGGGGACCCCTCTTTGTCCCCAGGGCCCATTGTGACATCCTGGGGACCCCCCCTTGTCCCCAGAGCCCATTGTGACGTCCCAGGACCCCCCATTGTCCCCAGGACCCATTGTGACACTATGGGGACCCCCCCTTTTGCCCAGGGCCCATTGTGACCCCGTGGGTACCACCCTTGTCCGCAGGGCCCATTGTGACATCCTGGGGATACCCCCTTGTCCCCAGGGCCCATTGTGACATTTAGGGGACCCCCCTTGTCCCCAGGGCCCATTCTGATACCGTGGGGACCCCCTTTGTCCCCAGGGCCCATTGTGACATGCTGGGGATCCTCTTTGTCCCCAGGGCCCATTGTGACATCCTGGGGACCCTCCTTGTCCCCAGAGCCCATTGTGACATCCAGGGGACCCCCTTTGTCCCCAGGGCCCATTGTGGCACCATAGGGACCCCCTTTGTCACTGGGGCCCATTGTGACATCCCAGGACCCCCCCTGGTCCCCAGGGCCCATTGTGACATCCTGGGGACCCCCTTTGTCCCAAGACTTCATTGTGACATCCTGGGGACCCCCCTTGTCCTCAGGGTCCATTGTGACAGCCCAGGACCTTACATTGTCCCCAGGGCCCATTGTGATATCTGGGGGACCCCCTTGTTCCCAAGGCCCATTGTGACATCCTGGGGACCCCCCCTTGTCCCCAGGGCCCATTGTGACATCCCAGGACCTTACTTTGTCCCCAGGGCCCATTCTGACATCCTGGCGACCCCCCGTTGTCCCCAGGGCCCATTGTGACATCCTCGGCACCCCCTTGTCCCCAGGGCCCATTGTGACATTCAGGGGACCCCTCTTTGTCCCCAGGGCCCATTGTGACATCCTGGGGATCCCTCCTTGTCCCCAGGGCCCATTGTGACGTCCCAGGACCCCCCATTGTCCCCAGGGCCCATTGTGACATTCAGGGGACCCCCTTTGTCACTGGGGCCCATTGTGACATCCCAGGACCCCACATTGTCCCCAGGGCCCATTGTGACATCCTGGGGACCCCCTTGTCCCCAGGACCCATCATGTACACCATGGGGACCCTCCTTGTCACTGGGGACCCATTGTGACACCATGGGGACCCCCCCTTGTCCTCAGGGCCCATTGTGACATCCTGGGCATCCCCCTTTGTCCCCAGGGCCCATTGTGACACTGTGGGGAACCCCCTTGTCCTCAGGGCCTATTGTTACGTCCCAGGACCCCCCATTGTCCCCTGGGCCCATTGTGACACCTTGGGGACCCCCTTGTCACTGGAGACCCATTGTGACACCTTGGGGACCCCCTTGTCACTGGAGACCCATTGTGACAGCATGGGGACCACCCCTTGTCCTCAGGGCCTATTGTGAACATCCTGGGGAACCTCCATTGTCCCCAGAGCCCATTGTGAGTTCCTGGAGACCCCCTTGTCCGCAGGTCCCATTGTGACATCCTGGGGAGCCTCTTTGTCCCCACGGCCCATTGTGACATCCTGGGGACCTCCTTGTCCCCAGGACCCATCCTGGCACTGTGGAGACCTCCCTTGTCACTGGGGACCCATTGTGACACCATGGGGACCTCCCATTGTCCTCAGGGCCCATTGAGACATCCTGGGGACCCCCTTTGTCACTGGGGACCCATTGTGACATCCCAGGAACCCCATTGTCCCAAGGGCCCATTGTGACATCCTGGGGACCCCTCTTTGTCTCCAGGACATATTGTGACACCGTGGGGACCACATTAGTCCCCAGGGCCCATTGTGACATCCTAGGAATCCCCTCTTGTCCCCAGGGCCCATTGTGACATCCTGGGGACACCCCCTTTGTCCCCAGTGCCCATTGTGACATCCTGCGGACCCCCCTTTGTCCCCAGGGCCCATTTTGACATTCAGGGGACCCACCATTGTCCTCAGGGCCCATTGTGAGGTCCCAGGACCCCCCATTGTCCCCAGGGCCCATTGTGACATCCTCGGCACCCCCTTGTCCCCAGGGCCCATTGTGACATTCAGGGGACCCCACATTGTCCCCAGGGCCCATTGTGACATCCTGGGGACCCCACTTGTCCCCAGGACCCATTGTAACACTATGGGGACCCCCCCTTGTGCCCAGGGCCCATTGTGACACCGTGGGTACCACACTTGTCTGCAGGGCTCATTGTTTCATCCCAGGACCCCCCATTGTCCCCAGGGCCCATTGTGACATTCAGGGGACCCCCCTTTGTCCCCAGGGCCCATTCTGATACCGTGGGGACCCCCTTTGTCCCCAGGGCCCATTGTGACATGCTGGGGACGCTCTTTGTCCCCAGGGCCCATTGTGGCACCATAGGGACCCCCTTTGTCACTAGGGCCCATTGTGACATCCCAGGACCCCCCCTAGTCCCCAGGGCCCATTGTGACATCCTGGGGACGCTCTTTGTCCCCAGGGCCCATTGTGACATCCTGGGGACCCTTCTTGTCCCCAGAGCCCATTGTGACATCCAGGGGACCCCCTTTGTCCCCAGGGCCCATTGTGGCACCATAGGGACCGCCTTTGTCACTGGGGCCCATTGTGACATCCTGGGGACCCCCCCTGGTCCCCAGACCCCATTGTGACATCCTGGGGACCCCCTTTGTCCCAAGACTTCATTGTGACATCCTAGGGACCCCCCTTGTCCCCAGGGCCCATTGTGACATCCCAGGACCCCCCATTGTCCCCAGAGCCCATTGTGACATCCTCGGCACCCCCTTGTCCCCAGGGCCCATTGTGACATCCTGGGGACCCCCCCTTCTTCCCAGGGCCCATTGTGACGTCCCAGGACCCCCCATTGTCACCAGGGCCCATTGTGACATCCTGGGGATCCCTCCTTGTCTCCAGGGCCCATTGTGATGTCCCAGGACCCCCCATTGTCCCCAGGGCCCATTGTGACATCCTCTGCACCCCCTTGTCCCCAGGGCCCATTGTGACATTCAGGGGAGCCCTCTTTGTCCCCAGGGCCCATTCTGACATCCTGGGGATCTCTCCTTGTCCCCAGGGCCCATTGTGACGTCCCAGGACCCCCCATTGTCCCCAGGACCTATTGTGACATTCAGGGGACCCCCTTTGTCACTGGGGCCCATTGTGACACCATGGAGACCCCCGCTTGTCCTCAGGGTCCATTGTGACATCCTGGGCACCCCCTTGCTCCCAGGGCCCGTTGTGACATCCTCTGCACCCCTTTGTCCCCAGGGCCCATTGTGACATCCCAGGACCCCCCTTTGTCCCCAGGGCCCATTGTAGCACCATGGGGACCCCCTTTGTCCCCAGGGCCCATTGTGACATCCCAGGACCCCCCTTTGTCCCCAGGGCCCATTGTACCACCATGGGGACCCCCTTTGACCCCAGGGCCCATTGTGGCACCATGGCAACCCGTTTTGTCCCCAGGGCCCATTGTGACATTCTTGGACCCCACTTTGTCCCCAGGGCCTATTGTGACACCATGGGGACCCCTCCTTGTCACTGGGGACCCATTGTGACACCATGGGGACCCCCCCTTGTCCTCAGGACTCATTCTCACATCCTGGACACCCCCCATTGTCCCCAGGGCCCATTGTAACATCCACTGCACCCCCTTGTCCCCAGGGCCCATTGTGACATTCAGGGGACCCCTCTTTGTCCCCAGGGCCCATTGTGACATCCTGGGGACCCCCCCTTGTCCCCAGGGCCCATTGTGACGTCCCAGGACCCGACATTGTCCCCAGGGCCCATTGTGACATCCTCTGCACCCCCTTGTCCCCAGGGCCCATTGTGACGTCCCAGGACCCCCCCTTGTCCCCAGGGCCCATTGTGACGTCCCAGGACCCCCCTTTGTCCCCAGGGCCCATTGTGACATGCTGGGGACCCTCCTTGTCCCCAGGGCCCATTGTGACATCCAGGGGACCCCCTTTGTCCCCAGGGCCCATTGTGGCACCATGAGGACCCTCTTTGTCACTGGAGCCCATTGTGCCATCCCATGACCCCCCTTTGTCCCCAGTGCTATTGTGAAATCCTGGGGACCCCTTTTGTCCCCACGGCCCATTGTGACATCCTGCGGACCCCCCTTTGTCCTCAGGGCCCATTGTGACATCCCAGGACCCCCCATTGTCCCCAGGGCCCATTGTGACATCCTCGGCACCCCCTTGTCCCCAGGGCCCATTGTGACGTCCCAGGACCCCCCATTGTCCCCAGGGCCCATTGTGACATCCTGGGGATCCCTCCTTGTCCCCAGGGCCCATTGTGACGTCCCAGGACCCCCCATTGTCCCCAGGGCCCATTGTGACATTCAGGGGCCCCCGTTTGTCACTGGGGCCCATTGTGACATCCCAGGACCCCACATTGTCCCCAGGGCCCATTGTAACACTATAGGGACCCCCCCTTGTCCCAGTGACCATTGTGACACCGTGGGTACCACCCTTGTCCGCAGGGCCCATTGTGACATCCTGGGGACACCCCCTTGTCCCCAGGACCCATTGTGACATTCAGGGGACCCCCTTTGTCACTGGGGCCCATTGTGAAATCCCAGGACCCCACATTGTCCCCAGGGCCCATTGTGACATCCTGGGGACCCCCCCTTTGTCCCCAGTGCCCATTGTGACATCCTGCGGACCCCCTTTTGTCCCCAGGGCCCATTTTGACATTCAGGGGACCCACCATTGTCCTCAGGGCCCATTGTGCGGTCCCAGGACCCCCCATTGTCCCCAGGGCCCATTGTGACATCCTCGGCACCCCCTTGTCCCCAGGGTCCATTGTGACACTATGGGGACCCCCCCTTGTGCCCAGGGCCCATTGTGACACTGTGGGTACCACCCTTGTCTGCAGGGCTCATTGTGACATCCCAGGACCGCCCATTGTCCCCAGGGCCCATTGTGACATTCAGGGGACCCCCCTTGTCCCCAGGGCCCATTCTGATACCGTGGGGACCCCCTTTGTCCCCAGGGCCCATTGTGACATCCTGGGGACCCTCCTTGTCCCCAGAGCCCATTGTGACATCCAGGGGACCCCCTTTGTCCCCAGGGCCCATTGTGGCACCATAGGGACCCCCTTTGTCACTGCTGCCCATTGTGAGATTCCAGGACCCCCGCTTTGTCCCCAGGGCCCATTGTGACATCCTGGGGACCCCCTTTGTCCCAAGACTTCATTGTGACATCCTGGGGACCCCCCTTGTCCTCAGGGTCCATTGTGACAGCCCAGGACCTTACATTGTCCCCAGGGCCCATTGTGATATCTGGGGGACCCCCTTGTTTCCAAGGCCCATTGTGACACCCTGGGGACTCCCATTGTCCCCAGGGCCCATTGTGACATCCCAGGACCCCCCATTGTCCCCAGGGCCCATTGTGACATCCTCTGCACCCCCTTGTCCCCAGGGCCCATTGTGACATTCAGGGGACCCCTCTTTTTCCCCAGGGCCCATTTTGACATCCTGGGGACCCCCCCTTGTCCCCAGGGCCCATTGTGACGTCCCAGGACCCCCCATTGTCCCCAGGACCCATTGTGACACTATGGGGACCCCCCGTTGTGCCCAGGGCCCATTGTGACACCGTGGGTACCACCCTTGTCCGCAGGGCTCATTGAGACATCCCAGGACCCCCCATTGTCCCCAGGGCCCATTGTGACATTCAGGGGACCCCCCTTTGTCCCCAGGGCCCATTCTGATACCGTGGGGACCCCCTTTGTCCCCAGGGCCCATTGTGACATCCTGGGGACCCCCCCTTGTCCCCAGGGCCCATTGTGACGTCCCAGGACCCCCCATTGTCCCCAGGGCCCATTGTGATATGCTGGGGAGCCCTCTTTGTCCCCAGGGCCCATTGTGAAATTCAGGGGACCCCAACTTGTCCCCAGGGCCCATTGTGACATCCTGGGGACCCCATTGTCACCAGAGCCCATTGTGATATCCTGGCGACCGCCCTTTGTCCCCAGGGCCCATTGTGACATCCTGGGTCCCCCTTTGTCCCTGTCGAGGGTTAAGATTGCGGGGTGACAATCAAACCCTGGCAGATGTGTTGTCAACCTCCTCTGCCCCCCACTTCCCCCTTTTGCCCCTCCCTCTCCCCCCTTCCCACTCAGCACAGGCGATCGGGAGGGGAAGAAGCACAGAGGGGAGAGAGTTGGAAAAGTTCAAGATGTTTTACTGATGCTACTGATGAGAACAGAGAAAATAATACAAATATACAAAACCCATCTTGTAAGTCTGAGCAACTGCAGAGCCAGCACCCAAAGTCCTGGATCAGACTCTGCAGCCAACCGGAGCTGGATTCAGTCTCTCACTGGCCTCCGTTCGCAGGGACGACCAGCAAGGTCCTCTCCTGATGTCGGCCATGAGGAAAAAAGGGAGAAAGGGAAAAGGGGCGAGATCCTCGTGATCTCCCACTTTTATATGAAGTATTCACGTGAATGGAATGTTATTCACCGTTGGTCAGTCTCTCGATCACCGGTTTCTCGTTGCCCCTCTCGCGAGATGTCCATCTGTGCTTGTCAATAAGTTTGCATTCCCTTGCTGGGTTTAACCAAAACATGTGTCTGGTTCTCCAGGAAAATGCAGCTGACATGAAGGCTTTGGCTGACAGGCAAATTCACTAAAAGAGAAACTTGTTTTTAACAAAACCAGGACATTCCACCCCTTATCATATGACATTCACTGAATACTTAAACCTTATCAATACAATCTATCAATACAATCTAATTAATCACTACTACTATATATATATACATATGTACATATATACACAGGAGTAATTAATCAGTGGACCATCCTTTGAAAAGTTCATTAAGGTCATTTTGTCACCACAGTCTCCCAGGGCAGGGAAAATGGTCCAAGTGCATCTCATGACCCCTGTTGGTGGGTTAAGGACACCAACTTCCAAGAAGGTGTCGGGCGCCACTCGAAGAAGCCAGCGCTGGTTTCATCACCATTGTCTTGATCTGAAAGACACTTATTAAACATTGTTAGTGCGGCAATTCACATCGTACAGTTCAGCATTGCATATTTTCACCTAAAATCCAATCCCCTTGAGGTGCACACCGAACTTCTCCATCCTTAAGCATCACCCACCAGGTGCTGCCAGGTCCCTGGGCAAAAACAATCCCACGAATAGGTTTGCCTGTGCCTGAGGCAGGAGGAACCCAGACTGCCTTTCCTAAGATATTTTCCATGTGTACTACAGGGACTTTATCTCCTTCTACAGTCCATAGAATTTCTGATTGGGCAGGCCCGGCTCGATTGGTTGATCCCCTGGTGTTGCCCAACCAAGTGGCTTTTGCTAAATGTGAATCCCAGTTTTTAAAGGCCCCACCACCCAGTGCCTTTAGTGTAGTTTTTAACAAACCATTGTACCTTTCAGTTTTCCCAGAGGCTGGTGCATGATATGGAATATGATACACCCACTCAATACCATGTTCTTTGGCCCAATTGTCTATAATACTGGTTTTGAAATGAGTACCATAGTCTGATTCAATTCTTTCTGGCGTACCCGGCCACCAAAGGACTTGCTTCTCAAGGCCCAAGATGGTATTTCGGGCTGTAGCAGGAGGTACGGCAGATGTTTCCAACCATCCAGTGGTTGCTTCCACCATTGTAAGTACATAACGCTTACCTTGACGTGTTTGTGGAAGTGTAATATAATCAATCTGCCAAGCTTCTCCATACTTACACTTTAACCATCGCCCCCCATACCATACAGGCTTTAACCGTTTTGCTTGTTTGATTTCGGCGCAAGTTTCACATTCATGAATAACCTGTGAAACAGTGTCCATAGTTAAATGCACCCCTCGATCACGAGCCCATTTTCATGTTGCATCTCTACCTTGATGCCCTGAAGCACCATGGGCCCACCGAGCTAGGAAAAGTTCACCTTTATGTTGCCAGTCCAAGTCCACCTCAGCTACTTTAATCTTAGCAGCTTGATCCGCTTGTTGGTTGTTTCGATGTTCCTCGGTGGCTCGACTTTCAGGCACATGAGCATCTACATGACCAACTTCCCCAGGCAGGCTCTCCAGCCGAGCAGCAATGTCTTCCCACAGCGTGGTTCCCAATGGTTTCACCTCTGCGCTGCCAGTTGCTTTTCTTCCATTGCCGTAGCCACCCCCACAAGGCATTTGCTCCCATCCATGAGTCAGTATAGAGACAAAGCATTGGCCACTTCTCTCGTTCGGCAATGTCCAAAGCCAGCTGGATGGCTTTCACTGCTGCAAACTGACTGGATTCACCTTGTCCTTCAGTGGCTTCTGTCACTTGTCGTGTGGGACTCCACACAGCAGCTTTCACCTTCGATGTTTTCCTACAGACGACAGGATCCACCTGTGAACAGTGCACACTGCTTATCAGTCTCTGAAAGCAGATTATATGGTGGTGCTTCTTCAGCACGTTTTACTTCCTCCTCATCTGCAGACATCCCAAAGTCTTTGCTTTCTGGCCAGTCTGTAATCACTTCTAATATCCCTGGACGGTTGGGACTTCCAATCCGAGCTCATTGCGTGATCAGTGCAATCCATTTACTCCATGTAACTTCGGTGCCATGATGTGGAGAGGGAACCGTCCCTTTGCACACCCAGCTCAGCACCGGCAGTCGAGGTGCAGGAGGAGCTGTGCTTCAGTGCCCATCACTTCTGAAGCAGCTCCAACTCCTTCATATGCTGCCAGTCTCTCCTTTTCAGTTGCAGTACAGTTGGCCTCAGATCCTTTGTATCCTCGACTCCAAAAACCTAAGGGTCGACCTCGGGTTTCTCCTGGTGCTTTGTGCCAGAGGCTCCAGGTAAGTCCATTATCTCCGGCTGCGGTGTAGAGCACATTTTTAACATCTGGTCCGGTTCGGACTGGTCCAAGGGCCACCGCATGAGTTATCTCACGCTTCATTTGTTCAAAGGCTTGGCGTTGTTCAGGGCCCCACTCAAATTGGTTCTTTTTTACGAGTCACTCGATAGAGAGGCTCACAATGTGGCTGTAGTCAGGAATGTGCATTCTCCAAAAACCTACAACGCCCAAGAAAGTCTGTGTCTCCTTTTTATTAGTAGGTGGAGACATTGCTGTAGTTTTGTTGATCACATCCACTGGGATCTGACGACGGCCATCTTGCCATTTTATTCCTAAAAACTGGATCTCCCGTGCAGGTCCCTTGACCTTGCTCCGTTTTATGGCAAAACCAGCATCCAAAAGAATATGAATTATTCTCTCACCTTTTTTGAAGACTTCTTTCGCTGTGTCGCCCCATACGATGATGTCATCAATGTATTGCAAGTGTTCTGGAGCTTCACCTTGCTCCAGCGTGGTCTGGATCAGTCCATGGCAGATGGTAGCACTGTGTTTCCACCCCTGGGGCAAGCGATTCCATGTGTACTGGATGCCCCTCCAGGTGAAAGCAAACTGCGGCCTGCACTCTGCTGCTGCAGGAATAGAGAAAAATGCATGAGCAATGTCAATTGTAGCATCGCACTTCACTGCCTTTGACTCCAGTTCAAATTGCAGTTCTAGCATGTCAGGCACAGCAGCACTCAGTGTGCTGTAACTTCATTCAGGCCACGATAGCCTACAGTTGGTCTCCACTCGTCATTAGACTTACGCACTGGCCAGACTGGGCTGTTAAAAGGTGAGCGAGTCTTACTGATCACACCCTGGCTTTCCAATTGACGGATCGGCTTCTGGATAGGAATCCAAGAGTCTCGATTGGTGCGATATTGCCGGCGATGCACCCTCGTGGTAGCAATTGGCACTGCTGATCGTCAACCATCAGCAGTCCTACAACAGAAGGGTCATCTGAAAGACCAGGCAAATCAGACAGTTGTTCAGTTTTCTCAGTGTCCACAGCTGCTATACCAAATGCCCACCTATACCCTTTTGGGTCCTTAAAATACCCTCTCCTGAGGTGGTCTGTGCCAAGGATGCACAGAGCATCTGGACCAGTCACAATGGGATGCTTTTGCCAGTTTTTTCCAGTTAGGCTCATTTCAGCCTCTGCAACAGTCAGCTCCTGGGATCCCCCAGTCACTCCAACAATATTGATGGGTTGCGTTCCTTTATAATTAGAAGGAATTATTGTGCACTGAGCACCAGTGTCCACTAAAGCTTTGTACTCCTGGGGTTGTGTTGTACCAGGCCATTGTATTTGTACAGTCCAATAGACTCTGTTATCCCTTTCCTCCACCTGGTTGGAGGCAGGGCACCTCTAATTCCTGTTTTGCACAGTCTCCGGGTGTGAATTAGAGGTTCCTTCAAGAGCATCAGAATCTCTTCTGCTCCTTTTGTAAACTGGAGCAGCCACCTTCCTAGGAGTTTTTCCTTTTATCTCACGTACTCGTTCCTGAAGTTCTGAGGTCGGCCTTCCATGCCACTTGTTCATGTTTTCTCCCTGCTCATGTAGGAAGAACCACAGTGAACCTCTTTTTGTGGGCTGTCTCTGCCCTCTCTCGAGATTGGAAACGCCTTCTCCTAACAGCTGAAACATAGGTTTGTGCAGGTCGTGAACGGTACGAGTCTGCTCTGAGCTCTTGGATTTCTTGCAGCAGCTTTTCAAACCGATCATCAGATTTTTCACACAGTTTCTCCACAGCGGAGACACAAGCCCGTAGAGAACCAGCAAGGCTGTCCTCAAAGTTCCGGAGCTGCTCAATCACTTCATTAATTTCTTGTGCACCTCTAGCTGACCAGACCATTCCTGCCAATGACTTAGCATATGCAGGTGGTGCACTTTGTACAAATCTGCGCCACATAGATTTTGTACAATTGATTCTATCTGGGTCTGTCCCCTCTTGGCTGTTTGGTCCTAGATAGATGATCTCTCGCACAGCTCATTCTCTCAGGAACTGGATACCTCTCTCCATAGTATTCCATTTCCCTAACGTGGATATACAATCTTCCTTGTAGGGAAATCTGACTTTCATAGCTGCAGGAGTCGGGTCCAGAGAGTAGCGGCATTAGACTCTCTTGAAATTGCCCTATCAATGGTGGAATCTTTTGACAGAGATCCCGGCTGCCTGGCTTCACCACCTTCTAATTCAATTGTTTCTGCCCCATTGTCCCAGCATCGCAGCAGCCAGGTTAAAATATTCTCGCCTTCACGACGACCGAAGTCTTTTCGCAGGTCTCTCAGCTCACCTGGAGAAAAGGACCGAGTGGTGGTCACTTCATCTCCACCCTGTCCTGATGATGATGCCCCTTGGGTTGATGTTGGCCCTGTGCCATCACCTGCTGCACGGGTGGTCTTTCTAGTGACTTTCTTACAACCAGCAACTGATGCTGATATGGGTTCACCATCATTTGATTCATTTTCAGAGTCTGAATGACTGTCACAGTGATTGCTGTGGTTACAGCAGCAACAGTGCCCAGTGTGTGAAGGCGGGGGGGCTGCCTTGTCAGCCTTTGAGGCTGGAGAAGTAACGTTATCTGCAGCGCCCTTGGCAGAGGAGCAATGCGGAGGAGCTGGAGCTTCAGCCTGCGAAGCCGCGGTTGGGGGGGCAGTGGCTGCAGCAGCAGCTTTGGCTGTTTTGCCTTTTCTCGAGCGGCCAGGAGTGCTTTTTGCTAAAGCTTCCGAAGGCGCACCGCAAATCTCAGGACTAAGAAGAGACGCAAACCTCCTATTGAACCTCATTTCTCTTAACAGTAACACAAACTGACACACATTCAGCAAACCAGATAACACCATCACAGTTCTATCAAAGCTCCAAGGGTATTCAAAGTTCTCTAAAACATTTGCAAACTGTCCCAGCGAAATCACAAAAGTATTGTTAGTCAGCCTTTCTAAAGATTCGCTTGACCAATTAGCAAATATAGAGCCATTCTGCTCTTTAATCTCTCCTGGAGGTTTTTCAAGGTAAAGCAAAAACGAGTAAAAATACATTAGCGGCTGCAGTATAATGAAATAAACCAGTGCCAAACCACACAGGATCATCATCACGACTAAATAATATCCGAATCAAACAGACGCGCGAGTATCACAACTCTATGAGCTGGCACCGTGCCAAGAAAATTGGAAGGTACGTCAGAGCAGTAGAAAAGCCAAAAATCTCCAAATTTACCCCGTTCTCTGGCCCCACGTTGGGCGCCAATTATCTGTCGAGGGTTAGGATTGCGGGGTGACAATCAAACCCTGCCAGATGTGTTGTCAACCTCCTCTCTCCCCCCAATTCCCCCTTTTGCCCCTCCCTCTCCCCCCTTCCCACTCAGCACAGGCGATCGGGAGGGGAAGAAGCACAGAGGGGAGAGAGCTGGAAAAGTTCAAGATGTTTTACTGATGCTACTGATGAGAACAGAGAAAATGATACAAATATACAAAACCCATCTTGTAAGTCTGAGCAACTGCAGAGCCAGCACCCAAAGTCCTGGATCAGACTCTGCAGCCAACCGGAGCTGGATTCAGTCTCTCACTGGCCTCCGTTCACAGGGACGACCAGCAAGGTCCTCTCCTGATGTCGGCCATGAGGGGAAAAGGGAGAAAGGGAAAAGGGCCGAGATCCTCGTGATCTCCCACTTTTATATGAAGTATTCACGTGAACGGAATGTTATTCACCGTTGGTCAGTCTCTCGATCACCAGTTTCTCGTTGCCCCTCTCGCGAGATGTCCATCTGTGCTTATCAATAAGTTTTCATTCCCTTGCTGGGTTTAACCAAAACATGTGTCTGGTTCTCCAGGAAAATGCAGCTGACATGAAGGCTTTGGCTGACAGGCAAAATTCACTAAAAGAGAAACTTGTTTTTAACAAAACCAGAACACACCCCCACACACTGCACCCCAAATCCTGCACCCCCAAATCCTCCAGCCCCATGTCCCAAACCCCCAAACCCTGCACCCTCAAGTCTTGCACCCTAATTCTGCCTCCCCAAGACCTGCACCCCCAAACCCTGCACCCCCAAACCCTGTACCCCAAATCCTGACCCCCACAAGTTGCACCCTAAAAACCTGCACCCCAAATCCTGTCCTACCCAACCCTTCACACCAAACCCCTTCACCCCAAGATCCTGCTGCCCTAAACCCTGCACCCCAAAATCATCCCTCCCAACCCTGCCCCCCAAACCCTGTCCCCCTAAAGCCTGACCCCGAAACCCTGCTCCCCAAAACCCTGCTACCCCCAATCTTGCACCCCCCAACTCTGCACCCCCAGATCCTGCTGCTCCAAACCCTGCACCCCCAAATCCTCCAGCCCCACGTACCGATCTCCCAAACCCTGCACCCCACAACCCCTTCACCCCCAAATCCTGCACCCCCAGCCCTACCGCTTAAACTTTCCACCCCCAAATCCTGCCCTACCAAGCCCCCCACCCCAAACCCCTGCACCCCAAGATCCTGCTCCCCTAAACCCTGCACCCCCATATCCTCCTTCCCCAAACCCTGCACCCCAAAACACTGCACTCCAAACCACTGCACCCCTAAATCCTGCAACCCCAAATCCTGGCCCCCAAACCCGGCACCCCAAACTCCTGCACCCAAAGATCCTACTGCCCTAAACCCTGAACCCCCAAATCCTGCACCCCTGGAACCTGCAACCCCAGACTCTGCAGCCACAAATCAGGCCCCGCAAAATCCTTGCACCCCCAAATCCTGCACCACCTAATCCTCCAACCCCCTAACACAACCCCCTAAACCCTTCTCCCCAGGGTCCATTGTGACACCCTGGGGATCCCCCTTGTCCCCAGGGCCCATTGTGACACCATGGGGGACCCCCTTCTCACTGAGGACCCCATTGTGACACCATGGGGACCTCCCCTTGTCCTCAGGGCCCATTGTGACATCCTGGGGACTCCCCTTTGTCCCCAGGGCCCATTGTGGCACCATGGGGACCCCCTTTGTCCCCAGGGCCAATTGTGACATCCCAGGACCCCCCTTTGTCCCCAGGGCCCATTGTGACAGGGTGGAGATCCCCCTTGTCCCCAGGCCTGTTGTGATGTCCCAGGACTCCCCATTGTCCCCAGGGCCCATTGTGACACCTTGGGGACCCCCCTTGTCCTAAGGGCCCATTGTGACATCCTGGGGACCCCCTTGTCCCCAGGGCCCATAGTGAAGTCCCAGGACCCCCTTTGTCCCCAGGGCCCATAGTGACATCCTGGGGACCACCCTTGTCACTGGGGACCCATTGTAACACTATGGGGACCCCCCCTTGTCCCCAGAGCCCATTGTGACATCCTGGGGACCCCGCCTTGTCCCCAGAGCCCATTGTGACATCCTGGGGACCCCCTTTTTCCCCAGGACCCATTGTGGCACCATTGGGACCCCCTTTGTCACTGGGGCCCATTGTGACGTCCTGGGGACCCCCTTTGTCCCCAGGGCCCATTGTGACGTCCCCGGATCCCCCATTGTCCCCAGAGCCCATTGTGACATCCTGGGGACCCCCATTGTCCACAGGGCCCATTGTGACATTCAGGGGACAGCCTTTGTCCCTAGGGCCCATTGTGACACCGTCGGGACCCCCGTTGTCCCCAGGGCCCATTGTGACATCCCAGGACCCCTCATTGTCTCCAGGGCCCATTGTGACATACTGGGGACTCCCCTTTGTCCCCAGAGCCCATTGTGACACCGTGGGGACCCCCTTTGTCCACAGGGCCCATTGTGGTATCTAAGGACCCCCCAATTGTGCCCAGGGTTCATTGTAACATATCAGGACGTCCCATTGTCCCCAGGGCCCATTGTGACGTCCCAGGACCCCCCGTCATCCCCAGGGCCCATTGTGTCATCCTGGGGACCTCCTTTGTCCCCAGAGCCCATTGTGACATCCTGGGGAACCCTTTGTCCCCAGGGCCCATTGTGACGTCCCAGGACCCCCCGTCATCCCCAGGGTCCATTGTGAAATCCTGGGGACCCCTCTTTGTCCCCACGGCCCAATGTGACATCCTGAGGACCCCCTTGTCCCCAGGGCCCATTGTGACAACCTGGGGACCCCCTTTGTCCCCAGCCCCATTATGACATCCAAGGGACCCCCCTTTGTCCCTAGGGACCATTGTGACATTCCAGGACCCCCAATTGTCCCCAGAGCCCATTGTGATATCCAGGGCACCATCCTTGATCCGCAGGGCCCATTGTGACGTCCCAGGACCCCCCTTTGTCCCCAGGGCCCATTGTGACATCCCAGGACCCCACTTTATACTGAAGGCCCATTGTGACATCCTGGGGACCCCCTTTGTCCCCAGGGCCCATTGTGACGTCCCCGGACCCCCCATTGTCCCCAGGGTCCATTGTGACATCCTGGGGACCCCCATTGTCCCCAGGGCCCATTGTGACATTCAGGGGACAGCCTTTGTCCCAAGGGCCCATTGTGACACCGTCGGGACCCCTGTTGTCCCCAGAGCCCATTGTGACATCCTGGAAACCCCCTTTGTGCCCAGGGCACATTGTGACCTCCCAGGACCCCACTTTGTCCCCAGGGCCCATTGTGACATCCTCGGGACGCCCCTGGTCCCCAGAGCCCGTTGTGACATCCTGGGGACTCCCCTCTGTCCCCTGGGCCCATTGTGACATTTAGGGACCTCCCAGTTGTGCCCAGGGCTCATTGTGACATCCCAAGACCCCCCATTGTCCCCAGGGCCCATTGTGACGTCCCAGGACCCCCCGTCATCCCCAGGGCCCATTGTGACATCCTGGGGACCCCCTTGTCCCCAGTGCCCATTGTGACATTCCAGGACACCCCTTGTCCCCATGGCCCATTGTGAAATCCTGGGGACCTCCTTTGTCCCCAGGGCCCATTGTGACGTCCCAGGACCCCCCTTTGTCCCCAGGGCCCATTGTGACAGGGTGGGGACTCCCTTTGTCCCCAGGGGCCATTGTGATGTCCCAGGATCCCCCTTTGTCCCCAGGGCCCATTGCGACATCTCAGGACACCCCAATTGTCCCCAGGGCCCATTGTGGCATCCTGGGTACCCCTTTTATCCCCGGGGCCCATTGTGACATCCTGGGGACTCCCCTTGTCACTGGGGACCCATTGTGACACCATGGGGACCACCCCTTTCTCCCCAGTGCCCATTGTGACATCCTGGGGACCCCTTTGTCCCCAGAGCCCATTGTGACATCCTGGTGAGCCCCCTTTGTCCCCAGGGCCCATTGTGACATCCCAGGACCCCCCTTTGTCACCAGGGCCCATTGTGACGTCCCAGGACCCCTCTTTGTCCCCAGGGCCCATTGTGACATCCCCGGACCCCCCATTGTCCCCAGAGCCCATTGTGACATCCTTGGGACCCCCATTGTCCCCAGGGCCCATTGTGACATTCAGGGGACAGCCTTTTTCCCAAGGGCCCATTGTGACACCATCGGGACCCCCGTTGTCCCCAGGGCCAATTGTGACACCATGGGGACCCTCCTCGTCACTGCGGACCCATTGTGACACCATGGGGACCTGCCCTTGTCCTCAGGGCCAATTGTGACATCCAGGGGACCCTCTTGTCCCCAGGGCCCATAGTTGCACCCTGGGGACCCCCTCTTTATTCCCAGTGCCCATTGTGACATCCCAGGACCCCCCTATGTCCCCAGGGCCCATTGTGACACCATGGGGACACCCCTTTGACTCCAGGGCCCATTGTCACATCCCAGGACCTCCCAATTGTCCCCAGGGCCCATTGTGACATCCTGGGGACCCCCCTTGTCACTGGGGACCCATTGTATACACCATGGGGACCCCCATTGTCCCCAGGGCCCATTGTGACATCCTGGGGACCCCCCCTTGTCACTGGTGACCCATTGTGACACCATGGGGACCCCCGTTTGTCCCCAGGGCTCATTGTGACATCCCAGGACCCCCCATTGTCCCAAGGACCCATTGTGACATCTCAGGACCCCACTTGTCACTGGGGACTCATTGTGACACCATAGGGACCCCCGTTTGTCCCCAGTGCTCATTGTGACATCCCAGGACCTCCCATTGTCCCCAGGGCCCATTGTGACATCATGGGGACCGCCTTGTCCCTCTGGCCCGTTGTGGCACCGTGGGGACCTCCTTTGTCCCCAGGGCCCATTGTGACACCATGGGGACCCCTTTTGTCACTGTGGTCCAATGTGACATCCCAGGACCCCACTTTGTACCCAAGGCCCATTGTGACACCGTGGGGACCCCCCTTGTCTCCAGGGCCCACCGTGGCACCGTGGGGACCACCGTTGTCACTGGGACCCATTGTAACACTATGGGGATCCCCCCTTGTCCCCAGAGCCCATTGTGACATCCTGGGGACCCCCTTGTTCCCCAGGGCCCACTGTGATGTCCCAGGACCCCCCCTTGTCCCCAGGGCCCATTGTGACATCCTGGGGACGCCCTTTTTCCCCAGGACCCATTGTGGCACCATTGGGACCCCCTTTGTCACTGGGGCCCATTGTGACTTCCCAGGACTCACTTTGTCCCCAGGGCCCATTGTGACGTCCCAGGACCCCCCATTGTCCCCAGGGTGCATTGTGACACCGTGGGGACCCCCTGTGTCCCCAGAGCCCATTGTGACATCCTGGGGAGCCCCCTTTGTCCCCAGGGCCCATTGTGACATTTCTGGACCCCCCACTGTCTCCAGGGCCCATTGTGAACATCCTGGGGACCCCTCTTTGTCCCCAGGGCCCATTGTGACATCCTGGGCTGCCCCGTATGTCACCAGGGCCCATTTTGACACCGTGGGGACCCCCTGTTGTCCTCAGGGCCCATTGTGACATCCCAGGACCCCCAATTGTCCCCAGGGCCCATTGTGACACCATGGGGAACCCTCTTGTCACTGGGGACGCATTGTGACACAATGGGGACCCCACCTTTGTCTCAAGTGCCCATTGTGACATCCTGGGGACCCCCTTTATCCCCAGGACCCATTGTGACATCCCAGGGCCCCACTTTGTCCCCAGGGCCCATTGTTACAGGGTGGGACCCCCCTTGTCCCCAGGGCCCATTGTGACATCCTGGTGACTCCCTTTGTCCCCAGGGCCCATTGTGGCACCATGGGGACCCTCTTTGTCACTGGGGCCCATTGTGACATCCCAGGACCCCACTTTGTCTTAGAAGGTCACTGATCGGACTACTGGTACATCCTGACTCTGCTTTCTCAATAAACATTGAAGAACACCTGGGGTTTGTTTGCTCCAAGGGAAAACTTCCCTGCCACGGTTCCTGGTTCCCGGTCCTGTTTCCCGGTCCGGTTTGGCTTCGCTATCAGAACAGCTGCTGCCTCCACAGCCGCGCTCAAAGTCCCCGTTGTGACACCGGGATGGCGGGAGAAGGGGGGTGGCGGGGGCGGCAGCGGCGGCGATTGGGGGGGGGCAGTCGGGGCTGGGCGGACAAGCGGCGGCTGCTGCGGCTCCTCAGGCAGCGACAGCAGCAGCGATCGGGGGGACGTGGGGGGCGGACAAGCGGCGGCTGCTGCGGCTCCTCAGGCAGCGACAGCAGCAGCGATCGGGGGGACGTGGGGGGCGGACAAGCGGCGGCTGCTGCGGCTCCTCAGGCAGCGACAGCAGCAGCGATCGGGGGGACGTGGGGGGCGGACAAGCGGCGGCTGCTGCGGCTCCTCAGGCAGCGACAGCAGCAGCGATCGGGGGGACGTGGGGGGGCGGACAAGCGGCGGCTCCTCCGGCCGCGGCCAGGACGTGGCTTCGCCAGCACCGGGGCCCGAGACCGCGCGCTGTGGGGCTGCGGGGCGGGTGTGGGGCCGGGGGGCTCCGGGGGTCCCGCAGCGGCCGCTGTGGGGCGGGATGGGGCGGCTGTGGAATTACCTGTGGGGCACTCATGGGGCTGCTGTAGGGGTCTTAAGAGGCATGTCTGGAGCACTTATGGGGCGACTATGGGGCAGGTGCTGGGCTGCTACAGCGGGACCTGTGGGGCACCCAGGTATGTGCACCCAGCACCGCGTGCACGCACACGCAGCTACACACTGATGTGTAAGCAAACACGTGGCCACACACACGCACACTTCCACAAGCGTGCCCAGTCCCATCTATTGACAGAAAGGCGTACGTGAAATGTACTGACATGCTTGAGGGTAAACACGTGCGTGGATGTTTGGCACACTGCACACACGCACACGTCTGAACGATGATGCTCCAGCTTTAGCATAAATGGAGCTGACATCAAGGCACTCGCATGTGGACAGACCAACGTTTATAGGCACTAAGGCTTTCGCGCACAGGTTCGTCCAAGAACAGGCACATACCTGCAGGCACCCTCCGAATGTGTGTTCTGTGCGTTCTCTTAAGGGACGCTAGATGGCAGCAAAGACCATGAAATTATTAACCTCAGTCTAACCCTAGGTTTATGACATTTTTTCTTACTATAGATGCGTTTGATGCTAAAAATTCCCCCAAATTGTAATGAATATGCGATAATTGTGTGAATACAAGCATCGCAAGAGCATCCAGTTTTTGGAGCACTTATGGAACATGATAAAGCCAGGCAGAGCCTGACAAAGCGCGACAGAGCCCAACAGGGCTTGACAGAGCCTGATAGAACTCAACAGGGGCCGACAAATCCCGACAGCGCCTGACAGCGAACAGTGGAGTCTGGCCGGGCCTGACAGAGGCTGTCACAGCACGACAGAGCCAGAGGAGCCTGACAGAGCCCAGCAAACCCGACAGGAATAGACAAGGCCTGGGTGCACAGACCTGGGTGCGTGTGGAAAGGTTTCTGCCTGTTTTCCAGTGAGGAATGGTGTGTGTGCACGTGGACAAACAGAAGGCGAAGCAGCTCGGTTCCAACACTGAAGAAGGCTGTACAGTCACGTAGACACGGGGGCTGCTCCGCTCCTGCTCTCCTGCTCTCTTGCAGGACACAGAGGCCTCAGAGCCCTGTTCAGTTCAGTTCAGTTCCATACAATGTTCACTGACTGCAAGAAAATCCCTCAAATCCCCCACAATGTGGGGCTCAAAAGGGAGTCCCCCTGAAAAGAGGGGGTCACAGTCCAAAAATGCCTGAAAATTCCTGGGGGAGGATAAAACTTATTAAACCCTGTAAATATGAGCGTGAGAATTTCAAACAGAGAGAAGTCTGTCGTTTGTATTTATATATTGCAGAATGGTATTCATGTAGATATAAAATGATTTTAAAATAAAACCCCTTTTCTACTCTGTTATATAAAGGATTTTAGAATGTAAAAAATTTCTGTTGATGGTTTTAAGAATACAAACATCTTATCTATTTGTAGATTAAAAAGTGAAGGACTTGAAAAAGAAAAAAATATCTAGATAGGAACTTAAAATAGAAAAAAGTGTGAGTAGGCAGAGCTCTGTATAATTACTACGTGTTACATAGTCTAAATAGGTAATAAATATCATCTATATATATCCACTCACACCCGTATACATACCTTTAATTTATTAATAAATGTAAATCGATATCCCAGTCTAAATATATATAATTGTAAATATGTCAAAATCTGTAAATTTGAAAAGATACCTGAGTGTTAAAATGGAAGTTTAAATGTATTTAAGTGTAAATAGACACCGGATCAGAGCGCAGCGCGGGGCAAACGGGGACGGGTGATGATAGGCGGAGAGAATGGAAATTGACGTGCTTAGCTGGCCAATCAGATTGCGGAGAGGGAAGAGAAGGGGCGGGCCGCGGGGGAAGGGTTGTCTCGAGGGCTTCCCAATGCGCATGCGCAGAAATGGGCGCTGCGAGGTGCACGGGGCGCTCTCGGCGGCCCCGTGCGCGCACCGTTGGAGCCCGGAGCGGACTCGCTGCGCCGCTGTTTCTGCGAGGCCCCGGGGAGTGCCCGGCCCGGCCCCGCCCGGCCCGCTCCGCTCCGTCTCAGAGCCGCCTGGAGAGCCGGGTCGGGCAGCCCCTTCTCGGCTCCACCTCTTCCCGAGCTAAGCCACGCCCCCTTGGGGCCGTGCCATGTTGACCGCACCCTCTCCCTACCCCAAGAGGCTCCTCCCATGGGGGCGTGCCCCAGAGAATGCCCACCCCAGACCACCTCCCATGGGGCGTGACACAGAGGCTCCGCCCCCCCGAGGGGCTCCCCGTGGGCGTGCCCTCTCAGTACCCGCCCCTCGGCACTGACCCCACCCCATGTAGGCGGGGCCACACCCAGCTGCCCCCTCCCATCTGTGACCCATAACCAACCCCATAGCAGCCCTATGGCTGCCCCACAGGTCCCGCTGTAGCAGCCCAGCACCTGCCCCGTAGTCGCCCCATAAGTGCTCCAGACATGCCTCTTAAGAGCCCCTACAGCAGCCCCATGAGTGCCCCACAGGTAATTCCACAGCCGCCCCATCCCGCCCCACAGCGGCCGCTGCGGGACCCCCGGAGACCGCCGGCCCCACAGCCGCCCCGCAGCCCCACAGCGCGCGGTCTCGGGCCCCGGTGCCGGCGAAGCCACGTCCTGGCCGCGGCCGGAGGAGCCGCCGCTTGTCCGCCCCCCACGTCCCCCCGATCGCTGCTGCTGTCGCTGCCTGAGGAGCCGCAGCAGCCGCCGCTTGTCCGCCCCCCACGTCCCCCCGATCGCTGCTGCTGTCGCTGCCTGAGGAGCCGCAGCAGCCGCCGCTTGTCCGCCCCCCACGTCCCCCCGATCGCTGCTGCTGTCGCTGCCTGAGGAGCCGCAGCAGCCGCCGCTTGTCCGCCCAGCCCCGACTGCCCCCCCCCAATCGCCGCCGCTGCCGCCCCCGCCACCCCCCTTCTCCCGCCATCCCGGTGTCACAACGGGGACTTTGAGCGCGGCTGTGGAGGCAGCAGCTGTTCTGATAGCGAAGCCAAACCGGACCGGGAAACAGGACCGGGAACCAGGAACCGTGGCAGGGAAGTTTTCCCTTGGAGCAAACAAACCCCAGGTGTTCTTCAATGTTTATTGAGAAAGCAGAGTCAGGATGCACCAGTAGTCCGATCAGTGACCTTCTAAGACAAAGTGGGGTCCTGGGATGTCACAATGGGCCCCAGTGACGAAGAGGGTCCCCATGGTGCCACAATGGGCCCTGGGGACAAAGGGAGTCACCAGGATGTCACAATGGGCCCTGGGGACAAACGGGGGGCCCAGGATGTCATAATGGGCCCAGGGGACAAAGAGGAGTCCCCAGGATGTCACATTAGGCCCTGGGGGAAAGAGGGGTCCCCAGGATGTCACAATGGCCTCTGGGGACTATGAGGGGTCCTGGGACGTCACAATGAGTCCTGGGGATAAAGGGGGTCCCCAGGATGTCACAATGGGCACCTAAGACAAAGGGGGGGTCCCCATTGTGTCACAATGCATCGCCAGTGACAAGGGGGTTCCCCATGGTGTCACAATGGGCCTTGGGGACAATTGGGGGTCCTGGGATGTCACAATGGGCCCTGGGGACAATGAGGGGTTCTGGGACGGCACAATGGGCCCTAGGGAAAAAGGGGGGTCCTGGGATGTCACAATGGGCCCTGGAGACAAAGGGGGCTCCCCAGGATGTCACAATGGGCTCTGGGGACAAAGAGGGGTCCCCTGAATGTCACAATGCGCCCTGGAGACAATGGGGGGTCCTGGGACGTCACAATGGGCCCTGGGGACATAGGGGTACCCAGGATGTCACAATGGGCCCTGGGGACAAAGGGGGCTCCCCAGGATGTCACAATGGGCCCTGGGGACAAAGAGGGGTCCCCAGGATGTTCACAATGGGCCCTGGAGACAGTGGGGAGTTCAGAAATGTCACAATGGGCCCTGGGGACAAAGGGGGCTCCCCAGGATGTCACAATGGGCTCTGGGGACAGAGGGGGTCCCCACGGTGTCACAATGGGCCCTGGGGACAAATGGGGGTCCCCTGAATGTCACAATGCACCCTGAGGACAATGGGGGGTCCTGGGATGTCACAATGGGCCCTGGGGACACAGGGGTCCCCAGAATGTGATAATGGGTTCTGGGGACAAGTGGGGTCCCCAGGATGTCACAATGGGCACTGGGGGGAAAGGGGTGGTCCCCATGCTGTCACAATGGGCCCAAGTGACAAGGAGGGTCCCCATGGTTCCACGATGGGCCCTGGGGACAACGGGGTCCACTGGATGTCACAATGGGCCCTGGGGACAAAGTGGGGTGCCCTGAATGTCAGAATGGGACCTGGGGACAAAGGGGGTCCTGGGATGTCACAATGGGCCCCAGTGACAAAGGGGGTCCCCATGGCGTCACAATGGGCCCTGGGGACAAAGGGGGTTCCCCAAGATGTCTCAATGGGCCCTAGAGACAATGGGGAGTCCTGGAACATCACAATGGGCCCTGGGGACAAAGTGGGGTCCTGGGACGTAACAATGTGCCCTGGGGAAAAGGGAGGGTCCCCAGGATGCAACAATGGGCCCTGGGGACAAAGTGGGGTCTCCTGAATGTCAAAATGGGCCCTGGGGACAAGGGGGGACCCCATGGTGTCACAATGGGCCCTGGGGACAAAGAGGGGTCCCCTGAATATCACAATGGGCCCTGGGGACAAAGTGGGGTACCCTGAATGTCAGAATGGGACCTGGGGACAAAGGGGGTCCTGGGATGTCACAATGGGCTCCAGTGACAAAGGGGTCCCCATGGTGCCAAAATGGGCCCTCAGGACAAAGTGGGTCCCCAGGATGTCACAATGGGCCCTGGGGACAAAGGGGGTCCTGGGACGTCACAATAGGCCCTGGGGACAAAGGCGGTCCCCATGGTGTCACAATGGGCCCTGGGGACAAAGAGGGGTTGCCTGAATGTCACAATGGCCCCTGGGGACAAAGGAGGGTCCCCAGGATCTCAAAATGGGCCCTGGGGACAAGGGGGGACCTGCAATGTCACAATAGGTTCTGGGGACTAAGGGGGTCCCCAGGACGTCACAATGGCCCCTGGGGATAATGGGAGATCCCCAGGGTGACACAATGGGCCCTGGGGACAATGGGGGTCCCCATGGTGCCACAATGGGCCCTGGGGACAATTGGGGGGTCCGGAGATGTTGCAATGGGCCCTGGGGACAAAGGGGGTCCCCAGGATGTCACAATGGGCCCTGGGGACAAGGGGGCCCCCAGGATCTCACAATGGGCCGTGGGGACAAAGAGGGGTCCCCAGGATGTCACAATGGACCCTGGGGACAATGGGGGGTCCTGGGACGTCACAATGGGCCCTAGGGACAATGGGGGTCCCCAGGATGTCACAATGGGCCCTGGGGACAATGGGGGTCCCCAGGATTTCACAATGGGCCCTGGGGACAACGGGGGTCCCGACGGTGTCACAATGGGCCCTTGGGCCAAAGGCTGTCCCCTGAATGTCAAAATGGGCCCTGGGGACAATGGTGGTCCCCAGGATGTCACAATGGGCTCTGGGGACCATGGGGGGTCCGGGAACGTCACAATGGGCCCTGGGGACAAAGGGGGGTCCTGGGACGTCACAATGGGCCCCAGTGACAAAGGGGGTCCCAATGGTGCCACAATGGGTCCTGGGGAAAAAGGGCGTCCCCAGGATGTCACAATGGGCTCTGGGGACAAGGGGGGTCCCCACGGTGTCACAATGGGTCTTGGGTACAAAGTGGGGTCCTGGGATGTCACATTGGGCCACAGTGACAAAAGGGGTCCCCATGGTGCCCCAATGGACCCTGGCGACAAAGGAGGTCCCCATGGTGCCACAGTGGGCCCCAGTGACAAAGGGGGTCCCCACGGTGTCACACTGGGCCTTGGGTACAAACTGGGGTCCTGGGGTGTCACACTGGGCCACAGTGACAAAAGGGGGCCCCATGGTGCCACAATGGGCCCTGGGGACAAAGGGGGTCCCCAGGATGTCACAATGGGCCCTGGGGAGAAAGAGGGGGTCCCCATGGTGTCACAATGGGTCCCGAGTGATAAGGGGGGTCCCCACGGTGCCACAATGGGCCAGAGGGACGAGGCGGTCCCCATGATGTCACAATGGGCCCTGGGGACAATGAGGTGTGCCCAGGATGTCACAATGGGCCCTGAGGATAAGGGGGGGTCCCCATGCTGTCACAATGGGTTACCAGTGACAAGGGGGGTCCACATGGTGTCACGATGGGCCCTGGGGACAAAGGTGGGTCCCCATGATGTCACAATGGACCCTGGGGACAAACGGGGGTCCCTATGGTGTCACAATGGGTCCCCAGTGACAAGTGGGGTCCTGAGATGTCACAATGGGTCCTTGGGACAAAGGGGGGTCCCCAGGATGTCACAATGGGCCCTGGGGACAAAGGGGGTCCTGGGACTTCACAATGGGCCCTGCGTACAAGGGCGGGTCCCCAGGAGGTCATAATGGGCTCTGGGGAGAAAGGGGTGGTCCCCATGGTGTCACAATGGGCCCAAGTGACAAGGAGGGTCCCCATGGTTCCACGATGGGCCCTGCGGACAACGGGGTCCACCGGATGTCACAATGGGCCCTGGGGACAAAGGGAGGTCCTAGGATGTCACAGTGGGCCCTGGGGACAAAGTGGGGTCCCCTGACTGTCACAATGGGAGCTGGGGACAAAGGGGGTCCTGGGATGTCACAATGGGCCCCAGTGACAAAGGGGGTCCCCATGGTGTCACAATGGGCCATGGGGACAAAGGGGGGTCCTCGGATGCCACAATGGGCCCTCGGGACAACTGGGGGGTCCTGAGATGTCGCAATGGGCCCTGGGGACAATGGGGGGTCCCCACGGTGCCACAATGCGTCCCCAGTGACAAGGGGAGTCCCCAGGATGTCACAATGGGCCCTGGGGATAAAGGGGATCCCCAGGATGCCACAATGGGCCCTAGGGAAAAAGGCTGTCCCCTGAATGTCACAATGGGCCCTGGGGACAATGGGGGTCCCCAGGATGTCACAATGGGCCTTCAGTATAAAGTGGGGTCCTGGGATGTCACAATGGGCCCTGGGGATCAAGGATGGTGCCCAGGATGTCACAATGGGCTCTGGGGACAATGGGGGGTCCTGGAATGTCACAATGGGCCCTAGGGACAAAGGTTGGTCCCCAGGTTATCACAATGGGTCCTGGGGACAACTGGGGGTCCCCAGGATGTCACAATGGGCCCTGGGGACAAGGGGGATACCCACGGTGTCAAAATGGGCCCTGGGGACAAAGGGAGGTCCCCAGGATGTCACAATGGGCCCTGGGGATGACGGGGGGTCCTGGGACGTCACAATGGGCCCTGGGGACAATGGGGCGTCCTGATATGTTACAATGAGCCCTGGGCACAACTGGGGGGTCCTTAGATGGGGGGTCCTTATGTGGGGGGTGATGGTTAAAGTGTAAGTATGCAGAAGCTTGGCAGATTGATTATATTACACTTCCACAAACACGTCAAGGTAAGCGTTATGTACTTACAATGGTGGAAGCAACCACCGGATGGTTGGAAACATCTGCCGTACCTCCTGCTACAGCCCGAAATACCATCTTGGGCCTTGAGAAGCAAGTCCTTTGGTGGCCGGGTACGCCAGAAAGAATTGAATCAGACTATGGTACTCATTTCAAAACCAGTATTATAGACAATTGGGCCAAAGAACATGGTATTGAGTGGGTGTATCATATTCCATATCATGCACCAGCCTCTGGGAAAACTGAAAGGTGCAATGGTTTGTTAAAAACTACACTAAAGGCACTGGGTGGTGGGGCCTTTAAAAACTGGGATTCACATTTAGCAAAAGCCACTTGGTTGGGCAACACCAGGGGATCAACCAATCGAGCCGGGCCTGCCCAATCAGAAATTCTATGGACTGTAGAAGGAGATAAAGTCCCTGTAGTACACATGGAAAATATCTTAGGAAAGGCAGTCTGGGTTCCTCCTGCCTCAGGCACAGGCAAACCTATTCGTGGGATTGTTTTTGCCCAGGGACCTGGCAGCACCTGGTGGGTGATGCTTAAGGATGGAGAAGTTCGGTGTGCACCTCAAGGGGATTGGATTTTAGGTGAAAATGTGCAATGCTGAACTGTACGATGTGAATTGCCGCACTAACAATGTTTAATAAGTGTCTTTCAGATCAAGACAATGGTGATGAAACCAGCGCTGGCTTCTTCGAGTGGCGCCCGACACCTTCTTGGAAGTTGGTGTCCTTAACCCACAAACAGGGGTCATGAGATGCACTTGGACCATTTTCCCTGCCCTGGGAGACTGTGGTGACAAAATGAACTTAATGAACTTTTCAAAGGATGGTCCACTGATTAATTACTCCTGTGTATATATGTACACATGTATATATATATAGTAGTAGTGATTAATTAGATTGTATTGATAGATTGTATTGATAAGGTTTAAGTATTCAGTGAATGTCATATGATAAGGGGTGGAATGTCCTGGTTTTGTTAAAAACAAGTTTCTCTTTTAGTGAATTTGCCTGTCAGCCAAAGCCTTCATGTCAGCTGCATTTTCCTGGAGAACCCAACACATGTTTTGGTTAAACCCAGCAAGGGAATGCAAACTTATTGACAAGCACAGATGGACATCTCGCGAGAGGGGCAACGAGAAACTGGTGATCGAGAGACTGACCAACGGTGAATAACATTCCATTCACGTGAATACTTCATATAAAAGTGGGAGATCACGAGGATCTCGCCCCTTTTCCCTTTCTCCCTTTTTTCCTCATGGCCGACATCAGGAGAGGACCTTGCTGGTCGTCCCTGCGAACGGAGGCCAGTGAGAGACTGAATCCAGCTCCGGTGGCTGCAGAGTCTGATCCAGGACTTTGGGTGCTGGCTCTGCAGTTGCTCAGACTTACAAGATGGGTTTTGTATATTTGTATCATTTTCTCTGTTCTCATCAGTAGCATCAGTAAAACATCTTGAACTTTTCCAGCTCTCTCCCCTCTGTGCTTCTTCCCCTCCCGATCGCCTGTGCTGAGTGGGAAGGGGGGAGAGGGAGGGGCAAAAGGGGGAATTGGGGGGGGGAGAGGAGGTTGACAACACATCTGCCAGGGTTTGATTGTCACCCCGCAATCCTAACCCTCGACAGGGACAAAGGGGACCCAGGATGTCACAATGGGCCCTGGGGACACCGGGGGGTCCTGGGATGTCACAATGGCCCCTGGGGACAACGGGGGGTCCTGGGATGTCACAATGAGCCCCAGTGACAAAGGGGTTCACCATGGTGCCACAATGGCCCCTGGGGACAACGGGGGGTCCTGGGATGTCACAATGGGCCCTGGGGACAAAGGGCGGTCGCCAAGATATCACAATGGGCTCTGGTGACAATGGGGTCCCCAGGATGTCACAATGGGCCCTGGGGACAAGTTGGGGTCCCCTGAATTTCACAATGGGCCCTGGGGACAAAGAGGGCTCCCCAGCATATCACAATGGGCCCTGGGGACAATGGGGGGTCCTGGGACGTCACAATGGGCCCTGGGGACAAGGGGGGGTCCCCAGGATGTCACAATGGGCCCTGGGGACAAAGAGCGTCCCCAGCATGTCACAATGGGCCCTGGGGACAAAGGGGGTCCCCACGGTATCAGAATGGGCCATGGGGACAAAGGGGGGTCCCCTGAATGTCACAATGGGCCCTGGGGACAATGGGGGGTCCTGGGATGTCTCAATGAGCCCTGCGGACAAGGGTGGTACCCACGGTGTCACAATGGGCCCTGGGGACAACGGGAGGTCCCCATAGTGTCACAATGGGTCCTGGGGACAATGGGGGGTCCTGGGACGTCACAATGGGCCCTGGGGACAAGGGGGGGTCCCCAGGATGTCACAATGGGCCCTGGGGAAAAAGAGGGGTCCCCTGAATGTCACAATGGGCCCTGGGGACAAGGGGGTGCAGAGGATGTCACAATGGGCCCTGGGGACAATGGGGGGTCCTGGGATGTCACAATGGGCCCTGGGGACAATGGGAGTCCCCAGGGTGTCACAATGGGCCTTGGGAACAAGGGGGTCCCCCAGATATCAAAATGGGCCCTGGGGACAATGTAAGGTCCTGGGCTGTCACAATGGACCCTGAGGACAAGGGGGGTCCCCAGGATGTCACAATGAAGTCTTGGGACAAAGGGGGTCCCCAGGATGTCAAAATGGGCCCTGGGGACAAAGCGGGAGTCCTGGAATCTCCCAATGGGCCCGAGTGACAAAGGGGGTCCCTATGGTGCCACAATGGGCCCTGGGGACAAAGGGGGTCCCCTGGATGTCACAATGGGCTCTGGGGACAAGGAGGGTCCCCAGGATGTCACAATGGGCCCTGGGGACAAAGGGGGTCCCCACGGTATCAGAATGGGCCCTGGGGACAAGGGGGGTCCCCTGAATGTCACAATGGGCCCTGGGGACAATGGGGGGTCCTGGGATGTCACAATGAGCCCTGCAGACAAGGGTGGTACCCACAGTGTCACAATGGGCCCTGGGCACAAGGGGGGGTCCCCATAGTGTCACAATGGACCCTGGGGACAAGGGGGTGCCGAGGATGTCACAATGGGCCCTGGGGACAATGGGGGGTCCTGGGACCGCACAATGGGCCCTGAGGACAATGGTGGGTCCCCTGAATGTCAAAATGGGCCCTGGGGACAAAGGGGGGTCCGCAGGATGTCACAATGGGCACTGGGGACAAAGGGGGGGTCCCCAGGATGTCACAATGGGCCCCGGGGACAATGTGGGGTCCTGGGATTTCACAATGGGCCCCAGTGACAAAGGGGGTCCCCTGAATGTCACAATGGGTCCTGGGGACAATGGGGGGTCCTGGGACGTCACAATGGGCCCTGGGGACAAGGGGGGGTCCCCAGGATGTCACAATGGGCCCTGGGGACAAAGAGGGGTCCCCTGAATGTCACAATGGGCCCTGGGGACAGGGGGGTGCAGTGGATGTCACAATGGGCCCTGGGGACAATGGGGGGTGTCCAGGATGTCAGAATGAGTCATGAGGACAAGGGGGGGTCCCCATGGTGTCACAATGGGTCCCCAGTGACAAGGAGGGGTCCCCATGGTGTCACAATAGGCCCTGGGGACAAAGTGGGGTCCAAGAATGTCACAATGGGCCCTGGGGTCAAAGGGGGGTCCTGGGATGTCACAATGAGCCCTGGGGACAAAGGGGGTGTCCCCATGGTGCCACAACGGGCCCTGGGAGGAAGGGGGTGGCCAGGATGTCACAATGGGTCCTGGGGAAAATGGGGGGTGCCCAGGATGTCACAATGGACCCTGAGGATAAGCGGGGGTCTCCATGGTGTCACAATGGGCCCCAGTGACAAAGGGGGTCCCCTGAATGTCACAATAGGTCGTGGGGACAATAGGGGGTCCTGGGACGTCACAATGGGCCCTGGGGACAAGGAGGGATCCCCAGGATGTCACAATGGGCCCTGGGGACAATGGGGGGTCCTGGGACGTCACAATGGGCCCTGGGGACAAGGGGGGGTCCCCAGGATGTCACAATGGGCCCTGGGGACAAGGGCGTGCCGAGGATGTCACAATGGGCCCTGGGGACAATGGGGGGTCCTGGGATGTCACAATGGGCCCTGGGGACAAGGTGGGGTCCCCAGGATGTCACAATGGGCCTTGGGAACAAGGGGGTCCCCCAGATATCACAATGGGCCCTGGGGACAATGTAAGGTCCTGGGCTGTCACAATGGACCCTGAGGACAAGGGGGGACCCCAGGATGTCACAATGAAATCTTGGGACAAAGGGGGTCCCCAGGATGTCACAATGGGCCCTGGGGACAAAGGGGGTCCCCACGGTGTCAGAATGGGCCCTGGGGACAAGGGGGGTCCCCTCAATGTCACAATGGGCCCTGAGGACAATGGTGGGTCCCCTGAATGTCACAATGGGCCCTGGGGACAATGGGGGGTCCTGGGATGTCACAATGAGCCCTGGGGACAAGGGTGGTACCCACGGTGTCACAATGGGCCCTGGGCACAAGGGGGGGTCCCCATAGTGTCACAATGGACCCTGGGGACAAGGGGGTGCCGAGGATGTCACAATGGGCCCTGGGGACAATGGGGGGTCCTGGGACCTCACAATGGGCCCTGAGGACAATGGTGGGTCCCCTGAATGTCAAAATGGGCCCTGGGGACAAAGGGGGGTCCGCAGGATGTCACAATGGGCACTGGGGATAAAGGGGGGGTCCCCATGGTGTCACAATGGGCCCAAGTGACAAGGAGGGTCCCCACGGTGCCACGATGGGTCCTGGGGACAAGGGCGTCCCCCAGATGTCACAATGGGCCCTGGGGACAATGGGGTTGCCCAGATGTCACAATGGGCCCTGGGGACAATGGGAGGCCCCAAGGTGTTCAGAACGAGCCCTGGGGACAAAGTGGAATCCTGGAATGTCACAATGGCCCCCAGTGACAAAGGGGTTCCCCATGGTGTCACAATGGGCCCTGGGGACAAAAGGGGTCCCCAGGATTTCACAATAGCACTGGGGACAAAGGGGGGTCTGGGATGTCACAATGGGCCCTGGGGACAAGGGAGATCCCCATGGTGTCACAATAAGCCCTGGGGACAAAGGGTGGTCCTGGGATGTCACAATGGGCCCCAGTGACAAAGAGGGTCCTCATGGTGCCACAATGGGCCCCAGTGACAAAGGGGGTCCCCTGGATGTCACAATGGGCTCTGGGGACAATGGGGGGTCCTGGGACGTCACAATGGGCCCTGGGGACAAGGAGGGCACCCCAGGATGTCACACAGGGCCCTGGGGACAATGGCGGGTCCTGGGACGTCACAGTGGGCCCTGGGAACAAGGGGGGGTCCCCAGGATGTCACAATGGGCCCTGGGGACAAAGAGGGGTCCCCTGAATGTCACAATGGGCCCTGGGGACAAGGGGGTGCCGAGGATGTCACAATGGGCCCTGGGGAAAATGGGGGTCCTGGCACGTCACGATGGGCCCTGGGGACAAGGAGGGATTCCCAGGATGTCACAATGGGCCCTGGGGACAAGGGGGTGTCCCCAGGATGTCACAATGGGCCCTGCGGACAAGGGTGGTACCCACGGTGTCACAATGGTCACTGGGACAAGGGGGGGTCCCTATAGTGTCACAATGGGTCCTGGGGACAAGTGGGGTCCCCTGAAAGTCACAATGGGCCCTGGGGACAATGTGGGGTCCTGGGATGTCACAATGGGCCCCAGTGACAAACGGGGGCCCCTGAATGTCACAATGGGCCCTGGGGACAATGGGGGGTCCTGGGACGTCACAATGGGCCCTGGGGACAAGGAGGGATCCCCAGGATGTCACAATGGGCCCTGGGGACAATGGCGGGTCCTGGGACGTCACAATGGGCCCTGGGGACAAGGGGGGGTCCCCAGGACGTCACAATGGGCCCTGGGGACAAAGAGGGGTCCCTTGAATGTCACAATGGGCCCTGGGCACAAGGGGGTGCCGAGGATGTCACAATGGGCCCTGGGGACAATGGGGGGTCCTGGGATGTCACAATGGGCCCTGAGGACAATGGTGGGTCCCCTGAATGTCACAATGGGCCCTGGGGACAAAGGGGGGTCCGCAGGATGTCACAATGGGCACTGGGGACAAAGGGGGGCGTCCCCATGGTGTCACAATGGGCCCAAGTGACAAGGAGGGTCCCCACGGTGCCACGATGGGTCCTGGGGACAAGGGCGTCCCCCAGATGTCACAATGGGCCCTGGGGACAATGGGGTTGCCCAGGATGTCACAATGGGCCCTGGGGACAATGGGAGTCCCCAAGGTGTCAGAACGAGCCCTGGGGACAAAGTGGAATCCTGGAATGTCACAATGGCCCCCAGTGACAAAGGGGTTCCCCATGGTGCCACAATGGGCCGTGGGGACAAAAGGGGTCCCCAGGATTTCACAATAGCACTGGGGACAAAGGGGGGTCATGGGATGTCACAATGGGCTCCAGTGACAAAGAGGGTCCTCATGGTGCCACAATGGGCCCTGGGGACAAAGGGGGTCCCCTGGATGTCAGAATGGGCCCTGGGGACAAGGAGGGTCCCCAGCATGTCACAATGGGCCCTGGGGACAAAGGGGGTCCCCACGGTATCAGTATGGGCCCTGGGGACAAAGAGGGGTCCTGGGACGTCACAATGGGCCCTGGGGACAAGGGGGGGTCCTGGGACGACAGAATGGGCCCTGGGGACAAGGGGGTGCAGAGGATGTCACAATGGGCCCTGGGGACAATGTCGAGTCCTGGGACGTCACAATGGGCCCTGGGGACAAGGGGGGGTCCCCAGGATGTGACAATGGGCCCTGGGGACAAAGAGGGGTCCCCTGAATGTCACAATGGGCCCTGGGGACAAGGGGGTGCAGTGGATGTCACAATGGGCCCTGGGGACAATGGGGGGTGTCCAGGATGTGAGAATGAGTCCTGAGGACAAGGGGGGGTCCCCATGGTGTCACAATGGGTCCCCAGTGACAAGGAGGGGTCCCCATGGTGTCACAATAGGCCCTGGGGACAAAAGGGGTTGCCATGGTGCCACAATGGGCCCTGGGGTCAAAGGGGGTCCCCATGGTGCTACAATGGGCCCTGGGGACAAAGGGGGGTCCTGGGATGTCACAATGGGCCCTGGGGACAAAGGGGGTCCCCATGGTGCTACAATGGGCCCTGGGGACAAAGGGGGGTCCTGGGATGTCACAATGGGCCCTGGGGACAAAGGGGTGCAGAGGATGTCACAACGGGCCCTGGGAGCAAGGGGGTGGCCAGGATGTCACAATGGGTCCTGGGGAAAATGGGGGGTGCCCAGGATGTCACAATGGACCCTGAGGACAAGCGGGGGTCTCCATGGTGTCACAATGGGCCCCAGTGACAAAGGGGGTCCCCTGAATGTCACAATAGGTCCTGGGGACAATGGGGGGTCCTGGGACGTCACAATGGGCCCTGGGGACAAGGAGGGATCCCCAGGATGTCACAATGGGCCTTGGGAACAAGGGGGTCGCCCAGATATCACAATGGGCCCTGGGGACAATGTAAGGTCCTGGGCTGTCACAATGGACCCTGAGGACAAGGGGGGTCCCTAGGATGTCACAATGAAGTCTTGGGACAAAGGGGGTCCCCAGGATGTCACAATGGGGCCTGGGGACCAGGGGGGGTCCCCAGGATGTCACAATGGGCCCCAGTGACAAAGGGGGTCCCTATGGTGCCACAATGGGCCCTGGGGACAAAGGGGGTCCCCTGGATGTCACAATGGGCTCTGGGGACAAGGAGGGTCCCCAGGATGTCACAATGGGCCCTGGGGACAAAGAGCGTCCCCAGCATGTCACAATGGGCCCTGGGGACAAAGGGGGGTCCGCAGGATGTCACAATGGGCACTGGGGACAAAGGGGGTGTCCCCAGGATGTCACAATGGGCCCTGGGGACAATGTGGGGTCCTGGGATTTCACAATGGGCCCCAGTGACAAAGGGGGTCCCCTAAATGTCACAATGAGCCCTGGGGACAAGGAGGGATTCCCAGGATGTCACAATGGGCCCTGGGGACAAGGGGGTGTCCCCAGGATGTCAGAATGGGCCCTGCGGACAAGGGTGGTACCCACGGTGTCACAATGGGCACTGGGCACAAGGGGGGGTCCCTATAGTGTCGCAATGGGTCCTGGGGACAAGTGGGGTCCCCTGAAAGTCACAATGGGCCCTGGGGACAATGTGGGGTCCTGGGATGTCACAACGGGCCCCAGTGACAAACGGGGGCCCCTGAATGTCACAATGGGCCCAAGGGACAATGGGGGGTCCCGGGACGTCACAATGGGCCCTGGGGACAAGGAGGGATCCCCAGGATGTCACAATGGGCCCTGGGGTCAAAGAGGCGTCCCCTGAATGTCACAATGGGCCCTGGGGACAAGGGGGTGCCGAGGATGTCACAATGAGCCCTGGGGACAAGGGAGATCCCCATGGTGTCACAATAAGCCCTGGGGACAAAGTGGGGTCCTGGGATGTCACAATGGGCCCTGGGGACAATGGGGGTCCTGGGAAGTCACAATGGGCCCTGGGGACAATGGGGGTCCCCACGGTGCCACGATGGGTCCTGGGGACAAGGGCGTCCCCCTAGATGTCACAATGGGCCCTGGGGACAATGGGGTTGCCCAGGATGTCATAATGGACCCTGGGGACAAAGGGGGGTGGGCAGGATGTCACAATGGGCACTGGTGACAAAGGGGGGGTCCCCATGGTGTCACAATGGGTCCCCAGTGACAAGGAGGGTTCCCCATGGTGTCACAATAGGCCCTGGGGACAAAGTGGGGTCCTAGAATGTCACAATGAGCCCTGGGGACAAAGGGGGGTCCTGGGATGTCACAATGGGCCCTGGGGACAAGAGGGGATTCCTAGGATGTCACAATGGGCCCTGGGGACTAATGTGGTCCCCACGGTGTCACAATATGTCCTGGAGACAAAGAGGGGTCCCCAGGATGTCACAATGGGCCCTTGGGACAATGGGGTTCCTGGGATGTCACAATGGGTCCCCAGTGACAAAGGGGGTCCCCAGGATGTCTCAATGGGCCCAGAGGACAATGGGAGGTCCCCATGGTGTCACAATGGGTCCCCAGTGACAAGGGAGGTCTCCACAGTGCCAGGATGGGTCCTGGGGACAAGGAGGTCCCCAGGATGTCACAATGGGCCGTGGGGACAAAGAGGCTCCCCAGGATGTCACAATGGGCCCTGGGGACAAGGGGGTCTCCAGGAACTCACAATGGGCTCTGGGGACAATGGAGGTTCCCCAGGATGTTCACAATAGGCCCTGAGGACAAGGGGTGGTCCCCATGCTGTCACAATGGGTCTCCAGTGACAAGGGGGTCCCCAAGGTGTCACAATGGGCCCTGGGGACAATGGGGGGTCCTGGGACGTAACAATAGGCCCTGGGGACAAGGGGGTTCCCCACAGTGTCACAATGGGCCCTGGGGACAAAGGGGGTCCGCACGGTGTTACAATGGTCCCGGGGGACAAAGGGGGATTCCCAGGATGTCACAATGGGCCCTGAGGACAAGGGGGGGTCCCCATGGTGTCACAATGGGTCCCCAGTGACAAGGAGGGTCCCCATGGTGTCATGATGGGTCCTGGGGACAAGGGGGTCCCCAGGATGTAACAATGGACCCTGGGGACAATGGGGGGTCCTGGGACGTCACAATGGGTCCCAGTGACATGGGGGTCCCCAGGATGTCACAATGGGCCCTGGGGACAATGTGGGGTTCCTGGGATGTCACAATGGGTCCCCAGTGACAAAGGGGGTCCCCAGGATGTCTCAATGGGCCCAGAGGACAATGGGAGGTCCCCATGGTGTCACAATGGGTCCCCAGTGACAAGGGAGGTCTCCACAGTGCCAGGATGGGTCCTGGGGACAAGGAGGTCCCCAGGATGTCACAATGGGCCGTGGGGACAAAGAGGCTCCCCAGGATGTCACAATGGGCCCTGGGGACAAGGGGGTCTCCAGGAACTCACAATGGGCTCTGGGGACAATGGAGGTTCCCCAGGATGTTCACAATAGGCCCTGAGGACAAGGGGTGGTCCCCATGCTGTCACAATGGGTCTCCAGTGACAAGGGGGTCCCCAAGGTGTCACAATGGGCCCTGGGGACAATGGGGGGTCCTGGGACGTAACAATAGGCCCTGGGGACAAGGGGGTTCCCCACAGTGTCACAATGGGCCCTGGGGACAAAGGGGGTCCGCACGGTGTTACAATGGTCCCGGGGGACAAAGGGGGATTCCCAGGATGTCACAATGGGCCCTGAGGACAAGGGGGGGTCCCCATGGTGTCACAATGGGTCCCCAGTGACAAGGAGGGTCCCCATGGTGTCATGATGGGTCCTGGGGACAAGGGGGTCCCCAGGATGTAACAATGGACCCTGGGGACAATGGGGGGTCCTGGGACGTCACAATGGGTCCCAGTGACATGGGGGTCCCCAGGATGTCACAATGGGCCCTGGGGACAATGTGGGGTCCTGGGATGTCACAATGGGCCCCAGTGACAAAGGGGGTCCCCTGAATGTCACAATGGGCCCTGGGGACAATGGGGGGTCCTGGGACGTCGCAATGGGCCCTGGGGACAAGGAGGGATCCCCAGGATGTCACAATGGGCCCTGGGGACAATGGGGGGTCCTGGGACGTCACAATGGGCCCTAGGGACAAGAGGGGGTCCCCAGGATGTCACAATGGGCCCTGGGGACAAAGAGGGGTCCCCTGAATGTCACAATGGGCCCTGGGGACAAGGGGGTGCCGAGGATGTCACAATGGGCCCTGGGGACAATGGGGGTCCTGGGACGTCACAGTGGGCCCTGGGGACACAGAGGGGCCCTAGGACGTCACAATCAGCCCTGGCGACAAGATGGGGTCCCCTGAGAGTCACAATGAGCCCTGGGAAGAGAGGGGGCTCCCAAGGACATCACAATGGGCCCTGGGAACAATGGGGGGTCCTGGGACGTCACAATGGGCCCCAGTGACAAAGGGGGTCCCCTGAATGTCACAATGGGCCCTGGGGACAATGGGGGGTCCTGGGACGTCACAATGGGCCCTGGGGACTAGGAGGGATCCCCAGGATGTCACAATGGGCTCTGGGGACAAGGGGGGGTCCCCAGGATGTCACAATGGGCCCTGGGGACAAAGAGGGGTCCCCTGAATGTCACAATGGGCCCTGGGGACAAGCGGTTGCAGTGAATGTCACAATGGGCCCTGGGGACAATGCGGGGTGTCCAGGATGTGAGAATGAGTCCTGAGGACAAGGGGGGTCCCCATGGTGTCATAATGGGTCCCCAGTGACAAGGAGGGGTCCCCATGGTGTCACAATGGGCCCCAGTGACAAAGGGGGTCCCCTGAATGTCACAATAGGTCCTGGGGACAATGGGGGGTCCTGGGACGTCACAATGGGCCCTGGCGACAAGGAGGGATCCCCAGGATGTCATAATGGGCCCTGGGGACAAAGACGGGTCCCCTGAATGTCACAATGGGCCCTGGGGACAAGGGGGTGCAGAGGATGTCACAATGGGCCCTGGGGACAATGGGGGGTCCTCGGACATCACAATGGGCCCTGAAGACAAGGAGGGATCCCCAGGATGTCACAATGGGCCCTGGGGACAAAGAGGAGTCCCCTGAATGTCACAATGGGCCCTGGGGACAGGGGGGTGCAGTGGATGTCACAATGGGCCCTGGGGACAATGGGGGGTGTCCAGGATGTCAGAATGACTCCTGAGGACAAGGGGGGGTCCCCATGGTGTCACAATGGGTCCCCAGTGGCAAGGAGGGGTCCCCATGGTGTCACAATAGGCCCTGGGGACAAAGTGGGGTCCAAGAATGTCACAATGGGCCCTGGGGACAAAAGGGGTTGCCATAGTACCACAATGGGCCCTGGGGTCAAAGGGGGTCCCCATGGTGCTACAATGGGCCCTGGGGACAAAGGGGGGTCCTGGGATGTCACAATGGGCCCTGGGGACAAAGGGGGTGTCCCCATGGTGCCACAACGGGCCCTGGGAGCAAGGGGGTGGCCAGGATGTCACAATGGGTCCTGGGGAAAATGGGGGGTGCCCAGGATGTCACAATGGAGCCTGAGGACAAGCGGGGGTCTCCATGGTGTCACAATGGGCCCCAGTGACAAAGGGGCACCCCTGAATGTCACAATAGGTCCTGGGGACAATGGGGGGTCCTGGGATGTCACAATGGGCCCTGGGGACAATGGGGGGACCTGGAACGTCACAATGGGCCCTGGGGACAAGGGGGGGTCCCCAGGATGTCACAATGGGCCCTGGGGACAAGGGGGGGTCCCCAGGATGTCACAATGGGCCCTGGGGACAAAGAGGGGTCCCCTGAATGTCACAATGGGCCCTGGGGACAAGGGGGTGCAGAGGATGTCACAATGGGCCCTGGGGACAATGGGGGGTCCTGGGACGTCACAATGGGCCCTGGGGACAAGGGGGGGTCCCCAGGATGTCACAATGGGCCCTGGGGACAAGGGTGTGCCGAGGATGTCACAATGGGCCCTGGGGACAATGTAAGGTCCTGGGCTGTCACAATGGACCCTGAGGACAAGGGGGGACCCCAGGATGTCACAATGAAGTCTTGGGACAAAGGGGGTCCCCACGATGTCACAATGGGCCCTGGGGACAAAGGGGGGTGCCCTGAATGTCACAATGGGCCCTGGGGACAATGGGGGGTCCTGGGATGTCACAATGGACCCTGGGGACAAGGGAGTGCCGAGGATGTCACAATGGGCCCTGGGGACAATGGGGGGTCCTGGGACCTCACAATGGGCCCTGAGGACAATGGTGGGTCCCCTGAATGTCAAAATGGGCCCTGGGGACAAAGGGGGGTCCGCAGGATGTCACAATGGGCACTGGGGACAAAGGGGGGGTCCCCATGGTGTCACAATGGGCCTTGGGAACAAGGGGGTCCCCCAGATATCACAATGGGCCCTGGGGACAATGTAAGGTCCTGGGCTGTCACAATGGACCCTGAGGACAAGGGGGGTCCCCAGGATGTCACAATGAAGTCTTGGGACAAAGGGGGTCCCCAGGATGTCACAATGGGCCCTGGGGACCAGGGGGGGTCCTGGGATGTCACAATGGGCCCCAGTGACAAAGGGGGTCCCTATGGTGCCACAATAGGCCCTGGGGACAAAGGGGGTCCCCTGGATGTCACAATGGGCTCTGGGGACAAGGAGAGTCCCCAGGATGTCACAATGGGCCCTGGGGACAAGGGGGTGCAGTGGATGTCACAATGGGCCCTGGGGACAAGGGGGTGCAGTGGATGTCACAATGGGCCCTGGGGACAATGGCGGGTCCTGGGACGTCACAATGGGCCCTGGGGACAAGGGGGGGTCCCCTGGATGTCACAATGGGCCCTGGGGACAAGGAGGGATTCCCAGGACGTCACAATGGGCCCTGGGGACAAGGGGGTGTACCCAGGATGTCACAATGGGCCCTGCGGACAAGGATGGTACCCACGGTGTCACAATGGGCACTGGGCACAAGGTGGGGTCCCTATAGTGTCACAATGGGTCCTGGGGACAAGTGGAGTCCCCTGAAAGTCACAATGGGCCCTGGGGACAATGTGGGGTCCTGGGATGTCACAATGGGCACCAGTGACAAACGGGGGCCCCTGAATGTCACAATGGGCCCTGGGGACAATGGGGGGTCCCGGGACGTCACAATGGGCCCTGGGGACAAGGAGGGATCCCCAGGATGTCACAATGGGCCCTGGGGACAAAGAGGCGTCCCCTGAATGTCACAATGGGCCCTGGGGACAAGGGGGTGCCGAGGATGTCACAATGGGCCCTGGGGACAAGAGAGATCCCCATGGTGTCACAATAAGTCCTGGGGACAAAGTGGGGTCCTGGGATGTCACAATGGGCCCTGGGGACAATGGGGGTCCTGGGACGTCACAATGGGCCCTGGGGACAATGGGGGTCCCCACGGTGCCACGATGGGTCCTGGGGACAAGGGCGTCCCCCTAGATGTCACAATGGGCCCTGGGGACAATGGGGTTGCCCAGGATGTCACAATGGACCCTGGGGACAAAGGGGGGTGGGCAGGATGTCACAATGGGCACTGGGGACAAAGGGGGGGTCCCCATGGTGTCACAATGGGTCCCCAGTGACAAGGAGGGTTCCCCATGGTGTCACAATAGGCCCTGGGGACAAAGTGGGGTCCTAGAATGTCACAATGAGCCCTGGGGACAAAGGGGGGTCCTGGGATGTCACAATGGGCCCTGGGGACAAGAGGGGATTCCTAGGATGTCACAATGGGCCCTGGGGACTAATGTGGTCCCCACGGTGTCACAATATGTCCTGGAGACAAAGAGGGGTCCCCAGGATGTCACAATGGGCCCTTGGGACAATGGGGTTCCTGGGATGTCACAATGGGTCCCCAGTGACAAAGGGGGTCCCCAGGATGTCTCAATGGGCCCTGAGGACAATGGGAGGTCCCCATGGTGTCACAATGGGTCTCCAGTGACAAGGGGGTCCCCAAGGTGTCACAACGGGCCCTGGGGACAATGGGGGGTCCTGGGACGTAACAATAGGCCCTGGGGACAAGGGGGTTCCCCACAGTGTCACAATGGGCCCTGGGGAAAAAGGGGGTCCGCACGGTGTTACAATGGTCCCGGGGGACAAAGGGGGATGCCCAGGATGTCACAATGGGCCCTGAGGACAAGGGGGGGTCCCCATGGTGTCACAATGGGTCCCCAGTGACAAGGAGGGTCCCCATGGTGTCATGATGGGTCCTGGGGACAAGGGGGTCCCCAGGATGTAACAATGGACCCTGGGGACAATGGGGGGTCCTGGGACGTCACAATGGGTCCCAGTGACATGGGGGTCCCCAGGATGTCACAATGGGCCCTGGGGACAATGTGGGGTCCTGGGATGTCACAATGGGCCCCAGTGACAAAGGGGGTCCCCTGAATGTCACAATGGGCCCTGGGGACAATGGGGGGTCCTGGGACATCACAATGGGCCCTGGGGACAAGGAGGGATCCCCAGGATGTCACAATGGGCCCTGGGGACAATGGGGGGTCCTGGGACGTCACAATGGGCCCTAGGGACAAGAGGGGGTCCCCAGGATGTCACAATGGGCCCTGGGGACAAAGAGGGGTCCCCTGAATGTCACAATGGGCCCTGGGGACAAGGGGGTGCCGAGGATGTCACAATGGGCCCTGGGGACAATGGGGGTCCTGGGACGTCACAATGGGCCCTGGGGACACAGAGGGGCCCTAGGACGTCACAATCAGCTCTGGCGACAAGATGGGGTCCCCTGAGAGTCACAATGGGCCCTGGGAAGAGAGGGGGCTCCCAAGGACATCACAATGGGCCCTGGGAACAATGGGGGGTCCTGGGACGTCACAATGGGCCCCAGTGACAAAGGGGGTCCCCTGAATGTCACAATGGGCCCTGGGGACAATGGGGGGTCCTGGGACGTCACAATGGGCCCTGGGGACTAGGAGGGATCCCCAGGATGTCACAATGGGCCCTGAGGACAAGGGGGGGTCCCCAGGATGTCACAATGGGCCCTGGGGACAAAGAGGGGTCCCCTGAATGTCACAATGGGCCCTGGGGACAAGGGGTTGCAGTGGATGTCACAATGGGCCCTGGGGACAATGCGGGGTGTCCAGGATGTGAGAATGAGTCCTGAGGACAAGGGGGGTCCCCATGGTGTCATAATGGGCCCCAGTGACAAAGGGGGTCCCCTGAATGTCACAATAGGTCCTGGGGACAATGGGGGGTCCTGGGACGTCACAATGGGACCTGGCGACAAGGAGGGATCCCCAGGATGTCACAATGGGCCCTGGGGACAAAGAGGGGTCCCCTGAATGTCACAATGGGCCCTGGGGACAAGGGGGTGCAGAGGATGTCACAATGGGCCCTGGGGACAATGGGGGGTCCTCGGACATCACAATGGGCCCTGAAGACAAGGAGGGATCCCCAGGATGTCACAATGGGCCCTGGGGACAAAGAGGAGTCCCCTGAATGTCACAATGGGCCCTGGGGACAGGGGGGTGCAGTGGATGTCACAATGGGCCCTGGGGACAATGGGGGGTGTCCAGGATGTGAGAATGAGTCCTGAGGACAAGTGGGGGTCCCCATGGTGTCACAATGGGTCCCCAGTGGCAAGGAGGGGTCCCCATGGTGTCACAATAGGCCCTGGGGACAAAGTGGGGTCCAAGAATGTCACAATGGGCCCTGGGGACAAAAGGGGTTGCCATAGTACCACAATGGGCCCTGGGGTCAAAGGGGGTCCCCATGGTGCTACAATGGGCCCTGGGGACAAAGGGGGGTCCTGGGATGTCACAATGGGCCCTGGGGACAAAGGGGGTGTCCCCATGGTGCCACAACGGGCCCTGGAAGCAAGGGGGTGGCCAGGATGTCACAATGGGTCCTGGGGAAAATGGGGGGTGCCCAGGATGTCACAATGGAGCCTGAGGACAAGCGGGGGTCTCCATGGTGTCACAATGGGCCCCAGTGACAAAGGGGGTCCCCTGAATGTCACAATAGGTCCTGGGGACAATGGGGGGTCCTGGGATGTCACAATGGGCCCTGGGGACAAGGAGGGATCCCCAGGATGTCACAATGGGCCCTGGGGACAATGGGGGGACCTGGGACGTCACAATGGGCCCTGGGGACAAGGGGGGGTCCCCAGGATGTCACAATGGGCCCTGGGGACAAGGGGGGGTCCCCAGGATGTCACAATGGGCCCTGGGGACAAGGGGGTGCAGAGGATGTCACAATGGGCCCTGGGGACAATGGGGGGTCCTGGGACGTCACAATGGGCCCTGGGGACAAGGGGGGGTCCCCAGGATGTCACAATGGGCCCTGGGGACAAGGGCGTGCCGAGGATGTCACAATGGGCCCTGGGGACAATGGGGGGTCCTGGGATGTCACAATGGGCCCTGGGGACAAGGGGGGGTCCCCAGGATGTCACAATGGGCCTTGGGAACAAGGGGGTCCCCAAGATATCACAATGGGCCCTGGGGACAATGTAAGGTCCTGTGCTGTCACAATGGACCCTGAGGACAAGGGGGGACCCCAGGATGTCACAATGAAGTCTTGGGACAAAGGGGGTCCCCAGGATGTCACAATAGGCCCTGGGGACAAAGGGGGGTCCCCTGAATGTCACAATAGGCCCTGGGGACAATGGGGGGTCCTGGGACGTCACAATGGGCCCCAGTGACAAAGGGGGTCCCCTGAATGTCACAATGGGCCCTGGGGACAATGGGGGGTCCTGGGACGTCACAATGGGCCCTGGGGACTAGGAGGGATCCCCAGGATGTCACAATGGGCCCTGAGGACAAGGGGGGGTCCCCAGGATGTCACAATGGGCCCTGGGGACAAAGAGGGGTCCCCTGAATGTCACAATGGGCCCTGGGGACAAGGGGTTGCAGTGGATGTCACAATGGGCCCTGGGGACAATGCGGGGTGTCCAGGATGTGAGAATGAGTCCTGAGGACAAGGGGGGTCCCCATGGTGTCATAATGGGCCCCAGTGACAAAGGGGGTCCCCTGAATGTCACAATAGGTCCTGGGGACAATGGGGGGTCCTGGGACGTCACAATGGGACCTGGCGACAAGGAGGGATCCCCAGGATGTCACAATGGGCCCTGGGGACAAAGAGGGGTCCCCTGAATGTCACAATGGGCCCTGGGGACAAGGGGGTGCAGAGGATGTCACAATGGGCCCTGGGGACAATGGGGGGTCCTCGGACATCACAATGGGCCCTGAAGACAAGGAGGGATCCCCAGGATGTCACAATGGGCCCTGGGGACAAAGAGGGGTCCCCTGAATGTCACAATGGGCCCTGGGGACAGGGGGGTGCAGTGGATGTCACAATGGGCCCTGGGGACAAGGTAGTGCAGTGGATGTCACAATGGGCCCTGGGGACAATGGGGGGTGTCCAGGATGTGAGAATGAGTCCTGAGGACAAGGGGGGGTCCCCATGGTGTCACAATGGGTCCCCAGTGGCAAGGAGGGGTCCCCATGGTGTCACAATAGGCCCTGGGGACAAAGTGGGGTCCAAGAATGTCACAATGGGCCCTGGGGACAAAAGGGGTTGCCATAGTACCACAATGGGCCCTGGGGTCAAAGGGGGTCCCCATGGTGCTACAATGGGCCCTGGGGACAAAGGGGGGTCCTGGGATGTCACAATGGGCCCTGGGGACAAAGGGGGTGTCCCCATGGTGCCACAACGGGCCCTGGAAGCAAGGGGGTGGCCAGGATGTCACAATGGGTCCTGGGGAAAATGGGGGGTGCCCAGGATGTCACAATGGAGCCTGAGGACAAGCGGGGGTCTCCATGGTGTCACAATGGGCCCCAGTGACAAAGGGGGTCCCCTGAATGTCACAATAGGTCCTGGGGACAATGGGGGGTCCTGGGATGTCACAATGGGCCCTGGGGACAAGGAGGGATCCCCAGGATGTCACAATGGGCCCTGGGGACAATGGGGGGACCTGGGACGTCACAATGGGCCCTGGGGACAAGGGGGGGTCCCCAGGATGTCACAATGGGCCCTGGGGACAAGGGGGGGTCCCCAGGATGTCACAATGGGCCCTGGGGACAAAGAGGGGTCCCCTGAATGTCACAATGGGCCCTGGGGACAAGGGGGTGCAGAGGATGTCACAATGGGCCCTGGGGACAATGGGGGGTCCTGGGACGTCACAATGGGCCCTGGGGACAAGGGGGGGTCCCCAGGATGTCACAATGGGCCCTGGGGACAAGGGCGTGCCGAGGATGTCACAATGGGCCCTGGGGACAATGGGGGGTCCTGGGATGTCACAATGGGCCCTGGGGACAAGGGGGGGTCCCCAGGATGTCACAATGGGCCTTGGGAACAAGGGGGTCCCCAAGATATCACAATGGGCCCTGGGGACAAAGGGGGGTCCCCTGAATGTCACAATAGGCCCTGGGGACAATGGGGGGTCCTGGGATGTCACAATGGACCCTGGGGACAAGGGGGTGCCGAGGATGTCACAATGGGCCCTGGGGACAATGGGGGGTCCTGGGACCTCACAATGGGCCCTGAGGACAATGGTGGGTCCCCTGAATGTCAAAATGGGCCCCGGGGACAAAGGGGGGTCCGCAGGATGTCACAATGGGCACTGGGGATAAAGGGGGGGTCGCCATGGTGTCACAATGGGCCTAAGTGACAAGGAGGGTCCCCACGGTGCCACGATGGGTCCTGGGGACAAGGGCGTCCCCCAGATGTCACAATGGGCCCTGGGGACAATGGGGTTGCCCAGGATGTCACAATGGGCCCTGGGGACAATGGGAGGCCCCAAGGTGTTCAGAACGAGCCCTGGGGACAAAGTGGAATCCTGGAATGTCACAATGGCCCCCAGTGACAAAGGGGTTCCCCATGGTGCCACAATGGGCCCTGGGGACAAAAGGGGTCCCCAGGATTTCACAATAGCACTGGGGACAAAGGGGGGTCATGGGATGTCACAATGGGCTCCAGTGACAAAGAGGGTCCTCATGGTGCCACAATGGGCCCTGGCGACAAAGGGGGTCCCCAGGATGTCACAATGGGCCCTGGGGACAAAGTGGGTTCCCCTGAATGTCACAATGGGCCGTGGGGACAATGGGGGGTCCTGGGACATCACAATGGGCCCTGGGGACAAGGGGGTGCAGAGGATGTCACAATGGGCCCTGGGGACAATGGGGGGTCCTGGGACCTCACAATGGGCCCTGAGGACAATGGTGGGTCCCCTGAATGTCACAATGGGCCCTGGGGACAATGGGGGGTCCTGGGATGTCACAATGAGCCCTGCAGACAAGGGTGGTACCCACGGTTTTACAATGGGCCCTGGGCACAAGGGGGGGTCCACATAGTGTCACAATGGGTCCTGGGGACAAGTGGGGTCCCCAGGATGTCACAATGGGCCCTGGGGACAATGGGGGGTCCTGGGATGTCACAATGGGCCCTGGGGACAAGGGGGTGCCGAGGATGTCACAATGGGCCCTGGGGACAATGGGGGGTCCTGGGACCTCACAATGGGCCCTGAGGACAATGGTGGGTCCCCTGAATGTCAAAATGGGCCCTGGGGACAAAGGGGGGTCCGCAGGATGTCACAATGGGCACTGGGGACAAAGGGGGGGTCCCCAGGATGTCACAATGGGCCCTGAGGACAATGTGGGGTCCTGGGATTTCACAATGGGCCCCAGTGACAAAGGGGGTCCCCTGAATGTCACAATGGGTCCTGGGGACAATGGGGGGTCCTGGGACGTCACAATGGGCCCTGGGGACAAGGAGGGATCCCCAGGATGTCACAATGGGCCCTGGGGACAAGGGGGTGTCCCCAGGATGTCACAATGGGCCCTGCGGACAAGGGTGGTACCCACGGTGTCACAATGGGCACTGGGCACAAGGGGGGGTCCCTATAGTGTCACAATGGGTCCTGGGGTCAAGTGGGGTCCCCTGAAAGTCACAATGGGCCCTGGGGACAATGTGGGGTCCTGGGATGTCACAATGGGCCCCAGTGACAAACGGGGGCCCCTGAATGTCACAATGGGCCCTGGGGACAAGGGAGATTCCCATGGTGTCACAATAAGCCCTGGGGACAAAGTGGGGTCCTGGGATGTCACAATGGGCCCTGGGGACAATGGGGGTCCTGGGACGTCACAATGGGCCCTGGGGACAATGGGGGTCCCCACGGTGCCACGATGGGTCCTGGGGACAAGGGCGTCCCCCTAGATGTCACAATGGGCCCTGGGGACAATGGAGTTGCCCAGGATGTCACAATGGACCCTGGGGACAAAGGGGGGTGCGCAGGATGTCACAATGGGCACTGGGGACAAAGGGTGGGTCCCCATGGTGTCACAATGGGTTCCCAGTGACAAGGAGGGTTCCCCATGGTGTCACAATAGGCCCTGGGGACAAAGTGGGGTCCTAGAATGTCACAATAAGCCCTGGGGACAAAGGGGGGTCCTGGGATGTCACAATGAGCCCTGCGGACAAGGGTGGTACCCACAGTGTCACAATGGGCTCTGGGCACAAAGGGGGGTTCCCATAGTGTCACAATGGGTCCTGGGGACAAGTGGGGTCCCCAGGATGTCACAATGGGCCCTGGGGACAATGTGGGGTCCTGGGATGTCACAATGGGCCCCAGTGACAAAGGGGGTCCCCTGAATGTCACAATGGGTCCTGGGGACAATGGGGGGTCCTGGGACGTCACAATGGGCCCTGGGGACAAGGAGGGATCCCCAGGATGTCACAATAGGTACTGGAGACAAAGGGGGGGTCCCCATGGTGTCACAATGGGCCCATGTGACAAGGAGGGTCCCCACGGTGCCACGATGGGTCCTGGGGACAAGGGCGTCCCCCAGATTTCTCAATGGGCCCTGGGGACAATGGGGTTGCCCAGGATGTCACAATGGACCCTGGGGACAAAGGGGGGCGCACAGGATGTCACAATGGGCCCTGGGGACAAAGGGGGGGTCCCCATGGTGTCACAATGGGCCCAAGTGACAAGGAGGGTCCCCACAGTGCCACGATGGCTCCTGGGGACAAGGGCGTTCCCCAGATGTCACAATGGGCCCTGGGGACAATGGGAGTCCCCAAGGTGTCAGAACGAGCCCTGGGGACAAAGTGGAATCCTGGGATGTCACAATGGCCCCCAGTGACAAAGGGGTTCCCCATGGTGCCACAATGGGCCCTGGGGACATAAGGGGTCCCCAGGATTTCACAATAGCACTGGGGATAAAGGGGGGTCATGGGATGTCACAATGGGCCCTGGGGACAACGGAGATCCCCATGGTGTCACAATAAGCCCTGGGGACAAAGTGGGGTCCTGGGATGTCACAATGGGCCCCAGTGACAAAGGGGGTCCCCATGGTGCCACAATGGGCCGTGGGGACAAATGGGGTCCCCAGGATGTCACAATGAACCCTGGGGACAAACGGTGGTCCTGGGACATTTCAATGGGCCCTGGGGACAAAGGGGGGACCCCAGGATGTCACAATGGGCCCTGGGGACAAAGGGGGTCCCCTGGATGTCACAATGGGCTCTGGGGACAAGGAGGGTCCCCAGGATGTCACAATGGGTCCTGGGGACAAAGGGGGGTCCCGTGAATGTCACAATGGGCCCTAGGGACAAGGGGGTGCCGAGGAGGTCACAATGGGCCCTGGGGACAATGGGGGGTCCTGGGACGTCACAATGGGCCCTGGGGACAAGAGGGGATCCCTAGGATGTCACAATGGGCCCTGGGGACTAATGTGGTCCCCACGGTGTCACAATATGTCCTGGAGACAAAGGGGGGTCCCCAGGATGTCACAATGGGCCCTTGGGACAATGGGGTTCCTGGGATGTCACATTGGGTCCCCAGTGACAAAGGGGGTCCCCAGGATGTCTCAATGGGCCCTGAGGACAATGGGAGGTCCCCATGGTGTCACAATGTGTCCCCAGTAACAAGGGAGGTCTCCACGGTGCCAGGATGGGTCCTGGGGACAAGGAGGTCCCCAGGATGTCACAAGGGGCCCTGGGGACAAAGAGGCTGCCCAGGATGTCACAATGGGACCTGGGGACAAGGGGGTCTCCAGGAACTCACAATGGGCTCTGGGGACAATGGAGGTTCCCCAGGATGTTCACAATAGGCCCTGAGGACAAGGGGTGGTCCCCATGCTGTCACAACGGGTCTCCAGTGACAAGGGGGTCCCCAAGGTGTCACAATGGGCCCTGGGGACAATGGGGGGTCCTGGGACGTAACAATAGGCCCTGAGGACAAGGGGTGGTCCCCATGATGTCACAACGGGTCTCCAGTGACAAGGGGGTCCCCAAGGTGTCACAATGGGCCCTGGGGACAATGCGGGGTCCTGGGACGTCACAATGGGCCCCAGTGACATGGGGGTCCCCAGGATGTCACAATGGGCCCTGGGGACAATGTGGGGTCCTGGGATGTCACAATGGGCCCCAGTGACAAAGGGGGTCCCCTGAATGTCACAATGGGTCCTGGGGACAATGGGGGTTCCTGGGACGTCACAATGGGCCCTGGGGACAAGGAGGGATCCCCAGGATGTCACAATGGGCCCTGGGGACAATGGGGGGTCCTGGGACGTCACAATGAGCCCTGGGGACAAGAGGGGGTCCCCAGGATGTCACAATGGGCCCTGGGGACAATGGGGGGTCCTGGGACGTCACAATGGGCCCTAGGGACAAGAGGGGGTCCCCAGGATGTCACAATGGGCCCTGGGGACAAAGAGGGGTCCCCTGAATGTCACAATGGGCCCTGGGGACAAGGGGGTGCCGAGGATGTCACAATGGGCCCTGGGGACAATGGGGGTCCTGGGACGTCACAATGGGCCCTGGGGACACAGAGGGGCCCTAGGACGTCACAAGCAGTCCTGGGGACAAGGTGGGGTCCCCTGAGAGTCACAATGAGCCCTGGGAAGAGAGGGGGCTCCCAAGGACATCACAATGGGCCCTGGGAACAATGGGGGGTCCTGGGACGTCACAATTGGCCCTGGAGACAAGGGGGGGTACCCATAGTGTCACAATGGGTCCTGGGGAAAATGGGGTCCCCAGGATGTCACAATGGGCCCTGGGGACAATGTGGGGTCCTGGGATGTCACAATGGGCCCCAGTGACAAAGGGGGTCCCCTGAATGTTACAATAGGTCCTGAGGACAGTGGGGAGTCCTGGGACGTCACAATGGGCCCTGGGGACAAGGAGGGATCCCCAGGATGTCACAATGGGCCCTGGGGACAACGGGGGGTCCTAAGACGTCACAATGGGCCCTGGGGACAAGCAGGGATCCCCAGGATGTCACAATGGGCCCTGGACACAATGGGGGGTCCTGGGACGTCACAATGGGCCCCGTTGACAAGGGGGCATCCCCAGGATGTCAAAATGCGCCCTGGGGCCCAGGGGGGTCCTGCGATGTCACAATGGGCCCTGGGGACAAAGGGGGTCCCCTGGATGTCACAATGGACTCTGGGGACAATGGGGGGTGTCCAGGATGTGAGAATGAGTCCTGAGGACAAGGGGGGGTCCCCATGGTGTCACAATGGGTCCCCAGTGACAAGGAGGGGTCCCCATGATGTCACAATAGGCCCTGGGGACAAAGTGGGGTCCAAGAATGTCACAATGGGCCCTGGGGACAATGGGGGGTCCTGGGACGTCACAATGGGCCCCAGTGAGTAGGGGGGTCCCCAGGATGTCACAATGGGCTCTGGGGACAAAGAGGGGTCCCCTGAATGTCACAATGGGCCCTGGGTACAAGGGGGTGCAGTGGATGTCACAATGGGCCCTGGGGACAATGGGGGGTCCTGGAATGTCACAATGGGCCTTGGGGACAATGGGGGTCCCCAGGATGTCACAATGGGCCCTGGAGACAATGGGGTTGCCCAGGATGTCACAATGGGCCCTGGGGACAATGGGAGTCCCCAAGGTGTCAGAGCGAGCCCTGGGGACAAAGTGAAATCCTGGAATGTCACAATGGCCCCAGTGACAAAGGGGTTCCCCACGGTGTCACAATGGGCCCTGGGGACAAAAGGGGTCCCCAGGATTTCACAATAGCACTGGGGACAAAGGGGGGTCATGGGATGTCACAATGGGCCCTGGGGACAAGGGAGATCCCCATGGCGTCACAATAACACCTGGGGACAAAGTGGGGTCCTGGGATGTCACAATGGGCTCTGGGGACAAGGAGGGTCCCCAGGATGTCACAATGGGCCCTGGGGACAAAGGGGGGTCCTGGGATGTCACAATGGGCCCCAGTGACAAAGAGGGTCCTCATGGTGCCACAATGGGCCCTGGGGACAAAGGGGGTCCCCTGGATGGCACAATGGGTTCTGGGGACAAGGAGGGTCCCCAGGATGTCACAATGGGCCCTGTGGACAAATAGCGTCCCCAGCATGTCACAATGGGCCCTGGGGACAATGGGGGGTCCCCACGGTATTGGAATGGGCCCTGGGGACAAAGGGGGTCCCCTGAATGTCACAATGGGCCCTGGGGACAGTGGGGGGTCCTGGGACGTCTCAATGAGCCCTGGGGACAAGGGGGGGTCCCCAGGATGTCACAATGGGCCCTGGGGACAAAGAGGGGTCCCCTGAATGTCACAATGGGCCCTGGGGACAAGGGGGTGCAGTGGATGTCACAATGGGCCCTGGGGACAATGGGGGGTGTCCAGGATGTGAGAATGAGTCCTGAGGACAAGGGGGGGTCCCCATGGTGTCACAATGGGTCCCCAGTGACAAGGAGGGGTCCCCATGGTGTCACAATAGGCCCTGGGGACAAAGTGGGGTCCAAGAATGTCACAATGGGCCCTGGGGACAAAAGGGTTTGCCATGGTGCCACAATGGGCCCTGGGGTCAAAGGGGGTCCCCATGGTGCTACAATGGCCCTGGGGACAAAGGGGGGTCCTGGGATGTCACAATGGGTCCTGGGGACAACGAGGGATCCCCAGGATGTCACAATGGGCCCTGGGGACAAGGAGGGATTCCCAGGATGTCACAATGGGCCTTGGAGACAAGGGGGTGTCCATAGGATGTCACAATGGGCCGTGCGGACAAGGGTGGTACCCGCGGTGTCACAATGGTCACTGGGCACAAGTGGGGGTCCCTATAGTGTCACAATGGGTCCTGGGGACAAGTGGGGTCCCCAGGATGTCACAAGGGCCCTGGGGACAATGTGGGGTCCTGGGATGTCACAATGGGCCCCAGTGACAAACGGGGGCCCCTGAATGTCACAATGGGCCCTGGGGACAATGGGGGTCCTGGGACGTCCCAATGGGCCCTGGGGACAAGGAGGGATCCCCAGGATGTCAAAATGGGCCCTGGGGACAATAGCGGGTCCTGGGACGTCCCAATGGGCCCTGGGGACAAGCAGGGATCCCCAGGATGTCACAATGGGCCCTGGGGACAATGGCGGGTTCTGGGACGTCACAATGGGCCCTGGGGACAAGGGGGGGTCCCCAGGATGTCACAATGGGCCCTGGGGAAAAAAGGGGTCCCCAGGATGTCACAATGGGCCCTGGGGACAAGGGGGTGCTGAGGATGTCACAATGGGCCCTGGGGACAATGGGGGGTCCTGGGACGTCACAATGGGCCCTGAGGACAATGGTGGGTCCCCTGAATGTCACAATGGGCCCTGGGGACAACGGGGGGTCCGCAGGATGTCACAATGGGCACTGGGGACAAAGGGTGGGTCCCCATGGTGTCACAATGGGCCCAAGTGACAAGGAGGGTCCCCACGGTGCCAGGATGGGTCCTGGGGACAAGGGCGTCCCCCAGATGTCACAATAAGCCCTGGGGACAAAGTGGGGTCCTGGGATGTCACAATGGGCCCTGGGGACAATGGGAGTCCCCAAGGTGTCAGAACGAGCCCTGGGGACAAAGTGGAATCCTGGAATGTCACAATGGTCCCCAGTGACAAAGGGGTTCCCCATGGTGCCACAATGGGCCCTGGGGACAAAAGGGGTCCCCAGGATTTCACAATGGCCCTGGGGACAAAGGGGGGTCCTGGGATGTCACAATGGGCCCTGGGGACAAAGGGGGTATCCCCATGGTGCCACAACGGGCCCTGGGAGCAAGGGGGTGGCCAGGATGTCACAATGGGTCCTGGGGAAAATGGGGGGTGCCCAGGATGTCACAATGGACCCTGAGGACAAGCGGGGGTCCCCAGGATGTCACAATGGGCCCTGGGGACAAAGAGGGGTCCCCTGAATGTCACAATGGGCCCTGGGGACAAGGGGGTGCAGTGGATGTCACAATGGGCCCTGGGGACAATGGGGGGTGTCCAGGATGTGAGAATGAGTCCTGAGGACAAGGGGGGGTCCCCATGGTGTCACAATGGGTCCCCAGTGACAAGGAGGGGTCCCCATGGTGTCACAATAGGCCCTGGGGACAAAGTGGGGTCCAAGAATGTCACAATGGGCCCTGGGGACAAAAGGGTTTGCCATGGTGCCACAATGGGCCCTGGGGTCAAAGGGGGTCCCCATGGTGCTACAATGGCCCTGGGGACAAAGGGGGGTCCTGGGATGTCACAATGGGTCCTGGGGACAACGAGGGATCCCCAGGATGTCACAATGGGCCCTGGGGACAAGGAGGGATTCCCAGGATGTCACAATGGGCCTTGGAGACAAGGGGGTGTCCATAGGATGTCACAATGGGCCGTGCGGACAAGGGTGGTACCCGCGGTGTCACAATGGTCACTGGGCACAAGTGGGGGTCCCTATAGTGTCACAATGGGTCCTGGGGACAAGTGGGGTCCCCAGGATGTCACAAGGGCCCTGGGGACAATGTGGGGTCCTGGGATGTCACAATGGGCCCCAGTGACAAACGGGGGCCCCTGAATGTCACAATGGGCCCTGGGGACAATGGGGGTCCTGGGACGTCCCAATGGGCCCTGGGGACAAGGAGGGATCCCCAGGATGTCAAAATGGGCCCTGGGGACAATAGCGGGTCCTGGGACGTCCCAATGGGCCCTGGGGACAAGCAGGGATCCCCAGGATGTCACAATGGGCCCTGGGGACAATGGCGGGTTCTGGGACGTCACAATGGGCCCTGGGGACAAGGGGGGGTCCCCAGGATGTCACAATGGGCCCTGGGGAAAAAAGGGGTCCCCAGGATGTCACAATGGGCCCTGGGGACAAGGGGGTGCTGAGGATGTCACAATGGGCCCTGGGGACAATGGGGGGTCCTGGGACGTCACAATGGGCCCTGAGGACAATGGTGGGTCCCCTGAATGTCACAATGGGCCCTGGGGACAACGGGGGGTCCGCAGGATGTCACAATGGGCACTGGGGACAAAGGGTGGGTCCCCATGGTGTCACAATGGGCCCAAGTGACAAGGAGGGTCCCCACGGTGCCAGGATGGGTCCTGGGGACAAGGGCGTCCCCCAGATGTCACAATAAGCCCTGGGGACAAAGTGGGGTCCTGGGATGTCACAATGGGCCCTGGGGACAATGGGAGTCCCCAAGGTGTCAGAACGAGCCCTGGGGACAAAGTGGAATCCTGGAATGTCACAATGGTCCCCAGTGACAAAGGGGTTCCCCATGGTGCCACAATGGGCCCTGGGGACAAAAGGGGTCCCCAGGATTTCACAATGGCCCTGGGGACAAAGGGGGGTCCTGGGATGTCACAATGGGCCCTGGGGACAAAGGGGGTATCCCCATGGTGCCACAACGGGCCCTGGGAGCAAGGGGGTGGCCAGGATGTCACAATGGGTCCTGGGGAAAATGGGGGGTGCCCAGGATGTCACAATGGACCCTGAGGACAAGCGGGGGTCTCCATGGTGTCACAATGGGCCCCAGTGACAAAGGGGCTCCCCTGAATGTCACAGTAGGTCCTGGGGACAATGGGGGGTGCTGGGACGTCACAATGGGCCCTGGGGACAACGAGGGATCCCCAGGATGTCACAATGGGCCCTGGGGACAAAGAGGGGTCCCCTGAATGTCACAATGGGCCCTGGGGACAAGGGGGTGCAGAGGATGTCACAATGGGCCCTGGGGACAATGTGGGGTCCTGGGATGTCACAATGGGCCCCAGTGACAAAGGGGGTCCCCTGAATGTCACAATGGGTCCTGGGGACAATGGGGGGTCCTGGGACGTCACAATGGGCCCTGGGGACAAGGAGGGATCCCCAGGATGTCACAATGGGCCCTGGGGACAATGGGCGGTCCTGGGACGTCACAATGGGCCCTGAGGACAAGGAGGGATCCCCAGGATGTCACAATGGGCCCTGGGGATTATGGGGGGTCGTTAGACGTCACAATGGCCCCTGGGGACAAAGAGGGGTCCCCTGAATGTCACAATGGGCCCTGGGGAAAATGAGGGGTCCTGGGACGTCACAATGGGCCCCAGTGACAAGAGGGGGTCCCCAGGATGTCACAATGGGCCCTGGGGACAAACAGGGGTCCCCTGAATGTCACAATGGGCCCTGGGGACAAGGGGGTGCCGAGGATGTCACAATGGGCCCTGGGGACAATGGGGGGTCCTGGGACGTCACAATGGGCCCTGCGGACAAGGAGGGATCCCCAGGATGTCACAATGGGCCCTGGGGACAATGGGGGGTCCTGAGACGTCACAATGAGCCCTGCGGACAAGGGTGGTACCCAGGACGTCACAATGGGCCCTGGGGACAAGGGGGGGTCCCCATAGGGTCACAATGGGTCCTGGGGACAAGTGGGGTCCCCAGGATGTCACAATAGGCCCTGGGGACAATGTGCGGTCCTGGGATGTCACAATGGGCCCCAGTGACAAAGGGGGTCCCCTGAATGTCACAATGGGTCCTGGGGACAATGGGGGGTCCTGGGACCTCACAATGGGCCCTGGGGACAAGGAGGGATCCCCAGGATGTCACAATGGGCCCTGGGGACAATGGGCGGTCCTGGGACGTCACAATGGGCCCTGAGGACAAGGAGGAATCCCCAGGATGTCACAATGGGCCCTGGGGACAATGGAGGGTCCTGGGACGTCACAATGGGCCCTGGGGACAAGAGGGGGTCCCCTGGATGTCACAATGGGCTCTGGGGACAAGGGGGGTCCCCAGGACGTCACAATGGGCCCTGGGGACAAAGGGGGGTGTCGACGGTGTCACAATGGGCCCCAGTGTCAAAGGGGATCCCCATGGTGCCACAATGGGTCCTGGAGACAAAGGGGGTCCCTTGGATGTCACAATGGGCTCTGGAGACAAGGAGGGTCCCCAGGATGTCACAATGGGCCCTGGGGACAAAGAGGGGTCCCCTGAATGTCACAATCGGCCCTGGGGACAATAGCGGGTCCTGGGACGTCACAATGGGCCCCAGTGACAAGAGGGGGTCCCCAGGATGTCACAATGGGCCCTGGGAACAAACAGGGGTCCCCGGAATGTCACAATGGGCCCTGGGGACAAGGGGGTGCAGAGGATGTCACAATGGGCCCTGGGGACAATGGGGGGTCCTGGGACGTCACAATGGGCCCTGCGGACAAGGAGGGATCCCCAGGATGTCACAATGGGCCCTGGGGACAATGGGGGGTCCTGGGACTTCACAATGAGCCCTGCGGACAAGGGTGGTACCCAGGATATCACAATGGGCCCTGGGAACAAGGGGGGGTCCCCATAGTGTCACAATGGGCCCTGGGGACAAGGAGGGATCCCCAGGATGTCACAATGGGCCCTGGGAACAATGGGGGGTCCTGGGACGTCACAATGGGCTGTGGGGACAAGGGGGGGTCCCCAGGATGTCACAATGTGCCCTGGGTTTCAAAGAGTCGTCCCCTGAATGTCACAATGGGCCCTGGGGACAATGGGGGGTCCTAAGACGTCACAATGGGCCCTGAGGACAAGGAGGGATCCCCAGGATGTCACAATGGGCCCTGGGGACAATGGGGGGTCCTGGGACGTCACAATGGGCCCTGGGGACAAAGAGGGGTCCCCTGAATGTCACAATGGGCCCTGGGGACAAGGGGGTGCAGTGGATGTCACAATGGGCCCTGGGGACAATGGGGGGTCCTGGAATGTCACAATGGGCCCTGGGGACAAAGGGGATGTCCACATGGTGCCACAATGGGCCCTGGGAGCAAGGGGGTCCCCAGGATGTCACAGTGGGTCCTGGGGACAATGGGAGGTGCCCAAGATGTCACAATGGACCCTGAGGACAAGCAGGGGTCTCCATGGTGTCACAATGAGTCCCCAGTGACAAGGGGGGGTCCCCATGGTGTCACAATGGGTCCCCAGTGACAAGGGGGTCCCCAAGGTGTCACAATGGGCCCTGGGAACAACGGGGGGTCCTGGGATGTAACAATAGGCCCTAGGGACAAAGGGGGTCCCCACGGTGTTACAATGGTCCCGGGTGACAAAGGGGGATGCCCAGGATGTCACAATGGGCCCTGAGGCAAGGAGGGGTCTCCATGGTGTCACGATGGGTCCTGGGGACAAGGGGGTCCCCAGGATGTCACAATGGGCTCTGGGGACAATGCAGGGTCCTGGGACGTCACAATGGGTCCTTAGGACAAAGAGGGGTCCCCAGGATGTCACAATGGGCCCTGGGGACAATGTGGGGTCCTGGGATGTCACAATGGGCCCCAGTGACAAAGGGGGTGCCCTGAATGTCACAATGGGCCCTGGGGACAAAGGGGGGGTCCCCATGGTGTCACAATGGGCCCAAGTGACAAGGAGGGTCCCCACAGTGCCACGATGGCTCCTGGGGACAAGGGCGTTCCCCAGATGTCACAATGGGCCCTGGGGACAATGGGAGTCCCCAAGGTGTCAGAACGAGCCCTGGGGACAAAGTGGAATCCTGGGATGTCACAATGGCCCCCAGTGACAAAGGGGTTCCCCATGGTGCCACAATGGGCCCTGGGGACATAAGGGGTCCCCAGGATTTCACAATAGCACTGGGGATAAAGGGGGGTCATGGGATGTCACAATGGGCCCCAGTGACAAAGGGGGTCCCCATGGTGCCACAATGGGCCGTGGGGACAAATGGGGTCCCCAGGATGTCACAATGAACCCTGGGGACAAACGGTGGTCCTGGGACATTTCAATGGGCCCTGGGGACAAAGGGGGGACCCCAGGATGTCACAATGGGCCCTGGGGACAAAGGGGGTCCCCTGGATGTCACAATGGGCTCTGGGGACAAGGAGGGTCCCCAGGATGTCACAATGGGTCCTGGGGACAAAGGGGGGTCCCGTGAATGTCACAATGGGCCCTAGGGACAAGGGGGTGCCGAGGAGGTCACAATGGGCCCTGGGGACAATGGGGGGTCCTGGGACGTCACAATGGGCCCTGGGGACAAGAGGGGATCCCTAGGATGTCACAATGGGCCCTGGGGACTAATGTGGTCCCCACGGTGTCACAATATGTCCTGGAGACAAAGGGGGGTCCCCAGGATGTCACAATGGGCCCTTGGGACAATGGGGTTCCTGGGATGTCACATTGGGTCCCCAGTGACAAAGGGGGTCCCCAGGATGTCTCAATGGGCCCTGAGGACAATGGGAGGTCCCCATGGTGTCACAATGTGTCCCCAGTAACAAGGGAGGTCTCCACGGTGCCAGGATGGGTCCTGGGGACAAGGAGGTCCCCAGGATGTCACAAGGGGCCCTGGGGACAAAGAGGCTGCCCAGGATGTCACAATGGGACCTGGGGACAAGGGGGTCTCCAGGAACTCACAATGGGCTCTGGGGACAATGGAGGTTCCCCAGGATGTTCACAATAGGCCCTGAGGACAAGGGGTGGTCCCCATGCTGTCACAACGGGTCTCCAGTGACAAGGGGGTCCCCAAGGTGTCACAATGGGCCCTGGGGACAATGGGGGGTCCTGGGACGTAACAATAGGCCCTGAGGACAAGGGGTGGTCCCCATGATGTCACAACGGGTCTCCAGTGACAAGGGGGTCCCCAAGGTGTCACAATGGGCCCTGGGGACAATGCGGGGTCCTGGGACGTCACAATGGGCCCCAGTGACATGGGGGTCCCCAGGATGTCACAATAGGCCCTGGGGACAATGTGGGGTCCTGGGATGTCACAATGGGCCCCAGTGACAAAGGGGGTCCCCTGAATGTCACAATGGGTCCTGGGGACAATGGGGGTTCCTGGGACGTCACAATGGGCCCTGGGGACAAGGAGGGATCCCCAGGATGTCACAATGGGCCCTGGGGACAATGGGGGGTCCTGGGACGTCACAATGAGCCCTGGGGACAAGAGGGGGTCCCCAGGATGTCACAATGGGCCCTGGGGACAATGGGGGGTCCTGGGACGTCACAATGGGCCCTAGGGACAAGAGGGGGTCCCCAGGATGTCACAATGGGCCCTGGGGACAAAGAGGGGTCCCCTGAATGTCACAATGGGCCCTGGGGACAAGGGGGTGCCGAGGATGTCACAATGGGCCCTGGGGACAATGGGGGTCCTGGGACGTCACAATGGGCCCTGGGGACACAGAGGGGCCCTAGGACGTCACAAGCAGTCCTGGGGACAAGGTGGGGTCCCCTGAGAGTCACAATGAGCCCTGGGAAGAGAGGGGGCTCCCAAGGACATCACAATGGGCCCTGGGAACAATGGGGGGTCCTGGGACGTCACAATTGGCCCTGGAGACAAGGGGGGGTACCCATAGTGTCACAATGGGTCCTGGGGAAAATGGGGTCCCCAGGATGTCACAATGGGCCCTGGGGACAATGTGGGGTCCTGGGATGTCACAATGGGCCCCAGTGACAAAGGGGGTCCCCTGAATGTTACAATAGGTCCTGAGGACAGTGGGGAGTCCTGGGACGTCACAATGGGCCCTGGGGACAAGGAGGGATCCCCAGGATGTCACAATGGGCCCTGGGGACAACGGGGGGTCCTAAGACGTCACAATGGGCCCTGGGGACAAGCAGGGATCCCCAGGATGTCACAATGGGCCCTGGACACAATGGGGGGTCCTGGGACGTCACAATGGGCCCCGTTGACAAGGGGGCATCCCCAGGATGTCAAAATGCGCCCTGGGGCCCAGGGGGGTCCTGCGATGTCACAATGGGCCCTGGGGACAAAGGGGGTCCCCTGGATGTCACAATGGACTCTGGGGACAATGGGGGGTGTCCAGGATGTGAGAATGAGTCCTGAGGACAAGGGGGGGTCCCCATGGTGTCACAATGGGTCCCCAGTGACAAGGAGGGGTCCCCATGATGTCACAATAGGCCCTGGGGACAAAGTGGGGTCCAAGAATGTCACAATGGGCCCTGGGGACAATGGGGGGTCCTGGGACGTCACAATGGGCCCCAGTGAGTAGGGGGGTCCCCAGGATGTCACAATGGGCTCTGGGGACAAAGAGGGGTCCCCTGAATGTCACAATGGGCCCTGGGTACAAGGGGGTGCAGTGGATGTCACAATGGGCCCTGGGGACAATGGGGGGTCCTGGAATGTCACAATGGGCCTTGGGGACAATGGGGGTCCCCAGGATGTCACAATGGGCCCTGGAGACAATGGGGTTGCCCAGGATGTCACAATGGGCCCTGGGGACAATGGGAGTCCCCAAGGTGTCAGAGCGAGCCCTGGGGACAAAGTGAAATCCTGGAATGTCACAATGGCCCCAGTGACAAAGGGGTTCCCCACGGTGTCACAATGGGCCCTGGGGACAAAAGGGGTCCCCAGGATTTCACAATAGCACTGGGGACAAAGGGGGGTCATGGGATGTCACAATGGGCCCTGGGGACAAGGGAGATCCCCATGGCGTCACAATAACACCTGGGGACAAAGTGGGGTCCTGGGATGTCACAATGGGCTCTGGGGACAAGGAGGGTCCCCAGGATGTCACAATGGGCCCTGGGGACAAAGGGGGGTCCTGGGATGTCACAATGGGCCCCAGTGACAAAGAGGGTCCTCATGGTGCCACAATGGGCCCTGGGGACAAAGGGGGTCCCCTGGATGGCACAATGGGTTCTGGGGACAAGGAGGGTCCCCAGGATGTCACAATGGGCCCTGTGGACAAATAGCGTCCCCAGCATGTCACAATGGGCCCTGGGGACAATGGGGGGTCCCCACGGTATCGGAATGGGCCCTGGGGACAAAGGGGGTCCCCTGAATGTCACAATGGGCCCTGGGGACAGTGGGGGGTCCTGGGACGTCTCAATGAGCCCTGGGGACAAGGGGGGGTCCCCAGGATGTCACAATGGGCCCTGGGGACAAAGAGGGGTCCCCTGAATGTCACAATGGGCCCTGGGGACAAGGGGGTGCAGTGGATGTCACAATGGGCCCTGGGGACAATGGGGGGTGTCCAGGATGTGAGAATGAGTCCTGAGGACAAGGGGGGGTCCCCATGGTGTCACAATGGGTCCCCAGTGACAAGGAGGGGTCCCCATGGTGTCACAATAGGCCCTGGGGACAAAGTGGGGTCCAAGAATGTCACAATGGGCCCTGGGGACAAAAGGGTTTGCCATGGTGCCACAATGGGCCCTGGGGTCAAAGGGGGTCCCCATGGTGCTACAATGGCCCTGGGGACAAAGGGGGGTCCTGGGATGTCACAATGGGTCCTGGGGACAACGAGGGATCCCCAGGATGTCACAATGGGCCCTGGGGACAAGGAGGGATTCCCAGGATGTCACAATGGGCCTTGGAGACAAGGGGGTGTCCATAGGATGTCACAATGGGCCGTGCGGACAAGGGTGGTACCCGCGGTGTCACAATGGTCACTGGGCACAAGTGGGGGTCCCTATAGTGTCACAATGGGTCCTGGGGACAAGTGGGCTCCCCAGGATGTCACAAGGGCCCTGGGGACAATGTGGGGTCCTGGGATGTCACAATGGGCCCCAGTGACAAACGGGGGCCCCTGAATGTCACAATGGGCCCTGGGGACAATGGGGGTCCTGGAACGTCCCAATGGGCCCTGGGGACAAGGAGGGATCCCCAGGATGTCAAAATGGGCCCTGGGGACAATAGCGGGTCCTGGGACGTCCCAATGGGCCCTGGGGACAAGCAGGGATCCCCAGGATGTCACAATGGGCCCTGGGGACAATGGCGGGTTCTGGGACGTCACAATGGGCCCTGGGGACAAGGGGGGGTCCCCAGGATGTCACAATGGGCCCTGGGGAAAAAAGGGGTCCCCAGGATGTCACAATGGGCCCTGGGGACAAGGGGGTGCTGAGGATGTCACAATGGGCCCTGGGGACAATGGGGGGTCCTGGGACGTCACAATGGGCCCTGAGGACAATGGTGGGTCCCCTGAATGTCACAATGGGCCCTGGGGACAACGGGGGGTCCGCAGGATGTCACAATGGGCACTGGGGACAAAGGGTGGGTCCCCATGGTGTCACAATGGGCCCAAGTGACAAGGAGGGTCCCCACGGTGCCAGGATGGGTCCTGGGGACAAGGGCGTCCCCCAGATGTCACAATAAGCCCTGGGGACAAAGTGGGGTCCTGGGATGTCACAATGGGCCCTGGGGACAATGGGAGTCCCCAAGGTGTCAGAACGAGCCCTGGGGACAAAGTGGAATCCTGGAATGTCACAATGGTCCCCAGTGACAAAGGGGTTCCCCATGGTGCCACAATGGGCCCTGGGGACAAAAGGGGTCCCCAGGATTTCACAATGGCCCTGGGGACAAAGGGGGGTCCTGGGATGTCACAATGGGCCCTGGGGACAAAGGGGGTATCCCCATGGTGCCACAACGGGCCCTGGGAGCAAGGGGGTGGCCAGGATGTCACAATGGGTCCTGGGGAAAATGGGGGGTGCCCAGGATGTCACAATGGACCCTGAGGACAAGCGGGGGTCTCCATGGTGTCACAATGGGCCCCAGTGACAAAGGGGCTCCCCTGAATGTCACAGTAGGTCCTGGGGACAATGGGGGGGTGCTGGGACGTCACAATGGGCCCTGGGGACAACGAGGGATCCCCAGGATGTCACAATGGGCCCTGGGGACAAAGAGGGGTCCCCTGAATGTCACAATGGGCCCTGGGGACAAGGGGGTGCAGAGGATGTCACAATGGGCCCTGGGGACAATGTGGGGTCCTGGGATGTCACAATGGGCCCCAGTGACAAAGGGGGTCCCCTGAATGTCACAATGGGTCCTGGGGACAATGGGGGGTCCTGGGACGTCACAATGGGCCCTGGGGACAAGGAGGGATCCCCAGGATGTCACAATGGGCCCTGGGGACAATGGGCGGTCCTGGGACGTCACAATGGGCCCTGAGGACAAGGAGGGATCCCCAGGATGTCACAATGGGCCCTGGGGATTATGGGGGGTCGTTAGACGTCACAATGGCCCCTGGGGACAAAGAGGGGTCCCCTGAATGTCACAATGGGCCCTGGGGAAAATGAGGGGTCCTGGGACGTCACAATGGGCCCCAGTGACAAGAGGGGGTCCCCAGGATGTCACAATGGGCCCTGGGGACAAACAGGGGTCCCCTGAATGTCACAATGGGCCCTGGGGACAAGGGGGTGCCGAGGATGTCACAATGGGCCCTGGGGACAATGGGGGGTCCTGGGACGTCACAATGGGCCCTGCGGACAAGGAGGGATCCCCAGGATGTCACAATGGGCCCTGGGGACAATGGGGGGTCCTGAGACGTCACAATGAGCCCTGCGGACAAGGGTGGTACCCAGGACGTCACAATGGGCCCTGGGGACAAGGGGGGGTCCCCATAGTGTCACAATGGGTCCTGGGGACAAGTGGGGTCCCCAGGATGTCACAATAGGCCCTGGGGACAATGTGCGGTCCTGGGATGTCACAATGGGCCCCAGTGACAAAGGGGGTCCCCTGAATGTCACAATGGGTCCTGGGGACAATGGGGGGTCCTGGGACCTCACAATGGGCCCTGGGGACAAGGAGGGATCCCCAGGATGTCACAATGGGCCCTGGGGACAATGGGCGGTCCTGGGACGTCACAATGGGCCCTGAGGACAAGGAGGAATCCCCAGGATGTCACAATGGGCCCTGGGGACAATGGAGGGTCCTGGGACGTCACAATGGGCCCTGGGGACAAGAGGGGGTCCCCTGGATGTCACAATGGGCTCTGGGGACAAGGGGGGTCCCCAGGACGTCACAATGGGCCCTGGGGACAAAGGGGGGTGTCGACGGTGTCACAATGGGCCCCAGTGTCAAAGGGGATCCCCATGGTGCCACAATGGGTCCTGGAGACAAAGGGGGTCCCTTGGATGTCACAATGGGCTCTGGAGACAAGGAGGGTCCCCAGGATGTCACAATGGGCCCTGGGGACAAAGAGGGGTCCCCTGAATGTCACAATCGGCCCTGGGGACAATAGCGGGTCCTGGGACGTCACAATGGGCCCCAGTGACAAGAGGGGGTCCCCAGGATGTCACAATGGGCCCTGGGAACAAACAGGGGTCCCCGGAATGTCACAATGGGCCCTGGGGACAAGGGGGTGCAGAGGATGTCACAATGGGCCCTGGGGACAATGGGGGGTCCTGGGACGTCACAATGGGCCCTGCGGACAAGGAGGGATCCCCAGGATGTCACAATGGGCCCTGGGGACAATGGGGGGTCCTGGGACTTCACAATGAGCCCTGCGGACAAGGGTGGTACCCAGGATATCACAATGGGCCCTGGGAACAAGGGGGGGTCCCCATAGTGTCACAATGGGCCCTGGGGACAAGGAGGGATCCCCAGGATGTCACAATGGGCCCTGGGAACAATGGGGGGTCCTGGGACGTCACAATGGGCTGTGGGGACAAGGGGGGGTCCCCAGGATGTCACAATGTGCCCTGGGTTTCAAAGAGTCGTCCCCTGAATGTCACAATGGGCCCTGGGGACAATGGGGGGTCCTAAGACGTCACAATGGGCCCTGAGGACAAGGAGGGATCCCCAGGATGTCACAATGGGCCCTGGGGACAATGGGGGGTCCTGGGACGTCACAATGGGCCCTGGGGACAAAGAGGGGTCCCCTGAATGTCACAATGGGCCCTGGGGACAAGGGGGTGCAGTGGATGTCACAATGGGCCCTGGGGACAATGGGGGGTCCTGGAATGTCACAATGGGCCCTGGGGACAAAGGGGATGTCCACATGGTGCCACAATGGGCCCTGGGAGCAAGGGGGTCCCCAGGATGTCACAGTGGGTCCTGGGGACAATGGGAGGTGCCCAAGATGTCACAATGGACCCTGAGGACAAGCAGGGGTCTCCATGGTGTCACAATGAGTCCCCAGTGACAAGGGGGGGTCCCCATGGTGTCACAATGGGTCCCCAGTGACAAGGGGGTCCCCAAGGTGTCACAATGGGCCCTGGGAACAACGGGGGGTCCTGGGATGTAACAATAGGCCCTAGGGACAAAGGGGGTCCCCACGGTGTTACAATGGTCCCGGGTGACAAAGGGGGATGCCCAGGATGTCACAATGGGCCCTGAGGCAAGGAGGGGTCTCCATGGTGTCACGATGGGTCCTGGGGACAAGGGGGTCCCCAGGATGTCACAATGGGCTCTGGGGACAATGCAGGGTCCTGGGACGTCACAATGGGTCCTTAGGACAAAGAGGGGTCCCCAGGATGTCACAATGGGCCCTGGGGACAATGTGGGGTCCTGGGATGTCACAATGGGCCCCAGTGACAAAGGGGGTGCCCTGAATGTCACAATGGGCCCTGGGGACAATGGGGGGGTCTTGGGACGTCACAATGGGCCCTGGGGACAAGGAGGGATCGCCAGGATGTCACAATGGGCCCTGGGGACAATGGGGGGTCCTGGGACGTCACAATGGGCCCTGGGGACAAGAGGGGGTCCCCAGGATGTCACAATGGGCCCTGGGGACAAAGAGGTGTCCCCTGAATATCACAATGGGCCCTGGGGACAAGGGGGTGCAGAGGATGTCACAGTAGGCCCTGGGGACAATGGGGGGTCCTGGGACGTCACAATGGGCCCTGGGGACAAGGAGGGATCCCCAGGATGTCACAATGGGCCATGGGGACAATGGGGGGTCCCGGGACATCACAATGGGCCCGGGGAACAAGGGGGTTCCCCAGGATGTCACAATGGGCCCTGGGGACAAAGAGGGGCCCTACAACGTCACAATCAGCCCTGGGTACATGGGGGGATCCCCTGAAAGTCACAATGAGCCTTGGGAACAGAGGGGGCTCCCCAGGACGTCACAATGGGCCCTGGGAACAATGGGGGTCCCTTGAAGGTCACAATGGGCCCTGGGGACAATGGTGGGTCCCCTGAATGTCAAAATGGGCCCTGGGGACAAAGGGGGGTCCGCAGGATGTCACAATGGGCACTGGGGACAAAGGGGAGGTCCCCATGGTGTCACAATGGGCCCAAGTGACAAGGAGGGTCCCCACGGTGCCACGATGGGTCCTGGGGACAAGGGGGTCCCCCAGATGTCACAATGGGCCCTGGGGACAATGGGGTTGCCCAGGATGTCACAATGGACCCTGGGGACAAAGGGGGATCCCCAGGATGTCACAATGGGCCCTGGGGACCAGGGGGGTCCTGCGATGTCACAATGGGCCCTGGGGAGAAAGGGGGTCCCCTGGATGTCACAATGGGCTCTGGGGACAAGGAGGGTCCCCAGGATGTCACAATGACCCCTGCGGACAAGGGGGGTGTCGATCGTTTCACAATGGGCCCTGGGAACAAGGTGGGGTCCCCAGAGTGTCACAATGGGTCCTGGGGACAAGTGGGGTCCCCAGGATGTCACAATGGGTCCTGGGGACAATGTGGGGTCCTGGGATGTCACAATGGGCCCCAGTGACAAAGGGGTTCCCCATGGTGCCACAATGGTCCCTGGGGACAAAGGGGGTCCCCAGGATTTGACAATAGCACTGGGGACAAATGGGGGTCATGGGATGTCACAGTGGGCCCTGGGGACAAGGGAGGTCCCCATGGTGTCACAATAAGCCCTGGGGACAAAGTGGGGTGTTGGGATGTCAAAATGGGCCCCAGTGACAAAAGGGGGTCCCCATGGTGCCACAATGGGCCGTGGGGACCAGGAGGGGTACTGCAATGTCACAATGGGCCCTGGGGAGAAAGGGGGTCCCCTGGATGTCACAATGGGCTCTGGGGACAAGGAGTGTCCCCAGGATGTCACAATGGGCCCTGGGGACAAACGGGGGTGTCGACGGTGTCAAAATGGGTCCTGGGGACAAAGGGCGTCCCCAGGATGTCACAATGGGCCCTGGGGACAAAGGGGGTCCCCACGGTATCAGAATGGGCCCTGGGGACAAAGGGGGGTCCCCTGAATGTCACAATGGGCCCTGGGGACAATGGGGGTCCTGGGATGTCACAATGAGCCCTGCGGACAAGGGTGGTACCCACAGTGTCACAATGGGCCCTGGGCACAAGGGGTGGTCCCCATAGTGTCACAATGGGTCCTGGGGACAAGTGGGGTCCCCAGGATGTCACAATAGGTCCTGGGGACAATGTGGGGTCCTGGGATGTCACAATGGGCCCCAGTGACAAAGGGGGTCCCCTGAATGTCACAATGGGTCCTGGGTACAATGTGGGGTCCTGGGACGTCACAATGGGCCCTGGGGACAAGGAGGGATCCCCAGGATGTCACAATGGGCCCTGGGGACAATGGGGGGTCCTGGGACGTCACAATGGGCCCCAGTGAAAAGGGGGGTCCCCAGGATGTCACAATGGGCCCTGAGGACAAAGAGGGGTCCCCTGAATGTCACAATGGGCCCTGGGGACAAGGGCGTGCCGAGGATGTCACAATGGGCCCTGGGGACAATGGGGGGTCCTGGAATGTCACAATGGGCACTGGGGACTATGGGGGTCCCCAGGATGTCACAATGGGCCTTGGGGACAATAGGAGGTTCTGGGATGTCACAATGGGCCCTGGGGACAATGGGGGGTGCCCAGGATGTGAAAATGAGTCCTGAGGACATGGGGGGGTCCCCATGGTGTCACAATGGGTCCCCAGTGACAAGGAGGGGTCCCCATGGTGTCACAATAGGCCCTGGGGACAATGGGGTCCCCTAAATGTCACAATGGGCCCTGGGAACAAAAGTGGTTGCCATGGTGCCACAAGGGGCCCTGGGGTCAAAGGCGGTCCCCATGGTGCTAAAATGGGCCCTGGGAGCAAGGGGGTGGCCAGGATGTCACAATGGGTCCTGGGGACAATGGGGGGTGCCCAGGATGTCACAATGGACCCTGAGGACATGGGGGGGTCCCCATGGTGTCACAATGGGTCCCCAGTGACACGGGGGGGTCCCCATGGTGCCACAATGGGCCCTGGGGACTAATGAGGTCCCCACGGTGTCACAATGCGTCCTGGAGAAAAAGGGGGGTCCCCAGGATGTTACAATCTGCTCTTGGCACAATGGGGTTCCTGGGATGTCACAATGGGCCCTGGGGACAATGGGGGTCCCCACGGTGCCACGATGGGTCCTGGGGACAAGGGCGTCCCCCTAGATGTCACAATGGGCCCTGGGGACAATGGGGTTGCCCAGGATGTCACAATGGACCCTGGGGACAAAGGGGGGTGGGCAGGATGTCACAATGGGCACTGGGGACAAAGGGGGGGTCCCCATGGTGTCACAATGGGTCCCCAGTGACAAGGAGGGTTCCCCATGGTGTCACAATAGGCCCTGGGGACAAAGTGGGGTCCTAGAATGTCACAATGAGCCCTGGGGACAAAGGGGGGTCCTGGGATGTCACAATGGGCCCTGGGGACAAGAGGGGATTCCTAGGATGTCACAATGGGCCCTGGGGACTAATGTGGTCCCCACGGTGTCACAATATGTCCTGGAGACAAAGAGGGGTCCCCAGGATGTCACAATGGGCCCTTGGGACAATGGGGTTCCTGGGATGTCACAATGGGTCCCCAGTGACAAAGGGGGTCCCCAGGATATCTCAATGGGCCCTGAGGACAATGGGAGGTCCCCATGGTGTCACAAAGGGTCCCCAGTGACAAGGGAGGTCCCCACGGTGCCACGATGGGTCCTGGGGACAAGGAGGTCCCCAGGATGCCACAATGGGCCCTGGGGACAATGGGGGGTCCTGGGACGTCACAATGGGCCCTGGGGACAAAGAGGCTCCCCAGGATGTCACAATGGGACCTGGGGACAAGGGGGTCCCCAGGACTCACAGTGGGCTCTGGGGACAATGGAGGTTCCCCAGGATGTTCACAATAGGCCCTGAGGACAAGGGGTGGTCCCCATGGTGTCACAATGGGTCCCCAGTGACAAGGGGGGTCCCCAAGTGTCACAATGGGCCCTGGGGACAATGGGGGTCCCGGGACGGAATAATAGGCCCTGGGGACAAAGGGGGGGCCCCACAGTGTCACAATGGGCCCTGGGGACAAAGGGGGTCCCCACGGTGTTACAATGGTCCAGGGGGAAAAAGGGGGATGCCCAGGATGTCACAATGGGCCCTGAGGACAAGGGGGTTCCCCAGGGTGTCGGAATGGGTCCCCAGTGACAAGGAGGGTCCCCATGGTGTCACGATGGGTCCTGGGGACAAGGGGGTCCCCAGGATGTAACAATGGACCCTGGGGACAATGGGGGGTCCTGGGACGTCACAATGGGCCCTGGAGACAAAGGGGGTCCCCAGGATGTCACAATGGGCCCTGGGGACAATGTGGGGTCCTGGGACGTCACAATGGGCCCCAGTGACAAAGGGGGTCCCCAGGATGTCACAATGGGCCCTGGGGACAAGGAGGGATCCCCAGGATGTCAGAATGGGCCCTGGGGACAATGGGGGGTCCTGGGACGTCACAATGGGCCCTGGGAAGAAGGGGGGGTCCCCAGGATGTCACAATGGGCTCTGGGGACAAGGGGGTGCCGAGGATGTCACAATGGGCTCTGGGGACAATGGGGGGTCCTGGGCTGTCACAATGGACCCTGAGGACAAGGGGGGTCCCCAGGATGTCACAATGGGCCCTGGGGACAAAGGGGGTCCCCACGGTATCAGAATGGGCCCTGGGGACAAGGGGGGTCCCCTGAATGTCACAATGGGCCCTGGGGACAATGGGGGGTCCTGGGATGTCACAATGAGCCCTGCAGACAAGGGTGGTACCCACAGTGTCACAATGGGCCCTGGGCACAAGGGGGGGTCCCCATAGTGTCACAATGGACCCTGGGGACAAGGGGGTGCCGAGGATGTCACAATGGGCCCTGGGGACAATGGGGGGTCCTGGGACCGCACAATGGGCCCTGAGGACAATGGTGGGTCCCCTGAATGTCAAAATGGGCCCTGGGGACAAAGGGGGGTCCGCAGGATGTCACAATGGGCACTGGGGACAAAGGGGGGGTCCCCAGGATGTCACAATGGGCCCTGGGGACAATGTGGGGTCCTGGGATTTCACAATGGGCCCCAGTGACAAAGGGGGTCCCCTGAATGTCACAATGGGCCCTGGGGACAGGGGGGTGCAGTGGATGTCACAATGGGCCCTGGGGACAATGGGGGGTCCTAAGACGTCACAATGAACCCTGGGGACAACGGGGGGCCCTGGGACGTCACAATGGGCCCTGGGGACAAGGGGGGGTCCCCAGGATGTCACAATGGGCCCTGGGGACAAAGAGGAGTCCCCTGAATGTCACAATGGGCCCTGGGGACAATGGGGGTCCCCAGGATGTCACAATGGGCCCTGGGGACAATAGGAGGTTCTGGGATGTCACAATGGGCCCTTGGGGTTTAGAAGTCAGGTCTAAGAGTGCAGCGTTTGGGGTGCAGGGGCTTGGGGGGAAATTTAAGGTTGCAGAGTGTGGGGTGCACAGGACTGGGGCACAGGATTTGGGGGTGCGGGGTTTCAGGGTTCAGGATTTGGAGGTGTGGAGTTTTGGGGTGCAGGGGTTGGGAGTGCAGGGTGGTGGGGGTGAGAGATTTGGGTGCAGGATTTGGGGGTGCAGAGTCTTGGGAGGCAAGGATCCGGGTCTTCAGGATTTGGGGGTTCAGTGTTTAGGGCAGCACAATCTTGGGGTGCAGGGGTTTGCAGTGAAAGGTTTGGTAGGCAGGATTTGGGGTGCAGGATTCTGGGGTGCTGGGTTTGGGGTACAGGATTTGGTGTTGCAGGGATGGGGTTGAAGGGTTTGGGTTGCCAGGCCTTTGAGGTGCAGGATTTGGAGGTGCAGGGTTTGGGAGGGAATTCTATGGGGTGCAGGGTTTGGGGGCAGGTTTAGGGGTGGAGGGTATAGGACGGAAAGATTTGGGAATGCAGGGTTTGTGGTGCAGGTTTCGGGGTTCAGGAAGGTAGGGAGGGCAGGATTAGGGGGTGTAAGGTTTCAGTTGTAGGGTTTAGGGGTGCAGAGTTTGGTAGGGCCGAATTTGGGGGTGCAGGATCTGGGGTGCAGGGTTTGGGAAGACAGGATCGGGGGTGGAGGATCTGGGGATGCAGGATTGAGGGGCAGGGTTTTGGTGCAGGGCTTGGGGTCAGGATCTGGGGTGCAGGTTTGGGAAGAGTATTTTGGGGTGCAGGATTTTGGGTGCCGTGTCTGCGGGGCAGGTTTGGGGTGATCACTGCTGATCCGCACACACTCTCTCTCTCTGTCCCCATTGTCCCCAATGCCCCCTTACCTGTCTCACCTCCCTCTCCAGCTCCGCTCCCACCCCCCCAATCCCCCTCAGCGGGGCCAGCCCGGGGTGCAGCTCCTGCAACGGCTCCTCCTCTGCATTCATTAACAATTAACACCCTCAGCAGCGCTAATTAACACCCCCCCCACCCCCCCATATCCCCGCTGCCCCCTAATTACCCCCTAATTCGCGCTAATCACCCCTAATTCCCCCTCATTACTCACCCAGCAGCCCCTCGATGTCCGCAGCCGCCATCTTGCCCCGCCGGGAGGGCCACAAACCACCTCAAAATTGACCCAAAATAGCGCTTTTTCAACCCAAAACCCTCCCGCTGAGGCTCCCCGAGCTGTGTCCCCAAAGCCCCCGCTGTTGTCACCTCGGGAAAAGCGCGAAAAAAGCGGCCCCGGGGGTCCCCGCGCTTCGTTTCGCGCTCTGAGGGAAAGCGCGGGAAAACGAGCGGAGACGGAAAGAGCCGAGCGGAGCCGAACGGCGCCCGAGCGGAGCCGAACGGCGCCCGAGTCCCGGCCGGGGCCGAACGCACCCGAAGGGACCCGAAGTCTTCCCGACGGGGTCCGAGTGGAGCCGAACGCACCCGAAGGGACCCGAACCCACCCGAGTGGACCCGAACCTACCCGAAGGGACCCGAACCCACCCGAGTGGACCCGAACCCACCCGAAGGGACCCGAACCCACCCGAAGGGGCCCGAACCCACCCGAAGGGGCCCGAACCCACCCGAGTGGACCCGCACCCACCCGAAGGGGCCCGAAGTCTCCCCGAAGGGACCCGAACCCACCCGAAAGTGCCCCAAAAGGCGCCAAACTCCCAAATCCCCCCCTTTTTACCCCAAAACCCATGTTCCGCTCCCCCCCCGGCCCCTCCTCTTCCTCCCCCCGCCCCCTTTCTCCCCCTTTTCCCGCCTCAGGATCGTTTCCCGCCGCGGCGGCGGCTGCGAGCGAGGCCACGCCCCCTTCCTCAGGCGCCGGCCAATGGGAAGCGGGGGGGGTGCGTGGCCACGCCCACTGTGCGTGGCGTGCGCGGAGGCGGCTCCGAGAGGAGCCGAAGATACACGAAGGGAGCCGAAGGGACCCGAACGCACCCGAAGGGACCCGAACGCACCCGAAGGGACCCGAGGGGACCCGAACGCACCCGAAGGGACCCGAACGCACCCGAAGGGACCCGAGGGGACCCGAACGCACCCGAGGGGACCCGAAGGGACCCGAAGGGACCCGAGGGGACCCGAACGCACCCGAGGGGACCCGAAGGGACCCGAGTGGGGCCCGAACGCACCCGAAGGGACCCGAGGGGACCCGAACGCACTTAGGGGGCTCCAGCCGAGCCTGTGCTCTTCTCCTCCGATCCCTTCTCTGTCCTTCCAACAGGGCGGCCTGATCAATTTTGAGAAGCGGCGAAGGGTAAGTGGAACGGTGACTGTTCTGTGATCGTTAGTGCCTGACGCTCTCTGCTAGAGCATTCTCTTGGCGAGGACAACCTATATACAACAGAAAGCTGTAGAAAGAAGAGCAAATTCCTCTCTGATTAGCGTTTATTCTGCGAAGAGGATCACTCCTAAAAAGTGGCTGCTGCAGTCACCAAAGCCACACATCCAAGTACGCCCGGGCCACTTCCGGGAGGGGCGGGGCTTCAGGAGGCCACGCCTCCATAGGCCACACCCCCTCCCACAAGCCACACCCCCTCCCATAAACCCCAGTTAACATCTAATTATAAACCACCCACTGTCCCTTTAAGGCTCTGACAGTGGATTAAGCCACGCCCCCTTCCTTAGGCCACTCCCCTCTAAGCCCCACCCCCTCTCCATTTAAAGCCGCGCTCTCCCCAATCTCCCCATTACCCCCAAGGCGCCCCACAAGCCCCGCCCCCTTTTTCTTGGCCACACCCCCTCCCCGGAGACTCCACCCCCTTCCCCTAAGCCCCGCCCACTCCCATAGAAACCCATTGAAAGCCGCAGTCACCCCAATGCCCCCACAACCCCTCCCTTGACCCCGCCCCCAGTTCCTTGACCCCGCCCCGTCAAGCCCCGCCCACCGAGACCCAACCTCCCCATTACCCCCACAACCCCTCCCTTGACCCCACCCCCTGTCCCTTTGCCCCACCCCTCCGAGGCCACTCCCCCGCCCGAGGTCCCGCCCCCAGAAGCCCCGCCCCATCTCTAAGCCCCACCCACCCCCATTCAACCACTCTTTCCAACCTCCCCATTAGCTGCAGACGTTAAATAACTGAACGGGAAATATTTGCTGAATTTCTGCACGAGTTGCTTCACCAAAGCCAGAGACCTTTTTATGGGCTCCATAAGGACGCAGTTTGAATGGGACAGACCCGCCTCCCCCCGCAAAATCTACATTTGAAGTACATTATCTGCCCCCCATTGACCCCCATTGACCCATAACCCCATTGCCCCCCATTGACCCCATTGCCCCCATTGCCCCCCATTGACCCCACTGACCCCATTGCCCCCCATTGCCCCCCATTGCCCCCATTGCCCCCATTGCCCCATTGCCCCCCATTGCCCCCCATTGCCCCCATTGCCCCCCATTGCCCCCCATTGCCCCCATTGCCCCATTGCCCCCCATTGCCCCCCATTCCCCCCATTGCCCCCATTGCCCCCCATTGCCCCCATTGCCCCCATTGATCCCCGACCCACATTTCAGACACCTCTGGGCCCCATCCAGGCACTCGGGGGCCAGCTCATTGACCCCCATTGCCCCCCATTGCCCATTGACCCCATTGCCCCCATTGACCCCATTGAGTCCCATTGACCCCCATTGCCCCCCATTGACCCCCATTGAGTCCCATTGACCCCATTGACCCCCATTGACCCCATTGACCCCCATTGAGTCCCATTGACCCCCATTGCCCCCATTGCCCCATAGCTCCATTGACCCCTCCTTATTTGAGAGACAAATGAGAGCACAAAGAGCCCCATTAACACACGGTTTAGGTCCTGCTGTTTCCTCCCATGGAGGTTCTAAGTTTGTAAAACCAGATCCATGTTCCCGATGGGAATCCCATGGAAACGCTCCCAAAGAAGCCAGGAGCTCATCGGCACAGCCCGATAAGCAGTTGCAAAGTGCAGTTATGCAATATGGTATGGATAATAAGCATGTGATGCAGCCAATCAATTCATTTTCCAAGGGGCAAGTACTAACTCAAACAGATATTAGGGCATTGATGGAGTTATGGCCCATGGTGAAACCGTCAGGATACCCCAGGTCCCCAGGGCCCATTGTGACCTCCTGGGGACCCCCTTTGTCCCCAGGGTCCATTGTGGCACCATGGGGACCCTCTTTGTCACTGGGGCCCATTGTGACATCCCAGGACCCCCCGTGGTCCCCAGGGCCCATTGTGACATCCTGGGGACCCCTTTGTCCTTGGCGGCAGTGAAAGAATTGCCAAATAGAGGTAACCCTGTGCCACCCTATTCTACAATAGAGTGGGATCCTGGGGAATCATATATGACATTTGTAGATCGTTTAAAAGAAGCGATAGATGCCTCTCCTAACGTGACTCCAGAGGCAAAAGCTGCTGTGGGGAAAGATTTGGCTATGATGAATGCAAACACCCAATGCCAACAGATATTAGCCGGTTTGGGAAAAACTGCTTCTTTAGCAGAGATGGTGGAAGCTTGCACACGGGTACCGATTATGCAACAGGAGGTAGAAAAAGCAAAAATACATGCTCAAGCCCACGCTGCGGCCTTGGCTGCAGCACCTAAGCCTGCAATGAAAGGCCGAAGCCCTTCTTCTCGCGGCCTAGCATGTTTTACTTGTGGACAAACAGGACATATTAGAAGAAATTGCCCTCAGTATACTCGGAGAGGGGGACCTAGTAATGGCACTAGTCAGTCACCAGCCCATTGCCTGTTACTCTCTATGTCTATAATACCAATAAGGAAGTGGCAGGACTTTTGGCCCAGTGGAGCACGGAAGAAAAGGATCCATTGGTAATATTAGAATGGATATTTTTAAACAGCCAAAAACAAAAAAACATCATTCAGAGGTGGGAAGCCACTGCCCGAGTGATAGTGAAAGGACTAAGCAGATTTCTGACGTTGTCTGGACTATATGTTGCTAAAATTGTGATCCCTATTTCCCTCAATTTGTTTGAACAGATCCTTCTCAAACATGACGATCTTGCCTCAGCTCTTGCCCGGATTCCGGTGCAGGTGGACAATCATTATCCACCACATCCTATATTTAAGACCAACCTCCCCTTAGAGCCTATGTCAATTGTTAGTGAGCATCCACTAGATGCTATAACCATTTTCACAGATGCGAGTAGTCGCTCATGCAAAGGAGGCTTTGTATGGTTTGAGAATGGTCAGTGGCATTCACAGATTGTCATAGCTGAAGGATCGGTTCAAATTTTAGAATTGCGAGCGGTGACAGCAGCATTGCAAAAATGGCATAACTCTCCAGTTAATCTGGTAACAGATTCTCTTTATGTTGTGGGAATTGTACAAAGAATACATAAAGCACTTTTGCAGCGAGTTTCCAATTCCTTATTGTTTGAAGCATTGTTAGATTTGTGGAACGTATTAGATTATAGGAGAGCACCAGTATTTATCATGCATATAAAAAGCCATACTAACATACCAGGTGGTCTAGTAGAGGGAAACAGCACCATAGACAAACTTGTGGCAGTAGCAGATATATCCCCTTTTGAACAAGCCAGACAAGCTCACGAATTCTTTCATCAATCCTCAGCAGCACTCCGAAAGCAGTTTGCAATTACAAAGGAACAAGCTCGAGCCATTATCGCAGCTTGTCCTGATTGTGCCCGCATAGTCCCTCTCCAACAAAAGGGAGTAAATCCTCGGGGCTTGCAGCCAGGTCAGTTATGGCAAACTGATATTACTGAATTTGCACCATTTGGCAGACAAAAGTACATTCATGTCTCCATAGATACCTGTTCAGGACTGCTGTGGGCTACAGCCTTGACCTCAGCAAATGCAAAGGCAGTAAAACGTCATTTACTACAAGCTTTTGCTGTCATGGGTGTCCCTACACAAATCAAAACAGATAATGGTCCTGCATACCACTCTGACAGACTTGCAGCCTTCCTCACCCAGTGGAAGGTACAACACCTGTTTGGAATCCCTTATAATTCTACTGGCCAAGCAATTATTGAGCGTGCACACCGTGCATTAAAAATCTCTTGTCTGTTTTGAAAAAACAAGGGGGAATTGGTGTGAGCCCAGAAGAGGTATTGATGAAGGCATTGTATGTGCTGAACTGGCTTAATCCTAAAAGTGAAACTGAAATGGAACCGGTTGTTATGCACCAAATCAAAAATGTCAAAGATTTTTCCGAAAATGTGCCTAAGGTTAGTGTGTTTAATCCGACAACACAACAATGGGAAGGTCCTATGTCACTAATAACCTGGGGAAGGGGATATGCTTGTGTTTCTACAGGTAACCACAAAAATTCATGGATCCCAGCAAAGTGGGTGAGACCTTGGCTAGCTAACAGAGAAGAAACCGGTTGCAGTGATGACAACCCTTAACCTCAGACATGTTATCGCTTTAAGCAACGAATGTAGCCAATGTTGAGAATACCACTTTGTAAAACAGAGCAGCAATTAATTTTTTGTTATTGGACATGTTCACAGTTATGAAGAGTTTGATTGTATGTGTTGTTTGAACTTAAAAGTTAAAAAGATAGAAGATTTGCAGAACAAGAAAATAACAGAAGATACTGGGTTTTTTGGGGTGAATGCCTTGTTTGGTTAAAAGGAATATTGAAAACAGGTTTGTTCTTGTTAATTGTAATTGTATTAGCCTTAATGTTCTTACCCTGTATTTCACACTGTATTTAAAGCATGATATGGCGTATTGTTAATATTAAATAAAAGAGGGGGAGATGTAGTGGCAGAGCCCCCCCCGCCCCAGGGGGATGGGGTTGTCGCCAGCCTGGCTGAGAGGTGAAGCCAGAGACAAAAGAGACTAAAGGAGCACCATTAGAAGGTAATAATGAGTGAGCAATCGCCGGACACATGCGTGCAGAGCGCGTGGACAGTACATGCAGCCTATCGTGTTATTGTATAGCACGAGTTACAACCAATCACATTGTTGTAAGGCGCGTGGACAGGGCAGCTTTGCTATAAAGCCAGCCCGGTCCGACAATAAAGCGAACTCTGTGAACATCATATTGGTGTGTCAGGTTCCGTGGCTCGCATGGATAAAGCAACACCTGGGCAGTGCCAGGCGGTGTGAGCAGGACAGAGCTGAGCACACAGCGGGTGGGACGGGGTCTGTGACACGGACAGGGAGCAGACCCAGGGACAGAGACACAGCTGCAGGAGCACAGCCATGGGCAGGAAGAGTTAACTGCTACCAGAAATGCTGGGGACAGGATTTAGGAACCTCTCTCACATCCCCTGCAGTGCAGACACATTTCCCAGTGCAACCCCTGATCTCCTCTCCTCTCCATCAGAGCCTCTGCCCCGAAGCCATGGGGTCCAGGTCCTGAGTCTCCACCTCAGCAGCTGGACCTCCAGGGGAAGGGTTCCTGGAACGTGAAACACAAAAAAGGTGCTAAAAGTACTTGCTCTACAGTGTCATTTCATGAGTGGCAGCAGCACAGTCGGGTAAGGAGAAGGTTCCACAGCATGCCCGTCTGCCTTTCTGTCCTTGCTTTATTTCTCAGAAGCACTGCAGTGTCCTTCCCTGTTTCTCCACCTGTTCCTGGAGCTCTTGCTCTCTGGGGTTGGGGTGGGACATGCAGCTGAAATATTCCCATGGTATGCATGGTCTTAGGAGCAAAGCACCGTGACTCAGCCTAAGTAGATCTGCCGCTTATTCTTTTGTACTGCCAGCAGATTGTGGAAGTAGAGTATAAAACCCATCCTTATGGAGAGATCTGTGCATTTTAGGCTTACTCTAAGTAAGCGGGACCGGCGGGCAAGGACTGAACCGGACCGGACCGCACCGGACCAGCGGGAAAGGACTGAACTGAACCGGACTGCACCGGACTGGCGGGAAAGGCCTGAACTGAACCGAACCGAACCGAACCGGACCGGACCGCTGCGGGACAGTGTACGCGACTCTACGAGTCGAGCTTTTCGACCCTCGCGATCCGTGCACACGCTCGGCGAGTCCGTGTCTGGAGTTTCGGGGCTCGCGCGTGGCGTGGGGATGCGGGTTTCGTGGCGGTGTTTTTTTTTTTTTTTGGTGGGGGTTTATTTCGGCAGGGGCGGCGGGGTCGTGGTGGTGTCGTCGTGCCCCCCACCCGCACCTGCCGCCGCCGCCGTATAATTTCACTTCGTGTTCCGGCTCAGACTGCACGGCGAGCACAAACACCCCCCCCCCGCCCGCACCCCAAAGCGCGGTCTCTCCCGCCCTCGCCTTGCCCCCCGCCCCCTCCGGCCCACCCGCGGGAAGGGCCGGAGGGGGTCGGCAACTGCGCGCGCCGCGCATGCGCGCTCTCCCCGCCGCCCGGCAACCGGCCCCCTGCCCCCCGCCAGGTGCCCAACGGTCAGTCGCTCGGAGTCAAGCCCGCCGGGCGGGCGGTCGCGGGGAGGCCAGCGCGGGAGCGTCTTGCCGATCGGCCGAGGAACCCCGCGCGCGGGTAGGCAGGGAGGCAGGCGGGCCGGGACGGGGAGACGGGGACGGGGACGCGGTGTCTCTATGCCTCCCCGGGGGGAGGCAAAGCCGCTGGCGGGGTCGGTTTCTTCTTCAGCCCGCGGCCGGGGCGGGCAGCGGGCCGAGGGACCGAGCGAGCGAGCCACCGAGGAAGAAGCGCGGGAGGCGGCAGCACGGGCAGGTGAGGGGGTTAGGCCTCCGACAGCGGGGCTGAGAAACCGCGGGACGCCCGCGTGCCCCCCCCGCCCCCGTCCACCCCCCCCGCCGTCCACCCCCGTCCACCCCGGGCACGGAGCCGGCAGGGACGCCCCGGCTTCCCGGGGGGGAGGCGAACTCGCTGGCGAAAGGCCGGGGCGGGGGGTGGGGAGGAACTCTGGGCGGGGATGGGCGGCCGGGCTCGCTGCGGCGGACTGGGGCGGGCAGGCGGTGGTTGGGGCCGGGGAAGGCCGCCGCCTGTGCTCTCATTGCCCCTCCTGGTACAGTGTTATTTGGAGCACAGAGTTTAGGGGATGGACAGTGAGCAATGAACGGTTATAGAGTTGCAAAGAAAAATGACCCTATCTAAAGGACAGTCTCTCCCAGGATGTGAGTCTCTGCAGTGCAACCCTTTGCTAATTGCAAGGCAGAGAGCAGATGATTCAGTAAGTGGGGTTTATGGATCACAAATAGACATTAGTAGAAAAGATGCCCTGGGAAGGTTCAAAATATATGGAGGTACAAATGCCTGGGTAGAATGGATCAAATATATGGTGCAAAGCCTAAACGAGCAATTGCTATGCCTGTGCAGCAGGAAGGCCTGTGGCCCAAGTGGTACCCTTCCCTCTGGGGTGGAGCGAAGATTGACAGGGGATGGAGTGCGTCTTAGCCTTATGCCAAGACTCTACGGCATGGAGAAATAAGTCGTGTCATACTCTCTCCCTACTGTTTCCAGCTTTGCAGGGAAAAATATCAAAATTCCCCTGGCATTTTCAGGAATAATTGAAAATCATACTGCCTGTCTCTCACGACGCGGCAGGAATGATACCAAATTCCTAGGAACATGAGTAGGTGTGCAGAGACACGGGAAGTTGGTCCTCATATGTCCTCAAATGCTTCTTGAGTGGATCTTTGGTGGTACTGTGGGAAGATGACACTTCATTCCATTTTATCCCCCACTGGGAAGGCACCTGTGACGTCGTACAATTGGAAATTCCTTTTACCCTGGCATTTGAACACTGTGATCCATCAGGGCAACAGAAAAAGGAGTTGAGGGCTTTCCTCTGATGACAGGGTTTATTTCAATTAGATTGGGGTCCCCAGAGGAGTCCCCAAGGAACACAAAGCAAGAAGTCAAGGTAGCTGCGGGTTCTGAGTCCTTTTTGTTTTGGTAGGTAACTATAAACAAGAATGTAGACGGGATAAATAACATTTATTTATAAGTTATACTAGACAAGCAGTTAAATGAATCACCAAACAATTAGATGCTACTAGTAGAATGGCATGGGAAAATAACATGGTCCCCGATACGATGTTGGCAGAAAAAGGTGATACATGTCTAACCACAGCTTCAGCAGAAGAATTGGCTGAGAATTCAGGTGTAGATAGTCCACTCATGGGATTGTTAGAATCTTGGTTTGGAATATTGAGAGAAATTACTTCTTTAATCGAAGTAACAGAAGCACTGATTTCTATAGCATGCTACATCATTGCGTGTCTGCAAGGACTTGTTCAACACCTTATTGGACAGCTCTATCAAAGCAAGTGCCTTTAGGGCCACTGCCATGCTCAGATAAAATGATCCTGCTAAAAGAAGGGGGGTGGTGCTGGCAGTGTGGGACAACAGCCTGCGTGCTTCAGGGTGGGGGCAGCGGCTGGTTCTGTAGTTAACAAAACAAGAAAAAGGCCCCTCCCGTCATGGGGTTGAAGTTTCTTCTGTCCAGGTTTTCATTAGTGTTGCCCCCATATCTACCAAAAATTCTACTTGTTTGTTCTTTTGGGTTTCTTCTTCCCAATGCGGGAAGCACCACCCAGGCTGGTCCCCCAGAAGGACCAAAAGGTGACTGTGAAAAACAGAGTTTTCCAGGTTGCGCCCGGGTTACCCTCCGTGGTGTTTCGCAGGCTTTCTTCACTCTAGAATGGCGAATCCAGGCATTCTGTTCTCTGATATTGGTAGCAGTCAGGGGGTCTTGAAATGGACCTTCCTGTTATGGTTTCAAAGTTTTCTGCAAAAGACTTCACATACTCATCAGTAAAATGTGGCCCTCAATCAGAGGATCTAACAGCTGGGCCTCCAAGCCTTGGTATTATTTTGTGTATCAGTGTTGTAGTCACCTCCTAAGCTTTTGCTGTCCTGGTAGGGAACGCTTCTGGCCAACCTGAAAAAACATCAGTTAATACCAACAAATATCGGTACCCCCCTTTTCCTGGGAGTTCTGAACAATCAGTTTGCCATTGTGGTCCAGGCCCATTCCCGTTCCCCATTTGACCCATTTCTAGCTTGGGCATATTTTTGGGATTAGTCTGGAGGCAAAGATCACACCGCTGTCACCTCTTCCACAGTGACAGACAAATCTCTAGCTCCTGTCTCCCTAATCAAATGTTTGCGTAGTGGTTCTAGTCCCCAAGGCCCCTTCTTCTGCTCTTCCCTTCCTAAAGGCCAAACCAGGTGGGAGAAAGCCCCACTGTGTTTGCTTTTTCAGGAGAAAAATAAGTGCTAAAAAGCCACTTTGGGGGTGCCCAGGTGGATCCAGTGGTACCCAGACCCCCCCCAGAGGGAGCATCCCCCAGCACCCCCAAGTCCTTCGCAGGGCTGCTCTCAGGCCCTCCATCCCCAGCTTGTGTTGATAGCCGTGGTTGCCCGGGGCAGCTGCGTCTCCCAGGCGAGCTGGGTCCCGCCCCGGCCCGCCCCCGGCTCCTCGCAGTGTCCCTTCCCCCGGGCAACGCGGCTCTTCCCCGCAAACACCCGCCGGTGCCGGCCGGATGGAGCAGGCGGTGGAGCCGGTGCCCGGCGCCGAGCGGCTGTGCCGGTGCGCGGCGCGGGGGCTGGGGGTGCCGGCGGAGCGCTGGGAGCGCTGGGCAGGCGGGGAGGCGGCGGGGCCGCTGCTGCGGAGCTTCCTGGCGGGGCCGGCGGGGCCGGCGCTGCTGCTCTGGCGGGGCCCGGCCGGGGAGCTGGAGCTGGGGCCGCCCCCGCCGCCCCCCGCCGCCCGCCGCAAGGGGCTGTTCTTCCTGCGGGCCCCCGGCGCCGGCCCCGGGGAGCTGCTCTGCGGGGACCTGCCCGCCGATGCCCTGCGGCACTTTGCCGCCCTCGTGGAGGAGGTGAGGATGAGGGGCCACGGGGGCAGGCTCAACATGAGGAGAAATTTGTTTGCTGGGAGATGGCAGAGCCTGGCCCAGGCTGCCCAGGGCGGGTGTGGAGTCTCCTTCTCTGAGACATTGAAACCCGCCTGGACCCACCTGTGTGATCTGCTCTGTGACCCTGCGTGAGCAGGGCTTGGACTGGGGGATCTGCAGAGATCCCTTCAACCTAACCAGGCTGGGATCCTGTGAGGCCTGGGCAGCCCCGGAGGTGCAGAGGGAGCCCTGGCACCCATGAGTACCGGGTGCCCCTCGCACATGGCAGCGGGGAAGGTGTCCCCTCCTACAGACAGGCTCCTTGGCCTCCCTCCCTTCTCTGCTGATGCACTTGTACCCTTAACTCTGCCCTTTGCAGTACCATGGACGGCTTTAGAACTCATATAAACCACCTGAATGCTGATCCACATCAGCTCTGTCTATCAGTGGGGTCCTTGTGGGACTGATGTACCCACAGGTGCTGGAGGGGACATCTGCAGGTCACCTACTCCAAACCCCTGCTCAAGCAGGGCCATCCAGAGCCAGTTGCCCAGGGCCATGTCCAGGTAGCTCTTCATTATCTCTAAGGATGGAGACTTCACAACCTCTTTGAGCAACCTGGGCCAGTGCTCGATTACTCTCATAGTGAAAAAGTGTTTTGTGATGTTCAGGAGCCTCCTGTAGCTCAGTGTCGGGTTATCTCAGGTGGGCTGATGTTTTCTTAAAGAGATCGTCAAGAGGTTCGAGTGCTTTTGCTTTGCTGTGTTATTAGCCTGAACTAGACAATGTTGTTTCGGTTTATTCCTGATGGCTCCTCACCTGGAGAAGTCTCAGGAATGAGGCTGTAATGGGAAAGCAGAGGAGCTGCTGGATTTGAGAAGCTCTGATCATGATGTTTGGTATATTAAGATGGTGACTGATAGATTGGATTCCCAAGAGCAGGCTGCCAGACTGGTTATCCTGGTTTTGTGAGAAAACACATTATTTATACGGGGAGCTTTTGTTTTGATGAGCCCCGTGGTCTTGCGAAGTCTGCACAAACAGTGGTTTTGCATCACGGCTGGCCAATAGCATTGCAAGCACCGTCTGCTATGGGTAGATGGTGGGGTAGGAACACTTTGGCAGATCCTGTTAAATCCTGTTTTCTGGATGCCTTTGGGAGCCGGGATGGTGCGTCCCAGCTGCGTGTTTGCAGGCTTTGCTCTCCCCTGTGCAGACATGCAGTATTTCTGCAGGGAGCAGATTGTGCCTGGTTTTCATCCTATTTTCCTCTCAAGCTTCACTTGAAGGCAAAAGCAGCGGTGGTGCTGGGTCAGGCAGATGGGGTGGGTCTGCGTGAAGGTGAAAAAGGTCTTGAATTTCCTGGGGTTGGGGTCGTGTGTTCCTCTGCCCACACTTTGTCTTTATTCAGTGAGGGGTCACAGCTGGTGACCTTGTCCACTTGTTGCTTCACTCCTGCGGTGCCGAAGGGAACACACCTGCTCTGTGGGCTGGGGCTTCATCCTGAGTCCAGTTATCATTTTAACAGTCAGAAAGAAAATGAACGGCTATCATTTGCCTGGTTACAACATCACTGGCATTAGCAGTCCACATGCTTTAAGTAATAGAGACACATCTTGCTAATAATGCAGCTAAAACTGCTGAAGGTGAACTCGTCAGCACCTGCCCGTGTGTTCCCTGGGGTTGTGCTCCCCCTTCCCACGGCTCCCTGGGCACGAAGGTGGCTGGTCGGGTCTTCTTCGGGTCTACAGAGCCAGCCACAGTTCCAAAGAGTCTTCAGCATCCTGGGACAGCACCATGGAGGTGCTGAGCTGCTTTATTCCGTTTCAATTTTATGTCCATTTGCAGCTATTTTTATGCCTTTAGTCACCTCCCCCCCTCCCCTACCCCCACCCTGAGTCCAGTAACACAAAGGGCTGTTGTTTGTCACTAGGGACAACCTGGCTTTGTTAGGCTGTTGCCACAGGCTGGTCCCAGTGCAGAGCCAGCCAGGATAGGTGACAGACACGGTGTTGCTGTCACAGCTCAAACAAGCCAAAAGCAGCTCAAATCTGGGCAAACCCCGACCAGCCCCACAACCCCATGCTGCCGGGTCAGTAAAAGTGCTGATAAAGGCAAAGCTCCTGTTTGGTGGGCTGCAGCTGGGACCTGGGGGACCCTCACCACCAGTGTATCCCAGGGGGTACCAGCAGACCTTCCCTTGCAGCACACTGAGCTCAGCCCAGCCCTGGCAGGCTCAAAGGGCAGCCTGACGGCTGTGCCCATGGGCAGGGACATGGGGACCAAGCACCGGGGACAGTTGTGAGGGCAAGGGACAGCAGCCCATGGGGCCATCTCCAGTTGCGGGCTTGAAAGGCTGGGAGAGCCTGGGGATGGGGCTGCTCACTTTGCCTACTGGCTTCCACCCTCCTTGGCTGCTTGGATTTGGGGAAAAGGGTGTTCTGCTGTATAAAGTGGGCCTGTAGAGATGCCCATTCATCATCAGCTGCCTCTATTTCACATGGGAACTGCTTGAGACAGCAATGAATATGGGTCTCCAGGCTTGGCCAAGCACAGACCTCAGAGCCTGGTGGCCCGTCCGTCTCCTGCTGCACTTTTTTCTCCATTGGTCTTCCGTGACTCCCGCTGTAGGTGATCGTGCCCATCCTAACGAACAAGAAGAACCATCAGGGCTGGCCACAGGTGGTGTCACAAGACATCGTGCGTCATGTCCACAACCTCAAAAGTACCATTTTCACAGTTGTTGGCCAAGTAGACGGCAAGACCTTGCTGCCTCTCCCAGCTGGCTCAGAGGGAATTGAGGACATTGATCTGGAAAATGAGAAATCGTGAGTACCACCCCAAAATAACAGGTTCTGGAAGGTCCAGAGAAGCAGATGCGTTTGTACATCAAGTTGTCATCGTGTCTGGGCTGCGTGCGTGCCCCTGTGGAACCCCAGGAGATGTGTGGGTGCAGTGGAATGAATCACTCCTCAGACAGGACGTGGTGCGGGTGGGATTTTGTGAGAAGTTACTGCTTCCAAGGCAGTGGGGTGACCTGTCCTCAGCTTCCCAGCCCACTTGGTGGTGTTTCTTGCTGAATTAAGTGAGTTAATGACTGCAGGGATGTAGAATATTTTGAGGGAGAATGGTATGGGGAGAGAGAATCTTGCTGGATGTGTGAGTCTCCAGGTCAGATCCTGAACCTGAATGGATCTGATGTGACAATGACTGGCTGTGCAGAGAGGTGGCGACTGGCTCTTCATTTCCACCATTCACTTTATGAACAGTGTTGTTGCCCACACTGCTGCAGACATTCAGCCGTTTTCTCCAGAGTGTAATTCCTATATTAAACCAGTGACAAAATCTTATGGGGTTTGATTGTTTTGTGGTTTTGAAATGTGAAACCCTGTAAAATCCAGCTGCCCACACGGCCATTGGAAGTAGATCCAACTGAGCAATGCACATCAACAAAGTTAATCACGTACTCTGTTTACTACAGCATGGAACGGATAGATAAATCTCTGGTGTATGCCATGGAGTCGGCCATCATAGACTGGAGCCACCAGATCCAGGAGGCACTGAAGAAAGAGTCTTCAGAGCCTCTCCTGCAAGGCAGCAATCCGAACCCGAAGGTGGAGCTGGAGTTCTGGAAGAACAGGTACCCAGAGCAGCCTGGCCAGTGCACGGTGCCCTGTGGTGCTGGTTTTGTGTAGAGGGAGAGTGCTGGTGGTGGAGCTGCTAATTCCATGAGTTGAGAAGAACAGGCCACTTGGGGTTCATGTAGGCTTCAACTAAGGAAAATTGCTCCCGCACAGAAAATCATCATGATCTGCAAAGTGCCTGGGAGGTCACTGGGCAGCTGGCTGTGTTTTAACTTAGCCCCACCACAGGGGCTACACCTCAAGGGACTTTTTTCAGAAATGCCCTTTACAGGATCCCAGCCTGGTTGGGCTGAAGGGGCCTCTGCAGATCCCCCAGTCCAAGCCCTGCTCACGCAGGGTCACAGAGCAGATCACACAGGTGGGTCCAGGCGGGTTCGAATGTCTCAGAGAAGGAGACTCCACACCCGCTCTGGGCACTCTTTCGTCACTGTTCACTAGGAGCCATCCACAGGAGTAATTGCTGATGGACACCTGCTGGGGGCTGTCTGGAAATGGTGCATCTCAGCTGGCTGCTGTTCATCTGTCAGGGCCAGAGGGGCTTTAGATGCTCAGGAGCCTGGGAGTGGTATTTCCTCCTGCCCTTTGAAAACCTTTGTGCTGTACTGGTTCAGGCTGACTCGGGGCAAAGCCCTGCTGGCTGGAGAGCTGTTGCTAATGCCTGCAGAAACACGATGGCTTTTTTTCAGCGATGTTCTGTCAGTAGCAGAGCTGCTGTCATGCTGAACTCAGCACTTTCTGTCCTGTAGGGTTTGTCTGTGCCTCATGCAGCTTTCTCCCATTTCCACAGTCCATGTGTAGCTGGAGGAAGCCCTGAATCAGGCCCAGGGGAAACAGATGATGTTGGGGGACAGCTGATGGCCCAGTGTAGGTGGGTAACATGGCCACCAGCATCCTGGTGTGCATCAAGAACAGTGTGGCCAGCAGGCCCAGGGCAATGACTGTCCCACTGTACTCAGCGCTGGGGAAGCCAAACCTCAAATCAGTTTTGGGCCCCTCAGGCCAAGAAAGACCTTGAGGTAGTGGAGTGAGTTGAGAGAAGGGAATAGAGCTGGTGAGGGGCTGGAGCACAAGTGTGATGGGAGTGGCTGAGGGACCTGGGGGGTTCAGCTGGAGAACAGGAGCTGAGGGGAGACCTTCTGATCTCTGAACTGCCTGAAAGGAGCTTGGAGCCAGGGGGGGTCGGGCTCTGCTCCCCAGGAACAAGCGCCAGGATGAGAGGAAACGGCCTCAAGTTGCGCCAGGGGAGGCTGAGGTTGGATATTAGGAAACATTTCTTCCCAGAAGGGGTTGTGAAGCATTGGAACAGGCTGCCCAGGGCAGTGGTGGAGTCACCATTCCTGGAGGGGTTGAACAGTCACAGAGATGACATTCTCAGGGACACGGGGCAGTGCCAGGGGTTAGGTTATGGTTGGACTCGATGATCTTGAGGGTCTCTTCCAACCAACTGATTCTGTGATTCTGTGTCTCGGTTGCTGTAGGTGTGATGACCTGGAATGCATTTACAACCAGCTGACAACGAGGAAGGTCAGGAACATGATGGAGCTGCTGGAGAGAGTTGAGAGCAGCTACATCCCAGCCTTCAAAACCATGCTAATGGATGTTGAGGCAGGTGAGATGCTGGGGCAACTTTACCACAGTGCTGGCTTCTGGCCTTTCTTCATGGCCTGGTGTGACTGATTTCAAGCCAAATCTTTCTAGTTTGTGAATTGAGACTGGGCTGCTTGTGCTTGAGTCTAGGCTTTTGTTTCCAGGCTGGGACAAGCTCCATCGCTGGTCTGTTGAGCCAGACTCTTGCCCAAGTTCAGGGTGAATGGGTTTGGGAATTTATTCTGCTGTAATAAAGTGTTTGCATTACTCTAACAGGACTCACCTCAACTTCCACCAGCTCCTCTGGTGTTATTATGCAGGAATGGGAGTTCAGACTAAGAGGACGGATCTTGTACCTAAGACTGCTTTGTTAGAGCGCTGCTTCTCAGGCTTTGGCCACTGCAGCCCGAATTTCCTTGCTTTGCTTTGCTTAGGGGAGTTGAGCGCAGCCCAAGGAAATATTGCAAATCCCTGTCTGTAGTGAAAAACAGTGTAGTCCTGCTGGTCTGTCCCCGCAGACCAACACAGCTGGACATCCATGTCCAACCCAGCTGCTCTCTGGCACAATGAAACCATCCAGACTGTGTTAGCTGTGCACGTGCTGGCAGAAAACACTGTTCTTCACCACTTCACGTGCAAACATTGAATCTCTTAAGGATCTGTGTCACACTCTGCATTGTGCAGTTTAAATGGGCTGGAGAAACACCCCTTATATAAGGAGCCAAGGGTTCATTGTTAAACTAATTAATACTTTAAGGGTTTAATCAAAATACAACAAATATTTGGTTTTAATCCGGCTACAGCGATACTAACCCTAATTGGATAATTTGGACTATAATTGTTAATTTCCATTACAGCGCAGTTCAGATTTGTGTGCACCTGCTTTTAAGTCTCTGCCCCTTTCCCTGGCATTGTACTGGTGTGGCTGCTGTTGGTGGATTTGCTGGGAGGGTGATGCTGATAGTGGGAGTCTCTTCTTCCTTGGTCTTGGGCCTTAGGGGTTATTTTTGCATGCATTCAAGCACTTCTGTCACTTCTTGTTGGTCCACAGGTTTAATTGCACAACGATCTGGTTTTATTAATGCTTGCGCTCTGGGGTAATTCTTCAGGGTAAAACCACACAGCTGTACAGAGCTAAGCTAAAGCTTTCGACGAGTCAGACATCAGTTGCTTTACTGTTGACAGGTTTTCTATTACAGTCAGGACTGGTGGGGCTGTCGTCATCTGCCCACTGGACAAGGAGTTGCTTGAGCCAAAACTGAGCTAAAAAGGGCTCAGGCCAAGGCTGTACAGCCTGTCGTGCTGTACAGCAAGGCCATGGCTCACAGCCATGGCAGCACTGTATTTTTGGTGCTGTTGGGCAAATTCCATGTGACTTTTTAGCAGTTGTGGACTCAGGCTCTCCACGAAGCCCTGTCCCAGCTCCCTGTCCCCTGCCATCACGTCAGCTTATTTCTGTTCTGGTTACTGCCGCAGGTGAGTGATGTTCACGAGTGAGTGACCTGCAGCACACAGGTGGCTGAGGGTGCTCAGTGCTTGTCAGGACAGTTTCTTTTCCCAGGCACTTTTCCATGTGGTGAGGCCAGCACCTAGCTGGGAACCCAGCACACCGCAGCTGGGTGGTTCTTACCGCTTCTCACGTCTCTCAACACAGCTTTGACTGAAGCTCAGGACGTTCACCTGCACCTGACACCCCTCAAGCGCCGCTTGGAAGACGTAGAGAGGGTTGAGTTCAGCGAGGTGAAGCCTTTCCTGCTCCCCCTGCTCCACGTGGTGTGTTTGATCTGGGTCACCTCCAAGCACTACAACATGCCCGTGCGGATAGTGGTGCTGCTCCAGGAGATCTGCAACCTTCTCATTGAGCAGGTCTGTGGCTGTGATGCCTGTGTTTGCAGTCCCCTGTGTCCCCTCTCCCCTTCTTCCTATTGTCCTTCCCTGGAAAAGTGATTCTTTAGGCAACATTTAACTTAATAAACAGGTTCAAATGTGTTCAACACAAGAAGTCCTTGTTTTCCATGATGGCAGAAGTGACCTCTCAGGTGTGATTTTGCTCTTCCAGGCCCTGGTGTACCTGTCTCCAGAAGACCTTCTGAAAGGGGACATGGAGGAGAGCCTGGGCAAGGTGCGAATGGTGCTCAGTATCCTGAACATGTTCAAAGAGGCATTTGAGGAGAGAAGGGAAAAACTGCACATGTATTATGAACCAGGCCAAGAAGTGAGGGAGTGGGACTTCAGCTCCACGATGGTGTTTGCGAGGCTGGACACCTTCCTGAAGAGACTGGAGATGGTGGAGGTGAGACTCTGGTCTTGAAAAACATTGCAAACCGTCAGGAGAACTCTGTAGCCAGGAGATCACTTGCTGGCATCTTTCCTTTCTATAGCTTCACCTGATACCAGGGAATGGGGCCACTCTTTTGCTGTTAGGTCTCCTGTTACAGCGAGTCTAAGACTGTGTTTTACTATGTCCTGCTCAGTGCATATGTAAGCTGGTCAGGTTGATAGGTGTGTTTTTTGCTCTCAGGAGTCCCGTTGGACTCCTTGCTCCTGTTGGGGCAAGAAAAGGAGGATTACTGGAGGTGTGGTTTGCACAGCTGTAAATAAAGCAATGTAATCTCCCAGGTCTCCTGGTGCCATCAGAGACAGATTTAGGTTATGGTTGGACTCAATGATCTTAAGGGTCTCTTCCAACTGAAATGGTTCTATGATTCTATGACACCCTAGAGCTGGGTCCTGCCTGTCTTGGAGAGGCCAGATGGCAGGATCCCCTTGGCTGTGCCACGTGGGCCTGGGGAGGAGCAGGGACACGTTCCTCACCAGGTTGTCCCTTCGCATCCTCATAGTCCATCAAACTGGGGTGCTGTGGCTCAGGGGTGTCCCTGTTTGCCAGATCTGTCACCTGAGGCAGGGACATTGGGGTGTCATCCCTGAGCTCCCAGTGTGGCCAAGGGCTCCTTGAGCCACAGGAGATGTTCTGCAGAGAGCAGGTCTGAGTGTGAATGTGGGAGCTCCCTATGCTCTCCTTACCACATGGCTGTGTCTGGAGACCACAGACATACAGACACCATATGTACCTGTTATACAGACACTGTATATACCTCTTATACAGATACTGTATGTACCTCTTGTACAGACCTTGCATGTACCTGTTATCTCTCACGTGGCTAACCACACACATTCATCTGCTCTCCACACACATCCCAAATGAATTTCTTTGTTGATTGTTGCTGCGTTCTCAGTGTGTAGGGTTGGATGGCCAGTGTACAGGTTGCTGGTGTTTGCAGTTTTACTGCTTTAAATGTGCCATATACTTTTATGTGTTCCTTAATTAACTATGTTGAAAACTGTCATGACTGGTGCCTATTTTAAAAGTATTCATAATGATGGTTTCCAGTAGGGTTTGATGTGAAATAAACCAAATTATGCTGGTCAGTGTAGAGAGGAATATAAATAGACACAGGAATAACTGCAGGTTATCATGAGGACAGTGTTGGTGACAGGTTTACTGGGACCCTGTAAAGGCTCTGGGGCACTGACTGCTGGGATTCCATGGATGCCATGGGCACACTGTGGATATGGGCTGCAGACAAAAGCCAGTGGGGAGGTTTTGAGCTGGGGCACTGTGCGTTTTGACCAGTGTCTGTTTCCTCCTTCCGTGGCTGTCCCACACTCCAGGGACAGTAGAAGCTGCAGTATCTGGAGTCAGAGGGAGAGCCTGCGGAGTGAGCTGTAAAACAATAATTAAAAGCATAGTGCACACCAGCCTGTTAATGAGGAAAACTGCTGCATCTCTCTCCGTCTCAATTTCCCCTCATCACTTCATTTCAAGCAACCTTGCAAGACAAAGCAAGGGACAACTGGTATTTCCACATTATTTTTTTGCCTTACTAGGTATTTGTTCAAGCGGATGTGCTGGTGTGTCGAAGTGAATATGAATGCATATGTGCATTTGTTTTCGAATTTTCATAAAAGCTGCAGTTACACTGGTGCATGGGTAGCCCATGAGCACGTGAAGAGGGAAGGATCCCTTTCCTTTGGTTCGTTGCACTGTTTCATATTACGTGTCTGTGGTAAAACCTGCTGCCCTGCTCGGGTGGCCCCAGGACAAGTGCAAGCAGAGAGTGGCCACCAGTACATTCCTGTGCACATTTCTCCTGGTCCTCTGAGACAATGGATGTTCAACCAGCCCTTACTTGGCCCTACCTAGGGAGACAGATGAGGTGGGATGGCAGCAGAGCTGCCCAGTGCTGCCACCACCACTGGGGGAGCGGGACATTTTCCCAAGAGGTGACACTGCCAGGCTGCAGAGGATGGGAAGGGAAGGGAAGGACCCGTGTGCCACCTCAGCAGAGAGGGCCAGCGGGGCAGGTGCTGCAACACCCACTTGGACACGTGGAGGTTTGACTGCGCAGGAGCTTTGGACAGTTTGGGTACCTGTGAATATTAGAAATCTGTCCTTGGTTAATACCTATAAAATTGGGATTCTTAGCTATGCTGGATGACATATAAGAGTCTCATATCCTGCTTTGGATCTGTCCTTTAAATACACTTAAAAGCGATTTTACAGTTGTCATGGTATTTCTAGTGGCTGCAGCAGGTCTCACTGGGCAGGGACGTGTTATGAGCAGCCACTGATGCTCAGGACAGGCAGATCAGGCTCCCCCCTTCCCATCCCTGCCACCCAGCCTGAGCACCAGCGCTGTGCTTGGGAAGGTCCCTCAGCAAGTGCAACTCTGTCGTGACAACTGTTGTCGTCTTCTTTTGTCAACATCATGACCTGTGTCTCCCTCCGTTGACTTTGAAGGATCTCCTGGCAACTTCCTTGGACTTGATGAAGCTGGAGAAAATTGAATTCAGTGGGATTAAAGGGAAGACCCTGGGCCAGCAGGTCCTGGACATGTATGAGGAATTCCAGGAGGCATACAAGGTGTTTTCAGAGCGAACCTATGACTGTCTTGACCTGACCAACACGGTAGGTGGGACCAGTTTGCGGGAACATCAGGAACATGTGCATGTTTCCAAAGCAGCAGTTTCCTGCTATCTTCTTCCCAGCTCTTTCCTCCTTTCATTATGATCTGATCTGGTACTGGAGGGAACAGGGAGCCGCTGGCCTTTCCTGCAGAGATTTGGGACTTCTTGCACGTCTATATCTAACATATCTTGCTAGATCAGCACCTTAGATCAGTGCAGCTGGGAAACTGGGATTTCCATGAGTTATGCACAAGCTTTTGCTGTACATGGTGCTTGCTGAGGTATAAGAGCTATACCAACACCCACATCTCTTTGCTTTCCTGCTCTTGGTATTTACCATGTTTCCCCAAAAATAAGACCTACCCCAAAAACAAGCTATAGCATGATTTTTCAGGATGCTTGAAATATGAACCCTATTCAAAAAATTAGCCCTAGTTACAGTTCATAAAAAAGTCAATTTAAATAGGGTCCAGGCAGCTATACATGTAAAAAAGTAAGCATCTTTTGCAGCAAAAATTAATATAAGACTCTGTCTTAGTTTTGGAAAAACAAGGTAGTTTGCCTGATGAGGGCCAACTCAGATCATCTCTGGGATGTGTTCGCTCCTGCCTAGATGAACACATGGCATCTGGGGCTCTCAGAATTCAAGGATGCTCTATTTTATTATCAGTAGTGCTTTAATTAAAGGAATATTCCCAGCCCTCTGGGACCTGCCTGGTGTGGGGATGGGTGGCTCGTGCTTTGCTTCCTGCAGCTCCCAGTACATCTCTGCAGGGGGTGGCACGTCCCCAGTGTTTCTTGCTGGAAAGCTGCTTGCTCCATAGCACCCCTCCTTCAGCAGGGCAGGCACAGAGGAGAGGTGACAGTGGCTCTGCAGGAGGTGGCTTGGGTTTGGTGACCCCGTGGCCATTTGTGTGACTCTGAGTCATGTTTGTTCTTTCAGTGCTCTAGTTTTGCACCCTCTGCCACTGCTGGAGCCGTTTTTTTTAGCTAAAACATGGCATCTGGATCTGCTGGAGCTCAGCAGTAGCAATAGTAAAAGCTATTTCCTTGCACTTTGTCCTTTGGAAAAGAGACACATGACCTCATTTTTAGTGGTTTTGTCCAAGCTAGAACAGAAGGACTGTCACGGACTGTCAAGTTCAGTCTTTGATTTGGACTCTTTTACGTGTAGGAAAACAAATATAGATGTTACTCTTGAAGTTCAAAGGATTTATTACAATTGAAGCAAGAAAAGCAGTGCAAGAAGATGATGGAAATTACAGAAACCCAGTACTGTTGAGTTTGAAAAGGACCTCTGGAGATCACCCAGTCCACCTTCCCTGCTCAAAGCAGGCTCAGCTAGAGCAGGACTGTGACTGGTCAGGTGAAATATCTCCAAGATTACCTATGTCCAAGTGTGGAGACTCCACAGCCTCTCTGGGCAACCTGTGCGAGTGTTTTGAAACTGCCTCACTCACAACCAGCTCACCATGGAACCACAGGCTTGTTTTGACTTGAAAGTAGGTTGGATTTGGGACTCAGCAGGTGCGTCCGTGGGTTTTCTGGATGATGGTGTGGTCTTCAGGCCAAGTGGTGGGGGAGAGGGTGTGGAAATAGTCCATCTTGCCTGTAGGCTGAAGATAGTGCCATGTGGGCTGTGGAAAGCCCTCAGGACCAAAGGGTCCCTCCCAGAGAAAGGGCCAACATCTCAGCCATGGGACAGCACAGAAATGTTCTCAAGCTTCGTGAGGACTTTGCCACGTTGCGATGGCTGAAGATTGGCCAGAGGCGTGGCTTAGTTCACGGTGAATAAGAGAGGGCATCTCTGGATCGAGGAGTTACAGGTACCTTCCTAGTGCCATCTTGCAGCCTCACAGCTTGTGTTTTGCCTTTGTGCAGGACTTTGAGCAGGATGCCTTTGGTTTCCAGCAGAAAGTAGAAGACATGGACCGTCGGCTGGGCACCATTTTCATCCAGGCTTTTGATGACGCCTCCAACTTGGACCACGCCTTCAAGGTTTGTTTATCGCTCCCTTGCTCTTCCCTAAAAGGGAAATCAGGGCACCCGGCTCGGTGAGAATCACGCTGAGGAGACCAGGCAGTGCTGGAGCCACAGGCACATGGGGCTGGTGTTTGCTGGTGGGACAGTGGGACTTGTAGCTTTTGGGCTGCTCTTGGTTTGGGATGCTCAGGCTGGTGGGTCCCTCACAAAGCTTTTGGATGCCAGGAGATCTATTTGTGTCTCTCTCTGCAAGTTGGGGGAAATCATGCTTTTTCTAGGATTTCCTGGTGAGAATTGATATTGTTAGTATCAATTTGTTAATATTATTAATACATGGATCTGTTTCAGTTTTGGAAACAGGTTTTCTAGAAACAAAGCTGGTTTATTTATCAATTAATCTATCTTGCAGAAATAATAAATGGTATTTTTTAAAAAAAATCAATATAAGCATTTGTAGAAAAGACTTTAGCAAGTGACAGTGTTTATCTTTGTGAGTTTTTTGAAAAAAATAGAAAATCTTGAAGCATTTGAAGAACAACAGTTGGAATGTGGTCCAACCCCAGAGGAAGTCTGAGAGGCCCCGTAACAAAGGGAGCAAATTTCCTTTTTCCAAAGTGCCCATCGGTGCGGACAGTATTGAAGCCTCTGGGCTGGGGAGGAAGGTCCCAGCTGATCTCTCTGCAGGAGTCGGGGTTGTAAATTTTTCCCCTCTTCTTTTCCTGCGTGTTCACCCCAACAGCTGCTGGACATGTTCGGGAGCCTTTTGGAGCGACCGGCAGTCGCTGCAGATGCTGCTGGCACATACTCCGTCCTCATCAGCATGTTCAGCAGGGCCCTGGACCACGCCAGGCTGATCTACTCCCAGCACATCCAGGCAGAGCTGAAGCTCGGTAGGTAGAACGTGCTGAGTAAAATGGGTTTTACAGGGAGTTTGATTGAGATTAATTTGGGGGGGAAATGATTTATTTTTCTAAGGACCCCAAAACTTTACAAATTGCAGATGTTTTCAGCCTCTGTAGCTCCTAGTGGCAATGGAAATGCCTGGGAAAGCTCTGTTCTTAGTATTAAAGCAAATAATTGGTTAGGAGTAAAAATACCCTTTTTCAAATGTGTATGCATGATATGTGACTGGGAATGGAGACACATGCTGAGCTTTTCTCCCAGCGAGGCTGTGCCAGGAGGTTTCTCTCCACATTTGTGTGCTGCCTCCAACACCCCATGGGACCTGCAAACCCACTCATGTGCTCCTCAGAATGAATTTACTTTGTTTCCCTTACAATGCTTAAAATGCAAAGTATGCGAGTGGGACTTTGTAACCAAGGGTTTAATCAGCCTTTTCCAAGTTTATTATTCCCCGTGACTGTTGGCACAGGGGGGAATGGGTGGATTTCTATCAGATTATGAGGATTCAAGTGTGTCATTTTGAACAATAACCTATTTACTTGCCTCAGAAAGATCATACTGGAACGAGACAAGTCCTGGACTGGAGAGAATCATGGAGAGAATCATTTGCTGTGAATTTGTGGTTATTGTTCTGTGGCTGTTAGATAAGACGGACAGAAGTAACTCCTGGTCAGAAATCCCTATGTCAGTGTTTGTGAGGGGCGGGGAATGTGTCCCAGGCAAGGGACACCTCACATCAGCTCAGGTTTGGACATAGTCTGGGCTTCTCGTTCGATCTCAGCTCCTTATTCAAGATCCAGAGGCACTTGCCTTGGTCACAGACCTACATCAGTGTGGCAGATGTTGGATTTAAGGAAGGAAGCTGGGAAATCAGAGCAGTTTTCTGCAAATGAGGTTCTGTTGTTGCATCTTTGGGGTTACAAGTGCAGTGTTCAGTCAAATGCTGTTCCAATGTGCCCTCCCCAGGATCCCCCCTGTGCACAAGAACATGCCGCCGGTGGCTGGAGCGCTGCGCTGGGCGCAGGAGCTGCGAGCGCGAATCCAGGTGCCGTTTGATCACTTCAGGCACATCCCACATCTGTGCGTGTCTGTTCCAGCTAAGTTGCTTTATGACCACCTTGCTATCTTCTCTGTAATCAATCTGATTTTCTTTCTGTGGTGAACATTATCCCATGGTTATAGCTGAAATAATTCTTAGTCAAAGAGGTGTGAAGTGGTTGCACTGGTGCTTTTCAGCTTCCTTGTGATCATTATTTTTTTTAAGAAACTCATTCACTGGATTTGTTTTGAAGCGATTAAGAGGCACAGTGGGCTATTCAGCTTTCAGACATAGTTCCCGGGTTGCAATTGAAAGAGGTATCAGAACCTTTCCTGCTGCAATCCCACTCAGCATGTTCTCCAGGACCTCCTCAGCTGCAAGTCCTGGTTCTGGCATCATCCAAACTGTGAATAGCAGAGAAGTGCTGGGCTGGACTCAGCTGAGATGGGTCGATGGAGCTGGGTTTGCATGTTGGGGAGCAGACGAGCATTTTGTTGGGCAGAAGAAAACTTTCTCAGCGTTAAACAAAGGAGCCATCTCCCAAGATCAAGGAAAGAAACCAATGCTGGTATATTTATCACCCAAATGCTTGTTATAACGGATGGTGTCAGGGAAGTATGGCCTCATACTCACAGCTGGCACCACATGAGACAACATTTAAGAGCTCTGTAAGCAAGGCAGTGTTGGACTTATGACAACTGAGGGTGTTCTAGGGACTGCACCTGGTAGCTCACAGGAATGGCTTCACGTGTGCTGGTCAGGATTCTGTGTAAATGGATCCACTTTTTTAATGTACTTGACCAAAATAACTTGACCGTCACTGTACCATGTTTGTAACCTTCTCTCACTGTATCTTGCCATTAAGTGTCTTTAAGTGCACAGTTACTCTGCAGCAGCAAAGACATCGGTGCAATGAAACAAACTCTTGGGCTGTTCCCAGCACAGAGCCCAAGTTATCATGTCTGATTTGAACCTAAATGGCAAATTTTTGTCCACCATGAAGGACCCAGATCTGCATTTCACACTGATTTTCTGTCCTCTGTTTAGAGTAGTTAATAACATGCTCTGCAACGGTGGTGACATGATGCTGTTGAAAGGGAAAAAGGATTAAAAAGGAGAAACAAAAGTGGTTTTGCTGGGATTTACTTGGATTTGCTCAGAGGACTTGTTTACTTCCAGCAGGTTTCTCAGCACTTGCCCAGCGGTGACTGCTCAGGCGCTCCTTTTTTCCAGCTTTTGGTTAAGTTAATTCAAGTTTTGTCAATATGTCCTCCAAAATCAACAACCATCTTGAGGAAAACTTGGATATTGTAGATGAAACAGTGGGGAAAAGACAGCATGATAAGAATTCCTCTGGCCTGCTGTTCCCTGGGCTGTACAGCCCTGGCAGCGTGGCCAGGGCTCTGCCTCCCGCACTCTGGGACACCTTTGCTCTTCGGTTTGAGGGGCATGAATTGGGCACCGCCAAGAGCTTCATCTGCCGGGAGCCACACTCTGCTTCTTTCTGTGCCTCTTTGACCTCAGAAAGTGGTGGCTGGTGAGCAGAGGTTGCCCTGCTCTGTGCAAACACCGGAGCATTGAGTATGTTACGGAGACCAGTGTTCCTGCAGCAGCTCTGGGCCCTTGTTCTTCCCCCAGGACGTGGTTCTCATTTGCCAGTTGCCATGCAAACACCCGCAAAAGGGCGCACTGGGGCTTGGAGAGCTTTTGTGCAGTGAAATGGTTTTGGGCGATACGGTGGGGTTGGAATGTAAGATCCCCAGCCAGGCTCTGCCTGCAAGGTGGTGGGTGGTTTTGGGAAGGGGTAAATAGAGACTGCAGCCTCACAGGGCTAAATGTAACGCTGAGCTTGTCTGTTGTGCCACCAGCTGCTTGGACTCTGCTGAAGGAAGAAGGGTGATAGAGAAGTATGAAGAAATGATCCAGCTGCTCGACAGGTAAGTGGTGGCTCAGGCATGACTGTAACTATATGAAAAAAAGCCAAACCTTATAGAATCATAGAATTGTTCTGGTTGGAAGAGACCCTCATGTCCATCCATTAACACAACCCTGGCACTGCCCCGTGTCCCTGAGAACCTCGTCTCCACGTCTGTCCACCCCTCCAGGGATGATGACTCCACCACTGCCCTCGCAGCCTGTTCCAATGCCCGACAGCCCTTTGGGGAAGAAATGTTTCCTAATATCCAGTCTGAACCTCCCCTGGTGCAACTTGAGGCCATTTCCTTCTCCTTCTCTAAACCACCTTTCAGCACATTTGCAAGCCCAGGGCCTGAGAATGTCTCTTTCTAAGCCAGAAGGAATTTTGTGATGAGAGAGGAGGAGGAATCCTTTGCTACACACCACAGTCTTTCTGTGATATCTTGAAATGAGAAGTTTGCATGGGAGGGACAGGGGCTGTGCAGCCCAGCAGAAATGTTGGAACGAGATTCTTTTGGATGTAGGAGATGCTGTGGTAGAAAACCTGAGCTGACCAGAAGTCTCAATCCACTTGTGCCCATTCACAGTGTACTTACCGTGGCTGTAATGTGTGTATTCCACAAGTGGGAGTGGGATTCGTTGCACCTCACTTAATATCTTAATGTTTGATGCTAAAACTGAACTGATTGCTCTGAGCTTTTGAATGTTTGTCCCCAAATTTGAATCCTCTGCTAAGAATGGTACTTGGGGGATCTTTGTTTTCCTGACTTGATGCTGTCACTGGTTTTCAGGTGTTTGTCTTTGAAGCCAAGATCTTTATGGAGGTGGTGTGGGTGGGTTTTAAATAGTCCTTGATGTTCTTCAGCCCTCAGAAGTGGACTTGGCTTTTATTTGGTTCTATGTCTTGGTGTGCGGGCTTGGCAGCTACGTGGTGGATGTTTTAATTTGTTTGTTTGTTTTTCGGCAGGTATCAGGAGAAGCTCTATGCAGACTGGTCCCAGACAGTCTCTGAAAAATCACAGTACAACCTTACTCAACCGCTTATCCGGCGAGATCCAGAAACCAAACTGATCACAGTTAATTTTGATCCCCAGGTAAGAACTAGCTTTCCTGTCTGCTGGAGGGCACGTCTCCAAGCTGTGCCCCACCGTGCATGGCAAGTCTGGTGGGATCGCTACTAGATCTGTTCTGCTGAGGTCCCTGGAGCATCTGTTATGGGTGACATGAATTAACCATCCCCTTTGTGGGCTCTGTCTCCTGGTAAAATATCAGGATTACAGTTTAAGCAGCGCAGATTGTAATTAAAGCCAGAAAGTCTGTGAGTAGCCAGAGGTTAACTGGTGTCAACATCTCCAGAGCAGGTTGGTTTGACGCTGGTGTGGGGAGCGTAGGAGCATCATCCCACAGACGTGGGTTCGTGTTATGTTTACCTGAAATCTGAGCTTCCTGAAAGGGTATAAAAATCCCAGGAAAGGTTTGTTTTGTTACTTCAGTGTTGTGGCTGTTGGATTTCCTTAATTGTGGTGCAGGAGGCTTCCAGTAGGTCTCTGTTCCCTAGGGCTGCCCTCTCCAGCACAGGGAGGCCTGACCATCCCCCTGCCCAAAGCAGAGGCAGGGTCCAAGCCAGCAGAGTGCAGAGGTGGATTCAAAGGTTCTGGGGCCTGATGAGAGCTGGGGCCTCTCAGATGTGAAATGCCATTTGCTGCGGAGGTGCTGAATCTCAGGGGCCTGGGAAAACATCAAACACTTCCCCCTTTCCCTGGGACTTGCTGCTGTTAGAGAAAAGTGTTGAGGTTCCAGAGCTCATTCCAGCTTGGCTCTCAGACAAAGGATTTGTCCAGCTCCTTGGAATCTCCTTGCTAAGGTGGGAAGCAAATGGCCCCAGGGGATGTTTTCCACCCTTCACCCTGGTGCCAGGGTTTGGAGCCTGTGACGTGCTGAGCATGTTCTCAGCTCCAGTCTCTGAGTGCTTCTGCGCTGCTCTCAGCTTTCCATACTGAGGACTGCCTCATGTCCTCAGGTGCCTGCTTAGCAGCCCCTTCATGCCCTTCAGAGCAGATAGGAGCACCTCATTTTGCCTAAAGGGAGGATGTATTTGCAACCCTTCAACATTAAAGAATCTTCCAGAGCTCACCTTCCATGGAGGAGAGGGAAAGAGGGTAAGACATCCTTGACACCATGGTGGGGATGTCTCAGACATTCCAGTGCATAAAAGGGAGGGGAGTTTGGTTCTATCTCACTTGGCCTCCTGCTCCCTCAATCCCCTGCTTTTCCCTTCCTCCCATCCCATCCTCTTCCATCCACCTCCTCAAACTGCTCCCTTCACCCTTCTGCGCTCCGTCTTTCTTTCCTCTTCTTGTCATTGTGGACATAGTCACTTTAGTATTGTAGATACTCCTCACCCCTGCCATTGCCCATACAATATACTGAATTTCTGTCACCCAGCCAAAATGTGCAGTTTCAGGAGCATTTTCCCTCTCACAAGCCACTAAACTGAGCAAAGATTTTTTTTTTTTTTTGTCTTAGAAGTGATATATTGCGTTGGAAGACCTTGCTGCTCCGTTTGTTGCAGGGACTCACTTCTACTTGGGTTTATAGTTTAATAACCCACTCAATCCCGTTCCATCACAACTCAAAGATGCTTTTGGTTGTGCCTCCTCCTGCAGGCACAGTATTGCTGAAAGACTGTATTGATGAGGATAGCTGAGAAGACCAGAGATCATCATGGCTTTTAGAGGCTGCACAGGGTTTGCTGGCTGGGTAGTTAACAGAGCTATATGTCTTTGATTGGGAAGCAAATCAGAGGCAAAGATCAAAGGGAGGGAGATGGTCTGGACTAGGAGGTGTCCAGGCCCTTCTCAGAGCGTACTGCTTTGTGAATAAAACAGCAGGAACCCCCTAAGATCCCCAGAATTGACGGGAGGGTGTCTACCAGGTGAATGGGGAGGATTGTCTCACATTCAGCTCTCTGCCTTGTTTCTGCAGCTGGTGTCGGTGCTGAGGGAGCTGAGCTACCTGTCTGGCAGCCGGCTGGGAGCCATCCCACCCACGGCAGCAGAAATCTATTCCTCCAAGGAGTCATACCGGCAGCTGGCGGCCAACTTGGAGCTGATGGTGAACAGATACAACAAGGTCCTGAAGACAGTCCTGGAGGTCGAATACCCTCTCATACAGGAGCAGCTGTGGGATATTAACTTGAAGCTGAAGAAGGCAGAAGAAACACTCAACTGGAAGATGGAGGGTGAGCTAGCTCTGTGTTAGGGCAAAAGAGGCCGTACAGGATTTCACAGAATCCCAGACTGGTGAGGGCTGAAGAGACCTCTGGAGATCTCCCAGTCCAACCCCCCTGCTCATGCAGGGTCACAGAGCAGATCACACAGGTGGGTCCAGGCGGGTTTCAATGTCTCAGAGAAGGAGACTCCACACCCGCTCTGGGCAGCCTGGGCCAGGCTCTGGCACCTCCCAGCAAACAAGTTTCTGCTCATGTTCAGATGGAGCCTCCTGTGTTTCAGTCTGTACCCGTTGCCCCTCACCCTGGTGCTGGGCACCACTGAACAGAGTCTGCTCCATCCTCTGACACCCACCCTGAGATATTGATCCCATTGATCAGATCCCTCTCAGCTTCTCTTCTCCAGCTCAACAGCCCCAGCTCTCTCAGCCTTTCCTCAGAAGAAAAATGCTCTAGACCCCTCAGCATCTTGGTAGCCACCGCTGGGCTCTCCCCAGTAATTCCTTGTCCTTCTTAAACTGGGGTGCCCAGAACTGGACACACCACTCAGATGGGGCCTCACGAGTGCAGAGCAGAGGGGGAGGATTCACCTCCCTCGACCTGCTGGCCACACTCCTACTCACGCAGCCCAGGTACCATCAACCTTCTTGGCCACAGGGCACATTGCTCATGGTTAACCTGCTCACTTGGGTCTCATCAGATTCCTCCCATGTCCCCAGCCTCCATCACCTGGTTCCCAGTGACAGTTCACAGCAGGGCAGGGGACTCTCCAGCAGAGCCAGCACTGGGGAGACAAAGGGCAGCCCCCAGCCTGCCTGCTCCTTCCCATCTTACCTTGATCTGCTTGGGCTGGGGACAGGATCCTGATCCCTTCAGCTTCCCTCTGGGCTTTTGGGGAAGAGAGGCTGCCCTGTAAGCAGTGATGCTGAGGAAACGGCAAGATTGGGGTTTGTGAGAGCTGGCAAGGCTGGGGTTGAAGAGTCTGCTCCCTGCCCGTGCCAGCCCAAGTGACCCACTGTGTGGTCATGTCCCTGTGTCCCCAAGGCACTGCTTTCTCCCTGAGTTGTGCAGGGACTGGGACCCCTTGGCCCAGCCATCTGGCTTGGGACAGACTTCTCCCGGTGGGGGCCAGGGCCACCTCGTTATCCTTTCCAGCCAGATGAAATACTGTGGTTAGTGGTGAGGTTTGTGCACCGTGACTTTGGGATGATTTAACCAGTGTTCTTGCTTGATCAGTTTTAACTGCAAAGCAGAATGGAGGAAGACAATTTGTTTCCTCTTGGTGAAAGCAAACTGCTCGCTGTTGGAATATATATTTCTGTCATCAGGCTTGTGGTATGAACAGGAACAAGTGTCCTCCCTTGGGAACTTGCAAAGCAGAATTCCTCATGCTGAAAAACTCTTTCTCCATTGCACAACAAAGATGAAGGGACTTTCCTGCAGATGAAGTTCCCTGAATCTAAATGCAGCCCTCGCTGGTACCTTGGGCTGTCACAGCCTGTGTTTGTGGGGCTGTGGGTCCCTGCTCTAGTGACAGTGGCAGGAACACTCAGCCTGTTGTCCTTGTTCTCTCTCTGGTAGCAGATTAAATCTGGGTACGGGAAAGGGGGAAGTGTCAGACGTCCCCACGGTGCTGGTGCTCCTGGCAGAAAACAGAGGCTGCAGCTGTACCATGGATTGTTGGGGTAGGAGGGAGCTAGAAGTGACTCTTTTGGTTGAGGTGGTAAGTCTCTTGTGTTAATGATGGGTGAGAAATACATGAAACCGTGGGGGAAAAGTCTTATGGAGAGTGCACAAGAGCTTGGCCATGCAGCTCTGAAAAAAAGTAGTCAATCATCTCATTTTTTACCAGGTGTCTGGGATCACATCTCCATGGTGATGGATGATGTCCATGACCTCGAGCAGAGGATACAGAAAGCCAAAAACAATGTTGAGGAGATCCAGACCATCGTGGGATCGTGGGCGTCGCCCATATTTGTGAGAAGAGATTGTAAAAGAGAATCGCTGCTGAGCCTGGAGGACTGTCAGGACCGCCTGGAACGGCGTTACAGCCTTGTCCGAGAGTCAGGGCAGAGGATTCATCTGCTGGTGAAGGTGAGGGGGGACCTTCTCCAGGGGTTTGTTGACTCTTCATAGGCTCTGGGTGTCTCTCCGCTCTGGTGAAAATGTCCAGAGCTGCTTCACCTTAAAATTAACTCCCTTAACTCATTTGAAAAACTTACCTGTTGTTGATTAAGGAATACTTTGATGGGTGAGCTGGTACAGCTGAGTGTGCGGGGCTGCTGACCAGGCACCGAGTTTGGAGCAGGAGTGGGAGCCGATGCAGCCCAGTCTGGCTCCCAGTCCTGGTTCTTGTGAAGCCACTAGAGGGGAGTCGTGCATCAGGCTTTGGGATCCTGCTCAGAGGAAAAACTCCTCCGAAATATTCACCTTAAAATGGAGAGGCAGCTGGCTGTGGCTGACCTTTCTGCTTTAGGCTTGTTGTTCCTCTGTGGGAGCAGGAGGTGACGCTGTCAGTCCAGGGAGAAGCTGAGTAACAAGAAAAAAGCTGCTGTCTGAACCCTGGGTTTTTTCCAGTGGCTTTGCCAGAGCTGAGAGTCCTCTTTGCAGAGCAGGAGAAAGCCCAAATCTCTGCGCCTCACCTGCCCAGAGGTTTTAGCGTGTCAGGGACAGCACCTTGGCTGGAAGGCAGATGGATTTTAGGTCCAGCCCACTCCTGAGGGTCACCATCTGGCCTTGGACTCTGGAGAGACTGGGCTGACCCTCTCTGGGACACTGAGCCCTTGTTGCTCACCTTACTTCACTGTCTGCACTCAGCCTTGGGCTTCTGACCCACTTCTGTACCCTCTGAACCCACGGCGAGGATTTTACTACGCCCACGTTGTCCTGCTGCTACAGCTGTGACAGGCTCAACCACCTCCAGCTACACCCAAAAGATGGGAACACTTCCTAAATTGACCGGAGAGAACACGGGGCTGTGGCCAAGGCAGAAGGGCTGGCACCGCTGCTCTGGTGGCTCACAGGGCAGGACCAACTGCAAAGCAGCATGAAGGTCCTGGGGAGGGAAAGGCACCGTGGCCCAAAATAGGATGTCCCCATGCCTCTGTCCTGCTGTGCTGGTCAAACCTGGAGGAACAGCAGCAAAGGGGCCAAGAGCTGGTCTGCTGTGTTTCCCTTGGGTGTTCAGGTCTTCTTTTGAGCAGGGGAGTCTTGAGGCTGCTGAGAGAAGAGCACAGAGAGTTTGGGTACGTGCACCCACAAGCACAGGCAGGACAGTGAGATGCTGGCTTGCATTGCCCTTTTGCACCAGGATGAGGCCTCTGGAGTAAAGGTTCAGTAGAACACCAGTGACAAGGGGGCATTGTCAAATACAAGGGCATGGGACGGTGAAGAGGGGGTGGTGCTTTCAAATGGGCATTCCCATAGTGTTCAGTCCTGTGAAGTTCCCCTTTCTCTTGTGTCAGCAAAATGTGGAGGTGAGTCTGCAAGGCACCAGAGCCCTGGCTTGCTCTGTTAACAGTTTAATCACTCAGCGTTGATGTGTAAAGTTGGGGAGCAGCAACTCTGGGTTGACTCAAGCCCAATTGGCAATGCCACTCTATCTTGAGGAGGCTGAGGCCAGACCTTCTTGCTCTCTGCAACTGTCTGAAAGGAGGTTGGAGCATGGAGGGGGTTGGTCTCTTCTCCCAAGTAGTAAGAGATAGGATGAGAGGAAGTGGCCTCAAGTTGCACCAAGGAAAGTTCAGATTGGATATTAGGAAAAAATAATTCACAGAGAGGATTGTGAAGCTTTGGAATAGGCTGCCCAGAGCAGTGGTGGAGTCACATCCCTGGAGGTGTTAACAAATGTACAGATGGGGTTCTTAGGGACATGGGTTAGTGGTGGAGTTAGGTTATGGTTGGATTCGATGATCTTGAGGGTCTCTTCCAACCAGAATGATTCTATGATCTCATGTGTGCCAAGCTGCCATGCCACTGGGAATGGCACCCTCTCCTGTGTCCCCAGAGATGAAATACAGCCAGCTTTGAACCCCTGGCAGCAGACTGCAAGCTGGACCTTACGTTTTTTTTGAGCCCGTGCCTGTGTTGAGAGCCCCTGGCAGGCTTAGGAGAAAGAGCCCTCAGAGGGCATAGCAAGGCCGGAACAGGATCACGGCAGAGCCTGGGAGGTGCAGGGGATGGATACCCAGGCTGGTCTTGTGGGTGTGGAAGAGGAGACGCAAGAAGGATGGGGCCATTCTGTGGCCTAGAAAACCGTGAATTTCCTGACTGTGAACTTGCCTGGAGGTAAGGAACGCAATAAGCTGAGAAGGGAGGCTGTAAGCCAACCCTTTGTCTTCTGATCCCAATCTTTAACTATTTTCACTTGGTTTATTTAAAAACCCTTTTCTGAATTTTAAAGTTCTCTTGTTTTGAGATGACCATTTGTAGGGCAGAGGTGTAAGCAGTCCACTTGGAAGGACTCATCCACCCAAGGTAACATTATACAGGCCACAAGGACTGAGGCGTCATGCATTGGGATGAGCCTTTGGCCCAGGTCTGCAAAGCACCCTTGAGCCCTTTGGCCTCAGAGAAGAGGGAGGAGAAGGTTGCAGGGCTGCTAAGTCTCTCACGCACTCCATTTTTACCTTGTGATTATTTTGAGTTGCTTCAGATGACAAAGCAGCCCTTGACAGAAGGAGAAAATTGTGGCCATGCTACCAGCAGCAACATCCGTCTGTCTGGTTTCTCACCCCCCGCAGGGCTGGTACCTGTGTGCTCATTGCCATGAGTCCTCAGCTGTGGGCAGCTCTTGTAGGACAGACTCAGCCCCGCTGTATTTCAAAGTGTCGTCTTTTTCTTCCAGGAAAACCAGAGCCTCTTACTTGCAGACCCAGCATCTGACATCTGGAAGGCCTATGTGGATTACGTGGATGAGATAGTTCTGGATGGATTCTTCACTGCCATTGAGTGCTCACTCAAGTACCTCCTCGAAAACACAGGTAACTGCTGGTTCCTCAGCTCTGGCCGTGATACCATCTTCAGTCTCACCAAAAGGAAGTTTCTGTTTTGTGCTTTGACTTGTGGTGGTCTTTCTACTCTGCCTCTTGCATTGTCTACAGCAAGTGCTGGAGGAGCCTCCAGACTCAGAGGGTAACTCTGTCCCCTGGTCACTGGAGCAAAGCCTTGCTCAAGGGAAGGGACAGAGATGACTGTGCACCATTTGCTGGGATTTGTGAACAGACAAAATTGAGGCATCATTCCAAGTCTGTTCTTGGGCATCAGCCATCTCCTGACCTCCCATGCACAAAGCATCAAGGTGACACAACCTTTCGTTTGTGGAGAGTCTCAAGAGTTGGTTCTGTGGATGAAAGACATGAAAGAAAAACCTCCATCACTGAGGAGTGAGGAGAGGGGTCACCAAAGCAGAGCTCCTGCCTAAGGCTGCCACAGAGGGTCACTCTGCTGAGAGCAGCTGTGTCCAGCTAAAGCACATCTTCAGAACGCTTCCCTCCTGGATGTGGAGGCACACTGAGCTGGAGAATTGCATCCAGTTCCTCACCATCTTGTTAAAAACAAGCACATAATTTCACATTTGTGAAACCAGTTGGTGTTTTATTTTTTCATGCCTTTCTCCACTAAATTAAAGAGCCTCTTGGTTCCTGTTGTTTTTCTCCTCTTTAAGTACTTATGCGCTGTAATTGTTCAGCTCTCAGACTCCCTTTTGATTAGCTGAAGAGCCTGGTCTCTTTAAGGCTTCCCTCCACAGCATTTTTCCGGTCCTTAAATCACTTGTGTCTCATCTGTTCTCCAGTATCTCCTGTGGGTACCAGAACACCAGCTGGTTTGGCAGCCTCCCCTCTGCGTTGTATGCAGACACAATGTCACTGGACCCAGCGAGTGGGTGTCCCACCTGCCTGGTGTCCCTGTGGGGCATGTGTGTGTCTTGTGGTGGGATGTTAGTGGTGGCTCTAGATCACTTTTCTCCCCTTCAAAAACAACCTGGCACCTCTGTTCTTCCCTACCAGATCCCAAGGCAGGGCTTCCTCCCCTGTTTGAGGTGCAGCTGGATTTGGTGATCCCAGATTTGATATGTCAACCCTCCTTGGACCCTGGCACAAACGATGGCTTCTACGACGTGGTGGAAGGTCTTCTCAACGACATCTACCGGATCTCATCGCTGGTGCCCAGGCTGGCTGAGCACAGCGGCTTCCTCCACTACCAGGTCCGTGGCTGTGGAGCTCCCTCACGCTGTGTGGCAGTGAGGAGGTGCCACGCTGCCCCCGCATCACTGCGAGCTCCTCTCCTCTTCTCTCCAGGCTGACATGGAGGACATGGCTGACCTGGCCGACATGCGCCATGAGCTGATGGGGCGTGTGCAGGCCGTGACGGCGGCCTGCTGTGATTACCGCAGTGCCTTCGACCACTACTCCTACCTGTACGGGGAGGACAGAAAGGAGTTCTTCCGCCAGTTCCTCCTCTACGGGCACATTCTCACTGCGGCAGAAATCGAGGCCCATGCAGAGAACGGGGTCCCTGAGTCACCTCCCACGCTGCAGCAGTTCCGAGAGCAGATTGACTCCTACGAGAAGATCTATGAGGAGGTGAATCGCATCGAGCCCATCAGCATTTTCCAGAGTTGGATGAAAGTTGATGCTCGGCCTTTCAAAGCGTCTCTGCTGAATGTGATTAAACGGTGGAGCTTGGTGTTCAAGCAGCATCTCATGGACCACGTCATGCACAGGTAGGAACCGTTCTACCTCTTCTTCCCAGAACCAAAGTGGGTTTCTCTTGTGTTGGCTGGGCTTTATCATTTCACACTGATAAGCAAAAGGCTAATACAGGAGCAAGAGGAGGGGGCACACACCCCCTGCCAGCTCCATCGCATCTCTGCTAACTTTCATCCCCTCGTCTCTGCTGGGAGCAGCTGGTCCAGCTGAGTGTGTAAAGTGCAAACAGTTCCACGAACTCGGTACCATCGACATCCTGCGAGCTGATGCTCCTACGACCTACTGTGTGGTGTTGGACAGGATGTCTGTTTGTCTGTTCATCCTGGTCCAACTAATCTAATCTCTTCTAGGGCTCTATGCTTATTTTGTTGAATTTGCCATCAGTAAAGCTGCATTAATGCCATGAGATACTTGCTCCGTTTCTAAATGCAGTGCTCTTTTGAGTGCACTCTTTGTAAAAAAAGTAATTTGGGTTGCCTGGCATGAGCAGTCATGGGGAGGCAGTTTCAAGGTTACAAAAAGGAGGAGCTTTGGATGTAAGTTTTGCATTAACATGTGTTCCCTGCTCTGAATAGCTGCTCAGCCGCCTGGTCTCTGCAGGATGATGTGTTAGGTGATTTATTTGAGTAGTAGCAGCTGAAGGATGCCACAGGGCTTGGATGCTTACGAAGAAATATTTACAGACATATGTACTAGTGAAGGCTGCTGCGTGTGGTGGCTGCTGTGATCTCTTGTGTTCTTTTCAGCACGATAATTCCTGTGCAAAGAGGTTTTTGCATAGGTTAGAACAGGCATTTAGGAGTTCTTATTAAGAGCTCCTGACTCAGCAGTTTAGTCTTTAATAGGTGAAGTGTTTAGGGCTATGTTTTGGTCCAGCAGCATCCACAGAATTTAAGCGGGCACTTCAAAAGGAAGCGTTTTGAGAAGGGAAGAATGGAAAGGACCAAAGATCCAGGAGCCCATCAAGCTCTGCTAACAGTGTCCAGCAGCTGGTGAGATCAAGAAGCAGGTAGGGAAACTTCCCCCAAATAGTCTCCTTGTCTCTAACCATTCATACCTGAGGACTTTGAGAGTCATGGGTTGTACCTTTGTATCTAAAGACCTGGATGGATTTTTTTTTCTCCCACAAATGTTCGGTTGCTTTTCTGAACCGCTGTGAATTTTTAACATCTGCATCCTTCTGCAGCAGAGACTTACCCTCTGAAATAAGGCAGCGTGCGAAGAAGAATCCCTGTTTGTTGTAGCTTTACAACCTACCAGGTTCATTTGTTGAATTCTTGTATTGGAAGAGATGACATGAAAACTGTCCTTTCACATTCACTCTCTTCAGACCACAGACCCGAGCTCACAGGTCTCCCTTATAGAATCATAGGATAGAGTCATAGAATCTGTTTGGTTGGAAGAGACCATCAAGATCACAGAGTCCAACCATAACCTAACTCTGGCACTACCCCATGTCCCTGAGAACCTCATCTATATGTCTATCCAACCCCTCCAGGGATGGTGACTCCACCACTGCCCAGGGCAGCCTGTTCCAAGGCCCGACAGCCATTTCTGTGAATAATTTTTTTCCTAATACCCAATCTGAACCTCCCCTGGAGAAATTTGAGGCCATTTTATCTTATCACTTGCTACCTGAGAGAAGAGACCAACCCCCTCCATGCTCCAACCTCCTTTCAGACAGTTGCAGAGATCAGGTCTCCCCTCATCTCCTGTTCTCCAGGCTGAACAGCCCCAGCTCCCTCAGCTGCTCCTCGTAAGACTTGTGCTCCTCAAATGCCTTTTCTCCAACCTGTGAAGTCCCAACCCATTTATCCGTTCCTCACAGGAAGCCGTACCACATCTATGGATCCCTGTGAGCATGAACTGTGGTTCTGATGCCCTCAGCATGTTGCCATGTGATGGGCAGAGTTAGCCAGGCCTTTCCCTCTCCGTGCCAGTCCAGCTGCCTGGATGATTCCGGTAGGAACTGCTCTCATTTGGTGCTTTCCTGTTTTGTGTTCTACAGCTTGTCTGACCTGGACGAGTTCATAAAAACTGCTGACAAAGGTTTGAGCAAAAAGGTTGAAAAAGGCGATTATGATGGTTTGGTGGAGATCATGGGGCATCTCCTGGCCGTTAAGGAAAGGCACAGTGTCACCGATGCCATGTTCGAGCCCCTGAAGCAAACCGTCGAACTGCTGAAGACGTACGAGCAAGAGCTGCCGGAGGAAGTCTATAAGCAACTGGAGGTGGGTGAAAAGCTGCGGTGGACACGGCGGTTTGCCAAGTAGCCAGCGTCAAAGAGTATGAGCTTAAGAGCATTGCAGGAGTATTTAAAGCCCCACTCCCTGTCATTAGAGGGCCTCAGTGGATAGTATTTTACTATTGTGGGATGTGCCTTAATAGCTCTAAATTTTGGAGTTATATTGAGGTTTTTCTTTTAAAGCAGAGATTAAGCCTTTTGTTATGTATGAAAAACATAGAATTGCCTGCTCCAACTCTCAGCGATTACTCTTGAAAAAAATTAATGCATTTTCAAATACATTTGTTAATTAGTTTGAATTATAATTATTTTTAAATAAGCCAGTTCTTGGCAACTGTGGAGATGGGAAGGATAATGTTGGCAGAGGAGTCGCCTTCTCATAGGACTTCAGTCCTCCACTAGGTCTATAACACCCAATCTGCTTGACCCAAAGGACATCACTGGGAGCACGTTATGAAAGTATTTCAGCACCTTTCCACATCTGGCCCTGATGAATCAATTTTTCTTTGGGGAATTCTTCTCATTTCTGGACAGGGGACCATGAGGTGAAGGTTGGAAAAGCCTGTGGGATGCCCAGCCAGCCTTGGGGAACTGGCAGCAGTCACCATGTTACGGTGGAGGAGCGTGTGGCTGCGTACTGATGGATACCCCTTAGTCACGGGGCGTTGTGTGCAGAGGGCTCTGTGTAGGACACCAGGTTTAAGGCAGAGCTTTTTGGGGAGAAGTTCCTCCCTCTGCTGCAGGCTTGGATGGGACCTGAGCGGGGTTCAGCAATCCCCCAGTTTTCTGCTGGTGCAGCCGTGATCCACGGATGGTTGTATCACCAAATCTGACACGGGTAAGGGTCCTAAAGATAACTGGATTCCTACAGACACCCTGAAAAACAGAAGAGCTGCATTAAATGAATGTTTTGGCTGCTACAGCAGCTTCAGTTCAGCATAAAAAATGGTGCTATGGGGAACCCAGCTCTGCTGATTCCTCTGCCCAAGAGCTGCTTGCTTGGTGCCTGTTTGTGCGTGTAGATTTGAACAACTGATTTATTTTTCTGACAGAAGAAATGAGGTATGCAGGGCAGCCATTCAGATGGAGGAGATAACAAAACAGTTTCGTTCTTTCTGGCAAGTGACAGCAACACATAGTTGAATAATTCATTCACTGCTGTACACAGTAGGAAAACCAAAGTAAGTTCCTCCAGGTACCGCTCCCTCCATGGCCATGAAGATGGATGGGCTGGAGCTGATAGTTTGTATGAGAAGGACAAGGAAGCAGCTCCATGTGTGCCCTGCTATGGTCATGGATAGTGATTTCTACAGAGACTGGAACATGAAGTGCCAGAAAGAGACCCCTCAGGAGGGACTGGCCCTGCTCTGGCCGCCTCTGCTGCCTCCAGGTTATTTCGCTTCTTTGCATAGTGTTGGTGCATCTCCATTAGTCTTCTCAACTATGTGCACTGGGATGAAAAGAAGCCCAAAGTCTTTCCTGTAGGCTGGCACAGTACCTGGGGAAGTGGGAGAGCAAAGCTGTGGGACTTGAGGACAGCAGAGCCCTGGCTGGTGTCACTGTCTGGGGTGAGGATTTGGCTCGAGAAGTCTAGTGAGAAGAGAAGAAATCAAATCTCTTTCTAAATAAAATCCCAGGTGCAAAGGGTGGATTGTTAGCAGTGCTGTGCACCAGCAGCTTGGATGCAGTCCTGAGAAAGAAACTGTCTTATTTAGTACTAATATTATACAGGCAGGCTGGAGGGATTTGCCCCAGAAAGCTCTGTAGAAGTCCTTCTGGCATAATATCTTCTGCTCTAAGAGCTGGCTGGAAATTTCCCAGGCTCTGTTTCTTAATTAGCTCTGGGAAGCCGGACGATCTGATGAACTTGCATCCTCAGCCCACCCTCCTGCCTCCAGCCAGCTCTGGGTCCCGCTGGGCTCGGTGTCAGGAGAACTGTGCTCTCTCAACCACCGAGCCATCCTGGGAGCCCAGGATCTGGTCTGGGACCCTTCTTCTGAAGTTATTTAACATGTTTTTGCAATCAGAGCAGTCAGTTTTAAAGTCTCAGTCTTCATTCGTCTTCAAAATTGTGGATAACTGATAAGTTTTATCCCAAATTGTGTTTAGCTTTTGCATCACAACAAAACTTCCTTGCAGTTTTAGGCATGGAATCTGTTGCTTTTCCTGTTCTGTGATTGTCCATAAACAGATCAGTCACATCTTATATCAAATAGCAAATACTGCCTACCGTCATTTAAATTTTGCTTGCAGGAGCTGCCAGAAAAATGGAACAATATAAAGAAGCTGGCGATAGCTGTGAAGCAGCATGTGGCTCCTCTGCAGGCGAACGAAATGACAGTTGTGCGCAAGAGCTGTGCGGCGTTTGATGTTGAGCAACACAGATTCAGAGAGCGATTTCGGAAAGAAGCACCATTCAGGTACAGTGAAATTATAACATCAGAGAAGCCCTGAGGAAGAAAAGCTTCATGGGATCATCTCGGAGTGTCCTGAGGATGTGTTCTTGAACCCTTGCATACATTTCCTACCTGCTCACGGTGTTGTATCTGTTATGCCCTGGGTGTTTTGTCCCTGCAAACACTGTAAGGTGTTAGCAAGAGATTCAATCTGGATGCTGAGTGCACAATATTGCTTAAAGGGGTTGTCAGCAGTGCCATGTGGCTGCACCATCAATGGGTACTATAGATGTATCATGTCTGCTTTGTGTCTCAGAGGCACCATTTGTTTTATGTTTTCTTTAGAAGTTGTTACAATATCACTTATGAAGAATGAACATTTCTTTCTAGGTTTGACCCCAAAAAGCCTTATCAACTGCTGGATACAAAGCACATTGAGATTAAACAAATGGAGTCAGCCATGACCTCGATTTATGAATCAGCTGGTCTGTTTGAAGTCATAGTGCCAGACTATAAACAACTGAAGCAGTGCCGAAAGGAGCTGTGTCTTCTCAAAGAGCTCTGGGCTATGATCTCCCTTGTGGGCACTTGCCTTGATGACTGGCAGACCACCAAATGGGCGGATATTAACGTGGAAAACATGGATCTGGAGTGTAAAAAGTTTGCAAGAGAGATTCGGAATTTGGATAAGGAGGTGAGGGCGTGGGATGCTTTCACTGGGCTGGACAGCAAGGTGAAGAACATGCTGACGGCCCTGAAAGCTGTGGCAGAACTTCAAAATCCCGCCATTAGGGAAAGGCACTGGAATCAGCTGATGCAGGTGACGGGTGTGAGGTTTGTGATGGACTCGGACACCACGCTGGCTGACCTCCTGAAGCTCAACCTCCATAACTTTGAGGATGAGGTTCGTGGCATTGTGGACAAAGCGGAACGAGAAATGAGTATGGAGAAAGTCCTGAAGGAGCTAAAAATGACTTGGAGCACCATGGAGTTTCAGTATGAGCCTCACCCCCGGACGAACATCCCGTTGCTGAAGTCAGACGAGGAACTCATAGAAACTGTAGAAGACAACCAGGTGCAGCTGCAGAATTTAATGACATCCAAATGTATTGCTTTCTTCTTGGAGGAAGTGTCCATATGGCAGAGGAAGCTGTCCACAACAGATTCCGTCATTTCTCTCTGGTTCGAAGTGCAGCGTACGTGGTCTCACTTGGAGAGCACATTCATAGGCTCAGAAGATATACGGGCACAGCTTCCTAAGGTATGAAATCCCAAATCCTATTTTTCCTGTGTGGAAAGCGTTGAAGAAGAGCCTCCATTACACAGAAGAAGGTTGTCTGTATTGCCGTGTTCCCCCAAGCAGGACTGTTCTCTTGCTGCATTGCTTTCTTGGAGGCTCCCTTAATGCTACAGCAGTTTCCCCAGTGTTGCCCCAGGCTGTTTTTGTACTGTTGGTTGTGCCTGAACCCTGCTGAGAAACTGTTTTTCCTCCCCTCCACCATTGCACAGCAGATGCAGAGTTCCTGGAGGCTGAGCAGGAGGCTGCTGGCTTCCTTCAGTGATACAGGCATGTTCCCTCTTTCCTTGGAGGGGAGAAGACGGAGATAATTACTCAGATGGTGCAAATTGTCAAATCAGAGCTGGACCAGGCAGCTTTGCAGTATCCGCTTCCCTGCCTCCAGTGCTGGTGCAGCAGGAGAGCAGCTCTTCTCCCACTTCAGCTTCAGAAAATTGAGCAGAGTTGTCACTGATGCCCTCCTCAGGGTTGTGACCTCCTCAGGGCTGTCTTTGAGTCCAGCTTCCAGTCTTATTCCCTATTCTCTTGATTATTTAGAAAATCTTCCAAGCTTGTTCCTGGCCCCGCTGGACCGCTCGCAGCCCTGTGGAGGAACCTGCCTTTCACTCACGAGTGACCCACAGTTGGCTGTGTGACCCCCGTCCCTGTTCACGAGCAGCATCGCTGACAGCACCACTGTGGGACGAACACCCACGAGGGGATGTGCGCAGCCCATTGACCCCTGGACAACACACTGTTCCGTCTCCAACCCTGCACTCTGCTCTGCTTGGACTGTTCCTCCATCTGCTTCAGAGAGCACGCTGTGCTGAGTGTCCGGGGGGCAGTTTTTGGCCCCTCACACCAAGAAAGCCCTTGTGGTGCTGGAGCAAGTTGAGAGAAGGGAATGGAGCTGGTGAGGGGCTGGAGCACAAGTGTGATGGGAGCGGCTGAGGGACCTGGGGGATTCAGCTGGAGAACAGGAGCTGAGGGGAGACCTTCTGATCTCTGAACTGCCTGAAGGGAGCTTGGAGCCAGGGGGGTCGGGCTCTGCTCCCCAGGAACAAGCGCCAGGAGCAGAGGAAACGGCCTCAAGTTGCGCCAGGGGAGGCTGAGGTTGGATGTGGGGAACAATTTCTTCCCCAAAGGGCTGTGGGGCATTGGAACAGGCTGCCCAGGGCAGTGCTGGAGTCACCATCCCTGGAAGATGTATAGATGAGGAACATGGTTTAGTACTAGATTTAGGTTATGGTTGGACTCAGTGATCTCAGTGGTCTCCTCCAGCTAAATGATTCTATGATTCTGGGCACACCTCGCTCACTGGGCAATATATACAGGTGCTGATAACCAGTGCCCTGAGGCTGTACCATGTGCCAGCAAGCTCTTAATATCCAGGAGCTATCTAATGTCATGTATGAAATTGCATCATGATTTACATTTGCATCCTGCTGGGCAGCTGTCTGCATCTCAGTAGCTGTCTGGCAGTGGTATGAACCATAGAACCATAGGATGTCCTGACTTGGAAGGACCCATCAGGATTGTCAAGTCCAACTCCTGTCCCTGCACAGGACACCCCACAATTCACCCCATGTGTCTGAGGACGTTGTCCAGTCTCTCCTTGAACACTGTCAGGTTGGGGCTGTGACCCCTCCCTGGGAGCCTGTTCAGTGTCCAGCACCTCTGGGTGAAGAACCTTTTCCTCATGTCCCACTGACCCTCCCTGGCACATCTTCTGCCATTCCCTGGGCTCTGTCACTGTCACAGAGAAGAGCTCAGCCCTGCCCCTCCTGCTCCTGCTGAGGAACCTGCAGCCCCATGAGCTCTGCCCTCAGTCTGCTCTGCTCCAGCTGAGCAAACCCAGGGACTTCAGCCGCTCCTCATACGGTTTCCCCTCCAAACCTTCACCAGCTTCATGTCCCTCTGGACACTCTCCAGTAGCTTTATCTCCTTTTCTCCTGTGTCCCCAGCCCTGCACACAGTGAATGCTGCAGGTGAGGCCGCCCCAGCACAGAGCAGAGCGGGACAATCCCCTCCCTGCCCGGCTGGCCGTGCTGTGCTGGATGCACCAGGACACGGGGCCCTCTTGGCTCCAGGGACACAGGTGGCTCAGTCAGCAGCTTCTCTTCCGTAAAAGAAAGACTGAAGCTCAAAGTCTCTGTAGCTGAGCACCCTCAGGATGCATCCAGGGCTGGGGGGATGTGCTGACAGGCTGTGGGATGCTCACCTGGAGCTGGATCTGTGGCGTGAGTGTAGGGAGGGCTCAACCTTCCAGATGGAGCCTTGCTCCTGGGGCTGAACACAGGGTAGCGTGGAAGTGTTACCTGGACTGCTTGGAACACTTGTTCAGTGTCCCGCCTCACTTAGGAGGCCTGACCTGGGAAGAAGGGAGGAGCAGAGATGTTTTGAACATAGCTTGCTTTATTCTTCAGTGTTTAGCTCCAGAAATTCAGAGTCCCTGTTAGATATGGAGCATAATTGTTGATGTGGGCCTCCGGTGCTGACGTGGGGTTTCCATACCCTCATTGAAGGCAAGGCAGGGCTCTCCTCTACAAGAGTCATCATACCCGTTTTGTGGATGGGTGTTGGGATTCCTGTGCTGTAGCAGGAGGGGAGGAGTGCACTCACATGAGGCTGGGAGCCTTTCCACGGTGTGGGAGCATCTCCTGCTGCTGCAGCCAGGGAAACTTGGTACTTCACCTGGACATGGGAGAGAGAGATTTATGAGGTTTTCCAAGGGGAATTAAATCCCATGAAAATGGTTGGTCCTAGACATTGCCTCCTGCATGGAGCACTTTATCCACAACCCCTTTGGGATACAGCGACAAGAAGGCAAGTGCCTGTTTGCAGACCAGTTTCAGGCAAGTCAGTGGAAGAGCCATTCTGGAATGGTGGAGGGGTCCCTGTCTGCACTGGACAGAAGGTTTTCCCCTCAACCCAAAGACAGCACCCAGAGGATGGAGACCTTTAGCACAAAATCCATGTTTTACCATGAACATGTTTGTGTTGCTTTTTAGGACTCCAAACGCTTTGAAGGGATTGATGTGGACTTTAAAGAACTGGCCTATGAAACTCAGAAAACCCCAAATGTGGTTGAGGCCACCAATAAACCAGGTCTGTCCCAACAACTGGAGGACATTCAGAGTAGGTAGGTACAACTTCAGTCCCAGGATTTTGTCAGAGACTGGGATCAGCTCTAATAAGTTGGTTTAACCTGTGCTCCAAGGCTTTCCTTCTGGACTGTGCGTTCTTTGCATTCACACATTGAGTCTTTTTATTCATGATCCATCACCCTGAAGCCCCCAAGGTGGATTCTGGCTTTGCGTATGTGCAAACTCTTATCTTGAATATTGATTTGCACACATACAAAGCTAGGCACTCAGTTGGTTTTAATAACATGTGGCCTCACTGCCACCCCAAATTTGGTGTCTTAAATATCTATTTAGCAGTCCAAGCAGGGATATCTGCAGCAGAGCTGATCCCATGTGCTTTAATTAACAAAATTATCTTTGTGTGTGTACCCTTCCCAGATGGTATAACTAAACTCCCTGAGAAAGACCTTCATGTCCAGAGATGGATACAGTTCTCACCTAACATATGAGCTACTCTACCTGGAACACACCTAACAAGTTAACGTGATAGCTGTTGTGTCAGTAATAACTATCCATTTAAAATAGAGATCTAATTTTACTTCCTAAACAGATAAGGCCCGTGTTCCCCACAGAGGACTAACTGCATGTTATTTATGAACTTTGAAAGCTCAGCAGCAGTTTAACATGTAAACACTGAGAGATTCATTTTAGAACGGAGCAAACAAGTTTCTTTTCAGGCTTCACAAGCACAAAAAGCTGAGTAGGTTTGAATCAGACTTTAAAATGTGCTCATTAGAATAAAAGCAGTTTTGGAAACTTTCATCCTAGTGTGAAATCACCTGTGGCAGTTGAGAGCTTGTCTAAAACAGTAAGTCAGACTGCAAAGCCTTTCTAGCCTCTTCTTCCACCTGTGTTTCTGCTTTTTGGTGAGGATTCTCTGACTCTTTGTCTGTTTGACCCTTGGGAGTGGAGAGAGATCTATGAGTTACTATGTGCTTTGTTATCTATTTGGAAAATGCTGTAAAGGACCAGCCTGCAGGCTCAGCTCATGTCTGGCATTTCCCCATGGGAGGGGAGAATCTGCTCGATAACCCAAACTGTAGCACGACACATTAAAGGATATTCACCCGCCTGTCCTGGGCTCTATTTTTCTGCTCTTCTCCCCAGGTTGTCCCTGTGTGAGAAGGCTTTGGCTGAATATTTGGACATGAAAAGATTGGCCTTTCCCAGATTTTACTTTGTTTCTTCAGCAGATTTATTGGATATTCCTTCCAATGGCACCAACCCACAGCTGGTAAGCCTTGCACTATGTCACCTTCACATTTTCCAGCTGTCAGTAATGTCAGGGTGGAAGATGCTGTCTAGGGACTCAGCTGTAGCTTATCCTTTCTTGAGTGCCTTTTCTCCCACCCTCACTTGGATTAACAATAACTCTTTCACTGCTGGCCTTCATCTGTCGTCTCTGAAAGGCAATGCGCACACTGTATGTTGTCCCATCTGTCCCTGGTGATGCTTGCAGATGGTTCTGAAAGCACTGCACAGAGCAGAGCTATGTTCTTGATACCATAAAAACAGTGGGTTTGTTTCTGCTGGGATACAGTGAGGTTGGGGGAAACCATTTCTTGAGGATCTCAGCCAAAACTTGTTGCTGAGCTTGGTTCCCCAAGCTGGGATGCCAGCAAACAGCATCTGTTGTTGAAAGAGCCACAGACCGATCATTCAAATGTGACAGTGTTGACAACCGAGGGCTTGGAGACGTCTCTGTTTTTAGGCAGAGGAGACATCTGCTAGTCAGCCACTCCTTCCTTCCCCCATGCAAAGGTCTTTGGGATGGCCTGTTTACAGGGGAAGAGCAGAACACAGCCTGGAAGAGGTAAGACAGCTGGTGGTCAGACAGTGGCTGTGGCCAAGGCAGGACTTCCTTGGGTTGCCACCCACCCCTGCACAGCTCTGCTTGGCCTTGTTTGGGACGCATCTTTTATTCAGAGGTTGGTGCATAAAACCAGTCAAAACGTTCACAGCAAAAGGCGAGTGTTGGATGATGAACAAAGTCCTAATTCTGTCTTTTGGTAGCGAGTATTTTCACTTTCTTCAGGCTTTCCACCGTTTTCAGTATTGATGTGAGCACAGGAATGGAGCAGGTTTGCATGTGTATTTGGAAATGCTGTTGTTTACCTCTAACCTTTAACGCTGCTTCTATCTGTGTCTGCTGCTGGGTGATTTCAGCCCACAGAGTATCATAAATACATAGTTGATTGATATTTAAAATGAAGAGGAAAAAAAAACACAGGAAGCAAAGATACTGTGTTGAAATGCTCTGTTGAGTAAGAAGAAATTCCTGGTGTTTTCTGTTATTCAAAAGTATTTGCAGTAAAATCAAAGTAAATGTCAAGCAGTATCATACATAGATACACTCTCAGCCTTCCCAATGTAGTTTCAAAGTCTGATGATTCCTAAAGGAGGATTAAATACACAATGACATTATCCTCGTGAACTGGGTGCTGAACTTGTGCAGATTCAGGTGCGCTCGGGCTCTGGCAGCAGGATCGCAGCGAGTGCTGGGGTTGTGTCCGAACCCTCCAGACTGGACAGGGTCTGGGAAGGGGCAGCTGGGGATTTGTGACCAGAAGCTTCTAGATGTAAGAAAAAGTTTCTACGGTTTACTTACGGTTTGAAAAGAGATAAGCTTATGGCCTCAAGATACGCTTAATGGCCTCAAGTTGTGCCAGGGGAGGTTCAGATTGGATATTGTAAAAAAATTCTTCCCAGAAAGGGCTGTGGGGCATGGGAACAGGCTGCCCAGGGCAGTGCTGGAGTCACCATCCCTGGAGGGGTTTAAAAGACATTTAGACGAGGTTCTTAGGGACATGGATTAGTGCCAGAGCTAGGGTATGGCTGGACTTGATCCTGAGGGTTTCTTCCACCCAAAATGATTCTGTGATCTGGGGGGATGCTGAGTGCCCTGTGCTTCTCAGAGTCACTTAGCACCTCCCAGGGTTTGGCCCTGCTTGTATGTGTGTGAGAAGCTGCGTCCACTTGCAGCACAGCTCATGAGAGGGAGGGTTGTAGTTCTTTGTGAGTCAGTGAGTCAGAATTAGATGGACAAATCCACCTCCACCCTTCCTTCTCTGAAAGCATCAGAGCATTGGGCATCTCACGCAGAATCCCAGAATGTCAGGGTTGGAAGGGCCCTGGAAAGCTCATCCAGTGCAATCCCCCCATGGAGCAGGAACACCCAGCTGAGGTTCCACAGGAAGGGGTCCAGGGGGTTTGAATGTCTGCAGAGAAGGAGACTCCACAGCCTCCCTGGGCAGCCTGGGCCAGGCTCTGCCACCCTCACCGGGAAGAAGTTTCTTCTCAAATTTAAGTGAAACCTCCTGTGTTCCAGTTTGAACCCATTGCCCCTTGTCCTATCACTGGTTGTCACCGAGGAGAGCCTGGCTCCATCCTCCTGACACTCCCCCTTTATATATCTGTAAACATGAATGAGTCCCCCCTCAGTCTCCTCTTGTCCAGCTCCAGAGCCCCAGCTCCCTCAGCCTTTCCTCACACGGGAGATGCTCCACTCCCTTCAGCATCTTGGTGGCTGCACTGGACTCTCTGCAGCAGTTCCCTGTCCTTCTGGAGCTGAGGGGCCACAACTGGACACAATATTCCAGGTGTGGTCTCCCCAGGGCAGAGCAGAGGGGCAGGAGAACCTCTCTGACCTACTGACCACCCCCTTCTAACCCACCCCAGGTCCCATTGGCTTCCTGGCCACAAGGGCCCAGTGCTGGCTCATGCTCACCCTGCTGTCCCCAGGACCCCCAGGTCCCTTTCCCTCATTTCTCATCTCCCCTATGGGAGTTTTTCTACCTCTCTGCTGTAATTGAGAGAGGCAGCTCCTGTCTGGGACTGCTTTGGGAGCTTCCCCTTTCTGTGGGGACGTCAATCCTAGGAGAATCTCACCTTCATTGGCGTGGGGCGCGCAGTGATGCAGTTGTGTGTTACGCAGTGGTCTGGAAGAAGTGCTGGTGACCTGCTCAGCTCCCAGCAGGCAGATGCTGATGTTGAGAGCCCACAGCATCTCCCTGTTGGCTTTGCAGACTCAGATGGAGGTGAACAGGAAAGAACTGAATTATTCTTTTCCTTCTGGAAGAGTGCTTTTGGTGAACATGGTTGTTCTATAGGAGGTCTGGGCTGTTTATCATAGGTCTTAGGCAGAAATAAAGATCTTTCTTTTCCATGAAAGAGAATTTAGGATATTTCACTAGCACAAAATCAGTTTCTAGTAGTGGAAAAACAGGAAAGTTCATAGTGAAGAAAGCTCCACGTTGTGCTGAGAATAGGATGAGGTGGAGAAATGGCTACAGACTTCTCATCACTACATGTAGGGAAATTTGGGGTAGGAGTCATGAGGTGTTTCAATGTTTTCTATGCTTTTGCTCTGTATGGAAGATTTCCCAATGGAGAAACATGATTTATTAAGGCATGTCTGTTTTCTAAATTACGTAGAAATAGGTGGAAGTATTACAAGAGACAGCAAGAGGCTTTTGTTCGCAGTATGTTGGCCACATTTGAGAAGATGTGGTGCTACCTAAATATCCAAGATATTTTGTTAACATGATTTTGCTTGTGACATGTATAGTGATCTTCATTCCGCTCGTCCTATCTCGGTTGCTTTATTTACACAACCCGTTTTGCAGGTGCAACGTCATCTTTCCAAACTCTTTGACAGCTTGGCCAGGATGAAATTCCAGCTGGACTCTGAGCAAAAGCCAACCAAGGTTGGCCTGGGAATGTACAGTAGAGAGGAGGAGTACGTCAGCTTCAGCGAGCCCTGTGACTGCAGTGGGCAGGTGAGAGGGAAGTCCTTGTCTATCAGAACTGTCCGGTGGAGTCTGCTCCCCTGCCCCTCGTGTGAGATCCCTTGCCAAGACGTCATAGAGCTTCACTGCTCTCCCCTGGTGCATGAGAAAAGCTGGAAGAGGTGGTGATTTAGTACCTCCTTACACCACAACCTTTCGTGTCACTCTGGATAGGTCCTCACTAAGGGGGGACGTGGATGTCGCAGTCCACTGTGAGAGAAAGAGCTGTGCCATTTTTCTGACTAGGTTTTTAATTTGATTTTTTCTAAGACCTTTTGAAGGTTAGTCTTAAAGCTTGCTACAAATATCCTCGGTGAGGGAGGGGATGCAGACTGAAAAGAGACTAAGCTATTCCATAGTACCTCTGCACGGGTGTGTTTGGCAGGAGAAGGCCTTTTACCTGTTTCTCAAGTCTTCATCATTTCATACCACGAGTGAAAGTATGAAATGTAAGAATCAAGCTACTGCTCAGCTTATCTATCCTGGTAGTTTCACCTTTCTGCATGGTCTATTACAGGAAGCTAAAGTACGTAATACCGGCTACTGAGCTCCCCAGCAATGGAGCTTGCTGCGTTCAGTCTGTCTTCTTGTTGAGGGCTTTGCCTGTGAAATATGAAATTCAGCAGGAATTGTGTTCCCAAGTTTGGCAGCATCTTTCTTCTGCTGCTGGCAGACTGCCCACATCCCACCAGGGATTCTGTCATGGCCTGGAGGTGGAACACACCTGACCAAATTATTCATTGACGGAGTTCATTTTGGTTCCTCCTGTAGCTAGAGTTCAAGAAAAAAATCTGTCTTCTGTTCTTGGTGTCTGGAAGTAGATGCTAATCCTACAGTACCAGAATTAGCCAAATCTACCCAGTCTGAAGGAGGCTGTGAGGTTTGGTTAACTCATAGAATGTCCTGAGCTGGAAGGGACCCACCAGGATCATGGAGTCCAAGTCCTGTCCCTGCAGTGACAACCCCACAGGTCACCCCGTGTGTCTGAGGACGTTGTCCAGTCTCTCCTTGAACACTGTCAGGTTGGGGCTGTGACACCTCCCTGGGAGCCTGTTCAGTGTCCAGCACCTCTGGGTGAAGAACCTTTCCCTCATGTCCAGTCTAAAGAGAACTGAGATGCTTGCCTCATTTCCTATCTTCACTAATTACCAAAGGCACTTAAGAAGAGCAAATGTGTTACTGGGATTTAATCTCTTTTCCAGGTTGAAGTCTGGCTCAGTCATGTACTAGACAGCATGAGGGCTACTGTGAGAGATGAGATGACAGAAGCCGTCATGGCTTATGAGGAAAAACCAAGGGAACAATGGCTCTTTGACTATCCTGCCCAGGTATCTGCCACTGCTTCTTATCACCACTCAGGCTGGCTCGTGGAAAGGTAGCTCTTGGGTTCCCCATCAGTCCTGCCCTTCCCTTCTTTCAGCAGCTGTGGACAGGCATGTTTCTGGCCTCCGCCTTGCTATCCAGGAGAGAGGGAGGATGAGTTGTCCTTTATCCTGGCGGTCTCCTGATGGAGTTTTCAGGCTGAGCTCCATGCTCTGGTTGGGGCTCTTGGTTGGGTGACAGAGCCCAGGGGCTTGGGCAGTGCAGTCTGTACAGCCAGAGCAGTGAGAGGTGCAGCAGGAAGGCAAAGTGGTGAGGCCTGATAAGAGTGAAGAGCCCCTCAGATGCACCTCTGACAACCTCGTGGTCTCCAACTCTTCCTCCTCTGCTGTGTCAGGCATGTGAAAGGTGCTGATTTACTTATAACTAGCTGCTAAATGTGCCTATCACTGATATGGTGTTTTAAATGAATGTCATGGAGCAGATCCTTGTTGTACTGTCTGCTGTGACTACTGTATGAAAAAATACTTAATTTCATGTCACGGATGTTTCATCCTTGATCTCCCTGTGGATCCGACACTCTTGAACATAAGGAAGCTTTGGTATTTTCCCTGATACTGAACCAGCCTATTTCCCTAGGTGGCGCTTTGCTGCACCCAGATCTGGTGGACAACCGAGGTTGGGATTGCCTTTGCCAGGGTGGAGGAAGGCTACGAGAATGCGATGAAGGAATAGCACAAGAAGCAAGTGACCCAGCTGAACACCCTCGTTACCATGCTGATCGGGCAGCTCTCCAAGGGCGACAGACAGAAAATCATGACCATTTGCACCATCGACGTGCATGCTCGGGATGTGGTGGCAAAGATGATAGCACAGAAGGTTGGTGTTGGCAGTTCAGCACAGTTCTGTGGGTGCTGGAGAGGGGGCTTCAGGGGGCCCAACCACTGGCCATTCAGATCACTGCCGGTCTCAGTGGGAGACGTATGACTAAATTTATTTCTACAGTGTTTGTAGTAAGTGTGCAGAAAGCCCCTGTAAGCCTGCAGAGCTGTGCTGTGTCATGGCCCTGCAACACCAACTTGTAGTTGCTGCAGATTCACACCAGGAGTGAGAGCGCGGCACTGCGTCCTGGTGCCGAGACATGTGCTGGTGGATGATGGTGGTGTGTTGGGAGGCTGCTGGACTCAGTCTCAGTTTTGACTTTAGAAAGTAAGAAAAAGCATTCAAGCTTTGTTCTTTGTAGCGTCCTTTGTCTGGTGTGGGGCCACAGGGACTTATGTGGGACTCCCTTCTCCTGCAACACCTCTCCCACACTACTCCCCTGTCCCTGACACCATGCCAAGTGTTTAGCCTTGCAGGTGGGTGGGAAGATGCCCTGAATGTATTGGGTTGTGGCTCTTCCCTCATCTGTGTCATCTCAGAGGCAGCCAGGCTGCTCACAGGGTTTCTGTCTTCAAGGCTCAGCTGGGCTCAGTGGTGCCTCGGTCCAGCCTGGGGTGAAGTGATGCATCTGGACCTGCCTGCTGGTTGTGCAGAGAGCGCTGGCCGTGCCTGTCTTTGTCCACCTGTCCCAGTCTGTTTCCTTGGTGCTGTCTGCAACCTCTTCCTTGTCTAGATGGCCTCTGCTCCTTCTCTCACTCTGGTTGCGTTATGAGACCTTCTTCATGACTTGCTGCTTCTTAAATCTATTCAGGAGTCTTTTTGTAAGGCTCTTTCTCTTGGCCATTAATTTTTTCCTCTCCCACCAATGTGGTCACTAATTTGGTTCCTCCCCTTTACTGATGGGAGATGGGGAGGTGACATTTCTCACCGCATTGCAAGGAGGCGGCCTTCCTCACCACACCTGCCTTGCAGTGAGGACCAGTCATCCCCCATGAAAATTTTATAGCAGTCGCTATTTTGGCCCCCGAGCTGCATGTGTCTGGCATCCCCGGCCTTCCTGTGATGGTGTTTGTGGGTGTGTTGCAGGTGGACAATGCCCAGGCCTTCATTTGGCTGTCACAGCTCCGGCACAGATGGTCAGATGAGGAACGGCACTGCTTTGCCAACATCTGTGACGCCCAGTTCCTGTACTCCTATGAATACCTTGGCAATACCCCTCGGCTTGTGATCACTCCGCTGACCGACAGGTAAGTCCCTGGGACACAATGTCATAGCTGGGCTTTGCCACACAGGTAGAGAGAGAGATGCCAACCAAAGATGGATTTAGTTCAGACACCTGTATCCCTCTTGTTCTGTCTCCATGTCCCAGCACTCCAGTGGTCGAGCTCTAACTCTTATCTGGTTTTTGGTGGTACCCTCTGGGGAATTTGTACATCAGATCCCTGGGTGGGATTCAGCTCACACATTAAAACACTTGTGGGTGTCTTCCTGTGCACAAGATGTCCACAGTCCATAAAGCTGGTGAGTCTAGAGAGCTTTCATCCCATCTTGAAGCAGACATCTACCTGGTTGCCTCAGTGGGGACACCTAGGGTTACTTGAGATACTCTGTGTTGTCCCACCTGGCTTCCAGCTGCCAATCCAGAAGTGTAAAAGTCTCCTATGGACCCCTTGTCATATCTCTCCACCCTATGTGACATTTCAGCAACCAAGAGCATCTCAGGTGGCTCTAGTCACCTGTGTTAGTCAGCTGCGTCAAGCCCCCAGGTATCATCAGGTTTTGTTGGCTATATTGACTACACCTCTGTGGCTTATACAGGTAGTATAGATACTCACATGTGGACACCACCCCAGTGTCCATCATCAACATGATGGAGAAACTTTGGGACTTGCTGCAGCTTTGAGTTGGGTTCACTCACAGGCCACCTGAGCAGGTTTCTGTCAGTGACAGGTCTTCCAGAAAAGCTGTCCTTTTCTCATACTGCCTGAGATGTGCCCAATATCCATGAGTTGTATGAGGATCCAGAGAGAACACAAGCTGGACATGAAGAGGTTTGGGCAGACCTTGGTGGAAGATGAGTATCTCTTGGAGAAAACAGAGCTGAGCAGAGGTGGTAATTAATGCCAAGAAGGCTTTCAGCTCAGACATGACCCCTGCTCACGTACAGCTTTTCAGAGGAGAGGCTCTGCTGAGTGCAATGCTCTAGTGCTATTGCCCTGCAGCCCACAGTTGACCTATTGGACATATTTCCTTTTTTCATTCATCATTCACTGTGGAAGATGTTACATCACCCTGACCCAGTCACTGCACCTGACCATGAGCGGAGCACCTGCAGGCCCTGCGGGCACTGGCAAGACGGAGACTACGAAAGATTTGGGGCGAGCCCTGGGCATCATGGTGTACGTGTTTAACTGCTCCGAGCAGATGGACTACAAGGTATGGCTCCCACCTCGGCTGCAGTGCGGTCACATGGGGCTGGGGATGCTCAGGGCCCGAGCAAACCTGAAGGATGAGAGTAATCCAATGGTACCTGGGGTGCATTAGGAGAGGTATGACCAGCAGGTCAAGGGAGGTTGTTCCTTCCGCTCTGCTCTGCCCTGGTGATGCCACATCTGGAGTTGTGTCCAGTTCTGGGCTCCCCAGTTTAAGAAGGAATAACTGCACAGAGTCCAGCAGTGGGCTACAAAGATGCTGAGGGGTCTGGAGCTTCTTTCTTGTGAGGAGAGACTGAGAGAGCTGGAGCTGTTGAGCTGGAGAAGAGAAGCTGAGAGGGATCTGATCAATGGGATCAATATTTCAGGGTGGCTGTCAGAGGATGGACCAGACTCTGTTCAGTGGTGCCCAACGCCAGGGTGAGGGACAACGGGCACAGACTGCAACACAGGAGGCTCCATCTGAACATGAGCAGAAACTTGTTTGCTGGGAGGTGCCAGAGCCTGGCCCAGGCTGCCCAGAGCGGGTGTGGAGTCTCCTTCTGTGAGACATTGAAACCCGCCTGGACCCACCTGTGTGATCTGCTCTGTGACCCTGCGTGAGCAGGGCTTGGACTGGGGGATCTGCAGAGGTCCCTTCAGCCCCCACCAGGCTGGGATCCTGTGATTCTGTCTTGTTGCGTGTTGAATGACGCCATTGTGAAGACAGTAAAAAGCTCCAGAGACTATATGGGACTGCAGAGAGGAGCAGTGCTTCCCAACACATCTGTGGGGTGCAGACAGGCCTGATGTCCCCTGCCAGCCCTCTGAGCTGGCCAGACCCAACAACATCCCAGCCCAAGGCTCAGAGTCAGCGCTGGGCTCCGATGATAAACCCCTGGTGTGGACATTCAGTTAATGCTTGTTCAAGAAACCGTATTTGACTATTATTTCTAGTTAAACCAAGATGTGGTAATTAGCTCATCTGTGAGGTGCCTGTTGTGGAGTGATTTGGAGGCGGAAAAGGAGCAGGAGAGAGCAGGAGGAGAGTTCCAAAGTCGTATCCAGTCCTTCCACCAGGATTTTGTATGAGGGAGGGACTGAGGGGATGGTGGATGGTTCACTATAGAGAACAGGTGCCTGTGCTTATATCTATGCGCAGGCTAGTGAGCACAGAAGTTACAAATCCACATTGTAAAATATCGTTGAAATGATTTTCAAGTATTTTAGCTGCTGGCAAAAGGATTCTCATCAGAAATGTTGTAAAAATCACAACCTCAGTAACTTCACGCCATTCTGCTCGGGAGATGTGATGGCCAATGAACCCTTGCCTTCCTTCCCCATCAGAGGCAGGGCCTGATGACCTGTAGTTGTGTACAGGTTGTTTTTGTCATGTTTTTGTCACGTCACACAAGCCTGATCCTCCATCCATTGGGTATTTTCAACTTTCCTCTGTGTTCTTCAGCCCCACTCGTACAATTTTCTAGCTCCTACCTGCCTATTCATTGAGAAAACCTGTGCTCCCATCTAGGAATATAGCTTGAAACCAGCATTAATAAACTTGTTTTCAAAGCATGTCTTTACTTCTGTCTGTGGAGGTGGAAGATAATTTGATGTTCCCTTCACTCTCTATTCATTTTCAAAGAGTTTATGAAATATGGAGTCATCTTTTTTTCTTAGATATGGAAGAGCAGGATGGTGACAGATTACCCTGTGTGGCATTGGCCCCTCGTGCTGTTATAATTGATCTAATTCAAATTTCCAGTGATGGAAGTAACAAATGATTCTTTTTGAGGGAGCGTGTGTATTTGCTGAATTTCTAAGAAAGTTTCTGGAACACAGGCCAGTAAATTCCTTCAGTGTCTCCCGCATGCCTTGTATCCTGCTTGGAGGGGCAGGAAGGAAATGATGGAGTTTGAGCGGGATGATGGCGTTTTTCCCATCTCATGAACAACTTGGATTTCAAGAAGTTGGTGTCCTTCACCAGGAGGACACTGTGTCCTTCATCAGGACACTGTCCCCTTTGAGGTGAAACAGCTTTTCCATATGAGCAGTTTCTCTGTCAGCATCACTGCACTGAGTGGGACACTGAAGGGCGAGTCCCTGCTCAGACTCTGGAAAGGAATAAAACTGAAAACATCCCTGTTTGCACAAGGTGTCCTTCTCCTTTCTTCACAAGCAGAAAGAAATGTGTTGCAGCACCTCAGAAAAAAAAAAGAAAATTCAGGTATAGTTGTGAAATCAGAGAAATCTACAGCATGGGGACACCAAGGTCCAACATTTTCAGTGGCTGCTGTCCCTCCCAGTCCCTGTGGTGCTTTAATGTCCCCGTATAGTGACTTATTGTGCCCACAGTAAGCCTTTCTGAACTCCCAGGGCAGCCTCCACAACCAGGGACTGCACTGATGTCTTCAGCCACATCCATTGACCTCCAGGTGTTCCAGCTACAAGCATTTCCCTGTGTGTAGCGGTGCTGGCCAGGGCTTCTTTCTCTTTTTTTTTGTGTTACACAGACCTGGCCGTAACGTCAAGTCTTACTGGGTAAAGTCTTACAATGATGACAGCGATAGACTCCCCCATATAACCTGGCAGACTCAGCCATGAAGATGGAGAGTGGCCAAAGTGCAGTTTCACGCTAATTAATTGCCATTGCTTTATTCTTGGTTAATGGGAAGATTCTGAAATATCCTGCTTGTAGATGTGGTACCTACCTGAGTTTTGCAGAATGGAGGTGCACCCCCTAAGTCCTCTTGCTTTTCAACGTCCAGGCAGACCTGGCAAACCTGTACCTGAAAGCCGGTGTGAAGAACATAGGCATCGTGTTCCTGATGACCGACGCTCAAGTGGCAGATGAGCAGTTCTTGGTGCTGGTGAGTGACTTCTTAGCATCAGGTACCTCTGTCATTGCTTGATTTCCCCTTTCCCCCTTCTCAGTGTGGTTGTGCTCATGGTAGCATCTGTGGTTTTAGAATATACAGAAGGGCAATATATGAAGTGAGCTAGAAGATATGTGGGTTAAGTTCTGGACTAAAAGCCATGATAAGGTCTCCTTTGTGAGGATGTACTCCATCATCTGATAGTTTTTCTTTCTCTGATGCTGTGTACCTAGTTTTTCCATACTTCATGGTATACTCTCTACAGTTAAGAGACGTGTCTGTTGTGACATTGCAGCTGAGGACAGAGCCCAAGGAATGTATCAACAGATGAAGAGTTTGACCTGTGGATCTCATGCATCCACACTCTAGTTACCTAATAAGGTTTTTCCTGGCTGGAATATTTGACTGCAAGTTGGTGGATGGTACAAAGCCACCAAATGACCGTGTCTGTGTGCGTCACCTAGCTGCTTGTCCCATTGCAGTCCTTTTCCTCTTTGTTTTTCCATTAAAGTTTTTGAGTTGTTGCTTGCCCAAACAATTGCAGAATAGCCAGCCTACACACAGATGCTCTGTTTCGCTGCAGAACATGGCATGAGTATGTGTGGTGGAGCACTCCCCATGCAGGGCGCACTGCAGCTACAGCGCACGTGGGAGCGTGCGGCTGTGTCACCGTGACCGCAGGGGGTAACCCAGCCTGGGCATATTCCCCAGAGTCCCTGGAAAATCACTGCTACCAACTGCATGATGCTTTTTTCCTTATTTATGAGTCAGGAGTGGGAAGACTCCAGCTGGTTCGGGTGACCTCTGTGCATGGTGAGGACTGGAGAGTTGAAAGCACAGGGAAGCGATAGTTTGTGCGAAACTCCAGAGTTGACATATGTGGCTGTAAATTGGCCAGATGGTTTGAGCAGCAAACAATCTCTGCCTGTGATAAATTTGTAATCAGGAGTAAAGACAGGGGTTGTTGTGGAGGCTGGTGAGTAGCTCCTGTCACCTGTGTAGATGGCACAAATATCTCATGACATGAAGTGAAGCTCTGCAGTGTCCTGCAGCAAGGGGCAGGCCAAGCAGCCTGGTTTGGGATGTCCAGGTCATTTTGCGGTGGTTCAGAAAGGTGTCACATTTTCCTGTAGCTGCTATGTGGGGAAGAGGGGACAGATCAGAAGTCCTCACTCAGGGTCTGGGGAGGCAGCTCAGAATTGTGGCTGGACTGAGGACTGAGGAAGGGACCATGGGAGGGACCATGACAAGTGTAACAAGGGCAAGTGCCAGATTTTGCACCTGGGACACAGCAACCCTGGCTGTACAGACAGACTGGGGGACGAGATGCTGGAGAGCAGCTCCATGGAGAGCTCTGGGGGTTCTGGTCAGTGGCAAGTTGAACATGAACCAACAGTGTCCCTGGAGCCAAGAGGGCCCCGTGTCCTGGTGCATCCAGCACAGCACGGCCAGCCGGGCAGGGAGGGGATTGTCCTGCTCTGCTCTGTGCTGGGGCGGCCTCACCTGCAGCATTCACTGTGTGCAGGGCTGGGGACACAGGAGAAAAGGAGATAAAGCTACTGGAGAGTGTCCAGAGGGACATGAAGCTGGTGAAGGTTTGGAGGGGAAGCCATATGAGGAGCGGCTGAAGTCCCTGGGTTTGTTCAGCTGGAGCAGAGCAGACTGAGGGCAGAGCTCATGGGGCTGCAGGTTCCTCAGCAGGAGCAGGAGGGGCAGGGCTGAGCTCTTCTCTGTGACAGTGACAGAGCCCAGGGAATGGCAGAAGATGTGCCAGGGAGGGTCAGTGGGACATGAGGAAAAGGTTCTTCACCCAGAGGTGCTGGACACTGAACAGGCTCCCAGGGAGGGGTCACAGCCCCAACCTGACAGTGTTCAAGGAGAGACTGGGCAACGTCCTCAGACACACGGGGTGACCTGTGGGGTTGTCATTGCAGGGACAGGAGTTGGACTCCACGATCCTTGGGGGTCCTGTCCATGTCAGGACGTTCTATGGTTCTATGACCTCCCAAAACGTGACCTAGTGCCACCCAGCGGGTGCTGCCTGAGGGCTCTGGCTGCTTCCCGCTCTCTGCAGGCTTGTTTTTCTTACTTGTTTCACTTCTTTCCATCACCTAAGGAGCTAGAACAGAATATATATTTTAGACTCTCTTATAAACAAGCAGATATCTGATTAGTGTATTTTCCTAAGTAATTAGTGCTCATATTGACAGTATCTCACTCAATAATAATGATTTCAATCAAATCAGAAGCCAGAAGGGAAGTGAATAGGTGATAAATTAAGTAACCAGAAAAAAAAGAAAAATTGGCTGGTTATGTTTTTGGCAATCAGTTGCATAACTATTAACTTTAAAAAGTTTTTAAAAGATTTCTGACTTATTTTAAAATGTTTTGGTGATGTGGGAGTTATTTTACCAGCACTGGCAATGGCATTGAACAGCTGCAGGAACGGTACAGGTAACGAATTGATTTGCAAAACTGAAATTATTTCATTATTGTGTATAGCATATTAGGTATTTGCGATTTTTTTTTGTAATCTAATCAGCACTGTTGATCTGACAAAAATGGACTTTCTGTACTTTGGCTTTATTCTGTGTTTGTTTAGCTCATACTTTTATGAGAAATGTTGCTCTCACAAGGGCTTATTTTTTAGCAGAATGATGTTCTGTGCCACTTTGCTGCTGCTGGGGCCTATGGGCGCCTGGCACAACGATTTTTCTCAAGGAAGGGTTTTCCCCAAGGCCCTGAAGAGGGAGGCACCTGCTTCACTTTGCTCTGCGACTGCAACAAAATCCAGCCCAGTAAACCCAAACCTGCCTTCTTCTCAGGTGAAATCCCTGATCTCTTCCCCGATGATGAAGTAGAAAACATAATCAACAGCGTGAGGAATGAAGTCAAAGGCCGAGGGCTGGTGGACTCCAGGGAGACTTGCTGGAAGTTTTTTATAGAGCGTGTTCGACGGCAGCTGAAGGTGAGACAGGCTGGGGGAGTTCAGGTCTGCGCCATCTGCCTTGGTGCAGGAGCATGGGGTGAAGATGCTTTGGGCTGCCTGGTAGGAAGGTCAGACCGCAGCCTGAAAGGCTTTTCTGCCTGTTCATGATGAGAACTGTGATGCACTCAGCAAGTAGTACTGAAGTGCAGGAAATGCTCTCTGTTGCCATCACTTCTTGGGTGTTAGAAAGCACTATGGAAGTTGAGAACGTTCTCTTTCAAGAGCTGAGCAGGACCAGCCGCTCCCTTTTCAAAGCCGGGCACAGGGGTGCATCAGGACGAGGTCTTGCTGCTTGAAAGAGCTGCTGAAGGGATCAGTGTTCATGTTGTTGGGGTTCCATTGCCAGAAGAAATGAAGTATTATGTTAAAAACAGAGTGCTGGAAACTGAGTGGCATGCAATGTGCCTACAGGATTTCTTCCAGCACAGCCCATAATCCAGCATAGAAAGGCCTTATGAATATGTCCAAAAGATCCCAGAACAGTTTCAGGACTATTTCCCATGTGTGCTCAGCTCACGGGGAAAGCACAGTGAGGCGCACAGGAGAGTGAGACTGTTCCAGAAGGTGTTTACCCCTCTGCAGCGCTGTTCACTGCTGCCGGCACAGGGCCAGGAGCTGGGGAGGGCAAAGAGAGAAGCCTTGATCTTTGCTCAATGAAAGCATGTCCTCCTCCTTACTGCTCCGTTTGTGTTGGTGGGACACGGTCACTGAGATAGGGTGGCCCGTTGCTTTTTTGATGTGGGAAGGTACATGTTTAGGATGGGGAACAACTGGAAAATTAATTTTTGAGGGAAAATTTGAGGACCATGCCACAGTGTAGGTGCCCAAGGAGAGGGAATGCAGTCCTGCTCTTTCCCTCTCTGGGTGTAGAGGGGATTTTCTGATGAGTCCTGATGCTGTTTTGTGACTTTTCAGCATCTTGGTTGTCTTCTGCCTCCCGTCCCCTCATGGATCTATTCCTGTTATTGTGGTGCACTGGAAGGGCAGTGTGAATATGATTTACTTGAGGCTGATCCCTTCTCTTTTTTCTACCCTTCTCCTTAACCGTGTGTTACAGCAGATGGATGGGGTCAGCTAGGAAGTATTATTTATGCTTATAAATATCTCCAGGGTGGGTGTCAGAGGATGGACAGTGGTGCCCAGCACCAGGGTGAGGGGCAAGAGGCACAGACTGAAACACAGGAGGCTCCATCTGAACATGAGCAGAAACTTGTTTGCTGGGAGGTGCCAGAGCCTGGCCCAGGCTGCCCAGAGCGGGTGTGGAGTCTCCTTCTCTGAGACATTGAAACCCGCCTGGACCCACCTGTGTGATCTGCTCTGTGACCCTGCGTGAGCAGGGCTTGGACTGGGGGATCTGCAGAGGGCCCTTCAGCCCAATCGTCTGGGATCCTGTGAAGAGGCTTTTGTACATGGACAGCTTCCTGAAACTTGCCTGGCCCTGACAGAAAAACGTAGAGGTGCCCAAGGCATATGCTTGAAGGTGCAGGAAGGATTTCTGTGTGTCTGTCCCCATGCGCAGTGGCCATGGCAGAGGAGCAGGAGCTCTAAGTTCAGCTACCTCTTCTGAAATGGAAACTAAAGTGGGTTTGTTACAGGCAGTTCTTTTGTGGCTTCTAAAAAACAGATCATGATGGAGGTGTTGACCCACTATAGCGACATCTGAGCTAACAGCAGCCTGTCCTATGACACTTGCTAAGGTACCAGCCAGGGCTAACAAGTGGGAGAGGGATGATGCACTGAGTGAGATACACTGCTTCCCAAGCTGGTCCTTGCTCACATGTTGCTACTTCATTGCATGGTGGCATCTTGTCCATGTCCTTCTTTGTGGCCAATTAACAAAGCTTATATGGATTTACGAGCCACAGCGGGCTCACAGGAAAAGGGCTGTGATGAACAGTAGTGGTAGGTTTTGGTTCTTGGGTCTTATCTTGCTGTTAAAGCTGGTTGTGAGGCAACAAAGAGGAAAGGTACTTTGCCTTGTCCTGACTTTACGTCCTTCCAGAAGGAGTTTCCTGCTGGCAAAGGCAGAGCTTGTGCTGCCAAGAGGAGCTGTGGGCCAAGCGGCTGTGGGGCAGGAGGCTCCCAGCCTGCAGGAAAGGCAGGGGATGAGGGAAGGGATAAGGCTGGAGGAAGGAGAAATGGTGCAGGGCAGAGGGGATGCTGGGCAAGGGAGTAACAGCCCCTTGACCAGGCCCCAGAATAATGCAAAGAGAGACCCCCAGGGGCCCACATACACTGCACAATTTGCTGCAACTCAGAAACTTTTAGCAGCTGGACTGAAATAAAAGCCTGAAAAGCAAAGGACCTGCTGCACAAAAATGCAATGAGTAGGGAAAATATATTCATAAATGCTTTTATTTCTGTTCTGCTTTGTTTTGAGGTTTCTCTATTCAAAAAATGTCTCACTCTGATAAAAGCAGATTTTGAGTTTGAGCCACCTCGACTCTTTTCAATGCTGCTTTCGGGGAAACAGCCCAGGTGGGCCTGTGGTCCTGCCAGGAGAATTTAGATCCATTCACTTTAATTCCTGGTTGCACCACTTGAATACAGATGCCAGTTCCCTGCTGGGCAAAGCTTTGTGTCACTGCTGAAGCAGGGAAGGGTGGTTTTATTAAAACCCAGCTTCAAGCTTGAAAGTGTGCCAGGCTTCTGCTTTTGACCATGGCAATGTTTAACACCGCTGCTTGTCTTTATTGCAGAGAAAAAATGTGTTCACTGCCACATTACGTTTTTTTCCATGCCAGGCTTGCTGGCCTGAAGTGCAAGGGCTCAAGGACTGAGGTTGCTGTAACCTCAGCTGGTGCTGTGAGATCTTCCATTCATGGAATCCCAGCCTGGTGGGGGCTGAAGGGACCTCTGCAGATCCCCAGTCCAAGCCCTGCTCACGCAGGGTCACAGAGCAGATCACACAGGTGGGTCCAGGCGGGTTTCAATGTCTCACAGAAGGAGACTCCACACCCGCTCTGGGCAGCCTGGGCCAGGCTCTGGCACCTCCCAGCAAACAAGTTTCTGCTCATGTTCAGATGGAGCCTCCTGTGTTTCAGTCTGTGCCTGTTGGAAGTGGATGGAAGAGCCTGAGCTGGGCTGTGCAGCTGGAACCCCATGCCTGCTCCTGGCTGTGTCTTCTCACGTTCTCCTTCCCTGGGCTCTGCAGGTTGTGCTGTGTTTTTCGCCCGTGGGCAGCAAGCTCCGTGTCCGCAGCAGGAGGTTCCCTGCCATCATCAGCTGCACGGCCATAGACTGGTTCCAGGAGTTGGCCGCAGGAGGCCCTCGAGTCTGTCAGCCTCCGCTTTCTGCAAGAAACAGAGACCGTGGAGGTGAGCACCTCACCCACTGGCATCTGGGGCTGCCATGGCCGTGCCTGGGTTTGGGTTCCTCTGCGGGGGGTGCTGGTGGCAGCCAGGTGTGACATGTCCCTCTGCTTGGTGCAAGCAGTGCCTCTCGCGATGGGGACAGCGCTGCAGGGACAGCACTCACCCAGGACATCTGGGTGACCGTTCAGAGAGGAATTGCTGGTAACTCTCTACTGCTTTAGGATGAGAGAAAATGGCCTCAAGTTGTGCCAGGGAAGGTTCAGATTGGATATTAACTAAGGTTTCTTCCCCAAAGGGCTGTCGGGCATTGGAACAGGCTGCCCAGGGCAGTGATGGAGTCACCATCCTTGTGGAGGGGTTAGACAGAGATTAAGTTCTTAGGGCCATGATTTAATACCAGAGTTAAGTTATCGTTACACTTGATGTTCTCAAGTGTCTCTTCCAACCAAAATGTTTCTATGATGCTAATTAACTTAAGCAAAGCAGGTTTTTCAGAGAGGGGCACAGCCCTCGGCTGAAGCATGGCCGTGGGCACCATGTTGTGTTTGTGCACTGATAGCACTGCCAGACACACCACTGCTTTGCAAGCAAGAGCGGCAGCTTACAAATCGGTGCAGGAAATAACCTAATGCTTATGGGTATTGCAGGGAACATGGGCTTTGCTCTCCACAGGCGTGTCTGAGCGCCTGTAATTCTCAAGGGCAAAATTATGTCAAGTTCTCATTGATGACAACCTGCTGCTGGACTAAAAGAGATTCAGTTATGTTTATTTAGCTTTTCTGGGCAGGATTTTTGTAGAATAAAGTCTACAATGTTTCTTTTTATGTGTGTGCTTTCCCTATTTGTAGAGGAGAAAAGCCCAAATTTATGCTTGAAAGGCTGTTATTTTATAGAGCTTAATGCTAGAAAAATTGCTTGGAATAAGATAAAATATGAGATAAAAAGATATAAAAAGAGGTATACAGTACATGAACAGACAAAGTTATTTTAGAGATAACAAATGAAAAGGGATCAACTTGGATGTTCCAGCCTGGATTTTGCTGCAGCAGAATAAAATGTTAATAAATTCCTTTGTATATGGCACAGATCTGCACTACATATAGTTGTTCAGTTTGAAATATTTTCTCCTTGTCTTCTCATCTTACTTTTAGGATTCAGTGAAAGATTCAATAAGCAAATTCATGGCCTATGTCCACACAAGTGTCAACGAGATTTCGCGATTGTATCTGAGCAATGAGCGACGATATAACTACACCACTCCAAAGTCCTTCCTTGAGCAAATCAAACTCTATCAGAATTTGCTACTGAAGAAGGGCAAGGATTTAAAAGCAAAAATGGAGCGGCTGGAGAATGGCCTGGAGAAGCTCAAGAGCACATCTGCACAGGTAAGCAAACCCTTGGGGTTAAAAGCTGATGGGTTTTCGTGTTTCTCTGTTAGAGGCATCTCCTCATCCTGGTTTGAAGGAGAACTTTGCCGGCTGGAACTGTGCAGAGTGTAAAATTTGCACTAGATCCTGGCTCTAGTCTGGTGTGAACTGGTTCTTTGAGGAGCAGGAGTTGTGTCTGTACTGGAAAGGAGAAGGGGAGGGATGTATATTCAGTCCCTGCTGCTGGGGTGGTGCCAGTCCCTGGTGACAGATCACAGGAACTGAAATGAGATAGGGATCCAACTGGCTATGTGCATCTTTTAATTATTATCTTTCAGTTGTGACAAGATACCTTATAAAATAGAGGGAGATCAGTGATTTTTGGAGTAGCATCCAGGGGATCTACAATGACTTCAGCAAGAATCCTTTTAAAATATAGCTGATGGTCATTTTTCCTTGCATTATGCTGTCCATCTTTGAGGGAAACTACTGCGTGTCTGAAATGTAGACCAGCCATCCCCAAATCGCCCTGCTAAGGACCAGCACTGGCACTCTTGTGCAGTAAAGACTAGATGTTGTTCTGAGTATTTCACAAACCCCTCTGTAGTGACTCAAACTGCCTTTCAGAGCTTTGCTGTCTACACCAGTTGCTAGCTCCCGTTTTTCTCTCCATTTCATATTCTATTAACTGTTTCAAATGTTCTCTTACAAGCTTCTGCTGTGGCAAATGGACCTCTCCTGAAGCTGCTCTGAGGAAATGCAGGGGGTTGGTGGGAATGAAGGACTAGCGGGTTCACTCCCTTCTGCCTATGTGCTCTGGGTAATGCTGCTGACATAAACAACGTCTGTCGTGCTCAGAAGGGTATGTGCCTCGCTGGAGGGTGATGTATGGGCTTTATTAGTGCCTCTTGGCTCTGAGAGCCTGCGTCTCACTTGAGCACTTGCTTTCTTCATGGTGCAGGACAGGTCTTTGAGGACACAGAATGGGAGGGGGCATGTTTCATGTCCCCTTTGCAGGTTCTGTCATCTCCTGCGGAAGGATGGGGCTGCGGTTGAACAGCCAGTAGCAGAGAACACCAGTTAGAACCAGTGATGTCAACCAGAGCGACCTCACACCCACCCTACCTATGGGGGGAAATCATTTTGCTGACCTGTGCATTGCTGCTGGTTTTGGTGGTGTCCCAGTGATGGAAAATTTGTGTTAGGTCTATTTTTTATTGCAAGCAACTAATATGAAACCAACCTTTTGAGGGGAAACAAGTCCCTGTAGTGTCGGTCAAACATGGGAACCTTTTGTATTCTTCAGTTGTATCTGCATATGGGTGTTTTGTTGGCAAGGGTTCTCTGACCAGCCACAGAAGAGGTGCTGAGGAGTGGTGGAGGGCTGGGGAGGAGATGGGGAGCCACAGCACCTTGGGGTCTTGTCTATTTTACTGTTGCGAGAAGGATAAAAGGAAGCGATGTTCATATCTGGTTGGAGTAAGGCTGGGTGAGAAACGCCTGTTTGTGAGGTTCCTGAAGATGCAGAGCAGTGAGGAGAAATGTGTCAAATTTGAATCTGAGATTAGCACTGGGGGCCTAAAATTAAACACCTGAAATATCAGATGTGTGCAATAGTCAAAACTGCTGCCGAGTTGAAACAAGGGTGTGGATATTTAGCAGTAGTGAAAATCATACCAGAACGTTCAATCTTGTCTGAACTTTACACTCACCCATGGTTGGTCCTGGTGCTGAGGAGCTGACGAGTCTTATGTCTCAGGTGTGTCATCTCCAAGCTGTGTCGTGGTGCTTGAAAGTGATATGTTGTGGGTTGTTTTGTTTTTGTGTTTTTCTTTAAATTTCAAAGCAAAGGTGGAGGATTTCGATACCTGGGTGTGGCCTTACGTCTGAGGACTAGTGCTCCTGTCACCAGGATTCTCCAGTTTCCTGCTGCTTGGATGCCACGACAAGTTAATTATGAGTTTTATGCATTTCTATAGACCTTCCAGTGTGGCCTCAGCATGAGGGAGCTGTTGTGCAAATAGTTGCGGGGTACATTTTGACTTAACCATTCCAACTTCAAAATAACCTCTTCCCCCTCCTTTGACTTGTTTCCCCTCTCCACCCCTCGTCCCTGCTCTGGACAACTTGATACTGTTGACCAACTTTTCTTCTAAAGAAATGTTTTCCATTTCCTATGTTTCCTCACCATCTTTCCCTGAAGACAGCGACTGTCCTCAGTACCCTGAAAAGCAGGAGCCGGCTTCCAGTTATTAGGACATAGAAGACTTAGGAAGATGCATGGGGTGAGTAATTTGTTTTTCCAAGTGATGTTCACCATGAAGAGGTCAGCGCTCTGTTCAGAGCTCATTGCTGAGTCATTTTTTGGATGACCTTGGTTAATATTGCATCACTGGATTCCAGATCCAAGTCTTGCTTGCTCTATCAATTAGTCGCTGACCTTTGTGATGTATTTTGTGTTCTTGAAACAAAGCAGGGAAAATGAGGTAAAATGAGTCTTCTGGGAACCTGCCCTGCAGGTTTTCTGTTCTTTAATAATTCTTCTTGCTCTGTCCTGGTTGAGTGTTCGTGGGTAAGAAGACCAACAAGGCCAATATCCTGGTGGGGGTTTGTTACAGCCCACCCAACCAGGATGAAGAGGCAGGTGCAATATTCTGTGGGCAGCTGGGAGAAGTCTCCTGATCGCCAGCCCTTGTTCTTGTGGGGGACTTCAACCCACCAATGTCTGCTGGAAATACCACACACAGAGAGATTAATAGTGTTCTCTCCTCACTCTGGGGTGATGGTCTGCTGTCATTTTTCCTGCCACCTCGGTCTCTCTTTGTACAATTATTCTTGAAGTGTTACCCAAAAGTTTCCGAAGAAGCAGCAAATAGCTCTGTGTGCAAGCTGCCACCCTTTTTGGTGTGAGAGAGGGGAAATCTGAGTACCTGGTTACCGTGACGTTTGTAGAAAGAGGAGAATTTTTCATGCCTTTATTCCTGGCATTGCTGTGCCAGGGACGGCTCCGCAGGCCACCCATGGGAGCGCATTAAATATTTCAGCTGTGCCTTCCCGAGGCGGCGGTGTGAGCCCGCCCCGCTCAGCGCTGTCTCATCAGGCGTTTTCATGTCTGGGCATCAGGCTGTGTGGGAAGGGAGGAGAAATGGATGTGACAGACCGGTTTTGCTGTGGAAACGAGCCTGACATTAAAGGAAACTTGTTTGATGTGTTGAGGGGGTGAAACTGGAGGAGTGCAGTTCATAAATCTGCATTCCTGGTGCTGCCCCCAGGATACCACTAAAGAGAGTGGATTTAGTTGTTTAGGCGTAGCTCCTGTTTCTCTCTTTCCACTGCACAAACACTATTAAATTGTCCCTGTTCAACTGTGTTTGAGCTGTAGGCTCACTGGGGAAGTGTGATTTGTTTCCTTACACAGGTGAGGGAGGCTGGAGGTCAGCAAACGTCCCCCAGATGTGGCGAGGTCTGTTAGCAGAGGGTCCTCAGCTCCCACTTGGATCATTTCCACTGGGAATTTAACGTGTTGCCCAAGCCAAACTGGGCAGTAACACACACCTTCACAGTAACACACACCTCTGGCCTTCCAAGTGTTTCATTCGGGCAAAGCCCCAACTGAATTTCTTGATTTTAAAATCCTGACAGTGTTATAGCAAGTCATTTACCCTTCCGCTATTACATGTGCTTGGCTGAAAGAAGGTTTTGTCAGAACATTTTCTGTTCTCAGGGGCTGTGCTGAGGGCTGAATTTACATCAGCTGTTGAGTGCTGGTGGGTTTTAATCCCTCACTTGTTTTGTTGTGGCCACGTAAACCCCTAAAGCTCCCATTCGTGTCTATATCCAGCACATCATTTTTGGGCAGAAGCTCACAAGCCATATCTGCTATCAGTGAAGCCTCCCACTTCAGTTTCCTGCAATCCCCAAAGATGTGGAGCTGAACAAGAAGCTGCTGCTGAGTTTGCTGAATGAAGGGATTACATGCTCCTGAAGGCTGGAGTCATCTGGATTTACAGTTGCGTCTTTGCCCAGGTGAAAACAGCATTGTAGTGCTGGGCAGCAGGAGGTGACAATGACTGAAGCGCACAAAGAGACTTCTAAGAAACCGCCCTCCACTTGAAGCTGATGCCGAATGTCAATAGCTTCAGTTTATATGATTGCAAATCTTGCTCTCTCTTCTGGTATAAAAATGGAATTATCAACAAAAGCAAGTGTCTGACTTCCCTTCTAGTAAGTACTTTTATGTAGGTAAAGATGTATTGAAGGAGCATTAAGTAATCCTTTATGCGCCTGACCTCAGGACAGGGAAAAACTCCATGGTCTGCACAGAGCCTGTGGAAATTAATCGATACGGTGCTTTTAGAAAGAGACTTTCTGTCTTGGAGTGAGAGCCAGTGTGAGCTGCCCCACCATGTGAGCGCTCCAGCCTGTTGCTGAAAGTGCTCCTACCTTACGCGTCTGAGGAGCTGCTTGGTGGAGCTGCTACCACTGCTGTGCCTCGAGGCTGCCAGCTGAATGGGGGATCCCTTCTCAAGCTCATTTGACATCACGAATTGGAACAGAAGTGTGATGGGAGCGGCTGAGGGACCTGGGGGGTTCAGCTGGAGAACAGGAGCTGAGGGGAGACCTTCTGATCTCTGAACTGCCTGAAAGGAGCTCGGAGCCAGGGGGGTCGGGCTCTGCTCCCCAGGAACAAGCGCCAGGAGCAGAGGAAACGGCCTCAAGTTGCGCCAGGGGAGGTTGAGGTTGGATGTGGGGAACAATTTCTTCCCCAAAGGGCTGTGGGGCATTGGAACAGGCTGCCCAGGGCAGTGCTGGAGTCACCATCCCTGGAGGGGTGGACAGACGTGGAGATGAGGTTCTTACGGATGTGAGTTAGGGCCAGTGTAGGTTAAACAGTTGAACTTGGTGATCTTAAAGGTCTTTTCCAACCAAAATGATTCTATGATTCCACAATGTAAAGTCCCTCAAGCCTTGGGCGTCTGACAAGGGCTGTATGTGTCAGCAGATCACAGTCATGATGTTTGTGGTGTGAAAAATGCCCTTAGTGCCACAAGTCTGTAGGACCTGATGGTTGTAAGGGAACTGATGGGCATCTTCTTCTGCCGTGTGTGTGCGGGGTGCGGGGGGGAGGAGGTGTGTTGCAGGGTGTGCCTGGCAAGCAGGGGGTTCCTGGTGCACAGGACCTCCTCAAAACCTGCACGTGGCAAAATAACACCTGCTCTGTTCTGTAGGTGTCAAGGCTGAGAAGAGAAAGAAAGCGTAGCTGAATTGTAGTGCGTCATCGCCACTGCCAAACACATATGTACAGTGCATGCGTGCCTCTGTTAGAGGGGACGTGATGTGACACCAGATCTCGTGTTCAAAGAGAGGTGACAGCTGGGTGTATTTGGTTTTCTGATGAGAACAGCTTGCTGCAAGTGCCTGGCCTGTGGTGAGGCTCCTGATTGCACAAAGGCAATCCCAGGAACAGCTGAAATGAAAGTTTCCACCTGCTTCCCATCAGATCATACTCAAAGCAGCATTTGCATTGCCCTGGCACCTCAGTCCTCTTTCCAGGCAGGGAGCAGGGCTGGGACAACCTCAGCAGCTCCATCTGCTGATGGGGTTTCTCCCCTGCTGGGTTCCTCACCGCTCGCAGGCTGCTCCACTGTGTGCACCACACACACCGACCCTGACCCAAGCAACCATGGGCAAAGGAGAGCAGCAAATCTTGCTAACAGCTAGAATACCACTTTTCTGTGCTACCGTGGCATTGCTTGCTTTGCCCACAGGCCCTCTGTGCTTTTGAGTGCTGCTCAGCCCCTCTGGAGTGTGAGCCTGTGCTGCTGTGCAGGGCAGGAACAGGTTGGTGCATGTCTGTGCTCCCACATGTGTTTCTTCCCTCCAGGTGGATGAGCTGAAGGCCAGGCTGGCAGCCCAAGAAGTGGAGCTGAAGCAGAAGAATGAGGATGCTGACAAGCTGATCCGGGTGGTGGGAGTGGAGACGGAGAAAGTGAGCAGGGAAAAGGCGATTGCTGATGAGGAGGAGCAGAAAGTGCCCAGCAGGTTATGACAGACCCAGCACAGAGCACCTGCAAAATCAAAAAAATGCAAAGCCAGATGTGACAGTGAGTTTGAAAACTTAGGAAATCAGGTTTTAGAGACAAAAATGCCCTTTATCTCTTGCAGTGCAATTTGTCTGCGGGCTGTTCCTCAGCACCTGCATCCCCTAAGGAGTGCAGGACGTGGAACTCGGGGGATCTGATGTTTCGACATCCTCATCTCATTTTGGGAGGAGGGAAGGAGGAGATGAAGGCACAGCGACTCCGGGACTGCCTTCCCCTGCCCGTGGGTCTCTGCTTGGCACAAAGCACTTGCAAGAGGAGGCAGAGTTGTCTCTCTGGGCAGCCTGTGCCCGTGTGAGGAGGAGGATGGTGCTTGGCCAGTGCTGCTCAGTCTCCGCACAGGTTACAGAGAGCAGAAAACAGTGACAGTATCAAAAGCAACAAACTTGCCATGCAATTGCCTGCAAGGAATATCCCCCTGGAGATGGTCCAGAGACATCTGAGGATGCCATAGTGGTTCCTGAGGCAGGTGGCACTCGGTGTCAGTGTCCTGTCTGGTTTCCATCCTGGGGATACTCCAGTGTGCAGAAGAAGAATTTAGAGTGATATAAGGTTGTAGCATGGAGGCTGTTGATCTCTTCTCCTGAATAGCAAGCGATAGGATGAGAGGGAATGGCTTCAAGTTGCACGAGGGGAGGTTTAGATTGGATATCAGGAAAAATTTCTGAATGGAAAGGGTTGTCAAGCATTGGAACAGGCTGCCCAGGGCAGTGGTGGAGCCACCATCCCTGGAGGGGTGGAACAGATGCGGAGATGAGGTTCATAGGAACATGGATTAGTGCCAGAGTCAGGTCATGGGTTGAACTTGATGATCTTGAGGGTCTCTTCCAACCAAAATGATTCCATGATTCTGTGATTAAAATGCAACAGATTGATGCCATCAGGGAAAAGGGCAGAGCTCCTTTTACATGGTACTCAAGTTCATCAGCGTGGCGCTCACCATGGGCTTGACTTGTCCTCTTCCCGTGGCGCCAGAAACTCTCACAATAGGGAAGGAAACCAGGCACCCCATGCTGCCCAGGGCTTCCTCCATCTCCTGACCAGGACAGCATCATCCTCCCCTCCACCCAGGGCAGTGGCGTCCCCGTTCCTGTCATGCCGTGAAGTGTTCACTTCCTAGGGAAAGAACAACAGCACCCACTCAGCATCCCATTGCCAGCAAGATGCAGGCTGTGAAAGACAGGCTGCTTTGCCAGAGCCCCCCAAGCAGCACCCCCAGCACACGGGGGCTCCGGAGAGGCCACATCGTCCGTGCTGCTCCCGGCTGAGCTGAGCTGGGTGCTGGGGACACAGGAGGGAATGTCGGGCTGCTCGCCTGTGCTCACGGTTGGCTCCGTGTCATCGAGCATGTTAATTAGAGACGTTTCACACTGGAAATGCACACAGCTCCCAAGGGCCTGTTTCTGCCAGCTCGATGATTAAGAAAAGCTCAAAGCAAACGAAGACACATTTAGGAATAGATTCATGGCAGATACCTTTATCTAAAAAATGAATGCTCAGAAGTACCAGACTCTCGCACCTTGCTGCCACAGATAGAAACTGATAGAAGCAGAACATCAGAGAAAATAGATTAAAAACTCTTCAGAACTGATAGAAACAGGAGCTGACTGAAACTCATAGATTTTCCTTAAACCAGTGTTGAAACAGCCCTTATCCTTGTTTTGACAACAGCGTGTCATCTGAGCACAGCTGAGTTACCCGCGCTGGTTTTTCCTATGCTAAAGCTAAATCGCGTGTGCGTGGAGACAAGATTTAAGATGTCAGCAGATCAAATCCTCAGCACTGCTTTATTGTCACAGTTGCAAGGGTGTTAGGAAATAGGTGCTTTCTCCGCAATTCACCTTTTTTTAACTTAGGTTAAGATTCATCCCACTTTCTATTAGGGACTCACTGAAGCTGCCTGTGTTGACAGTGGAGGAGGTGGATTAGCTGATTTTCTTGTGAGGGGACTGTCTGTTCACCCCAATGACTGCCATCCTGCTAAAGGTGCTTTGTTTAAGTGCCTAAATTTGGGCTGGATGATGGCCCCAGGGGTGCACACAGATAGTTCAACAAGACCTCAGTGCAAGGGTGTCTGGCACAGGGAGTAGTTGAGCACAAAGAGAAGAGCTTCAAGGCAGTTTTAGAGGGGCTGGGGGCAATTTGAAGAGGTTATTATTTGGAAAGTTTTCCTTTTTCCTTATCCTGATCTTCTGAGACGGCAAAAAACCTCCTGCAGCAGGGAAAGGGTGGGAGTGTGGGGAGGAACATGGGGCTGGGCTGGTCCGGGTGCAGGGAACTGAGCACATGTGCTGCAGACATGCACAGCGGTGATTTAGAGGCAAGAATGTTTGGGCTGGAAGAAACCCAATTTATCAGATTGATAGCTTGGGAGCCTGACTCTATTAGTTGCAAAGTAGAAAGCAAACCCATTAATTTTTGTCTAACAACCTTGTTTTCCCGTTTTCAGAAGAATCTGACGGAGCTGAGGTCCTTTGGCTCACCACCTTCAGCTGTCAGCAATGTCACCGCAGCCGTGATGGTGCTGATGGCCCCAGGAGGAAAGATTCCCAAGGACAGGAGCTGGAAAGCAGCCAAAGCCGCCATGGCCAGGGTGGATGGCTTCCTGGACTCCTTGATCAAGTTCGACAAGGAGAACATCCATGAGAACTGCCTCAAAGCCCTTCAGCCCTATTTACAGGATCCCAAGTTTAAACCCGAATTTGTGACCACCAAGTCCTTGGCGGCGGCCGGGCTCTGCTCCTGGGTGGTGAACATGGTGCGGTTCCACGCTGTGTTCTGCGAGGTGCAGCCCAAGCGGCAGGCTCTGAGCAGGGCCAACGCCGAGCTGGCGGCTGCCCAGGACAAGCTGGCCAGTATCAAGGCCAAGATTGCTGTAAGTGCTTGCCCTTCGGTGGGAGCAGTGTAAGGGAAAGGGAGCTGGGGGTCCTGGGGACAGCAGGGTGACCATGAGCCAGCACTGGGCCCTTGTGGCCAGGAAGGCCAATGGTACCTGGGGTGGGTTAGAAGGGGGTGGTCAGTAGGTCAGAGAGGTTCTCCTGCCCCTCTGCTCTGCCCTGGGGAGACCACACCTGGAATATTGTGTCCAGTTGTGGCCCCTCCGTTCCAGAAGGACAGGGAACTGCTGCAGAGAGTCCAGCGCAGCCACCAAGATGCTGGAGGGAGTGGAGCATCTCCCGTGTGAGGAAAGGCTGAGGGAGCTGGGGCTCTGGAGCTGGAGAAGAGGAGACTGAGGGGGGACTCATTCATGGGGATCAATATGGAAAGGGGAAGTGTCAGGAGGATGGAGCCAGGCTCTTCTGGGTGACACCCAGTGACAGGACAAGGGGGAATGGGTGCAAACTGGAACACAGGAGGTTCCACTTAAATACGAGAAGAAACTTCTTCCTGGTGAGGGTGTCAGAGCCTGGCCCAGGCTGCCCAGGGAGGCTGTGGAGTCTCCTTCTCTGCAGACATTCAAACCCGCCTGGACCCCTTCCTGTGGAACCTCAGCTGGGTGTTCCTGCTCCATGGGGGGATTGCACTGGATGAGCTTTCCAGGTCCCTTCAACCCCTGACATTCTGGGATTCCGTGACTTGTCACACTGGTCACTGCCTGGGGAGAAATCCTCCACTTTGGAGCAAACTGCTTCTCTGTGCTCACGTGTGGAGTGGGAATCCAAAGATTTTTTTTTGCTGCTGCTTTCTACATTTCATCTGTTCTTCGCCAGCCTTGCTTACACCTTGAAAGAAAGGCTAATTAATAATTCTTATTATTCCCACCTAGTTTTTCAAAACGTAATTTACCTCTACACCTGGGTCCTCAGGACACTCATTGTCTCAAACCAGTGTGTTCCTGGGGGGGAAGAGGAACCGGAGGCTCATTCAGAGCACTCACAGCATGTGCTGGGCTGGCTCCCTGCGCGCAGTCCCCGATGATGGGCGTTTTTTGCAGGATGACGACTGCTGAAGTACGAGGCTAAAAGTTTGTCCCTGCACAGCTCCCTGATGGCAAATCTTGTGCATCATCCTCATTTAGTTTTTTGCTAATTAAAAAAAAAAAAGAAAAAAGGCAGCGCAGCAGGGACATCTTTACCCAGCCTGGCCTGGGATGTCTCCAGGGATGGTTCATCCACCACCTCTCTGGCCAAGCTGGGCCAGGCTCTCACCACCCTCAGGGCAACAATTTCTTCCTCATGTCCAGCCTGAATCTCCCTCCTTTAGTTTAAACCATCACCCCTTGTCCTATCGCAACAGGCCCTGCTCAAAAGTCTGTCCCATCTTTCTTATCAACCCCATTGACGTATGAAAAGGCCACACTAAGGTCTCCCCGGAGCTTCTCTTCTCCAGCTGAACCCCCCAGCTCTCTCATCCTGTCCTCCCAGCAGAGCTGTTCCAGCCTCGGATCATTCCTGTGGCTCCTCTGGCCCCGCTCCAGCAGGTCCATGTGTGTCCTGTGCTGAGGACCCAGAGCTGGACCAGCACTGCAGACAGCAAAAAAACCCCACAAAAAACCCAGACAAATAAGTCAATAAAATCAAAATACGTAAAAAATATTGACAAGTAAGTAAAAATATTGACTTATTTTGGAGCATGTGCCCCGAAACCTGCCTTTTCTTAACATGCTGTGGATCTGGCATCCTCCTTCATGAGTGAAGGATCCTGTGTGTCTGTGCCTTCGTACTGACACCACAGTGTGTGCAAAATCCCCTTTAAAAATCAACATGTGTTGTCAGCTGGGCTGACAGTTCTGTGTTGAAATATGCGGCTTTGAGATGTGCACTTAGAGAGGGGCAGCGCTGTTCCTGCAGCCCAGCTCGTGCAAGGACTCATCTGTTCCATCTTCGTTTTAGAAAATATATAGCTCTTTTGATGCCTCCTAGGCTTCTTAAAATGCTTACTACACTTTTTAACTAAAAATATTAAAGAAAAGGCTGCAGATTCCTCCAGTAGCCCCTTCCTGCTGCAGAGGTGGGCACAGCACCTGGAGCAGGGCTGGATTTAGAGCTATTTAGCCTCTAATTCTCCCATCTCAGATGTGAAATACAGCACTGGGAAACATTTTTTTATCCCTTTATGGTTCTTGTTTCTGAAGCTTTTAATGTCTGAGCTTTTTCTCTTCTTTCTTTTTTTGAAGAAGTGGGATTTGGTTAAGGAAGTGGCAATCCCCCCAATCTTTGGGGGGATTACTGGTACCTCACCAGCATGCGCTTGCAAAACTGATTGGTTTAGGTGAGTTTTCCCCTCTGCAGATGGGTAATGACACACTGCTCGGCGCAGGGCTGGATCTGGAGGGATATCCCTGCTTATCAAACTGTGATATCTTGGATACCTTCATTGACGTGAGGCTGATTCATACCTGCTCACAACAGGGCCCTGAGCTGCTGCATATCTATTTTTAGGAATAAATGAGACTATTTGGATTTTCAAAAATACTTATCACTTTGGCTGGGAAGTAAGGTCACTACAAATCTGGGGAGGGTAGATATAGAAGTGAGAGCTGTCCTCCCAGCTGCACACAGATGTGTTTGTGTGTTACTGCAGAGTGGGTCTGGTGGGCATTGCAGCTCTGACCTGTTCTCACAGCTCACGCTCATGTATCAGATTGTGCTTGTGTAATGGGGTTTTATATATAGGAGTGTACGTATGCACACACATTCATGTACCTGCAGGGACAGAAACTTTTTGTGTTATTAATTCCAAGACAGGTCAAGGAGGGAGCGCTTTGTGTTTTCCAGTATCCTGGAGAGCTGCAGATAATGGAATGGAATGGAATGGAATGGAATGGAATGGAATGGAATGGAATGGAATGGAATGGAATGGAATAGAATAGAATAGAATAGAATAGAATAGAATAGAATAGAATAGAATAGAATAGAATAGAATAGAATAGAATAGAATCCTTTTTTATTTTCAGGTTTGTTTCTAGCGTAGCTCAAACAGCGTTAGAGTGATTTACGAGCAGTTTATCCTTAAGCAGTTTGCACTGGGTGGAGATAAAATCTATTATTACTTCTGCCTCTCTTATCAGAAGTGAGATGCTCCAAGTGCTTGTGGGAGCCCTTGATTTGTTTTAGACCTGAGTGTGAGCAGCTCTGGCCAAGCAAAGGGACAGTGTGGGGGGCTCCAGGTGCTTTGGGAGCTTCTGCCCCTTCCCAGCCCTCAAACACTTTGCAGCCGGCCTGCACGTGAGATGGTCCCACCTGGAGCTGCTTGCGCTCCTCTGTCACAGTGTCCAAGGCAGCTCAGGCAGCTTTAGGAGCAGGATCACTTTATTGACTTCTATGTCATAGTCCTTTCTAGAAAGAGGGCACAGGAGGTGTGTTCTGGCGATGGTTCAAGCCCCAGGAGCCCCTTGGGGTTCTGCGCGCAACTCAGCAGAGCCTCAAGGACTGGACCGAGACCAGAGGGGCTGCAGCATCAGAGAACAAAAGACTTGGTTTTCTTAGCTGCTCTGTTCATAGCTATAGCACCACTCATAGGTGCTTGGCCATAAGGACCCCTTTTCCCAGTTTAAATTCACACCAAATACATTAGTTTTGCAGGTTCTTCGCCTGTGCCCTGCGCTGAGGGTGTGAGTTCCAAGCACACAATGTAACCCAGGACCTGGCTGCTCCGCGCTGCTCCTGCTGCCGCAGGGGGAGTATCTCTCCAGAAGGGTTTGCCTTAAAACTGTGCTGTGATTTTCTCCTTTTATTTTCTTTTCTCATGTACAGCGCCTCAACGAGAACCTGAGGAAGCTCACAGCCAAGTTTGAGAAGGCCACTTCCGACAAACTCAAGTGTCAGCAAGAAGCCGAAGCGACAGCGTGTACCATTGCTCTTGCGAATCGACTGGTGAGTGTCAGCAGATGCAGCTCTGGTGGCATGAATGGGAGGTACCAGGTGCTGCTGAGATGCGAACCACGTGCGCACAGCACGTTACATCCTCTCATTTTTTTGGAATATGTTTCCTGCACTGCAGCAAGTTTCAGTAATGAAAATGATTTTGCATTGGCTGTTTTCATACATCAGGGTAGGCACTGCTCGTATTGCTATACCCTCTTCACAGGTCTCATCTCCTTTTTGTTACTTAAAAGCTTGATCAAGTACTGATGAGCCAAAACTATATTACTCAAAAATCGTATCATTAAAAAAAAAAAAGACAGGAATATGCCAGTAGCTTTGCAGGTTTAGAAATTATGAAAAGTTAATAGTGAAAAGCTCTAAAAAAGCAGCGCATGTCTCCATTATCAGTCCATCGCTATGCATTGCAGTCTATTGTATCTTCAAAATACGCAGCCTCCTAGTCCTCTGCAGGGGCAATGCCCTTGTCACTACTTCACAGATAAGACACTGAGAGATGATGGCTTCTGTTCACACTAGCTGGAGCCCCAGCTCACATCCAGTGCCTTAATTGCCCTTAATGCTTTGCATTTTGGCTTCCGCACTGGCTGTCAGCTCCGAGCGAGCCAGTTCTTCCTCTGAGCAATGGAACAGGGCTGCAGGAGACTGACTGGTGCTTGAGCTCTGCCCTGCCAGGCGGTGGTGTTGGAGCTGGTTCTAGCAGCTGATTCTGCTGACTCAAGCTCCCCCTCTTGCACACAAAGGCACCATTATCATAGAATCACAGAATCATTTGGTTGGAAGAGCCCCTCAAGATCATCAAGTCGAACAGTTAACCCACCCTGGCACTGCCCCATGTCCCTGAGAGTGTCATCTCCATCTATTCAACCCCTCCAGGGATGGTGACTCCAGCACTGCCCTGGGCAGCCTGTTCCAATGCCCCACAGCCCTTTGGGGAAGAAATTGTTCCCCAGATCCAACCTCAGCCTCCCCTGGCGCAACTTGAGGCCGTTTCCTCTCATCCCATCGCTTGTTCCTGGGGAGCAGAGCCCGAACCCCAGGCTCCAAGCTCCTTTCAGGCAGTTCAGAGATCAGAAGGTCTCCCCTCAGCTCCTGTTCTCCAGCTGAACCCCCCAGGTCCCTCAGCCGCTCCCATCACACTTGTGCTCCAGCCCCTCACCAGCTCCGCTCCCTTCTCTCAACTCTCTCCAGCACCTCAAGGCCTTTCTTGGTGTGAGGGGCCAAAAACTGAACACATTGATATAATCTCAGTGGAAAGCCCCAATTTTTCCATGTTTTTAAAATATCCGACATGCTAGACCTGCAGGGAAGATGCAGGTGGAGGTCTGGACTTAGGCAGTTGCGTTCCCACGTTGCAGCTCTTCATGTGCAGAGCTCCTCCCGTGCCCTGTTTTGGGTGAGGGATATGTGCACAGCTGCCGAGCCTGTCCTGTGACCCGGCAAAGCTCACTGAAACGTGTGGCCCCTGCTTTGTGACCTGCAGCCTGGGCCTGCAGCAGCCCTGAAAGGCAAGCGGCCGTGCTGCTCTTCCTCCCAGCGGCAGGGGAGATGCTGTGTTTGAACCGCTCTCTTTCCCAAGAGACTCGGCCTGTATCTCCAGGAGACCATCCTGCCTGCTCTGCCCATCTTCAGGGATGCAGGTTGGTCTCTGTGTTGTTGAAGCTGCTACTGCTGGTGGAGCTGGTGGCAGCTGCATCCCAGTACAAAGGTATGTCTAGAAGTGATGCAGGATTCTCTGGTTGGCTGTAATCTGTATATAAAGTAAAATATCTGTTTGCATCTATCCCAATGTAGCATGCAGTGATAAATATAGAAGTCAAATGGTTAAGCTTTTTGCTTTGGACATGCAGAGTTGTGCTCTGTTCCACATTTCGTACTCTCAGACCTTCTTAAGTGACCTTCAGCAAATTGCTTTAGCCTGGATTTTCAGAACTGTTTAGATTTCGGGTGAGTTTTCACAGACACATGAAAAAGGGCAGGAAAGTGTTCCCCAAAAGTGCGGAGTTCACCTGCTGCGTGCTTGGGTACTGGGAAACTTGGGAAAAAAGACCCTTCATCTTGAATATCTGTGTGCCTGCGTTGGAAGAGCCGCGTGCAGCCCGGCTGCGGCACAGGCGGCTGCTTTGCCGACAAATGCGTTTGGGACTCTGAGATGCTCAGATATCCGGGGTCAAAGACAAACAGCAGAAAAGTCCCTTCCTGTGCCGATTTAGATCTGTTTTATGCAACCGCTGAAGGAGTTTTATGCTTTCATGTTCTTCAGGTTAAATCTCGCTGAATGCTTCTGAAGCATTTAATTAAAACAGGAAAGTAGCTTTTTCTTTTGAAAGAGCCATTGATGTTTCCGGGGAGATTTTGAAGGATGAGTATTGCCCTGTGTCTTTCTGCAGACTAACAAAATCACATTGAACGTGTGACATGGAGGTAGATTGTGGCTCACATAGAAGAACCACAAAATAGAAGAAAATATTTCATTAAAAAGAAACATAGAAATGATGGTTGCAATTCTTTTCATATAAATATGTGTGTGTGTGCTTTACACTGAATACGGCTTAATTTCACCTTGATTAGTACCACTGTAGTGACAGATTGTCACCTGTGATGTATCTTCCTACATGATTTTTTTTAAGTTTGATAATTTCCTTTAAAAGCAACTATTTCAATTCTGAAATCAAGATAAGACATAGGAATCAAGTTTTAGAAAATCTTTCTTTGGTTGCAACTGCATTTTTAGCAATGATCTCTGCACTAGTCTGTGGTCTGACGGCACGGAGTTTGTGTCATGGGCGGTATAACCTCAGTGAAGCAATAGGAATATATTGGCTCTGAAACGTGTTCTTTCCCTTGCTCATGACCTGGGGACGCTCACAGGTTTCTTTCATCTTGAAATGCTTTGGGTGCATTTGGATGCCTTCCAAATAATGAGCGTGCTAGCTGTGATAAAGAAAGGTTTCTAACTGCAGGAAGGAAATGAACTCGTTTTCAGCCAGAGCAGCACAGCCACTGCAGACAAGGACACACAGGGCTCCACAGCTCTGCTTGTGTGGAAAGATGTGGAAGATGTTCCCCGGGGTGCTGCAGCACTGCTCTGTCCCCTGTGAGTGCATCTCCTCCCAGTGCTGCTGGGTGACCCAGCTCCATCTGCCCTTGCCTTCCTTTCCTTCTGTGTGTGTGTGTATTGGTGGGGGAAACATCACTAGGAAGACGATCAGCTGCGAGTCCAAGCTCTGAAGAAAGCCGTGAGAGAAAGAGAGGAGAAAACACAAAAGGAGATGGAGCTTTTGAGGGCTAAGAAGAAACTCGAAGCCCTGAAAAAGGAACACCAGAAGCTCAGCAGCCAAGTGCAGAAGCACTCCATCCTCAAAAACTACCTGGAGGATGTGGTGAAGATCTCCCCACAGGTGAGTTTGGACATGAGAGACAGATCATGGCCTCAGGGAGGGCTGTATGTGGATGTTAAACCTGGAGGAGATAAGGCAAGTCCAGGGAAATCATGACACTTGGTCAAACCCAGAGACCTCAGGTGGGATGGGAGGAGGTTCCCTGCAAGCCAGGTGAGCCAAGGGGACCAGAGTGAGGGGAGGAAAAGCAGAAAAGGAGATGAAGGCTTGAGAAAACCCAAGAAAAAGTGTTAGAAGGGGGAACAGCACAGAGCTGAGGGGCATGGGGACCCCTTTGTGTCCCTGTTTCACATGACATGGATGGTTTGGGAGAAGGGCCAAGCTGCCCAAGAATGGGAGCCCAGGCAGCTGTCGGGAAAGCTGAGCCCTTCTCAAGGGTGTGCGGGCGTCCCTCCCTGCATCGCTCGCACTCCTGCGGCCCGGCTGCCCCACTCCCATGGCTGGGTGACTTGGCCCTGGCAGCTGCACTTGTGCTTTGTTTCCTATCAGAGCACTGGGGGTGGTTCGACATCTCCCCTTGCTGCTGGCAGTGGCAGCTCTGGGACCGGCACAATGGGGCCATCAAACAGGGAATGTGGCGACGCTCACAAACCAACTGGGGCAGCAGGCTCGCCAAGAGGGGAAATCTTTCAGCTGGGGGAGGTGTTGTCCCTGGTCAGGACAGGGTGCCAAACAGCACGGGACTTGCAGTCATGAGGGGAGGGCAGGGGCATTACTAAACCCAGGATCCTTGTGCTGCAGTTTGAGGACATCCAGGACGTCATTTCCCGCTACAAGCTGCTGGTGAGGACGCGCAAGGACCTGCAGCAGTCCCAAGAGAAGGACAGGGAAATGATGGAGCAAGCCAAGGTGCTCCTGGATCAGTACGAGGCAGAGAAAGCAGCTGAGATCCTGCAGTGCCAAAATGAGCTGGAGCAGCTCCAACGACGTTTTGCGCAGGGTATCTGGAGGACCCACTGGAATGAGGGGTGCAGGAGCTGGCAGAGAGATGGGGCTGCTCAAGGAGCAGCTGTGGTAGTTCCTGGATCTGCTTCCACCACACCAAGCTGAACCAGCTCCAGCATAGCCCTGGGTGAGGACAGGTTCTTCCTAGCAAAACAAAGGAGTGCGGAAGCCAGGCTCTCCAGCACTGAAGCAGCATCTTTGCTGGGACATATCACCATGCTGTGTGTCTCTCCTTCTCCTCCCCTCCTCAGACTGCTCGCTGGGCCGACATGCAGAACAGGAATGCCAAGAATGCCCTGATGCTGACGACGATGAAGATGGCCGTCCACAACCTGTTCCAGTGCGTCAGGGGGTACCTCTGGCAGGTCACTCCCCTTCGACCTCTTGTGGGGATCAAACCCACAAAACCTGGCTCACAACGTGGGGCTCAAACCCACGACACAGAGTTCTTCACTCGCTTTGTCCCTTCAGTGGCCAAGCCCCTTGCGGGGTGTTGGAACCGCACTTAGAAGGACTCCACGCTCCCTTCGCAACCAGGTTGCGTCTCAGCCAACACCAGTCACACAGTCACACTGCCCGACCCGGCGGTACTTACAGTCCGCTTTTCCCGTCGGGACCGTCGTGCACTCTGGATTACGGGTAAACTGCAGTATTCAGGGGGAGTGAGCTCCTTTCTTTTGCTTCTGCTTTAATTTTGAATAACGTTGGTAGCTCTCCGCACACCCGAGTGCGAGGGCCCCTGTTAAAGTGGGGCGCCTCCCTTGAACCTGAGGTAACACAGAGCCATCCAAGGTTGTCACGTCGGGGTCACCAATTGAAATAAATAGCTTACACTTTTTCTATGGATAAACAACGTTTAATCCAATTCCTTAGTTGTATTCCTTAAACACGTGTTTGTTAGAGCATAAGCAAAACAGCGCTGGGTGCGTGGGGGATTCGCTCTGCCCAACACATACACCTTTTAACAATGGGAAGTGTGCTTAAATACAGTAAGGTGTTACATATTCATAATGACCCCAGAAACGCCTCTACATGTTCATAACCTTTCCCCGCTTCTTATTAAAACGAGTCTCAGATAACCATTTCCATAGTCTGCTCGTTGACCCTCCCCAGTTACGCCTGCGCAGTGCCATGAAGATTGGAGAGCCCCGGAGTCAAAGATGAGTCCTCATGGAGGGATGATCAATGCTCGTTTTATTACAATTCTGATTCTATTCTATAGGGTTAATCCAAGGTTCACGTGGGATATGACACAAGGTAATTAGTTACAACGTAATGTTCACCCGTTACAGCAATAGCAATTCTTTGTTCTACAAGACAGCATACCTTTGTTCTACATCCTCTTTTCGTGTTTTACTTAATAAGTTTCTTTCTATTGATTACCCAAGGACAAATCCTTGCTGTCCGACACGTACGCTGGGTTGTGCAAGTGGGACTGGAAAAGTACCGAGTGCCCTGTTTCTTCAAGCATATTCTCTACAGTGTCACTTGGTGATTTTGAGGAGGGGTCTTTGGATGAAGGCTCCTTCAGCTTCGTCACAGTGAACTTTTTACCTGTGGCTCATTATGATGAACTGGCTGGAACCCAAGCTGCCAAGTCGACTGAAATCAGACTGGCGCCCCCTTTTGCTGTAAATCTCGGCTGTCTTGTCTCCTGAAGGTTACAGCTGTCTTCCCAAACCCTGTCTTCCCAAACCCTGCACCCCAAACCCTGCACCCCCAAATTCGGCCCTACCAAACTCTGCACCCCTAAACCCTACAACTGAAACCTTGCACCCCCTAATCCTGCCCTCCCTACCTTCCTGAACCCCGAAACCTGCACCCCAAATCCTGCATTCCCAAATCCTTCCTATACCCTACACCCCTAAACCTGCCCCCAAACCCTGTACCCCAAAGAATTCCCTCCCAAACCTTGCACCTCCAAATCCTGCACCTCAAAGGCCTGGAAACCCAAGCCCTTCAACCCCATCCCTGCAACACCAAATCCTGTACCCCAAACCAGCACCCCAGAATCCTGCACCCCAAATCCTGCCTACCAAACCTTTCACTGCAAACCCCTGCACCCCAAGATTGTGCTGCCCTAAACACTGAACCCCCAAATCCTGCAGCCCCAGATCCTTGCCTCCCAAGACTCTGCACCCCCACATCCTGCACCCAAATCTCTCACCCCCACCACCCTGCACTCCCAACCCCTGCACCCTAAAACTCCACACCTCCAAATCCTGAACCCTGAAACCCCACACCCCCAAATCCTGTGCCCCAGTCCTGTGCACCCCACACTCTGCAACCTTAAATTTCCCCCCAAGCCCCTGCACCCCAAACACTGCACTCTGAGACCTGACTTCTAAACCCTGCACCCCCAAACAGTGCACCCCCAAATCCTGAAGCCCCAGATCCTTCCCTCCCATACCCTGCAGCCCCAAATCCTGAACCCCCAGATCCTGAATTCCAGGATCTTGCACCCCCAGACCCTGCACCCCCAAATCTTGCACCTCTAAGCCTCCACCCCTTAACACTGCACCCCCAAATCTTTCACCCCAAAACCTCAACCCAGAACCCTGTACCCCAAAACCCTACACCTCCAAATCCTGAACCCTTAAACCCTGCACCCCCAGATCCTCACCCCAAATGAATGAACCCCCAAAACCTGCACCCCCAGATCCTGCTGCCCCATACCCAGCACCCCAAACTCTGCACCCAGAAATCCTGCACTCTCCTAACCCTGAACCTCAAACAATTCCCTCGACCCTGCACCCCCAAAACCTGTAACCCAAATCGCTGCACCCCCAGATCCTGTCCCCAAACTCTGCACTGCCAGATCCTGCCCCCCTAAACCCTTAAAGCCCAAATATTGCACCCTCAGATCCTTCCTCATCACCCTGCACCCCCAAATTCCCCACCGAAAACCTGCACCCCCAGATCCTGCACCACCAAGTTCTGTGCCCTGAAACCCTGCACTGAAAATCCTGCCCCCTAACTCTGCACCCCCGAATCCTGCACCCCCAAATCCTGCATCCCTAAACCCTACACCCCCAAATCCTTCAACCCCCAAAGCCAATGCACTGCCAAACCCTGGACCCCCAGATACTGCACCCCAGAACCCTGCACGTTGAAATCCTGCACCCCCAAACCCTGCAGCCCAGAACCCTGTACCCGATATCCTGCCGCCCCACAACTTGCACCCCCCAAACCTGCAACCCCAAATACTGCACCCCAAATCCTGCATCTTGAAACCCTGCACCCCTAAATCCTTCCTCCCAAGCCATGATTCCCCAAAACCTGTAATACCAAATCCTGCACCCCTAAATTCAGCCCTACCATACTTTGCACCCCTGTAATTCAGCCCTACCATACTTTGTACCCCTAAACCCTGAAAACTTACACCCCCTGATCCTGCCCTCCCAAATCCTGAGCCCTGCACCCCCAAAGCCTGCATTCCCAAACGCAGCAACCCCAGGTCCTGAACACCCAAACACTGCACCCCCAAATTAGGCAGCCCCAAACCCAGCACCCCAAAATCCTCCATTCACAAACTCTGCATCCCCCAAACCTGGACCCCCACATGTGCACCCCCAAAACCATGCCCCCCTGAAACGCTGCACTTCAAAACCCTGCACCCCTAAATCCTTCCCCCAAAACCCTGCCCCCCCAAACCCTACACCCCAAGGTCCTTCCCCCACCTCCTGGAACCCCAAACCCTGCACCCCAAAGAATTCCCTCCCAAACCTTGCACCTCCAAATCCTGCACCTCAAAGGCCTGGAAACCCAAGCCCTTCAACCCCATCCCTGCAACACCAAATCCTGTACCCCAAACCCAGCACCCCAGAATCCTGCACCCCAAATCCTGCCTACCAAACCTTTCACTGCAAACCCCTGCACCCCAAGATTGTGCTGCCCTAAACACTGAACCCCCAAATCCTGCAGCCCCAGATCCTTGCCTCCCAAAACTCTGCACCCCCACATCCTGCACCCCAAATCTCTCACCCCCAAATCCTCCCCCCACCACCCTGCAGCCTCAAATCCTTCACCCCCATCCCCTGCACCCCAAAACTCCACACCTCCAAATCTTGAACCCTGAAACCCCGCACCCCCAAATCCTGTGCCCCAGTCCTGTGCACCCCACACTCTGCAACCTTAAATTTCCCCCCAAGCCCCTGCACCCCAAACGCTGCACTCTTAGACCTGACTTCTAAACCCTGCACCCCCAAACAGTGCACCCCCAAATCCTGCACCCCTAATCCTCCACCCTTTTAACACTGCACCCCCAAAACCTGCACCACCAAATCTTTCACCCCCAAAACCTCCCTCCTCCAAACCCTGCACTTCAAAATGCTGCACCCCCAAATCCTTCTCCCCAACATCCTGCACCCCCAGATCCTGACCCCAAAACCCTGCACCCCAAATCCTGTACCCCAAAGCCCTGCACTCTCAAATCATACATGCCCAGAACGTGCACCCTAATCTGTGCACCCCAAAATCCTAAACCCCTTAACCCTGCACCCCCAAATCCTCCAGACCCATGTGCCGAACCCAGCACCCCAAAATCTACCCCCCAAAACCTACATCCCCAAATCCTGCACCCCCAGGTCCTGAACAGCCAAAATCTGCACCCCCAATTCTGCCTCCCCAAGACCTGCACCCCCAATTCTGCCTCCCCAAGACCTTCACCGCCAGTCCCTGCTCCACTAAATCCTACACCCCAAACCCTGCACCCCCAACCTCCTGGACCCCAAATCCTGCCCCCACAAGTTGCACCCCAAAACCCTGCTACCCCACATCTTGTACCCCCAGATCCTTCCCCCAACACCCTGCAATCCCAAACCCTGCACCCCCAATTCTGGCGCTAAACCCTGCACCCCCAGAACCCTGCACCACTGAACCTTGCACCCTGAAACCCTGCTCCCCCAATCCCCCCCCCCAAAACTCTGCACCCCAAAACCCTATACCCAAAACCCTGCACCCCACAAGTTGCACCCCATATCCCTGCACCCCCAAATCCCTGCACCCCCAAATCCTCCAACCCTCAGGTCCTGCACCCCCAGGTGCTGAACACCTGAACCCCTCACCCCAGACCCCTCACCCCAAAGCCCTGCACCCCCAAATCCTGCCTCTAAACGCTGAACTACAAGGTTCTGTACCCCAACAGCCTGCTCACCCAGATCCTGCACCCCAGAACCCTGCACCCCCATATTCTGATCCCTACAGCCTGCACCCCCAGCTCCTGCACCCCCAAAACCTGTACCCCTAAATCCTGCACCCTTCAACCCTGCAGCCCACAACGCTGCACCCCCAACCTCTGCAGCCCCAGTTCCTTAACGCGTGAAACCTGCACCCCCAAGTCCTGCACCTCAAAACCTTACACCCGGAATCCTGCCCCCCAAACCATGCACCCCAAAATCAAGGCCCCTCAAACTTGCACTCAAAAGTCCGCACCAAGAAACCCTCCCCGCCCAGTTCCTAAAGACATGGAACCTGCACCCCCAAATCCCGCACCCCAAAACCCTGCAGCCCAGTACCCCAGACCACCAAATCTTGCACCTCCAAATCCTGCCCCCTTTAGCCCTGCACTTCAAACCCTGCACCCCAAATCCTGCAACCAGCCCTTGTACCCCTAAATCCTTGACCTCCACATCCCGAATCTCCAAACGCAGCAACCCCAAAACCCTACACCCCCAATCCCTGCACCCCCAAATCATTGTCCTTCAAATCCCACACCCAACGCTCGTACACCCCAAGATCTTGCACCCCCACACACTGCACCCCAAATCCTGCATCCCCAAATCCTCCAGCCCCATGTCCCAAACCCCCAAACCCTGCACCCTCAAGTCTTGCACCCCCAAACCATTCTCCCCGAAATCCTGCAACCCCAAACCCCACACCTCCTGCACCCCAAAATTCGACACCTCCAATTCTAAACCCTTAAACCCTGCATCTCGCAAATCCTTCCCCCCAAAACAGTGCCCCCCAAACCCTGCACCCCAGATCCTGCAGCCCCTAACTCTGCACCCCAAACGCTGCACCCTCAGATCCTGCGTCCCCCAACCCTGCACCCCAAATCCTTTACCGCAAAATTCCCCAAACCTGCAAACCCAAATTCTGCACCCCCAGTTCCTAAACATGCGAACCCTGCACCCCCAAACATTCAGCCCAAAGCCCTGCACCCCCAAATCCTGCCGTACACAACCCTTCCCCCCAAACCTCTTCAACCCAAGGTACTGAAACCCTAAGCCCTGCACCCCAAACCTACATCCCCAAATCCTGCACCCCCAGGTCCTGAACACCCAAAATCTGCACCCCCAAATCCCTGAACTCTAAAAACCTGAACCCCCAATTCTGCCTCCCCAAGACCTGCACCCCCAAACCCTACACCACTAAACCCTGCACCCCCAAACCCTGTACCCCAAATCCTGACCCCCACAAGTTGCACCCTGGGGACAATGAGGGGTGCCCAGGATGTGAGAATGAGTCCTGAGGACAAGGGGAGCCTGACAGGGCCCGAGCAAACCCGACAGGGCCTGACGGAGCCTGACAGGGCCCGAGCAAACCCGACAGGGCCCGAGCGAATCTGACAGGGCCCGACGGAGCCCGACAGGGCCTGAGCAAACCCGACAGGGCCTGACAAGGCCCGACAGGGCCTGAGCAAACCCGACAGGACCCGACAAAGCCTGACAGGGTCCGATGGAGCCCGACAGGGCCCGAGCAAACCCGACAGGGCTCGATGGAGCCCGACAGGGCCCGAGGAAACCCGACAGGGCGCGACAGAGCCTGACAGGGCCCGAGGAAACCCGACAGGGCTCGACGGAGCCCGACAGGGCCTGAGGAAACCAGACAGGGCCCGACGGAGCCCGACAGGGCCCTAGCAAACCCGACAGGGCCTGAGCAAACCCGACAGGGCCCGACGGAGCCCGACAGGGCCTGAGGAAACCAGACAGGGCCCGACGGAGCCCGACAGGGCCCTAGCAAACCCGACAGGGCTTGACAAAGCCTGACAGGGCCCGAGCAAACCCGACAGGGCCCGAGCAAACCCGACAGGGCCCGACGGAGCCCGACAGGGCCCGAGCAAACCCGAAAGGGCCCGACGGAGCCTGACAGGGCTCGATGGAGCCCGACAGGGCCCGAGGAAACCCGACAGAGCCCGACGGAGCTCGATAGGGCCCGAGCGAACCCGACAGGGCCTGACGAAGCCCGACAGGGCCCGAGCAAACCCGCAAGGGCCCGACGAAGCCTGACAGGGCTCGATGGAGCCCGACAGGGCCCGGGCAAACCCGACAGGACCTGACAAAGCCTGACAGGGCCCGATGGAGCCCGACAGGGCCCGAGCAAACCTGACAGGACCTGACAAAGCCTGACAGGGCCCGATGGAGCCCGACAGGACCTGAGCAAACCCGAAAGAGACCGACGGAGCCTGACAGGGCTCGATAGAGTCCGACAGGGCCCGAGGAAACCCGACAGGGCCCGACGGAACCCGAGAGGGCCCGAGGAAATCCGACAGGGCCCGAGGGAGCCTGACAGGGCCCGAGCAAACCCGACAGGGCCCGACAGAGCCCGACAGGACCCGAGCAAACCCAACAGGGCCCGAGCAAACCCGACAGGGTTCGACAAAGCCTGACAGGGCTCGATGGAGCCCGACAGGGCCCGAGGAAACCCGACAGGGCCCGACGGAGCCTGACAGGGCCCGAGCAAACCCGACAGGGCCCGAGCAAACCTGACAGGGCTCGACGGAGCCTGACAGGGCCCGAGCAAACCCGACAGGGCCCGAGCAAACCTGACAGGGCGCGAAGGAGTCCGACAGGGCCCGAGCAAACCCGACAGGGCCCAACGGATCCCGACAGGGCCTGAGCAAACCTGACAGGGCCCGACGGAGCCTGACAGGGCCCGAGCAAACCCGACAGGGCCCGAGCGAATCTGACAGGGCCCGACGGAGCCCGACAGGGCCCGAGCAAACCCGACAGGGCCTGACAAGGCCCGACAGGGCCTGAGCAAACCCGACAGGACCCGACAAAGCCTGACAGGGTCCGATGGAGCCCGAAAGGGCCCGAGCAAACCCGACAGGGCTCGATGGAGCCCGACAGGGCCCGAGGAAACCCGACAGGACGCGACGGAGCCTGACAGGGCCCGAGCAAACCCGACAGGGATCGACGGAGTCCGACAGGGCCTGAGGAAACCAGACAGGGCCCGACGGAGCCCGACAGGGCCCTAGCAAACCCGACAGGGCTTGACAAAGCCTGACAGGGCCCGAGCAAACCCGACAGGGCGCGAGCAAACCCGACAGGGCCCGACGGAGCCCGACAGGGCCCAAGCAAATCCGAAAGGGCCCGACGGAGCCTGACAGGGCTCGATGGAGCCCGACAGGGCCCGAGGAAACCCGACAGGGCCCGACGGAGTCCGATAGGGCCCGAGCGAACCCGACTGGGCCTGACGGAGCCCGACAGGGCCCGAGCAAACCCGCAAGGGCCCGACGAAGCCTGACAGGGCTCGATGAAGCCCGACAGGGCCCGGGCAAACCCGCCAGGGCACGCTGGAGCCCGACAGAGCCCGAGCAAACCCGACAGGGCGCGACGGAGCCCGACAGGGCACGAGCATACCCGACAGGGCCTGACGGAGCCTGACAGGGCCCGAGCAAACCCGACAGGGCCCGAGCGAACCTGACTGGGCTTGACAAAGCCCGACAGGACGCGGGCAAACCCGACAGGGCCCGAGCAAACCTGACAGAACCCAACAAAGCCTGACAGGGTCCGATGGAGCCTGACAGGGCCCGAGCAAACCCGACAGGGCCCGAGCAAACCTGACAGGGCTCGATGGAGCCCGACAGGGCCCGAGGAAACCCGACAGGGCGCGACGGAGCCTGACAGGGCCCGAGCAAACCCGACAGGGCTCGACGGAGCCCGACAGAGCCCGAGCAAACCCGACAGGGTCCTACGAAGCCCAACAGGGCTTCAGCAAACCCGACAGGGCCCGAGCAAACCCGACAGGGTCCGACGGAGCCCGACAGGGCCCGAGGAAACCAGACAGGGCCCGACGGAGCCCAACAGGGCCCTAGCAAACCCGACAGGGCCCGAGCAAACCCGCCAGGGCCTGACGGAGCCTGACAGGGCCCGAGCAAACCCGCCAGGGCTCGACGGAGCCTGACAGGGCCTGAGCAAACCCGACAGGGCCCGAGCAAACCTGACAGGGCCCGACGGAGCCCAACAGGGCCCGAGCAAACCCGACAGGGACCGACGGAGCCCGACAGGGCCCGAGCAAACCTGACAGGGCCCGACGGAGCCCGACAGGGCCTGAGCAAACCTGACAGGGCCTGACGGAGCCCGACAGGGGTCGAGCAAACCCGATAGGGCCTGACGGAGCCTGACAGGGCCCGAGCAAACCTGACAGGGCCCGAGAGAACCTGACAAGGCCCGACGGAGCCCGACAGGGCCCGAGCAAACCTGACAGGGCCCGACGGAGCCCGACAGGGCCCGAGCAAACCTGACAGGGCCCGACGGAGCCCTACAGGGCCCGAGCAAACCTGAAAGGGGTCGACGGCGCCTGACAGGGCCTGAGCAAACCCAACAGGGCGCGAGCATACCTGACAGGGGTCGACGGAGCCTGACAGGGCCTGAGCAAACCCGACAGGACCCGACAAAGCCTGACAGGGTTCGATGGAGCCCGACAGGGCCCGAGCAAACCGGACAGGGCCCGACGGAGCCCGACACGGCCCTAGCAAACCCGACAGGGTCCGACGAAGCCTGACAGGGCTTCAGCGAACCCGACAGGGCCCGAGCAAACCCGACAGGGCCTGACAAAGCCTGACAGGGCCCGAGCAAACCCGACAGGGCCAGAGCAAACCTGACAGGGCTTGTCGGAGCCTGACAGGGCCTGAGTAAAACCGAAAGGTCCCGAACAAACCCGACAAAGCTCGACGGAGCCCGACAGGGCCCGAGCAATCCCGACAGGGCCCGACAAGGCCCGACAGGGCCCGAGCAAACCCGACAGGGCCCGACAAAGCCTGACAGGGCCCACGGAGCCCGACAGGGCCCGAGCAAACCCGACAAAGCCTCACAGAGCCTGACAGGGCTCGACGGAGCCCGACAGGGCCCGAGGAAACCCGACAGGGCTAGACGGAGCCCGACAGGGCCCGAGCAAACCCGACAGGGCCCGACGGAGCCCGACAGGGCCCCAGCAAACCCGACAGGGCCCGAGCAAACCCGACAGGGCCTGACGGAGCCTGACAGGGCGTGAGCAAACCCGACAGGGCTCGACAGAGCCTGACAGGGCCTGAGCAAACCCGACAGGGCCCGAGCAAACCTGATAGGGCCCGACGGAGCCCGACAGGGCCCGAGCAAACCCGACATGGCTCAACGGAGCCCGACAGGGCCCGAGCAAACCTGACAGGGGTCGACGGAGCCTGACAGGGCCTGAGCAAACCCGACAGTGCCCGAGCAAACCCGACAGGGCCCAATGGAGACCGACAGAGCCCGAGCAAACCCGACAGGGCCCGACAAGGCCCGACAGGGCCAGAACAAACCTGACAGGACCTGACAAAGCCTGACAGGGCCCGACGGAGCCCGACAGGGCCCGAGCAAACCCAAAAAGGCCCGACGGAGCCTGACAGGGCTCGATGGAACCCGACAGGGCCCGAGGAAACCCGACATGGCTCGACGGAGCCCGACAGGGCCCGAGCAAACCCGAAAGGGCCCGACGGAGCCTGACAGGGCTCGATGGAGCCCGACAAGGCCCGAGGAAACCCGAGAGGGCCCGACGGAGCCCGACAGGGCCCAAGCAAACCCGACAGGGCCTGAGCAAACCCGACAGTGCCTGAGCAAACCCGACAGGGCCCGAGCAAACCCGACAGGGCCCGATGGAGCCTGACAGGGCTCGATAGAGACCGACAGAGCCCGAGGAAACCCGACAGGGCCCGACGGAGCCCGATAGGGCCCGAGCAAACCCGACAGGGCCTGACGGAGCCCGACAGGGCCCGAGCAAAGCCTGATAGGGTCCGACGGAGCCTGACAGGGCTCGATGGAGCCCGACAGGGCCCGAGGAAGCCCGACAGGGCCCGAGCAAACCCGACAGGGCCCAAGCAAACCCGACAGGGCCTGAGCAAACCCGACAGTGCCTGAGCAAACCCGACAGGGCCCGAGCAAACCCGACAGGGCCCGACGGAGCCTGACAGGGCTCGATGGAGACCGACAGAGCCCGAGGAAACCCGACAGGGCCCGACGGAGCTCGATAGGGCCCGAGCAAACCCGACAGGGCCTGACGGAGCCTGACAGGGCTCGATGGAGACCGACAGAGCCCGAGGAAACCCGACAGGGCCCGACGGAGCCCGATAGGGCCCGAGCAAACCCGACAGGGCCTGACGGAGCCCGACAGGGCCCGAGCAAACCCGAAAGGGCCCGACGAAGCCTGACAGGGCTCGATGGAGCCTGACAGGGCCCGAGGAAACCCGACAGGGCCCGACGGAGCCCGATAGGGCCCGAGCAAACCCGACAGGGCCTGAGCAAGTCCGACAGGGCCTGACGGAGCCCGACAGGGCCCGAGGAAACCCGACAGGGCCCCACGGAGCCCGATAGGGCCCGAGCAAACCCGACAGGGCCTAACGGAGCCTGACAGGGCCCGGGCAAACCCGACAGGGCATGCTAGAGCCCGAGCAAACCCAACAGGGCCCGACAAGGACCGACAGGGCCCGAGCAAACCCGCCAGGGCTCGACGGAGCCTGACAGGGCCCGAGCAAACCCGACACGGCCCGAGGAAACCTGACAGGGCTCGAAGGAGCCCGACAGGGCCCGAGGAAACCAGACAGGGCCCGACAGAGCCTGACAGGGCCCGAGCAAACCCGACATGGCCCGAGCAAACCTGACAGGGTTCGACAAAGCCTGACAGGGCTCGATGGAGCCTGACAGGGCCCAAGGAAACCCGACAGGGCCCGACGGAGCCTGACAGGGCCCGAGCAAACCCGACAGGGCTCGACGGAGCCTGACAGGGCCTGAGCAAAGCCGAAAGGGCCCGAGCAAACCTGACAGGGCACGAAGGAGCCCGACAGGGCCCGAGCAAACCCGACAGGGCCCAACGGATCCCGACAGGGCGCAAGCAAAGCTGACAGGGCCCGACGGAGCCCGACAGGGCACGAGAAAACCCGACAGGGTCTGACGGAGCCTGACAGGGCCCGAGCAAACCCGACAGGGCCCGAGCGAATCTGACAGGGCCCGACGGAGCCCGACAGGACAGGGCAAACCCGACAGGGCCCGAGCAAACCCGACAGGGCCTGACAAGGCCCGACAGGGCCTGAGCAAACCCGACAGGACCTGACAAAGCCTGACAGGGCCCGACGGAGCCCGACAGGGCACGAGCAAACCCGACAGGGCCTGACGGAGCCTGACAGGGCCCGAGCAAACCCGACAGGGCCCGAGCGAATCTGACAGGGCCCGACGGAGCCAGACAAGACGCGGGCAAACCCGACAGGGCCCGAGCAAACTCGACAGGGCCTGACAAGGCCCGACAGGGCCTGAGCAAACCCGACAGGGCCCGAGCATACCTGACAGGGTCCGATGGAGCCCGACAGGGCCCGAGCAAACCTGACAGGGCTCGATGGAGCCCGACAGGGCCCGAGGAAACCCGACAGGGCGCGACGGAGCCTGACAGGGCCCGAGCAAACCCGACAGGGCTCGACAATGCCCGACAGGGCCCGAGCAAACCCGACAGGGTCCGTCGAAGCCTGACAGGGCTTCAGCAAACCCGACACGGCCTGAGCAAACCCGACAGGGCCCGACGGAGCCCGACAGGGCCTGAGGAAACCAGACAGGGCCCGACGGAGCCCGACAGGGCCCTAGCAAACCCGACAGGGCCCGAGCAAACCCGACAGGGCTTGACGGAGCCTGACAGGGCGTGAGCAAACCCGACAGGGCTCGACAGAGCCTGACAGGGCCTGAGCAAACCCGACAGGGCCCGAGCAAACCTGATAGGGCCCGACGGAGCCCGACAGGGCCCGAGCAAACCCGACATGGCTCAACGGAGCCCGACAGGGCCCGAGCAAACCTGACAGGGGTCGACGGAGCCTGACAGGGCCTGAGCAAACCCGACAGTGCCCGAGCAAACCCGACAGGGCCCAACGGAGACCGACAGAGCCCGAGCAAACCCGACAGGGCCCGACAAGGCCCGACAGGGCCAGAACAAACCTGACAGGACCTGACAAAGCCTGACAGGGCCCGACGGAGCCCGACAGGGCCCGAGCAAACCCAAAAAGGCCCGACGGAGCCTGACAGAGCTCGATGGAACCCGACAGGGCCCGAGGAAACCCGACATGGCTCGACGGAGCCCGACAGGGCCCGAGCAAACCCGAAAGGGCCCGACGGAGCCTGACAGGGCTCGATGGAGACCGACAGAGCCCGAGGAAACCCGACAGGGCCCCACGGAGCTCGATAGGGCCCGAGCAAACCCGACAGGGCCTGACGGAGCCTGACAGGGCTCGATGGAGACCGACAGAGCCCGAGGAAACCCGACAGGGCCCGACGGAGCCCGATAGGGCCCGAGCAAACCCGACAGGGCCTGACGGAGCCCGACAGGGCCCGAGCAAACCCGAAAGGGCCCGACGAAGCCTGACAGGGCTCGACGGAGCCTGACAGGGCCCGAGGAAACCCGACAGGGCCCGACGGAGCCCGATAGGGCCCGAGCAAACCCGACAGGGCCTAACGGAGCCTGACAGGGCCCGGGCAAACCCGACAGGGCATGCTAGAGCCCGAGCAAACCCAACAGGGCCCGACAAGGACCGACAGGGCCCGAGCAAACCCGCCAGGGCTCGACGGAGCCTGACAGGGCCCGAGCAAACCCGACACGGCCCGAGGAAACCTGACAGGGCTCGAAGGAGCCCGACAGGGCCCGAGGAAACCAGACAGGGCCCGACAGAGCCTGACAGGGCCCGAGCAAACCCGACATGGCCCGAGCAAACCTGACAGGGTTCGACAAAGCCTGACAGGGCTCGATGGAGCCTGACAGGGCCCAAGGAAACCCGACAGGGCCCGACGGAGTCTGACAGGGCCCGAGCAAACCCGACAGGGCTCGACGGAGCCTGACAGGGCCTGAGCAAAGCCGAAAGGGCCCGAGCAAACCTGACAGGGCACGAAGGAGCCCGACAGGGCCCGAGCAAACCCGACAGGGCCCAACGGATCCCGACAGGGCGCAAGCAAAGCTGACAGGGCCCGACGGAGCCCGACAGGGCACGAGAAAACCCGACAGGGTCTGACGGAGCCTGACAGGGCCCGAGCAAACCCGACAGGGCCCGAGCGAATCTGACAGGGCCCGACGGAGCCCGACAGGACAGGGCAAACCCGACAGGGCCCGAGCAAACCCGACAGGGCCTGACAAGGCCCGACAGGGCCTGAGCAAACCCGACAGGACCTGACAAAGCCTGACAGGGCCCGACGGAGCCCGACAGGGCACGAGCAAACCCGACAGGGCCTGACGGAGCCTGACAGGGCCCGAGCAAACCCGACAGGGCCCGAGCGAATCTGACAGGGCCCGACGGAGCCAGACAAGACGCGGGCAAACCCGACAGGGCCCGAGCAAACTCGACAGGGCCTGACAAGGCCCGACAGGGCCTGAGCAAACCCGACAGGGCCCGAGCATACCTGACAGGGTCCGATGGAGCCCGACAGGGCCCGAGCAAACCTGACAGGGCTCGATGGAGCCCGACAGGGCCCGAGGAAACCCGACAGGGCGCGACGGAGCCTGACAGGGCCCGAGCAAACCCGACAGGGCTCGACAATGCCCGACAGGGCCCGAGCAAACCCGACAGGGTCCGTCGAAGCCTGACAGGGCTTCAGCAAACCCGACACGGCCTGAGCAAACCCGACAGGGCCCGACGGAGCCCGACAGGGCCTGAGGAAACCAGACAGGGCCCGACGGAGCCCGACAGGGCCCTAGCAAACCCGACAGGGCCCGAGCAAACCCGACAGGGCTTGACGGAGCCTGACAGGGCGTGAGCAAACCCGACAGGGCTCGACAGAGCCTGACAGGGCCTGAGCAAACCCGACAGGGCCCGAGCAAACCTGATAGGGCCCGACGGAGCCCGACAGGGCCCGAGCAAACCCGACATGGCTCAACGGAGCCCGACAGGGCCCGAGCAAACCTGACAGGGGTCGACGGAGCCTGACAGGGCCTGAGCAAACCCGACAGTGCCCGAGCAAACCCGACAGGGCCCAACGGAGACCGACAGAGCCCGAGCAAACCCGACAGGGCCCGACAAGGCCCGACAGGGCCAGAACAAACCTGACAGGACCTGACAAAGCCTGACAGGGCCCGACGGAGCCCGACAGGGCCCGAGCAAACCCAAAAAGGCCCGACGGAGCCTGACAGAGCTCGATGGAACCCGACAGGGCCCGAGGAAACCCGACATGGCTCGACGGAGCCCGACAGGGCCCGAGCAAACCCGAAAGGGCCCGACGGAGCCTGACAGGGCTCGATGGAGACCGACAGAGCCCGAGGAAACCCGACAGGGCCCCACGGAGCTCGATAGGGCCCGAGCAAACCCGACAGGGCCTGACGGAGCCTGACAGGGCTCGATGGAGACCGACAGAGCCCGAGGAAACCCGACAGGGCCCGACGGAGCCCGATAGGGCCCGAGCAAACCCGACAGGGCCTGACGGAGCCCGACAGGGCCCGAGCAAACCCGAAAGGGCCCGACGAAGCCTGACAGGGCTCGACGGAGCCTGACAGGGCCCGAGGAAACCCGACAGGGCCCGACGGAGCCCGATAGGGCCCGAGCAAACCCGACAGGGCCTAACGGAGCCTGACAGGGCCCGGGCAAACCCGACAGGGCATGCTAGAGCCCGAGCAAACCCAACAGGGCCCGACAAGGACCGACAGGGCCCGAGCAAACCCGCCAGGGCTCGACGGAGCCTGACAGGGCCCGAGCAAACCCGACACGGCCCGAGGAAACCTGACAGGGCTCGAAGGAGCCCGACAGGGCCCGAGGAAACCAGACAGGGCCCGACAAGGCCCGACAGGGCCAGAACAAACCTGACAGGACCCGACAAAGCCTGACAGGGCCCAACGGAGCCCGACAGGGCCCGAGCAAACCCAAAAAGGCCCGACGGAGCCTGACAGGGCTCGATGGAACCCGACAGGGCCCGAGGAAACCCGACATGGCTCGACGGAGCCCGACAGGGCCCGAGCAAACCCGAAAGGGCCCGACGGAGCCTGACAGGGCTCGATGGAGCCCGACAGGGCCCAGGGAAACCCGACAGGGCCCGACGGAGCCCGACAGGGCCCAAGCAAACCCGACAGGGCCTGAGCAAACCCGACAGTGCCTGAGCAAACCCGACAGGGCCCGAGCAAACCCGACAGGGCCCGACAGAGCCTGACAGGGCTCGATGGAGACCGACAGAGCCCGAGGAAACCCGACAGGGCCCGACGGAGCCCGATAGGGCCCGAGCAAACCCGACAGGGCCTGACGGAGCCCGACAGGGCCCGAGCAAAGCCTGATAGGGTCCGACGGAGCCTGACAGGGCTCGATGGAGCCCGACAGGGCCCGAGGAAGCCAGACAGGGCCCGAGCAAACCCGACAGGGCCCAAGGAAACCCGACAGGGCCTGAGCAAACCCGACAGTGCCTGAGCAAACCCGACAGGGCCCGAGCAAACCCGACAGGGCCCGACGGAGCCTGACAGGGCTCGATGGAGACCGACAGAGCCCGAGGAAACCCGACAGGGCCCGACGGAGCTCGATAGGGCCCGAGCAAACCCGACAGGGCCTGACGGAGCCTGACAGGGCTCGATGGAGACCGACAGAGCCCGAGGAAACCCGACAGGGCCCGACGGAGCCCGATAGGGCCCGAGCAAACCCGACAGGGCCTGACGGAGCCCGACAGGGCCCTAGCAAACCCGAAAGGGCCCGACGAAGCCTGACAGGGCTCGATGGAGCCTGACAGGGCCCGAGGAAACCCGACAGGGCCCGACGGAGCCCGATAGGGCCCGAGCAAACCCGACAGGGCCTGAGCAAGTCCGACAGGGCCTGACGGAGCCCGACAGGGCCCGAGGAAAACCGAAAGGGCCCGACGGAGCCTGACAGGGCTCGATGGAGCCCGACAGGGCCCGAGGAAACCCGACAGGGCCCCACGGAGCCCGATAGGGCCCGAGCAAACCCGACAGGGCCTAACGGAGCCTGACAGGGCCCGGGCAAACCCGACAGGGCATGCTAGAGCCCGAGAGAGCCGGAGCAAACCCGACAGGGCCCGACAAGGCCCGACAGGGCCCGAGCAAACCCGCCAGGGCTCGACGGAGCCTGACAGGGCTCGATGGAGCCCGACAGGGCCCGAGGAAACCCGACAGGGCCCCACGGAGCCCGATAGGGCCCGAGCAAACCCGACAGGGCCTAACGGAGCCTGACAGGGCCCGGGCAAACCCGACAGGGCATGCTAGAGCCCGACAGAGCCCGAGCAAACCCGACAGGGCCCGACAAGGCCCGACAGGGCCCGAGCAAACCCGCCAGGGCTCGACGGAGCCTGACAGGGCCCGAGGAAACCAGACAGGGCCCGACAGAGCCTGACAGGGCCCGAGCAAACCCGACATGGCCCGAGCAAACCTGACAGGGTTCGACAAAGCCTGACAGGGCTCGATGGAGCCTGACAGGGCCCAAGGAAACCCGACAGGGCCCGACGGAGCCTGACAGGGCCCGAGCAAACCCGACAGGGCTCGACGGAGCCTGACAGGGCCTGAGCAAACCCGACAGGGCCCGAGCAAACCTGACAGGGCACGAAGGAGCCCGACAGGACCCGAGCAAACCCGACAGGGCCCAACGGATCCCGACAGGGCGCAAGCAAAGCTGACAGGGCCCGACGGAGCCCGACAGGGCACGAGAAAACCCGACAGGGCCTGACGGAGCCTGACAGGGCCCGAGCAAACCCGACAGGGCCCGAGCGAATCTGACAGGGCCCGACGGAGCCCGACAGGACAGGGCAAACCCGACAGGGCACGAGCAAACCCGACAGGGCCTGACAAGGCCCGACAGGGCCTGAGCAAACCCGACAGGACCTGACAAAGCCTGACAGGGCCCGACGGAGCCCGACAGGGCACGAGCAAACCCGACAGGGCCTGACGGAGCCTGACAGGGCCCGAGCAAACCTGACAGGGCCCGAGCGAATCTGACAGGGCCCGACGGAGCCAGACAAGACGCGGGCAAACCCGACAGGGCCCGAGCAAACTCGACAGGGCCTGACAAGGCCCGACAGGGCCTGAGCAAACCCGACAGGGCCCGAGCATACCTGACAGGGTCCGATGGAGCCCGACAGGGCCCGAGCAAACCTGACAGGGCTCGATGGAGCCCGACAGGGCCCGAGGAAACCCGACAGGGCGCGACGGAGCCTGACAGGGCCCGAGCAAACCCGACAGGGTCCGACGGAGCCCGACAGGGCCCGAGGAAACCAGACAGGGCCCGACGGAGCCCAACAGGGCCCTAGCAAACCCGACAGGGCCCGAGCAAACCCGACAGGGCCTGACGGAGCCTGACAGGGCCCGAGCAAACCCGCCAGGGCTCGACGGAGCCTGACAGGGCCTGAGCAAACCCGACAGGGCCCGAGCAAACCTGACAGGGCCCGACGGAGCCCAACAGGGCCCGAGCAAACCCGACAGGGACCGACGGAGCCCGACAGGGCCCGAGCAAACCTGACAGGGCCCGACGGAGCCCGACAGGGCCTGAGCAAACCTGACAGGGCCTGACGGAGCCCGACAGGGGTCGAGCAAACCCGATAGGGCCTGACGGAGCCTGACAGGGCCCGAGCAAACCTGACAGGGCCCGAGAGAACCTGACAAGGCCCGACGGAGCCCGACAGGGCCCGAGCAAACCTGACAGGGCCCGACGGAGCCCGACAGGGCCCGAGCAAACCTGACAGGGCCCGACGGAGCCCTACAGGGCCCGAGCAAACCTGAAAGGGGTCGACGGCGCCTGACAGGGCCTGAGCAAACCCAACAGGGCGCGAGCATACCTGACAGGGGTCGACGGAGCCTGACAGGGCCTGAGCAAACCCGACAGGACCCGACAAAGCCTGACAGGGTTCGATGGAGCCCGATAGGGCCCGAGCAAACCCGACAGGGCCTGACGGAGCCTGACAGGGCTCGATGGAGACCGACAGAGCCCGAGGAAACCCGACAGGGCCCGACGGAGCCCGATAGGGCCCGAGCAAACCCGACAGGGCCTGACGGAGCCCGACAGGGCCCTAGCAAACCCGAAAGGGCCCGACGAAGCCTGACAGGGCTCGATGGAGCCTGACAGGGCCCGAGGAAACCCGACAGGGCCCGACGGAGCCCGATAGGGCCCGAGCAAACCCGACAGGGCCTGAGCAAGTCCGACAGGGCCTGACGGAGCCCGACAGGGCCCGAGGAAAACCGAAAGGGCCCGACGGAGCCTGACAGGGCTCGATGGAGCCCGACAGGGCCCGAGGAAACCCGACAGGGCCCCACGGAGCCCGATAGGGCCCGAGCAAACCCGACAGGGCCTAACGGAGCCTGACAGGGCCCGGGCAAACCCGACAGGGCATGCTAGAGCCCGAGAGAGCCGGAGCAAACCCGACAGGGCCCGACAAGGCCCGACAGGGCCCGAGCAAACCCGCCAGGGCTCGACGGAGCCTGACAGGGCTCGATGGAGCCCGACAGGGCCCGAGGAAACCCGACAGGGCCCCACGGAGCCCGATAGGGCCCGAGCAAACCCGACAGGGCCTAACGGAGCCTGACAGGGCCCGGGCAAACCCGACAGGGCATGCTAGAGCCCGACAGAGCCCGAGCAAACCCGACAGGGCCCGACAAGGCCCGACAGGGCCCGAGCAAACCCGCCAGGGCTCGACGGAGCCTGACAGGGCCCGAGGAAACCAGACAGGGCCCGACAGAGCCTGACAGGGCCCGAGCAAACCCGACATGGCCCGAGCAAACCTGACAGGGTTCGACAAAGCCTGACAGGGCTCGATGGAGCCTGACAGGGCCCAAGGAAACCCGACAGGGCCCGACGGAGCCTGACAGGGCCCGAGCAAACCCGACAGGGCTCGACGGAGCCTGACAGGGCCTGAGCAAACCCGACAGGGCCCGAGCAAACCTGACAGGGCACGAAGGAGCCCGACAGGACCCGAGCAAACCCGACAGGGCCCAACGGATCCCGACAGGGCGCAAGCAAAGCTGACAGGGCCCGACGGAGCCCGACAGGGCACGAGAAAACCCGACAGGGCCTGACGGAGCCTGACAGGGCCCGAGCAAACCCGACAGGGCCCGAGCGAATCTGACAGGGCCCGACGGAGCCCGACAGGACAGGGCAAACCCGACAGGGCACGAGCAAACCCGACAGGGCCTGACAAGGCCCGACAGGGCCTGAGCAAACCCGACAGGACCTGACAAAGCCTGACAGGGCCCGACGGAGCCCGACAGGGCACGAGCAAACCCGACAGGGCCTGACGGAGCCTGACAGGGCCCGAGCAAACCTGACAGGGCCCGAGCGAATCTGACAGGGCCCGACGGAGCCAGACAAGACGCGGGCAAACCCGACAGGGCCCGAGCAAACTCGACAGGGCCTGACAAGGCCCGACAGGGCCTGAGCAAACCCGACAGGGCCCGAGCATACCTGACAGGGTCCGATGGAGCCCGACAGGGCCCGAGCAAACCTGACAGGGCTCGATGGAGCCCGACAGGGCCCGAGGAAACCCGACAGGGCGCGACGGAGCCTGACAGGGCCCGAGCAAACCCGACAGGGTCCGACGGAGCCCGACAGGGCCCGAGGAAACCAGACAGGGCCCGACGGAGCCCAACAGGGCCCTAGCAAACCCGACAGGGCCCGAGCAAACCCGACAGGGCCTGACGGAGCCTGACAGGGCCCGAGCAAACCCGCCAGGGCTCGACGGAGCCTGACAGGGCCTGAGCAAACCCGACAGGGCCCGAGCAAACCTGACAGGGCCCGACGGAGCCCAACAGGGCCCGAGCAAACCCGACAGGGACCGACGGAGCCCGACAGGGCCCGAGCAAACCTGACAGGGCCCGACGGAGCCCGACAGGGCCTGAGCAAACCTGACAGGGCCTGACGGAGCCCGACAGGGGTCGAGCAAACCCGATAGGGCCTGACGGAGCCTGACAGGGCCCGAGCAAACCTGACAGGGCCCGAGAGAACCTGACAAGGCCCGACGGAGCCCGACAGGGCCCGAGCAAACCTGACAGGGCCCGACGGAGCCCGACAGGGCCCGAGCAAACCTGACAGGGCCCGACGGAGCCCTACAGGGCCCGAGCAAACCTGAAAGGGGTCGACGGCGCCTGACAGGGCCTGAGCAAACCCAACAGGGCGCGAGCATACCTGACAGGGGTCGACGGAGCCTGACAGGGCCTGAGCAAACCCGACAGGACCCGACAAAGCCTGACAGGGTTCGATGGAGCCCGATAGGGCCCGAGCAAACCCGACAGGGCCTGACGGAGCCCGACAGGGCCCGAGCAAACCCGAAAGGGCCCGACGAAGCCTGACAGGGCTCGATGGAGCCTGACAGGGCCCGAGGAAACCCGACAGGGCCCGACGGAGCCCGATAGGGCCCGAGCAAACCCGACAGGGCCTGAGCAAGTCCGACAGGGCCTGACGGAGCCCGACAGGGCCCGAGGAAACCCGACAGGGCCCCACGGAGCCCGATAGGGCCCGAGCAAACCCGACAGGGCCTAACGGAGCCTGACAGGGCCCGGGCAAACCCGACAGGGCATGCTAGAGCCCGAGCAAACCCAACAGGGCCCGACAAGGACCGACAGGGCCCGAGCAAACCCGCCAGGGCTCGACGGAGCCTGACAGGGCCCGAGCAAACCCGACACGGCCCGAGGAAACCTGACAGGGCTCGAAGGAGCCCGACAGGGCCCGAGGAAACCAGACAGGGCCCGACAGAGCCTGACAGGGCCCGAGCAAACCCGACATGGCCCGAGCAAACCTGACAGGGTTCGACAAAGCCTGACAGGGCTCGATGGAGCCTGACAGGGCCCAAGGAAACCCGACAGGGCCCGACGGAGCCTGACAGGGCCCGAGCAAACCCGACAGGGCTCGACGGAGCCTGACAGGGCCTGAGCAAAGCCGAAAGGGCCCGAGCAAACCCGACAGGGCTCGACGGAGCCTGACAGGGCCTGAGCAAAGCCGAAAGGGCCCGAGCAAACCTGACAGGGCACGAAGGAGCCCGACAGGGCCCGAGCAAACCCGACAGGGCCCAACGGATCCCGACAGGGCGCAAGCAAAGCTGACAGGGCCCGACGGAGCCCGACAGGGCACGAGAAAACCCGACAGGGTCTGACGGAGCCTGACAGGGCCCGAGCAAACCCGACAGGGCCCGAGCGAATCTGACAGGGCCCGACGGAGCCCGACAGGACAGGGCAAACCCGACAGGGCCCGAGCAAACCCGACAGGGCCTGACAAGGCCCGACAGGGCCTGAGCAAACCCGACAGGACCTGACAAAGCCTGACAGGGCCCGACGGAGCCCGACAGGGCACGAGCAAACCCGACAGGGCCTGACGGAGCCTGACAGGGCCCGAGCAAACCCGACAGGGCCCGAGCGAATCTGACAGGGCCCGACGGAGCCAGACAAGACGCGGGCAAACCCGACAGGGCCCGAGCAAACTCGACAGGGCCTGACAAGGCCCGACAGGGCCTGAGCAAACCCGACAGGGCCCGAGCATACCTGACAGGGTCCGATGGAGCCCGACAGGGCCCGAGCAAACCTGACAGGGCTCGATGGAGCCCGACAGGGCCCGAGGAAACCCGACAGGGCGCGACGGAGCCTGACAGGGCCCGAGCAAACCCGACAGGGCTCGACAATGCCCGACAGGGCCCGAGCAAACCCGACAGGGTCCGTCGAAGCCTGACAGGGCTTCAGCAAACCCGACACGGCCTGAGCAAACCCGACAGGGCCCGACGGAGCCCGACAGGGCCTGAGGAAACCAGACAGGGCCCGACGGAGCCCGACAGGGCCCTAGCAAACCCGACAGGGCCCGAGCAAACCCGACAGGGCTTGACGGAGCCTGACAGGGCGTGAGCAAACCCGACAGGGCTCGACAGAGCCTGACAGGGCCTGAGCAAACCCGACAGGGCCCGAGCAAACCTGATAGGGCCCGACGGAGCCCGACAGGGCCCGAGCAAACCCGACATGGCTCAACGGAGCCCGACAGGGCCCGAGCAAACCTGACAGGGGTCGACGGAGCCTGACAGGGCCTGAGCAAACCCGACAGTGCCCGAGCAAACCCGACAGGGCCCAACGGAGACCGACAGAGCCCGAGCAAACCCGACAGGGCCCGACAAGGCCCGACAGGGCCAGAACAAACCTGACAGGACCTGACAAAGCCTGACAGGGCCCGACGGAGCCCGACAGGGCCCGAGCAAACCCAAAAAGGCCCGACGGAGCCTGACAGAGCTCGATGGAACCCGACAGGGCCCGAGGAAACCCGACATGGCTCGACGGAGCCCGACAGGGCCCGAGCAAACCCGAAAGGGCCCGACGGAGCCTGACAGGGCTCGATGGAGACCGACAGAGCCCGAGGAAACCCGACAGGGCCCCACGGAGCTCGATAGGGCCCGAGCAAACCCGACAGGGCCTGACGGAGCCTGACAGGGCTCGATGGAGACCGACAGAGCCCGAGGAAACCCGACAGGGCCCGACGGAGCCCGATAGGGCCCGAGCAAACCCGACAGGGCCTGACGGAGCCCGACAGGGCCCGAGCAAACCCGAAAGGGCCCGACGAAGCCTGACAGGGCTCGACGGAGCCTGACAGGGCCCGAGGAAACCCGACAGGGCCCGACGGAGCCCGATAGGGCCCGAGCAAACCCGACAGGGCCTGAGCAAGTCCGACAGGGCCTGACGGAGCCCGACAGGGCCCGAGGAAACCCGAAAGGGCCCGACGGAGCCTGACAGGGCTCGATGGAGCCCGACAGGGCCCGAGGAAACCCGACAGGGCCCCACGGAGCCCGATAGGGCCCGAGCAAACCCGACAGGGCCTAACGGAGCCTGACAGGGCCCGGGCAAACCCGACAGGGCATGCTAGAGCCCGACAGAGCCCGAGCAAACCCAACAGGGCCCGACAAGGACCGACAGGGCCCGAGCAAACCCGCCAGGGCTCGACGGAGCCTGACAGGGCCCGAGCAAACCCGACACGGCCCGAGGAAACCTGACAGGGCTCGAAGGAGCCCGACAGGGCCCGAGGAAACCAGACAGGGCCCGACAGAGCCTGACAGGGCCCGAGCAAACCCGACATGGCCCGAGCAAACCTGACAGGGTTCGACAAAGCCTGACAGGGCTCGATGGAGCCTGACAGGGCCCAAGGAAACCCGACAGGGCCCGACGGAGCCTGACAGGGCCCGAGCAAACCCGACAGGGCTCGACGGAGCCTGACAGGGCCTGAGCAAACCCGACAGGGCCCGAGCAAACCTGACAGGGCACGAAGGAGCCCGACAGGGCCCGAGCAAACCCGACAGGGCCCAACGGATCCCGACAGGGCGCAAGCAAAGCTGACAGGGCCCGACGGAGCCCGACAGGGCACGAGAAAACCCGACAGGGCCTGACGGAGCCTGACAGGGCCCGAGCAAACCCGACAGGGCCCGAGCGAATCTGACAGGGCCCGACGGAGCCCGACAGGACAGGGCAAACCCGACAGGGCCCGAGCAAACCCGACAGGGCCTGACAAGGCCCGACAGGGCCTGAGCAAACCCGACAGGACCTGACAAAGCCTGACAGGGCCCGACGGAGCCCGACAGGGCACGAGCAAACCCGACAGGGCCTGACAGAGCCTGACAGGGCCCGAGCAAACCCGACAGGGCCCGAGCGAATCTGACAGGGCCCGACGGAGCCAGACAAGACGCGGGCAAACCCGACAGGGCCCGAGCAAACTCGACAGGGCCTGACAAGGCCCGACAGGGCCTGAGCAAACCCGACAGGGCCCGAGCATACCTGACAGGGCCCGACGGAGCCCGACAGGGCCCTAGCAAACCCGACAGGGCCCGAGCAAACCCGACAGGGCTTGACGGAGCCTGACAGGGCGTGAGCAAACCCGACAGGGCTCGACAGAGCCTGACAGGGCCTGAGCAAACCCTACAGGGCCCGAGCAAACCTGATAGGGCCCGACGGAGCCCGACAGGGCCCGAGCAAACCCGACATGGCTCAACGGAGCCCGACAGGGCCCGAGCAAACCTGACAGGGGTCGACGGAGCCTGACAGGGCCTGAGCAAACCCGACAGTGCCCGAGCAAACCCGACAGGGCCCAACGGAGCCCGACAGAGCCCGAGCAAACCCGACAGGGCCCGACAAGGCCCGACAGGGCCAGAACAAACCTGACAGGACCCGACAAAGCCTGACAGGGCCCAACGGAGCCCGACAGGGCCCGAGCAAACCCAAAAAGGCCCGACGGAGCCTGACAGGGCTCGATGGAACCCGACAGGGCCCGAGGAAACCCGACATGGCTCGACGGAGCCCGACAGGGCCCGAGCAAACCCGAAAGGGCCCGACGGAGCCTGACAGGGCTCGATGGAGCCCGACAGGGCCCAGGGAAACCCGACAGGGCCCGACGGAGCCCGACAGGGCCCAAGCAAACCCGACAGGGCCTGAGCAAACCCGACAGTGCCTGAGCAAACCCGACAGGGCCCGAGCAAACCCGACAGGGCCCGACAGAGCCTGACAGGGCTCGATGGAGACCGACAGAGCCCGAGGAAACCCGACAGGGCCCGACGGAGCCCGATAGGGCCCGAGCAAACCCGACAGGGCCTGACGGAGCCCGACAGGGCCCGAGCAAAGCCTGATAGGGTCCGACGGAGCCTGACAGGGCTCGATGGAGCCCGACAGGGCCCGAGGAAGCCCGACAGGGCCCGAGCAAACCCGACAGGGCCCAAGGAAACCCGACAGGGCCTGAGCAAACCCGACAGTGCCTGAGCAAACCCGACAGGGCCCGAGCAAACCCGACAGGGCCCGACGGAGCCTGACAGGGCTCGATGGAGACCGACAGAGCCCGAGGAAACCCGACAGGGCCCGACGGAGCTCGATAGGGCCCGAGCAAACCCGACAGGGCCTGACGGAGCCTGACAGGGCTCGATGGAGACCGACAGAGCCCGAGGAAACCCGACAGGGCCCGACGGAGCCCGATAGGGCCCGAGCAAACCCGACAGGGCCTGACGGAGCCCGACAGGGCCCTAGCAAACCCGAAAGGGCCCGACGAAGCCTGACAGGGCTCGATGGAGCCTGACAGGGCCCGAGGAAACCCGACAGGGCCCGACGGAGCCCGATAGGGCCCGAGCAAACCCGACAGGGCCTGAGCAAGTCCGACAGGGCCTGACGGAGCCCGACAGGGCCCGAGGAAAACCGAAAGGGCCCGACGGAGCCTGACAGGGCTCGATGGAGCCCGACAGGGCCCGAGGAAACCCGACAGGGCCCCACGGAGCCCGATAGGGCCCGAGCAAACCCGACAGGGCCTAACGGAGCCTGACAGGGCCCGGGCAAACCCGACAGGGCATGCTAGAACCCGAGAGAGCCCGAGCAAACCCGACAGGGCCCGACAAGGCCCGACAGGGCCCGAGCAAACCCGCCAGGGCTCGACGGAGCCTGACAGGGCTCGATGGAGCCCGACAGGGCCCGAGGAAACCCGACAGGGCCCCACGGAGCCCGATAGGGCCCGAGCAAACCTGACAGGGCCTAACGGAGCCTGACAGGGCCCGGGCAAACCCGACAGGGCATGCTAGAGCCCGACAGAGCCCGAGCAAACCCGACAGGGCCCGACAAGGCCCGACAGGGCCCGAGCAAACCCGCCAGGGCTCGACGGAGCCTGACAGGGCCCGAGGAAACCAGACAGGGCCCGACAGAGCCTGACAGGGCCCGAGCAAACCCGACATGGCCCGAGCAAACCTGACAGGGTTCGACAAAGCCTGACAGGGCTCGATGGAGCCTGACAGGGCCCAAGGAAACCCGACAGGGCCCGACGGAGCCTGACAGGGCCCGAGCAAACCCGACAGGGCTCGACGGAGCCTGACAGGGCCTGAGCAAACCCGACAGGGCCCGAGCAAACCTGACAGGGCACGAAGGAGCCCGACAGGACCCGAGCAAACCCGACAGGGCCCAACGGATCCCGACAGGGCGCAAGCAAAGCTGACAGGGCCCGACGGAGCCCGACAGGGCACGAGAAAACCCGACAGGGCCTGACGGAGCCTGACAGGGCCCGAGCAAACCCGACAGGGCCCGAGCGAATCTGACAGGGCCCGACGGAGCCCGACAGGACAGGGCAAACCCGACAGGGCACGAGCAAACCCGACAGGGCCTGACAAGGCCCGACAGGGCCTGAGCAAACCCGACAGGACCTGACAAAGCCTGACAGGGCCCGACGGAGCCCGACAGGGCACGAGCAAACCCGACAGGGCCTGACGGAGCCTGACAGGGCCCGAGCAAACCCGACAGGGCCCGAGCGAATCTGACAGGGCCCGACGGAGCCAGACAAGACGCGGGCAAACCCGACAGGGCCCGAGCAAACTCGACAGGGCCTGACAAGGCCCGACAGGGCCTGAGCAAACCCGACAGGGCCCGAGCATACCTGACAGGGTCCGATGGAGCCCGACAGGGCCCGAGCAAACCTCACAGGGCTCGATGGAGCCCGACAGGGCCCGAGGAAACCCGACAGGGCGCGACGGAGCCTGACAGGGCCCGAGCAAACCCGACAGGGTCCGACGGAGCCCGACAGGGCCCGAGGAAACCAGACAGGGCCCGACGGAGCCCAACAGGGCCCTAGCAAACCCGACAGGGCCCGAGCAAACCCGACAGGGCCTGACGGAGCCTGACAGGGCCTGAGCAAACCCGCCAGGGCTCGACGGAGCCTGACAGGGCCTGAGCAAACCCGACAGGGCCCGAGCAAACCTGACAGGGCCCGACGGAGCCCAACAGGGCCCGAGCAAACCCGACAGGGACCGACGGAGCCCGACAGGGCCCGAGCAAACCTGACAGGGCCCGACGGAGCCCGACAGGGCCTGAGCAAACCTGACAGGGCCTGACGGAGCCCGACAGGGGTCGAGCAAACCCGATAGGGCCTGACGGAGCCTGACAGGGCCCGAGCAAACCTGACAGGGCCCGAGAGAACCTGACAAGGCCCGACGGAGCCCGACAGGGCCCGAGCAAACCTGACAGGGCCCGACGGAGCCCGACAGGGCCCGAGCAAACCTGACAAGGCCCGACGGAGCCCTACAGGGCCCGAGCAAACCTGAAAGGGGTCGACGGCGCCTGACAGGGCCTGAGCAAACCCAACAGGGCGCGAGCATACCTGACAGGGGTCGACGGAGCCTGACAGGGCCTGAGCAAACCCGACAGGACCCGACAAAGCCTGACAGGGTTCGATGGAGCCCGATAGGGCCCGAGCAAACCCGACAGGGCCTGACGGAGCCCGACAGGGCCCGAGCAAACCCGAAAGGGCCCGACGAAGCCTGACAGGGCTCGATGGAGCCTGACAGGGCCCGAGGAAACCCGACAGGGCCCGACGGAGCCCGATAGGGCCCGAGCAAACCCGACAGGGCCTGAGCAAGTCCGACAGGGCCTGACGGAGCCCGACAGGGCCCGAGGAAACCCGACAGGGCCCCACGGAGCCCGATAGGGCCCGAGCAAACCCGACAGGGCCTAACGGAGCCTGACAGGGCCCGGGCAAACCCGACAGGGCATGCTAGAGCCCGAGCAAACCCAACAGGGCCCGACAAGGACCGACAGGGCCCGAGCAAACCCGCCAGGGCTCGACGGAGCCTGACAGGGCCCGAGCAAACCCGACACGGCCCGAGGAAACCTGACAGGGCTCGAAGGAGCCCGACAGGGCCCGAGGAAACCAGACAGGGCCCGACAGAGCCTGACAGGGCCCGAGCAAACCCGACATGGCCCGAGCAAACCTGACAGGGTTCGACAAAGCCTGACAGGGCTCGATGGAGCCTGACAGGGCCCAAGGAAACCCGACAGGGCCCAACGGAGCCTGACAGGGCCCGAGCAAACCCGACAGGGCTCGACGGAGCCTGACAGGGCCTGAGCAAACCCGAAAGGGCCCGAGCAAACCTGACAGGGCACGAAGGAGCCCGACAGGGCCCGAGCAAACCCGACAGGGCCCAACGGATCCCGACAGGGCGCAAGCAAAGCTGACAGGGCCCGACGGAGCCCGACAGGGCACGAGAAAACCCGACAGGGTCTGACGGAGCCTGACAGGGCCCGAGCAAACCCGACAGGGCCCGAGCGAATCTGACAGGGCCCGACGGAGCCCGACAGGACAGGGCAAACCCGACAGGGCCCGAGCAAACCCGACAGGGCCTGACAAGGCCCGACAGGGCCTGAGCAAACCCGACAGGACCTGACAAAGCCTGACAGGGCCCGACGGAGCCCGACAGGGCACGAGCAAACCCGACAGGGCCTGACGGAGCCTGACAGGGCCCGAGCAAACCCGACAGGGCCCGAGCGAATCTGACAGGGCCCGACGGAGCCAGACAAGACGCGGGCAAACCCGACAGGGCCCGAGCAAACTCGACAGGGCCTGACAAGGCCCGACAGGGCCTGAGCAAACCCGACAGGGCCCGAGCATACCTGACAGGGTCCGATGGAGCCCGACAGGGCCCGAGCAAACCTGACAGGGCTCGATGGAGCCCGACAGGGCCCGAGGAAACCCGACAGGGCGCGACGGAGCCTGACAGGGCCCGAGCAAACCCGACAGGGCTCGACAATGCCCGACAGGGCCCGAGCAAACCCGACAGGGTCCGTCGAAGCCTGACAGGGCTTCAGCAAACCCGACACGGCCTGAGCAAACCCGACAGGGCCCGACGGAGCCCGACAGGGCCTGAGGAAACCAGACAGGGCCCGACGGAGCCCGACAGGGCCCTAGCAAACCCGACAGGGCCCGAGCAAACCCGACAGGGCCCGACGGAGCCTGACAGGGCGTGAGCAAACCCGACAGGGCTCGACAGAGCCTGACAGGGCCTGAGCAAACCCGACAGGGCCCGAGCAAACCTGATAGGGCCCGACGGAGCCCGACAGGGCCCGAGCAAACCCGACATGGCTCAACGGAGCCCGACAGGGCCCGAGCAAACCTGACAGGGGTCGACGGAGCCTGACAGGGCCTGAGCAAACCCGACAGTGCCCGAGCAAACCCGACAGGGCCCAACGGAGACCGACAGAGCCCGAGCAAACCCGACAGGGCCCGACAAGGCCCGACAGGGCCAGAACAAACCTGACAGGACCTGACAAAGCCTGACAGGGCCCGACGGAGCCCGACAGGGCCCGAGCAAACCCAAAAAGGCCCGACGGAGCCTGACAGAGCTCGATGGAACCCGACAGGGCCCGAGGAAACCCGACATGGCTCGACGGAGCCCGACAGGGCCCGAGCAAACCCGAAAGGGCCCGACGGAGCCTGACAGGGCTCGATGGAGACCGACAGAGCCCGAGGAAACCCGACAGGGCCCCACGGAGCTCGATAGGGCCCGAGCAAACCCGACAGGGCCTGACGGAGCCTGACAGGGCTCGATGGAGACCGACAGAGCCCGAGGAAACCCGACAGGGCCCGACGGAGCCCGATAGGGCCCGAGCAAACCCGACAGGGCCTGACGGAGCCCGACAGGGCCCGAGCAAACCCGAAAGGGCCCGACGAAGCCTGACAGGGCTCGACGGAGCCTGACAGGGCCCGAGGAAACCCGACAGGGCCCGACGGAGCCCGATAGGGCCCGAGCAAACCCGACAGGGCCTGAGCAAGTCCGACAGGGCCTGACGGAGCCCGACAGGGCCCGAGGAAACCCGAAAGGGCCCGACGGAGCCTGACAGGGCTCGATGGAGCCCGACAGGGCCCGAGGAAACCCGACAGGGCCCCACGGAGCCCGATAGGGCCCGAGCAAACCCGACAGGGCCTAACGGAGCCTGACAGGGCCCGGGCAAACCCGACAGGGCATGCTAGAGCCCGACAGAGCCCGAGCAAACCCAACAGGGCCCGACAAGGACCGACAGGGCCCGAGCAAACCCGCCAGGGCTCGACGGAGCCTGACAGGGCCCGAGCAAACCCGACACGGCCCGAGGAAACCTGACAGGGCTCGAAGGAGCCCGACAGGGCCCGAGGAAACCAGACAGGGCCCGACAGAGCCTGACAGGGCCCGAGCAAACCCGACATGGCCCGAGCAAACCTGACAGGGTTCGACAAAGCCTGACAGGGCTCGATGGAGCCTGACAGGGCCCAAGGAAACCCGACAGGGCGCGACGGAGCCTGACAGGGCCCGAGCAAACCCGACAGGGCTCGACGGAGCCTGACAGGGCCTGAGCAAACCCGACAGGGCCCGAGCAAACCTGACAGGGCACGAAGGAGCCCGACAGGGCCCGAGCAAACCCGACAGGGCCCAACGGATCCCGACAGGGCGCAAGCAAAGCTGACAGGGCCCGACGGAGCCCGACAGGGCACGAGAAAACCCGACAGGGCCTGACGGAGCCTGACAGGGCCCGAGCAAACCCGACAGGGCCCGAGCGAATCTGACAGGGCCCGACGGAGCCCGACAGGACAGGGCAAACCCGACAGGGCCCGAGCAAACCCGACAGGGCCTGACAAGGCCCGACAGGGCCTGAGCAAACCCGACAGGACCTGACAAAGCCTGACAGGGCCCGACGGAGCCCGACAGGGCACGAGCAAACCCGACAGGGCCTGACAGAGCCTGACAGGGCCCGAGCAAACCCGACAGGGCCCGAGCGAATCTGACAGGGCCCGACGGAGCCAGACAAGACGCGGGCAAACCCGACAGGGCCCGAGCAAACTCGACAGGGCCTGACAAGGCCCGACAGGGCCTGAGCAAACCCGACAGGGCCCGAGCATACCTGACAGGGCCCGACGGAGCCCGACAGGGCCCTAGCAAACCCGACAGGGCCCGAGCAAACCCGACAGGGCTTGACGGAGCCTGACAGGGCGTGAGCAAACCCGACAGGGCTCGACAGAGCCTGACAGGGCCTGAGCAAACCCTACAGGGCCCGAGCAAACCTGATAGGGCCCGACGGAGCCCGACAGGGCCCGAGCAAACCCGACATGGCTCAACGGAGCCCGACAGGGCCCGAGCAAACCTGACAGGGGTCGACGGAGCCTGACAGGGCCTGAGCAAACCCGACAGTGCCCGAGCAAACCCGACAGGGCCCAACGGAGCCCGACAGAGCCCGAGCAAACCCGACAGGGCCCGACAAGGCCCGACAGGGCCAGAACAAACCTGACAGGACCCGACAAAGCCTGACAGGGCCCAACGGAGCCCGACAGGGCCCGAGCAAACCCAAAAAGGCCCGACGGAGCCTGACAGGGCTCGATGGAACCCGACAGGGCCCGAGGAAACCCGACATGGCTCGACGGAGCCCGACAGGGCCCGAGCAAACCCGAAAGGGCCCGACGGAGCCTGACAGGGCTCGATGGAGCCCGACAGGGCCCAGGGAAACCCGACAGGGCCCGACGGAGCCCGACAGGGCCCAAGCAAACCCGACAGGGCCTGAGCAAACCCGACAGTGCCTGAGCAAACCCGACAGGGCCCGAGCAAACCCGACAGGGCCCGACAGAGCCTGACAGGGCTCGATGGAGACCGACAGAGCCCGAGGAAACCCGACAGGGCCCGACGGAGCCCGATAGGGCCCGAGCAAACCCGACAGGGCCTGACGGAGCCCGACAGGGCCCGAGCAAAGCCTGATAGGGTCCGACGGAGCCTGACAGGGCTCGATGGAGCCCGACAGGGCCCGAGGAAGCCCGACAGGGCCCGAGCAAACCCGACAGGGCCCAAGGAAACCCGACAGGGCCTGAGCAAACCCGACAGTGCCTGAGCAAACCCGACAGGGCCCGAGCAAACCCGACAGGGCCCGACGGAGCCTGACAGGGCTCGGTGGAGACCGACAGAGCCCGAGGAAACCCGACAGGGCCCGACGGAGCTCGATAGGGCCCGAGCAAACCCGACAGGGCCTGACGGAGCCTGACAGGGCTCGATGGAGACCGACAGAGCCCGAGGAAACCCGACAGGGCCCGACGGAGCCCGATAGGGCCCGAGCAAACCCGACAGGGCCTGACGGAGCCCGACAGGGCCCTAGCAAACCCGAAAGGGCCCGACGAAGCCTGACAGGGCTCGATGGAGCCTGACAGGGCCCGAGGAAACCCGACAGGGCCCGACGGAGCCCGATAGGGCCCGAGCAAACCCGACAGGGCCTGAGCAAGTCCGACAGGGCCTGACGGAGCCCGACAGGGCCCGAGGAAAACCGAAAGGGCCCGACGGAGCCTGACAGGGCTCGATGGAGCCCGACAGGGCCCGAGGAAACCCGACAGGGCCCCACGGAGCCCGATAGGGCCCGAGCAAACCCGACAGGGCCTAACGGAGCCTGACAGGGCCCGGGCAAACCGGACAGGGCATGCTAGAGCCCGAGAGAGCCCGAGCAAACCCGACAGGGCCCGACAAGGCCCGACAGGGCCCGAGCAAACCCGCCAGGGCTCGACGGAGCCTGACAGGGCTCGATGGAGCCCGACAGGGCCCGAGGAAACCCGACAGGGCCCCACGGAGCCCGATAGGGCCCGAGCAAACCCGACAGGGCCTAACGGAGCCTGACAGGGCCCGGGCAAACCCGACAGGGCATGCTAGAGCCCGACAGAGCCCGAGCAAACCCGACAGGGCCCGACAAGGCCCGACAGGGCCCGAGCAAACCCGCCAGGGCTCGACGGAGCCTGACAGGGCCCGAGGAAACCAGACAGGGCCCGACAGAGCCTGACAGGGCCCGAGCAAACCCGACATGGCCCGAGCAAACCTGACAGGGTTCGACAAAGCCTGACAGGGCTCGATGGAGCCTGACAGGGCCCAAGGAAACCCGACAGGGCCCGACGGAGCCTGACAGGGCCCGAGCAAACCCGACAGGGCTCGACGGAGCCTGACAGGGCCTGAGCAAACCCGACAGGGCCCGAGCAAACCTGACAGGGCACGAAGGAGCCCGACAGGACCCGAGCAAACCCGACAGGGCCCAACGGATCCCGACAGGGCGCAAGCAAAGCTGACAGGGCCCGACGGAGCCCGACAGGGCACGAGAAAACCCGACAGGGCCTGACGGAGCCTGACAGGGCCCGAGCAAACCCGACAGGGCCCGAGCGAATCTGACAGGGCCCGACGGAGCCCGACAGGACAGGGCAAACCCGACAGGGCACGAGCAAACCCGACAGGGCCTGACAAGGCCCGACAGGGCCTGAGCAAACCCGACAGGACCTGACAAAGCCTGACAGGGCCCGACGGAGCCCGACAGGGCACGAGCAAACCCGACAGGGCCTGACGGAGCCTGACAGGGCCCGAGCAAACCCGACAGGGCCCGAGCGAATCTGACAGGGCCCGACGGAGCCAGACAAGACGCGGGCAAACCCGACAGGGCCCGAGCAAACTCGACAGGGCCTGACAAGGCCCGACAGGGCCTGAGCAAACCCGACAGGGCCCGAGCATACCTGACAGGGTCCGATGGAGCCCGACAGGGCCCGAGCAAACCTCACAGGGCTCGATGGAGCCCGACAGGGCCCGAGGAAACCCGACAGGGCGCGACGGAGCCTGACAGGGCCCGAGCAAACCCGACAGGGTCCGACGGAGCCCGACAGGGCCCGAGGAAACCAGACAGGGCCCGACGGAGCCCAACAGGGCCCTAGCAAACCCGACAGGGCCCGAGCAAACCCGACAGGGCCTGACGGAGCCTGACAGGGCCCGAGCAAACCCGCCAGGGCTCGACGGAGCCTGACAGGGCCTGAGCAAACCCGACAGGGCCCGAGCAAACCTGACAGGGCCCGACGGAGCCCAACAGGGCCCGAGCAAACCCGACAGGGACCGACGGAGCCCGACAGGGCCCGAGCAAACCTGACAGGGCCCGACGGAGCCCGACAGGGCCTGAGCAAACCTGACAGGGCCTGACGGAGCCCGACAGGGGTCGAGCAAACCCGATAGGGCCTGACGGAGCCTGACAGGGCCCGAGCAAACCTGACAGGGCCCGAGAGAACCTGACAAGGCCCGACGGAGCCCGACAGGGCCCGAGCAAACCTGACAGGGCCCGACGGAGCCCGACAGGGCCCGAGCAAACCTGACAGGGCCCGACGGAGCCCTACAGGGCCCGAGCAAACCTGAAAGGGGTCGACGGCGCCTGACAGGGCCTGAGCAAACCCAACAGGGCGCGAGCATACCTGACAGGGGTCGACGGAGCCTGACAGGGCCTGAGCAAACCCGACAGGACCCGACAAAGCCTGACAGGGTTCGATGGAGCCCGACAGGGCCCGAGCAAACCGGACAGGGCCCGACGGAGCCCGACACGGCCCTAGCAAACCCGACAGGGTCCGACGAAGCCTGACAGGGCTTCAGCGAACCCGACAGGGCCCGAGCAAACCCGACAGGGCCTGACAAAGCCTGACAGGGCCCGAGCAAACCCGACAGGGCCAGAGCAAACGTGACAGGGCTTGTCGGAGCCTGACAGGGCCTGAGTAAAACCGAAAGGTCCCGAACAAACCCGACAAAGCTCGACGGAGCCCGACAGAACCCGAGCAATCCCGACAGGGCCCGACAAGGCCCGACAGGGCCCGAGCAAACCCGACAGGGCCCGACAAAGCCTGACAGGGCCCACGGAGCCCGACAGGGCCCGAGCAAACCCGACAAAGCCTCACAGAGCCTGACAGGGCTCGATGGAGCCCGACAGGGCCCGAGGAAACCCGACAGGGCTAGACGGAGCCCGACAGGGCCCGAGCAAACCCGACAGGGCCCGACGGAGCCCGACAGGGCCCCAGCAAACCCGACAGGGCCCGAGCAAACCCGACAGGGCCTGACGGAGCCTGACAGGGCGTGAGCAAACCCGACAGGGCTCGACAGAGCCTGACAGGGCCTGAGCAAACCCGACAGGGCCCGAGCAAACCTGATAGGGCCCGACGGAGCCCGACAGGGCCCGAGCAAACCCGACATGGCTCAACGGAGCCCGACAGGGCCCGAGCAAACCTGACAGGGGTCGACGGAGCCTGACAGGGCCTGAGCAAACCCGACAGTGCCCGAGCAAACCCGACAGGGCCCAATGGAGACCGACAGAGCCCGAGCAAACCCGACAGGGCCCGACAAGGCCCGACAGGGCCAGAACAAACCTGACAGGACCTGACAAAGCCTGACAGGGCCCGACGGAGCCCGACAGGGCCCGAGCAAACCCAAAAAGGCCCGACGGAGCCTGACAGGGCTCGATGGAACCCGACAGGGCCCGAGGAAACCCGACATGGCTCGACGGAGCCCGACAGGGCCCGAGCAAACCCGAAAGGGCCCGACGGAGCCTGACAGGGCTCGATGGAGCCCGACAAGGCCCGAGGAAACCCGACAGGGCCCGACGGAGCCCGACAGGGCCCAAGCAAACCCGACAGGGCCTGAGCAAACCCGACAGTGCCTGAGCAAACCCGACAGGGCCCGAGCAAACCCGACAGGGCCCGACGGAGCCTGACAGGGCTCGATGGAGACCGACAGAGCCCGAGGAAACCCGACAGGGCCCGACGGAGCCCGATAGGGCCCGAGCAAACCCGACAGGGCCTGACGGAGCCCGACAGGGCCCGAGCAAAGCCTGATAGGGTCCGACGGAGCCTGACAGGGCTCGATGGAGCCCGACAGGGCCCGAGGAAGCCCGACAGGGCCTGAGCAAACCCGACAGGGCCCAAGCAAACCCGACAGGGCCTGAGCAAACCCGACAGGGCCTGACGGAGCCTGACAGGGCTCGATGGAGACCGACAGAGCCCGAGCAAACCCGACAGGGCCTGACGGAGCCTGACAGGGCGCGATGGAGACCGACAGAGCCCGAGGAAACCCGACAGGGCCCGACGGAGCCCGATAGGGCCCGAGCAAACCCGACAGGGCCTGACGGAGCCCGACAGGGCCCGAGCAAACCCGAAAGGGCCCGACGAAGCCTGACAGGGCTCGATGGAGCCTGACAGGGCCCGAGGAAACCCGACAGGGCCCGACGGAGCCCGATAGGGCCCGAGCAAACCCGACAGGGCCTGAGCAAGTCCGACAGGGCCTGACGGAGCCCGACAGGGCCCGAGGAAACCCGACAGGGCCCCACGGAGCCCGATAGGGCCCGAGCAAACCCGACAGGGCCTAACGGAGCCTGACAGGGCCCGGGCAAACCCGACAGGGCATGCTAGAGCCCGAGCAAACCCAACAGGGCCCGACAAGGACCGACAGGGCCCGAGCAAACCCGCCAGGGCTCGACGGAGCCTGACAGGGCCCGAGCAAACCCGACACGGCCCGAGGAAACCTGACAGGGCTCGAAGGAGCCCGACAGGGCCCGAGGAAACCAGACAGGGCCCGACAGAGCCTGACAGGGCCCGAGCAAACCCGACATGGCCCGAGCAAACCTGACAGGGTTCGACAAAGCCTGACAGGGCTCGATGGAGCCTGACAGGGCCCAAGGAAACCCGACAGGGCCCGACGGAGCCTGACAGGGCCCGAGCAAACCCGACAGGGCTCGACGGAGCCTGACAGGGCCTGAGCAAACCCGAAAGGGCCCGAGCAAACCTGACAGGGCACGAAGGAGCCCGACAGGGCCCGAGCAAACCCGACAGGGCCCAACGGATCCCGACAGGGCGCAAGCAAAGCTGACAGGGCCCGACGGAGCCCGACAGGGCACGAGAAAACCCGACAGGGCCTGACGGAGCCTGACAGGGCCCGAGCAAACCCGACAGGGCCTGAGCGAATCTGACAGGGCCCGACGGAGCCCGACAGGACAGGGCAAACCCGACAGGGCCCGAGCAAACCCGACAGGGCCTGACAAGGCCCGACAGGGCCTGAGCAAACCCGACAGGACCTGACAAAGCCTGACAGGGCCCGACGGAGCCCGACAGGGCACGAGCAAACCCGACAGGGCCTGACGGAGCCTGACAGGGCCCGAGCAAACCCGACAGGGCCCGAGCGAATCTGACAGGGCCCGACGGAGCCAGACAAGACGCGGGCAAACCCGACAGGGCCCGAGCAAACTCGACAGGGCCTGACAAGGCCCGACAGGGCCTGAGCAAACCCGACAGGGCCCGAGCATACCTGACAGGGTCCGATGGAGCCCGACAGGGCCCGAGCAAACCTGACAGGGCTCGATGGAGCCCGACAGGGCCCGAGGAAACCCGACAGGGCGCGACGGAGCCTGACAGGGCCCGAGCAAACCCGACAGGGCTCGACAATGCCCGACAGGGCCCGAGCAAACCCGACAGGGTCCGTCGAAGCCTGACAGGGCTTCAGCAAACCCGACACGGCCTGAGCAAACCCGACAGGGCCCGACGGAGCCCGACAGGGCCTGAGGAAACCAGACAGGGCCCGACGGAGCCCGACAGGGCCCTAGCAAACCCGACAGGGCCCGAGCAAACCCGACAGGGCTTGACGGAGCCTGACAGGGCGTGAGCAAACCAGACAGGGCTCGACAGAGCCTGACAGGGCCTGAGCAAACCCGACAGGGCCCGAGCAAACCTGATAGGGCCCGACGGAGCCCGACAGGGCCCGAGCAAACCCGACATGGCTCAACGGAGCCCGACAGGGCCCGAGCAAACCTGACAGGGGTCGACGGAGCCTGACAGGGCCTGAGCAAACCCGACAGTGCCCGAGCAAACCCGACAGGGCCCAACGGAGACCGACAGAGCCCGAGCAAACCCGACAGGGCCCGACAAGGCCCGACAGGGCCAGAACAAACCTGACAGGACCTGACAAAGCCTGACAGGGCCCGACGGAGCCCGACAGGGCCCGAGCAAACCCAAAAAGGCCCGACGGAGCCTGACAGAGCTCGATGGAACCCGACAGGGCCCGAGGAAACCCGACATGGCTCGACGGAGCCCGACAGGGCCCGAGCAAACCCGAAAGGGCCCGACGGAGCCTGACAGGGCTCGATGGAGACCGACAGAGCCCGAGGAAACCCGACAGGGCCCCACGGAGCTCGATAGGGCCCGAGCAAACCCGACAGGGCCTGACGGAGCCTGACAGGGCTCGATGGAGACCGACAGAGCCCGAGGAAACCCGACAGGGCCCGACGGAGCCCGATAGGGCCCGAGCAAACCCGACAGGGCCTGACGGAGCCCGACAGGGCCCGAGCAAACCCGAAAGGGCCCGACGAAGCCTGACAGGGCTCGACGGAGCCTGACAGGGCCCGAGGAAACCCGACAGGGCCCGACGGAGCCCGATAGGGCCCGAGCAAACCCGACAGGGCCTGAGCAAGTCCGACAGGGCCTGACGGAGCCCGACAGGGCCCGAGGAAACCCGAAAGGGCCCGACGGAGCCTGACAGGGCTCGATGGAGCCCGACAGGGCCCGAGGAAACCCGACAGGGCCCCACGGAGCCCGATAGGGCCCGAGCAAACCCGACAGGGCCTAACGGAGCCTGACAGGGCCCGGGCAAACCCGACAGGGCATGCTAGAGCCCGACAGAGCCCGAGCAAACCCAACAGGGCCCGACAAGGACCGACAGGGCCCGAGCAAACCCGCCAGGGCTCGACGGAGCCTGACAGGGCCCGAGCAAACCCGACACGGCCCGAGGAAACCTGACAGGGCTCGAAGGAGCCCGACAGGGCCCGAGGAAACCAGACAGGGCCCGACAGAGCCTGACAGGGCCCGAGCAAACCCGACATGGCCCGAGCAAACCTGACAGGGTTCGACAAAGCCTGACAGGGCTCGATGGAGCCTGACAGGGCCCAAGGAAACCCGACAGGGCCCGACGGAGCCTGACAGGGCCCGAGCAAACCCGACAGGGCTCGACGGAGCCTGACAGGGCCTGAGCAAACCCGACAGGGCCCGAGCAAACCTGACAGGGCACGAAGGAGCCCGACAGGGCCCGAGCAAACCCGACAGGGCCCAACGGATCCCGACAGGGCGCAAGCAAAGCTGACAGGGCCCGACGGAACCCGACAGGGCACGAGAAAACCCGACAGGGCCTGACGGAGCCTGACAGGGCCCGAGCAAACCCGACAGGGCCCGAGCGAATCTGACAGGGCCCGACGGAGCCCGACAGGACAGGGCAAACCCGACAGGGCCCGAGCAAACCCGACAGGGCCTGACAAGGCCCGACAGGGCCTGAGCAAACCCGACAGGACCTGACAAAGCCTGACAGGGCCCGACGGAGCCCGACAGGGCACGAGCAAACCCGACAGGGCCTGACAGAGCCTGACAGGGCCCGAGCAAACCCGACAGGGCCCGAGCGAATCTGACAGGGCCCGACGGAGCCAGACAAGACGCGGGCAAACCCGACAGGGCCCGAGCAAACTCGACAGGGCCTGACAAGTCCCGACAGGGCCTGAGCAAACCCGACAGGGCCCGAGCATACCTGACAGGGCCCGACGGAGCCCGACAGGGCCCTAGCAAACCCGACAGGGCCCGAGCAAACCCGACAGGGCTTGACGGAGCCTGACAGGGCGTGAGCAAACCCGACAGGGCTCGACAGAGCCTGACAGGGCCTGAGCAAACCCGACAGGGCCCGAGCAAACCTGATAGGGCCCGACGGAGCCCGACAGGGCCCGAGCAAACCCGACATGGCTCAACGGAGCCCGACAGGGCCCGAGCAAACCTGACAGGGGTCGACGGAGCCTGACAGGGCCTGAGCAAACCCGACAGTGCCCGAGCAAACCCGACAGGGCCCAACGGAGCCCGACAGAGCCCGAGCAAACCCGACAGGGCCCGACAAGGCCCGACAGGGCCAGAACAAACCTGACAGGACCCGACAAAGCCTGACAGGGCCCAACGGAGCCCGACAGGGCCCGAGCAAACCCAAAAAGGCCCGACGGAGCCTGACAGGGCTCGATGGAACCCGACAGGGCCAGAGGAAACCCGACATGGCTCGACGGAGCCCGACAGGGCCCGAGCAAACCCGAAAGGGCCCGACGGAGCCTGACAGGGCTCGATGGAGCCCGACAGGGCCCAGGGAAACCTGACAGGGCCCGACGGAGCCCGACAGGGCCCAAGCAAACTTGACAGGGCCTGAGCAAACCCGACAGTGCCTGAGCAAACCCGACAGGGCCCGAGCAAACCCGACAGGGCCCGACAGAGCCTGACAGGGCTCGATGGAGACCGACAGAGCCCGAGGAAACCCGACAGGGCCCGACGGAGCCCGATAGGGCCCGAGCAAACCCGACAGGGCCTGACGGAGCCCGACAGGGCCCGAGCAAAGCCTGATAGGGTCCGACGGAGCCTGACAGGGCTCGATGGAGCCCGACAGGGCCCGAGGAAGCCCGACAGGGCCCGAGCAAACCCGACAGGGCCCAAGGAAACCCGACAGGGCCTGAGCAAACCCGACAGTGCCTGAGCAAACCCGACAGGGCCCGAGCAAACCCGACAGGGCCCGACGGAGCCTGACAGGGCTCGATGGAGACCGACAGAGCCCGAGGAAACCCGACAGGGCCCGACGGAGCTCGATAGGGCCCGAGCAAACCCGACAGGGCCTGACGGAGCCTGACAGGGCTCGATGGAGACCGACAGAGCCCGAGGAAACCCGACAGGGCCCGACGGAGCCCGATAGGGCCCGAGCAAACCCGACAGGGCCTGACGGAGCCCGACAGGGCCCTAGCAAACCCGAAAGGGCCCGACGAAGCCTGACAGGGCTCGATGGAGCCTGACAGGGCCCGAGGAAACCCGACAGGGCCTGACGGAGCCCGATAGGGCCCGAGCAAACCCGACAGGGCCTGAGCAAGTCCGACAGGGCCTGACGGAGCCCGACAGGGCCCGAGGAAAACCGAAAGGGCCCGACGGAGCCTGACAGGGCTCGATGGAGCCCGACAGGGCCCGAGGAAACCCGACAGGGCCCCACGGAGCCCGATAGGGCCCGAGCAAACCCGACAGGGCCTAACGGAGCCTGACAGGGCCCGGGCAAACCCGACAGGGCATGCTAGAGCCCGAGAGAGCCCGAGCAAACCCGACAGGGCCCGACAAGGCCCGACAGGGCCCGAGCAAACCCGCCAGGGCTCGACGGAGCCTGACAGGGCTCGATGGAGCCCGACAGGGCCCGAGGAAACCCGACAGGGCCCCACGGAGCCCGATAGGGCCCGAGCAAACCCGACAGGGCCTAACGGAGCCTGACAGGGCCCGGGCAAACCCGACAGGGCATGCTAGAGCCCGACAGAGCCCGAGCAAACCCGACAGGGCCCGACAAGGCCCGACAGGGCCCGAGCAAACCCGCCAGGGCTCGACGGAGCCTGACAGGGCCCGAGGAAACCAGACAGGGCCCGACAGAGCCTGACAGGGCCCGAGCAAACCCGACATGGCCCGAGCAAACCTGACAGGGTTCGACAAAGCCTGACAGGGCTCGATGGAGCCTGACAGGGCCCAAGGAAACCCGACAGGGCCCGACGGAGCCTGACAGGGCCCGAGCAAACCCGACAGGGCTCGACGGAGCCTGACAGGGCCTGAGCAAACCCGACAGGGCCCGAGCAAACCTGACAGGGCACGAAGGAGCCCGACAGGACCCGAGCAAACCCGACAGGGCCCAACGGATCCCGACAGGGCGCAAGCAAAGCTGACAGGGCCCGACGGAGCCCGACAGGGCACGAGAAAACCCGACAGGGCCTGACGGAGCCTGACAGGGCCCGAGCAAACCCGACAGGGCCCGAGCGAATCTGACAGGGCCCGACGGAGCCCGACAGGACAGGGCAAACCCGACAGGGCACGAGCAAACCCGACAGGGCCTGACAAGGCCCGACAGGGCCTGAGCAAACCCGACAGGACCTGACAAAGCCTGACAGGGCCCGACGGAGCCCGACAGGGCACGAGCAAACCCGACAGGGCCTGACGGAGCCTGACAGGGCCCGAGCAAACCCGACAGGGCCCGAGCGAATCTGACAGGGCCCGACGGAGCCAGACAAGACGCGGGCAAACCCGACAGGGCCCGAGCAAACTCGACAGGGCCTGACAAGGCCCGACAGGGCCTGAGCAAACCCGACAGGGCCCGAGCATACCTGACAGGGTCCGATGGAGCCCGACAGGGCCCGAGCAAACCTGACAGGGCTCGATGGAGCCCGACAGGGCCCGAGGAAACCCGACAGGGCGCGACGGAGCCTGACAGGGCCCGAGCAAACCCGACAGGGCTCGACAATGCCCGACAGGGCCCGAGCAAACCCGACAGGGTCCGTCGAAGCCTGACAGGGCTTCAGCAAACCCGACACGGCCTGAGCAAACCCGACAGGGCCCGACGGAGCCCGACAGGGCCTGAGGAAACCAGACAGGGCCCGACGGAGCCCGACAGGGCCCTAGCAAACCCGACAGGGCCCGAGCAAACCCGACAGGGCTTGACGGAGCCTGACAGGGCCCGAGCAAACCCGACAGGGCTCGACAGAGCCTGACAGGGCCTGAGCAAACCCTACAGGGCCCAAGCAAACCAGACAGGGCCCGACGGAGCCCGACAGGGCCCTAGCAAACCCGACAGGGCCCGAGCAAACCCGACAGGGCTTGACGGAGCCTGACAGGGCGTGAGCAAACCCGACAGGGCTCGACAGAGCCTGACAGGGCCCGAGCAAACCCGACAGGGCCCGAGCGAATCTGACAGGGCCCGACGGAGCCCGACAGGACAGGGCAAACCCGACAGGGCCCGAGCAAACCCGACAGGGCCTGACAAGGCCCGACAGGGCCTGAGCAAACCCGACAGGACCTGACAAAGCCTGACAGGGCCCGACGGAGCCCGACAGGGCACGAGCAAACCCGACAGGGCCTGACGGAGCCTGACAGGGCACGAGCAAACCCGACAGGGCCCGAGCGAATCTGACAGGGCCCGACGGAGCCAGACAAGACGCGGGCAAACCCGACAGGGCCCGAGCAAACTCGACAGGGCCTGACAAGGCCCGACAGGGCCTGAGCAAACCCGACAGGGCCCGAGCATACCTGACAGGGTCCGATGGAGCCCGACAGGGCCCGAGCAAACCTGACAGGGCTCGATGGAGCCCGACAGGGCCCGAGGAAACCCGACAGGGCGCGACGGAGCCTGACAGGGCCCGAGCAAACCCGACAGGGCTCGACGGAGCCTGACAGGGCCTGAGCAAACCCGACAGGGCCCGAGCAAACCTGACAGGGCACGAAGGAGCCCGACAGGGCCCGAGCAAACCCGACAGGGCCCAACGGATCCCGACAGGGCGCAAGCAAAGCTGACAGGGCCCGACGGAACCCGACAGGGCACGAGAAAACCCGACAGGGCCTGACGGAGCCTGACAGGGCCCGAGCAAACCCGACAGGGCCCGAGCGAATCTGACAGGGCCCGACGGAGCCCGACAGGACAGGGCAAACCCGACAGGGCCCGAGCAAACCCGACAGGGCCTGACAAGGCCCGACAGGGCCTGAGCAAACCCGACAGGACCTGACAAAGCCTGACAGGGCCCGACGGAGCCCAACAGGGCACGAGCAAACCCGACAGGGCCTGACAGAGCCTGACAGGGCCCGAGCAAACCCGACAGGGCCCGAGCGAATCTGACAGGGCCCGACGGAGCCAGACAAGACGCGGGCAAACCCGACAGGGCCCGAGCAAACCCGACAGGGCCTGACAAGGCCCGACAGGGCCTGAGCAAACCCGACAGGGCCCGAGCATACCTGACAGGGCCCGACGGAGCCCGACAGGGCCCTAGCAAACCCGACAGGGCCCGAGCAAACCCGACAGGGCTTGACGGAGCCTGACAGGGCGTGAGCAAACCCGACAGGGCTCGACAGAGCCTGACAGGGCCTGAGCAAACCCTACAGGGCCCGAGCAAACCTGATAGGGCCCGACGGAGCCCGACAGGGCCCGAGCAAACCCGACATGGCTCAACGGAGCCCGACAGGGCCCGAGCAAACCTGACAGGGGTCGACGGAGCCTGACAGGGCCTGAGCAAACCCGACAGTGCCCGAGCAAACCCGACAGGGCCCAACGGAGCCCGACAGAGCCCGAGCAAACCCGACAGGGCCCGACAAGGCCCGACAGGGCCAGAACAAACCTGACAGGACCCGACAAAGCCTGACAGGGCCCAACGGAGCCCGACAGGGCCCGAGCAAACCCAAAAAGGCCCGACGGAGCCTGACAGGGCTCGATGGAACCCGACAGGGCCCGAGGAAACCCGACATGGCTCGACGGAGCCCGACAGGGCCCGAGCAAACCCGAAAGGGCCCGACGGAGCCTGACAGGGCTCGATGGAGCCCGACAGGGCCCAGGGAAACCTGACAGGGCCCGACGGAGCCCGACAGGGCCCAAGCAAACCCGACAGGGCCTGAGCAAACCCGACAGTGCCTGAGCAAACCCGACAGGGCCCGAGCAAACCCGACAGGGCCCGACGGAGCCTGACAGGGCTCGATGGAGACCGACAGAGCCCGAGGAAACCCGACAGGGCCCGACGGAGCCCGATAGGGCCCGAGCAAACCCGACAGGGCCTGACGGAGCCCGACAGGGCCCGAGCAAAGCCTGATAGGGTCCGACGGAGCCTGACAGGGCTCGATGGAGCCCGACAGGGCCCGAGGAAGCCCGACAGGGCCCGAGCAAACCCGACAGGGCCCAAGGAAACCCGACAGGGCCTGAGCAAACCCGACAGTGCCTGAGCAAACCCGACAGGGCCCGAGCAAACCCGACAGGGCCCGACGGAGCCTGACAGGGCTCGATGGAGACCGACAGAGCCCGAGGAAACCCGACAGGGCCCGACGGAGCTCGATAGGGCCCGAGCAAACCCGACAGGGCCTGACGGAGCCTGACAGGGCTCGATGGAGACCGACAGAGCCCGAGGAAACCCGACAGGGCCCGACGGAGCCCGATAGGGCCCGAGCAAACCCGACAGGGCCTGACGGAGCCCGACAGGGCCCTAGCAAACCCGAAAGGGCCCGACGAAGCCTGACAGGGCTCGATGGAGCCTGACAGGGCCCGAGGAAACCCGACAGGGCCTGACGGAGCCCGATAGGGCCCGAGCAAACCCGACAGGGCCTGAGCAAGTCCGACAGGGCCTGACGGAGCCCGACAGGGCCCGAGGAAAACCGAAAGGGCCCGACGGAGCCTGACAGGGCTCGATGGAGCCCGACAGGGCCCGAGGAAACCCGACAGGGCCCCACGGAGCCCGATAGGGCCCGAGCAAACCCGACAGGGCCTAACGGAGCCTGACAGGGCCCGGGCAAACCCGACAGGGCATGCTAGAGCCCGAGAGAGCCCGAGCAAACCCGACAGGGCCCGACAAGGCCCGACAGGGCCCGAGCAAACCCGCCAGGGCTCGACGGAGCCTGACAGGGCTCGATGGAGCCCGACAGGGCCCGAGGAAACCCGACAGGGCCCCACGGAGCCCGATAGGGCCCGAGCAAACCCGACAGGGCCTAACGGAGCCTGACAGGGCCCGGGCAAACCCGACAGGGCATGCTAGAGCCCGACAGAGCCCGAGCAAACCCGACAGGGCCCGACAAGGCCCGACAGGGCCCGAGCAAACCCGCCAGGGCTCGACGGAGCCTGACAGGGCCCGAGGAAACCAGACAGGGCCCGACAGAGCCTGACAGGGCCCGAGCAAACCCGACATGGCCCGAGCAAACCTGACAGGGTTCGACAAAGCCTGACAGGGCTCGATGGAGCCTGACAGGGCCCAAGGAAACCCGACAGGGCCCGACGGAGCCTGACAGGGCCCGAGCAAACCCGACAGGGCTCGACGGAGCCTGACAGGGCCTGAGCAAACCCGACAGGGCCCGAGCAAACCTGACAGGGCACGAAGGAGCCCGACAGGACCCGAGCAAACCCGACAGGGCCCAACGGATCCCGACAGGGCGCAAGCAAAGCTGACAGGGCCCGACGGAGCCCGACAGGGCACGAGAAAACCCGACAGGGCCTGACGGAGCCTGACAGGGCCCGAGCAAACCCGACAGGGCCCGAGCGAATCTGACAGGGCCCGACGGAGCCCGACAGGACAGGGCAAACCCGACAGGGCACGAGCAAACCCGACAGGGCCTGACAAGGCCCGACAGGGCCTGAGCAAACCCGACAGGACCTGACAAAGCCTGACAGGGCCCGACGGAGCCCGACAGGGCACGAGCAAACCCGACAGGGCCTGACGGAGCCTGACAGGGCCCGAGCAAACCCGACAGGGCCCGAGCGAATCTGACAGGGCCCGACGGAGCCAGACAAGACGCGGGCAAACCCGACAGGGCCCGAGCAAACTCGACAGGGCCTGACAAGGCCCGACAGGGCCTGAGCAAACCCGACAGGGCCCGAGCATACCTGACAGGGTCCGATGGAGCCCGACAGGGCCCGAGCAAACCTGACAGGGCTCGATGGAGCCCGACAGGGCCCGAGGAAACCCGACAGGGCGCGACGGAGCCTGACAGGGCCCGAGCAAACCCGACAGGGCTCGACAATGCCCGACAGGGCCCGAGCAAACCCGACAGGGTCCGTCGAAGCCTGACAGGGCTTCAGCAACCCCGACACAACCTGAGCAAACCCGACAGGGCCCGACGGAGCCCGACAGGGCCTGAGGAAACCAGACAGGGCCCGACGGAGCCCGACAGGGCCCTAGCAAACCCGACAGGGCCCGAGCAAACCCGACAGGGCTTGACGGAGCCTGACAGGGCGTGAGCAAACCCGACAGGGCTCGACAGAGCCTGACAGGGCCTGAGCAAACCCGACAGGGCCCGAGCAATCCTGATAGGGCCCGACGGAGCCCGACAGGGCCCGAGCAAACCCGACATGGCTCAACGGAGCCCGACAGGGCCCGAGCAAACCTGACAGGGGTCGACGGAGCCTGACAGGGCCTGAGCAAACCCGACAGTGCCCGAGCAAACCCGACAGGGCCCAACGGAGACCGACAGAGCCCGAGCAAACCCGACAGGGCCCGACAAGGCCCGACAGGGCCAGAACAAACCTGACAGGACCTGACAAAGCCTGACAGGGCCCGACGGAGCCCGACAGGGCCCGAGCAAACCCAAAAAGGCCCGACGGAGCCTGACAGGGCTCGATGGAACCCGACAGGGCCCGAGGAAACCCGACATGGCTCGACGGAGCCCGACAGGGCCCGAGCAAACCCGAAAGGGCCCGACGGAGCCTGACAGGGCTCGATGGAGGCCGACAGGGCCCGAGGAAACCCGACAGGGCCCGACGGAGCCCGACAGGGCCCAAGCAAACCCGACAGGGCCTGAGCAAACCCGACAGTGCCTGAGCAAACCCGACAGGGCCCGAGCAAACCCGACAGGGCCCGACAGAGCCTGACAGGGCTCGATGGAGACCGACAGAGCCCGAGGAAACCCGACAGGGCCCGAGGAAACCCGACAGGGCCCGACGGAGCTCGATAGGGCCCGAGCAAACCCGACAGGGCCTGACGGAGCCTGACAGGGCTCGATGGAGACCGACAGAGCCCGAGGAAACCCGACAGGGCCCGACGGAGCCCGATAGGGCCCGAGCAAACCCGACAGGGCCTGACGGAGCCCGACAGGGCCCGAGCAAACCCGAAAGGGCCCGACGAAGCCTGACAGGGCTCGATGGAGCCTGACAGGGCCCGAGGAAACCCGACAGGGCCCGACGGAGCCTGATAGGGCCCGAGCAAACCCGACAGGGCCTGAGCAAGTCCGACAGGGCCTGACAAAGCCCGACAGGGCCCGAGGAAACCCGAAAGGGCCCGACGGAGCCTGACAGGGCTCGATGGAGCCCGACAGGGCCCGAGGAAACCCGACAGGGCCCCACGGAGCCCGATAGGGCCCGAGCAAACCCGACAGGGCCTAACGGAGCCTGACAGGGCCCGGGCAAACCCGACAGGGCATGCTAGAGCCCGAGAGAGCCCGAGCAAACCCGACAGGGCCCGACAAGGCCCGACAGGGCCCGAGCAAACCCGCCAGGGCTCGACGGAGCCTGACAGGGCTCGATGGAGCCCGACAGGGCCCGAGGAAACCCGACAGGGCCCCACGGAGCCCGATAGGGCCCGAGCAAACCCGACAGGGCCTAACGGAGCCTGACAGGGCCCGGGCAAACCCGACAGGGCATGCTAGAGCCCGACAGAGCCCGAGCAAACCCGACAGGGCCCGACAAGGCCCGACAGGGCCCGAGCAAACCCGCCAGGGCTCGACGGAGCCTGACAGGGCCCGAGGAAACCAGACAGGGCCCGACAGAGCCTGACAGGGCCCGAGCAAACCCGACATGGCCCGAGCAAACCTGACAGGGTTCGACAAAGCCTGACAGGGCTCGATGGAGCCTGACAGGGCCCAAGGAAACCCGACAGGGCCCGACGGAGCCTGACAGGGCCCGAGCAAACCCGACAGGGCTCGACGGAGCCTGACAGGGCCTGAGCAAACCCGACAGGGCCCGAGCAAACCTGACAGGGCACGAAGGAGCCCGACAGGACCCGAGCAAACCCGACAGGGCCCAACGGATCCCGACAGGGCGCAAGCAAAGCTGACAGGGCCCGACGGAGCCCGACAGGGCACGAGAAAACCCGACAGGGCCTGACGGAGCCTGACAGGGCCCGAGCAAACCCGACAGGGCCCGAGCGAATCTGACAGGGCCCGACGGAGCCCGACAGGACAGGGCAAACCCGACAGGGCACGAGCAAACCCGACAGGGCCTGACAAGGCCCGACAGGGCCTGAGCAAACCCGACAGGACCTGACAAAGCCTGACAGGGCCCGACGGAGCCCGACAGGGCACGAGCAAACCCGACAGGGCCTGACGGAGCCTGACAGGGCCCGAGCAAACCCGACAGGGCCCGAGCGAATCTGACAGGGCCCGACGGAGCCAGACAAGACGCGGGCAAACCCGACAGGGCCCGAGCAAACTCGACAGGGCCTGACAAGGCCCGACAGGGCCTGAGCAAACCCGACAGGGCCCGAGCATACCTGACAGGGTCCGATGGAGCCCGACAGGGCCCGAGCAAACCTGACAGGGCTCGATGGAGCCCGACAGGGCCCGAGGAAACCCGACAGGGCGCGACGGAGCCTGACAGGGCCCGAGCAAACCCGACAGGGCTCGACAATGCCCGACAGGGCCCGAGCAAACCCGACAGGGTCCGTCGAAGCCTGACAGGGCTTCAGCAAACCCGACACGGCCTGAGCAAACCCGACAGGGCCCGACGGAGCCCGACAGGGCCTGAGGAAACCAGACAGGGCCCGACGGAGCCCGACAGGGCCCTAGCAAACCCGACAGGGCCCGAGCAAACCCGACAGGGCTTGACGGAGCCTGACAGGGCCCGAGCAAACCCGACAGGGCTCGACAGAGCCTGACAGGGCCTGAGCAAACCCTACAGGGCCCGAGCAAACCAGACAGGGCCCGACGGAGCCCGACAGGGCCCTAGCAAACCCGACAGGGCCCGAGCAAACCCGACAGGGCTTGACGGAGCCTGACAGGGCGTGAGCAAACCCGACAGGGCTCGACAGAGCCTGACAGGGCCCGAGCAAACCCGACAGGGCCCGAGCGAATCTGACAGGGCCCGACGGAGCCCGACAGGACAGGGCAAACCCGACAGGGCCCGAGCAAACCCGACAGGGCCTGACAAGGCCCGACAGGGCCTGAGCAAACCCGACAGGACCTGACAAAGCCTGACAGGGCCCGACGGAGCCCGACAGGGCACGAGCAAACCCGACAGGGCCTGACGGAGCCTGACAGGGCACGAGCAAACCCGACAGGGCCCGAGCGAATCTGACAGGGCCCGACGGAGCCAGACAAGACGCGGGCAAACCCGACAGGGCCCGAGCAAACTCGACAGGGCCTGACAAGGCCCGACAGGGCCTGAGCAAACCCGACAGGGCCCGAGCATACCTGACAGGGTCCGATGGAGCCCGACAGGGCCCGAGCAAACCTGACAGGGCTCGATGGAGCCCGACAGGGCCCGAGGAAACCCGACAGGGCGCGACGGAGCCTGACAGGGCCCGAGCAAACCCGACAGGGCTCGACAATGCCCGACAGGGCCCGAGCAAACCCGACAGGGTCCGTCGAAGCCTGACAGGGCTTCAGCAACCCCGACACGGCCTGAGCAAACCCGACAGGGCCCGACGGAGCCCGACAGGGCCTGAGGAAACCAGACAGGGCCCGACGGAGCCCGACAGGGCCCTAGCAAACCCGACAGGGCCCGAGCAAACCCGACAGGGCTTGACGGAGCCTGACAGGGCGTGAGCAAACCCGACAGGGCTCGACAGAGCCTGACAGGGCCTGAGCAAACCCGACAGGGCCCGAGCAATCCTGATAGGGCCCGACGGAGCCCGACAGGGCCCGAGCAAACCCGACATGGCTCAACGGAGCCCGACAGGGCCCGAGCAAACCTGACAGGGGTCGACGGAGCCTGACAGGGCCTGAGCAAACCCGACAGTGCCCGAGCAAACCCGACAGGGCCCAACGGAGACCGACAGAGCCCGAGCAAACCCGACAGGGCCCGACAAGGCCCGACAGGGCCAGAACAAACCTGACAGGACCTGACAAAGCCTGACAGGGCCCGACGGAGCCCGACAGGGCCCGAGCAAACCCAAAAAGGCCCGACGGAGCCTGACAGGGCTCGATGGAACCCGACAGGGCCCGAGGAAACCCGACATGGCTCGACGGAGCCCGACAGGGCCCGAGCAAACCCGAAAGGGCCCGACGGAGCCTGACAGGGCTCGATGGAGCCCGACAGGGCCCGAGGAAACCCGACAGGGCCCGACGGAGCCCGACAGGGCCCAAGCAAACCCGACAGGGCCTGAGCAAACCCGACAGTGCCTGAGCAAACCCGACAGGGCCCGAGCAAACCCGACAGGGCCCGACAGAGCCTGACAGGGCTCGATGGAGACCGACAGAGCCCGAGGAAACCCGACAGGGCCCGAGGAAACCCGACAGGGCCCGACGGAGCTCGATAGGGCCCGAGCAAACCCGACAGGGCCTGACGGAGCCTGACAGGGCTCGATGGAGACCGACAGAGCCCGAGGAAACCCGACAGGGCCCGACGGAGCCCGATAGGGCTCGATGGAGACCGACAGAGCCCGAGGAAACCCGACAGGGCCCGACGGAGCCCGATAGGGCCCGAGCAAACCCGACAGGGCCTGACGGAGCCCGACAGGGCCCGAGCAAACCCGAAAGGGCCCGACGAAGCCTGACAGGGCTCGATGGAGCCTGACAGGGCCCGAGGAAACCCGACAGGGCCCGACGGAGCCTGATAGGGCCCGAGCAAACCCGACAGGGCCTGAGCAAGTCCGACAGGGCCTGACAAAGCCCGACAGGGCCCGAGGAAACCCGAAAGGGCCCGACGGAGCCTGACAGGGCTCGATGGAGCCCGACAGGGCCCGAGGAAACCCGACAGGGCCCCACGGAGCCCGATAGGGCCCGAGCAAACCCGACAGGGCCTAACGGAGCCTGACAGGGCCCGGGCAAACCCGACAGGGCATGCTAGAGCCCGACAGAGCCCGAGCAAACCCGACAGGGCCCGACAAGGCCCGACAGGGCCCGAGCAAACCCGCCAGGGCTCGACGGAGCCTGACAGGGCCCAAGCAAACCCGACACGGCCCGAGCAAACCTGACAGGGCTCGAAGGAGCCCGACAGGGCCCGAGGAAACCAGACAGGGCCCGACAGAGCCTGACAGGGCCCGAGCAAACCCGACATGGCCCGAGCAAACCTGATAGGGCCCGACGGAGCCCGACAGGGCCCGAGCAAACCCAACATGGCTCAACAGAGCCCGAGAGGGCCCGAGCAAACCTGACAGGGGTCGACGGAGCCTGACAGGGCCTGAGCAAACCCGACAGTGCCCGAGCAAACCCGACAGGGCCCAACGGAGACCGACAGAGCCCGAGCAAACCCGACAGGGCCCGACGGAGCTCGATAGGGCCCGAGCAAACCCGACAGGGCCTAACGGAGCCTGACAGGGCCCGGGCAAACCCGACAGGGCATGCTAGAGCCCGACAGAGCCCGAGCAAACCCGACAGGGCCCGACAAGGCCCGACAGGGCCCGAGCAAACCTGACAGGACCTGACAAAGCCTGACAGGGCCCGACGGAGCCCGACAGGGCCCGAGCAAACCCAAAAAGGCCCAACGGAGCCTAACAGGGCTCGATGGAACCCGACAGGGCCCGAGGAAACCCGACATGGCTCGACGGAGCCCGACAGGGCCCGAGCAAACCCGAAAGGGCCCGACGGAGCCTGACAGGGCTCGATGGAGCCCGACAGGGCCCGAGGAAACCCGACAGGGCCCGACGGAGCCCGACAGGGCCCAAGCAAACCCGACAGGGCCTGAGCAAACCCGACAGTGCCTGAGCAAACCCGACAGGGCCCGAGCAAACCCGACAGGGCCCGACGGAGCCTGACAGGGCTCGATGGAGACCGACAGAGCCCGAGGAAACCCGACAGGGCCCGACGGAGCTCGATAGGGCCCGAGCAAACCCGACAGGGCCCGACGGAGCCTGACAGGGCTCGATGGAGACCGACAGAGCCCGAGGAAACCCGACAGGGCCCGACGGAGCCCGATAGGGCCCGAGCAAACCCGACAGGGCCTGACGGAGCCCGACAGGGCCCGAGCAAACCTGAAAGGGCCCGACGAAGCCTGACAGGGCTCGATGGAGCCTGACAGGGCCCGAGCAAACCCGACAGGGCCCGACGGAGCCCGATAGGGCCCGAGCAAACCCGACAGGGCCTGAGCAAGTCCGACAGGGCCTGACAGAGCCCGACAGGGCCCGAGGAAACCCGAAAGGGCCCGACGGAGCCTGACAGGGCTCGATGGAGCCCGACAGGGCCCGAGGAAACCCGACAGGGCCCCACGGAGCCCGATAGGGCCCGAGCAAACCCGACAGGGCCTAACGGAGCCTGACAGGGCCCGGGCAAACCCGACAGGGCATGCTAGAGCCCGACAGAGCCCGAGCAAACCCGACAGGGCCCGACAAGGCCCGACAGGGCCCGAGCAAACCCGCCAGGGCTCGACGGAGCCTGACAGGGCCCGAGCAAACCCGACACGGCCCGAGCAAACCTGACAGGGCTCGAAGGAGCCCGACAGGGCCCGAGGAAACCAGACAGGGCCCGACAGAGCCTGACAGGGCCCGAGCAAACCCGACATGGCCCGAGCAAACCTGACAGGGTTCGACAAAGCCTGACAGGGCTCGATGGAGCCTGACAGGGCCCAAGGAAACCCGACAGGGCCCGACGGAGCCTGACAGGGCCCGAGCAAACCCGACAGGGCTCGACGGAGCCTGACAGGGCCTGAGCAAACCCGACAGGGCCCGAGCAAACCTGACAGGGCACGAAGGAGCCCGACAGGGCCCGAGCAAACCCGACAGGGCCCAACGGATCACGACAGGGCGCAAGCAAAGCTGACAGGGCCCGACGGAGCCCGACAGGGCACGAGAAAACCCGACAGGGCCTGACGGAGCCTGACAGGGCCCGAGCAAACCCGACAGGGCCCGAGCGAATCTGACAGGGCCCGACGGAGCCCGACAGGACAGGGCAAACCCGACAGGGCCCGAGCAAACCCGACAGGGCCTGACAAGGCCCGACAGGGCCTGAGCAAACCCGACAGGACCTGACAAAGCCTGACCGGGCCCGACGGAGCCCGACAGGGCACGAGCAAACCCGACAGGGCCTGACGGAGCCTGACAGGGCCCGAGCAAACCCGACAGGGCCCGAGCGAATCTGACAGGGCCCGACGGAGCCAGACAAGACGCGGGCAAACCCGACAGGGCCCGAGCAAACTCGACAGGGCCTGACAAGGCCCGACAGGGCCTGACCAAACCCGACAGGGCCCGAGCATACCTGACAGGGTCCGATGGAGACCGACAGGGCCCGAGCAAACCTGACAGGGCTCGATGGAGCCCGACAGGGCCCGAGGAAACCCGACAGGGCGCGACGGAGCCTGACAGGGCCCGAGCAAACCCGACAGGGCTCGACAATGCCCGACAGGGCCCGAGCAAACCAGACAGGGCCCGACGGAGCCCGACAGGGCCCTAGCAAACCCGACAGGGCCCGAGCAAACCCGACAGGGCTTGACGGAGCCTGACAGGGCGTGAGCAAACCCGACAGGGCTCGACAGAGCCTGACAGGGCCTGAGCAAACCCTACAGGGCCCGAGCAAACCTGATAGGGCCCGACGGAGCCCGACAGGGCCCGAGCAAACCCGACATGGCTCAACGGATCCCGACAGGGCCCGAGCAAACCTGACAGGGGTCGACGGAGCCTGACAGGGCCTGAGCAAACCCGACACTGCCCGAGCAAACCCGACAGGGCCCAACGGAGACCAACAGAGCCCGAGCAAACCCGACAGGGCCCGACAAGGCCCGACAGGGCCAGAACAAACCTGACAGGACCTGACAAAGCCTGACAGGCCCGACGGAGCCCGACAGGGCCCAAGCAAACCCAAAAAGGCCTGACGGAGCCTGACAGGGCTCGATGGAACCCGACAGGGCCCGAGGAAACCCGACATGGCTCGACGGAGCCCGACAGGGCCCGAGCAAACCCGAAAGGGCCCGATGGAGCCTGACAGGGCTCGATGGAGCCCGACAGGGCCCGAGGAAACCCGACAGGGCCCGACGGAGCCCGACAGGGCCCAAGCAAACCCGACAGGGCCAGAGCAAACCCGACAGTGCCTGAGCAAACCCGACAGGGCCCGAGCAAACCCGACAGGGCCCGACGGAGCCTGACAGGGCTCGATGGAGACCGACAGAGCCCGAGGAAACCCGACAGGGCCCGACGGAGCTCGATAGGGCCCGAGCAAACCCGACAGGGCCTGACGGAGCCTGACAGGGCTCGATGGAGACCAACAGAGCCCGAGGAAACCCGACAGGGCCCGACGGAGCCCGATAGGGCCCGAGCAAACCCGACAGGGCCTGACGGAGCCCGACAGGGCCCGAGCAAACCCGAAAGGGCCCGACGAAGCCTGACAGGGCTCGATGGAGCCTGACAGGGCCTGAGGAAACCCAACAGGGCCCGACGGAGCCCGATAGGGCCCGAGCAAACCCGACAGGGCCTGAGCAAGTCCGACAGGGCCTGACGGAGCCCGACAGGGCCCGAGGAAACCCAAAAGGGCCCGACGGAGCCTGACAGGGCTCGATGGAGCCCGACAGGGCCCGAGGAAACCCGACAGGGCCCCACGGAGCCCGATAGGGCCCGAGCAAACCCGACAGGGCCTAACGGAGCCTGACAGGGCCCGGGCAAACCCGACAGGGCATGCTAGAGCCCGACAGAGCCCGAGCAAACCCGACAGGGCCCGACAAGGCCCGACAGGGCCCGAGCAAACCCGCCAGGGCTCGACGGAGCCTGACAGGGCCCGAGCAAACCCGACACGGCCCGAGCAAACCTGACAGGGCTCGAAGGAGCCCGACAGGGCCCGAGGAAACCAGACAGGGCCCGACAGAACCTGACAGGGCCTGAGCAAACCCGACATGGCCCGAGCAAACCTGACAGGGTTCGACAAAGCCTGACAGGGCTCGATGGAGCCTGACAGGGCCCAAGGAAACCCGACAGGGCCCGACGGAGCCTGACAGGGCCCGAGCAAACCCGACAGGGCTCGACGGAGCCTGACAGGGCCTGAGCAAACCCGACAGGGCCCGAGCAAACCTGACAGGGCACGAAGGAGCCCGACAGGGCCCGAGCAAACCCGACAGGGCCCAACGGATCCCGACAGGGCGCAAGCAAAGCTGACAGGGCCCGACGGAGCCCGACAGGGCACGAGAAAACCCGACAGGGCCTGACGGAGCCTGACAGGGCCCGAGCAAACCCGACAGGGCCCGAGCGAATCTGACAGGGCCCGACGGAGCCCGACAGGGCACGAGCAAACCCGACAGGGCCTGACGGAGCCTGACAGGGCCCGAGCAAACCCGACAGGGCCCGAGCGAATCTGACAGGGCCCGACGGAGCCAGACAAGACGCGGGCAAACCCGACAGGGCCCGAGCAAACTCGACAGGGCCTGACAAGGCCCGACAGGGCCTGAGCAAACCCGACAGGGCCCGAGCATACCTGACAGGGTCCGATGGAGCCCGACAGGGCCCGAGCAAACCTGACAGGGCTCGATGGAGCCCGACAGGGCCCGAGGAAACCCGACAGGGCGCGACGGAGCCTGACAGGGCCCGAGCAAACCCGACAGGGCTCGACAATGCCCGACAGGGCCCGAGCAAACCCGACAGGGTCCGTCGAAGCCTGACAGGGCTTCAGCAAACCCGACACGGCCTGAGCAAACCCGACAGGGCCCGATGGAGCCCGACAGGGCCTGAGGAAACCAGACAGGGCCCGACGGAGCCCGACAGGGCCCTAGCAAACCCGACAGGGCCCGAGCAAACCCGACAGGGCTTGACAGAGCCTGACAGGGCCCGAGCAAACCCGACAGGGCCCGAGCAAACCCGACAGGGTCCGTCGAAGCCTGACAGGGCTTCAGCAAACCCGACACGGCCTGAGCAAACCCGACAGGGCCCGATGGAGCCCGACAGGGCCTGAGGAAACCAGACAGGGCCCGACGGAGCCCGACAGGGCCCTAGCAAACCCGACAGGGCCCGAGCAAACCCGACAGGGCTTGACGGAGCCTGACAGGGCCCGAGCAAACCCGACAGGGCCCGAGCAAACCCGACAGAGCCCGAGCAAACCCGACAGGGCCCAACGGAGCCCGACAGAGCCCGAGCAAACCTGACAGGGCCCGACAAGGCCCGACAGGGCCCGAACAAACCTGACAGGACCTGACAAAGCCTGACAGGGCCCGACGGAGCCCGACAGGGCCTGAGCAAACACGAAAGAGCCCGACGGAGCCTGACAGGGCTCGATAGATTCCGACAGGGCCCGAGGAAACCCGACAGGGCCCGACGGAACGTGACAGGGCCCGAGCAAACCCGACAGGGCCTGAGGAAATCCGACAGGGCCCGACGGAGCCTGTCAGGGCCCGAGCAAACCCGAAAGGGCTCGACGGAGCCCGACAGGGCCAGAGCAAACCCGATAGGGTCCGTCGAAGCCTGACAGGGCTTCAGCAAACCCGACAGGGCCTGAGCAAACCCAACAGGGCCCGACGGAGCCCGACACGGCCTGAGGAAACCAGACAGGGCCCGAAGGAGCCCGACAGGGCGCTAGCAAACCCGACAGGGCCCGAGCAAACCCGACAGGGCTTGACGGAGCCTGACAGGGCCCGAGCAAACCCGACAGGGCCCGATGGAGCCCGACAGAGCCCGAGCAAACCCGACAGGCTCTGTCGCGCCCTGTTGGGTTTCCTTGGGCCCTGTCGGGCTCCATCGAGCCCTGTCAGGCTCCGTCGGGCCCTTACGGGTTTGCTCGGGCCCTGTCGGGCTCCGTCGGGCCCTGTCGGGTTTGCTCAGGCCCTGTCGGGCTCCGTCAGGCCCTGTCGGGTTTGCTCAGGCCCTGTCGGGTTTGCTCAGGCCCTGTCAGGTTTGCTCAGGCCCTGTCGGGTTTCCTCAGGCCCTGTCGGGCTCCATCGAGCCCTGTCGGGTTTGCTCGGGCCCTGTCGGGCTCCATCGGACCCTGTCAGGCCTTGTCAGGCCCTGTCGGGTTTGCTCGAGCCCTGTCGGGTTTGCCCGGGCCCTGTCGGGTTTGCTCAGGCCCTGTCAGGTTTGCTCAGGCCCTGTCGGGTTTCCTCAGGCCCTGTTGGGCTCCATCGAGCCCTGTCGGGTTTGCTCGGGCCCTGTCGGGCTCCATCGGACCCTGTCAGGCCTTGTCAGGCCCTGTCGGGTTTGCTCGGGCCCTGTCGGGTTTGCCCGGGTCCTGTCGGGCTCCGCCGGGCTCTGTCAGATTCGCTCGGGCCCTTTCGGGTTTGCTCGGGCCCTGTCGGGTTTGCTCGGGCCCTGTGGGGTTTCCTCGGGCCCTGTCAGGCTCTGTCAAACACTGTCGGGTTTGCTCGGGCCCTGTCAGGTTCGCTCGGGCCCTGTCGGGTTTGCTCAGGCCCTGACAGGCTCCGTCGGGCCCTGTCAGGTTCGCTCGGGCCCTGTCAGGCTCCGTCGAGCCCTGTCGGGTTTGCTCGGGCCCTGTCGGGCTCCGTCGGGCCCTGTCGGGTTTCCTCGGGCCCTGTCGGGCTCCGTCGGGCCCTGTCGGGTTTGCTCGGGCCCTGTCAGGTTTGCTGAAGCCCTGTCAGGCTTCGTCGGACCCTATCGAGTGTGCTCAGACCCTGTCGGGCTCCGTCGAGCCCTGTCGGGTTTGCTCGGGCCCTGTCAGGCTCCGTCGGGACCTGTCGGATTTCCTCGTGCCCTGTCGGACTCTATCGAGCCCTGTCAGGCTCCGTCGGGCTCTTTCGGGTTTGCTCAAGCCCTGTCGGGCTCCATCGGGCCCTGTCAGGCTTTGTCAGGTCGTGTCAGGTTTGCTCGGGCCCTGTCGGGACTTGTCGGGCCCTGTCAGGTTTGCTCGGGCCCTGTCGGGCTCCAGCGTGCCCTGTCGGGTTTGCTCGGGCCCTGTCGGGCTCCGTCAGGCCCTGTCGGGTTTGCTCGGGCCCTATCGGGCTCCGTGGGGCCTTGTCGGTTTTCCTCGGGCCCTGTTGGGCTCCATCGAGCCCTGTCAGGCTCCGTCGGGCCCTTTCGGGTTTGCTCGGGCCCTGTCGGGCTCCGCCGGGCCCTGTCGGATTTGCTCAGGCCCTGTCGGGTTTGTTCGAGCCCTGTCGGGCTCCATCGGGCCCTGTCGGGTTTGCTCGGGCCCTATCGGGCTCAGTCGGGCCCTGTCGGGTTTCCTTGGGCCCTGTCGGGCTCCATCGAGCCCTGTCAAGCTTCGTCGGGCCCTTTCAGGTTTGCTCGGGCCCTGTCGGGCTCCGTCAGGCCCTGTCGGGTTTGCTCGGGCCCTATCGGGCTCCGTCGGGCCCTGTCGGGTTTCCTTGGGCCCTGTCGGGCTCCATCGAGCCCTGTCAGGCTTTGTCGCGTCCTGTCGGGTTTGCTCAGGCCCTGTCGGGCCTTGTCTGGCCCTGTCGGGTTTGCTCGGGCCCTGTCGGGTTAGCCCACGTCCTGTCGGGCTCCGTCGGGCCCTGTCAGATTCGCTCGGGCCCTGTCGGGTTTGCTCGGGCCCTGTGAGACTCCGTCAGGCTCTGTCGAGTTTGCTGCTGCCCTGTCGGGCTCCGTCGGGCCCTGTCAGGTTTGCTTGGGCCCTGTCGGGATCCGTTGGGCCCTGTCGGGTTTGCTCGGGCCCTGTCGGGCTCCGTTGGGCCCTGTCGGTTTGCTCGGGCCTTGTCGGGTTTTCTGAAGCCCTGTCAGGCTTCGTCGGACCCTGTCGAGTGTGCTCGGGCCCTGTCGGGCTCCGTCGAGCCCTGTCAGGTTTTCTCGGGCCTTGTCAGGCTCCGTCGGGCCCTGTCGGGTTTGCTCGGGCCCTGTCTGGTTTGCTCAGGCCCTGTCGGGTTCCGTCGAGCCCTATCGGGTTGCCTCGGGCCCTGTCGGACTCCACTGAGCCCTGTCAGGCTCCGTCGGGCTCTTTCGGGTTTGCTCGGGCCCTGACGGGCTCCGTCGGGCCCTGTCAGGCTTTGTCAGGACGTGTCAGGTTTGCTCGGGCCCTGTCGGGCCTTGTCAGGCCCTGTCGGGTTTGCTCGGGCTCTGTCGGGCTCCAGCGTGCCCTGTCGGGTTTGCCCGGGCCCTGTCACGCTCCGTCAGGCCCTGTCGGGTTTGCTCGGGCCTTATCGGGCTCAATCAGGCCCTGTCGGGTTTCCTCGGGCCCTGTCGGGCTCCATCGAGCCCTGTCAGGCTCCGTCGGGCCCTGTCGGGTTTGCTCGGGCCCTGTCGGGCTCCGTCGGGCCCTGTCGGGTTTGCTCGAGCCCTGTCGGGCTCCGTCGGGCCCTGTCTGGTTTCCTCAGGCTCTGTCGGGCTCCGTCGGCCCTGTCGGGTTTGCTCGGGCCATGTCGGGTTTGCTGAAGCCCTGTCAGGCTTCGTCGGACACTGTCGGGTTTGCTCGAGCCCTGTCGGACTCCATCGAGCCCTGTCAGGCTCCGTCGGGCCCTTTCGGGTTTGCTCGGGCCCTGTCGGGCTCTGTCGGGCACTGTCGGGTTTGCTCGAGCCCTGTCGGGCTCCGTCGGGCCCTGTCTGGTTTCCTCAGGCTCTGTCGGGCTCCGTCGGCCCTGTCGGGTTTGCTCGGGCCATGTTGGGTTTGCTGAAGCCCTGTCAGGCTTCGTCGGACCCTGTCGGGTTTGCTCGAGCCCTGTCGGACTCCATCGAGCCCTGTCAGGCTCCGTCGGGCCCTTTCGGGTTTCCTCGGGCTCTGTCGGGCTCCGTCGGGCCCTGTCGGGTTTGCTCGGGTCATGTCGGGTTTCCTGAAGCCCTGTCAGGCTCCGTCGGGCCCTGTCTGGTTTCCTCGGGCTCTGTCGGGCTCCGTCGGGCCCTGTCGGGTTTGCTCGGGCCATGTCGGGTTTGCTGAAGCCCTGTCAGGCTTCGTCGGACCCTGTCGGGTTTGCTCGAGCCCTGTCGGACTCCATCGGGCCCTGTCAGGTTTGCTCGGGCCCTATCGGGCTCTGTCGGGCCCTGTCGGGTTTCCTCGGGCCCTGTCGGGCTCTATCGAGCCCTGTCAGGCTTCGTCGGGCACTGTCTGGTTTCCTCGGGCCCTGTCGGGCTCCGTCAGGCCCTGTTGGGTTTGCTCAGGCCCTATCGGGCTCCGTCGAGCCCTGTCAGGTTTGCTCGGGCTCTGTCAGGCTCCGTCGGGCCCTGTCGGGTTTCCTCGGGCCCTGTCGGGCTCCATCAAGCCCTGTCAGGCTTTGTCGAACCCTGTCGGGTTTGCTCGGGCCCTGTCGGGTTTGCTCGGGCCCTGTCGGGCTCTGTCGGGCCCTGTCTGTTTTCCTCGGGCCCTGTCGGGCTCCGTCAGACCCTGTCGGGTTTGCTCGGGTCCTGTCGGGTTTGCTCGGGCCCTGTCGGGTTTGCTGAAGCCCTGTCAGGCTTCGTCGGACCCTGTCGGGTTTGCTCGGGCCCTGTCGGGCTCCGTCGAACCCTGTCGGGTTTGCTCGGGCCCTGTCAGGCTCCGTCGCGCCCTGTCGGGTTTCCTCGGGCTCTGTCAGGCTCCATCGAGCCCTGTCAGGTTTGCTCGGGCCTTGTCGGGTTTGCTCGGGCCCTGTCGGGTTCCATCGGACCCTTTCAGGCTTTGGCGGGTCCTGTCGGGTTTGCTCAGGCCCTGTCAGGCCTTGTCAGCCCCTGTCGGGTTTGCTCGTGCCCTGTCGGGCTCCGTCGGGCCCTGTCAGGTTCTCTCGGGCCCTGTCAGGTTTGCTCGAGCCCTGTCAGGCTCCGTCAGGCCCTATCGGGTTTGCTCGAGCCCAGTCGGGCTCCGTCAGGCCCTGTCAGGTTTGCTCGGGCCCTGTCGGGCCTTGTCAGGCCCTGTCGGGTTTGCTCAAGACCTGTCGGGTTTGCCCGCCTCCTGTCGGGCTCCGTCGGGCCCTGTCAGATTCGCTCGGGCCCTGTCGGGTTTGCTCAGGCCCTATCGGGCTCCGTCGGGCCCTGTCGGGTTTCCTTGGGCCCTGTCGGGCTCCATCGAGCCCTGTCAGGCTTTGTCGGGTCCTGTCGGGTTTGCTCAGGCCCTCTCGGGTCTTGTCTGGCCCTGTCTGGTTTGCTCGGGCCCTGTCGGGTTTGCCCACGTCCTGTCGGGCTCCGTCGGGCCCTGTCAGATTCGCTCGGGCCCTGTCAGGCTTGCTCGGGCCCTGTCAGGCTACGTCAGGCTCTGTCGAGTTAGCTCGTGCCCTGTCGGGCTCCGTCGGGCCCTGTCAGGTTTGCTTGGGCCCTGTCGGGATCCGTTGGGCCCTGTCGGGTTTGCTCGGGCCCTGTCAGGCTCCGTCAGGCCCTGTCTGGTTTGCTCGTGCCCTGTCGGGCTCCGTCGGGCCCTGTCAGGTTTGCTTGGGCACTGTCGGGCTCCGTCGGGCCCTGTCGGGTTCCTTGGGCCCTGTCGGGCTCCATCGAGCCCTGTCAGGCTTTCTCGAACCCTGTCGGGTTTGCTCGGGCCCTGTCGGGTTTGCTCGGGCCCTGTCAGGCTTTGTCGGGTCCTGTCGGGTTTGCTCAGGCCCTCTCGGGTCTTGTCTGGCCCTGTCTGGTTTGCTCGGGCCCTGTCGGGTTTGCCCACGTCCTGTCGGGCTCCGTCGGGCCCTGTCAGATTCGCTCGGGCCCTGTCAGGCTTGCTCGGGCCCTGTCAGGCTACGTCAGGCTCTGTCGAGTTAGCTCGTGCCCTGTCGGGCTCCGTCGGGCCCTGTCAGGTTTGCTTGGGCCCTGTCGGGATCCGTTGGGCCCTGTCGGGTTTGCTCGGGCCCTGTCACGCTCCGTCAGGCCCTGTCTGGTTTGCTCGTGCCCTGTCGGGCTCCGTCGGGCCCTGTCAGGTTTGCTTGGGCACTGTCGGGCTCCGTCGGGCCCTGTCGGGTTCCTTGGGCCCTGTCGGGCTCCATCGAGCCCTGTCAGGCTTTGTCGAACCCTGTCGGGTTTGCTCAGGCCCTGTCGGGTTTGCTCAGGCCCTATCGGGCTCTGTCGGGCCCTGTCTGGTTTCCTCGGGCCCTGTCGGGCTCCGTTGGGCCCTGTCGGTTTGCTCGGGCCCTGTCGGGTTTGCTCGGGCCCTATCGGGCTCTGTCGGGCCCTGTCTGGTTTCCTCGGGCCCTGTCGGGCTCTGTCGGGCCCTGTCTGGTTTCCTCGGGCCCTGTCAGGCTTCGTCGGACCCTGTCGAGTGTGCTCGGGCCCTGTCGGGCTCCGTCGAGCCCTGTCAGGTTTTCTCGGGCCTTGTCAGGCTCCGTCAGGCCCTGTCGGGTTTCCTCGGGCCCTGTCGGACTCCACTGAGCCCTGTCAGGCTCCGTCAGGCTCTTTCGGGTTTGCTCGGGCCCTGGCGGGCTCCGTCGGGCCCTGTCAGGCTTTGTCAGGACGTGTCAGGTTTGCTCGGGCCCTGTTGGGCCTTGTCGGGCCCTGTCGGGTTTGCTCGGGCTCTGTCGGGCTCCAGCGTGCCCTGTCGGGTTTGCCCGGGCCCTCTCAGGCTCCGTCAGGCCCTGTCGGGTTTGCTCGGGCCCTATCGGGCTCAATCAGGCCCTGTCGGGTTTCCTCGGGCCCTGTCGGGCTCCATCGAGCCCTGTCAGGCTCCGTCGGGCCCTTTCAGGTTTGCTCGGGCCCTGTCGGGCTCCATCGGGCCCTGTCGGGTTTGCTCGGGCCCTGTCGGGTTTCCTTGGGCCCTGTCGGGCTCCATCGAGCCCTGTCAGGCTCCGTCGGGCTCTTTCGGGTTTGCTCAAGCCCTGTCGGGCTCCATCGGGCCCTGTCAGGCTTTGTCAGGTCGTGTCAGGTTTGCTCGGGCCCTGTCGGGACTTGTCGGGCCCTGTCAGGTTTGCTCGGGCCCTGTCGGGCTCCAGCGTGCCCTGTCGGGTTTGCTCGGGCCCTGTCGGGCTCCGTCAGGCCCTGTCGGGTTTGCTCGGGCCCTATCAGGCTCCGTGGGGCCTTGTCGGTTTTCCTCGGGCCCTGTTGGGCTCCATCGAGCCCTGTCAGGCTCCGTCGGGCCCTTTCGGGTTTGCTCGGGCCCTGTCGGGCTCCGTCGGGCCCTGTCGGATTTGCTCAGGCCCTGTCGGGTTTGTTCGAGCCCTGTCGGGCTCCATCGGGCCCTGTCGGGTTTGCTCGGGCCCTATCGGGCTCAGTCGGGCCCTGTCGGGTTTCCTTGGGCCCTGTCGGGCTCCATCGAGCCCTGTCAAGCTTCGTCGGGCTCTTTCAGGTTTGCTCGGGCCCTGTCGGGCTCCGTCAGGCCCTGTCGGGTTTGCTCGGGCCCTATCGGGCTCCGTCGGGCCCTGTCGGGTTTCTTTGTGCCCTGTCGGGCTCCATCGAGCCCTGTCAGGCTTTGTCGCGTCCTGTCGGGTTTGCTCAGGCCCTGTCGGGCCTTGTCTGGCCCTGTCGGGTTTGCTCGGGCCCTGTCGGGTTAGCCCACGTCCTGTCGGGCTCCGTCGGGCCCTGTCAGATTCGCTCGGGCCCTGTCGGGTTTGCTCGGGCCCTGTCAGACTCCGTCAGGCTCTGTCGAGTTTGCTGCTGCCCTGTCGGGCTCCGTCGGGCCCTGTCAGGTTTGCTTGGGCCCTGTCGGGATCCGTTGGGCCCTGTCGGGTTTGCTCGGGCCCTGTCGGGCTCCGTTGGGCCCTGTCGGTTTGCTCGGGCCTTGTCGGGTTTTCTGAAGCCCTGTCAGGCTTCGTCGGACCCTGTCGAGTGTGCTCGGGCCCTGTCGGGCTCCGTCGAGCCCTGTCAGGTTTTCTCGGGCCTTGTCAGGCTCCGTCGGTCCCTGTCGGGTTTGCTCGGGCCCTGTCTGGTTTGCTCAGGCCCTGTCGGGTTCCGTCGAGCCCTATCGGGTTGCCTCGGGCCCTGTCGGACTCCACTGAGCCCTGTCAGGCTCCGTCGGGCTCTTTCGGGTTTGCTCGGGCCCTGACGGGCTCCGTCGGGCCCTGTCAGGCTTTGTCAGGACGTGTCAGGTTTGCTCGGGCCCTGTCGGGCCTTGTCAGGCCCTGTCGGGTTTGCTCGGGCTCTGTCGGGCTCCAGCGTGCCCTGTCGGGTTTGCCCGGGCCCTGTCACGCTCCGTCAGGCCCTGTCGGGTTTGCTCGGGCCTTATCGGGCTCAATCAGGCCCTGTCGGGTTTCCTCGGGCCCTGTCGGGCTCCATCGAGCCCTGTCAGGCTCCGTCGGGCCCTGTCGGGTTTGCTCGGGCCCTGTCGGGCTCCGTCGGGCCCTGTCAGGCTTTGTCAGGTCCTGTCAGGTTTGCTCGGGCCCTGTTGGGCCTTGCCGGGCCCTGTTGGGTTTGCTCGGGCTCTGTCGGGCTCCAGCGTGCCCTGTCGGGTTTGCCCGGGCCCTGTCAGGCTCCATCAGGCCCTGTCGGGTTTGCCCGGGCCCTGTCACGCTCCGTCAGGCCCTGTCGGGTTTGCTCGGGCCTTATCGGGCTCAATCAGGCCCTGTCGGGTTTCCTCGGGCCCTGTCGGGCTCCATCGAGCCCTGTCAGGCTCCGTCGGGCCCTGTCGGGTTTGCTCGGGCCCTGTCGGGCTCCGTCGGGCCCTGTCGGGTTTGCTCGAGCCCTGTCGGGCTCCGTCGGGCCCTGTCTGGTTTCCTCAGGCTCTGTCGGGCTCCGTCGGCCCTGTCGGGTTTGCTCGGGCCATGTCGGGTTTGCTGAAGCCCTGTCAGGCTTCGTCGGACACTGTCGGGTTTGCTCGAGCCCTGTCGGACTCCATCGAGCCCTGTCAGGCTCCGTCGGGCCCTTTCGGGTTTGCTCGGGCCCTGTCGGGCTCTGTCGGGCACTGTCGGGTTTGCTCGAGCCCTGTCGGGCTCCGTCGGGCCCTGTCTGGTTTCCTCAGGCTCTGTCGGGCTCCGTCGGCCCTGTCGGGTTTGCTCGGGCCATGTTGGGTTTGCTGAAGCCCTGTCAGGCTTCGTCGGACCCTGTCGGGTTTGCTCGAGCCCTGTCGGACTCCATCGAGCCCTGTCAGGCTCCGTCGGGCCCTTTCGGGTTTCCTCGGGCTCTGTCGGGCTCCGTCGGGCCCTGTCGGGTTTGCTCGGGTCATGTCGGGTTTCCTGAAGCCCTGTCAGGCTCCGTCGGGCCCTGTCTGGTTTCCTCGGGCTCTGTCGGGCTCCGTCGGGCCCTGTCGGGTTTGCTCGGGCCATGTCGGGTTTGCTGAAGCCCTGTCAGGCTTCGTCGGACCCTGTCGGGTTTGCTCGAGCCCTGTCGGACTCCATCGGGCCCTGTCAGGTTTGCTCGGGCCCTATCGGGCTCTGTCGGGCCCTGTCGGGTTTCCTCGGGCCCTGTCGGGCTCTATCGAGCCCTGTCAGGCTTCGTCGGGCACTGTCTGGTTTCCTCGGGCCCTGTCGGGCTCCGTCAGGCCCTGTTGGGTTTGCTCAGGCCCTATCGGGCTCCGTCGAGCCCTGTCAGGTTTGCTCGGGCTCTGTCAGGCTCCGTCGGGCCCTGTCGGGTTTCCTCGGGCCCTGTCGGGCTCCATCAAGCCCTGTCAGGCTTTGTCGAACCCTGTCGGGTTTGCTCGGGCCCTGTCGGGTTTGCTCGGGCCCTGTCGGGCTCTGTCGGGCCCTGTCTGTTTTCCTCGGGCCCTGTCGGGCTCCGTCAGACCCTGTCGGGTTTGCTCGGGTCCTGTCGGGTTTGCTCGGGCCCTGTCGGGTTTGCTGAAGCCCTGTCAGGCTTCGTCGGACCCTGTCGGGTTTGCTCGGGCCCTGTCGGGCTCCGTCGAACCCTGTCGGGTTTGCTCGGGCCCTGTCAGGCTCCGTCGCGCCCTGTCGGGTTTCCTCGGGCTCTGTCGGGCTCCATCGAGCCCTGTCAGGTTTGCTCGGGCCTTGTCGGGTTTGCTCGGGCCCTGTCGGGTTCCATCGGACCCTTTCAGGCTTTGGCGGGTCCTGTCGGGTTTGCTCAGGCCCTGTCAGGCCTTGTCAGCCCCTGTCGGGTTTGCTCGTGCCCTGTCGGGCTCCGTCGGGCCCTGTCAGGTTCTCTCGGGCCCTGTCAGGTTTGCTCGAGCCCTGTCAGGCTCCGTCAGGCCCTATCGGGTTTGCTCGAGCCCAGTCGGGCTCCGTCAGGCCCTGTCAGGTTTGCTCGGGCCCTGTCGGGCCTTGTCAGGCCCTGTCGGGTTTGCTCAAGACCTGTCGGGTTTGCCCGCCTCCTGTCGGGCTCCGTCGGGCCCTGTCAGATTCGCTCGGGCCCTGTCGGGTTTGCTCAGGCCCTATCGGGCTCCGTCGGGCCCTGTCGGGTTTCCTTGGGCCCTGTCGGGCTCCATCGAGCCCTGTCAGGCTTTGTCGGGTCCTGTCGGGTTTGCTCAGGCCCTCTCGGGTCTTGTCTGGCCCTGTCTGGTTTGCTCGGGCCCTGTCGGGTTTGCCCACGTCCTGTCGGGCTCCGTCGGGCCCTGTCAGATTCGCTCGGGCCCTGTCAGGCTTGCTCGGGCCCTGTCAGGCTACGTCAGGCTCTGTCGAGTTAGCTCGTGCCCTGTCGGGCTCCGTCGGGCCCTGTCAGGTTTGCTTGGGCCCTGTCGGGATCCGTTGGGCCCTGTCGGGTTTGCTCGGGCCCTGTCAGGCTCCGTCAGGCCCTGTCTGGTTTGCTCGTGCCCTGTCGGGCTCCGTCGGGCCCTGTCAGGTTTGCTTGGGCACTGTCGGGCTCCGTCGGGCCCTGTCGGGTTCCTTGGGCCCTGTCGGGCTCCATCGAGCCCTGTCAGGCTTTCTCGAACCCTGTCGGGTTTGCTCGGGCCCTGTCGGGTTTGCTCGGGCCCTGTCAGGCTTTGTCGGGTCCTGTCGGGTTTGCTCAGGCCCTCTCGGGTCTTGTCTGGCCCTGTCTGGTTTGCTCGGGCCCTGTCGGGTTTGCCCACGTCCTGTCGGGCTCCGTCGGGCCCTGTCAGATTCGCTCGGGCCCTGTCAGGCTTGCTCGGGCCCTGTCAGGCTACGTCAGGCTCTGTCGAGTTAGCTCGTGCCCTGTCGGGCTCCGTCGGGCCCTGTCAGGTTTGCTTGGGCCCTGTCGGGATCCGTTGGGCCCTGTCGGGTTTGCTCGGGCCCTGTCACGCTCCGTCAGGCCCTGTCTGGTTTGCTCGTGCCCTGTCGGGCTCCGTCGGGCCCTGTCAGGTTTGCTTGGGCACTGTCGGGCTCCGTCGGGCCCTGTCGGGTTCCTTGGGCCCTGTCGGGCTCCATCGAGCCCTGTCAGGCTTTGTCGAACCCTGTCGGGTTTGCTCAGGCCCTGTCGGGTTTGCTCAGGCCCTATCGGGCTCTGTCGGGCCCTGTCTGGTTTCCTCGGGCCCTGTCGGGCTCCGTTGGGCCCTGTCGGTTTGCTCGGGCCCTGTCGGGTTTGCTCGGGCCCTATCGGGCTCTGTCGGGCCCTGTCTGGTTTCCTCGGGCCCTGTCGGGCTCTGTCGGGCCCTGTCTGGTTTCCTCGGGCCCTGTCAGGCTTCGTCGGACCCTGTCGAGTGTGCTCGGGCCCTGTCGGGCTCCGTCGAGCCCTGTCAGGTTTTCTCGGGCCTTGTCAGGCTCCGTCAGGCCCTGTCGGGTTTCCTCGGGCCCTGTCGGACTCCACTGAGCCCTGTCAGGCTCCGTCAGGCTCTTTCGGGTTTGCTCGGGCCCTGGCGGGCTCCGTCGGGCCCTGTCAGGCTTTGTCAGGACGTGTCAGGTTTGCTCGGGCCCTGTTGGGCCTTGTCGGGCCCTGTCGGGTTTGCTCGGGCTCTGTCGGGCTCCAGCGTGCCCTGTCGGGTTTGCCCGGGCCCTCTCAGGCTCCGTCAGGCCCTGTCGGGTTTGCTCGGGCCCTATCGGGCTCAATCAGGCCCTGTCGGGTTTCCTCGGGCCCTGTCGGGCTCCATCGAGCCCTGTCAGGCTCCGTCGGGCCCTTTCAGGTTTGCTCGGGCCCTGTCGGGCTCCATCGGGCCCTGTCGGGTTTGCTCGGGCCCTGTCGGGTTTCCTTGGGCCCTGTCGGGCTCCATCGAGCCCTGTCAGGCTCCGTCGGGCTCTTTCGGGTTTGCTCAAGCCCTGTCGGGCTCCATCGGGCCCTGTCAGGCTTTGTCAGGTCGTGTCAGGTTTGCTCGGGCCCTGTCGGGACTTGTCGGGCCCTGTCAGGTTTGCTCGGGCCCTGTCGGGCTCCAGCGTGCCCTGTCGGGTTTGCTCGGGCCCTGTCGGGCTCCGTCAGGCCCTGTCGGGTTTGCTCGGGCCCTATCAGGCTCCGTGGGGCCTTGTCGGTTTTCCTCGGGCCCTGTTGGGCTCCATCGAGCCCTGTCAGGCTCCGTCGGGCCCTTTCGGGTTTGCTCGGGCCCTGTCGGGCTCCGTCGGGCCCTGTCGGATTTGCTCAGGCCCTGTCGGGTTTGTTCGAGCCCTGTCGGGCTCCATCGGGCCCTGTCGGGTTTGCTCGGGCCCTATCGGGCTCAGTCGGGCCCTGTCGGGTTTCCTTGGGCCCTGTCGGGCTCCATCGAGCCCTGTCAAGCTTCGTCGGGCTCTTTCAGGTTTGCTCGGGCCCTGTCGGGCTCCGTCAGGCCCTGTCGGGTTTGCTCGGGCCCTATCGGGCTCCGTCGGGCCCTGTCGGGTTTCTTTGTGCCCTGTCGGGCTCCATCGAGCCCTGTCAGGCTTTGTCGCGTCCTGTCGGGTTTGCTCAGGCCCTGTCGGGCCTTGTCTGGCCCTGTCGGGTTTGCTCGGGCCCTGTCGGGTTAGCCCACGTCCTGTCGGGCTCCGTCGGGCCCTGTCAGATTCGCTCGGGCCCTGTCGGGTTTGCTCGGGCCCTGTCAGACTCCGTCAGGCTCTGTCGAGTTTGCTGCTGCCCTGTCGGGCTCCGTCGGGCCCTGTCAGGTTTGCTTGGGCCCTGTCGGGATCCGTTGGGCCCTGTCGGGTTTGCTCGGGCCCTGTCGGGCTCCGTTGGGCCCTGTCGGTTTGCTCGGGCCTTGTCGGGTTTTCTGAAGCCCTGTCAGGCTTCGTCGGACCCTGTCGAGTGTGCTCGGGCCCTGTCGGGCTCCGTCGAGCCCTGTCAGGTTTTCTCGGGCCTTGTCAGGCTCCGTCGGTCCCTGTCGGGTTTGCTCGGGCCCTGTCTGGTTTGCTCAGGCCCTGTCGGGTTCCGTCGAGCCCTATCGGGTTGCCTCGGGCCCTGTCGGACTCCACTGAGCCCTGTCAGGCTCCGTCGGGCTCTTTCGGGTTTGCTCGGGCCCTGACGGGCTCCGTCGGGCCCTGTCAGGCTTTGTCAGGACGTGTCAGGTTTGCTCGGGCCCTGTCGGGCCTTGTCAGGCCCTGTCGGGTTTGCTCGGGCTCTGTCGGGCTCCAGCGTGCCCTGTCGGGTTTGCCCGGGCCCTGTCACGCTCCGTCAGGCCCTGTCGGGTTTGCTCGGGCCTTATCGGGCTCAATCAGGCCCTGTCGGGTTTCCTCGGGCCCTGTCGGGCTCCATCGAGCCCTGTCAGGCTCCGTCGGGCCCTGTCGGGTTTGCTCGGGCCCTGTCGGGCTCCGTCGGGCCCTGTCGGGTTTGCTCGAGCCCTGTCGGGCTCCGTCGGGCCCTGCCTGTTTTCCTCAGGCTCTGTCGGGCTCCGTCGGCCCTGTCGGGTTTGCTCGGGCCATGTCGGGTTTGCTGAAGCCCTGTCAGGCTTCGTCGGACACTGTCGGGTTTGCTCGAGCCCTGTCGGACTCCATCAAGCCCTGTCAGGCTCCGTCGGGCCCTTTCGGGTTTGCTCGGGCCCTGTCGGGCTCTGTCAAGCACTGTCGGGTTTGCTCGAGCCCTGTCGGGCTCCGTCGGGCCCTGTCTGGTTTCCTCAGGCTCTGTCGGGCTCCGTCGGCCCTGTCGGGTTTGCTCGGGCCATGTTGGGTTTGCTGAAGCCCTGTCAGGCTTCGTCGGACCCTGTCGGGTTTGCTCGAGCCCTGTCGGACTCCATCGAGCCCTGTCAGGCTCCGTCGGGCCCTTTCGGGTTTCCTCGGGCTCTGTCGGGCTCCGTCGGGCCCTGTCGGGTTTGCTCGGGTCATGTCGGGTTTCCTGAAGCCCTGTCAGGCTCCGTCGGGCCCTGTCTGGTTTCCTCGGGCTCTGTCGGGCTCCGTCGGGCCCTGTCGGGTTTGCTCGGGCCATGTCGGGTTTGCTGAAGCCCTGTCAGGCTTCGTCGGACCCTGTCGGGTTTGCTCGAGCCCTGTCGGACTCCATCGGGCCCTGTCAGGTTTGCTCGGGCCCTATCGGGCTCTGTCGGGCCCTGTCGGGTTTCCTCGGGCCCTGTCGGGCTCTATCGAGCCCTGTCAGGCTTCGTCGGGCACTGTCTGGTTTCCTCGGGCCCTGTCGGGCTCCGTCAGGCCCTGTTGGGTTTGCTCAGGCCCTATCGGGCTCCGTCGAGCCCTGTCAGGTTTGCTCGGGCTCTGTCAGGCTCCGTCGGGCCCTGTCGGGTTTCCTCGGGCCCTGTCGGGCTCCATCAAGCCCTGTCAGGCTTTGTCGAACCCTGTCGGGTTTGCTCGGGCCCTGTCGGGTTTGCTCGGGCCCTGTCGGGCTCTGTCGGGCCCTGTCTGTTTTCCTCGGGCCCTGTCGGGCTCCGTCAGACCCTGTCGGGTTTGCTCGGGTCCTGTCGGGTTTGCTCGGGCCCTGTCGGGTTTGCTGAAGCCCTGTCAGGCTTCGTCGGACCCTGTCGGGTTTGCTCGGGCCCTGTCAGGCTCCGTCGCGCCCTGTCGGGTTTCCTCGGGCCCTGTCGGGCTCCATCGAGCCCTGTCAGGTTTGCTCGGGCCCTGTCGGGTTTGCTCGGGCCCTGTCGGGCTCCATCGGACCCTTTCAGGCTTTGGCGGGTCCTGTCGGGTTTGCTCAGGCCCTGTCAGGCCTTGTCAGCCCCTGTCGGGTTTGCTCGTGCCCTGTCGGGCTCCGTCGGGCCCTGTCAGGTTCTCTCGGGCCCTGTCAGGTTTGCTCGGGCCCTGTCAGGCTCCGTCAGGCCCTATCGGGTTTGCTCGAGCCCAGTCGGGCTCCGTCAGGCCCTGTCAGGTTTGCTCGGGCCCTGTCGGGCCTTGTCAGGCCCTGTCGGGTTTGCTCAAGACCTGTCGGGTTTGCCCGCCTCCTGTCGGGCTCCGTCGGGCCCTGTCAGATTCGCTCGGGCCCTGTCGGGTTTGCTCAGGCCCTATCGGGCTCCGTCGGGCCCTGTCGGGTTTCCTTGGGCCCTGTCGGGCTCCATCGAGCCCTGTCAGGCTTTGTCGGGTCCTGTCGGGTTTGCTCAGGCCCTCTCGGGTCTTGTCTGGCCCTGTCTGGTTTGCTCGGGCCCTGTCGGGTTTGCCCACGTCCTGTCGGGCTCCGTCGGGCCCTGTCAGATTCGCTCGGGCCCTGTCAGGCTTGCTCGGGCCCTGTCAGGCTACGTCAGGCTCTGTCGAGTTAGCTCGTGCCCTGTCGGGCTCCGTCGGGCCCTGTCAGGTTTGCTTGGGCCCTGTCGGGATCCGTTGGGCCCTGTCGGGTTTGCTCGGGCCCTGTCAGGCTCCGTCAGGCCCTGTCTGGTTTGCTCGTGCCCTGTCGGGCTCCGTCGGGCCCTGTCAGGTTTGCTTGGGCACTGTCGGGCTCCGTCGGGCCCTGTCGGGTTCCTTGGGCCCTGTCGGGCTCCATCGAGCCCTGTCAGGCTTTGTCGAACCCTGTCGGGTTTGCTCAGGCCCTGTCGGGTTTGCTCAGGCCCTATCGGGCTCTGTCGGGCCCTGTCTGGTTTCCTCGGGCCCTGTCGGGCTCCGTTGGGCCCTGTCGGTTTGCTCGGGCCCTGTCGGGTTTGCTCGGGCCCTATCGGGCTCTGTCGGGCCCTGTCTGGTTTCCTCGGGCCCTGTCGGGCTCTGTCGGGCCCTGTCTGGTTTCCTCGGGCCCTGTCAGGCTTCGTCGGACCCTGTCGAGTGTGCTCGGGCCCTGTCGGGCTCCGTCGAGCCCTGTCAGGTTTTCTCGGGCCTTGTCAGGCTCCGTCAGGCCCTGTCGGGTTTCCTCGGGCCCTGTCGGACTCCACTGAGCCCTGTCAGGCTCCGTCAGGCTCTTTCGGGTTTGCTCGGGCCCTGGCGGGCTCCGTCAGGCCCTGTCAGGCTTTGTCAGGACGTGTCAGATTTGCTCGGGCCCTGTTGGGCCTTGTCGGGCCCTGTCGGGTTTGCTCGGGCTCTGTCGGGCTCCAGCGTGCCCTGTCGGGTTTGCCCGGGCCCTCTCAGGCTCCGTCAGGCCCTGTCGGGTTTGCTCGGGCCCTATCGGGCTCAATCAGGCCCTGTCGGGTTTCCTCGGGCCCTGTCGGGCTCCATCGAGCCCTGTCAGGCTCCGTCGGGCCCTTTCAGGTTTGCTCGGGCCCTGTCGGGCTCCATCGGGCCCTGTCGGGTTTGCTCGGGCCCTGTCGGGTTTCCTTGGGCCCTGTTGGGCTCCATCGAGCCCTGTCAGGCTTTGTCGAACCCTGTCGGGTTTGCTCGGACCCTGTCGGGTTTGCTCGAGCCCTGTCGGGCTCCTTCGTGCCCTGTCAGGTTTGCTCGGGCCCTGTCGGGTTTGCTCGGGCCCTGTAAGGCTCCGTCGAGCCCTGTCGGGTTTGCTCGGGCCCTGTCAGGCTCCGTCGGGCCCTGTCGGGTTTCCTCGGGCCCTGTCGGGCTCCATCGAGCCCTTTCAGGCTTTGTCGAACCCTGTCGGGTTTGCTCGGGCCCTGTCGGGTTTGCTCGGGTCCTGTGGGGCTCTGTCGGGCCCTGTCGGGTTTGCTCGGGCCCTGTCAGGCTCCGTCGGGCCCTGTCGGATTTCCTCGGGCCCTCTTGGGTTCCGTCGGGCCCTCTCGGGTTCCGTCGGGCCCTGTCGGGTTTCCTCGGGCCCTGTCGGACTCTATCGAGCCCTGTCAGGCTCCGTCGGGCTCTTTCGGGTTTGCGCAGGCCCTGTCGGGCTCCGTCGGGCCCTGTCAGGCTTTGTCAGGTCCTGTCAGGTTTGCTCGGGCCCTGTTGGGCCTTGCCGGGCCCTGTTGGGTTTGCTCGGGCTCTGTCGGGCTCCAGCGTGCCCTGTCGGGTTTGCCCGGGCCCTGTCAGGCTCCATCAGGCCCTGTCGGGTTTGCTCGGGCCCTATCGGGCTCCGTGGGGCCCTGTCGGGTTTCCTCGGGACCTGTCGGGCTCCATCGAGCCCTGTCAGGTTTGCTCGGGTCCTGTCGGGTTTGCTCGGGCCCTGTCGGGCTCCATCGGACCCTATCAGGCTTTGGCGGGTCCTGTCGGGTTTGCTCAGGCCCTGTCGGGCCTTGTCAGCCCCTGTCGGGTTTGCTCGCGCCCTGTCAGGCTCCGTCGGGCCCTGTCAGGTTCTCTCGGGCCCCGTCAGGTTTGCTCGGGCCCTGTCAGGCTCCGTCAGGCCCTATCGGGTTTGCTCGAGCCCTGTCGGGCTCCGTCAGGCCCTGTCGGGTTTGCTCGGGCCTTATCGGGCTCAATCAGGCCCTGTCGGGTTTCCTCGGGCCCTGTCGGGCTCCATCGAGCCCTGTCAGGCTCCGTCGGGCCCTGTCGGGTTTGCTCGGGCCCTGTCGGGCTCCGTCGGGCCCTGTCGGGTTTGCTCGAGCCCTGTCGGGCTCCGTCGGGCCCTGCCTGTTTTCCTCAGGCTCTGTCGGGCTCCGTCGGCCCTGTCGGGTTTGCTCGGGCCATGTCGGGTTTGCTGAAGCCCTGTCAGGCTTCGTCGAACACTGTCGGGTTTGCTCGAGCCCTGTCGGACTCCATCAAGCCCTGTCAGGCTCCGTCGGGCCCTTTCGGGTTTGCTCGGGCCCTGTCGGGCTCTGTCAAGCACTGTCGGGTTTGCTCGAGCCCTGTCGGGCTCCGTCGGGCCCTGTCTGGTTTCCTCAGGCTCTGTCGGGCTCCGTCGGCCCTGTCGGGTTTGCTCGGGCCATGTTGGGTTTGCTGAAGCCCTGTCAGGCTTCGTCGGACCCTGTCGGGTTTGCTCGAGCCCTGTCGGACTCCATCGAGCCCTGTCAGGCTCCGTCGGGCCCTTTCGGGTTTCCTCGGGCTCTGTCGGGCTCCGTCGGGCCCTGTCGGGTTTGCTCGGGTCATGTCGGGTTTCCTGAAGCCCTGTCAGGCTCCGTCGGGCCCTGTCTGGTTTCCTCGGGCTCTGTCGGGCTCCGTCGGGCCCTGTCGGGTTTGCTCGGGCCATGTCGGGTTTGCTGAAGCCCTGTCAGGCTTCGTCGGACCCTGTCGGGTTTGCTCGAGCCCTGTCGGACTCCATCGGGCCCTGTCAGGTTTGCTCGGGCCCTATCGGGCTCTGTCGGGCCCTGTCGGGTTTCCTCGGGCCCTGTCGGGCTCTATCGAGCCCTGTCAGGCTTCGTCGGGCACTGTCTGGTTTCCTCGGGCCCTGTCGGGCTCCGTCAGGCCCTGTTGGGTTTGCTCAGGCCCTATCGGGCTCCGTCGAGCCCTGTCAGGTTTGCTCGGGCTCTGTCAGGCTCCGTCGGGCCCTGTCGGGTTTCCTCGGGCCCTGTCGGGCTCCATCAAGCCCTGTCAGGCTTTGTCGAACCCTGTCGGGTTTGCTCGGGCCCTGTCGGGTTTGCTCGGGCCCTGTCGGGCTCTGTCGGGCCCTGTCTGTTTTCCTCGGGCCCTGTCGGGCTCCGTCAGACCCTGTCGGGTTTGCTCGGGTCCTGTCGGGTTTGCTCGGGCCCTGTCGGGTTTGCTGAAGCCCTGTCAGGCTTCGTCGGACCCTGTCGGGTTTGCTCGGGCCCTGTCAGGCTCCGTCGCGCCCTGTCGGGTTTCCTCGGGCCCTGTCGGGCTCCATCGAGCCCTGTCAGGTTTGCTCGGGCCCTGTCGGGTTTGCTCGGGCCCTGTCGGGCTCCATCGGACCCTTTCAGGCTTTGGCGGGTCCTGTCGGGTTTGCTCAGGCCCTGTCAGGCCTTGTCAGCCCCTGTCGGGTTTGCTCGTGCCCTGTCGGGCTCCGTCGGGCCCTGTCAGGTTCTCTCGGGCCCTGTCAGGTTTGCTCGGGCCCTGTCAGGCTCCGTCAGGCCCTATCGGGTTTGCTCGAGCCCAGTCGGGCTCCGTCAGGCCCTGTCAGGTTTGCTCGGGCCCTGTCGGGCCTTGTCAGGCCCTGTCGGGTTTGCTCAAGACCTGTCGGGTTTGCCCGCCTCCTGTCGGGCTCCGTCGGGCCCTGTCAGATTCGCTCGGGCCCTGTCGGGTTTGCTCAGGCCCTATCGGGCTCCGTCGGGCCCTGTCGGGTTTCCTTGGGCCCTGTCGGGCTCCATCGAGCCCTGTCAGGCTTTGTCGGGTCCTGTCGGGTTTGCTCAGGCCCTCTCGGGTCTTGTCTGGCCCTGTCTGGTTTGCTCGGGCCCTGTCGGGTTTGCCCACGTCCTGTCGGGCTCCGTCGGGCCCTGTCAGATTCGCTCGGGCCCTGTCAGGCTTGCTCGGGCCCTGTCAGGCTACGTCAGGCTCTGTCGAGTTAGCTTGTGCCCTGTCGGGCTCCGTCGGGCCCTGTCAGGTTTGCTTGGGCCCTGTCGGGATCCGTTGGGCCCTGTCGGGTTTGCTCGGGCCCTGTCAGGCTCCGTCAGGCCCTGTCTGGTTTGCTCGTGCCCTGTCGGGCTCCGTCGGGCCCTGTCAGGTTTGCTTGGGCACTGTCGGGCTCCGTCGGGCCCTGTCGGGTTCCTTGGGCCCTGTCGGGCTCCATCGAGCCCTGTCAGGCTTTGTCGAACCCTGTCGGGTTTGCTCAGGCCCTGTCGGGTTTGCTCAGGCCCTATCGGGCTCTGTCGGGCCCTGTCTGGTTTCCTCGGGCCCTGTCGGGCTCCGTTGGGCCCTGTCGGTTTGCTCGGGCCCTGTCGGGTTTGCTCGGGCCCTATCGGGCTCTGTCGGGCCCTGTCTGGTTTCCTCGGGCCCTGTCGGGCTCTGTCGGGCCCTGTCTGGTTTCCTCGGGCCCTGTCAGGCTTCGTCGGACCCTGTCGAGTGTGCTCGGGCCCTGTCAGGCTCCGTCGAGCCCTGTCAGGTTTTCTCGGGCCTTGTCAGGCTCCGTCAGGCCCTGTCGGGTTTCCTCGGGCCCTGTCGGACTCCACTGAGCCCTGTCAGGCTCCGTCAGGCTCTTTCGGGTTTGCTCGGGCCCTGGCGGGCTCCGTCGGGCCCTGTCAGGCTTTGTCAGGACGTGTCAGATTTGCTCGGGCCCTGTTGGGCCTTGTCGGGCCCTGTCGGGTTTGCTCGGGCTCTGTCGGGCTCCAGCGTGCCCTGTCGGGTTTGCCCGGGCCCTCTCAGGCTCCGTCAGGCCCTGTCGGGTTTGCTCGGGCCCTATCGGGCTCAATCAGGCCCTGTCGGGTTTCCTCGGGCCCTGTCGGGCTCCATCGAGCCCTGTCAGGCTCCGTCGGGCCCTTTCAGGTTTGCTCGGGCCCTGTCGGGCTCCATCGGGCCCTGTCGGGTTTGCTCGGGCCCTGTCGGGTTTCCTTGGGCCCTGTCGGGCTCCATCGAGCCCTGTCAGGCTTTGTCGAACCCTGTCGGGTTTGCTCGGACCCTGTCGGGTTTGCTCGAGCCCTGTCGGGCTCCTTCGTGCCCTGTCAGGTTTGCTCGGGCCCTGTCGGGTTTGCTCGGGCCCTGTAAGGCTCCGTCGAGCCCTGTCGGGTTTGCTCGGGCCCTGTCAGGCTCCGTCGGGCCCTGTCGGGTTTCCTCGGGCCCTGTCGGGCTCCATCGAGCCCTTTCAGGCTTTGTCGAACCCTGTCGGGTTTGCTCGGGCCCTGTCGGGTTTGCTCGGGTCCTGTGGGGCTCTGTCGGGCCCTGTCGGGTTTGCTCGGGCCCTGTCAGGCTCCGTCGGGCCCTGTCGGATTTCCTCGGGCCCTCTTGGGTTCCGTCGGGCCCTCTCGGGTTCCGTCGGGCCCTGTCGGGTTTCCTCGGGCCCTGTCGGACTCTATCGAGCCCTGTCAGGCTCCGTCGGGCTCTTTCGGGTTTGCGCAGGCCCTGTCGGGCTCCGTCGGGCCCTGTCAGGCTTTGTCAGGTCCTGTCAGGTTTGCTCGGGCCCTGTTGGGCCTTGCCGGGCCCTGTTGGGTTTGCTCGGGCTCTGTCGGGCTCCAGCGTGCCCTGTCGGGTTTGCCCGGGCCCTGTCAGGCTCCATCAGGCCCTGTCGGGTTTGCTCGGGCCCTATCGGGCTCCGTGGGGCCCTGTCGGGTTTCCTCGGGACCTGTCGGGCTCCATCGAGCCCTGTCAGGTTTGCTCGGGTCCTGTCGGGTTTGCTCGGGCCCTGTCGGGCTCCATCGGACCCTATCAGGCTTTGGCGGGTCCTGTCGGGTTTGCTCAGGCCCTGTCGGGCCTTGTCAGCCCCTGTCGGGTTTGCTCGCGCCCTGTCAGGCTCCGTCGGGCCCTGTCAGGTTCTCTCGGGCCCCGTCAGGTTTGCTCGGGCCCTGTCAGGCTCCGTCAGGCCCTATCGGGTTTGCTCGAGCCCTGTCGGGCTCCGTCAGGCCCTGTCAGGTTTGCTCGGGCCCTGTCGGGCCTTGTCAGGCCCTGTCGGGTTTGCTCGGGCCCTGTCGGGCCTTGTCGGGCCCTGTCGGGTTTGCTCGGGCTCTGTCGGGCTCCAGCGTGCCCTGTCGGGTTTGCTCGGGCCCTGTCGGGCTCCGTCAGGCCCTGTCGGGTTTGCTCGGGCCCTATCGGCGTCCGTGTCGCCCTGTCGGGTTTCCTCGGGTCCTGTCGGACTCCATCGAGCCCTGTCAGGCTCCGTCGGGCCCTTTCGGGTTTGCTCGGGCCCTGTCGGGCTCCGTCGGGCCCAGTCGGTTTTGCTCAGGCCCTGTCGGGTTTGTTCGAGCCCTGTCGGGCTCCATCGGGCCCTGTCGGGTTTGTTCGGGCCCTATCGGGCTCCGTCGGGCCCTGTCGGGTTTCCTCGGGCCCTGTCGGGCTCCATCGAGCCCTGTCAGGCTTCGTCGGGCCCTTTCGGGTTTGCTCGGGCCCTGTCGCGCTCCGTCAGGCCCTGTCGGGTTTTCTCGGGCCCTATCGGGCTCCGTCGAGCCCTGTCGGGTTTGCTCGGGCTCTGTCAGGCTCCGTCAGGCCCTGTCGGGTTTCCTCGGGCCCTGTCGGGCTCCATCAAGCCCTGTCAGGCTTTGTCGAGCCCTGTCGGGTTTGCTCGGGCCCTGTCGGGTTTGCTCGGGCCCTGTCGAGCTCTGTCGGGCCCTGTGTGGTTTGCTCGGGCCCTGTCGTGTTTGCTCGGGCCCTGTCTGGTTTCCTCGGGCCCTGTCGGGCTCCGTCGGGCCCTGTCGGGTTTGCTCGGGCCCTATCGGGCTCCGTCGGGCCCTGTCGGGTTTCCTTGGGCCCTGTCGGGCTCCATCGAGCACTGTCAGGCTTTGTCGGGTCCTGTCGGGTTTGCTCAGGCCCTCTCGAGTCTTGTCTGGCCCTGTCTGGTTTGCTCGGGCCCTGTCGGGTTTGCCCACGTCCTGTCGGGCTCCGTCGGGCCCTGTCAGATTCGCTCGGGCCCTGTCGGGTTTGCTCGGGCCCTGTCAGGCTACGTCAGGCTCTGTCGAGTTAGCTCGTACCCTGTCGGGCTCCGTCGGGCCCTGTCAGGTTTGCTTGGGCCCTGTCGGGATCCGTTGGGCCCTGTCGGGTTTGCTCGAGCCCTGTCGGGCTCCTTCGTGCCCTGTCAGGTTTGCTCGGGCCCTGTCGGGTTTGCTCGGGCCCTGTAAGGCTCCGTCGAGCCCTGTCGGGTTTGCTCGGGCCCTGGCAGGCTCCGTCGGGCACTGTCGGGTTTCCTCGGGCCCTGTCGGGCTCCATCGAGCCCTGTCAGGCTTTGTCGAACCCTGTCGGGTTTGCTCGGGCCCTGTCGGGTTTGCTCGGGTCCTGTGGGGCTCTGTCGGGCCCTGTCGGGCCCTGTCTGGTTTGCTCGGGCCCTGTCGGGCTCCGTTGGGCCCTGTCGGTTTGCTCGGGCCTTGTCGGGTTTTCTGAAGCCCTGTCAGGCTTCGTCGGACCCTGTCGGGTTTGCTCGGGCCCTGTCGGGTTTGCCCGCGTCCTGTCGGGCTCCGTCGGGCCCTGTCAGGTTTGCTCAGGCCCTGTCGGGATCCGTTGGGCCCTGTCGGGTTTGCTCGGGCCCTGTCGGGCTCCTTCGTGCCCTGTCAGGTTTGCTCGGGCCCTGTCGGGTTTGCTCGGGCCCTGTCAGGCTCCGTCGAGCTTTGTCAGGTTTGCTCGGGCCCTGTCTGGTTTGCTTGGGCCCTGTCAGGCTTTGTCGAGCCCTGTCGGGTTTGCTCAGGCCCTGCCAGGCTCCGTCACGCCCTGTCTGGTTTGCTCGTGCCCTGTCGGGCTCCGTCGGGCCCTGTCTGGTTTGCTCGTGCCCTGTCGGGTTTGCTCGGGCCCTGTCGGGTTTCCTTGGGCCCTGTCGGGCTCCATCGAGCCCTGTCAGGCTTTGTCGAACCCTGTCGGGTTTGCTCAGGCCCTGTCGGGTTTGCTCGGGCCCTGTCGGGCTCTGTCGGGCCCTGTCTTGTTTGCTCGGGCCCTGTCGGGCTCCGTTGGGCCCTGTCGGTTTGCTCGGGCCCTGTCGGGTTTGCTCGGGTCCTGTGGGGCTCTGTCGGGCCCTGTCGGGTTTGCTCGGGCCCTGTCAGGCTCCGTCGGGCCCTGTCGGATTTCCTCGGGCCCTCTTGGGTTCCGTCGGGCCCTCTCGGGTTCCGTCGGGCCCTGTCGGGTTTGCTTGGGCCCTGTCGGGCTCTATCAAGCCCTGTCAGGCTTTGTCGAACCCTGTCGGGTTTGCTCGGACCCTGTCGGGTTTGCTCGAGCCCTGTCGGGCTCCTTCGTGCCCTGTCAGGTTTGCTCGGGCCCTGTCGGGTTTGCTCGGGCCCTGTCTGGTTTCCTCGGGCCCTGTCGGGCTCCGTCGGGCCCTGTCGGGTTTGCTCGGGCCCTATCGGGCTCCGTCGGGCCCTGTCGGGTTACCTTGGGCCCTTTCGGGCTCCATCGAGCACTGTCAGGCTTTGTCGGGTCCTGTCGGGTTTGCTCAGGCCCTCTCGGGTCTTGTCTGGCCCTGTCTGGTTTGCTCGGGCCCTGTCGGGTTTGCCCACGTCCTGTCGGGCTCCGTCGGGCCCTGTCAGATTCGCTCGGGCCCTGTCGGGTTTGCTCGGGCCCTGTCAGGCTACGTCAGGCTCTGTCGAGTTAGCTCGTACCCTGTCGGGCTCCGTCGGGCCCTGTCAGGTTTGCTTGGGCCCTGTCGGGATCCGTTGGGCCCTGTCGGGTTTGCTCGGGCCCTGTCAGGCTCCGTCAGGCCCTGTCTGGTTTGCTCGTGCCCTGTCGGGCTCCGTCGGGCCCTGTCAGGTTTGCTTGGGCACTGTCGGGCTCCGTCAAGCCCTGTCGGGTTTCCTTGGGCCCTGTCGGGCTCCATCGAGCCCTGTCAGGCTTTGTCGAACCCTGTCGGGTTTGCTCAGGCCCTGTCGGGTTTGCTCGGGCCCTATCGGGCTCAATCAGGCCCTGTCGGGTTTCCTCGGGCCCTGTCGGGCTCCATCGAGCCCTGTCAGGCTCCGTCGGGCCCTTACGGGTTTGCTCGGGCCCTCTCTGACTCCGTCGGGCCCTGTCAGGTTTGCTCGGGCCCTGTCGGGCTCCGTCGGGCCCTGTCTGGTTTCCTCGGTCTCTGTCGGGCTCCGTCGGGCCCTGTCGGGTTTGCTCGGACCCTGTCGGGTTTGCTCGAGCCCTGTCGGGCTCCATCGGGCCCTGTCGGGTTTGCTCGGGCCCTGTCAGGCTCCGTCGGGCCCTGTCGGATTCCCTCGGGCCCTCTCGGGTTCCGTCGGGCCCTGTCGGGTTTCCTCAGGCCCCGTCGGACTCTATCGAGCCCTGTCAGGCTCCGTCGGGCTCTTTCGGGTTTGCTCAGGCCCTGTCGGGCTCCGTCGGGTCCTGTCAGGCTTTGTCAGGTCCTGTCAGGTTTGCTCGGGCCCTGTCGGGCCTTGTCGGGCCCTGTCGGGTTTGCTCGGGCTGTGTCGGGCTCCAGCATGCCCTGTCGGGTTTGCCCGGGCCCTGTCAGGCTCCATCAGGCCCTGTCGGGTTTGCTCGGGCCCTATCGGGCTCCGTGGGGCCCTGTCGGGTTTCCTCGGGCCCTGTCGGGCTCCATCAAGCCCTGTCAGGCTCCGTCGGGCCCTTTCGGGTTTGCTTGGGCCCTGTCGGTCTCCATCGGACCCTGTCAGGCTTTGACGGGTCCTGTCGGGTTTGCTCAGGCCCCGTCGGGCCTTGTCAGGCCCTGTCGGGTTTGCTCGGGCCCTGTCGGGTTTGCCCGCGTCCTGTCGGGCTCCGTCGGGCCCTGTCAGGTTTGCTCAGGCCCTGTCGGGATCCGTTGGGCCCTGTCGGGTTTGCTCGGGCCCTGTCGGGCTCCTTCGTGCCCTGTCAGGTTTGCTCGGGCCCTGTCGGGTTTGCTCGGGCCCTGTCAGGCTCCGTCGAGCTTTGTCAGGTTTGCTCGGGCCCTGTCTGGTTTGCTCGGGCCCTGTCAGGCTTTGTCGAGCCCTGTCGGGTTTGCTCAGGCCCTGCCAGGCTCCGTCACGCCCTGTCTGGTTTGCTCGTGCCCTGTCGGGCTTCGTCGGGCCCTGTCAGGTTTGCTTGGGCACTGTCGGGCTCTGTCGGGCCCTGTCGGGTTTCCTTGGGCCCTGTCGGGCTCCATCAAGCCCTGTCAGGCTTTGTCGAACCCTGTCGGGTTTGCTCAGGCCCTGTCGGGTTTGCTCGGGCCCTGTCGGGCTCTGTCGGGCCCTGTCTGGTTTGCTCGGGCCCTGTCGGGCTCCGTTGGGCCCTGTCGGTTTGCTCGGGCCTTGTCGGGTTTTCTGAAGCCCTGTCAGGCTTCGTCGGACCCTGTCGGGTTTGCTCGGGCCCTGTCGGGTTTGCCCGCGTCCTGTCGGGCTCCGTCGGGCCCTGTCAGGTTTGCTCAGGCCCTGTCGGGATCCGTTGGGCCCTGTCGGGTTTGCTCGGGCCCTGTCGGGCTCCTTCGTGCCCTGTCAGGTTTGCTCGGGCCCTGTCGGGTTTGCTCGGGCCCTGTCAGGCTCCGTCGAGCTTTGTCAGGTTTGCTCGGGCCCTGTCTGGTTTGCTCGGGCCCTGTCAGGCTTTGTCGAGCCCTGTCGGGTTTGCTCAGGCCCTGCCAGGCTCCGTCACGCCCTGTCTGGTTTGCTCGTGCCCTGTCGGGCTCCGTCGGGCCCTGTCTGGTTTGCTCGTGCCCTGTCGGGTTTGCTCGGGCCCTGTCGGGTTTCCTTGGGCCCTGTCGGGCTCCATCGAGCCCTGTCAGGCTTTGTCGAACCCTGTCGGGTTTGCTCAGGCCCTGTCGGGTTTGCTCGGGCCCTGTCGGGCTCTGTCGGGCCCTGTCTTGTTTGCTCGGGCCCTGTCGGGCTCCGTTGGGCCCTGTCGGTTTGCTCAGGCCCTGTCGGGTTTGCTCGGGCCCTGTCGGGCTCCGTTGGGCCCTGTCGGTTTGCTCAGGCCCTGTCGGGTTTGCTCGGGCCCTGTCGGGCTCTGTCGGGCCCTGTCTTGTTTGCTCGGGCCCTGTGGGGCTCCGTTGGGCCCTGTCGGTTTGCTCGGGCCCTGTCTTGTTTGCTCGGGCCCTGTCGGGCTCCGTTGGGCCCTGTCTGGTTTCCTCGGGCCCTGTCGGGCTCTGTCGGGCCCTGTCTGGTTTCCTCGGGCCCTGTCAGGCTTCGTCGGACCCTGTCGAGTGTGCTCAAGCCCTGTCGGGCTCCGTCGAGCCCTGTCAGGTTTTCTCGGGCCTTGTCAGGCTCCGTCGGGCCCTGTCGGGTTTCCTCGGGCCCTGTCGGACTCCACTGTGCCCTGTCAGGCTCCGTCAGGCTCTTTCGGGTTTGCTCGGGCCCTGGCGGGCTCCATCGGGCCCTGTCAGGCTTTGTCAGGACGTGTCAGGATTGCTCGGGCCCTGTTGGGCCTTGTCGGGCCCTGTCGGGTTTGCTCGGGCTCTGTCGGGCTCCAGCGTGCCCTGTCGGGTTTGCCCGGGCCCTCTCAGGCTCCGACAGGCCCTGTCGGGTTTGCTCGGGCCCTATCGGGCTCAATCAGGCCCTGTCGGGTTTCCTCGGGCCCTGTCGGGCTCCATCGAGCCCTGTCAGGCTCCGTCGGGCCCTTTCAGGTTTGCTCGGGCCCTGTCGGGCTCCATCGGGCCCTGTCGGGTTTGCTCGGGCCCTGTCGGGTTTCCTTGGGCCCTGTCGGGCTCCATCGAGCCCTGTCAGGCTTCGTCGGGCCCTTTCGGGTTTGCTCGGGCCCTGTCGGGCTCCGTCAGGCCCTGTCGGGTTTGCTCGGGCCCTATCGGGCTCCGTCGAGCCCTGTCGGGTTTGCTCGGGCTCTGTCAGGCTCCGTCAGGCCCTGTCGGGTTTCCTCGGGCCCTGTCGGGCTCCATCAAGATCTGTCAGGCTTTGTCGAGCCCTGTCGGGTTTGCTCGGGCCCTGTCGGGTTTGCTCGGGCCCTGTCGGGCTCTGTCGGGCCCTGTGTGGTTTCCTCGGGCCCTGTCGGGCTCCGTCGGGCCCTGTCGGGTTTGCTCGGGCCCTGTCGGGCTCTGTCGGGCCCTGTCTGGTTTCCTCGGGCCCTGTCGGGCTCCGTCGGGCCCTGTCGGGTTTGCTCGGGCCCTATCGGGCTCCGTCGGGCCCTGTCGGGTTTCCTTGGGCCCTGCCGGGCTCCATCGAGCACTGTCAGGCTTTGTCGGGTCCTGTCGGGTTTGCTCAGGCCCTCTCGGGTCTTGTCTGGCCCTGTCTGGTTTGCTCGGGCCCTGTCGGGTTTGCCCACGTCCTGTCGGGCTCCGTCGGGCCCTGTCAGATTCGCTCGGGCCCTGTCGGGTTTGCTCGGGCCCTGTCAGGCTACGTCAGGCTCTGTCGAGTTAGCTCGTACCCTGTCGGGCTCCGTCGGGCCCTGTCAGGTTTGCTTGGGCCCTGTCGGGATCCGTTGGGCCCTGTCGGGTTTGCTCGGGCCCTGTCAGGCTCCGTCAGGCCCTGTCTGGTTTGCTCGTGCCCTGTCGGGTTTGCTCGGACCCTGTCGGGTTTGCTCGAGCCCTGTCGGGCTCCGTTGGGCCCTGTCAGGCTTTGTCGAACCCTGTCGGGTTTGCTCAGGCCCTGTCGGGTTTGCTCGGGCCCTGTCGGGCTCTGTCGGGCCCTGTCTGGTTTGCTCGGGCCCTGTCGGGCTCCGTTGGGCCCTGTCGGTTTGCTCGGGCCCTGTCGGGTTTGCTCGGGCCCTATCGGGCTCTGTCGGGCCCTGTCTGGTTTCCTCGGGCCCTGTCGGGCTCTGTCGGGCCCTGTCTGGTTTCCTCGGGCCCTGTCAGGCTTCGTCGGACCCTGTCGAGTGTGCTCGGGCCCTGTCGGGCTCCGTCGAGCCCTGTCAGGTTTTCTCGGGCCTTGTCAGGCTCCGTCGGGCCCTGTCGGGTTTCCTCGGGCCCTGTCAGGCTTTGTCGAGCCCTGTCGGGTTTGCTCAGGCCCTGCCAGGCTCCGTCACGCCCTGTCTGGTATGCTCGTGCCCTGTCGGGCTCTGTTGGGCCCTGTCAGGTTTGCTTGGGCACTGTCGGGCTCTGTCGGGCCCTGTCGGGTTTCCTTGGGCCCTGTCGGGCTCCATCGAGCCCTGTCAGGCTTTGTCGAACCCTGTCGGGTTTGCTCAGGCCCTGTCGGGTTTGCTCGGGCCCTGTCGGGCTCTGTCGGGCCCTGTCTGGTTTGCTCGGGCCCTGTCGGGCTCCGTTGGGCCCTGTTGGTTTGCTCGGGCCTTGTCGGGTTTTCTGAAGCCCTGTCAGGCTTCGTCGGACCCTGTCGAGTGTGCTCGGGCCCTGTCGGGCTCCGTCGAGCCCTGTCAGGTTTTCTCGGGCCTTGTCAGGCTCCGTCGGGCCCTGTCGGGTTTGCTCGGACCCTGTCGGGTTTGCTCAGGCCCTGTCGGGTTCCGTCGAGCCCTATCGGGTTGCCTCGGGCCCTGTCGGACTCCACTGAGCCCTGTCAGGCTCCGTCGGGCTCTTTCGGGTTTGCTCGGGCCCTGGCGGGCTCCGTCGGGCCCTGTCAGGCTTTGTCAGGACGTGTCAGGTTTGCTCGGGCCCTGTCGGGCCTTGTCGGGCCCTGTCGGGTTTGCTCGGGCTCTGTCGGGCTCCAGCATGCCCTGTCGGGTTTGCCCGGGCCCTGTCAGGCTCCGTCAGGCCCTGTCGGGTTTGCTCGGGCCCTGTCAGGCTACGTCAGGCTCTGTCGAGTTAGCTCGTACCCTGTCGGGCTCCGTCGGGCCCTGTCAGGTTTGCTTGGGCCCTGTCGGGATCCGTTGGGCCCTGTCGGGTTTGCTCGGACCCTGTCAGGCTCCGTCAGGCCCTGTCAGGTTTGCTTGGGCCCTGTCGGGCCTTGTCAGGCCCTGTCGGGTTTGCTCGGGACCTGTCGGGTTTGCCCGCGTCCTGTCGGACTCCGTCGGGCCCTGTCAGATTCGCTCGGGCCCTGTCGGGTTTGCTCGGGCCCTGTCAGGCTCCGTCAGGCCCTGTCGGGTTTGCTAGTGCCCTGTCGGGCTCCGTTGGGCCCTGTCAGGTTTGCTCAGGCCCTGTCGGGATCCGTTGGGCCTTGTCGGGTTTGCTCGGGCCCTGTCGGGCTCCTTCGTGCCCTGTCAGGTTTGCTCGGGCCTTGTCGGGTTTGCTCGGGCCCTGTCAGGCTCCGTCGAGCCCTGTCGGGTTTGCTCGGGCCCTGTCAGGCTCCGTCGGGCCCTGTCGGGTTTCCTCGGGCCTTGTCGGGCTCCATCGAACCCTGTCAGGATTTGTCAAACCCTGTCGGGTTTGCTCGGGCCCTGTCGGGTTTGCTCGGGTCCTGTCGGGCTCTGTCGGGCCCTGTCGGGTTTGCTCGGGCCCTGTCAGGCTCCATCGGGCCCTGTCGGATTCCCTCGGGCCCTCTCGGGTTCCGTCGGGCCCTGTCGGGTTTCCTCGGGCCCTGTCAGACTCTATCGAGCCCTGTCAGGCTCCGTCAGGCTCTTTCGGGTTTGCTCAGGCCCTGTCGGGCTCCGTCGGGCCCTGTCAGGCTTTGTCAGGTCCTGTCAGGTTTGCTCGGGCCCTGTCGGGCCTTGTCGGGCCCTGTCGGGTTTGCTCGGGCTGTGTCGGGCTCCAGCGTGCCCTGTCGGGTTTGCCCGGGCCCTGTCAGGCTCCATCAGGCCCTGTCGGGTTTGCTCGGGCCCTATCGGTCTCCGTCGGGCCCTGTCGGGTTTCCTCGGGCCCTGTCGGGCTCCATCGAGCCCTGTCAGGCTCCGTCGGGCCCATTCAGGTTTGCTCGGGCCCTATCGGGCTCCGTCGGGCCCTGTCGGGTTTCCTCGGGCCCTGTCGGGCTCCATCGAGCCCTGTCAGGCTCCGTCGGGCCCTTACGGGTTTGCTCGGGCCCTGTCGGGCTCCGTCGGGCCCTGTCGGGTTTGCTCGGGCCCTGTCGGGTTTGCTCCGTCCCTGTCAGGCTTTGTCAAGCCCTGTCGGGTTTGCTAGGGCCCTGTCGGGCTCCGTCGGGCCCTGTCTGGTTGCCTCGGGCCCTGTCGGGCTCCATCGAGCCCTGTCGGGTTTGCTCGGGCCCTGTCAGGCTCCGTCGCGCCCTGTCGGGTTTCCTCGGGCCCTGTCGGGCTCCATCGAGCCCTGTCGGGTTGCCTCGGGCCCTGTCGGACTCCACTGAGCCCTGTCAGGCTCCATCGGGCTCTTTCGGGTTTGCTCGGGCCCTGTCGGGCTCCGTTGGGCCCTGTCAGGCTTTGTCAGGACGTCTCAGGTTTGCTCGGGCTCTGTCGGGCTCCAGCGTGCCCTGTCGGGTTTGCCCGGGCCCTGCCAGGCTCCGTCAGGCCCTGTCGGGTTTGCTCGGGCCTTATCGGGCTCAATCAGGCCCTGTCAGGTTTCCTCGGGCCCTGTCGGGCTCCATCGAGCCCTGTCAGGCTCCGTCGGGCCCTGTCGGGTTTGCTCGGGCCCTGTCGGGCTCCGTCGAGCCCTGTCGGGTTTTCTCGAGCCCTGTCGGGCTCCGTCGGGCCCTGTCTGGTTTCCTCGGGCTCTGTCGGGCTCCGTCGGGCCCTGTCGGGTTTGCTCGGGCCATGTCGGTTTTGCTGAAGCCCTGTCGGGCTTCGTCGGACCCTGTCGGGTTTGCTCGGGCCCTGTCGGCCTCCATCGGGCCCTGTCAGGTTTGCTCGGGCCCTATCGGGCTCTGTCGGGCCCTGTCGGGTTTCCTCGGGCCCTGTCGGGCTCCATCGAGCCCTGTCAGGCTTCGTCGGGCCCTTTCGGGTTTGCTCGGGCCCTGTCGGGCTCCGTCAGGCCCTGTCGGGTTTGCTCAGGCCCTATCGGGCTCCGTCGAGCCCTGTCGGGTTTGCTCGGGCTCTGTCAGGCTCCGTCGGGCCCTGTCAGGTTTCCTCGGGCCCTGTCGGGCTCCATCGAGCCCTGTCAGGCTTCGTCGGGCCCTTTCGGGTTTGCTCGGGCCCTGTCGGGCTCCGTCAGGCCCTGTCGGGTTTGCTCGGGCCCTATCGGGCTCCGTTGAGCCCTGTCGGGTTTGCTCGGGCTCTGTCAGGCTCCGTCGGGCCCTGTCGGGTTTCCTCGGGCCCTGTCGGGCTCCATCAAGCCCTGTCAGGCTTTGTCGAACCCTGTCGGGTTTGCTCGGGCCCTGTCGGGTTTGCTCGGGCCCTGTCGGGCTCTGTCGGGCCCTGTCTGGTTTCCTCGGGCCCTGTCGGGCTCCGTCGGACCCTGTCGGGTTTGCTCGGGTCCTGTCGGGTTTGCTCGGGCCCTGTCGGGTTTGCTGAAGCCCTGTCAGGCTTCGTCGGACCCTGTCGGGTTTGCTCGGGCCCTGTCGGGCTCCGTCGAACCCTGTCGGGTTTGCTCGGGCCCTGTCAGGCTCCGTCGCGCCCTGTCGGGTTTCCTCGGGCCCTGTCGGGCTCCATCGAGCCCTGTCAGGTTTGCTCGGGCCCTGTCGGGTTTGCTCGGGCCCTGTCAGGCTCCATCGGACCCTTTCAGGCTTTGGCGGGTCCTGTCGGGTTTGCTCAGGCCCTGTCGAGCCTTGTAAGCCCCTGTCGGGTTTGCTCGTGCCCTGTCGGGCTCCGTCGGGCCCTGTCAGGTTCTCTCGGGCCCTGTCAGGTTTGCTCGGGCCCTGTCAGGCTCCGTCAGGCCCTATCGGGTTTGCTCGAGCCCAGTCGGGCTCCGTCAGGCCCTGTCAGGTTTGCTCGGGCCCTGTCGGGCCTTGTCAGGCCCTGTCGGGTTTGCTCAAGGCCTGTCGGGTTTGCCCGCCTCCTGTCGGGCTCCGTCGGGCCCTGTCAGATTCGCTCGGGCCCTGTCGGGTTTGCTCGGGCCCTATCGGGCTCCGTCGGGCCCTGTCGGGTTTCCTTGGGCCCTGTCGGGCTCCATCGAGCCCTGTCAGGCTTTGTCGGGTCCTGTCGGGTTTGCTCAGGCCCTGTCGGGCTCCGTCAGGCCCTGTCGGGTTTGCTCGGGCCCTGTCGGGCTCCGTCGGGCCCTGTCTGGTTTCCTCAGGCCCTGTCGGGCTCTGTCGGGCCCTGTCGGGTTTGCTCAGGCCCTGTCGGGTTTGCTAGGGCCCTGTCGGGCTCCGTCGGGCCCTGTCTGGTTTCCTCAGGCCCTGTCGGGCTCCGTCGACCCCTGTCGGGTTTGCTCGGGCCTTATCGGGCTCAATCAGGCCCTGTCGGGTTTCCTCGGGCCCTGTCGGGCTCCATCGAGCCCTGTCAGGCTCCGTCGGGCCCTGTTGGGTTTGCTCGGGCCCTGTCGGGCTCCGTCGAGCCCTGTCGGGTTTTCTCGAGCCCTGTCGGGCTCCGTCGGGCCCTGTCTGGTTTCCTCAGGCTCTGTCGGGCTCCGTCGGCCCTGTCGGGTTTGCTCGGGCCATGTCGGGTTTGCTGAAGCCCTGTCAGGCTTCGTCGGACCCTGTCGGGTTTGCTCGAGCCCTGTCGGGCTCCATCGAGCCCTGTCAGGCTCCGTCGGGCCCTTTCGGGATTGCTCGAGCCCTGTCGGGCTCCGTCGGGCCCTGTCTGGTTTCCTCGGGCTCTGTCGGGCTCCGTCGGGCTCTGTCGGGTTTGCTCGGGCCATGTCGGGTTTGCTGAAGCCCTGTCAGGCTTCGTCGGACCCTGTCGGGTTTGTTCGGGCCCTGTCGGCCTCCATCGGGCCCTGTCAGGTTTGCTCGGGCCCTATCGGGCTCTGTCGGGCCCTGTCGGGTTTCCTCGGGCCCTGTCGGGCTCCATCGAGCCCTGTCAGGCTTCGTCGGGCCCTTTCGGGTTTGCTCGGGCCCTGTCGGGCTCCGTCAGGCCCTGTCGGGTTTGCTTAGGCCCTATCGGGCTCTGTCGAGCCCTGTCGGGTTTGCTCGGGCTCTGTCAGGCTCCGTCAGGCCCTGTCGGGTTTCCTCGGGCCCTGTCGCGCTCCATCAAGCCCTGTCAGGCTTTGTCGAACCCTGTCGGGTTTGCTCGGGCCCTGTCGGGTTTGCTCGGGCCCTGTCGGGCTCTGTCGGGCCCTGTCTGGTTTCCTCGGGCCCTGTCGGGCTCCGTCGGACCCTGTCGGGTTTGCTCGGGTCCTGTCGGGTTTGCTCGGGCCCTGTCGGGTTTGCTGAAGCCCTGTCAGGCTTCGTCGGACCCTGTCGGGTTTGCTCGGGCCCTGTCGGGCTCCGTCGAACCCTGTCGGGTTTGCTCGGGCCCTGTCAGGCTCCGTCGCGCCCTGTCGGGTTTCCTCGGGCCCTGTCGGGCTCCATCGAGCCCTCTCAGGTTTGCTCGGGCCCTGTCGGGTTTGCTCGGGCCCTGTCGGGCTCCATCGGACTCTTTCAGGCTTTGGCGGGTCCTGTCGGGTTTGCTCAGGCCCTGTCGGGCCTTGTAAGCCCCTGTCGGGTTTGCTCGTGCCCTGTCGGGCTCCGTCGGGCCCTGTCAGGTTCTCTCGGGCCCTGTCAGGTTTGCTCGGGCCCTGTCAGGCTCCGTCAGGCCCTATCGGGTTTGCTCGAGCCCAGTCGGGCTCCGTCAGGCCCTGTCAGGTTTGCTCGGGCCCTGTCGGGCCTTGTCAGGCCCTGTCGGGTTTGCTCAAGGCCTGTCGGGTTTGCCCGCCTCCTGTCGGGCTCCGTCGGGCCCTGTCAGATTCGCTCGGGCCCTGTCGGGTTTGCTCGGGCCCTATCGGGCTCCGTCGGGCCCTGTCGGGTTTCCTTGGGCCCTGTCGGGCTCCATCGAGCCCTGTCAGGCTTTGTCGGGTCCTGTCGGGTTTGCTCAGGCCCTGTCGGGCTCCGTCAGGCCCTGTCGGGTTTGCTCGGGCCCTGTCGGGCTCCGTCGGGCCTTGTCTGGTTTCCTCAGGCCCTGTCGGGCTCTGTCGGGCCCTGTCGGGTTTGCTCAGGCCCTGTCGGGTTTGCTAGGGCCCTGTCGGGCTCCGTCGGGCCCTGTCTGGTTTCCTCAGGCCCTGTCGGGCTCCGTCGACCCCTGTCGGGTTTGCTCGGGCCTTATCGGGCTCAATCAGGCCCTGTCGGGTTTCCTCGGGCCCTGTCGGGCTCCATCGAGCCCTGTCAGGCTCCGTCGGGCCCTGTTGGGTTTGCTCGGGCCCTGTCGGGCTCCGTCGAGCCCTGTCGGGTTTTCTCGAGCCCTGTCGGGCTCCGTCGGGCCCTGTCTGGTTTCCTCAGGCTCTGTCGGGCTCCGTCGGCCCTGTCGGGTTTGCTCGGGCCATGTCGGGTTTGCTGAAGCCCTGTCAGGCTTCGTCGGACCCTGTCGGGTTTGCTCGAGCCCTGTCGGGCTCCATCGAGCCCTGTCAGGCTCCGTCGGGCCTTTTCGGGTTTGCTCGGGCCCTGTCGGGCTCTGTCGGGCCCTGTCGGGATTGCTCGAGCCCTGTCGGGCTCCGTCGGGCCCTGTCTGGTTTCCTCGGGCTCTGTCGGGCTCCGTCGGGCCCTGTCGGGTTTGCTCGGGCCATGTCGGGTTTGCTGAAGCCCTGTCAGGCTTCGTCGGACCCTGTCGGGTTTGCTCGGGCCCTGTCGGCCTCCATCGGGCCCTGTCAGGTTTGCTCGGGCCCTATCGGGCTCTGTCGGGCCCTGTCGGGTTTCCTCGGGCCCTGTCGGGCTCCATCGAGCCCTGTCAGGCTTCGTCGGGCCCTTTCGGGTTTGCTCGGGCCCTGTCGGGCACCGTCAGGCCCTGTCGGGTTTGCTTAGGCCCTATCGGGCTCTGTCGAGCCCTGTCGGGTTTGCTCGGGCTCTGTCAGGCTCCGTCGGGCCCTGTCGGGTTACCTCGGGCCCTGTCGGGCTCCATCAAGCCCTGTCAGGCTTTGTCGAACCCTGTCGGGTTTGCTCGGGCCCTGTCGGGCTCTGTCGGGCCCTGTCTGGTTTCCTCGGGCCCTGTCGGGCTCCGTCGGACCCTGTCGGGTTTGCTCGGGTCCTGTCGAGTTTGCTCGGGCCCTGTCGGGTTTGCTGAAGCCCTGTCAGGCTTCGTCGGACCCTGTCGGGTTTGCTCGGGCCCTGTCGAGCTCCGTCGAACCCTGTCGGGTTTGCTCGGGCCCTGTCAGGCTCCGTCGCGCCCTGTCGGGTTTCCTCGGGCCCTGTCGGGCTCCATCGAGCCCTGTCAGGATTTGTCGAACCCTGTCGGGCTCCATCGAGCCCTGTCAGGCTTCGTCGGGCCCTTTCGGGTTTGCTCGGGCCCTGTCGGGCTTCGTCAGGCCCTGTCGGGTTTGCTCGGGCCCTATCGGGCTCCGTTGAGCCCTGTCGGGTTTGCTCGGGCTCTGTCAGGCTCCGTCGGGCCCTGTCGGGTTTCCTCGGGCCCTGTCGGGCTCCATCAAGCCCTGTCAGGCTTTGTCGAACCCTGTCGGGTTTGCTCGGGCCCTGTCGGGTTTGCTCGGGCCCTGTCGGGCTCTGTCGGGCCCTGTCTGGTTTCCTCGGGCCCTGTCGGGCTCCGTCGGACCCTGTCGGGTTTGCTCGGGTCCTGTCGGGTTTGCTCGGGCCCTGTCGGGTTTGCTGAAGCCCTGTCAGGCTTCGTCGGACCCTGTCGGGTTTGCTCGGGCCCTGTCGGGCTCCGTCGAACCCTGTCGGGTTTGCTCGGGCCCTGTCAGGCTCCGTCGCGCCCTGTCGGGTTTCCTCGGGCCCTGTCGGGCTCCATCGAGCCCTGTCAGGTTTGCTCGGGCCCTGTCGGGTTTGCTCGGGCCCTGTCGGGCTCCATCGGACCCTTTCAGGCTTTGGCGGGTCCTGTCGGGTTTGCTCAGGCCCTGTCGAGCCTTGTAAGCCCCTGTTGGGTTTGCTCGTGCCCTGTCGGGCTCCGTCGGGCCCTGTCAGGTTCTCTCGGGCCCTGTCAGGTTTGCTCGGGCCCTGTCAGGCTCCGTCAGGCCCTATCGGGTTTGCTCGAGCCCAGTCGGGCTCCGTCAGGCCCTGTCAGGTTTGCTCGGGCCCTGTCGGGCCTTGTCAGGCCCTGTCGGGTTTGCTCAAGGCCTGTCGGGTTTGCCCGCCTCCTGTCGGGCTCCGTCGGGCCCTGTCAGATTCGCTCGGGCCCTGTCGGGTTTGCTCGGGCCCTATCGGGCTCCGTCGGGCCCTGTCGGGTTTCCTTGGGCCCTGTCGGGCTCCATCGAGCCCTGTCAGGCTTTGTCGGGTCCTGTCGGGTTTGCTCAGGCCCTCTCGGGTCTTGTCTGGCCCTGTCTGGTTTGCTCGGGCCCTGTCGGGTTTGCCCACGTCCTGTCGGGCTCCGTCGGGCCCTGTCAGATTCGCTCGGGCCCTGTCGGGTTTGCTCGGGCCCTGTCAGGCTACGTCAGGCTCTGTCGAGTTAGCTCGTGCCCTGTCGGGCTCCATCGAGCCCTGTCAGGTTTGCTTGGGCCCTGTCGGGATCCGTTGGGCCCTGTCGGGTTTGCTCGGGCCCTGTCAGGCTCCGTCAGGCCCTGTCTGGTTTGCTCGTGCCCTGTCGGGCTCCGTCGGGCCCTGTCAGGTTTGCTTGGGCACTGTCGGGCTCCGTCGGGCCCTGTCGGGTTTCCTTGGGCCCTGTCGGGCTCCATCGAGCCCTGTCAGGCTTTGTCGAACCCTGTCGGGCTTGCTCAGGCCCTGTCGGGTTTGCTCGGGCCCTATCGGGCTCTGTCGGGCCCTGTCTGGTTTCCTCGGGCCCTGTCGGGCTCCGTTGGGCCCTGTCGGTTTGCTCGGGCCCTGTCGGGTTTTCTGAAGCCCTGTCGGGCTTCGTCGGACCCTGTCGAGTGTGCTCGGGCCCTGTCGGGCTCCGTCGAGCCCTGTCAGGTTTTCTCGGGCCTTGTCAGGCTCCGTCGGGCCCTGTCGGGTTTCCTCGGGCCCTGTCGGACTCCACTGAGCCCTGTCAGGCTCCGTCGGGCTCTTTCGGGTTTGCTCAGGCCCTGGCGGGCTCCGTCGGGCCCTGTCAGGCTTTGTCAGGACGTGTCAGGTTTGCTCGGGCCCTGTCGGGCCTTGTCGGGCCCTGTCGGGTTTGCTCGGGCTCTGTCGGGCTCCAGCGTGCCCTGTCGGGTTTGCCCGGGCCCTGTCAGGCTCCGTGAGGCCCTGTCGGGTTTGCTCGGGCCCTATCGGGCTCAATCAGGCCCTGTCGGGTTTCCTCAGGCCCTGTCGGGCTCCATCGAGCCCTGTCAGCCTCCGTCGGGCCCTTTCAGGTTTGCTCGGGCCCTGTCGGGCTCCATCGGGCCCTGTCGGGTTTGCTCGGGCCCTGTCGGGCTCCGTCGGGCCCTGTCTGGTTTCCTCGGGCTCTGTCGGGCTCCGTCGGGCCCTGTCGGGTTTGCTCGGACCCTGTCGGGTTTGCTCGAGCCCTGTCGGGCTCCTTCGTGCCCTGTGTAGGTTTGCTCGGGCCCTGTCGGGTTTGCTCGGGCCCTGTAAGGCTCCGTCGAGCCCTGTCGGGTTTGCTCGGGCCCTGTCAGGCTCCGTCGGGCCCTGTCAAATTTCCTCGGGCCCTCTCGGGTTCCGTCGGGCCCTCTCGGGTTCCGTCCGGCCCTGTCGGGTTTCCTCGGGCCCTGTCGGACTCTATCGAGCCCTGTCAGGCTCCGTCGGGCTCTTTCGGGTTTGCTCAGGCCCTGTCGGGCTCCGTCGGGCTCTGTCAGGCTTTGTCAGGTCCTGTCAGGTTTGCTCGGGCCCTGTCGGGCCTTGTCGGGCCCTGTCGGGTTTGCTCTAGCTGTGTCGGGCTCCAGCGTGCCCTGTCGGGTTTGCCCGGGCCCTGTCAGGCTCCATCAGGCCCTGTCGGGTTTGCTCGGGCCCTATCGGGCTCCGTCGGGCCCTGTCGGGTTTCCTCGGGCCCTGTCGGGCTCCATCGAGCCCTGTCAGGCTCCGTCGGGCCCTGTCGGGTTTGCTCGGGCCCTGTCGGGCTCCGTCGAGCCCTGTCGGGTTTTCTCGAGCCCTGTCGGGCTCCGTCGGGCCCTGTCTGGTTTCCTCGGGCTCTGTCGGGCTCCGTCGGGCCCTGTCGGGTTTGCTCGGGCCATGTCGGTTTTGCTGAAGCCCTGTCGGGCTTCGTCGGACCCTGTCGGGTTTGCTCGGGCCCTGTCGGCCTCCATCGGGCCCTGTCAGGTTTGCTCGGGCCCTATCGGGCTCTGTCGGGCCCTGTCGGGTTTCCTCGGGCCCTGTCGGGCTCCATCGAGCCCTGTCAGGCTTCGTCGGGCCCTTTCGGGTTTGCTCGGGCCCTGTCGGGCTCCGTCAGGCCCTGTCGGGTTTGCTCAGGCCCTATCGGGCTCCGTCGAGCCCTGTCGGGTTTGCTCGGGCTCTGTCAGGCTCCGTCGGGCCCTGTCGGGTTTCCTCGGGCCCTGTCGGGCTCCATCAAGCCCTGTCAGGATTTGTCGAACCCTGTCGGGCTCCATCGAGCCCTGTCAGGCTTCGTCGGGTCCTTTCGGGTTTGCTCGGGCCCTGTCGGGCTCCGTCAGGCCCTGTCGGGTTTGCTCGGGCCCTATCGGGCTCCGTCGAGCCCTGTCGGGTTTGCTCGGGCTCTGTCAGGCTCCGTCGGGCCCTGTCGGGTTTCGTCGGGCCCTGTCGGGCTCTATCAAGCCCTGTCAGGCTTTGTCGAACCCTGTCGGGTTTGCTCGGGCCCTGTCGGGTTTGCTCGGGCCCTGTCGGGCTCTGTCGGGCCCTGTCTGGTTTCCTCAGGCCCTGTTGGGCTCCGTCAGACCCTGTCGGGTTTGCTCGGGTCCTGTCGGGTTTGCTCGGGCCCTGTCGGGTTTGCTGAAGCCCTGTCAGGCTTCGTCGGACCCTGTCGGGTTTGCTCGGGCCCTGTCGGGCTGCGTCGAACCCTGTCGGGTTTGCTCGGGCCCTGTCAGGCTCCGTCGCGCCCTGTCGGGTTTCCTCGGGCCCTGTCGGGCTCCATCGAGCCCTGTCAGGTTTGCTCGGGCCCTGTCAGGCTCCGTCGCGCCCTGTCGGGTTTCCGTCGCGCCCTGTCAGGTTCTCTCGGGCCCTGTCAGGTTTGCTCGGGCCCTGTCAGGCTCCGTCAGGCCCTATCGGGTTTGCTCGAGCCCAGTCGGGCTCCGTCAGGCCCTGTCAGGTTTGCTCGGGCCCTGTCGGGCCTTGTCAGGCCCTGTCGGGTTTGCTCAAGGCCTGTCGGGTTTGCCCGCCTCCTGTCGGGCTCCGTCGGGCCCTGTCAGATTCGCTCGGGCCCTGTCGGGTTTGCTCGGGCCCTGTCAGGCTCCGTCGGGCCCTGTCGGGTTTGCTCGGGCCCTGTCAGGATTGCTCGGGTCCTGTCGGGCTCTGTCGGGCCCTGTCATGTTTGCTCGGGCCCTGTCAGGCTCTGTCGGGCCCTGTCGGATTTCCTCGAAACCTCTCGGGTTCCGTCGGGCCCTCTCGGGTTCCGTCCGGCCCTGTCGAGTTTCCTCGGGCCCTGTCGGACTCTATCGAGCCCTGTCAGGCTCCGTCGGGCTCTTTCGGGTTTGCTCAGGCCCTGTCGGGCTCCGTCGGGCCCTGTCAGGCTTTGTCAGGTCCTGTCCGGTTTGCTCGGGCCCTGTCGGGCCTTGTCGGGCCCTGTTGGGTTTGCTCGGGCTCTGTCGGGCTCCAGCGTGCCCTGTCGGGTTTGCCCGGGCCCTGTCAGGCTCCATCAGGCCCTGTCGGGTTTGCTCAGGCCCTATCGGGCTCTGTGGGGCCCTGTCGGGTTTCCTCGGGCCCTGTCGGGCTCCATCGAGCCCTGTCAGGCTTCGTCGGGCCCTTTTGGGTTTGCTCGGGCCCTGTCGGGCTCCGTCAGGCCCTGTCGGGTTTGCTCGGGCCCTATCGGGCTCCGTCGAGCCCTGTCGGGTTTCCTCGGGCCCTGTCGGGCTCCATCGAGCCCTGTCAGGCTCCGTCGGGCCCTGTCAGGTTTGCTCGGGCCCTGTCGGGTTTGCTCGGGCCCTGTCAGGCTTTGTCAAGCCCTGTCGGGTTTGCTAGGGCCCTGTCGGGCTCCGTCGGGCCCTGTCAGGCTTTGTCGAACCCTGTCGGGTTTGCTCGGGCCCTGTCAGGCTCCGTCGGGCTCTGTCGGGTTTCCTCGAGCCCTGTCGGGCTCCATCGAGCCCTGTCAGGCTTTGTCGAACCCTGTCGGGTTTGCTCGGGCCCTGTCGGGTTTGCTCGGGTCCTCTCGGGCTCTGTCGGGCCCTGTCGGGTTTGCTCGGGCCCTGTCAGGCTCCGTCGGGCCCTGTCGGATTTCCTCGGGCCCTCTCGGGTTCCGTCGAGCCCTCTCGGGTTCCGTCCGGCCCTGTCGGGTTTCCTCGGGCCCTGTCGGACTCTATCGAGCCCTGTCAGGCTCCGTCGGGCTCTTTCGGGTTTGCTCAGGCCCTGTCGGGCTCCGTCGGGCCCTGTCAGGCTTTGTCAGGCCCTGTCGGGTTTGCTCAGGCCCTATCGGGCTCCGTCGAGCCCTGTCGGGTTTGCTCGGGCTCTGTCAGGCTCCGTCGGGCCCTGTCGGGTTTCCTCGGGCCCTGTTGGGCTCCATCAAGCCCTGTCAGGATTTGTCGAACCCTGTCGGGCTCCATCGAGCCCTGTCAGGCTTCGTCGGGCCCTTTCGGGTTTGCTCGGGCCCTATCGGGCTCCGTGGGGCCCTGTCGGGTTTCCTCGGGCCCTGTCGGGCTCCATCGAGCCCTGTCAGGCTCCGTCGGGCCCTTTCGGGTTTGCTCGGGCCCTGTCGGGCTCCGTCGGGCCCTGTCGGATTTGCTCAGGCCCTGTCGGGTTTGCTCGAGCCCTGTCGGGCTCCATCGGGTCCTGTCGGGTTTGCTCGGGCCCTATCGGGCTCCGTCGGGCCCTGTCGGGTTTCCTCGGGCCCTGTCGGGCTCCATCGAGCCCTGTCAGGCTTCGTCGGGCCCTTTCGGGTTTGCTCGGGCCCTGTCGGGCTCCGTCAGGCCCTGTCGGGTTTGCTCGGGCCCTATCGGGCTCCGTCGAGCCCTGTCGGGTTTCCTCGGGCCCTGTCGGGCTCCATCGAGCCCTGTCAGGCTCCGTCTGGCCCTTTCGGGTTTGCTCGGGCCCTGTCGGGCTCCGTCGGGCCCTGTCGGGTTTGCTCGGCCCCTATCGGGTTTGCTCGGGCCCTGTCAGGCTTTGTCAAGCCCTGTCGGGTTTGCTAGGGCCCTGTCGGGCTCCGTCGGGCCCTGTCAGGCCTTGTCGAACCCTGTCGGGTTTGCTCGGGCCCTGTCGGGTTTGCTCGGGCCATGTCGGGCTCTGTCGGGCCCTGTCTGGTTTTCTCGGGCCCTGTCGGGCTCTGTCGGGCCCTGTCGGATTTGCTCGGGCCCTGTCGGGTTTGCTGAAGCCCTGTCAGGCTTTGTCGGACCCTGTCGGGTTTGCTCGGGCCCTGTCGGGCTTTGTCGAACCCTGTCGGGTTTGCTCGGGCCCTGTGAGGCTCCGTCGCGCCCTGTCGGGTTTCCTCGGGCCCTGTCGGGCTCCATCGAGCCCTGTCAGGATTTGTCGAACCCTGTCGGGCTCCATCGAGCCCTGTCAGGCTTCGTCGGGCCCTTTCGGGTTTGCTCGGGCCCTGTCGGGCTTCGTCAGGCCCTGTCGGGTTTGCTCGGGCCCTATCGGGCTCCGTTGAGCCCTGTCGGGTTTGCTCGGGCTCTGTCAGGCTCCGTCGGGCCCTGTCGGGTTTCCTCGGGCCCTGTCGGGCTCCATCAAGCCCTGTCAGGCTTTGTCGAACCCTGTCGGGTTTGCTCGGGCCCTGTCGGGTTTGCTCGGGCCCTGTCGGGCTCTGTCGGGCCCTGTCTGGTTTCCTCGGGCCCTGTCGGGCTCCGTCGGACCCTGTCGGGTTTGCTCGGGTCCTGTCGGGTTTGCTCGGGCCCTGTCGGGTTTGCTGAAGCCCTGTCAGGCTTCGTCGGACCCTGTCGGGTTTGCTCGGGCCCTGTCGGGCTCCGTCGAACCCTGTCGGGTTTGCTCGGGCCCTGTCAGGCTCCGTCGCGCCCTGTCGGGTTTCCTCGGGCCCTGTCGGGCTCCATCGAGCCCTGTCAGGTTTGCTCGGGCCCTGTCGGGTTTGCTCGGGCCCTGTCGGGCTCCATCGGACCCTTTCAGGCTTTGGCGGGTCCTGTCGGGTTTGCTCAGGCCCTGTCGAGCCTTGTAAGCCCCTGTTGGGTTTGCTCGTGCCCTGTCGGGCTCCGTCGGGCCCTGTCAGGTTCTCTCGGGCCCTGTCAGGTTTGCTCGGGCCCTGTCAGGCTCCGTCAGGCCCTATCGGGTTTGCTCGAGCCCAGTCGGGCTCCGTCAGGCCCTGTCAGGTTTGCTCGGGCCCTGTCGGGCCTTGTCAGGCCCTGTCGGGTTTGCTCAAGGCCTGTCGGGTTTGCCCGCCTCCTGTCGGGCTCCGTCGGGCCCTGTCAGATTCGCTCGGGCCCTGTCGGGTTTGCTCGGGCCCTATCGGGCTCCGTCGGGCCCTGTCGGGTTTCCTTGGGCCCTGTCGGGCTCCATCGAGCCCTGTCAGGCTTTGTCGGGTCCTGTCGGGTTTGCTCAGGCCCTCTCGGGTCTTGTCTGGCCCTGTCTGGTTTGCTCGGGCCCTGTCGGGTTTGCCCACGTCCTGTCGGGCTCCGTCGGGCCCTGTCAGATTCGCTCGGGCCCTGTCGGGTTTGCTCGGGCCCTGTCAGGCTACGTCAGGCTCTGTCGAGTTAGCTCGTGCCCTGTCGGGCTCCATCGAGCCCTGTCAGGTTTGCTTGGGCCCTGTCGGGATCCGTTGGGCCCTGTCGGGTTTGCTCGGGCCCTGTCAGGCTCCGTCAGGCCCTGTCTGGTTTGCTCGTGCCCTGTCGGGCTCCGTCGGGCCCTGTCAGGTTTGCTTGGGCACTGTCGGGCTCCGTCGGGCCCTGTCGGGTTTCCTTGGGCCCTGTCGGGCTCCATCGAGCCCTGTCAGGCTTTGTCGAACCCTGTCGGGCTTGCTCAGGCCCTGTCGGGTTTGCTCGGGCCCTATCGGGCTCTGTCGGGCCCTGTCTGGTTTCCTCGGGCCCTGTCGGGCTCCGTTGGGCCCTGTCGGTTTGCTCGGGCCCTGTCGGGTTTTCTGAAGCCCTGTCGGGCTTCGTCGGACCCTGTCGAGTGTGCTCGGGCCCTGTCGGGCTCCGTCGAGCCCTGTCAGGTTTTCTCGGGCCTTGTCAGGCTCCGTCGGGCCCTGTCGGGTTTCCTCGGGCCCTGTCGGACTCCACTGAGCCCTGTCAGGCTCCGTCGGGCTCTTTCGGGTTTGCTCAGGCCCTGGCGGGCTCCGTCGGGCCCTGTCAGGCTTTGTCAGGACGTGTCAGGTTTGCTCGGGCCCTGTCGGGCCTTGTCGGGCCCTGTCGGGTTTGCTCGGGCTCTGTCGGGCTCCAGCGTGCCCTGTCGGGTTTGCCCGGGCCCTGTCAGGCTCCGTGAGGCCCTGTCGGGTTTGCTCGGGCCCTATCGGGCTCAATCAGGCCCTGTCGGGTTTCCTCAGGCCCTGTCGGGCTCCATCGAGCCCTGTCAGCCTCCGTCGGGCCCTTTCAGGTTTGCTCGGGCCCTGTCGGGCTCCATCGGGCCCTGTCGGGTTTGCTCGGGCCCTGTCGGGCTCCGTCGGGCCCTGTCTGGTTTCCTCGGGCTCTGTCGGGCTCCGTCGGGCCCTGTCGGGTTTGCTCGGACCCTGTCGGGTTTGCTCGAGCCCTGTCGGGCTCCTTCGTGCCCTGTGTAGGTTTGCTCGGGCCCTGTCGGGTTTGCTCGGGCCCTGTAAGGCTCCGTCGAGCCCTGTCGGGTTTGCTCGGGCCCTGTCAGGCTCCGTCGGGCCCTGTCAAATTTCCTCGGGCCCTCTCGGGTTCCGTCGGGCCCTCTCGGGTTCCGTCCGGCCCTGTCGGGTTTCCTCGGGCCCTGTCGGACTCTATCGAGCCCTGTCAGGCTCCGTCGGGCTCTTTCGGGTTTGCTCAGGCCCTGTCGGGCTCCGTCGGGCTCTGTCAGGCTTTGTCAGGTCCTGTCAGGTTTGCTCGGGCCCTGTCGGGCCTTGTCGGGCCCTGTCGGGTTTGCTCTAGCTGTGTCGGGCTCCAGCGTGCCCTGTCGGGTTTGCCCGGGCCCTGTCAGGCTCCATCAGGCCCTGTCGGGTTTGCTCGGGCCCTATCGGGCTCCGTCGGGCCCTGTCGGGTTTCCTCGGGCCCTGTCGGGCTCCATCGAGCCCTGTCAGGCTCCGTCGGGCCCTGTCGGGTTTGCTCGGGCCCTGTCGGGCTCCGTCGAGCCCTGTCGGGTTTTCTCGAGCCCTGTCGGGCTCCGTCGGGCCCTGTCTGGTTTCCTCGGGCTCTGTCGGGCTCCGTCGGGCCCTGTCGGGTTTGCTCGGGCCATGTCGGTTTTGCTGAAGCCCTGTCGGGCTTCGTCGGACCCTGTCGGGTTTGCTCGGGCCCTGTCGGCCTCCATCGGGCCCTGTCAGGTTTGCTCGGGCCCTATCGGGCTCTGTCGGGCCCTGTCGGGTTTCCTCGGGCCCTGTCGGGCTCCATCGAGCCCTGTCAGGCTTCGTCGGGCCCTTTCGGGTTTGCTCGGGCCCTGTCGGGCTCCGTCAGGCCCTGTCGGGTTTGCTCAGGCCCTATCGGGCTCCGTCGAGCCCTGTCGGGTTTGCTCGGGCTCTGTCAGGCTCCGTCGGGCCCTGTCGGGTTTCCTCGGGCCCTGTCGGGCTCCATCAAGCCCTGTCAGGATTTGTCGAACCCTGTCGGGCTCCATCGAGCCCTGTCAGGCTTCGTCGGGTCCTTTCGGGTTTGCTCGGGCCCTGTCGGGCTCCGTCAGGCCCTGTCGGGTTTGCTCGGGCCCTATCGGGCTCCGTCGAGCCCTGTCGGGTTTGCTCGGGCTCTGTCAGGCTCCGTCGGGCCCTGTCGGGTTTCGTCGGGCCCTGTCGGGCTCTATCAAGCCCTGTCAGGCTTTGTCGAACCCTGTCGGGTTTGCTCGGGCCCTGTCGGGTTTGCTCGGGCCCTGTCGGGCTCTGTCGGGCCCTGTCTGGTTTCCTCAGGCCCTGTTGGGCTCCGTCAGACCCTGTCGGGTTTGCTCGGGTCCTGTCGGGTTTGCTCGGGCCCTGTCGGGTTTGCTGAAGCCCTGTCAGGCTTCGTCGGACCCTGTCGGGTTTGCTCGGGCCCTGTCGGGCTGCGTCGAACCCTGTCGGGTTTGCTCGGGCCCTGTCAGGCTCCGTCGCGCCCTGTCGGGTTTCCTCGGGCCCTGTCGGGCTCCATCGAGCCCTGTCAGGTTTGCTCGGGCCCTGTCAGGCTCCGTCGCGCCCTGTCGGGTTTCCGTCGCGCCCTGTCAGGTTCTCTCGGGCCCTGTCAGGTTTGCTCGGGCCCTGTCAGGCTCCGTCAGGCCCTATCGGGTTTGCTCGAGCCCAGTCGGGCTCCGTCAGGCCCTGTCAGGTTTGCTCGGGCCCTGTCGGGCCTTGTCAGGCCCTGTCGGGTTTGCTCAAGGCCTGTCGGGTTTGCCCGCCTCCTGTCGGGCTCCGTCGGGCCCTGTCAGATTCGCTCGGGCCCTGTCGGGTTTGCTCGGGCCCTGTCAGGCTCCGTCGGGCCCTGTCGGGTTTGCTCGGGCCCTGTCAGGATTGCTCGGGTCCTGTCGGGCTCTGTCGGGCCCTGTCATGTTTGCTCGGGCCCTGTCAGGCTCTGTCGGGCCCTGTCGGATTTCCTCGAAACCTCTCGGGTTCCGTCGGGCCCTCTCGGGTTCCGTCCGGCCCTGTCGAGTTTCCTCGGGCCCTGTCGGACTCTATCGAGCCCTGTCAGGCTCCGTCGGGCTCTTTCGGGTTTGCTCAGGCCCTGTCGGGCTCCGTCGGGCCCTGTCAGGCTTTGTCAGGTCCTGTCCGGTTTGCTCGGGCCCTGTCGGGCCTTGTCGGGCCCTGTTGGGTTTGCTCGGGCTCTGTCGGGCTCCAGCGTGCCCTGTCGGGTTTGCCCGGGCCCTGTCAGGCTCCATCAGGCCCTGTCGGGTTTGCTCAGGCCCTATCGGGCTCTGTGGGGCCCTGTCGGGTTTCCTCGGGCCCTGTCGGGCTCCATCGAGCCCTGTCAGGCTTCGTCGGGCCCTTTTGGGTTTGCTCGGGCCCTGTCGGGCTCCGTCAGGCCCTGTCGGGTTTGCTCGGGCCCTATCGGGCTCCGTCGAGCCCTGTCGGGTTTCCTCGGGCCCTGTCGGGCTCCATCGAGCCCTGTCAGGCTCCGTCGGGCCCTGTCAGGTTTGCTCGGGCCCTGTCGGGTTTGCTCGGGCCCTGTCAGGCTTTGTCAAGCCCTGTCGGGTTTGCTAGGGCCCTGTCGGGCTCCGTCGGGCCCTGTCAGGCTTTGTCGAACCCTGTCGGGTTTGCTCGGGCCCTGTCAGGCTCCGTCGGGCTCTGTCGGGTTTCCTCGAGCCCTGTCGGGCTCCATCGAGCCCTGTCAGGCTTTGTCGAACCCTGTCGGGTTTGCTCGGGCCCTGTCGGGTTTGCTCGGGTCCTCTCGGGCTCTGTCGGGCCCTGTCGGGTTTGCTCGGGCCCTGTCAGGCTCCGTCGGGCCCTGTCGGATTTCCTCGGGCCCTCTCGGGTTCCGTCGAGCCCTCTCGGGTTCCGTCCGGCCCTGTCGGGTTTCCTCGGGCCCTGTCGGACTCTATCGAGCCCTGTCAGGCTCCGTCGGGCTCTTTCGGGTTTGCTCAGGCCCTGTCGGGCTCCGTCGGGCCCTGTCAGGCTTTGTCAGGCCCTGTCGGGTTTGCTCAGGCCCTATCGGGCTCCGTCGAGCCCTGTCGGGTTTGCTCGGGCTCTGTCAGGCTCCGTCGGGCCCTGTCGGGTTTCCTCGGGCCCTGTTGGGCTCCATCAAGCCCTGTCAGGATTTGTCGAACCCTGTCGGGCTCCATCGAGCCCTGTCAGGCTTCGTCGGGCCCTTTCGGGTTTGCTCGGGCCCTATCGGGCTCCGTGGGGCCCTGTCGGGTTTCCTCGGGCCCTGTCGGGCTCCATCGAGCCCTGTCAGGCTCCGTCGGGCCCTTTCGGGTTTGCTCGGGCCCTGTCGGGCTCCGTCGGGCCCTGTCGGATTTGCTCAGGCCCTGTCGGGTTTGCTCGAGCCCTGTCGGGCTCCATCGGGTCCTGTCGGGTTTGCTCGGGCCCTATCGGGCTCCGTCGGGCCCTGTCGGGTTTCCTCGGGCCCTGTCGGGCTCCATCGAGCCCTGTCAGGCTTCGTCGGGCCCTTTCGGGTTTGCTCGGGCCCTGTCGGGCTCCGTCAGGCCCTGTCGGGTTTGCTCGGGCCCTATCGGGCTCCGTCGAGCCCTGTCGGGTTTCCTCGGGCCCTGTCGGGCTCCATCGAGCCCTGTCAGGCTCCGTCTGGCCCTTTCGGGTTTGCTCGGGCCCTGTCGGGCTCCGTCGGGCCCTGTCGGGTTTGCTCGGCCCCTATCGGGTTTGCTCGGGCCCTGTCAGGCTTTGTCAAGCCCTGTCGGGTTTGCTAGGGCCCTGTCGGGCTCCGTCGGGCCCTGTCAGGCCTTGTCGAACCCTGTCGGGTTTGCTCGGGCCCTGTCGGGTTTGCTCGGGCCATGTCGGGCTCTGTCGGGCCCTGTCTGGTTTTCTCGGGCCCTGTCGGGCTCTGTCGGGCCCTGTCGGATTTGCTCGGGCCCTGTCGGGTTTGCTGAAGCCCTGTCAGGCTTTGTCGGACCCTGTCGGGTTTGCTCGGGCCCTGTCGGGCTTTGTCGAACCCTGTCGGGTTTGCTCGGGCCCTGTGAGGCTCCGTCGCGCCCTGTCGGGTTTCCTCGGGCCCTGTCGGGCTCCATCGAGCCCTGTCAGGTTTGCTCGGGCCCTGTCGGGTTTGCTCGGGCCCTGTCGGGCTCCATCGGACCCTATCAGGCTTTGGCGGGTCCTGTCGGGTTTGCTCAGGCCCTGTCGGGCCTTGTCAGCCCCTGTCAGGTTTGCTCGCGCTCTGTCAGGCTCCGTCGGGCCCTGTCAGGTTCTCTCGGGCCCTTTCAGGTTTGCTCGGGCCCTGTTCAGGCTCCGTCAGGCCCTATCGGGTTTGCTCGAGCCCTGTCGGGCTCCGTCAGGCCCTGTCAGGTTTGCTCGGGCCCTGTCGGGCCTTGTCAGGCCCTGTCGGGTTTGCTCGGGCCCTGTCAGGCTCTGTCAGGCCCTGTCGGGTTTGCTCGTGCTCTGTCGGGCTCCGTCGGGCCCTGTCAGGTTTGCTCAGGCCCTGTCGGGATCCGTTGGGCCTTGTCGGGTTTGCTCGGGCCCTGTCGGGCTCCTTCGTGCCCTGTCAGGTTTGCTCGGGCCCTGTCGGGTTTGCTCGGGCCCTGTCAGGCTCCGTCGGGCCCTGTCGGGTTTCCTCGGGCCCTGTCGGGCTCCATCGAGCCCTGTCAGGCTTTGTCAAACCCTGTCGGGTTTGCTCGGGCCCTGTCGGGATTGCTCGGGTCCTGTCGGGCTCTGTCGGGCCCTGTCATGTTTGCTCGGGCCCTGTCAGGCTCTGTCGGGCCCTGTCGGATTTCCTCGGGCCCTGTCGGGTTCCGTCCGGCCCTGTCGAGTTTCCTCGGGCCCTGTCGGACTCTATCGAGCCCTGTCAGGCTCCGTCGGGCTCTTTCGGGTTTGCTCAGGCCCTGTCGGGCTCCGTCGGGCCCTATCAGGCTTTGTCAGGTCCTGTCAGGTTTGCTCGGGCCCTGTCGGGCCTTGTCGAGCCCTGTTGGGTTTGCTCGGGCTGTGTCGGGCTCCAGCGTGCCCTGTCGGGTTTGCCCGGGCCCTGTCAGGCTCCATCAGGCCCTGTCGGGTTTGCTCAGGCCCTATCGGGCTCTGTGGGGCCCTGTCGGGTTTCCTCGGGCCCTGTCGGGCTCCATCGAGCCCTGTCAGGCTCCGTCGGGCCCTTTCGGGTTTGCTCGGGCCCTGTCGGGCTCCGTCGGGCCCTGTCGGATTTGCTTGAGCCCTGTCGGGCTCCATCGGGTCCTGTCGGGTTTGCTCGGGCCCTATCGGGCTCCGTCGGGCCCTGTCGGGTTTCCTCGGGCCCTGTCGGGCTCCATCGAGCCCTGTCAGGCTTCGTCAGGCCCTTTCGGGTTTGCTCGGGCCCTGTCGGGCTCCGTCGGGCCCTGTCGGGTTTGCTCGGGTCCTGTCGGGTTTGCTCGGGCCCTGTCAGGCTTTGTCAACCCCTGTCGGGTTTGCTAGGGCCCTGTCGGGCTCCGTCGGGCCCTGTCTGGTTTCCTCAGGCCCTGTCGGGCTCCGTCGGGCCCTGTCGGGTTTGCTCAGGCCCTGTCGGGTTTGCTCGGGCCCTGTCGGGCTCCGTCAGGCCCTGTCGGGTTTGCTCGGGCCCTATCGGGCTCCGTCGAGCCCTGTCGGGTTTGCTCGGCCTCTGTCAGGCTCCGTCAGGCCCTGTCGGGTTTCCACGGGCCCTGTCGGGCTCCATCAAGCCCTGTCAGGCTTTGTCGAACCCTGTCGGGTTTGCTCGGGCCCTGTCGGGTTTGCTCGGGCCCTGTCGGCCTCTGTCGGGCCCTCTCTGGTTTCCTCGGGCCCTGTCAAGCTCCGTCTGGCCCTGTCGGGTTTGCTCGGGCCCTGTCGGGTTTGCTGAAGCCCTGTCAGGCTTCGTCGGACCCTGTCGGGTTTGCTCGGGCCCTGTCGGGCTCCGTCGAACCCTGTCGGGTTTGCTCGGGCCCTGTCAGGCTCCGTCGCGCCCTGTCGGGTTTCCTCGGGCCCTGTCGGGCTCCATCGAGCCCTGTCAGGTTCTCTCGGGCCCTGTCAGGTTTGCTCGGGCCCTGTCGGGATCCATTGGGCCTTGTCGGGTTTGCTCGGGCCCTGTCGGGTTTGCTCGGGCCCTGTCGGGCTCCATCGGACCCTATCAGGCTTTGGTGGGTCCTGTCGGGTTTGTTCAGGCCCTGTCGGGCCTTGTCAGCCCCTGTCGGGTTTGCTCGCGCCCTGTCGGGCTCCGTCGGGCCCTGTCAGGTTCTCTCGGGCCCTGTCAGGTTTGCTCGGGCCCTGTCGGGATCCATTGGGCCTTGTCGGGTTTGCTCGGGCCCTGTCGGGCTCCTTCGTGCCCTATCAGGTTTGCTCAGGCCCTGTCGGGTTTGCTCGGGCCCTGTCAGGCCTTGTCAGGCCCTGTCGGGTTTGCTCGGGACCTGTCGGGTTTGCCCGCGTCCTGTCGGGCTCCGTCGGGCTCTGTCAGATTTGCTCGGGCCCTGTCGGGTTTGCTCAGGCCCTGTCAGGCTCCGTCAGGCCCTATCGGGTTTGCTCGTGCCCTGTCGGGCTCCGTCGGGCCCTGTCAGGTTTGCTCAGGCCCTGTCGGGATCCGTTGGGCCTTGTCGGGTTTGCTCGGGCCCTGTCGGGCTCCTTCGTGCCCTGTCAGGTTTGCTCGGGCCCTGTCGGGTTTGCTCGGGCCCTGTCGGGTTTGCTCGGGCCCTGTCGGGCTCCTTCGTGCCCTGTCAGGTTTGCTCGGGTCCTGTCGGGTTTGCTCGGGCCCTGTCGGGCTCCATCGAGCCCTGTCAGGCTTTGTCGAACCCTGTCGGGTTTCCTTGGGCCCTGTCGGGTTTGCTCGGGTCCTGTTGGGCTCTGTCGGGTTTGCTCGGGCCCTGTCGGGCTCCTTCGTTCCCTGTCAGGCTCCGTCAGGCCCTGTCGGGTATGCTCGTGCCCTGTCGGGCTCCGTCGGGCCCTGTCAGGTTTGCTCGGGCCCTGTCAGGATCTGTCGGGCATGGAGACCCCCGCTTGTCCTCAGGGTCCATTGTGACATCTTGGGCACCTCCCATTGACCCCAGGACCCATTGTTACACCATGGGGACCCCCCCTTGTCACTGGGGACCCATTGTGACACCATGGAGACCCCCGCTTGTCCTCAGGGTCCATTGTGACATCTTGGGCACCTCCCATTGTCCCCAGGACCTATTGTGACATCCTGGGGACCCCCTTGCTCCCAGGGCCCATTATGGCACCATGAGGACATCACCTTTGTCCCCAGGAACCATTGTGACATCCCAGGACCCCGCTTTGTCCCCAGGGCCCATTGTAGCACCATGGGGACCCCCTTTGACCCCAGGGCCCATTGTGGCACCATGGCAACCCCTTTTGCCCCAGGGCCCATTGTGACATTCTAGGACCCCACTTTGTCCCCAGGGCCTATTGTGACACCATGGGGACCCCTCCTTGTCACTGGGGACCCATTATGACACCATGGGGACCCCCCCTTCTTCTCAGGACTCATTCTCACATCCTGGGCACCCCCCATTGTCCCCAGGGCCCATTGTGACATCCTGGAGACCCTCATTGTCCCCAGGGCCCATTGTGACATCCCAGAACCTCCTATTGTCCCCAGGGCCCATTGTGACATCCTGGGGACCCCCATTGTCCCCAGGGCCCATTGTGACATTCCAGGACCCCCCATTGTCCCCAGGGCCCATTGTGACATCCACTGCACCCCCTTGTCCCCAGGGCCCATTGTGACATTCAGGGGACCCTCTTTGTCCCCAGGGCCCATTGTGACATCCTGGGGACCCCCCCTTGTCACTGGGGCCCATTGTGACGTCCCAGGACCCCCCATTGTCCCCAGGGCCCATTGTGACATCCTGGGGATCCCTCTTTGTCCCCAGGGCCCATTGTGACGTCCCAGGACCCCCATTGTCCCCAGGGCCCATTGTGACGTCCCAGGATCCCTCCTTGTCCCCAGGGCCCATTGTGACGTCTTAGGACCCCCCATTGTCCCCAGGGCCCATTGTGACATTCAGGGCACCACCTTGTCCCCAGGGCCCATTGTGACATTCCAGTGACGCCTCTTTGTCCCCAGGGCACATTGTGACATCCTGGGGACCCCCCCTTGTCACTGGGGCCCATTGTGACGTCCCAGGATCCCCCATTGTCCCCAGGGCCCATTGTGACATTCAGGACACACCCTTGTCCCCAGGGCCCATTGTGACATTCCAGGGACGCCTCTTTGTCCCCAGGGCCCATTGTGACGTTCCAGGACCCCCCATTGTCCCCAGGACCCATTGTGACATTCAGGGGGCCCCTTTGTCACTGGGGCCCATTGTGACATCCCAGGACCCCCCTTTGTCCCCAGGGCCCATTGTGACATCCAGGGGACCCCCTTTGTCCCCAGGGCCCATTGTGATATCGAAGGACCCCTCTGGTCCCCAGGGCCCATTATGACATCCTGGGGATGCCCCCTTATCACTGGGGCCCATTGTGACGTCCCAGGACCCCCCATTGTCCCCAGGGCCCATTGTGACATCCTGGGGATCCCTGTTTGGCCCCAGGGCCCATTGTGACATCCCAGGACCCCCCATTGTCCCCAGGGCCCATTGCGACATTCAGGGGACGCCTCTTTGTACCCAGGGCACATTGTGACATCCTGGGGACCCCGCCTTGTCCCCAGGGCCCATTGTGACATCCCAGGACCCCACATTGTCCCCAGGGCCCATTGTGACATCCTGGGGACCCCACTTGTCCCCAGGACCCATTGTGACACTATGGGCACCCCGCCTTGTTCCCAGGGCCCATTGTGACACCGTGGGTACCACCCTTGTCCCCAGAGCCCATTGTGACATCCAGGCCACCCCCTTTGTCCCCAGGGCCCATTGTGACATCGCAGGACCCCCCTGGTCCCCAGGGCCCATTGTGACATCCTGCGGACCCCTTTTGTCCCCACGGCCCATTGTGGCACCATGGGGACCCCCTTTGTCACTGGGGCCCATTGTGACATCCCAGGACCCCACTTTGTCCCCAGGGCTTATTGTGACACCATGGGGACCTCCCTTGTCCCCAGGGCCCATTGTGACATCCCGTGACCCCCCTTTGTCCCCAGTGGTATTGTGAAATCCTGGGGACCCCCTTTGTGCCCAGGGCCCATTGTGGCACCATGGGGAACCCCTTTGTCACTGGGGGCCATTGTGAGATTCCAGGATTCCACTTTGTCCCCAGGGCTCGTTCTGACACCTTGGGCACTCCCATTGTCCCCAGGGCCCATTGTGACATCCTGGGGATCCCCCTTTGTCCCCAGGGTCCATTGTGACATCCTGGGCAACCCCATTGTCCCCACGGCCCATTGTGACATCTAGGGGACCCCCTTGTCCCCAGGACCCATCGTGGCACCGTGGGGCCCTCCTTGTCACTTGGGCCCATTGTGACACCATGGGGACGCCCCCTTTGTCCCCAGTGCCCATTGTGACATCCTGCGACCCCCCTTTGTCCCCAGGGCCCATTTTGACATTCAGGGGACCCACCATTGTCCCCAGGGCCCATTGTGACATCCTGGGCAACCCCAATGTCCCCAGGGCCCATTGTGACACCATGGGGACGCCCCCTTTGTCCCCAGGGCCTATTGTGACATCCTGCGGACCCCCCCTTTCTCCCCAGGGCCCATTTTGACATTCAGGGCACCCACCATTGTCCCCAGGGCCCATTGTGACCTTCAAGGGACCCCCATTGTTCCCAGGGCCCATTGTGACGTCCTGGGGACTCCCTCTGTTCCCAGGGCTCATTGTGACTTTCAGGGGATCCCCCCTTGTCCCCAGGGCTGATTGTGACGTCCTAGGGCCCCTCTGTGTCCCCAGGGCCCATTGTGACATTTTAGAGACCCCTCTTTGTCCCCAGGGCCCATTGTGACATCCTGGGGACCCCCCGTTGTCCCCAGGGCCCATTGTGACATCCTCGGCACCCCCTTGTCCCCAGGGCTCATTGTGATATTCAGGGGACCCCTCTTTGTCCCCAGGGCCCATTGTGACATCCTGGGGACCCCCTCTTGTCCCCAGGGCCCATTGTGACGTCCCAGGACCCCCCATTGTCCCCAGGGCCCATTGTGACATCCTGGGGATCCCTCCTTGTCCCCAGGGCCCATTGTGACGTCGCAGGACCCCAGATTGTCCCCAGGGCCCATTGTGACATCCTGGGGACCCCCTTTGTCTCCAGGGCCCATTGTGACGTCCCAAGACCCCCCATTGTCCCCAGGGTCCATTGTTACATCCTGGGGACCCCCTTGTCCCCAGGACCCATCGTGACACCATGGGGACCCTCCTTGTCACTGGGGACCCATTCCGACACCCTGGGGAGCCCCCCTTGTCCTCAGGGCCCATTGTGACATCCTGGGCATCCCCCTTTGTCCCCCGGGACCATTGTAGCACCGTGGGGACCCCCTTTGTCCCCAGGGCCCATTGTGACACTGTGAGGACCCCCCTTGTCCCCAGGGCCTATTATTCCGTCCCGGGACCCCCATTGTCCCCAGGGCCCATTGTGACACCTTGGGGACCCCTCTTGTCACTGGGGACCGATTGTGACACCATGGGGACCACCCCTTGTCCTCAGGGCCTATTGTGAACATCCTGGGGAACCTCCATTGTCCCCAGAGCCCACTGTTAGTCCTGGGGACCCCCTTGTCCCCAGGTCCCATTGTGACATCCTGGGGAGCCTCTTTGTCCCCAGGGCCCATTGTGACATCCTGGGGACCCCCTTTGTCCCCAGGGCCCATTGTGATGTCCCAGGACCCCACATTTTTTCCAGGGCCCATTGTGACATCCTGGGGAGCCTCTTTGTCCCCAGGGCCCATTGTGACATTCAGGGGACCCCCTTTGTCCCCAGGGCCCATTGTGACGTCCCAGGACCCCCCATTGTCACCAGGGCCCATTGTGACATCCTGGGGATCTCCCATTGTCCTCAGTGCCCATTGAGACATATTGGGGACCCCCTTTGTCACTGGGGACCCATTGCGACATCCCAGGAACCCCATTGTCCCAAGGGCCCATTGTGACATCCAGGGGACCCCCCTTTGTCTCCAGGACGCATTGTGACACCGTGGGGACCTCATTAGTCCCCGGGGACCATTGTGACATCCTAGGGACCTCCCTTTGTCCCCAGGGCTCATTGTGGCACCATGGGGACCCCCTTTGTCACTGTGGCACATTGTGATATCCCAGAACCCCACTTTGTCCCCATGGCCCATTTTGACATCCTGGGGACCCCCTTTCTCCCCAGGGGCCATTGTGACATTCAGGGGACCCCCCCCTTCTCCCCAGGGCCTATTGTTACGTCCCAGGACCCCCATTGTCCCCAGGGCCCATTGTGACACCATGGGGACCACCCCTTGTCCTCAGGGCCTATTGTGAACATCCTGGGGAACCTCCATTGTCCCCAGAGCCCATTGTGAGATCCTGTGGAGCCCCTTGTCCCCAGGTCCCATTGTGACATCCTGGGGACCCCCTTTATCCCCAGGGCCCATTGTGGCATCCTGGGGACCTCCTTGTCCCCAGGACCCATCGTGGCACCGTGGGGACCTCCCTTGTCACTGGGGACCCTTTGTGACACCATGGGGACCTCCCATTGTGTTCAGGGCCCATTGAGACATCCTGGGGACCCCCTTTGTCACTGGGGACCCAATGTGACATCCCAGGAACCCCATTGTGCCAAGAGCCCATTGTAACATCCTGGGGAACCCCCTTTTTCTCCAGGACGCATTGTGACACCGTGGGGACCTCATTAGTCCCCAGGGCCCATTGTGACATCGTAGGGACCTCCCTTTGTCCCCAGGGCTCATTGTGGCACCATGGGGACCCCCCCTTGTCACTGGGGACCCATTGTGACACCATGGAGACCCCCCCTTGTCCTCAATGTCCATTGTGACATCCTGGGCACCCCCCATTGTCCCCAGGACCCATTGTCACATCCTGGCCACCCCCTTGCTCCCAGGGCCCATTTTAGCACCATGGGGACCGCCTTTGACCCCAGGGCCCCTTGTGGCAGCATGGCAACCACTTTTGTTCCCAGGGCCCATTGTGACATTCAGGGGACCCCATTGTCCCCAGGGCCTATTGTGACACCATGGGGACCCCTCCTTGTCACTGGGGACCCATTGTGACACCATGGGGACCCCCACATGTCCTCAGGACTCATTTTCACATCCTGGGCACCCCCCATTGTCCCCAGGGCCCATTGTGACATCCCAGAACCTCCTATTGTCCCCAAGGCCCATAGTGACATCCTGGGGACCCCCATAGTCCCCAGTGCCTATTGTGACATTCCAGGACCCCCCATTGTCCCCAGGGCCCATTGTGACATCCTCGGCACGCCCTTGTCCCCAGGGCCCATTGTGACATTCAGGGGACCCCTCTTTGTCCTCAGGGCCCATTGTGACATCCTGGGGACCCCCCCTTGTCACTGCGGCCCATTGTGACGTCCCAGGACCCCCCATTGTCCCCAGGGCCCATTGTGACATTTTGGGGATCCCTCCTTGTCCCCAGGGCCCATTGTGATGTCCCAGGACCCCACATTGTACCCAGGACCCATTATGACATTCAGGGGACCCCCTTTGTCACTGGGGCCCATTGTGACATCCCAGGACCCCACATTGTCCCCAGGACCTATTGTGACATCCTGGGGACCCCACTTGTCCCCAGGACCCATTGTGACACTATGGGGACCACCCCTTGTGCCCAGGGCCCATTATGACACTGTGGGTACCACCCTTGTCCGCAGGGCTCATTGTGACATCCCAGGACCCCCATTGTCCCCAGGGCCCATTGTGACATTCAGGGGACCCCCCTTTGTCCCCAGGGCCCATTCTGATACCGTGGGGACCCCCTTTGTCCCCAGGGCATATTGTGACATCCTGGGGACGCCCTTTGTCCCCAGGACCCATTTTGACACCGTCGACACCCCCGTTTGTCCCCAGGGCCCATTGTGACATCCTGGGGACACTCCTTGTCCCCAGAGCCCACTGTGACATCCAGGGGACCCCCTTTATCCCCAGGTCCCATTGTGACATCACAGTACCCCCCCTGGTCCCCACGGCCCATTGTGGCACCATGGGGACCCCCTTTTGTCACTGGGGCCCATTGTGACATCCCAGCACCCCACTTTGTCCCCAGGGCTTATTGTGACACCATGGGGACCTCCCTTGTCCCCAGGGCCCACTGTGACATCCCATGACCCCCATTTGTCCCCAGTGCTATTGTCAAATCCTGGGGACCCCCTTTGTCCCCAGGGGCCATTGTGGCACCATGGGGAACCTCTTTGTCACTGGGGCCCATTGTGACATCCCAGGACTCCACATTGTCCCCAGGACCCATTGTGACATCCTGGGGACCCCACTTGTCCCCAGGACCCATTGTGACACTATGGGGACCCCCCCTTGTTCCCAGGGCCCATTGTGACACCATCGACACCCCCCTTGTCCGCAGGGGTCATTGTGACATCCTGGGGACCCTCCTTGTCCCCAGAGCCCATTGTGACATCCAGGGGACCCCCTTTGTCCCCAGGGTCCATTGTGACATCCTGGGCAACCCCATTGTCCCCAGGGCCCATTGTGACATCGCAGGACCCCCCTGGTCCCCAGGGCCCATTGTGACATCCTGGGGATCCCTCTTTGTCCCCAGGGTCCATTGTGACATCCTGGGCAACCCCATTGTCCCCAGGGCCCATTGTGACATCGCAGGACCCCCCTGGTCCCCAGGGCCCATTGTGACATCCTGGGGATCCCCCTTTGTCCCCAGGGTCCATTGTGACATCCTGGGCAACCCCATTGTCTCCACGGCCCATTGTGACATCTGGGGGACCCCCTTGTCCCCAGGACCCATCGTGGCACCGTGGGGACCCTCCTTGTAACTTGGGCCCATTGTGACACCATGGGGACCACCCGTTTGTCCCCAGTGCCCATTGTGACATCCTGCGGACCCCCCTTTGTCTCCAGGGCCCATTTTGACATTCAGGGGACCCACCATTGTCCCCAGGGCCCATTGTGACCTTCAAGGGACCCCCATTGTTCCCAGGGCCCATTGTGACGTCCTGGGGAGCCCCCTCTGCTCCCAAGGCTCATTGTGATGTCCTGGGACCCCCCATTGTCCCCAAGGCCCATTGTGACATCCTGGGGATCCCTCCTTGTCCCCAGGGCCCATTGTGACATCCCAGGACCCCCCATTGTCCCCAGGGCCTATTGTGACATCCTCTGCACCCCCTTGTCCCCAGGGCCCATTGTGACATTCAGGGGACACCTCTTTGTCCCCAGGGCCCATTGTGACATCCTGGGGACACCCCCTTGTCCCCAGGGCCCTTTGTGACGTCCCAGGACCCCCCATTGTCCCCAGGGCCCATTGTGACATCCTGGGGATCCCTCCTTGTCCCCAGGGCCCATTGTGACGTCCCAGGACCCCCCCATTGTCCCCAGGGCCCATTGTGACATTCAGGGGACCCCCTTTGTCACTGGGGCCCATTGTGACATCCCAGGACCCCACATTGTCCCCAGGGCCCATTGTGACATCCTGGGGACCCCTCTTTGTCCTAAGGACCCATTGTGACGTCCCAGGACCCTGCATTGTCCCCAGAGCCCATTGTGACATCCTGGAGACACCCTTTGTCCCCAGGACCCATTGTGACGTCCCAGGACCCTCCATTGTCCCCAGGGTTCATTCTTACATCCTGGGGACCCCCTTGTCCCCAGGACCCATCATGACACCATGGGGACCCTCCTTGTCACTGGGGACCCATTGTGACACCATGGAGACCCCTCCTTGTCCTCAGGGCCCATTGTGACATTCTGGGCATCCCCCTTTGTCACCCGGGACCATAGTAACACCGTGGGGACCCCCTTTGTCCCTAGGGCCTATTGTTACGTCCCAGGACCCCCCATTGTTCCCAGGGCCCATTGTGACACCTTGGGGACCCCCTTGTCACTGGGGACCCATTGTGACACCATGGGGACCACCCCTTGTCCTCAGGGCCTATTGTGAACATCCTGGGGAACCTCCATTGTCCCCAGAGCCCATTGTGAGTTCCTGGGGACCCCCTTGTCCCCAGGTCCCATTGTGACATCCTGGGGAGTCTCTTTGTCCCCAGGGCCCATTGTGACATCCTGGGGACCCCCTTTGTCCCCAGGGCCCATGGTGACATCCTGGGGACCTCCTTGTCCGCAGGACCCATCCTGGCACCGTGGGGACCTCCCTTGTCACTGGGGACCCTTTGTGACACCATGGGGACCTCCCATTGTCCTCAGGGCCCATTGAGACATCCTGGGGACCCCCTTTGTCACTGGGGACCCGTTGTGACATCCCAGGAACCCCATTGTCCCAAGGGCCCATTGTGACATCCTAGGGACCTCCCTTTTTCCCCAGGGCTCATTGTGGCACCATGGGGACCCCCTTTGTCACTGTGTCACATTGTGATATCCAAGAACCCCACTTTGTCCCCAAGGCCCATTTTGAAATTCTGGGGACCCCCTTTCTCCCCAGGGCCCATTGTGACATTCAGGGCCCCCCCCCCCTTGTCCCCAGGGCCCATTGTGACTTCCCAGGACCCCCCATTGTCCCTAGAGCCCATTGTGACATCCTCGGCACCCCCTTGTCCCCAGGGCCCATTCTGACGTCCCAGGATCCCCCATTGTCCCCAGGGCCCATTGTGACATTCAGGGGACCCCCTTTGTCACTGGGGCCCATTGTGACATCCCAGGACCCCACATTGTCCCCAGGGCCCATTGTGACATTCAGGGGTCCCCCCCTTGTCCCCAGGACCCATTGTGATGTCCCAGGACCCCTCATTGTCCCCACGGCCCATTGTGACATCCTGGGTACCCCCCTTTGTCACTGGGGCTCATTGAGACATCGTGGGGACCAACTTTGTCCCCAGGGCCCATTGTGACGTCCCAGGACCTCCCGTTCTCCCCAGTGTCCATTGTGACATCCGAGGAGCCCACTTTGTCCCCAGGACCCATTTTGATATTGAGGCGAACCACGTTTGTCCCCAGGGCCCATTGTGACACCATGGGGACCCCCCCTTGTCACTGGGGACCCATTGTGACACCATGGAGACCCCTGCTTGTCCTCAGGGTCCATTGTGACATCTTGGGCACCTCCCATTGTCCCCAGGACCCATTGTGACATCCTGGGGACCCCCTTGCTCCCAGGGCCCATTGTGGCACCATGGGGACATCCCCTTTGTCCCCAGGGCCCATTGTGACATTCCAGGACGCCCCATTGTCCCCAGGGCCCATTGTGACATCCACTGCACCCCCTTGTCCCCGGGGCCCATTGTGACATTCAGGGGACCCCTCTTTGTCCCCAGGGCCCATTCTGACATCCTGGGGATCCCTCCTTGTCCTCAGGGCCCATTGTGACGTCTTAGGACCCCCCATTGTCCCCAGGGCCCATTGTGACATTCAGGGGACGCCTCTTTGAAACCCAGGGCACATTGTGACATCCTGGGGACCCCCCCTTGTCCCCAGAGCCCATTGTGACGTCCCAGGACCCCCCATTGTCCCCAGGGCCCATTGTGACATCCTGGGGATCCCTCCTTGTCCCCAGGGCCCATTGTGACGTCCCAGGACACCCCATTGTCCCCAGTGCCCATTGTGACAGTCAGGGGGCCCCTTTGTCACTGGGGCCCATTGTGACATCCCAGGACCCCACATTGTCCCCAGGACCTATTGTGACATCCTGGGGACCCCACTTGTCCCCAGGACCCATTGTGACACTATGGGGACCCCCCCTTGTTCCCAGGGCCCATTGTGACATCCTGGGTACCACCCTTGTCCGCAGGGCTCATTGTGACGTCCCAGGACCCCCAATTGTCCCCAGGGCCCATTGTGACATCCTGGGGATCCCTCCTTGTCCGCAGGGCCCATTGTGACATTCAGGGAACCCCTCTTTGTCCCCAGGGCCCATTGTGACATCCTCGGCACCCCCTTGTCCCCAGGGCCCATTGTGACATTCAGGGGACCCCCTTTGTTCCCAGGGCCCATTGTGACATCCTGGGGACCCCCTCTTGTCACTGGGGCCCATTGTGACGTCCCAGGACCCCCCATTGTCCCCAGGGCCCATTGTGACATTCAGGGGACCCCTCTTTGTCCCCAGGGCCCATTGTGAAGTCAAAGGACCCCCCATTGTCCCCAGGGCCCATTGTGACATCCTGGGGATCCCTCCTTGTCCCCACGGCCCATTGTGACATCCTGGGGACCCTCCTTGTCCCCAGAGCCCATTGTGACATCCAAGGGACCCCCTTTGTCTCCAGGGCCCATTGTGGCACCATGGGGACCCCCTTTGACACTGGGGCCCATTGTGACACCGTCGACACCCCCCTTTGTCCCCAGGGCCCATTGTGACATCCTGGGGACCCCCCTTGTCCCCAGAGCCCATTGTGACATCCAGGGGACCCCCTCTTGTCCCCAGGGCCCATTGTGACGTCCCAGGACCCTCCATTGTCCCCAGGGCCCATTGTGACATCCTGGGGATCCCTCCTTGTCCTCAGGGCCCATTGTGACGTCCCAGGACCGCCCATTGTCCCCAGGGCCCATTGTGACATCCTGGGGATCCCTCCTTGTCCCCAGGGCCCATTGTGACGTCCCAGGACCCCCAATTGTCCCCAGGACCCATTGTGTCATTCAGGGGACCCCCTTTGTCACTGGGGCCCATTGTGACATCCCAGGACCCCACATTGTCCCCAGGGCCCATTGTGACATCCTGGGGACCCCACTTGTCCCCAGGACCCATTGTGACACTATGGGGAACCCCCTTGTCCCCAGGGCCCATTGTGACGTCCTGGGTACCACCCTTGTCCGCAGGGCTCATTGTGACGTCCCAGGACCCCCCATTGTCCCCAGGGCCCATTGTGACATCCTGGGGATCCCTCCTTGTCCGCAGGGCCCATTGTGACGTCCCAGGACCCCCCATTGTCCCCAGGGCCCATTGTGACATCCTCGGCACCCCCTTGTCCCCAGGGGCCATTGTGACATCCTGGGGACCCCCTCTTGTCACTGGGGCCCATTGTGACGTCCCAGGACCCCCCATTGTCCCCAGGGCCCATTGTGACATTCAGGGGACCCCTGTTTGTCCCCAGGGCCCATTGTGACATCCTGGGGACCCCCTCTTGTCACTGGGGCCCATTGTGACGTCCCAGGACCCCCCATTGTCCCCAGGGCCCATTGTGACATTCAGGGGACCCCTCTTTGTCCCCAGGGGCCATTGTGACGTCTAACGACGCCCCATTGTCCCCAGGGCCCATTGTGACATCCTGGGGATCCCTCCCTGTCCTCAGGGCCCATTGTGACGTCCCAGGACCGCCCATTGTCCCCAGGGCCCATTGTAACATTCAGGGGACCCCTCTTTGTCCCCAGGGCCATTGTGAAATCCTGGGGACCCCTTTTGTCCCCAGGGCCCATTGTGGCACCAAGGGGAACCCCTTTGTCACTGGGGGCCATTGTGACATTCCAGGATTCCACTTTGTCCCCAGGGCTCGTTCTGACACCTTGGGGACTCCCATTGTCCCCAGGGCCCATTGTGACATCCTGCGGACCCCCCGTTGTCCCCAGGGCCCATTGTGACATTCAGGGGACCCCTCTTTTTCCCCAGGGCCCATTGTGACATCCTGGGGACCCCCCTTGTCCCCAGGGCCCATTGTGACGTCCCAGAACCCGCCATTGTCCCCAGGGCCCATTGTGACATCCTGGGGATCCCTGCTTGTCCCCAGGGCCCATTGGGACGTCCCAGGACCCGCTATTGTCCCCAGGGCCCATTGTGACATCCTGGGGATCCCTCCTAGTCCCCAGGGCCCATTGGGACGTCCCAGGACCCCCATTGTCCCCAGGGCCCATTGTGACATTCAGGGGCCCCCGTTTGTCACTGGGGCCCATTGTGACATCCCAGGACCCCACTTGTCCCCAGGACCCATTGTGACACTATATGGACCCCCCCTTGTGCCCAGTGACCATTGTGACACCGTGGGTACCACCCTTGTCCGCACGGCCCATTGTGACATCCTAGGGACACCCCCTTGTCTCCAGGGCCCATTGTGACATCCTGGGAATCCCCATTGTCCCCAGGGCCCATTTTGACATTCAGGGGACCCCCCATTGTCCCCAGGGCCCATTGTGACATTCAGGGGACCCCTCTCTGTCCCCAGGGCCCATTGTGACATCCTGGGGATCCCTCGTTGTCCCCAGGGCCCATTGTGACGTCCCAGGACCCCCCATTGTCCCCAGGACCTATTGTGACATTCAGGGGAGCCCCTTTGTCACTGGGGCCCATTGTGACACCATGGAGACCCCCGCTTGTCCTCAGGGTCCATTGTGACATCCTGGGCACCCCCCATTTTCCCCAGGACCCATTGTGACATCCTGGCCACCCCCTTGCTCCCAGGGCCCGTTGTGGCACCATGGGGACACCCCCTTTGTCCCCAGGACCCATTGTGACATCCCAGGACCCCCCTTTGTCCCCAGGGCCATTGTACCACCATGGGGACCCCCTTTGACCCCAGGGCCCATTGTGGCACCATGGCAAGCCCTTTTGTCCCCAGGGCCCATTGTGACATTCTTGGACCCCACTTTGTCCCCAGGGCCTATTGTGACACCATGGGGACCCCTCCTTGTCACTGGGGACCCATTGTGACACCATGGGGACCCCCCCTTGTCCTCAGGACTCATTCTCACATCCTGGACACCCCCCATTGTCCCCAGGGCCCATTGTGACATTCACTGCACCCCCTTGTCCCCAGGGCCCATTGTGACATTCAGGGGACCCCTCTTTGTCCCCAGGGCCCATTGTGACATCCTGGGGACCCCCCCTTGTCCCCAGGGCCCATTGAGACGTCCCAGGACCCCCCACTGTCCCCAGGGCCCATTGTGACATTCAGGGGACCCCCTTTGTCCCCAAGGCCCATTCTGATACCGTGGGGACCCCCTTTGTCCCCAGGGCCCATTGTGACATTCAGGGGACGCTCTTTGTCCACAGGGCCCATTGTGACATCCTGGGGACCCTCCTTGTCCCCAGAGCCCATTGTGACATCCAGGGGACCCCCTTTGTCCCCAGGGCCCATTGTGGCACCATGAGGACCCTCTTTGTCACTGGGGCCCATTGTGACATCCCAGGACCCCCCTTTGTCCCCAGTGCTATTGTGAAATCCTGGGGACCCCTTTTGTCCCCAGGGCCCATTGTGACACCGTGGGGAACCCCTTTGTCACTGGGGGCCATTGTGACATTCCAGGATTTCACTTTGTCCCCAGGGCTCGTTCTGACACCTTGGGGACTCCCATTGTCCCCAGGGCCCATTGTGACATCCTGGGCAACCCCATTGTCCCCAGGGCCCATTGTGACATCCTGGGGACCCCCATTGTCCCCAGGGCCCATTGTGACATTCAGGGGACCCCTCTTTGTCCCCAGGGCCCATTGTGACATCCTGGGGACCCCCATTGTCACTGGGGCCCATTGTGACGTCCCAGGACCCCCCATTGTCTCCAGGGCCCATTGTGACATCCTGGGGATCCCTCTTTGTCCCCAGGGCCCATTGTGACGTCTTAGGACCCCCCATTGTCCCCAGGGCCCATTGCGACATTCAGGGGACGCCTCTTTGTACCCAGGGCACATTGTGACATCCTGGGGACCCCCCCTTGTCCCCAGGGCCCATTGTGACATCCTGGGGATCCCTCCTTGTCCCCAGGGCCTATTGTGATGTCCCAGGACCCCCCATTGTCCTCCGGACCCATTGTAACATTCAGGGAACCCCTTTGTCACTGGGGCCCATTGTGACATCCCAGGACCGCCCATTGTCCCCAGGGCCCATTGTGACATCCTGGGGACCTCATTTTCCCCAGGACCCATTGTGACCCTATGGGGACCCCCCCTTGTTCCCAGGGCCCATTGTGACACCGTGGGTACCACCCTTGACCGCAGGGCTCATTGTGACATCGCAGGACCCCCCTTTGTCCCCAGAGCCCATTGTGACATACAGGGGACCCCCTTTGTCCCCAGGGCCCATTGTGACATCACAGGACCCACCCTGGTCCCCAGGGCCCATTGTGACATCCTGGGGATCCCCCCTTGTCACCAGGGCCCATTGTGACATTCAGGGGACCCCCCTTTGTCTCCAGGACATATTGTGAGACCGTGGGGACCTCATTAGTCCCCAGGGCCCATTGTGACATCCTAGGGATCCCCTCTTGTCCCCAGGGCCCATTGAGACGTCCCAGGACCCCCCATTGTCCCCAGGGCCCATTGTGACCTCCTCGGCACCCCCTTGTCCCTAGGGCCCATTGTGACATTCACGGGACCCTCCATTGTCCCCAGGGCCCATTCTGATATGGTGGGGACCGCCTTTGTCTCCAGGGCCCATTGTGACATCCAGGGGAACCCCCTTGTCCGCAGGGTCCATTGTGGCACCATGGGGACCCCCTTTGTCACTGGGGCCCATTGTGACATCCCAGGACCCCCCTTTGTCCCCAGGGCCCATTGTGACATCCTGGGGATCCCCATTGTCCCTAGGGCCCATTGTGACATTCCAGGACCCCCCATTGTCCCCAGGGCCCATTGTGACATCCACTGCACCCCCTTGTCCCCAGGGCCCATTGTGACATTCAGGGGACTCCCATTGTCCCCAGGGCCCATTGTGACATCCTGGGGACCCCCCATTGTCACTCGGGCCCATTGTGACATCCTGGGGACCCCCCCTTGTCACTCGGGCCCATTGTGATGTCCCAGGACCCCCCATTGTCCCCAGGGCCCATTGTGACATTCAGGGCACCCCCTTGTCCCCAGGGCCCATTGTGACATTCCAGGGACGCCTCTTTGTACCCAGGGCACACTGTGACATCCTGGGGACCCCCCCTTATCCCCAGGGCCCATTGTGACATCCCAGGACCCCCCATAGTCCCCAGGGCCCATTGTGACATCCTGGGGATCGCTCCTTGTCCCCAGGGCCCATTTTGACGTCCTAGGACCCCCCATTGTCCCCAGGACCCATTGTGACATTGAGGGGGACCCCCTTTGTCTCTGGGGCCCATTGTGACATCCCAGGAGCCCACATTGTCCCCAGGGCCCATTGTGAAATCCTGGGGACCCCACTTGTCCCCAGGACCCATTGTGAAACTATGGGGACATCCACTTGTGCCCAGGGCCCATTGTGGCACTGTGGGTACCACCCTTGTCCGCAGGGCTCATTGTGACATCCCAGGACCCCTCATTGTCCCCAGGGCCCATTGTGACATTCAGGGGACCCCCCTTTGTCGCCAGGGCCCATTCTGATACCGTGGGGACCCCGTTTGTCCCCAGGGCCCATTGTGACATCCTGGGGATCCTCCGTGTCTCCAGAGCCCATTGTGACATCCAGGGGACCCCCTTTGTCCCCAGGGCCCATTGTGGCACCATAGGGACCCACTTTGTCACTGGGGCCCATTGTGACATCCCAGGACCCCCCCTGGTCCCCAGGCCCCATTGTGACATCCTGGGGACCCCCTTTGTCCCAGGACTTCATTGTGACATCCTGGGGACACCCCTTGTCCTCAGGGTCCATTGTGACAGCCCAGGACCTTACATTGTCCCCAGGGCCCATTGTGTTATCTGGGGGAACCCCTTGTTCCCAAGGCCCATTGTGACATCCTGGGGACCCACCCTTGTCCCCAGGGCCCATTGTGACATCCCAGGACCCCCCATTGTCCCCAGGGCCCATTGTGACATCCTCGGCACCCCCTTGTCCCCAGGGCCCATTGTGACATTCAGGGGACCCCTCTTTGTCCCCAGGGCCCATTGTGACATCCTGGGGATCCCTCCTTGACCCCAGGGCCCATTGTGACGTCCCAGGACCCCCCATTGTCCCCAGGACCTATTGTGACATCCTGGCCACCCCCTTGCTCCCAGGGCCCATTGTGGCACCATGAGGACCCTCTTGGTCACTGGGCCCCATTGTGACATCACAGGACCCCCCTTTGTCCCCAGGGCCCATTGTGACATCCCAGGACCCCCCTTTGTCCCCAGTGCTATTGTGAAATCCTGGGGACCCCTTATGTCCCCAGGGCCCATTGTGACACCATGGGGAACCCCTTTGTCACTGGGGGCCATTGTGACATTCCAGGATTCCACTTTGTCCCCAGGGCTCGTTCTGACACCTTGGGGACTCCCATTGTCCCCAGGGCCCATTGTGACATCCTGGGGACCCCCATTGTCCCCAGGGCCCATTGTGACATTCCAGGACCCCCCATTGTCCCCAGGGCCCATTGTGACATCCACTGCACCCCCTTGTCCCCAGGGCCCATTGTGACATTCAGGGGACCCCTCTTTGTCCCCAGGGCCCATTGTGACATCCTGGGGACCCCCCCTTGTCACTGGGGCCCATTGTGACGTCCCAGGACCCCCCATTGTCCCCAGGGCCCATTGTGACATCCTGGGGATCCCTACTTGTCCCCAGGGCCCATTGTGACGTCTTAGGACCCCCCATTGTCCCCAGCGCCCATTGTGACATTCAGGGCACCCCCTTGTCCCCAGGGCCCATTGTGACATTCCGGGGACGCCTCTTTGTACCCAGGGTCCATTGTGACATCCTGGGCACCCCCCATTTTTTGCAGGACCCATTGTGACATCCTGGCCACCCCCTTGCTCCCAGGGCCCGTTGTGGCACCATGGGGACACCCCCTTTGTCCCCAGGACCCATTGTGACATCCCAGGACCCCCCTTTGTCCCCAGGGCCATTGTACCACCATGGGGACCCCCTTTGACCCCAGGGCCCATTGTGGCACCATGGCAACCCCTTTTGTCCCCAGGGCCCATTGTGACATTCTTGGACCCCACTTTGTCCCCAGGGCCTATTGTGACACCATGGGGACCCCTCCTTGTCACTGGGGACCCATTGTGACACCATGGGGACCCCCCCTTGTCCTCAGGACTCATTCTCACATCCTGGACACCCCCCATTGTCCCCAGGGCCCATTGTGACATCCACTGCACCCCCTTGTCCCCAGGGCCCATTGTGACATTCAGGGGACCCCTCTTTGTCCCCAGGGCCCATTGTGACATCCTGGGGACCCCCCCTTGTCCCCAGGGCCCATTGAGACGTCCCAGGACCCCCCACTGTCCCCAGGGCCCATTGTGACATTCAGGAGACCCTCTTTGTCCCCAGGGCCCATTCTGATACCGTGGGGACCCCCTTTGTCCCCAGGGCCCATTGTGACATCCTGGGGACTCTCCTTGTCCCCAGAGCCCATTGTGACATCCCAGGACCCCACTTTGTCCCCAGGGCTTATTGTGACACCATGGGGATCTCCCTTGTCCCCAGGGCCCATTGTGACATACCATGACCCCCCTTTGTCCCCAGTGCTATTGTGACATCCTGGGGAACCCCCTTGTCCCCAGGGCCCATTGTGACATCCTGGGGATCCCTCCTTGTCCCCAGGGCCTATTGTGATGTCCCAGGACCCCCCATTGTCCTCCGGACCCATTGTAACATTCAGGGAACCCCTTTCTCACTGGGGCCCATTGTGACATCCCAGGACCGCCCATTGTCCCCAGGGCCCATTGTGACATCCTGGGGACCCCCATTGTCCCCAGGGCCCATTGTGACATTCCAGGACCCCCCATTGTCCCCAGGGCCCATTGTGACATTCAGGGGACCCCTCTTTGTCCCCAGGGCCCATTGTGACATCCTGGGGACCCCCCCTTGTCACTGGGGCCCATTGTGACGTCCCAGGACCCCCCATTGTCCCCAGGGCCCATTGTGACATCCTGGGGATCCCTCCTTGTCCCCAGGGCCCATTGTGACGTCTTAGGACCCCCCATTGTCCCCAGCGCCCATTGTGACATTCAGGGCACCCCCTTGTCCCCAGGGCCCATTGTGACATTCCGGGGACGCCTCTTTGTACCCAGGGTCCATTGTGACATCCTGGGCACCCCCCATTTTTTGCAGGACCCATTGTGACATCCTGGCCACCCCCTTGCTCCCAGGGCCCGTTGTGGCACCATGGGGACACCCCCTTTGTCCCCAGGACCCATTGTGACATCCCAGGACCCCCCTTTGTCCCCAGGGCCATTGTACCACCATGGGGACCCCCTTTGACCCCAGGGCCCATTGTGGCACCATGGCAACCCCTTTTGTCCCCAGGGCCCATTGTGACATTCTTGGACCCCACTTTGTCCCCAGGGCCTATTGTGACACCATGGGGACCCCTCCTTGTCACTGGGGACCCATTGTGACACCATGGGGACCCCCCCTTGTCCTCAGGACTCATTCTCACATCCTGGACACCCCCCATTGTCCCCAGGGCCCATTGTGACATCCACTGCACCCCCTTGTCCCCAGGGCCCATTGTGACATTCAGGGGACCCCTATTTGTCCCCAGAGCCCATTGTGACATGCTGGGGACACTCTTTGTCCCCAGGGCCCATTGTGACATCCTGGGGACCCCCTTGTCCCCAGTGCCTATTGTGAAATCCTGGGCACCCCCTTTGTCCCCAGGGCCCATTGTGACATTCCAGGACACCCCTTGTCCCCATGGCCCATTGTGAAATCCTGGGGACCTCCTTTGTCCCCAGGGCCCATTGTGACGTCCCAGGACCCCCCTTTGTCCCCAGGGTCCATTGTGACATCCTGGGGACCCCCTTTGTCCCCAGGGCCCATTGTGACAGGGTGGGGACTCCCTTTGTCACCAGGGGCCATTGTGATGTCCCAGGATCCCCCTTTGTCCCCAGGGCCCATTGTGACATCTCAGGACACCCCAATTGTTTCCAGGGCCCATTGTGACATCCTGGGGACCGCCCAGTTGTCTCCAGGGCCCATTGTGGCATCCTGGGTACCCCTTTTATCCCCGGGGCCCATTGTGACATCCTGGGGACTCCCCTTGTCACTGGGGACCCATTGTGACACCATGGGGACCACCCCTTTCTCCCCAGTGCCCATTGTGACATCCTGGGGACCCCTTTGTCCCCAGAGCCCATTGTGACATCCTGGTGAGCCCCCTTTGTCCCCAGGGCCCATTGTGACATCCCAGGACCCCCCTTTGTCCATAGCTCCCATTGTGACGTCCCAGGACCCCTCTTTGTCCCCAGGGCCCATTGTGACATCCCCGGACCCCCCATTGTCCCCAGAGCCCATTGTGACATTCAGGGGACAGCCTTTTTCCCAAGGGCCCATTGTGACACCATCGGGACCCCCGTTGTCCCCAGGGCCAATTGTGACACCATGGGGACCCTCCTCGTCACTGCGGACCCATTGTGACACCATGGGGACCTGCCCTTGTCCTCAGGGCCCATTGTGACATCCTGGGGACCCTCTTGTCCCCAGGGCCCATAGTTGCACCCTGGGGACCCCCTCTTTATTCCCAGTGCCCATTGTGACATCCCAGGACCCCCCTATGTCCCCAGGGCCCATTGTGTCACCATGGGGACACCCCTTTGACTCCAGGGCCCATTGTCACATCCCAGGACCTCCCAATTGTCCCCAGGGCCCATTGTGACATCCTGGGGACCCGCCCTTGTCCGCAGGGCCCATTGTGACATCCTGGGGACCCCCCTTGTCACTGGTGACCCATTGTGACACCATGGGGACCCCCGTTTGTCCCCAGGGCTCATTGTGACATCCCAGGACCTCCCATTGTCCCCAGGGCCCATTGTGACATCATGGGGACCGCCTTGTCCCTCTGGCCCGTTGTGGCACCGTGGGGACCTCCTTTGTCCCCAGAGCCCATTGTGACACCATGGGGACCCCTTTTGTCACTGTGGTCCAATGTGACATCCCAGGACCCCACTTTGTACCCAAGGCCCATTGTGACACCGTGGGGACCCCCCTTGTCACTGGGACCCATTGTAACACTATGGGGATCCCCCCTTGTCCCCAGAGCCCATTGTGACATCCTGGGGACGCCCTTGTTCCCCATGGCCCACTGTGATGTCCCAGGACCCCCCCTTGTCCCCAGAGCCCATTGTGACATCCTGGGGACGCCCTTTTTCCCCAGGACCCATTGTGGCACCATTGGGACCCCCTTTGTCACTGGGGCCCATTGTGACTTCCCAGGACCTCACTTTGTCCCCAGGGCCCATTGTGACTTCCGGGGGACCCCCTTTGTCACCAGGGCCCATTGTGACGTCCCCGGACCCCCCATTGTCCCCAGACCCATTGTGACATCTTGGGGACCCCCTTTGTCCCCAGGGCCCATTGTGACATTCAGGGGACAGCCTTTGTCCCAAGGGCCCATTGTGACACCGTTGGAATCCCCGTTGTCCTCAGAGCCCATTGTGACATCCTGGGAACCCCCTTTGTGCCCAGGGCCCATTGTGACATTTCAGGACCCCACTTTGTCCCCAGGGCCCATTGTGACATCCTGGAGACGCCCTTTGTCCCCAGAGCCCGTTGTGACATCTAAGGACCCCCCAATTGTGCCCAGGGCTCATTGTGACATCCCAGGACCCCCCATTGTCCCCAGGGCCCATTGTGATGTCCCAGGCCCCCCCTTTGTCCCCAGGGCCTATTTTGACATCCTGGGGACCCCCCTTTGTCCCTAGGGCCCGTTGTGACATCCTGGGGACCTCGTTTGTCACTAGGGTCCATTGTGGCACCATGGGGATGCCCTTTGTCCCCAGGACCCATTGTGACATCCTGGGGACCCCCTTTGTCCCCAGGGCCTATTGTGACAGGGTGGGGACTCCCTTTGTCCCTAGGGCCCATTGTGACATCCTGGGGACCTCGTTTGTCCCCAGGGTCCATTATGGCACCATGGGGACCCCCTTTGTCCCCAGGGCCCATTGTGAAATCCTGGGGACCCCCTTTGTCCCCAGGACCCATTGTGACATCCTGGGCACACCCTTTGTCCCCAGGGCCTATTGTGACAGTGTGGGGACTCCCTTTGTCCCCAGGGTCCATTGTGAAATTCTGGGGACCCCCTTTGTCCCCAGGGCCCATTGTGACATCCTGGGGACCCCACTTTGTTCCCAGGACCCATTGTGATGTCCACAATGGCCCCGTTGTCCCAAGGGGTCATTGTGACATCCTGGGGACCTCCTTTGTCCCCAGGGCCCATTGTGACGTCCCAGGACCCTCCATTTTTCCAAGAGCCCATTGTGACATCCTGGCGACCCTGCTTTTTCCTCAGGGCCCATTGTGGCACCATGGGGAGCCCCTCTGTCTCCAGGGCCCATTGTGACATTTAGGGGACTTATCTTTGTCCCCAGGGCCCATTGTGACATCCCAGGACCCCCCTTTGTCCCCAGGGCCCGTTGTGACATCCTGGGGACCTCGTTTGTCACTAGGGTCCATTGTGGCACCATGGGGATGCCCTTTGTCCCCAGGACCCATTGTGACATCCTGGGGACCCCCTTTGTCCCCAGGGCCCATTTTGGCACCACAGGGACGCCCTTTGTCACTGGGGCCCATTGTGACATCCCAGGACACCCCTTGTCTCCAGGGCCCTTTGTGACATTCAGGGGACCCCTCTTTGTCCCCAGGGCCCGTTGTTGCATCCTGGGGTCCCCCCTTGTCCCCAGGGCCCATTTTGACATTCAGGAGAGCCCTCTTTGTCCCCAGGGCACATTGTGACATCCTGGGGACCCCCTTTGTCACTGGGGCCCATTGTGACATCCCAGGACCCCCCTTTGTCTGCAGGTCCCAATGTGACATTCAGGGGACCCCACTTTGTCCCCAGGGCCCACTGTGACGTCCTAGGACCTCCCTTTGTCCCCAGGGCCCATTGTGACACCGTGGGGACCCCCTTTGTCCCCAGAGCCCATTGTGACATCCTGGGGAGCCCCCTTTGTCCCCAGGGCCCATTGTGACATTTCTGGACCCCCCACTGTCTCCAGGGCCCATTGTGAACATCCTGGGGACCCCTCTTTGTCCCCAGGGCCCATTGTGACATCCTGGGCTGCCCCGTATGTCACCAGGGCCCATTTTGACACCGTGGGGACCCCCTGTTGTCCTCAGGGCCCATTGTGACATCCCAGGACCCCCAATTGTCCTTAGGGCCCATTGTGACACCATGGGGAACCCTCTTGTCACTGGGGATGCATTGTGACACAATGGGGACCCCACCTTTGTCTCAAGTGCCCATTGTGACATCCTGGGGACCCCCTTTATCCCCAGGACCCATTGTGACGTCCCAGGACCCCATTTGTCCCCAGGGCCCATTGTGACATCCCAGGGCCCCACTTTGTCCCCAGGGCCCATTGTTACAGGGTGGGACCCCCCTTGTCCCCAGGGCCCATTGTGACATCCTGGTGACTCCCTTTGTCCCCAGGGCCCATTGTGGCACCATGGGGACCCTCTTTGTCACTGGGGCCCATTGTGACATCCCAGGACCCCACTTTGTCTTAGAAGGTCACTGATCGGACTACTGGTACATCCTGACTCTGCTTTCTCAATAAACATTGAAGAACACCTGGGGTTTCTTTGCTCCAAGGGAAAACTTCCCTGCCACGGTTCCTGGTTCCCGGTCCTGTTTCCCGGTCCGGTTTGGCTTCGCTATCAGAACAGCTGCTGCCTCCACAGCCGCGCTCAAAGTCCCCGTTGTGACACCGGGATGGCGGGAGAAGGGGGGTGGCGGGGGCGGCAGCGGCGGCGATTGGGGGGGGGCAGTCGGGGCTGGGCGGACAAGCGGCGGCTGCTGCGGCTCCTCAGGCAGCGACAGCAGCAGCGATCGGGGGGACGTGGGGGGCGGACAAGCGGCGGCTGCTGCGGCTCCTCAGGCAGCGACAGCAGCAGCGATCGGGGGGACGTGGGGGGCGGACAAGCGGCGGCTGCTGCGGCTCCTCAGGCAGCGACAGCAGCAGCGATCGGGGGGACGTGGGGGGCGGACAAGCGGCGGCTCCTGCGGCTCCTCAGGCAGCGACAGCAGCAGCGATCGGGGGGACGTGGGGGGCGGACAAGCGGCGGCTGCTGCGGCTCCTCAGGCAGCGACAGCAGCAGCGATCGGGGGGACGTGGGGGGCGGACAAGCGGCGGCTCCTCCGGCCGCGGCCAGGACGTGGCTTCGCCGGCACCGGGGCCCGAGACCGCGCGCTGTGGGGCTGCGGGGCGGCTGTGGGGCCGGGGGGCTCCGGGGGTCCCGCAAAGGGCGCTGTGGGGCGGGATGGGGCGGCTGTGGAATTACCTGTGGGGCACTCATGGGGCTGCTGTAGGGGCTCTTAAGAGGCATGTCTGGAGCACTTATGGGGCGACTATGGGGCAGGTGCTGGGCTGCTACAGCGGGACCTGTGGGGCACCCAGGTATGTGCACCCAGCACCGCGTGCACGCACACGCAGCTACACACTGATGTGTAAGCAAACACGTGGCCACACACACGCACACTTCCACAAGCGTGCCCAGTCCCATCTATTGACAGGAAGACGTACGTGAAATGCACTGACATGCTTGAGGGTAAACACGTGCGTGGATGTTTGGCACACTGCACACACGCACACGTCTGAACGATGATGCTCCAGCTTTAGCATAAATGGAGCGGACATCAAGGCACTCACATGTGGACAGACCAACGTTTATAGGCACTAAGGCTTTCGCGCACAGGTTCGTCCAAGAACAGGCACATACCTGCAGGCACCTCCGAATGTGTGTTCTGTGCATTCTCTTAAGGGACGCTAGATGGCAGCAAAGACCATGAAATTATTAACCTCAGTCTAACCCTAGGTTTATGACATTTTTTCTTACTATAGATGCGTTTGATGCTAAAAATTCCCCCAAATTGTAATGAATATGCGATAATTGTGTGAATACAAGCATCGCAAGAGCATCCAGTTTTTGGAGCACTTATGGAACATGATAAAGCCAGGCAGAGCCTGACAAAGCGCGGCAGAGCCCAACAGGGCTTGACAGAGCCTGATAGAACTCAACAGGGGCCGACAAATCCCGACAGCGCCTGACAGCGAACAGCGGAGTCTGGCCGGGCCTGACAGAGGCTGTCACAGCACGACAGAGCCAGAGGAGCCTGACAGAGCCCAGCAAACCCGGCAGGAATAGACAAGGCCTGGGTGCACAGACCTGGGTGCGTGTGGAAAGGTTTCTGCCTGTTTTCCAGTGAGGAATGGTGTGTGTGCACGTGGACAAACAGAAGGCGAAGCAGCTCGGTTCCAACACTGAAGAAGGATGCACAGTCACGTAGACACGGGGGCTGCTCCGCTCCTGCTCTCCTGCTCTCTTGCAGGACACAGAGGCCTCAGAGCCCTGTTCAGTTCAGTTCAGTTCCATACAATGTTCACTGACTGCAAGAAAATCCCTCAAATCCCCCACAATGTGGGGCTCAAAAGGGAGTCCCCCTGAAAAGAGGGGGTCACAGTCCAAAAATGCCTGAAAATTCCTGGGGGAGGATAAAACTTATTAAACCCTGTAAATATGAGCGTGAGAATTTCAAACAGAGAGAAGTCTGTCGTTTGTATTTATATATTGCAGAATGGTATTCATGTAGATATAAAATGATTTTAAAATAAAACCCCTTTTCTACTCTGTTATATAAAGGATTTTAGAATGTAAAAAATTTCTGTTGATGGTTTTAAGAATACAAACATCTTATCTATTTGTAGATTAAAAAGTGAAGGACTTGAAAAAGAAAAAAATATCTAGATAGGAACTTAAAATAGAAAAAAGTGTGAGTAGGCAGAGCTATGTATAATTACTACGTGTTACATAGTCTAAATAGGTAATAAATATCATCTATATATATCCACTCACACCCGTATACATACCTTTAATTTATTAATAAATGTAAATCGATATCCCAGTCTAAATATATATAATTGTAAATATGTCAAAATCTGTAAATTTGAAAAGATACCTGAGTGTTAAAATGGAAGTTTAAATGTATTTAAGTGTAAATAGACACTGGATCAGAGCGCAGCGCGGGACAAACGGGGACGGGTGATGATAGGCGGAGAGAATGGAAATTGACGTGCTTAGCTGGCCAATCAGATTGCGGAGAGGGAAGAGAAGGGGCGGGCCGCGGGGGAAGGGTTGTCTCGAGGGCTTCCCAATGCGCATGCGCAGAAATGGGCGCTGCGAGGTGCACGGGGCGCTCTCGGCGGCCACGTGCGCGCACCGTTGGAGCCCGGAGCGGACTCGCTGCGCCGCTGTTTCTGCGAGGCCCCGGGGAGTGCCCGGCCCGGCCCCGCCCGGCCCGCTCCGCTCCGTCTCAGAGCCGCCTGGAGAGCCGGGTCGGGCAGCCCCTTCTCGGCTCCACCTCTTCCCGAGCTAAGCCACGCCCCCTTGGGGCCGTGCCATGTTGACCGCACCCTCTCCCTACCCCAAGAGGCTCCTCCCATGGGGGCGTGCCCCAGAGAATGCCCGCCCCCAGACCACCTCCCATGGGGCGTGACACAGAGGCTCCGCCCCCCCGAGGGGCTCCCCGTGGGCGTGCCCTCTCAGTACCCGCCCCTCGGCACTGACCCCACCCCATGTAGGCGGGGCCACACCCAGCTGCCCCCTCCCATCTGTGACCCATAACCAACCCCATAGCAGCCCTATGGCTGCCCCACAGGTCCCGCTGTAGCAGCCCAGCACCTGCCCCATAGTCGCCCCATAAGTGCTCCAGACATGCCTCTTAAGACCCCTACAGCAGCCCCATGAGTGCCCCACAGGTAATTCCACAGCCGCCCCATCCCGCCCCACAGCGGCCGCTGCGGGACCCCCGGAGCCCCCCGGCCCCACACCCGCCCCGCAGCCCCACAGCGCGCGGTCTCGGGCTCCGGTGCCGGCGAAGCCACGTCCTGGCCGCGGCCGGAGGAGCCGCCGCTTGTCCGCCCCCCACGTCCCCCCGATCGCTGCTGCTGTCGCTGCCTGAGGAGCCGCAGCAGCCGCCGCTTGTCCGCCCCCCCACGTCCCCCCGATCGCTGCTGCTGTCGCTGCCTGAGGAGCCGCAGCAGCCGCCGCTTGTCCGCCCCCCACGTCCCCCCGATCGCTGCTGCTGTCGCTGCCTGAGGAGCCGCAGCAGCCGCCGCTTGTCCGCCCAGCCCCGACTGCCCCCCCCCAATCGCCGCCGCTGCCGCCCCCGCCACCCCCCTTCTCCCGCCATCCCGGTGTCACAACGGGGACTTTGAGCGCGGCTGTGGAGGCAGCAGCTGTTCTGATAGCGAAGCCAAACCGGACCGGGAAACAGGACCGGGAACCAGGAACCGTGGCAGGGAAGTTTTCCCTTGGAGCAAACAAACCCCAGGTGTTCTTCAATGTTTATTGAGAAAGCAGAGTCAGGATGCACCAGTAGTCCGATCAGTGACCTTCTAAGACAAAGTGGGGTCCTGGGATGTCACAATGGGCCCCAGTGACGAAGAGGGTCCCCATGGTGCCACAATGGGCCCTGGGGACAAAGGGAGTCACCAGGATGTCACAATGGGCCCTGGGGACAAACGGGGGGCCCAGGATGTCATAATGGGCCCAGGGGACAAAGAGGAGTCCCCAGGATGTCACATTAGGCCCTGGGGGAAAGAGGGGTCCCCAGGATGTCACAACGGCCTCTGGGGACTATGAGGGGTCCTGGGACGTCACAATGAGTCCTGGGGATAAAGGGGGTCCCCAGGATGTCACAATGGGCACCTGAGACAAAGGGGGGGTCCCCATTGTGTCACAATGCATCGCCAGTGACAAGGGGGTTCCCCATGGTGTCACAATGGGCCTTGGGGACAATTGGGGGTCCTGGGATGTCACAATGGGCCCTGGGGACAATGAGGGGTTCTGGGACGGCACAATGAGCCCTAGGGAAAAAGGGGGGTCCTGGGATGTCACAATGGGCCCTGGAGACAAAGGGGGCTCCCCAGGATGTCACAATGGGCTCTGGGGACAAAGGGGTCCCCAGGATGTCACAATGGGCCCTGGGGACAAAGAGGGGTCCCCTGAATGTCACAATGCGCCCTGGAGACAATGGGGGGTCCTGGGACGTCACAATGGGCCCTGGGGACATAGGGGTACCCAGGATGTCACAATGGGCCCTGGGGACAAAGGGGGCTCCCCAGGATGTCACAATGGGCCCTGGGGACAAAGAGGGGTCCCCAGGATGTTCACAATGGGCCCTGGAGACAGTGGGGAGTTCAGAAATGTCACAATGGGCCCTGGGGACAAAGGGGGTTCCCCAGGATCTCACAATGGGCTCTGGGGACAGAGGGGGTCCCCACGGTGTCACAATGGGCCCTGGGGACAAATGGGGGTCCCCTGAATGTCACAATGCACCCTGAGGACAATGGGGGGTCCTGGGATGTCACAATGGGCCCTGGGGACACAGGGGTCCCCAGGATGTGATAATGGGTTCTGGGGACAAGTGGGGTCCCCAGGATGTCACAATGGGCACTGGGGGGAAAGGGGTGGTCCCCATGCTGTCACAATGGGCCCAAGTGACAAGGAGGGTCCCCACGGTTCCACGATGGGCCCTGGGGACAACGGGGTCCACTGGATGTCACAATGGGCCCTGGGGACATAGGGAGGTCCTAGGATGTCACAGTGGGCCCTGGGGACAAAGTGGGGTGCCCTGAATGTCAGAATGGGACCTGGGGACAAAGGGGGTCCTGGGATGTCACAATGGGCCCCAGTGACAAAGGGGGTCCCCATGGCATCACAATGGGCCCTGGGGACAAAGGGGGTTCCCCAAGATGTCTCAATGGGCCCTAGAGACAATGGGGAGTCCTGGAACATCACAATGGGCCCTGGGGACAAAGTGGGGTCCTGGGACGTAACAATGTGCCCTGGGGAAAAGGGAGGGTCCCCAGGATGCAACAATGGGCCCTGGGGACAAAGTGGGGTCTCCTGAATGTCAAAATGGGCCCTGGGGACAAGGGGGGACCCCATGGTGTCACAATGGGCCCTGGGGACAAAGACGGGTCCCCTGAATATCACAATGGGCCCTGGGGACAAAGTGGGGTACCCTGAATGTCAGAATGGGACCTGGGGACAAAGGGGGTCCTGGGATGTCACAATGGGCTCCAGTGACAAAGGGGTCCCCATGGTGCCAAAATGGGCCCTCAGGACAAAGTGGGTCCCCAGGATGTCACAATGGGCCCTGGGGACAAAGGGGGTCCTGGGACGTCACAATAGGCCCTGGGGACAAAGGCGGTCCCCATGGTGTCACAACGGGCCCTGGGGACAAAGAGGGGTTGCCTGAATGTCACAATGGCCCCTGGGGACAAAGGAGGGTCCCCAGGATCTCAAAATGGGCCCTGGGGACAAGGGGGGACCTGCAATGTCACAATAGGTTCTGGGGACTAAGGGGGTCCCCAGGACGTCACAATGGCCCCTGGGGATAATGGGAGATCCCCAGGGTGACACAATGGGCCCTGGGGACAATGGGGGTACCCACAGTGTCAGAACGGGCCCTGGGGAAAAAGTGGAATCCTGCAATGTCACAATGGGCCCCAGTGACAAAGGGGGTCCCAATGGTGCCACAATGGGTCCTGGGGAAAAAGGGCGTCCCCAGGATGTCACAATGGGCTCTGGGGACAAGGGGGGTCCCCACGGTGTCACAATGGGTCTTGGGTACAAAGTGGGGTCCTGGGATGTCACATTGGGCCACAGTGACAAAAGGGGTCCCCATGGTGCCCCAATGGACCCTGGCGACAAAGGAGGTCCCCATGGTGCCACAGTGGGCCCCAGTGACAAAGGGGGTCCCCACGGTGTCACACTGGGCCTTGGGTACAAACTGGGGTCCTGGGGTGTCACACTGGGCCACAGTGACAAAAGGGGGCCCCATGGTGCCACAATGGGCCCTGGGGACAAAGGGGGTCCCCAGGATGTCACAATGGGCCCTGGGGAGAAAGAGGGGGTCCCCATGGTGTCACAATGGGTCCCGAGTGATAAGGGGGGTACCCACGGTGCCACAATGGGCCAGAGGGACGAGGCGGTCCCCATGATGTCACAATGGGCCCTGGGGACAATGAGGTGTGCCCAGGATGTCACAATGGGCCCTGAGGATAAGGGGGGGTCCCCATGCTGTCACAATGGGTTACCAGTGACAAGGGGGGTCCACATGGTGTCACGATGGGCCCTGGGGACAAAGGTGGGTCCCCATGGTGTCACAATGGACCCTGGGGACAAACGGGGGTCCCTATGGTGTCACAATGGGTCCCCAGTGACAAGTGGGGTCCTGAGATGTCACAATGGGTCCTTGGGACAAAGGGGGGTCCCCAGGATGTCACAATGGGCCCTGGGGACAAAGGGGGTCCTGGGACTTCACAATGGGCCCTGCGTACAAGGGCGGGTCCCCAGGAGGTCACAATGGGCTCTGGGGAGAAAGGGGTGGTCCCCATGGTGTCACAATGGGCCCAAGTGACAAGGAGGGTCCCCATGGTTCCACGATGGGCCCTGCGGACAACGGGGTCCACCGGATGTCACAATGGGCCCTGGGGACAAAGGGAGGTCCTAGGATGTCACAGTGGGCCCTGGGGACAAAGTGGGGTCTCCTGACTGTCACAATGGGAGCTGGGGACAAAGGGGGTCCTGGGATGTCACAATGGGCCCCAGTGACAAAGGGGGTCCCCATGGTGTCACAATGGGCCATGGGGACAAAGGGGGGTCCTCGGATGCCACAATGGGCCCTCGGGACAACTGGGGGGTCCTGAGATGTCGCAATGGGCCTTGGGGACAATGGGGGGTCCCCACGGTGCCACAATGGGTCCCCAGTGACAAGGGGGTCCCCAGGATGTCACAATGGGCCCTGGGGATAAAGGGGATCCCCAGGATGCCACAATGGGCCCTAGGGAAAAAGGCTGTCCCCTGAATGTCACAATGGGCCCTGGGGACAATGGGGGTCCCCAGGATGTCACAATGGGCCTTCAGTATAAAGTGGGGTCCTGGGATGTCACAATGGGCCCTGGGGATCAAGGATGGTGCCCAGGATGTCACAATGGGCTCTGGGGACAATGGGGGGTCCTGGAATGTCACAATGGGCCCTAGGGACAAAGGTTGGTCCCCAGGTTGTCACAATGGGTCCTGGGGACAACTGGGGGTCCCCAGGATGTCACAATGGGCCCTGGGGACAAGGGGGATACCCACGGTGTCACAATGGGCCCTGGGGACAAAGGGAGGTCCCCAGGATGTCACAATGGGCCCTGGGGATGACGGGGGGTCCTGGGACGTCACAATGGGCCCTGGGGACAATGGGGCGTCCTGATATGTTACAATGAGCCCTGGGCACAACTGGGGGGTCCTTAGATGGGGGGTCCTTATGTGGGGGGTGATGGTTAAAGTGTAAGTATGGAGAAGCTTGGCAGATTGATTATATTACACTTCCACAAACACGCCAAGGTAAGCGTTATGTACTTACAATGGTGGAAGCAACCACTGGATGGTTGGAAACATCTGCCGTACCTCATGCTACAGCCCGAAATACCATCTTGGGCCTTGAGAAGCAAGTCCTTTGGTGGCCGGGTACGCCAGAAAGAATTGAATCAGACTATGGTACTCATTTCAAAACCAGTATTATAGACAATTGGGCCAAAGAACATGGTATTGAGTGGGTGTATCATATTCCATATCATGCACCAGCCTCTGGGAAAATTGAAAGGTACAATGGTTTGTTAAAAACTACACTAAAGGCACTGGGTGGTGGAGCCTTTAAAAACTGGGATTCACATTTAGCAAAAGCCACTTGGTTGGTCAACACCAGGGGATCAACCAATCGAGCCGGGCCTGCCCAATCAGAAATTCTATGGACTGTGGAAGGAGATAAAGTCCCTGTAGTACACATGAAAAATATCTTAGGAAAGGCAGTCTGGGTTCCTCCTGCCTCAGGCACAGGCAAACCTATTCGTGGGATTGTTTTTGCCCAGGGACCTGGCAGCACCTGGTGGGTGATGCTTAAGGATGGAGAAGTTCGGTGTGCACCTCAAGGGGATTTGATTTTAGGTGAAAATGTGCAATGCTGAACTGTACGATGTGAATTGCCGCACTAACAATGTTTAATAAGTGTCTTTCAGATCAAGACAATGGTGATGAAACCAGCGCTGGCTTCTTCGAGTGGCGCCCGACACCTTCTTGGAAGTTGGTGTCCTTAACCCACCAACAGGGGTCATGAGATGCACTTGGACCATTTTCCCTGCCCTGGGAGACTGTGGTGACAAAATGAACTTAATGAACTTTTCAAAGGATGGTCCACTGATTAATTACTCCTGTGTATATATGTACACATGTATATATATATAGTAGTAGTGATTAATTAGATTGTATTGATAGATTGTATTGATAAGGTTTAAGTATTCAGTGAATGTCATATGATAAGGGGTGGAATGTCCTGGTTTTGTTAAAAACAAGTTTCTCTTTTAGTGAATTTGCCTGTCAGCCAAAGCCTTCATGTCAGCTGCATTTTCCTGGAGAACCAGACACATGTTTTGGTTAAACCCAGCAAGGGAATGCAAACTTATTGACAAGCACAGATGGACATCTCGCGAGAGGGGCAACGAGAAACTGGTGATCGAGAGACTGACCAACGGTGAATAACATTCCATTCACGTGAATACTTCATATAAAAGCGGGAGATCACGAGGATCTCGTCCCTTTTTCCCTTCCCCTTTGCCTTTTTCCTTCCCTTCTGCTCATGGCCGACATCAGGAGAGGACCTTGCTGGTCGTCCCTGCGAACGGAGGCCAGTGAGAGACTGAATCCAGCTCCGGTTGGCTGCAGAGTCTGATCCAGGACTTTGGGTGCTGGCTCTGCAGTTGCTCAGACTTACAAGATGGGTTTTGTATATTTGTATTATTTTCTCTGTTCTCATCAGTAGCATCAGTAAAACATCTTGAACTTTTCCAGCTCTCTCCCCTCTGTGCTTCTTCCCCTCCCGATCGCCTGTGCTGAGTGGGAAGGGGGGAGAGGGAGGGGCAAAAGGGGGAATTGGGGGGGGGAGAGGAGGTTGACAACACATCTGCCAGGGTTTGATTGTCACCCCGCAATCCTAACCCTCGACAGGGACAAAGGGGGTCCTGGGATGTCACAATGGGCCCTGGGGACAAAGGGCGGTCGCCAGGATATCACAATGGGCTCTGGTGACAATGGGGTCCCCAGGATGTCACAATGGGCCCTGGGGACAAGTTGGGGTCCCCTGAATTTCACAATGGGCCCTGGGGACAAAGAGGGCTCCCCAGCATATCACAATGGGCCCTGGGGACAATGGGGGGTCCTGGGACGTCACAATGGGCCCTGGGGACAAGGGGGGGTCCCCAGGATGTCACAATGGGCCCTGGGGACAAAGGGGGTCCCCACGGTATCAGAATGGGCCCTGGGGACAAAGGGGGGTCCCCTGAATGTCACAATGGGTCCTGGGGACAATGGGGGGTCCTGGGACGTCACAATGGGCCCTGGGGACAAGGGGGGGTCCCCAGGATGTCACAATGGGCCCTGGGGAAAAAGAGGGGTCCCCTGAATGTCACAATGGGCCCTGGGGACAAGGGGGTGCAGAGGATGTCACAATGGGCCCTGGGGACAATGGGGGGTCCTGGGATGTCACAATGGGCCCTGGGGACAATGGGAGTCCCCAGGGTGTCACAATGGGCCTTGGGAACAAGGGGGTCCCCCAGATATCACAATGGGCCCTGGGGACAATGTAAGGTCCTGGGCTGTCACAATGAACCCTGAGGACAAGGGGGGTCCCCAGGATGTCACAATGAAGTCTTGGGACAAAGGGGGTCCCCAGGATGTCACAATGGGCCCTGGGGACAAAGCGGGGGTCCTGGAATCTCACAATGGGCCCCAGTGACAAAGGGGGTCCCTATGGTGCCACAATGGGCCCTGGGGACAAAGGGGGTCCCCTGGATGTCACAATGGGCTCTGGGGACAAGGAGGGTCCCCTGAATGTCACAATAGGTCGTGGGGACAATAGGGGGTCCTGGGACGTCACAATGGGCCCTGGGGACAAGGAGGGATCCCCAGGATGTCACAATGGGCCCTGGGGACAATGGGGGGTCCTGGGACGTCACAATGGGCCCTGGGGACAAGGGGGGGTCCCCAGGATGTCACAATGGGCCTTCAGTATAAAGTGGGGTCCTGGGATGTCACAATGGGCCCTGGGGATCAAGGATAGTGCCCAGGATGTCACAATGGGCTCTGGGGACAATGGGGGGTCCTGGAATGTCACAATGGGCCCTAGGGACAAAGGTTGGTCCCCAGGTTGTCACAATGGGTCCTGGGGACAACTGGGGGTCCCCAGGATGTCACAATGGGCCCTGGGGACAAGGGGGATACCCACGGTGTCAAAATGGGCCCTGGGGACAAAGGGAGGTCCCCAGGATGTCACAATGGGCCCTGGGGATGACGGGGGGTCCTGGGACGTCACAATGGGCCCTGGGGACAATGGGGCGTCCTGATATGTTACAATGAGCCCTGGGCACAACTGGGGGGTCCTTAGATGGGGGGTCCTTATGTGGGGGGTGATGGTTAAAGTGTAAGTATGGAGAAGCTTGGCAGATTGATTATATTACACTTCCACAAACACGCCAAGGTAAGCGTTATGTACTTACAATGGTGGAAGCAACCACTGGATGGTTGGAAACATCTGCCGTACCTCCTGCTACAGCCCGAAATACCATCTTGGGCCTTGAGAAGCAAGTCCTTTGGAGGCACGGTACACCAGAAAGAATTGAATCAGACTATGGTACTCATTTCAAAACCAGTATTATAGACAATTGGGCCAAAGAACATGGTATTGAGTGGGTGTATCATATTCCATATCATGCACCAGCCTCTGGGAAAACTGAAAGGTGCAATGGTTTGTTAAAAACTACACTAAAGGCACTGGGTGGTGGAGCCTTTAAAAACTGGGATTCACATTTAGCAAAAGCCACTTGGTTGGTCAACACCAGGGGATCAACCAATCGAGCCGGGCCTGCCCAATCAGAAATTCTATGGACTGTAGAAGGAGATAAAGTCCCTGTAGTACACATGGAAAATATCTTAGGAAAGGCAGTCTGGGTTCCTCCTGCCTCAGGCACAGGCAAACCTATTCGTGGGATTGTTTTTGCCCAGGGACCTGGCAGCACCTGGTGGGTGATGCTGAAGGATGGAGAAGTTCGGTGTGCACCTCAAGGGGATTGGATTTTAGGTGAAAATATGCAATGCTGAACTGTACGATGTGAATTGCCGCACTAACAATGTTTAATAAGTGTCTTTCAGATCAAGACAATGGTGATGAAACCAGCGCTGGCTTCTTCGAGTGGCGCCCGACACCTTCTTGGAAGTTGGTGTCCTTAACCCACCAACAGGGGTCATGAGATGCACTTGGACCATTTTCCCTGCCCTGGGAGACTGTGGTGACAAAATGAACTTAATGAACTTTTCAAAGGATGGTCCACTGATTAATTACTCCTGTGTATATATGTACATATGTATATACATATAGTAGTAGTGATTAATTAGATTGTATTGATAGATTGTATTGATAAGGTTTAAGTATTCAGTGAATGTCATATGATAAGGGGTGGAATGTCCTGGTTTTGTTAAAAACAAGTTTCTCTTTTAGTGAATTTGCCTGTCAGCCAAAGCCTTCATGTCAGCTGCATTTTCCTGGAGAACCAGACACATGTTTTGGTTAAACCCAGCAAGGGAATGCAAACTTATTGACAAGCACAGATGGACATCTCGCGAGAGGGGCAACGAGAAACTGGTGATCGAGAGACTGACCAACGGTGAATAACATTCCATTCACGTGAATACTTCATATAAAAGTGGGAGATCACGAGGATCTCGCCCCTTTTCCCTTTCTCCCTTTTTTCCTCATGGCCGACATTAGGAGAGGACCTTGCTGGTCGTCCCTGCGAACGGAGGCCAGTGAGAGACTGAATCCAGCTCCGGTTGGCTGCAGAGTCTGATCCAGGACTTTGGGTGCCTGCCCTGCAGTTGCTCAGACTTACAAGATGGGTTTTGTATATTTGTATCATTTTCTCTGTTCTTATCAGTAGCATCAGTAAAACATCTTGAACTTTTCCAACTCTCTCCCCTCTGTGCTTCTTCCCCTCCCGATCGCCTGTGCTGAGTGGGAAGGGGGGAGAGGGAGGGGCAAAAGGGGGAATTGGGGGGGGGAGAGGAGGTTGACAACACATCTGCCAGGGTTTGATTGTCACCCCGCAATCTTAACCCTCGACAGGGACAAAGGGGGTCCTGGGATGTCACAATGGGCCCTGGGGACAAGGGGGGGTCCCCAGGATGTCACAATGGGCCCTGGGGACAAAGAGCGTCCCCAGCATGTCACAATGGGCCCTGGGGACAAAGGGGGTCCCCACGGTATCAGAATGGGCCCTGGGGACAAAGGGGGGTCCCCTGAATGTCACAATGGGCCCTGGGGACAATGGGGGGTCCTGGGATGTCTCAATGAGCCCTGCGGACAAGGGTGGTACCCACGGTGTCACAATGGGCCCTGGGCACAACGGGGGGTCCCCATAGTGTCACAATGGGTCCTGGGGACAATGGGGGGTCCTGGGACGTCACAATGGGCCCTGGGGACAAGGGGGGGTCCCCAGGATGTCACAATGGGCCCTGGGGAAAAAGAGGGGTCCCCTGAATGTCACAATGGGCCCTGGGGACAAGGGGGTGCAGAGGATGTCACAATGGGCCCTGGGGACAATGGGGGGTCCTGGGATGTCACAATGGGCCCTGGGGACAATGGGAGTCATCAGGGTGTCACAATGGGCCTTGGGAACAAGGGGGTCCCCCAGATATCACAATGGGCCCTGGGGACAATGTAAGGTCCTGGGCTGTCACAATGGACCCTGAGGACAAGGGGGGTCCCCAGGATGTCACAATGAAGTCTTGGGACAAAGGGGGTCCCCAGGATGTCACAATGGGCCCTGGGGACAAAGCGGGGGTACTGGAATCTCACAATGGGCCCCAGTGACAAAGGGGGTCCCTATGGTGCCACAATGGGCCCTGGGGACAAAGGGGGTCCCCTGGATGTCACAATGGGCTCTGGGGACAAGGAGGGTCCCCAGGATGTCACAATGGGCCCTGGGGACAAAGGGTGTCCCCACGGTATCAGAATGGGCCCTGGGGACAAGGGGGGTCCCCTGAATGTCACAATGGGCCCTGGGGACAATGGGGGGTCCTGGGATGTCACAATGAGCCCTGCAGACAAGGGTGGTACCCACAGTGTCACAATGGGCCCTGGGCACAAGGGGGGGTCCCCATAGTGTCACAATGGACCCTGGGCACAAGGGGGTGCCGAGGATGTCACAATGGGCCCTGGGGACAATGGGGGGTCCTGGGACCGCACAATGGGCCCTGAGGACAATGGTGGGTCCCCTGAATGTCAAAATGGGCCCTGGGGACAAAAGGGGGTCCGCAGGATGTCACAATGGGCACTGGGGACAAAGGGGGGGTCCCCAGGATGTCACAATGGGCCCTGGGGACAATGTGGGGTCCTGGGATTTCACAATGGGCCCCAGTGACAAAGGGGGTCCCCTGAATGTTACAATGGGTCCTGGGGACAATGGGGGGTCCTGGGACGTCACAATGGGCCCTGGGGACAAGGGGGGGTCCCCAGGATGTCACAATGGGCCCTGGGGACAAAGAGGGGTCCCCTGAATGTCACAATGGGCCCTGGGGACAGGGGGGTGCAGTGGATGTCACAATGGGCCCTGGGGACAATGGGGGGAATCCAGAATGTCAGAATGAGTCATGAGTACAAGGGGGGGTCCCCATGGTGTCACAATAGGCCCTGGGGACAAAGTGGGGTCCAAGAATGTCACAATGGGCCCTGGGGACAAAAGGGGTTGCCATAGTGCCACAATGGGCCCTGGGGTCAAAGGGGGTCCCCATGGTGCTACAATGGGCCCTGGGGACAAAGGGGGGTCCTGGGATGTCACAATGAGCCCTGGGGACAAAGGGGGTGTCCCCATGGTGCCACAATGGGCCCTGGGAGGAAGGGGATGGCCAGGATGTCACAATGGGTCCTGGGGAAAATGGGGGGTGCCCAGGATGTCACAATGGACCCTGAGGACAAGCGGGGGTCTCCATGGTGTCACAATGGGCCCCAGTGACAAAGGGGGTCCCCTGAATGTCACAATAGGTCGTGGGGACAATAGGGGGTCCTGGGACGTCACAATGGGCCCTGGGGACAAGGGGGGGTCCCCAGGATGTCACAATGGGCCCTGGGGACAAAGAGGGGTCCCCTGAATGTCACAATGGGCCCTGGGGACAATGGGGGGTCCTGGGACGTCACAATGGGCCCTGGGGACAAGGGGGGGTCCCCAGGATGTCACAATGGGCCCTGGGGACAAGGGGGTGCAGAGGATGTCACGATGGGCCCTGGAGACAATGGGGGGTCCTGGGACATCACAATGGGCCCTGGGGACAATGGGGGGTCCTGGGACGTCACAATGGGCCCTGGGGACAAGGGGGGGTCCCCAGGATGTCACAATGGGCCCTGGGGACAAGGGCGTGCCGAGTATGTCACAATGGGCCCTGGGGACAATGGGGGGTCCTGGGATGTCACAATGGGCCCTGGGGACAAGGTGGGGTCCCCAGGATGTCACAATGGGCCCTGGGGACAATGTAAGGTCCTGGGCTGTCACAATGGACCCTGAGGACAAGGGGGGACCCCAGGATGTCACAATGAAATCTTGGGACAAAGGGGGTCCCCAGGATGTCACAATGGGCCCTGGAGACAAAGGGGGTCCCCACGGTGTCAGAATGGGCCCTGGCGACAAGGGGGGTCCCCTGAATGTCACAATGGGCCCTGGGGACAATGGGGGGTCCTGGGATGTCACAATGAGTCCTGGGGACAAGGGTGGTACCCACGGTGTCACAATGGGCCCTGGGCACAAGGGGGGGGTCCCATAGTGTCACAATGGACCCTGGGGACAAGGGGGTGCCGAGGATGTCACAATGGGCCCTGGGGACAATGGGGGGTCCTGGGACCTCACAATGGGCCCTGAGGACAATGGTGGGTCCCCTGAATGTCAAAATGGGCCCTGGGGACAAAGGGGGGTCCGCAGGATGTCACAATGGGCACTGGGGAAAAAGGGGGGGTCCCCATGGTGTCACAATGGGCCCAAGTGACAAGGAGGGTCCCCACGGTGCCACGATGGGTCCTGGGGACAAGGGCGTCCCCCAGATGTCACAATGGGCCCTGGGGACAATGGGAGGCCCCAAGGTGTTCAGAACGAGCCCTGGGGACAAAGTGGAATCCTGGAATGTCACAATGGCCCCCAGTGACAAAGGGGTTCCCCATGGTGCCACAATGGGCCCTGGGGACAAAAGGGGTCCCCAGGATTTCACAATAGCACTGGGGACAAAGGGGGGTCGTGGGATGTCACAATGGGCCCTGGGGACAAGGGAGATCCCCATGGTGTCACAATAAGCCCTGGGGACAAAGGGTGGTCCTGGGACATTTCAATGGGCCCTGGGGACAAAGGGGGGACCCCAGGATGTCACAATGGGCCCTGGGGACAAAGGGGGGTCCCCATGGTGTCACAATGGGCCCTGGGGACAAGGGGGTCCCCCAGATATCGCAATGGGCCCTGGGGACAAAGTAAGGTCCTGGGCTGTCACACTGGACCCTGAGGACAAGGGGGGTCCCCCAGATGTCACAATGGGCCCTGGGGACCAGGGGGGGTCCTGGGATGTCACAATGGGCCCCAGTGACAAAGAGGGTCCTCATGGTGCCACAATGGGCCCCAGTGACAAAGGGGGTCCCCTGGATGTCACAATGGGCTCTGGGGACAATGGCGGGTCCTGGGACGTCACAATGGGCCCTGGGGACAAGGAGGGCACCCCAGGATGTCACACAGGGCCCTGGGGACAATGGCGGGTCCTGGGACGTCACAGTGGGCCCTGGGGACAATGGGGGTCCCCAGGATGTCACAATGGGCCCTGGGGACAATAGGAGGTTCTGGGATGTCACAATGGGCCCTGGGGACAATGAGGGTCCCCAGGATGTCACAATGGGCCCTGGGGACAATGGGGGGTGCCCAGGATGTGAGAATGAGTCCTGAGAAGAAGGGGGGGTCCCCATGGTGTCATAATGGGTCCCCAGTGACAAGGAGGGGTCCCCATGGTGTCACAATAGGCCCTGGGGACAAAGTGGGGTCCTAGAATGTCACAATGGGCCCTGGGGCAAAAGGGGTTGCCATGGTGCCACAATGGGCCCTGGGGTCAAAGGGGGTCCCAGGATGTCACAATGGGCCCTGGGGACAAAGAGGGGTCCCCTGAATGTCACAATGGGCCCTGGGGACAAGGGGGTGCCGAGGATGTCACAATGGGCCCTGGGGAAAATGGGGGTCCTGGCACGTCACGATGGGCCCTGGGGACAAGGAGGGATTCCCAGGATGTCACAATGGGCCCTGGGGACAAGGGGGTGTCCCCAGGATGTCACAATGGGCCCTGCGGACAAGGGTGGTACCCACGGTGTCACAATGGTCACTGGGACAAGGGGGGGTCCCTATAGTGTCACAATGGGCCCTGGGGACAATGTGGGGTCCTGGGATGTCACAATGGGCCCCAGTGACAAACAAGGGCCCAAATGTCACAATGGGCCCTGGGGACAATGGGGGGTCCTGGGACGTCACAATGGGCCCTGGGGACAAGGAGGGATCCCCAGGATGTCACAATGGGCCCTGGGGACAATGGCGGGTCCTGGGACGTCACAATGGGCCCTGGGGAAAAGGGGGGGTCCCCAGGACGTCACAATGGCCCTGGGGACAAAGAGGGGTCCCCTGAATGTCACAATGGGCCCTGGGCACAAGGGGGTGCCGAGGATGTCACAATGGGCCCTGGGGACAATGGGGGGTCCTGGGATGTCACAATGGGCCCTGAGGACAATGGTGGGTCCCCTGAATGTCACAATGGGCCCTGGGGACAAAGGGGGGTCCGCAGGATGTCACAATGGGCACTGGGGATAAAGGGGGGGTCCCCAAGGTGTCACAATGGGCCCAAGTGACAAGGAGGGTCCCCACGGTGCCACGATGGGTCCTGGGGACAAGGGCGTCCCCCAGATGTCACAATGGGCCCTGGGGACAATGGGGTTGCCCAGGATGTCACAATGGGCCCTGGGGACAATGGGAGTCCCCAAGGTGTCAGAACGAGCCCTGGGGACAAAGTGGAATCCTGGAATGTCACAATGGCCCCCAGTGACAAAGGGGTTCCCCATGGTGTCATAATGGGCCGTGGGGACAAAAGGGGTCCCCAGGATTTCACAATAGCACTGGGGACAAAGGGGGGTCATGGGATGTCACAATGGGCTCCAGTGACAAAGAGGGTCCTCATGGTGCCACAATGGGCCCTGGGGACAAAGGGGGTCCCCTGGATGTCACAATGGGCCCTGGGGACAAGGAGGGTCCCCAGCATGTCACAATGGGCCCTGGGGACAAAGGGGGTCCCCACGGTATCAGTATGGGCCCTGGGGACAAAGGGGGATCCTGGGACGTCACAATGGGCCCTGGGGACAAGGGGGGGTCTGGGACGTCACAATGGGCCCTGGGGACAAGGGGGTGCAGAGGATGTCACAATGGGCCCTGGGGACAATGTCGGGTCCTGGGACGTCACAATGGGCCCTGGGGACAAGGGGGGGTCCCCAGGATGTCACAATGGGCCCTGGGGACAAAGAGGGGTCCCCTGAATGTCACAATGGGCCCTGGGGACAAGGGGGTGCAGTGGATGTTACAATGGGCCCTGGGGACAATGGGGGGTGTCCAGGATGTGAGAATGAGTCCTGAGGACAAGGGGGGGTCCCCATGGTGTCACAATGGGTCCCCAGTGACAAGGAGGGGTCCCCATGGTGTCACAATAGGCCCTGGGGACAAAGTGGGGTCCAAGAATGTCACAATGGGCCCTGGGGACAAAAGGGGTTGCCATGGTGCCACAATGGGCCCTGGGGTCAAAGGGGGTCACCATGGTGCTACAATGGGCCCTGGGGACAAAGGGGGGTCCTGGGATGTCACAATGGGCCCTGGGGACAAAGGGGGTGTCCCCATGGTGCCACAACGGGCCCTGGGAGCAAGGGGGTGGCCAGGATGTCACAATGGGTCCTGCGGAAAATGGGGGGTGCCCAGGATGTCACAATGGACCCTGAGGACAAGCGGGGGTCTCCATGGTGTCACAATGGGCCCCAGTGACAAAGGGGGTCCCCTGAATGTCACAATAGGTCCTGGGGACAATGGGGGGTCCTGGGACGTCACAATGGGCCCTGGGGACAAGGAGGGATCCGCAGGATGTCACAATGGGCCCTGGGGACAATGGGGGGTCCTGGGACGTCACAATGGGCCCTGGGAAGAAGGGGGGGTCCCCAGGATGTCACAATGGGCCCTGGGGACAAGGGGGTGCCGAGGATGTCACAATGGGCTCTGGGGACAATGGGGGGTCCTGGGATGTCACAATGGGCCCTGGGGACAAGGGTGGGTCCCCAGGATGTCACAATGGGCCTTGGGAACAAGGGGGTCCCCCAGATATCACAATGGGCCCTGGGGACAATGTAAGGTCCTGGGCTGTCACAATGGACCCTGAGGACAAGGGGGGTCCCCAGGATGTCACAATGGGCCCTGGGGACAAAGCGGGGGTACTGGAATCTCACAATGGGCCCCAGTGACAAAGGGGGTCCCTATGGTGCCACAATGGGCCCTGGGGACAAAGGGGGTCCCCTGGATGTCACAATGGGCTCTGGGGACAAGGAGGGTCCCCAGGATGTCACAATGGGCCCTGGGGACAAAGGGGGTCCCCACGGTATCAGAATGGGCCCTGGGGACAAGGGGGGTCCCCTGAATGTCACAATGGGCCCTGGGGACAATGGGGGGTCCTGGGATGTCACAATGAGCCCTGCAGACAAGGGTGGTACCCACAGTGTCACAATGGGCCCTGGGCACAAGGGGGGGTCCCCATAGTGTCACAATGGACCCTGGGGACAAGGGGGTGCCGAGGATGTCACAATGGGCCCTGGGGACAATGGGGGGTCCTGGGACCGCACAATGGGCCCTGAGGACAATGGTGGGTCCCCTGAATGTCAAAATGGGCCCTGGAGACAAAAGGGGGTCCGCAGGATGTCACAATGGGCACTGGGGACAAAGGGGGGGTCCCCAGGATGTCACAAGGGCCCTGGGGACAATGTGGGGTCCTGGGATTTCACAATGGGCCCCAGTGACAAAGGGGGTCCCCTGAATGTCACAATGGGTCCTGGGGACAATGGGGGGTCCTGGGACGTCACAATGGGCCCTGGGGACAAGGGGGGGTCCCCAGGATGTCACAATGGGCCCTGGGGACAAAGAGGGGTCCCCTGAATGTCACAATGGGCCCTGGGGACAGGGGGGTGCAGTGGATGTCACAATGGGCCCTGGGGACAATGGGGGGCATCCAGGATGTCAGAATGAGTCATGAGGACAAGGGGGGGTCCCCATGGTGTCACAATGGGTCCCCAGTGACAAGGAGGGGTCCCCATGGTGTCACAATAGGCCCTGGGGACAAAGTGGGGTCCAAGAATGTCACAATGGGCCCTGGGGACAAAAGGGGTTGCCATAGTGCCACAATGGGCCCTGGGGTCAAAGGGGGTCCCCATGGTGCTACAATGGGCCCTGGGGACAAAGGGGGGTCCTGGGATGTCACAATGAGCCCTGGGGACAAAGGGGGTGTCCCCATGGTGCCACAATGGGCCCTGGGAGGAAGGGGATGGCCAGGATGTCACAATGGGTCCTGGGGAAAATGGGGGGTGCCCAGGATGTCACAATGGACCCTGAGGACAAGCGGGGGTCTCCATGGTGTCACAATGGGCCCCAGTGACAAAGGGGGTCCCCTGAATGTCACAATAGGTCGTGGGGACAATAGGGGGTCCTGGGACGTCACAATGGGCCCTGGGGACAAGGGGGGGTCCCCAGGATGTCACAATGGGCCCTGGGGACAAAGAGGGGTCCCCTGAATGTCACAATGGGCCCTGGGGACAATGGGGGGTCCTGGGACGTCACAATGGGCCCTGGGGACAAGGGGGGGTCCCCAGGATGTCACAATGGGCCCTGGGGACAAGGGGGTGCAGAGGATGTCACGATGGGCCCTGGAGACAATGGGGGGTCCTGGGACATCACAATGGGCCCTGGGGACAATGGGGGGTCCTGGGACGTCACAATGGGCCCTGGGGACAAGGGGGGGTCCCCAGGATGTCACAATGGGCCCTGGGGACAAGGGCGTGCCGAGTATGTCACAATGGGCCCTGGGGACAATGGGGGGTCCTGGGATGTCACGATGGGCCCTGGGGACAAGGTGGGGTCCCCAGGATGTCACAATGGGCCCTGGGGACAATGTAAGGTCCTGGGCTGTCACAATGGACCCTGAGGACAAGGGGGGACCCCAGGATGTCACAATGAAATCTTGGGACAAAGGGGGTCCCCAGGATGTCACAATGGGCCCTGGAGACAAAGGGGGTCCCCACGGTGTCAGAATGGGCCCTGGCGACAAGGGGGGTCCCCTGAATGTCACAATGGGCCCTGGGGACAATGGGGGGTCCTGGGATGTCACAATGAGTCCTGGGGACAAGGGTGGTACCCACGGTGTCACAATGGGCCCTGGGCACAAGGGGGGGGTCCCATAGTGTCACAATGGACCCTGGGGACAAGGGGGTGCCGAGGATGTCACAATGGGCCCTGGGGACAATGGGGGGTCCTGGGACCTCACAATGGGCCCTGAGGACAATGGTGGGTCCCCTGAATGTCAAAATGGGCCCTGGGGACAAAGGGGGGTCCGCAGGATGTCACAATGGGCACTGGGGAAAAAGGGGGGGTCCCCATGGTGTCACAATGGGCCCAAGTGACAAGGAGGGTCCCCACGGTGCCACGATGGGTCCTGGGGACAAGGGCGTCCCCCAGATGTCACAATGGGCCCTGGGGACAATGGGAGGCCCCAAGGTGTTCAGAACGAGCCCTGGGGACAAAGTGGAATCCTGGAATGTCACAATGGCCCCCAGTGACAAAGGGGTTCCCCATGGTGCCACAATGGGCCCTGGGGACAAAAGGGGTCCCCAGGATTTCACAATAGCACTGGGGACAAAGGGGGGTCGTGGGATGTCACAATGGGCCCTGGGGACAAGGGAGATCCCCATGGTGTCACAATAAGCCCTGGGGACAAAGGGTGGTCCTGGGACATTTCAATGGGCCCTGGGGACAAAGGGGGGACCCCAGGATGTCACAATGGGCCCTGGGGACAAAGGGGGGTCCCCATGGTGTCACAATGGGCCCTGGGGACAAGGGGGTCCCCCAGATATCGCAATGGGCCCTGGGGACAAAGTAAGGTCCTGGGCTGTCACACTGGACCCTGAGGACAAGGGGGGTCCCCCAGATGTCACAATGGGCCCTGGGGACCAGGGGGGGTCCTGGGATGTCACAATGGGCCCCAGTGACAAAGAGGGTCCTCATGGTGCCACAATGGGCCCCAGTGACAAAGGGGGTCCCCTGGATGTCACAATGGGCTCTGGGGACAATGGCGGGTCCTGGGACGTCACAATGGGCCCTGGGGACAAGGAGGGCACCCCAGGATGTCACACAGGGCCCTGGGGACAATGGCGGGTCCTGGGACGTCACAGTGGGCCCTGGGGACAATGGGGGTCCCCAGGATGTCACAATGGGCCCTGGGGACAATAGGAGGTTCTGGGATGTCACAATGGGCCCTGGGGACAATGAGGGTCCCCAGGATGTCACAATGGGCCCTGGGGACAATGGGGGGTGCCCAGGATGTGAGAATGAGTCCTGAGAAGAAGGGGGGGTCCCCATGGTGTCATAATGGGTCCCCAGTGACAAGGAGGGGTCCCCATGGTGTCACAATAGGCCCTGGGGACAAAGTGGGGTCCTAGAATGTCACAATGGGCCCTGGGGCAAAAGGGGTTGCCATGGTGCCACAATGGGCCCTGGGGTCAAAGGGGGTCCCAGGATGTCACAATGGGCCCTGGGGACAAAGAGGGGTCCCCTGAATGTCACAATGGGCCCTGGGGACAAGGGGGTGCCGAGGATGTCACAATGGGCCCTGGGGAAAATGGGGGTCCTGGCACGTCACGATGGGCCCTGGGGACAAGGAGGGATTCCCAGGATGTCACAATGGGCCCTGGGGACAAGGGGGTGTCCCCAGGATGTCACAATGGGCCCTGCGGACAAGGGTGGTACCCACGGTGTCACAATGGTCACTGGGACAAGGGGGGGTCCCTATAGTGTCACAATGGGCCCTGGGGACAATGTGGGGTCCTGGGATGTCACAATGGGCCCCAGTGACAAACAAGGGCCCAAATGTCACAATGGGCCCTGGGGACAATGGGGGGTCCTGGGACGTCACAATGGGCCCTGGGGACAAGGAGGGATCCCCAGGATGTCACAATGGGCCCTGGGGACAATGGCGGGTCCTGGGACGTCACAATGGGCCCTGGGGAAAAGGGGGGGTCCCCAGGACGTCACAATGGCCCTGGGGACAAAGAGGGGTCCCCTGAATGTCACAATGGGCCCTGGGCACAAGGGGGTGCCGAGGATGTCACAATGGGCCCTGGGGACAATGGGGGGTCCTGGGATGTCACAATGGGCCCTGAGGACAATGGTGGGTCCCCTGAATGTCACAATGGGCCCTGGGGACAAAGGGGGGTCCGCAGGATGTCACAATGGGCACTGGGGATAAAGGGGGGGTCCCCAAGGTGTCACAATGGGCCCAAGTGACAAGGAGGGTCCCCACGGTGCCACGATGGGTCCTGGGGACAAGGGCGTCCCCCAGATGTCACAATGGGCCCTGGGGACAATGGGGTTGCCCAGGATGTCACAATGGGCCCTGGGGACAATGGGAGTCCCCAAGGTGTCAGAACGAGCCCTGGGGACAAAGTGGAATCCTGGAATGTCACAATGGCCCCCAGTGACAAAGGGGTTCCCCATGGTGTCATAATGGGCCGTGGGGACAAAAGGGGTCCCCAGGATTTCACAATAGCACTGGGGACAAAGGGGGGTCATGGGATGTCACAATGGGCTCCAGTGACAAAGAGGGTCCTCATGGTGCCACAATGGGCCCTGGGGACAAAGGGGGTCCCCTGGATGTCACAATGGGCCCTGGGGACAAGGAGGGTCCCCAGCATGTCACAATGGGCCCTGGGGACAAAGGGGGTCCCCACGGTATCAGTATGGGCCCTGGGGACAAAGGGGGATCCTGGGACGTCACAATGGGCCCTGGGGACAAGGGGGGGTCTGGGACGTCACAATGGGCCCTGGGGACAAGGGGGTGCAGAGGATGTCACAATGGGCCCTGGGGACAATGTCGGGTCCTGGGACGTCACAATGGGCCCTGGGGACAAGGGGGGGTCCCCAGGATGTCACAATGGGCCCTGGGGACAAAGAGGGGTCCCCTGAATGTCACAATGGGCCCTGGGGACAAGGGGGTGCAGTGGATGTTACAATGGGCCCTGGGGACAATGGGGGGTGTCCAGGATGTGAGAATGAGTCCTGAGGACAAGGGGGGGTCCCCATGGTGTCACAATGGGTCCCCAGTGACAAGGAGGGGTCCCCATGGTGTCACAATAGGCCCTGGGGACAAAGTGGGGTCCAAGAATGTCACAATGGGCCCTGGGGACAAAAGGGGTTGCCATGGTGCCACAATGGGCCCTGGGGTCAAAGGGGGTCACCATGGTGCTACAATGGGCCCTGGGGACAAAGGGGGGTCCTGGGATGTCACAATGGGCCCTGGGGACAAAGGGGGTGTCCCCATGGTGCCACAACGGGCCCTGGGAGCAAGGGGGTGGCCAGGATGTCACAATGGGTCCTGCGGAAAATGGGGGGTGCCCAGGATGTCACAATGGACCCTGAGGACAAGCGGGGGTCTCCATGGTGTCACAATGGGCCCCAGTGACAAAGGGGGTCCCCTGAATGTCACAATAGGTCCTGGGGACAATGGGGGGTCCTGGGACGTCACAATGGGCCCTGGGGACAAGGAGGGATCCGCAGGATGTCACAATGGGCCCTGGGGACAATGGGGGGTCCTGGGACGTCACAATGGGCCCTGGGAAGAAGGGGGGGTCCCCAGGATGTCACAATGGGCCCTGGGGACAAGGGGGTGCCGAGGATGTCACAATGGGCTCTGGGGACAATGGGGGGTCCTGGGATGTCACAATGGGCCCTGGGGACAAGGGTGGGTCCCCAGGATGTCACAATGGGCCTTGGGAACAAGGGGGTCCCCCAGATATCACAATGGGCCCTGGGGACAATGTAAGGTCCTGGGCTGTCACAATGGACCCTGAGGACAAGGGGGGTCCCCAGGATGTCACAATGGGCCCTGGGGACAAAGCGGGGGTACTGGAATCTCACAATGGGCCCCAGTGACAAAGGGGGTCCCTATGGTGCCACAATGGGCCCTGGGGACAAAGGGGGTCCCCTGGATGTCACAATGGGCTCTGGGGACAAGGAGGGTCCCCAGGATGTCACAATGGGCCCTGGGGACAAAGGGGGTCCCCACGGTATCAGAATGGGCCCTGGGGACAAGGGGGGTCCCCTGAATGTCACAATGGGCCCTGGGGACAATGGGGGGTCCTGGGATGTCACAATGAGCCCTGCAGACAAGGGTGGTACCCACAGTGTCACAATGGGCCCTGGGCACAAGGGGGGGTCCCCATAGTGTCACAATGGACCCTGGGGACAAGGGGGTGCCGAGGATGTCACAATGGGCCCTGGGGACAATGGGGGGTCCTGGGACCGCACAATGGGCCCTGAGGACAATGGTGGGTCCCCTGAATGTCAAAATGGGCCCTGGAGACAAAAGGGGGTCCGCAGGATGTCACAATGGGCACTGGGGACAAAGGGGGGGTCCCCAGGATGTCACAAGGGCCCTGGGGACAATGTGGGGTCCTGGGATTTCACAATGGGCCCCAGTGACAAAGGGGGTCCCCTGAATGTCACAATGGGTCCTGGGGACAATGGGGGGTCCTGGGACGTCACAATGGGCCCTGGGGACAAGGGGGGGTCCCCAGGATGTCACAATGGGCCCTGGGGACAAAGAGGGGTCCCCTGAATGTCACAATGGGCCCTGGGGACAGGGGGGTGCAGTGGATGTCACAATGGGCCCTGGGGACAATGGGGGGCATCCAGGATGTCAGAATGAGTCATGAGGACAAGGGGGGGTCCCCATGGTGTCACAATGGGTCCCCAGTGACAAGGAGGGGTCCCCATGGTGTCACAATAGGCCCTGGGGACAAAGTGGGGTCCAAGAATGTCACAATGGGCCCTGGGGACAAAAGGGGTTGCCATAGTGCCACAATGGGCCCTGGGGTCAAAGGGGGTCCCCATGGTGCTACAATGGGCCCTGGGGACAAAGGGGGGTCCTGGGATGTCACAATGAGCCCTGGGGACAAAGGGGGTGTCCCCATGGTGCCACAACGGGCCCTGGGAGGAAGGGGATGGCCAGGATGTCACAATGGGTCCTGGGGAAAATGGGGGGTGCCCAGGATGTCACAATGGACCCTGAGGACAAGCGGGGGTCTCAATGGTGTCACAATGGGCCCCAGTGACAAAGGGGGTCCCCTGAATGTCACAATAGGTCCTGGGGACAATGGGGGGTCCTGGGACGTCACAATGGGCCCTGGGGACAAGGAGGGATCCCCAGGATGTCAGAATGGGCCCTGGGGACAAAGAGGCCTCCCCTGAATGTCACAATGGGCCCTGGGGACAAGGGGGTGCAGAGGATGTCACAATGGGCCCTGGGGACAATGGGGGGTCCTGGGACGTCACAATGGGCCCTGGGAAGAAGGGGGGGTCCCCAGGATGTCACAATGGGCCCTGGGGACAAGGGGGTGCCGAGGATGTCACAATGGGCTCTGGGGACAATGGGGGGTCCTGGGATGTCACAATGGGCCCTGGGGACAAGGGGGGTCCCTAGGATGTCACAATGAAGTCTTGGGACAAAGGGGGTCCCCAGGATGTCACAATGGGGTCTGGGGACCAGGGGGGGTCCCCAGGATGTCACAATGGGCCCTGGGGACAAAGGCGGTCCCTATGGTGCCACAATGGGCCCTGGGGACAAAGGGGGTCCCCTGGATGTCACAATGGCCTCTGGGGACAAGAAGGGTCCCCAGGATGTCACAATGGGCCCTGGGGACAAAGAGCGTCCCCAGGATGTCACAATGGGCCCTGGGGACTAGGGGGGGTCCTGGGATGTCACAATGGGCCCTAGTGACAAAGGGGGTCCCTATGGTGCCACAATGGGCCCTGGGGACAAAGGGGGTCCCCTGGATGTCACAATGGGCTCTGGGGATAAGGAGGGTCCCCAGGATGTCACAATGGGCCCTGGGGACAAAGGGGGTCCCCACGGTATCAGAATGGGCCCTGGGGACAAAGGGGGGTCCCCTGAATGTCACAATGGGCCCTGCGGACAATGTGGGGTCCCCTGAATGTCACAATGGGCCCTGGGGACAAGGGGGTGCCGAGGATGTCACAATGGGCCCTGGGGACAATGGGGGGTCCTGGGACCTCACAATGGGCCCTGAGGACAATGGTGGGTCCCCTGAATGTCAAAATGGGCCCTGGGGACAAAGAGGGGTCCGCAGGATGTCACAATGGGCACTGGGGACAAAGGGGGTGTCCCCAGGATGTCACAATGGGCCCTGGGGACAAGAGGGGATTCCTAGGATGTCACAATGGGCCCTGGGGACTAATGTGGTCCCCACGGTGTCACAATATGTCCTGGAGACAAAGAGGGGTCCCCAGGATGTCACAATGGGCCCTGGGGACAGTGTGGGGTCCTGGGATTTCACAATGGGCCCCAGTGACAAAGGGGGTCCCCTGAATGTCACAATGGGTCCTGGGGACAATGGGGGCTCCTGAGACGTCACAATGGGCCCTGGGGACAAGGAGGGATTCCCAAAATGTCACAATGGGCCCTGGGGACAAGGGGGTGTCCCCAGGATGTCACAATGGGCCCTGCGGACAAGGGTGGTACCCACGGTGTCACAATGGGCACTGGGCACAAGGGGGGGTCCCCATAGTGTCACAATGGGTCCTGGGGACAAGTGGGGTCCCCTGAAAGTCACAATGGGCCCTTGGGACAATGTGGGGTCCTGGGATCTCACAATGGGCCCCAATGACAAACGGGGGCCCCTGAATGTCACAATGGGCCCTGGGGACAAAGGGCGGTCCTCAGGATATCACAATGGGCCCTGGGGACAAAAGGTGGTCGCCAGGATATCACAATGGGCTTTGGTGACAATGGGGTCCCCAGGATGTCACAATGGGCCCTGGGGACAAAGAGTGTCCCCAGGATATCAGAATGGGCCCTGAGGACAAGTTGGGGTCCCCTGAATTTCACAATGGGCCCTGGGGACAAAGAGGGCTCCCCAACATATCACAATGGGCCCTGCGGACAATGGGGGGTCCTGGGACGTCACAATGGGCCCTGGGGACAAGGAGGGATCCACAGGATGTCACAATGGGCCCTGGGGATAATGGGGGGTCCTGGGACGTCACAATGGGCCCTGGGGACAAGGGGGGGTCCCCAGGATGTCACAATGGGCCCTGGGGACAAAGAGGGGTCCCCTGAATGTCACAATGGGCCCTGGGGACAAGGGGGTGCAGTGGATGTCACAATGGGCCCTGGGGACAATGGGGGGCGTCCAGGATGTGAGAATGAGTCCTGAGGACAAGGCGGGGTCCCCATGGTATCACAATGGGTCCCCAGTGACAAGGAGGGGTCCCCATGGTGTCACAATAGGCCCTGGGGACAAAGTGGGGTCCAAGAATGTCACAATGGGCCCTGGGGACAAAAGCGGTTGCCATGGTGCCACAATGGGCCCTGGGGTCAAAGGGGGTCCCCATGGTGCTAAAATGGGCCCTGGGGACAATGGGGGGTCCTGGGACGTCACAATGGGCTCTGGGGACAAGGGGGGGTCCCCAGGATGTCACAATGGGCCCTGGGGACAAAGAGGGGTCCCCTGAATGTCACAATGGGCCCTGGGGACAAGGGGTTGCAGTGGATGTCACAATGGGCCCTGGGGACAATGCGGGGTGTCCAGGATGTGAGAATGAGTCCTGAGGACAAGGGGGGTCCCCATGGTGTCACAATGGGCCCCAGTGACAAAGGGGGTCCCCTGAATGTCACAATAGGTCCTGGGGACAATGGGGGGTCCTGGGACGTCACAATGGGCCCTGGGGACAAGGAGGGATCCCCAGGATGTCACAATGGGCCCTGGGGACAAAGAGGGGTCCCCTGAATGTCACAATGGGCCCTGGGGACAAGGGGGTGCAGAGGATGTCACAATGGGCCCTGGGGACAATGGGGGGTCCTCGGACATCACAATGGGCCCTGAAGAAAAGGAGGGATCCCCAGGATGTCACAATTGGCCCTGGGGACAATGGGGGGTCCTGGGACGTCACAATGGGCCCTGGGGACAAGGGGGGGTCCCCAGGATGTCACAATGGGCCCTGGGGACAAAGAGGAGTCCCCTGAATGTCACAATGGGCCCTGGGGACAGGGGGGTGCAGTGGATGTCACAATGGGCCCTGGGGACAATGGGGGTGTCCAGGATGTCAGAATGACTCCTGAGGACAAGGGGGGGTCCCCATGGTGTCACAATGGGTCCCCAGTGGCAAGGAGGGGTCCCCATGGTGTCACAATAGGTCCTGGGGACAAAGTGGGGTCCAAGAATGTCACAATGGGCCCTGGGGACAAAGGGGGGTCCTGGGATGTCACAATGGGCCCTGGGGACAAAGGGGGTGTCCCCATGGTGCCACAACGGGTCCTAGAAGCAAGGGGGTGGCCAGGATGTCACAATGGGTCCTGGGGAAAATGGGGGGTGCCCAGGATGTCACAATGGAGCCTGAGGACAAGCGGGGGTCTCCATGGTGTCACAATGGGCCCCAGTGACAAAGGGGGTCCCCTGAATGTCACAATAGGTCCTGGGGACAATGGGGGGTCCTGGGATGTCACAATGGGCCCTGGGGACAAGGAGGGATCCCCAGGATGTCACAATGGGCCCTGGGGACAATGGGGGGACCTGGGACGTCACAATGGGCCCTGGGGACAAGGGGGGGTCCCCAGGATGTCACAATGGGCCCTGGGGACAAGGGGGGGTCCCCAGGATGTCACAATGGGCCCTGGGGACAAAGAGGGGTCCCCTGAATGTCACAATGGGCCCTGGGGACAAGGGGGTGCAGAGGATGTCACAATGGGCCCTGGGGACAATGAGGGGTCCCCCAGATGTCACAATGGGCCCTGGGGACAAGAAGGGATCCCCAGGATGTCACAATGGGCCCTGGGGACAATGGGGGGTCCTGGGACGTCACAATGGGCCCTGGGGACAAGGGGGGGTCCCCAGGATGTCACAATGGGCCCTGGGGACAAGGGTGTGCCGAGGATGTCACAATGGGCCCTGGGGACAATGGGGGGACCTGGGATGTCACAATGGGCCCTGGGGACAGGGGGGGGTCCCCAGGATGTCACAATGGGCCTTGGGAACAAGGGGGTCCCCAAGATATCACAATGGGCCCTGGGGACAATGTAAGGTCCAGGGCTGTCACAATGGACCCTGAGGACAAGGGGGGTCCCCACGATGTCACAATGGGCCCTGGGGAAAAAGGGGGGTCCCCTGAATGTCACAATGGGCCCTGGGGACAATGGGGGTCCTGGAATGTCACAATGGACCCTGGGGACAAGGGGGTGCCGAGGATGTCACAATGGGCCCTGGGGACAATGGGGGGTCCTGGGACCTCACAATGGGCCCTGAGGACAATGGTGGGTCCCCTGAATGTCAAAATGGGCCCTGGGGACAAAGGGGGGTCCGCAGGATGTCACAATGGGCACTGGGGACAAAGGGGGGGTCCCCAGGATGTCACAATGGGCCCAAGTGACAAGGAGGGTCCCCACGGTGCCACGATGGGTCCTGGGGACAAGGGCGTCCCCCAGATGTCACAATGGGCCCTGGGGACAATGGGGTTGCCCAGGATGTCACAATGGGCCCTGGGGACAATGGGAGGCCCCAAGGTGTTCAGAACGAGCCCTGGGGACAAAGTGGAATCCTGGGATGTCACAATGGCCCCCAGTGACAAAGGGGTTCCCCATGGTGTCACAATGGGCCCTGGGGACAAAAGGGGTCCCCAGGATTTCACAATAGCACTGGGGACAAAGGGGGGTCATGGGATGTCACAATGGGCTCCAGTGACAAAGAGGGTCCTATGGTGCCACAATGGGCCCTGGCGACAAAGGGGGTCCCCAGGATGTCACAATGGGCCCTGGGGACAAGGGGGTGCAGAGGATGTCACAATGGGCCCTGGGGACAATGTCGGGTCCTGGGACGTCACAATAGGCCCTGGGGACAAGGGGGGGTCCCCAGGATGTCACAATGGGCCCTGGGGACAAAGAGGGGTCCCCTGAATGTCACAATGGGCCCTGGGGTAAAAGGGGGTCCCCATTGTGCTACAATGGGCCCTGGGGACAAAGGGGGGTCCCCACAGTGTCACAATGGGCCCTGGGGATAAAGGGGGTGTCCCCATGGTGCCACAAAGGGCCCTGGGAGCAAGGGGATGGCCAGGATGTCACAATGGGTCCTGGGGAAAATGGGGGGTGCCCAGGATCTCACAATGGACTCTGAGGACAAGCGGGGGCCTCCATGGTGTCACAATGGGCCCCAGTGACAAAGGGGGTCCCTTGAATGTCACAATAGGTCCTGGGGACAATGGGGGGTCCTGGGACGTCACAATGGGCCCTGGGGACAAAGAGGGGTCCCCTGAATGTCACAATGGGCCCTGGGGACAAGGGGGTGCCGAGGATGTCACAATGGGCCCTGGGGACAATGGGGGGTCCTGGGATGTCACAATGGGCCCTCGGGACAAGGGTGGGTCCCCAGGATGTCAAAATGGGCCTTGGGAACAAGGGGGTCCCCCAGATATCACAATGGGCCCTGGGGACAATGTAAGGTCCTGGGTTGTCACAATGGACCCTGAGGACAAGGCGGGGTCCCCAGGATGTCACAATGAAGTCTTGGGACAAAGGGGGTCCCCAGGATGTCACAATGGGGCCTGGGGACCAGGGGGGGTCCTGGGATGTCACAATGGGCCCTGGGGAGAAAGTGGGGTCCAAGAATGTCACAATGGGCCCTGGGGACAATGGGGGGTCCTTGGACGTCACAATGGGCCCTGGGGACAAGGGGGGGTCCCCAGGATGTCACAATGGGCCCTGGTACCAAGGGGGTGCCGAGGATGTCACAATGGGCCCTGGGGACAATGGGGGGTCCTGGGATGTCACAATGGGCCCTGGGGACAAGGGGGGGGACCCCAGGATGTCACAATGGGCCTTGGGAACAAGGGGGTCCCCCAGATATCACAATGTGCCCTGGGGACAATGGGGGGTCCTTGGATGTCACAATGGCCCCCAGTGACAAAGGGGGTCCCTATGGTGCCACAATGGGCCCTGGGGACAAAGGGGGTCCCCACGGTGTCAGAATGGGCCCTGGGGACAAGGGGGGTCCCCTGAATGTCACAATGGGCCCTGGGGACAAAGAGCGTCCCCAGCATGTCACAATGGGCCCTGGGGACAAAGGGGGTCCCCACGGTATCAGAATGGGCCCTGGGGACAAAGTGGGGTCCCCTGAATGTCACAATGGGCCCTGGGGACAATGGGGGGTCCTGGGATGTCACAATGAGCCCTGCAGACAAGGGTGGTACCCACGGTTTCACAATGGGCCCTGGGCACAAGGGGGGGTCCCCTGAATGTAACAATGGGCCCTGGGGACAATGTGGGGTCCTGGGATTTCACAATGGGCCCCAGTGACAAAGGGGGTCCCCTGAATGTCACAATAGGTCCTGGGGACAATGGGGGGTCCTGGGACGTCACAATGGGCCCTGGGGACAAGGAGGGATCCCCAGGATGTCACAATGGGCCCTGCGGACAAGGGTGGTACCCACGGTGTCACAATGGGTCCTGGGGACAAGTGGGGTCCCCTGAAAGTCACAATGGGCCCTGGGGACAATGTGGGGTCCTGGGATGTCACAATGTGCCCCAGTGACAAACGGGGGCCCCTGAATGTCACAATGGGCCCTGGGGACAAGGGAGATCCCCATGGTGTCACAATAAGCCCTGGGGACAAAGTGGGGTCCTGGGATGTCACAATGGGCCCTGGGGACAATGGGGGTCCTGGGACGTCACAATGGGCCCTGGGGACAATGGGGGTCCCCACGGTGCCACGATGGGTCCTGGGGACAAGGGCGTCCCCCTAGATGTCACAATGGGCCCTGGGGACAATGGGGTTGCCCAGGATGTCACAATGGACCCTGGGGACAAAGGGGGGTGCGCAGGATGTCACAATGGGCACTGAGGACAAAGGGGGGGTCCCCATGGTGTCACAATGGGTTCCCAGTGACAAGGAGGGTTCCCCATGGTGTCACAATAGGCCCTGGGGACAAAGTGGGGTCCTAGAATGTCACAATGGGCCCTGCGGACAAGGGTGGTACCCACAGTGTCACAATGGGCTCTGGGCACAAGGGGGGGTTCCCATAGTGTCACAATGGGTCCTGGGGACAAGTGGGGTCCCCAGGATGTCACAATGGGCCCTGGGGACAATGGGGGGTCCTGGGATGTCACAATGGGCCCCAGTGACAAAGGGGGTCCCCTGAATGTCACAATGGCTCCTGGGGACAATGGGGGGTCCTGGGACGTCACAATGGGCCCTGGGGACAAGGAGGGATCCCCAGGATGTCACAATGGGCCCTGGGGACAATGGGGGGGTCCCCATGGTGTCACAATGGGCCCAAGTGACAAGGAGGGTCCCCACGGTGCCACGATGGGTCCTGGGGACAAGGGCATCCCCCAGATTTCACAATGGGCCCTGGGGACAATGGGGTTGCCCAGGATGTCACAATGGACCCTGGGGACAAAGGGGGGCGCACAGGATGTCACAATGGGCACTGGGGACAAAGGGGGGGTCCCCATGGTGTCACAATGGGCCCAAGTGACAAGGAGGGTCCCCACAGTGCCACGATGGCTCCTGGGGACAAGGGCGTTCCCCAGATGTCACAATGGGCCCTGGGGACAATGGGGTTGCCCAGGATGTCACAATGGGCCCTGGGGACAATGGGAGTCCCCAAGGTGTCAGAACGAGCCCTGGGGACAAAGTGGAATCCTGGGATGTCACAATGGCCCCCAGTGACAAAGGGGTTCCCCATGGTGCCACAATGGGCCCTGGGGACAAAAGGGGTCCCCAGGATTTCACAATAGCACTGGGGACAAAGGGGGGTCATGGGATGTCACAATGGGCCCTGGGGACAAGGGAGATCCCCATGGTGTCACAATAAGCCCTGGGGACAAAGTGGGGTCCTGGGATGTCACAATGGGCCCCAGTGACAAAGGGGTTCCCCATGGTGCCACAATGGGCCGTGGGGACAAACGGTGATCCTGGGACATTTCAATGGGCCCTGGGGACAAAGGGGGGACCCTAGGATGTCACAATGGGCCCTGGGGACAAAGGGGGTCTCCAGGAAATCACAATGGGCTCTGGGGACAATGGAGGTTCCCCAGGATGTTCACAATAGGCCCTGAGGACAAGGGGTGGTCCCCATGCTGTCACAATGGGTCTCCAGTGACAAGGGGGTCCCCAAGGTGTCACAATGGGCCCTGGGGACAATGGGGGGTCCTGGGACGTCACAATGGGCCCTGGAGACAAAGGGTGTCTCCAGGATGTCACAATGGGCTCTGGGGACAATGCGGGGTCCTGGGACGTCACAATGGGCCCCAGTGACATGGGGATCCCCAGGATGTCACAATGGGCCCTGGGGACAAAGGGGGGTCCTGGGATGTCACAATGGGCCCCAGTGACAAAGGGGGTCCCCTGAATGTCACAATGGGCCCTGGGGACAATGGGGGGTCCTGGGACGTCACAATGGGCCCTGGGGACAAGGAGGGATCCCCAGGATGTCACAATGGGCCCCGGGGACAAAGGGGGGACCCCAGGATGTCACAACGGGCCCTGGGGGCAAAGGGGGTCCCCTGGATGTCACAATGGCCTCTGGGGACAAGGAGGGTCCCGAGGATGTCACAATGGGCCCTGGGGACAAAGGGGGGTGTCGACGGTGTCAAAATGGGCCCTGGGGACAAAGGGGGTCCCCAGGATGTCACAATGGGCCCTGGGGACAATGGGGGGTCCTGGGACGTCACAATGGGCCCTGGGGACAAGAGGGGATCCCTAGGATGTCACAATGGGCCCTGGGGACAAGGGGGTGCCGAGGATGTCACAATGGCCTCTGGGGACAATGGGGGTCCTGGGACGTCACAATTGGCCCTGGGGACAAGGGGGGGTACCCACAGTGTCACAATGGGTCCTGGGGAAAATGGGGTCCCCAGGATGTCACAATGGGCCCTGGGGACAATGTGGGGTCCTGGGATGTCACAATGGGCCCCAGTGACAAAGGGGGTCCCCTGAATGTTACAATAGGTCCTGAGGACAGTGGGGGGTCCTGGGACATCACAATGGGCCCTGGGGACAAGGAGGGATCCCCAGGATGTCACAATGGGCCCTGGGGACAACGGGGGGTCCTAAGACGTCACAATGGGCCCTGGGGCCAAGCAGGGATCCCCAGGATGTCACAATGGGCCCTGGACACAATGGGGGGTCCTGGGACGTCACAATGGGCCCCGTTGACAAGGGGGCATCCCCAGGATGTCAAAATGCGCCCTGGGGCCCAGGGGGGTCCTGCGATGTCACAATGGGCCCTGGGGACAAAGGGAGTCCCCTGGATGTCACAATGGACTCTGGGGACAAAGGGGATCCCCACGGTATCAGAATGGGCGCTGGGGACAAAGGGGGGTCCTGGGATGTCACAATGAGCCCTGCGGACAAGGGTGGTACCCACGGTGTCACAATGGGCCCTGGGCACAAGGGGGGGTCCCCATAGTGTCACAATGGGTCCTGGGGACAAGTGGGGTCCCCACGATGTCACAATGTGTCCTGGGGACAATGTGGGGTCCTGGGATGTCACAATGGGCCCCAGTGACAAAGGGGCCCCCTGAATGTCACAATGGGTCCTAGGGACAATGGGGGGTCCTGGGACGTCACAACGGGCCCTGGGGACAAGGAGGGATCCCCAGGATGTCACAATGGGCCCTGGGGACAATGGGGGGTCCTGGGACGTCACAATGGGCCCTGGGGACAAGAGGGGGTCCCCAGGATGTCACAATGGGCCCTGGGGACAAAGAAGGGTCCCCTGAATGTCACAATGGGCCCTGGGGACAAGGGGGTGCAGTGGATGTCACAATGGGCCCTGGGGACAATGGGGGGTCCTGGAATGTCACAATGGGCCCTGGGGACAATGGGGGTCCCCAAGATATCACAATGGGCCCTGGGGACAATGGGGTTGCCCAGGATATCACAATGGGCCCTGGGGACAATGGGAGTCCCCAAGGTGTCAGAATGAGCCCTGGGGACAAAGTGGAATCCTGGAATGTCACAATGGCCCCCAGTGACAAAGGGGTTCCCCATGGTGTCACAATGGGCCCTGGGGACAAAAGGGGTCCCCAGGATTTCACAATAGCACTGGGGACAAAGGGGGTCATGGGATGTCACAATGGGCCCTGGGGACAAGGGAGATCCCCATGGTGTCACAATAAGCCCTGGGGACAAAGTGTGGTCCTGGGATGTCACAATGGGCTCTGGGGACAAGGAGGATCCCCAGGATGTCACAATGGCCCCCAGTGACAAAGGGGTTCCCCATGGTGTCACAATGGGCCCTGGGGACAAAAGGGGTCCCCAGGATTTCACAATAGCACTGGGGACAAAGGGGGGTCATGGGATGTCACAATGGGCCCTGGGGACAAGGGAGATCCCCATGGTGTCACAATAAGCCCTGGGGACAAAGTGGGGTCCTGGGATGTCACAATGGGCTCTGGGGACAAGGAGGGTCCCCAGGATGTCACAATGGGCCCTGGGGACAAAGGGGGGTCCTGGGATGTCACAATGGGCCCCAGTGACAAAGAGGGTCCTCATGGTGCCACAATGGGCCCTGGGGACAAAGGGGGTCCCCTGGATGTCACAATGGGCTCTGGGGACAAGGAGGGTCCCCAGGATGTCACAATGGGCCCTGGGGACAATGGGGGGTGTCCAGGATGTGAGAATGAGTCCTGAGGACAAGGGGGGGTCCCCATGGTGTCACAATGGGTCCCCAGTGACAAGGAGGGGTCCCCATGGTGTCACAATAGGCCCTGGGGACAAAGTGGGGTCCAAGAATGTCACAATGGGCCCTGGGGACAAAAGGGGTTGCCATGGTGCCACAATGGGCCCTGAGGTCAAAGGGGGTCCCCATGGTGCTACAATGGCCCTGGGGACAAAGGGGGGTCCTGGGATGTCACAATGGGCCCTGGGGACAAAGGGGGTGTCCCCATGGTGCCACAACGGGCCCTGGGAGCAAGGGGGTGTCCAGGATGTCACAATGGGTCCTGGGGAAAATGGGGTTGCCCAGGATGTCACAATGGACCCTGAGGACAAGCGGGGGTCTCCATGGTGTCACAATGGGCCCCAGTGACAAAGGGGCTCCCCTGAATGTCACAATAGGTCCTGGGGACAATGGGGGGTCCTGGGACGTCACAATGGGCCCTGGGGACAAAGAGGGGTCCCCTGAATGTCACAATGGGCCCTGGGGACAAGGGGGTGCAGAGGATGTCACAATGGGCCCTGGGGACAATGGGGGGTCCTGGGACATCACAATGGGCCCTGGGGACAAGGAGGGATCCCCAGGATGTCACAATGGGCCCTGGGGACAATGGGGGGTCGTGAGACGTCACAATGGGCCCTGGGGACAAGGGGGTGCCGAGGATGTCACAATGGGCCCTGGGGACAATGGGGGGTCCTGGGATGTCAAAATGGGCCCTGGGGACAAGGGGGGGTCCCCAGGATGTCACAATGGGCCCTGGGAACAATGGGGGGTTCCCCGAGATATCACTATGGGCCCTGGGGACAATGTAAGGTCCTGGGCTGTCACAATGGACCCTGAGGACCAGGGGGGTCCCCAGGATGTCACAATGGGGCCTGGGGACCAGGGGGGGTCCTGGGATGTCACAATGGGCCCCAGTGACAAAGGGGGTCCCTATGGTGCCACAATGGGCCCTGGGGACAAAGGGGGTCCCCTGGATGTCACAATGAGCTCTGGGGACAAGGAGGGTCCCCATAGTGTCACAATGGGCCCTGGGGACAAAGAGCGTCCCCAGGATGTCACAATGGGCCCTGGGGACTAGGGGGGGTCCTGGGATGTCACAATGGGCCCTAGTGACAAAGGGGGTCCCTATGGTGCCACAATGGGCCCTGGGGACAAAGGGGGTCCCCTGGATGTCACAATGAGCTCTGGGGACAAGGAGGGTCCCCTGAATGTCACAATGGGCCCTGGGGACAATGGGGGGTCCTGGGATGAAACAATGAGCCCTGCAGACAAGGGTGGTACCCACAGTGTCACAATGGGCCCTGGGCACAACGGGGGGTCCCCATAGTGTCACAATGGGTCCTGGGGACAAGTGGGGTCCACAGGATGTCACAATGGGCCCTGTGGACAAGGGGGTGCCGAGGATGTCACAATGGGCCCTGGGGACAATGGGGGGTCCCCTGAATGTCAAAATGGGCCCTGGGGACAAGGAGGGATTCCCAGGATGTCACAATGGGCCCTGGGGACAAGAGGGGGTCCCCAGGATGTCACAATGGGCCCTGGGGACAAAGAGGGGTCCCCTGAATGTCACAATGGGCCCTGGGGACAAGGGGGTGCCGAGGATGTCACAATGGGCCCTGGGGACAATGGGGGGTCCTGGGACGTCACAATGGGCCCTGGGGACACAGAGGGGCCCTAGGACGTCACAATCAGTCCTGGGGACAAGGTGGGGTCCCCTGAGAGTCACAATGAGCCCTGGGAAGAGAGGGGGCTCCCAAGGACATCACAATGGGCCCTGGGAACAATGGGGGGTCCTGGGACGTCACAATTGGCCCTGGGGACAAGGGGGGTACCCATAGTGTCACAATGGGTCCTGGGGAAAATGGGGTCCCCAGGATGTCACAATGGGCCCTGGGGACAACGGGGGGTCCTAAGACGTCACAATGGGCCCTGGGGCCAAGCAGGGATCCCCAGGATGTCACAATGGGCCCTGGACACAATGGGGGGTCCTGGGACATCACAATGGGCCCCGTTGACAAGGGGGCATCCCCAGGATGTCAAAATGCGCCCTGGGGCCCAGGGGGGTCCTGCGATGTCACAATGGGCCCTGGGGACAAAGGGGGTCCCCTGGATGTCACAATGGACTCTGGGGACAAAGGGGATCCCCACGGTATCAGAATGGGCCCAGGGGACAAAGGGGGGTCCTGCGATGTCACAATGAGCCCTGCAGACAAGGGTGGTACCCACGGTGTCACAATGGGCCCTGGGAACAAGGGGGGGTCCCCATAGTGTCACAATGGGTCCTGGGGACAAGTGGGGTCCCCACGATGTCACAATGTGTCCTGGGGACAATGTGGGGTCCTGGGATGTCACAATGGGCCCCAGTGACAAAGGGGCCCCCTGAATGTCACAATGGGTCCTGGGGACAATGGGGGGTCCTGGGACGTCACAATGGGCCCTGGGGACAAGGGGGTGCCCTGAATGTCACAATGGGCCCTGGGGACAATGGGGGGTCCTGGGATGTCACAATGGGCCCCAGTGACAAGTGGGGGTCCCCAGGATGTCACAATGGGCCCTGGGGACAAAGAGGGGTGCCCTGAATGTCACAATGGGCCCTGGGGACAAGGGGGTGCAGTGGATGTCACAATGGGCCTTGGGGACAATGGGGGGTCCTGGAATGTCACAATGGGCCCTGGGGACAATGGGGGTCCCCAGGATGTCACAATGGGCCCTGGGGACAATGGGAGTCCCCAAGGTGTCAGAACAAGCCCTGGGGACAAAGTGGAATCCTGGAATGTCACAATGGCCCCCAGTGACAAAGGGGTTCCCCATGGTGTCATAATGGGCCCTGGGGACATAAGGGGTCCCCAGGATTTCACAATAGCACTGGGGACAAAGGGGGGTCATGGGATGTCACAATGGGCCCTGGGGACAAGGGAGATCCCCATGGTGTCACAATAAGCCCTGGGGACAAAGTGGGGTCATGGGATGTCACAATGGGCCCTGGGGACAAAGGGGGGTCCTGGGATGTCACAATGGGGCCCAGTGACAAAGAGGGTCCTCATGGTGCCACAATGGGCCCTGGGGACAAAGGGGGTCCCCTGGATGTCACAATGGGCTCTGGGGACAAGGAGGGTCCCCAGGATGTCACAATGGGCCCTGGGGACAAAGAGCGTCCTCAGCATGTCACAATGGGCCCTGGGGACAAAGAGGGGTCCCCTGAATATCACAATAGGCCCTGGGGACAATGGGGTGCAGTGGATGTCACAATGGGCCCTGGGGACAATGGGGGGTGTCCAGGATGTGAGAATGAGTCCTGAGGACAAGGGGGGGTCCCCATGGTGTCACAATGGGTCCCCAGTGACAAGGAGGGGTCCCCATGGTGTCACAATAGGTCCTGGGGACAAAGTGGGGTCCAAGAATGTCACAATGGGCCCTGGGGACAAAAGGGGTTGCCATGGTGCCACAATGGGCCCTGGGGTCAAAGGGGGTCCCCATGGTGCTACAATGGGCCCTGGGGACAAAGGGGGGTCCTGGGATGTCACAATGGGCCCTGGGGACAAGCGGGGGTCTCCATGGTGCCACAATGGGCCCCAGTGACAAAGGGGGTCCCCTGAATGTCACAATAGGTCCTGGGGACAATGGGGATCCTGGGACGTCACAATGGGTCCTGGGGACAAGGAGGGATCCCCAGGATGTCACAATGGGCCCTGGGGACAAAGAGGGGTCCCCTGAATGTCACAATGGGCCCTGGGGACAAGGAGGGATCCCTAGGATGTCACAATGGGCCCTGGGGACAAAGAGGGGTCCCCTGAATGTCACAATGGGTCCTGGGGACAAGGAGGGATCCCCAGGATGTCACAATGGGCCCTGGGGACAAAGAGGGGTCCCCTGAATGTCACAATGGGTCCTGGGGACAAGGAGGGATCCCCAGGATGTCACAATGGGCCCTAGGGACAAAGAGGGGTCCCCTGAATGTCACAATGGGCCCTGGGGACAAGGAGGGATCCCTAGGATGTCACAATGGCCCCTGGGGACAATGGGGGGTCCTGGGATGTCACAATGGGCCCTGGGGACAAGGGGGTCCCCCACATATCACAATGGGCCCTGGGGACAATGTAAGGTCCTGGGCTGTCACAATGGACCCTGAGGACAAGGGGGGTCCCCAGGATGTCACAATGAAGTCCTGGGACAAAGGGGGTCCCCAGGATGTCACAATGGGGCCTGGGGACCAGGGGGTGTCCTGGGATGTCACAATGGGCCCCAGTGACAAAGGGGGTCCCTATGGTGCCACAATGGGCCCTGGGGACAAAGGGGGTCCCCTGGATGTCAGAGTGGGCTCTGGGGACAAGGAGGGTCCCCAGGATGTCACAATGGGCCCTGGGGACAAAGAGCGTCCCCAGCATGTCACAATGTGTCCTGGGGACAATGTGGGGTCCTGGGATGTCACAATGGGCCCCAGTGACAAAGGGGCCCCCTGAATGTCACAATGGGTCCTGGGGACAATGGGGGGTCCTGGGACGTCACAATGGGCCCTGGGGACAATGGGGGGTGTCCAGGATGTCAGAATGACTCCTGAGGACAAGGGGGGGTCCCCATGGTGTCACAATGGGTCCCCAGTGACAAGGAGGGGTCCCCATGGTGTCACAATAGGCCCTGGGGACAAAGTGGGGTCCAAGAATGTCACAATGGGCCCTGGGGACAAAAGGGGTTGCCATAGTACCACAATGGGCCCTGGGGTCAAAGGGGGTCCCCATGGTGCTACAATGGGCCCTGGGGACAAAGGGGGGTCCTGGGATGTCACAATGGGCCCTGGGGACAAAGGGGGTGTCCCCATGGTGCCCCAACGGGCCCTGGAAGCAAGGGGGTGGCCAGGATGTCACAATGGGTCCTGGGGAAAATGTGGGGTGCCCAGGATGTCACAATGGAGCCTGAGGACAAGCGGGGGTCTCCATGGTGTCACAATGGGCCCCAGTGACAAAGGGGGTCCCCTGAATGTCACAATAGGTCCTGGGGACAATGGGGGGTCCTGGGATGTCACAATGGGCCCTGGGGACAAGGAGGGATCCCCAGGATGTCACAATGGGCCCTGGGGACAATGGGGGGACCTGGGACGTCACAATGGGCCCTGGGGACAAGGGGGGGTCCCCAGTATGTCACAATGGGCCCTGGGGACAAGGGGGGGTCCCCAGGATGTCACAATGGGCCCTGGGGACAAAGAGGGGTCCCCTGAATGTCACAATGGGCCCTGGGGACAAGGGGGTGCCGAGGATGTCACAATGGGCCCTGGGGACAATGGGGGGTCCTGGGACATCACAATGGGCCCTGGGGACAAGGAGGGATCCCCAGGATGTCACAATGGGCCCTGGGGACAATGCGGGGTCCTGGGACGTCACAATGGGCCCTGGGGACAAGGGGGGGTCCCCAGGATGTCACAATGGGCCCTGGGGACAATGGGGGGTCCTGGGATGTCACAATGGGCCCTGGGGACAAGGGGGGGTCCCCAGGATGTCACAATGGGCCTTGGGAACAAGGGGGTCCCCAAGATATCACAATGGGCCCTGGGGACAATGTAAGGTCCTGGGCTGTCACAATGGACCCTGAGGACAAGGGGGGACCCCAGGATGTCACAATGAAGTCTTGGGACAAAGGGGGTCCCCACGATGTCACAATGGGCCCTGGGGACAAAGGGGGGTCCCCTGAATGTCACAATGGGCCCTGGGGACAATGGGGTGTCCTGGGATGTCACAATGGACCCTGGGGACAAGGGGGTGCCGAGGATGTCACAATGGGCCCTGGGGACAATGGGGGGTCCTGGGACCTCACAATGGGCCCTGAGGACAATGGTGGGTCCCCTGAATGTCAAAATGGGCCCTGGGGACAAAGGGGGGTCCGCAGGATGTCACAATGGGCACTGGGGATAAAGGGGGGGTCCCCATGGTGTCACAATGGACCCTGAGGACAAGCGGGGGTCTCCATGGTGTCACAATGGGCCCCAGTGACAAAGGGGGTCCCCTGAATGTCACAATAGGTCCTGGGGACAATGGGGGGTCCTGGGACGTCACAATGGGCCCTGGGGACAAGGAGGGATCCCCAGGATGTCAGAATGGGCCCTGGGGACAAAGAGGGGTCCCCTGAATGTCACAATGGGCCCTGGGGACAAGGGGGTGCAGAGCATGTCACAATGGGCCCTGGGGACAATGGGGGGTCCTGGGACATCACAATGGGCCCCGGGGACAAGGAGGGATCCCCAGGAGGTCACAATGGGCCCTGGGGACAATGGGGGGTCCTGGGACGTCACAATGGGCCCTGGGGACAAAGAGGGGTCCCCTGAATGTCACAATGGGCCCTGGGGACAAGGGGGTGCCGAGGATGTCACAATGGGCCCTGGGGACAATGGGGGGTCCTGGGCTGTCACAATGGGCCCTGGGGACAAGGGTGGGTCCCCAGGATGTCAAAATGGGCATTGGGAACAAGGGGGTCCCCCAGATATCACAATGGGCCCTGGGGACAATGTACGGTCCTGGGTTGTCACAATGGACCCTGAGGACAAGGGGGGTCCCCAGGATGTCACAATGAAGTCTTGGGACAAAGGGGGTCCCCAGGATGTCACAATGGGGCCTGGGGACCAGGGGGGGTCCTGGGATGTCACAATGGGCCCTGGGGACAAGGGGGGGTCCCTATGGTGCCACAATGGGCCCTGGGGACAAAGTGGGGTCCAAGAATGTCACAATGGGCCCTGGGGAGAATGGGCGGTCCTGGGACGTCACAATGGGCCCTGGGGACAAGGGGGGGTCCCCAGGATGTCAGAATGGGCCCTGGTACCAAGGGGGTGCCGAGGATGTCACAATGGGCCCTGGGGACAATGGGGGGTCCTTGGATGTCACAATGGGCCCCAGTGACAAAGGGGGTCCCTATGGTGCCACAATGGGCCCTGGGGACAAAGGGGGTCCCCTGGATGTCACAATGTGCTCTGGGGACATGGAGGGTCCCCAGGATGTCACAATGGGCCCTGGGGACAAAGGGGGTCCCCTGGATGTCACAATGGGCTCTGGGGACAAGGAGGGTCCCCAGGATGTCACAATGGGCCCTGGGGACAAAGGGGGTCCCCACGGTATCAGAATGGGCCCTGGGGACAATGGGGGGTCCTGGGATGTCACAATGAGCCCTGCAGACAAGCGTGGTACCCACGGTTTCACAATGGGCCCTGGGTACAAGGGGGGGTCCCCATAGTGTCACAATGGGTCCTGGGGACAAGTGGGGTCCCCAGGATGTCACAATGGGCCCTGGGGACAATGTGGGGTCCCCTGAATGTCACAATGGGCCCTGGGGACAAGGGGGTGCCGAGGATGTCACAATGGGCCCTGGGGACAAAGGGGGGTCCGCAGGATGTCACAATGGGCCCTGGGGACAAAGGGGGGGTCCCCAGGATGTCACAATGGGCCCTGGGGACAATGTGGGGTCCTGGGATTTCACAATGGGCCCCAGTGACAAAGGGGGTCCCCTGAATGTCACAATGGGTCCTGGGGACAATGGGGGGTCCTGGGACGTCACAATGGGCCCTGGGGACAAGGAGGGATCCCCAGGATGTCACAATGGGCCCTGGGGACAAGGGGGTGTCCCCAGGATGTCACAATGGGCCCTGCGGACAAGGGTGGTACCCACGGTGTCACAATGGGCACTGGGCACAAGGGGGGGTCCCTATAGTGTCACAATGGGTCCTGGGGACAAGTGGGGTCCCCTGAAAGTCACAATGGGCCCTGGGGACAATGTGGGGTCCTGGGATGTCACAATGGGCCCCAGTGACAAACGGGGGCCCCTGAATGTCACAATGGGCCCTGGGGACAAGGGAGATCCCCATGGTGTCACAATAAGCCCTGGGGACAAAGTGGGGTCCTGGGATGTCACAATGGGCCCTGGGGACAATGGGGGTCCTGGGACGTCACAATGGGCCCTGGGGACAATGGGGGTCCCCACGGTGCCACGATGGGTCCTGGGGACAAGGGCGTCCCCCTAGATGTCACAATGGGCCCTGGGGACAATGGGGTTGCCCAGGATGTCACAATGGGCACTGGGGACAAAGGGGGGGTCCCCATGGTTTCACAATGGGTTCCCAGTGACAAGGAGGGTTCCCCATGGTGTCACAATAGGCCCTGGGGACAAAGTGGGGTCCTAGAATGTCACAATGAGCCCTGGGGACAAAGGGGGGTCCTGGGATGTCACAATGAGCCCTGCGGACAAGGGTGGTACCCACAGTGTCACAATGGCGTCTGGGCACAAGGGGGGGTTCCCATAGTGTCACAATGGGTCCTGGGGACAAGTGGGGTCCCCAGGATGTCACAATGGGCCCTGAGGACAATGTGGGGTCCTGGGATGTCACAATGGGCCCCAGTGACAAAGGGGGTCCCCTGAATGTCACAATGGGTCCTGGGGACAATGGGGGGTCCTGGGACGTCACAATGGGCCCTGGGGACAAGGAGGGATCCCCAGGATGTCACAATGGGTACTGGAGACAAAGGGGGGGTCCTCATGGTGTCACAATGGGCCCAAGTGACAAGGAGGGTCCCCACGGTGCCACGATGGGTCCTGGAGACAAGGGCGTCCCCCAGATTTCACAATGGGCCCTGGGGACAATGGGGTTGCCCAGGATGTCACAATGGACCCTGGGGACAAAGGGGGGCGCACAGGATGTCACAATGGGCACTGGGGACAAAGGGGGGGTCCCCATGGTGTCACAATGGGCCCAAGTGACAAGGAGGGTCCCCACAGTGCCACGATGGCTCCTGGGGACAAGGGCGTTCCCCAGATGTCACAATGGGCCCTGGGGACAATGGGGTTGCCCAGGATGTCACAATGGGCCCTGGGGACAATGGGAGTCCCCAAGGTGTCAGAACGAGCCCTGGGGACAAAGTGGAATCCTGGGATGTCACAATGGCCCCCAGTGACAAAGGGGTTCCCCATGGTGCCACAATGGGCCCTGGGGACAAAAGGGGTCCCCAGGATTTCACAATAGCACTGGGGATAAAGGGGGGTCATGGGATGTCACAATGGGCCCTGGGGACAAGGGAGATCCCCATGGTGTCACAATAAGCCCTGGGGACAAAGTGGGGTCCTGGGATGTCACAATGGGCCTCAGTGACAAAGGGGTTCCCCATGGTGCCACAATGGGCCGTGGGGACAAACGGTGATCCTGGGACATTTCAATGGGCCCTGGGGACAAAGGGGGGACCCCAGGATGTCACAATGGGACCTGGGGACAAGGGGGTCTCCAGGAAATCACAATGGGCTCTGGGGACAATGGAGGTTCCCCAGGATGTTCACAATAGGCCCTGAGGACAAGGGGTGGTCCCCATGCTGTCACAATGGGTCTCCAGTGACAAGGGGGTCCCCAAGGTGTCACAATGGGCCCTGGGGACAATGGGGGGTCCTGGGACGTCACAATGGGCCCTGGAGACAAAGGGGGTCCCCAGGATGTCACAATGGGCCCTGGGGACAAAGGGGGGTCCTGGGATGTCACAATGGGCCCTGGGGACAAGGAGGGATCCCCAGGATATCACAATGGGCCCCGGGGACAAAGGGGGGACCCCAGGATGTCACAATGGGCCCTGGGGACAATGCGGGGTCCTGGGACGTCACAATGGGCCCCAGTGACATGGGGATCCCCAGGATGTCACAATGGGCCCTGGGGACAAAGGGGGGTCCTGGGATGTCACAATGGGCCCCAGTGACAAAGGGGGTCCCCTGAATGTCACAATGGGCCCTGGGGACAATGGGGGGTCCTGGGACGTCACAATGGGCCCTGGGGACAAGGAGGGATCCCCAGGATATCACAATGGGCCCCGGGGACAAAGGGGGGACCCCAGGATGTCACAATGGGCCCTGGGGACAAAGGGGGTCCCCTGGATGTCACAATGGCCTCTGGGGACAAGGAGGGTCCCCAGGATGTCACAATGGCCCTGGGGACAAAGGGGGGTGTCGACGGTGTCAAAATGGGCCCTGGGGACAAAGGGCGTCCCCAGGATGTCACAATGGGCCCTGGGGACAATGGGGGGTCCTGGGACGTCACAATGGGCCCTGGGGACAAGAGGGGATCCCTAGGATGTCACAACGGGCCCTGGGGACAAGGGGGTGCCGAGGATGTCACAATGGGCCCTGGGGACAATGGGGGTCCTGGGACGTCACAATGGGCCCTGGGGACACAGAGGGGCCCTAGGACGTCACAATCAGTCCTGGGGAAAAGGTGGGGTCCCCTGAGAGTCACAATGAGCCCTGGGAAGAGAGGGGGCTCCCAAGGACATCACAATGGGCCCTGGGAACAATGGGGGGTCCTGGGACGTCACAATTGGCCCTGGGGACAAGGGGGGGTACCCACAGTGTCACAATGGGTCCTGGGGAAAATGGGGTCCCCAGGATGTCACAATGGGCCCTGGGGACAATGTGGGGTCCTGGGATGTCACAATGGGCCCCAGTGACAAAGGGGGTCCCCTGAATGTTACAATAGGTCCTGAGGACAGTGGGGGGTCCTGGGACGTCACAATGGGCCCTGGGGACAAGGAGGGATCCCCAGGATGTCACAATGGGCCCTGGGGACAACGGGGGGTCCTAAGACGTCACAATGGGCCCTGGGGCCAAGCAGGGATCCCCAGGATGTCACAATGGGCCCTGGACACAATGGGGGGTCCTGGGACGTCACAATGGGCCCCGTTGACAAGGGGGCATCCCCAGGATGTCAAAATGCGCCCTGGGGCCCAGGGGGGTCCTGCGATGTCACAATGGGCCCTGGGGACAAAGGGGGTCCCCTGGATGTCACAATGGACTCTGGGGACAAAGGGGATCCCCACGGTATCAGAATGGGCGCTGGGGACAAAGGGGGGTCCTGGGATGTCACAATGAGCCCTGCGGACAAGGGTGGTACCCACGGTGTCACAATGGGCCCTGGGCACAAGGGGGGGTCCCCATAGTGTCACAATGGGTCCTGGGGACAAGTGGGGTCCCCACGATGTCACAATGTGTCCTGGGGACAATGTGGGGTCCTGGGATGTCACAATGGGCCCCAGTGACAAAGGGGCCCCCTGAATGTCACAATGGGTCCTAGGGACAATGGGGGGTCCTGGGACGTCACAACGGGCCCTGGGGACAAGGAGGGATCCCCAGGATGTCACAATGGGCCCTGGGGACAATGGGGGGTCCTGGGACGTCACAATGGGCCCTGGGGACAAGAGGGGGTCCCCAGGATGTCACAATGGGCCCTGGGGACAAAGAGGGGTCCCCTGAATGTCACAATGGGCCCTGGGGACAAGGGGGTGCAGTGGATGTCACAATGGGCCCTGGGGACAATGGGGGGTCCTGGAATGTCACAATGGGCCCTGGGGACAATGGGGGTCCCCAGGATATCACAATGGGCCCTGGGGACAATGGGGTTGCCCAGGATATCACAATGGGCCCTGGGGACAATGGGAGTCCCCAAGGTGTCAGAATGAGCCCTGGGGACAAAGTGGAATCCTGGAATGTCACAATGGCCCCCAGTGACAAAGGGGTTCCCCATGGTGTCACAATGGGCCCTGGGGACAAAAGGGGTCCCCAGGATTTCACAATAGCACTGGGGACAAAGGGGGTCATGGGATGTCACAATGGGCCCTGGGGACAAGGGAGATCCCCATGGTGTCACAATAAGCCCTGGGGACAAAGTGTGGTCCTGGGATGTCACAATGGGCTCTGGGGACAAGGAGGATCCCCAGGATGTCACAATGGCCCCCAGTGACAAAGGGGTTCCCCATGGTGTCACAATGGGCCCTGGGGACAAAAGGGGTCCCCAGGATTTCACAATAGCACTGGGGACAAAGGGGGGTCCTGGGATGTCACAATGGGCCCCAGTGACAAAGAGGGTCCTCATGGTGCCACAATGGGCCCTGGGGACAAAGGGGGTCCCCAGGATGTCACAATGGGCCCTGTGGACAAAGAGCGTCCCCAGCATGTCACAATGGGCCCTGGGGACAAAGGGGGTCCCCACGGTATCAGAATGGGCCCTGGGGACAAAGGGGGGTCCCCTGAATGTCACAATGGGCCCTGGGGACAGTGGGGGGTCCTGGGACGTCACAATGGGCCCTGGGGACAAGGGGGGGTCCCCAGGATGTCACAATGGGCCCTGGGGACAAAGGGGGGTCCCCTGAATGTCACAATGGGCCCTGGGGACAGTGGGGGGTCCTGGGATGTCACAATGGGCCCTGGGGACAAGGGGGGGTCCCCAGGATGTCACAATGGGCCCTGGGGACAAAGAGGGGTCCCCTGAATGTCACAATGGGCCCTGGGGACAAGGGGGTGCAGTGGATGTCACAATGGGCCCTGCGGACAATGGGGGGTGTCCAGGATGTGAGAATGAGTCCTGAGGACAAGGGGGGGTCCCCATGGTGTCACAATGGGTCCCCAGTGACAAGGAGGGGTCCCCATGGTGTCACAATAGGCCCTGGGGACAAAGTGGGGTCCAAGAATGTCACAATGGGCCCTGGGGACAAAAGGGGTTGCCATGGTGCCACAATGGGCCATGGGGTCAAAGGGGACCCCATGGTGCTACAATGGCCCTGGGTACAAAGGGGGGTCCTGGGATGTCACAATGGGCCCTGGGGACAAACGGGGTGTCCCCACGGTGCCACAACGGGCCGTGAGAGCAAGGAGGTGGCCCCAGGATGTCACAATGGGTCCTGGGGAAAATGTAACGTCCTGGGCTGTCACAATGGACCCTGAGGACAAGGGGGGTCCCCAGGATGTCACAATGAAGTCTTTGGACAAAGGGGTCCCCAGGATGTCACAATGGGGCCTGGGGACCAGGGGGGGTCCTGGGATGTCACAATGGGCCCCAGTGACAAAGGTGGTCCCTATGGTGCCACAATGGGCCCTTGGGACAAAGGGGGTCCCCTGGATGTCACAATGGGCTCTGGTGACAAGGAGGGTCCCCAAGATGTCACAATGGGCCCTGGGGACTAGGGGGGGTCCTGGGATGTCACAATGGGCCGTAGTGACAAAGGGGGTCCCTATGGTGCCACAATGGGCCCTGGGGACAAAGGGGGTCCCCAGGATGTCACAATGGGCCCTGGGGACAATGGGGTTGCCCAGGATATCACAATGGGCCCTGGGGACAATGGGAGTCCCCAAGGTGTCGGAATGAGCCCTGGGGACAAAGTGGAATCCTGGAATGTCACAATGGCCCCCAGTGACAAAGGGGTTCCCCATGGTGTCACAATGGGCCCTGGGGACAAAAGGGGTCCCCAGGATTTCACAATAGCACTGGGGACAAAGGGGGTCATGGGATGTCACAATGGGCCCTGGGGACAAGGGAGATCCCCATGGTGTCACAATAAGCCCTGGGGACAAAGTGTGGTCCTGGGATGTCACAATGGGCTCTGGGGACAAGGAGGATCCCCAGGATGTCACAATGGCCCCCAGTGACAAAGGGGTTCCCCATGGTGTCACAATGGGCCCTGGGGACAAAAGGGGTCCCCAGGATTTCACAATAGCACTGGGGACAAAGGGGGGTCCTGGGATGTCACAATGGGCCCCAGTGACAAAGAGGGTCCTCATGGTGCCACAATGGGCCCTGGGGACAAAGGGGGTCCCCAGGATGTCACAATGGGCCCTGTGGACAAAGAGCGTCCCCAGCATGTCACAATGGGCCCTGGGGACAAAGGGGGTCCACACGGTATCAGAATGGGCCCTGGGGACAAAGGGGGGTCCCCTGAATGTCACAATGGGCCCTGGGGACAGTGGGGGGTCCTGGGACGTCACAATGGGCCCTGGGGACAAGGGGGGGTCCCCAGGATGTCACAATGGGCCCTGGGGACAAAGGGGGGTCCCCTGAATGTCACAATGGGCCCTGGGGACAGTGGGGGGTCCTGGGACGTCACAATGGGCCCTGGGGACAAGGGGGGGTCCCCAGGATGTCACAATGGGCCCTGGGGACAAAGAGGGGTCCCCTGAATGTCACAATGGGCCCTGGGGACAAGGGGGTGCAGTGGATGTCACAATGGGCCCTGCGGACAATGGGGGGTGTCCAGGATGTGAGAATGAGTCCTGAGGACAAGGGGGGGTCCCCATGGTGTCACAATGGGTCCCCAGTGACAAGGAGGGGTCCCCATGGTGTCACAATAGGCCCTGGGGACAAAGTGGGGTCCAAGAATGTCACAATGGGCCCTGGGGACAAAAGGGCTTGCCATGGTGCCACAATGGGCCATGGGGTCAAAGGGGACCCCATGGTGCTACAATGGCCCTGGGTACAAAGGGGGGTCCTGGGATGTCACAATGGGCCCTGGGGACAAACGGGGTGTCCCCACGGTGCCACAACGGGCCGTGAGAGCAAGGAGGTGGCCCCAGGATGTCACAATGGGTCCTGGGGAAAATGTAACGTCCTGGGCTGTCACAATGGACCCTGAGGACAAGGGGGGTCCCCAGGATGTCACAATGAAGTCTTGGGACAAAGGGGTCCCCAGGATGTCACAATGGGGCCTGGGGACCAGGGGGGGTCCTGGGATGTCACAATGGGCCCCAGTGACAAAGGTGGTCCCTATGGTGCCACAATGGGCCCTGGGGACAAAGGGGGTCCCCTGGATGTCACAATGGGCTCTGGTGACAAGGAGGGTCCCCAAGATGTCACAATGGGCCCTGGGGACTAGGGGGGGTCCTGGGATGTCACAATGGGCCCTAGTGACAAAGGGGGTCCCTATGGTGCCACAATGGGCCCTGGGGACAAAGGGGGTCCCCAGGATGTCACAATGGGCTCTGGGGACAAGGAGGGTCCCCAAGATGTCACAATGGGCCCTGGGGACTAGGGGGGGTCCTGGGATGTCACAATGGGCCCTAGTGACAAAGGGGGTCCCTATGGTGCCACAATGGGCCCTGGGGACAAAGGGGGTCCCCAGGATGTCACAATGGGCCCTGGGGACTAAGAGGGGTCCCCTGAATGTCACAATGGGCCCTGGGGACAAGGGGGTGCAGAGGATGTCAAAATGGGCCCTGGGGACAATGGGGGGTCCCCTGAATGTCAAAATGGGCCCCAGTGACAAGGAGGGATTCCCAGGATGTCATAATGGGCCCTGGAGATAAGGGGGTGTCCCCAGGATGTCACAAGGGCCCTGGGGACAATGTGGGGTCCTGGGATGTCACAATGGGCCCCAGTGACAAACGGGGGCCCCTGAATGTCACAATGGGCCCTAGGGACAATGGGGGTCCTGGGACGTCCCAATTGGCCCTGGGGACAAGGAGGGATCCCCAGAATGTCACAATGGGCCCTGGGGACAATGGCGGGTCCTGGGACGTCCCAATGGGCCCTGGGGACAAGCAGGGATCCCCAGGATGTCACAATGGGCCCTGGGGATAATGGCGGGTCCTGGGACGTCACAATGGGCCCTGGGGACAAGGGGGGGTCCCCAGGATGTCACAATGGGCCCTGGGGAAAAAGAGGGGTCCCCTGAATGTCACAATGGGCCCTGGGGACAAGGGGGTGCTGAGGATGTCACAATGGGTCCTGGGGACAATGGTGGGTCCTGGGACGTCACAATGGGCCCTGGGGACAAGGAGGGATCCCCAGGATGTCACAATGGGCCCTGGGGACAATGGGGGGTCCTGGGACGTCACAATGGGCCCCAGTGACAAGGGGGGGTCCCCAGGATGTCACAGTGTGCCCTGGGTACAAAGAGGCGTCCCCGGAATGTCACAATGGGCCCTGGGGACAAGGGGGTGCCCTGAATGTCACAATGGGGCCTGGGGAAAATGGGGGGTCCTAAGACGTCACAATGGGCCCTGGGGACAATGGGAGTCCCCAAGGTGTCAGAACGAGCCCTGGGGACAAAGTGGCATCCTGGAATGTCACAATGGCCCCCAGTGACAAAGGGGTTCCCCATGGTGTCACAATGGGCCCTGGGGACAAAAGGGGTCCCCAGGAGTTCGCAATAGCACTGGGGACAAAGGGGGGTCATGGGATGTCACAATGGGCCTTGGGGACACAGAGGGGCCCTAGGACGTCACAATGAGCCCTGGGGACAAGGGGGGGTCCCCTGAAAGTCACAATGAGCCCTGGGAACAGAGGGGGCTCCCCAGGACATCACAATGGGCCCTGGGAACAATGCGGGGTCCTGGGACGTCACAATGGGCCCTGGGGACAAGGGGGGGTCTCCAGGATGTCACAATGGGCCCTGGGGACAAAGAGGGGTCCCTAAAGTGTCACAATGGGCCCTGGGGACACAGAGGGGCCCTGGGACGTCACAATCAGCCCTGGGGACAAAGTGGGGTCCTGGGATGTCACAATGGGCCCCAGTGACAAAGGGGGTCCCCATAGTGCCACAATGGGCCGTGGGGACAAAAGGGGTGCCCAGGATGTCACAATGGGCCCTGGGGACCAGGGTGGTCCTGCGATGTCACAATGGGCCCTGGGGACAAAGCGTGTCCCCTGGTTTTCACAATGGGCTCTGGGGACAAAGGGGGGTCCTGCGATGTCACAATGAGCCCTGCGGTCAAGGGTGGTACCCACGGTGTCACAATGGGCCCTGGGAACAAGGGGGGTTCCCCATAGTGTCACAATGGGTCCTGGGGAAAATGGGGTCCCCAGGATGTCACAATGGGCCCTGGGGACAATGTGGGGTCCTGGGATGTCACAATGGGCCCCAGTGACAAAGGGGTTCCCTGAATGTTACAATGGGTCCTAAGGACAATGGGGGTCCTGGGATGTCACAATGGGCCCTGGGGACAAGGAGGGATCCCCAGAATGTCACAATGGGCCCTGGGGACAAGGGGGGGTCCCCAGGATGTCACAATGTGCCCTGGGTACAAAGAGGCGTCCCCTGAATGTCGCAATGGGCCCTGGGGACAAGGGGGGGTCCTAAGACGTCACAATGGGCTCTGGGACCAAGCAGGGATCCCCAGGATGTCACAATGGGCCCTGGAGACAATGGGGCGTCCTGGGACGTCACAATGGGTCCCGGTGACAAGGGGGCATCCCCAGGATGTCAAAATGCGCCCTGGGGCCCAGGGGGGTCCTGCGATGTCACAATGGGCCCTGGGGACAAAGGGGATCCCCACGGTATCAGAATGGGCCCTGGGGACAAAGGTGGGTCCTGGGATGTCACAATGAGCCCTGCGGACAAGGGTGGTACCCACGGTGTCACAATGGGCCCTGGGAACAAGGGGGGGTCCCCATAGTGTCACAATGGGTCCTGGGGACAAGTGGGGTCCCCAGGATGTCACAATGTGTCCTGGGGACAATGTGGGGTCCTGGGATGTCACAATGGGTCCCAGTGACAAAGGGGCCCCCTGAATGTCACAATGGGTCCTGGGGACAACGGGGGGTCCTGCGACGTCACAATGGGCCCTGGGGACAAGGAGGGATCCCCAGGATGTCACAATGGGCCCTGGGGACAATGGGGGGTCCTCGGACGTCACAATGGGCCCCAGTGACAACGGGTGTCCCCAGGATGTGACAATGGGCCCTGGGGACAAAGAGGGGTCCACTGAATGTCACAATGGGCCCTGGGGACAAGGGGGTGCAGTGGATGTCACAATGGGCCCTGGGGACAATGGGGGGTCCTGGAATGTCACAATGGGCCTTGGGGACAATGGGGGTCCCCAGGATGTCACAATGGGCCCTGGGGACAATGGGGTTGCCCAGGATGTCACAATGGGCCCTGGGGACAATGGGAGTCCCCAAGGTGTCAGAACGAGCCCTGGGGACAAAGTGGAATCCTGGGATGTCACAATGGCCCCCAGTGACAAAGGGGTTCCCCATGGTGTCACAATGGGCCCTGGGGAAAAAAGGGGTCCCCAGGATTTCACAATAGCACTGGGGACAAAGGGGGGTCATGGGATGTCACAATGGGCCCTGGGGACAAGGGAGATCCCCATGGTGTCACAATAAGCCCTGGGGACAAAGTGGGGTCCTGGGATGTCACAATGGGCTCTGGGGACAAGGAGGGTCCCCAGGATGTCACAATGGGCCCTGGGGACAAAGGGGGGTCCTGGGATGTCACAATGGGCCCCTGTGACAAAGAGGGTCCTCATGGTGCCACAATGGGCCCTGGGGACAAAGGGGGTCCCCAGGATGTCACAATGGGCCCTGGGGACAATGGGGGGTGTCCAGGATGTGAGAATGAGTCCTGAGGACAAGGGGGGGTCCCCATGGTGTCACAATGGGTCCCCAGTGACAAGGAGGGGTCCCCATGGTGTCACAATAGGCCCTGGGGACAAAGTGGGGTCCAAGAATGTCACAATGGGCCCTGGGGACAAAAGGGGTTGCCATGGTGCCACAATGGGCCATGGGGTCAAAGGGGACCCCATGGTGCTACAATGGCCCTGGGTACAAAGGGGGGTCCTGGGATGTCACAATGGGCCCTGGGGACAAACGGGGTGTCCCCACGGTGCCACAACGGGCCCTGGCAGCAAGGGGGTGGCCCCAGGATGTCACAATGGGCCCTGGGGACAATGTAAGGTCCTGGGCTGTCACAATGGACCCTGAGGACAAGGGGGGTCCCCAGGATGTCACAATGAAGTCTTGGGACAAAGGGGTCCCCAGGATGTCAAAATGAGGCCTGGGGACCAGGGGGGGTCCTGGGATGTCACAATGGGCCCCAGTGACAAGGGGGGGTCCCCAGGATGTCACAGTGTGCCCTGGGTACAAAGAGGCGTCCCCGGAATGTCACAATGGGCCCTGGGGACAAGGGGGTGCCCTGAATGTCACAATGGGGCCTGGGGAAAATGGGGGGTCCTAAGACGTCACAATGGGCCCTGGGGACAATGGGAGTCCCCAAGGTGTCAGAACGAGCCCTGGGGACAAAGTGGAATCCTGGAATGTCACAATGGCCCCCAGTGACAAAGGGGTTCCCCATGGTGTCACAATGGGCCCTGGGGACAAAAGGGGTCCCCAGGATTTCGCAATAGCACTGGGGACAAAGGGGGGTCATGGGATGTCACAATGGGCCTTGGGGACACAGAGGGGCCCTAGGACGTCACAATCAGCCCTGGGGACAAGGGGGGGTCCCCTGAAAGTCACAATGAGCCCTGGGAACAGAGGGGGCTCCCCAGGACATCACAATGGGCCCTGGGAACAATAGGGGGTCCTGGGACGTCACAATGGGCCCTGGGGACAAGGGGTGGTCTCCAGCATGTCACAATGGGCCCTGGGGACAAAGAGGGGTCCCTAAAGTGTCACAATGGGCCCTGGGGACACAGAGTGGCCCTGGGACGTCACAATCAGCCCTGGGGACAAAGTGGGGTCCTGGGATGTCACAATGGGCCCCAGTGACAAAGGGGGTCCCCATAGTGCCACAATGGGCCGTGGGGACAAAAGGGGTGCCCAGGATGTCACAATGGGCCCTGGGGACCAGGGTGGTCCTGCGATGTCACAATGGGCCCTGGGGACAAAGGGTGTCCCCTGGTTTTCACAATGGGCTCTGGGGACAAAGGGGGGTCCTGCGATGTCACAATGAGCCCTGCGGTCAAGGGTGGTACCCACGGTGTCACAATGGGCCCTGGGAACAAGGGGGGTTCCCCATAGTGTCACAATGGGTCCTGGGGAAAATGGGGTCCCCAGGATGTCACAATGGGCCCTGGGGACAATGTGGGGTCCTGGGATGTCACAATGGGCCCCAGTGACAAAGGGGTTCCCTGAATGTTACAATGGGTCCTAAGGACAATAGGGGTCCTGGGACGTCACAATGGGCCCTGGGGACAAGGAGGGATCCCCAGGATGTCACAATGGGCCCTGGGGACAAGGGGGGGTCATAAGACGTCACAATGGGCTCTGGGGCCAAGTAGGGATCCCCAGGATGTCACAATGGGCCCTGGAGACAATGGGGGGTCCTGGGACGTCACAATGGGTCCCGGTGACAAGGGGGCATCCCCAGGATGTCAAAATGCGCCCTGGGGCCCAGGGGGGTCCTGCGATGTCACAATGGGCCCTGGGGACAAAGGGGGTCCCCTGGATGTCACAATGGGCTCTGGGGACAAAGGGGATCCCCACGGTATCAGAATGGGCCCTGGGGACAAAGGTGGGTCCTGGGATGTCACAATGAGCCCTGCGGACAAGGGTGGTACCCACGGTGTCACAATGGGCCCTGGGAACAAGGGGGGGTCCCCATAGTGTCACAATGGGTCCTGGGGACAAGTGGGGTCCCCAGGATGTCACAATGTGTCCTGGGGACAATGTGGGGTCCTGGGATGCCACAATGGGTCCCAGTGACAAAGGGGCCCCCTGAATGTCACAATGGGTCCTGGGGACAATGGGGGGTCCTGGGACGTCACAATGGGCCCTGGGGACAAGGGGGGGTCCCTTGGATGTCACAATAGGCCCCAGTGACAACGGGGGTCCCCAGGATGTGACAATGGGCCCTGGGGACAAAGAGGGGTCCACTGAATGTCACAGTGGGCCCTGGGGACAAGGGGGTGCAGTGGATGTCACAATGGGCCCTGGGGACAATGGTGGGTCCTGGAATGTCACAATGGGCCTTGGGGACAAGGGGGGTCCCCAGGATGTCACAATGGGCCCTGGGGACAATGGGGTTGCCCAGGATGTCACAATGGGCCCTGGGGACAATGGGAGTCCCCAAGGTGTCAGAACGAGCCCTGGGGACAAAGTGGAATCCTGGAATGTCACAATGGCCCCCAGTGACAAAGGGGTTCCCCATGGTGCCACAATGGGCCCTGGGGACAAAAGGGGTCCCCAGGATTTCACAATAGCACTGGGGACAAAGGGGGGTCATGGGATGTCACAATGGGCCCTGGGGACAAAGGGGGTCCCGGGATGTCACAATGGGCCCCAGTGATAAAGAGGGTCCTCACGGTGCCACAATGGGCCCTGGGGACAAAGGGGGTCCCCTGGATGTCACAATGGGCTCTGGGGACAAGGAGGGTCCCCAGGATGTCACAATGGGTCCTGGGGACAAAGGGGGGTCCCGTGAATGTCACAATGGGCCCTAGGGACAAGGGGGTGCCGAGGAGGTCACAATGGGCCCTGGGGACAATGGGGGGTCCTGGGACGTCACAATGGGTCCTGGGGACAAGAGGGGATCCCTAGGATGTCACAATGGGCCCTGGGGACTAATGTGGTCCCCACGGTGTCACAATATGTCCTGGAGACAAATGGGGGTCCCCAGGATGTCACAATGGGCCCTTGGGACAATGGGGTTCCTGGGATGTCACATTGGGTCCCCAGTGACAAAGGGGGTCCCCAGGATGTCTCAATGGGCCCTGAGGACAATGGGAGGTCCCCATGGTGTCACAATGGGTCCCCAGTAACAAGGGAGGTCTCCACGGTGCCAGGATGGGTCCTGGGGACAAGGAGGTCCCCAGGATGTCACAAGGGGCCCTGGGGACAAAGAGGCTGCCCAGGATGTCACAATGGGACCTGGGGACAAGGGGGTCCCCAGGAACTCACAATGGGCTCTGGGGACAATGGAGGTTCCCCAGGATGTTCACAATAGGCCCTGAGGACAAGGGGTGGTCCCCATGCTGTCACAACGGGTCTCCAGTGACAAGGGGGTCCCCAAGGTGTCACAATGGGCCCTGGGGACAATGCGGGGTCCTGGGACGTCACAATGGGCCCCAGTGACATGGGGGTCCCCAGGATGTCACAATGGGCCCTGGGGACAATGTGGGGTCCTGGGATGTCACAATGGGCCCCAGTGACAAAGGGGGTCCCCTGAATGTCACAATGGGTCCTGGGGACAATGGGGGTTCCTGGGACGTCACAATGGGCCCTGGGGACAAGGAGGGATCCCCAGGATGTCACAATGGGCCCTGGGGACAATGGGGGGTCCTGGGACGTCACAATGGGCCCTGGGGACAAGAGGGGGTCCCCAGGATGTCACAATGGGCCCTGGGGACAAAGAGGGGTCCCCTGAATGTCACAATGGGCCCTGGGGACAAGGGGGTGCCGAGGATGTCACAATGGGCCCTGGGGACAATGGGGGTCCTGGGACGTCACAATGGGCCCTGGGGACACAGAGGGGCCCTAGGACGTCACAAGCAGTCCTGGGGACAAGGTGGGGTCCCCTGAGAGTCACAATGAGCCCTGGGAAGAGAGGGGGCTCCCAAGGACATCACAATGGGCCCTGGGAACAATGGGGGGTCCTGGGACGTCACAATTGGCCCTGGGGACAAGCGGGGGTACCCATAGTGTCACAATGGGTCCTGGGGAAAATGGGGTCCCCAGGATGTCACAATGGGCCCTGGGGACAATGTGGGGTCCTGGGATGTCACTATGGGCCCCAGTGACAAAGGGGGTCCCCTGAATGTTACAATAGGTCCTGAGGACAGTGGGGAGTCCTGGGACGTCACAATGGGCCCTGGGGACAAGGAGGGATCCCCAGGATGTCACAATGGGCCCTGGGGACAACGGGGGGTCCTAAGAAGTCACAATGGGCCCTGGGGACAAGCAGGGATCCCCAGGATGTCACAATGGGCCCTGGGGACAATGGGGGGTCCTGGGACGTCACAATGGGCCCCGTTGACAAGGGGGCATCCCCAGGATGTCAAAATGCGCCCTGGGGCCCAGGGGGGTCCTGCGATGTCACAATGGGCCCTGGGGACAAAGGGGGTCCCCTGGATGTCACAATGGACTCTGGGGACAAAGGGGATCCCCACGGTATCAGAATGGGCCCTGGGGACAAAGGGGGGTCCTGCGATGTCACAATGAGCCCTGCGGACAAGGGTGGTACCCACGGTGTCACAATGGGCCGTGGGAACAAGGGGGGGTCCCCATAGTGTCACAATGGGTCCTGGGGACAAGTGGGGTCCCCAGGATGTGACAATGTGTCCTGGGGACAATGTGGGGTCCTGGGATGTCACAATGGGCCCCAGTGACAAAGGGGCCACCTGAATGTCACAATGGGTCCTGGGGACAATGGGGGGTCCTGGGACGTCACAATGGGCCCTGGGGACAAGAAGGGATCCCCAGGATGTCACAATGGGCCCTGGCGACAATGGGGGGTCCTGGGACGTCACAATGGGCCGCAGTGACAAGGGGGGGTCCCCAGGATGTCACAGTGTTCCCTGGGTACAAAGAGGCGTCCCCGGAATGTCACAATGGGCCCTGGGGACAAGGGGGTGCCCTGAATGTCACAATGGGCCCTGGGGACAATGGGGGGTCCTGGGATGTCACAATGGGCCCCAGTGACCAGTGGGGGTCCCCAGGATGTCACAATGGGCCCTGGGGACAAAGAGGGGTGCCCTGAATGTCACAATGGGCCCTGGGGACAAGGGGGTGCAGTGGATGTCACAATGGGCCTTAGGGACAATGGGGGGTCCTGGAATGTCACAATGGGCCCTGAGGACAATGGGGGTCCCCAGGATGTCACAATGGGCCCTGGGGACAATGGGAGTCCCCAAGGTGTCAGAACGAGCCCTGGGGACAAAGTGGAATCCTGGGATGTCACAATGGCCCCCAGTGACAAAGGGGTTCCCCATGGTGTCATAATGGGCCCTGGGGACATAAGGGGTCCCCAGGATTTCACAATAGCACTGGGGACAAAGGGGGGTCATGGGATGTCACAATGGGCCCTGGGGACAAGGGAGATCCCCATGGTGTCACAATAAGCCCTGGGGACAAAGTGGGGTCCTGGGATGTCACAATGGGCCCTGGGGACAAAGGGGGGTCCTGGGATGTCGCAATGGGCCCCAGTGACAAAGAGGGTCCTCATGGTGCCACAATGGGCCCTGGGGACAAAGGGGGTCCCCTGGATGTCACAATGGGCTCTGGGGACAAGGAGGGTCCCCAGCATGTCACAATGGGCCCTGGGGACAATGGGGGGTCCCCACGGTATCAGAATGGGCCCTGGGGACAAAGGGGGTCCCCTGAATGTCACAATGGGCCCTGGGGACAGTGGGGGGTCCTGGGACGTCTCAATGAGCCCTGGGGACAAGGGGGGGTCCCCAGGATGTCACAATGGGCCCTGGGGACAAAGAGGGGTCCCCTGAATGTCACAATGGGCCCTGGGGACAAGGGGGTGCAGTGGATGTCACAATGGGCCCTGGGGACAATGGGGGGTGTCCAGGATGTGAGAATGAGTCCTGAGTACAAGGGGGGGTCCCCATGGTGTCACAATGGGTCCCCAGTGACAAGGAGGGGTCCCCATGGTGTCACAATAGGCCCTGGGGACAAAGTGGGGTCCAAGAATGTCACAATGGGCCCTGGGGACAAAAGGGGTTGCCATGGTGCCACAATGGGCCCTGGGGTCAAAGGGGGTCCCCATGGTGCTACAATGGCCCTGGGAACAAAGGGGGGTCCTGGGATGTCACAATGGGTCCTGGGGACAAAGGGGGTGTCCCCATGGTGCCACAACGGGCCCTGGGAGCAAGGGGGTGGCCAGGATGTCACAATGGGTCCTGGGGAAAATGGGGGGTGCCCAGGATGTCACAATGGACCCTGAGGACAAGCGGGGGTCTCCATGGTGTCACAATGGGCCCCAGTGACAAAGGGGCACCCCTGAATGTCACAATAGGTCCTGGGGACAATGGGAGGTCCTGGGACGTCACAATGGGCCCTGGGGACAACGAGGGATCCCCAGGATGTCACAATGGGCCCTGGGGACAAAGAGGGGTCCCCTGAATGTCACAATGGGCCCTGGGGACAAGGGGGTGCAGAGGATGTCACAATGGGCCCTGGGGACAATGGGGGGTCCTGGGACGTCACAATGGGCCCTGGGGACAAGGAGGGATCCCCAGGATGTCACAATGGGCCCTGGGGACAATGGGCGGTCCTGGGACGTCACAATGGGCCCTGAGGACAAGGAGGGATCCCCAGGATGTCACAATGGGCCCTGGGGACAATGGGGGGTCGTTAGACGTCACAATGGCCCCTGGGGACAAAGAGGGGTCCCCTGAATGTCACAATGGGCCCTGGGGAAAATGGGGGGTCCTGGGACGTCACAATGGGCCCCAGTGACAAGAGGGGGTCCCCAGGATGTCACAATGGGCCCTGGGGACAAACAGGGGTCCCCTGAATGTCACAATGGGCCCTGGGGACAAGGGGGTGCCGAGGATGTCACAATGGGCCCTGGGGACAATGGGGGGTCCTGGGACGTCACAATGGGCCCTGCGGACAAGGAGGGATCCCCAGGATGTCACAATGGGCCCTGGGGACAATGGGGGGTCCTGAGACGTCACAATGAGCCCTGCGGACAAGGGTGGTACCCAGGACGTCACAATGGGCCCTGGGGACAAGGGGGGGTCCCCATAGTGTCACAATGGGTCCTGGGGACAAGTGGGGTCCCCAGGATGTCACAATGGGCCCTGGGGACAATGTGGGGTCCTGGGATGTCACAATGGGCCCCAGTGACAAAGGGGGTCCCCTGAATGTCACAATGGGTCCTGGGGACAATGGGGGGTCCTGGGACGTCACAATGGGCCCTGGGGACAAGGAGGGATCCCCAGGATGTCACAATGGGCCCTGGGGACAATGGGCGGTCCTGGGACGTCACAATGGGCCCTGAGGACAAGGAGGAATCCCCAGGATGTCACAATGGGCCCTGGGGACAATGGAGGGTCCTGGGACGTCACAATGGGCCCTGGGGACAAGAGGGGGTCCCCTGGATGTCACAATGGGCTCTGGGGACAAGGGGGGTCCCCAGGACGTCACAATGGGCCCTGGGGACAAAGGGGGGTGTCGACGGTGTCACAATGGGCCCCAGTGTCAAAGTGGGTCCCCATGGTGCCACAATGGGCCCTGGAGACAAAGGGGGTCCCTTGGATGTCACAATGGGCTCTGGGGACAAGGAGGGTCCCCAGGATGTCACAATGGGTCGTGGGGACAAGGAGGGATCCCCAGGATGTCACAATGGGCCCTGGGGACAAAGAGGGGTCCCCTGAATGTCACAATCGGCCCTGGGGACAATAGCGGGTCCTGGGACGTCACAATGGGCCCCAGTGACAAGAGGGGGTCCCCAGGATGTCACAATGGGCCCTGGGAAGAAGGGGGGGTCCCCGGAATGTCAAAATGGGCCCTGGGGACAAGGGGGTGCAGAGGATGTCACAATGGGCCCTGGGGACAATGGGGGGTCCTGGGACGTCACAATGCGCCCTGCGGACAAGGAGGGATCCCCAGGATGTCACAATGGGCCCTGGGGACAATGGGGGGTCCTGGGACGTCACAATGAGCCCTGCGGACAAGGGTGGTACCCAGGATGTCACAATGGGCCCTGGGAACAAGGGGGGGTCCCCATAGTGTCACAATGGGCCCTGGGGACAAGGAGGGATCCCCAGGATGTCACAATGGGCCCTGGGAACAATGGGGGGTCCTGGGACGTCACAATGGGCTGTGGGGACAAGGGGGGGTCCCCAGGATGTCACAATGGGCCCTGGGGACAAAGAGGGGTCCCCTGAATGTCACAATGGGCCCTGGGGACAATGGGGGGTCCTAAGACGTCACAATGGGCCCTGAGGACAAGGAGGGATCCCCAGGATGTCACAATGGGCCCTGGGGACAATGGGGGGTCCTGGGACGTCACAATGGGCCCTGGGGACAAAGAGGGGTCCCCTGAATGTCACAATGGGCCCTGGGGACAAGGGGGTGCAGTGGATGTCACAATGGGCCCTGGGGACAATGGGGGGTCCTGAAAGTCACAATGGGCCCTGGGGACAATGGGGGGTCCTGGAATGTCACAATGGGCCCTGGGGACAAAGGGGATGTCCACATGGTGCCACAATGGGCCCTGGGAGCAAGGGGGTCCCCAGGATGTCACAATGGGTCCTGGGGACAATGGGAGGTGCCCAAGATGTCACAATGGACCCTGAGGACAAGCAGGGGTCTCCATGGTGTCACAATGGGTCCCCAGTGACAAGGGGGGGTCCCCATGGTGTCACAATGGGCCCTGGGGACAAACGTGGTTCCCCTCAATATCAAAATGGGTCCTGGGGACAAAGTGGGCTCCTCGGATGTCACAATGGACACTGGGGACAACGGGAGGTCCTGGGACGTCACAATGGGCCCTGGGGACAAAGTTGGTCCCCACGATGTCTCAATGAGCCCCAGTGAAAAAGGAGGGTCCCCAGGATGTCACAATGGGCTGTGGGGACAATGGGCGGTCCTGGGACGTCACAATGGGCCCTGAGGACAAGGAGGAATCCCCAGGATGTCACAATGGGCCCTGGGGACAATGGAGGGTCCTGGGACGTCACAATGGGCCCTGGGGACAAGGGGGGTGTCCCCTGAATGTCAGAATGGGCCCTGGGGACAATGTGGGGTCCTGGGATGTCACAATGGGCCCCAGTTACAAAGGGGGTCCCCTGAATGTCACAATGGGCTCTAGGGAGAATGGGGGGTCCTGGGAAGTCACAATGGGCCCTGGGGACAAGGGGGGTGTCCCCTGAATGTCACAATGGGCCCTGGGGAGAAAGGGGGTCCCCAGGATGTCAAAATGGGCCTTGGGGACAAAGTGGGGTTCTTGGATATCACAATGTGACACAGTGCAAAGGGGGTCCCCATGGTGCCACAATGAACCCTGGGGACAAAGGGAGGTCCCTAGGATGTCACAATGGGCCCTTGGGACAATGGGGTTCCTGGGATGTCACAACGGGTCCCCAGTGACAAAGGGGGTCCCCAGGATGTCTCAATGGGCCCTGAGGACAATGGGAGGTCCCCATGGTGTCACAAAGGGTCCCCAGTGACAAGGGAGGTCCCCACGGTGCCAGGATGGGTCCTGCGGAGAAGGAGGTCCCCAGGATGTCACCATGGGCCCTGGGGAGAAAGGGGGTCCCCAGGATGTCACAATGGGCCCTGGGGACAAAGAGACTCCCCAGGATGTCACAATGGGACCTGGGGACAAGGGGGTCCCCAGGAACTCACAATGGGCTCTGGGGACAATGGAGGTTCCCCAGGATGTTCACAATAGGCCCTGAGGACAAGGGGTGGTCCCCAAGGTGTCACAATGGGCCCTGGGAACAACGGGGGGTCCTGGGACGTAACAATAGGCCCTAGGGACAAAGGGGGTCCCCACGGTGTTACAATGGTCCCGGGTGACAAAGGGGGATGCCCAGGATGTCACAATGGGCCCTGAGGCAAGGAGGGGTCTCCATGGTGTCACGATGGGTCCTGGGGACAAGGGGGTCCCCAGGATGTAAGAATGAACCCTGGGGACAATGGGGGGTCCTGGGACGTCACAATGGGTCCTGGGGACAAAGGGTGTCTCCAGGATGTCACAATGGGCTCTGGGGACAATGCAGGGTCCTGGGACGTCACAATGGGCCCCAGTGACAAAGGGGGTGCCCTGAATGTCACAATGGGCCCTGGGGACAATGGGGGGGTCTTGGGACGTCACAATGGGCCCTGGGGACAAGGAGGGATCGCCAGGATGTCACAATGGGCCCTGGGGACAATGGGGGGTCCTGGGACGTCACAATGGGCCCTGGGGACAAGAGGGGGTCCCCAGGATGTCACAATGGGCCCTGGGGACAAAGAGGTGTCCCCTGAATGTCACAATGGGCCCTGGGGACAAGGGGGTGCAGAGGATGTCACAATAGGCCCTGGGGACAATGGGGGGTCCTGGGACGTCACAATGGGCCCTGGGGACAAGGAGGGATCCCCAGGATGTCACAATGGGCCATGGGGACAATGGGGGGTCCCGGGACATCACAATGGGCCCGGGGAACAAGGGGGTTCCCCAGGATGTCACAATGGGCCCTGGGGACAAAGAGGGGCCCTACAACGTCACAATCAGCCCTGGGTACATGGGGGGATCCCCTGAAAGTCACAATGAGCCTTGGGAGCAGAGGGGGCTCCCCAGGACGTCACAATGGGCCCTGGGAACAATGGGGGTCCCTTGAAGGTCAAAATGGGCCCTGGGGACAAAGGGGGGTCCGCAGGATGTCACAATGGGCACTGGAGACAAAGGGGAGGTCCCCATGGTGTCACAATGGGCCCAAGTGACAAGGAGGGTCCCCACGGTGCCACGATGGGTCCTGGGGACAAGGGGGTCCCCCAGATGTCACAATGGGCCCTGGGGACAATGGGGTTGCCCAGGATGTCACAATGGACCCTGGGGACAAAGGGGGATCCCCAGGATGTCACAATGGGCCCTGGGGACCAGGGGGGTCCTGCGATGTCACAATGGGCCCTGGGGAGAAAGTGGGTCCCCTGGATGTCACAATGGGCTCTGGGGACAAGGAGGGTCCCCAGGATGTCACAATGACCCCTGCGGACAAGGGGGGTGTCGATGGTTTCACAATGGGCCCTGGGAACAAGGTGGGGTCCCCATAGTGTCACAATGGGTCCTGGGGACAAGTGGGGTCCCCAGGATGTCACAATGGGTCCTGGGGACAATGTGGGGTCCTGGGATGTCACAATGGGCCCCAGTGACAAAGGGGTTCCCCATGGTGCCACAATGGTCCCTGGGGACAAAGGGGGTCCCCAGGATTTGACAATAGCACTGGGGACAAATGGGGGTCATGGGATGTCACAGTGGGCCCTGGGGACAAGGGAGGTCCCCATGGTGTCACAATAAGCCCTGGGGACAAAGTGGGGTGTTGGGATGTCACAATGGGCCCCAGTGACAAAAGGGGGTCCCCATGGTGCCACAATGGGCCGTGGGGACCAGGGGGGGTACTGCAATGTCACAATGGGCCCTGGGGAGAAAGGGGGTCCCCTGGATGTCACAATGGGCTCTGGGGACAAGGAGTGTCCCCAGGATGTCACAATGGGCCCTGGGGACAAACGGGGGTGTCGACGGTGTCAAAATGGGTCCTGGGGACAAAGGGCGTCCCCAGGATGTCAAAATGCGCCCTGGGGACAAAGGGGGTCCCCACGGTATCAGAATGGGCCCTGGGGACAAAGGGGGGTCCCCTGAATGTCACAATGGGCCCTGGGGACAATGGGGGTCCTGGGATGTCACAATGAGCCCTGCGGACAAGGGTGGTACCCACAGTGTCACAATGGGCCCTGGGCACAAGGGGGGGTCCCCATAGTGTCACAATGGGTCCTGGGGACAAGTGGGGTCCCCAGGATGTCACAATAGGTCCTGGGGACAATGTGGGGTCCTGGGATGTCACAATGGGCCCCAGTGACAAAGGGGGTTCCCTGAATGTCACAATGGGTCCTGGGTACAATGTGGGGTCCTGGGACGTCACAATGGGCCCTGGGGACAAGGAGGGATCCCCAGGATGTCACAATGGGCCCTGGGGACAATGGGGGGTCCTGGGACGTCACAATGGTCCCCAGTGACAAGGGGGGGTCCCCAGGATGTCACAATGGGCCCTGAGGACAAAGAGGGGTCCCCTGAATGTCACAATGGGCCCTGGGGACAAGGGCGTGCCGAGGATGTCACAATGGGCCCTGGGGACAATGGGGGGTCCTGGAATGTCACAATGGGCACTGGGGACTATGGGGGTCCCCAGGATGTCACAATGGGCCTTGGGGACAATAGGAGGTTCTGGGATGTCACAATGGGCCCTGGGGACAATGGGGGGTGCCCAGGATGTGAAAATGAGTCCTGAGGACATGGGGGGGTCCCCATGGTGTCACAATGGGTCCCCAGTGACAAGGAGGGGTCCCCATGGTGTCACAATAGGCCCTGGGGACAATGGGGTCCCCTGAATGTCACAATGGGCCCTGGGAACAAAAGGGGTTGCCATGGTGCCACAAGGGGCCCTGGGGTCAAAGGCCGTCCCCATGGTGCCAAAATGGGCCCTGGGAGCAAGGGGGTGGCCAGGATGTCACAATGGGTCCTGGGGACAATGGGGGGTGCCCAGGATGTCACAATGGACCCTGAGGACATGGGGGGGTCCCCATGGTGCCACAATGAGCCCTGGGGACAAAGGGAGGTCCCTACAATGTCACAATGGGCCCTGGGGACTAATGAGGTCCCCACGGTGTCAGAATGCGTCCTGGAGAAAAAGGGGGGTCCCCAGGATGTTACAATCTGCTCTTGGCACAATGGGGTTCCTGGGATGTCACAATGGGCCCTGGGGACAATGGGGGTCCCCACGGTGCCACGATGGGTCCTGGGGACAAGGGCGTCCCCCTAGATGTCACAATGGGCCCTGGGGACAATGGGGTTGCCCAGGATGTCACAATGGACCCTGGGGACAAAGGGGGGTGGGCAGGATGTCACAATGGGCACTGGGGACAAAGGGGGGGTCCCCATGGTGTCACAATGGGTCCCCAGTGACAAGGAGGGTTCCCCATGGTGTCACAATAGGCCCTGGGGACAAAGTGGGGTCCTAGAATGTCACAATGAGCCCTGGGGACAAAGGGGGGTCCTGGGATGTCACAATGGGCCCTGGGGACAAGAGGGGATTCCTAGGATGTCACAATGGGCCCTGGGGACTAATGTGGTACCCACGGTGTCACAATATGTCCTGGAGACAAAGAGGGGTCCCCAGGATGTCACAATGGGCCCTTGGGACAATGGGGTTCCTGGGATGTCACAATGGGTCCCCAGTGACAAAGGGGGTCCCCAGGATGTCTCAATGGGCCCTGAGGACAATGGGAGGTCCCCATGGTGTCACAATGGGTCCCCAGTGACAAGGGAGGTCTCCACAGTGCCAGGATGGGTCCTGGGGACAAGGAGGTCCCCAGGATGTCACAATGGGCCGTGGGGACAAAGAGGCTCCCCAGGATGTCACAATGGGACCTGGGGACAAGGGGGTCTCCAGGAACTCACAATGGGCTCTGGGGACAATGGAGGTTCCCCAGGATGTTCACAATAGGCCCTGAGGACAAGGGGTGGTCCCCATGGTGTCACAATGGGTCCCCAGTGACAAGGGGGGTCCCCAAGTGTCACAATGGGCCCTGGGGACAATGGGGGTCCCGGGACGGAATAATAGGCCCTGGGGACAAAGGGGGGGTCCCACAGTGTCACAATGGGCCCTGGGGACAAAGGGGGTCCCCACGGTGTTACAATGGTCCAGGGGGAAAAAGGGGGATGCCCAGGATATCACAATGGGCCCTGAGGACAAGGGGGTTCCCCAGAGTGTCACAATGGGTCCCCAGTGACAAGGAGGGTCCCCATGGTGTCACGATGGGTCCTGCGGACAAGGGGGTCCCCAGGATGTAACAATGGACCCTGGGGACAATGGGGGGTCCTGGGACGTCACAATGGGCCCTGGAGACAAAGGGGGTCCCCAGGATGTCACAATGGGCCCTGGGGACAATGTGGGGTCCTGGGACGTCACAATGGGCCCCAGTGACAAAGGGGGTCCCCAGGATGTCACAATGGGCCCTGGGGACAATCTGGAGTCCTGGGACGTCACAATGGGCCCTGGGGACAAGGAGGGATCCCCAGGATGTCACAATGGGCCCTGGGGACAATGGGGGGTCCTGGGACGTCACAATGGGCCCTGGGGACAAGAGGGGGTCCCCAGGATGTCACAATGGGCCCTGGGGACAAAGAGGGGTCCCCTGAATGTCACAATGGGCCTTGGGGACAAGGGGGTGCCGAGGATGTCACAATGGGCCCTGGGGACAAGGGGGGGTCCCCAGGATGTCACAATGGGCCCTGGGTACAAAGAGGGGTCTCTAAAGTGTCACAATGGGCCCTGGGGACACAGAGGGGCCCTAGGACGTCACAATCAGCCCTGGGGACAAGGGGGGGGTCCCCTGAAAGTCACAATGAGCCCTGGGAACAGAGGGGGTCCCCAGGACGTCACAATGGGCCCTAGGAAAAATGGGGGTCCCTTGAAGGTCAAAATGGGCCCTGGGGACAATGGTGGGTGTCCTGAATGTCAAAATGGGCCCTGGGGACAAAGGGGGGGTCCGCAGGATGTCACAATGGGCACTGGGGACAAAGGGGGAGTCCCCATGGTGTCACAATGGGCCCAAGTGACAAGGAGGGCACCCACGGTGCCACGATGGGTCCTGGGGACAAGGGGGTCCCCCAGATGTCACAATGGGCCCTGGGGACATTGGGGTTGCCCAGGATGTCACAATGGGCCCTGGGGACAATGGTGGGTCCCCTGAATGTCAAAATGAGCCCTGGGGACAAAGGGGGGTAGCAGGATGTCACAATGGGTACTGGGGACAAAGGGGGATCCCCAGGATGTCACAATGGGCCCTGGGGACAATGGGAGTCCCCAAGGTGTCAGAACGAGCCCTGGGGACAATGTGGAGTCCTGGGATGTCACAATGGCCCCCAGTGACAAAGGGGTTCCCCATGGTGCCACAATGGGCCCTGGGCACAAAGGGGGTCCCCAGGATTTCACAATAGCACTGGGGACAAAGGGGGGTCACGGGATGTCACAATGGGCCCTGGGGACAAGGGAGGTCCCCATGGTGTCACAATAAGCCCTGGGGACAAAGTGGGGTCCTGGGATGTCACAATGGGCCCCAGTGACAAAGGGGGTCCCCATGGTGCCACAATGGGCCGTGGGGATAAAAGGGGTCTGCAGGATGTCACAATGGGCCCTGGGGACCAGGGGGGGTCCTGCGATGTCACAATGGGCCCTGGGGACAAAGGGGGTCCCCTGGATGTCACAATGTGCTCTGGGGACAAGGGTGGTACCCACGGTGTCACAATGGGCCCTGGGAACAAGGCGGGGTGCCCATAGTGTCACAATGGGTCCTGGGGACAAGTGGGGTCCCCAGGATGTCACAATGGGCCCTGAGGACAATGTGGGGTCCTGGGATGTCACAATGGGCCCCAGTGACAAAGGGGGTGCCCTGAATGTCACAATGGGTCCTGACGACAATGGGGGGTCCTGGGACGTCACAATGGGCCCTGGGGACAAGGAGGGATCCCCAGGATGTCACAATGGGCCCTGGGGCCAAACAGGGATCCCCAGGATGTCACAATGGGCCCTAGGGACAATGGGGGGTCCTGGGACGTCACAATGGGCCCCAGTGATAAAGGGGCATCCCCAGGATGTCATAATCAGCCCTGGGGACCAGGGGGGTCCTTCGATGTCACAATGGGCCCTGGGGACAAAGGGGGTCCCCTGGATGTCACAATGGGCCCTGGGGACAAAGGGGGGTCCTGGGATGTCTCAATGAGCCCTGCGGACAAGGGTGGTACCCACGGTGTCACAATGGGCCCTGGGAACAAGGGGGGGACCCCATAGTGTCACAATGGGTCCTGGGGACAATGTGGGGTCCTGGGATGTCACAATGGGCCCCAGTGACAAAGGGGCCCCGTGAATGTCACAATGGGTCCTGGGGAAAATGGGGGGTCCTGGGACGTCACAATGGGCCCTGGGGACAAGGAGGGATCCCCAGGATGTCACAATGGGCCCTGGGGACAAAGAGGCGTCCCCGGAATGTCACAATGGGCCCTGGGGACAAAGAGGAGTCCCCTGAATGTCACAATGGACCCTGGGGACAATGGGGGATCCTGGGACGTCACAATGGGCCCCAGTGACAAGGGGGGGTCCCCAGGATGTCACAATGTGCCCTGGGGACAAAGAGGCGTCCCCGGAATGTCACAATGGGCCCTGGGGACAAGGGGGTGCCCTGAATGTCGCAATGGGCCCTGGGGACAATGGGGGGTCCTAAGACGTCACAATGGGCCCTGGGGACAAGGAGGGATCCTGGGACGTCACAATGGGCCCCAGTGACAAGGGGGGGTCCCCAGGATGTCACAATGGGCCCTGGGGACAAAGAGGGGTCCCCTGAATGTCACAATGGGCCCTGGGGACAAGGGGGTGCAGTGGATGTTACAATGGGCCCTGGGGACAATGGGGGGTGTCCAGGATGTGAGAATGAGTCCTGAGGACAAGGGGGGGTCCCCATGGTGTCACAATGGGTCCCCAGTGACAAGGAGGGGTCCCCATGGTGTCACAATAGGCCCTGGGGACAAAGTGGGGTCCAAGAATGTCACAATGGGCCCTGGGGACAAAAGGGGTTGCCATGGTGCCACAATGGGCCCTGGGGTCAAAGGGGGGTCCTGGGATGTCACAATGGGCCCTGGGGACAAAGGGGGTGTCCCCATGGTGCCACAACGGGCCCTGGGAGCAAGGGGGTGGCCAGGATGTCACAATGGGTCCTGGGGAAAATGGGGGGTGCCCAGGATGTCACAATGGACCCTGAGGACAAGCGGGGGTCTCCATGGTGTCACAATGGACCCCAGTGACAAAGGGGGTCCCCTGAATGTCACAATAGGTCCTGGGGACAATGGGGGGTCCTGGGACGTCACAATGGGCCCTGGGGACAAGGAGGGATCCCCAGGATGTCAGAATGGGCCCTGGGGACAATGGCGGGTCCTGGGACGTCACAATGGGCCCTGGGAAGAAGGGGGGGTCCCCAGGATGTCACAATGGGCCCTGGGGACAAGGGGGTGCCGAGGATGTCACAATGGGCTCTGGGGACAATGGGGGGTCCTGGGCTGTCACAATGGACCCTGAGGACAAGGGGGGTCCCCAGGATGTCACAATGGGCCCTGGGGACAAAGGGGGTCCCCACGGTATCAGAATGGGCCCTGGGGACAAGGGGGGTCCCCTGAATGTCACAATGGGCCCTGGGGACAATGGGGGGTCCTGGGCTGTCACAATGGACCCTGAGGACAAGGGGGGGTCCCCAGGATGTCACAATGGGCCCTGGGGACAAAGAGGGGTCCCCTGAATGTCACAATGGGCCCTGGGGACAGGGGGGTGCAGTGGATGTCAGAATGGGCCCTGGGGACAATGGGGGGTCCTAAGACGTCACAATGAACCCTGGGGACAACGGGGGGTCCTGGGACGTCACAATGGGCCCCAGTGACAAGGGGCGGTCCCCAGGATGTCACAATGGGCCCTGGGGACAAAGAGGGGTCCCCTGAATGTCACAATGGGCCCTGGGGACAATGGGGGTCCCCAGGATGTCACAATGGGCCCTGGGGACAATGGGGGGTCCTGGGATGTCACAATGAGCCCTGCAGACAAGGGTGGTACCCACAGTGTCACAATGGACCCTGGGGACAAGGGGGTGCCGAGTATGTCACAATGGGCCCTGGGGACAATGGGGGGTCCTGGGACCTCACAATGGGCCCTGAGGACAATGGTGGGTCCCCTGAATGTCAAAATGGGCCCTGGGGACAAAGGGGGATCCGCAGGATGTCACAATGGGCACTGGGGACAATGGCGGGTCCTGGGACGTCACAATGGGCCCTAGGGACAATGTGGGGTCCTGGGATTTCACAATGGGCCCCAGTGACAAAGGGGGTCCCCTGAATGTCACAATGGGTCCTGGGGACAATGGGGGGTCCTGGGACGTCACAATGGGCCCTGGGGACAAGGGGGGGTCCCCAGGATGTCACAATGGGCCCTGGGGACAAAGAGGGGTCCCCTGAATGTCACAATGGGCCCTGGGGACAGGGGGGTGCAGTGGATGTCACAATGGGCCCTGGGGACAACGGGGGGTCCTGGGACGTCACAATGGGCCCCAGTGACAAGGGGCGGTCCCCGGGATGTCACAATGGGCCCTGGGGACAAAGAGGAGTCCCCTGAATGTCACAATGGGCCCTGGGGACAATGGGGGTCCCCAGGATGTCACAATGGGCCCTGGGGACAATAGGAGGTTCTGGGATGTCACAATGGGCCCTTGGGGTTTAGAAGTCAGGTCTAAGAGTGCAGCGTTTGGGGTGCAGGGGCTTGGGGGGAAATTTAAGGTTGCAGAGTGTGGGGTGCACAGGACTGGGGCACAGGATTTGGGGGTGCGGGGTTTCAGGGTTCAGGATTTGGAGGTGTGGAGTTTTGGGGTGCAGGGGTTGGGAGTGCAGGGTGGTGGGGGTGAGAGATTTGGGTGCAGGATTTGGGGGTGCAGAGTCTTGGGAGGCAAGGATCCGGGTCTGCAGGATTTGGGGGTTCAGTGTTTAGGGCAGCACAATCTTGGGGTGCAGGGGTTTGCAGTGAAAGGTTTGGTAGGCAGGATTTGGGGTGCAGGATTCTGGGGTGCTGGGTTTGGGGTACAGGATTTGGTGTTGCAGGGATGGGGTTGAAGGGCTTGGGTTGCCAGGCCTTTGAGGTGCAGGATTTGGAGGTGCAGGGTTTGGGAGGGAATTCTTTGGGGTACAGGGTTTGGGGGCAGGTTTAGGGGTGGAGGGTATAGGACGGAAAGATTTGGGAATGCAGGGTTTGGGGTGCACGTTTCGGGGTTCAGGAAGGTAGGGAGGGCAGGATTAGGGGGTGCAAGGTTTCAGTTGTAGGGTTTAGGGGTGCAGAGTTTGGTAGGGCCGAATTTGGGGGTGCAGGATCTGGGGTGCAGGGTTTGGGAAGACAGGATCGGGGGTGGAGGATTTGGGGATGCAGGATTGAGGGGCAGGGTTTTGGTGCAGGGCTTGGGGTCAGGATCTGGGGTGCAGGTTTGGGAAGAGTATTTTGGGGTGCAGGATTTTGGGTGCCGTGTCTGCGGGGCAGGTTTGGGGTGATCACTGCTGATCCGCACACACTCTCTCTCTCTGTCCCCATTGTCCCCAATGCCCCCTTACCTGTCTCACCTCCCTCTCCAGCTCCGCTCCCACCCCCCCAATCCCCCTCAGCGGGGCCAGCCCGGGGTGCAGCTCCTGCAACGGCTCCTCCTCTGCATTCATTAACAATTAACACCCTCAGCAGCGCTAATTAACACCCCCCCCACCCCCCCATATCCCCGCTGCCCCCTAATTACCCCCTAATTCGCGCTAATCACCCCTAATTCCCCCTCATTACTCACCCAGCAGCCCCTCGATGTCCGCAGCCGCCATCTTGCCCCGCCGGGAGGGCCACAAACCACCTCAAAATTGACCCAAAATAGCGCTTTTTCAACCCAAAACCCTCCCGCTGAGGCTCCCCGAGCTGTGTCCCCAAAGCCCCCGCTGTTGTCACCTCGGGAAAAGCGCGAAAAAAGCGGCCCCGGGGGTCCCCGCGCTTCGCTTCGCGCTCTGAGGGAAAGCGCGGGAAAACGAGCGGAGACGGAAAGAGCCGAGCGGAGCCGAATGGGCCCGAGCGGAGCCGAATGGGCCCGAGCGGAGCCGAACGGCGCCCGAGCGGAGCCGAGCGGCGCCCGAGCGGAGCCGAGCGGCGCCCGAGTCCCTGCCGGGGCCGAACGCACCCGAAGGGACCCGAAGTCTTCCCGAAGGGGTCCGAGTGGAGCCGAACGCACCCGAACGCACCCGAAGGGGCCGAACGCACCCGAAGGGACCCGAAGTCTTCCCGAAGGGGTCCGAGTGGAGCCGAACGCGCCCGAAGGGACCCGAACCCACCCGAAGGGGCCCGAGTGGAGCCGAACAAACCCGAAGGGACCCGAACCCACCCGAAGGGACCCGAACCCACCCGAAGGGACCCGAACGCACCCGAAGGGACCCGAACGCACCCGAAGGGGTCCGAGTGGAGCCGAACGCACCCGAAGGGAGCCGAACGCACCCGAAGGGAGCCGAACGCACCCGAAGGGAGCCGAAGTCTCCCCGAAGGGGCCCGAAGTCTCCCCGAAGGGGCCCGAACCCACCCGAAAGTGCCCCAAAAGGCGCCAAACTCCCAAATCCCCCCCTTTTTACCCCAAAACCCGTGTTCCGCTCCCCCCCCGGCCCCTCCTCTTCCTCCCCCCGCCCCCTTTCTTCCCCTTTTCCCGCCTCACGATCGTTTCCCGCCGCGGCGGTGGCTGCGAGCGAGGCCACGCCCCCTTCCTCAGGCGGCGGCCAATGGGAAGCGGGGGGGGGGTGCGTGGCCACGCCCACTGTGCGTGGCGTGCGCGGAGGCGGCTCCGAGAGGAGCCGAAGATACACGAAGGGAGCCGAAGGGACCCGAGGGGACCCGAAGGGACCCGAACGCACCCGAAGGGACCCGAACGCACCCGAAGGGACCCGAACGCACCCGAAGGGACCCGAACGCACCCGAAGGGACCCGAGTGGGGCCCGAACGCACCCGAGGGGACCCGAAGGCACCCGAAGGGACCCGAACGCACCCGAAGGGACCCGAACGCATCCGAAGGGACCCGAGTGGGACCCGAACACACCCGAAGGGACCCGAAGGGACCCGAGTGGGGCCCGCACTCACCCGAAGGGACCCGAAGGGACCCGAACACACTTAGGGGGCTCCATGAGTCACTTATGGGTCACTATGGGGCACTCCTGGGTCCCTAAGGGGGAAATTATGGGGGTCTATGGGGAGTTCAGGAGGGACCCAGGAGTACCCCAAGGGACCCAGGAGTGCCCCAAAGGACCCAGGAGTTCAGGAGGGACCCAGGAGTGCCCCAAAGGACCCAGGAGTTCAGGAGGGACCCAGGAGTGCCCCAAAGGACCCAGGAGTACCCAAATGTGTTGTGTTTTGTTTTTTCTCTCTTGTTTATGTCCTCTTTTACCTGAAATGGGACAATGGGGGCAATGGGGGGCAATGGGGTCAGTGGGGGGCAATGGGGTCAGTGGGGGGCAATGGGGGACAATGGGGGCAGTGGGTACAATGGGGGCAATGGGGGCAATGGGGGGCAATGGGGGGCAATGGGGGCAGTGGGGGGCAATGGGGGGCAATGGGACAATGGGGGGCAATGGGGTTCAATGGGGGGCAATGGGAGTCAATGCGGTCAATGGGTCAATGGGGTCAATGGGGGCAATGGGAGTCAATGGGAGTCAATGGGGGGCAATGGGGATCAATGGGTCAACGGGGTCAATGGGGGTCAATGGGAGTCAATGGGTCAATGGGGGCAATGGGGGCAATGGGGATCAATGGGGGGCAATGGGGATCAATGGTGATCAATGGGGGGCAATGGGAGTCAATGGGGGGTCAATGGGGGGTCAATGAAGTCAATGACTCAATGGGGGTCAATGGGGATCAATGGGTCAATGGGGTCAGTGGGGTCAATGGGTCAATGGGAGTCAATGGGGTCAATGGGGGTCAATGGGGATCAATGGGGATCAATGGGTCAATGGGAGTCAATGGGGTCAATGGGGTCAATGGGGATCAATGGGGTCAATGGGGATCAATGGGTCAATGGGGTCAATGGGTCAATGGGGATCAATGGGGGGCAATGGGGATCAATGGGTCAATGGGGTCAATGGGTCAATGGGGGTCAATCGGTCAATGGGGATCAATGGGGGTCAATGGGGTCAGTCAATGGGGTCAATGGGGTCAATGGGTCCCAGGGTCGCATTCCCGCTGTCCCTGTCCCCGCTGTCCCAGGGCTCAGTGCTCACTCCTCATTGGTTCCTGGCCTTTTGCATTCATTAATATTTGGTTAATTATTCGTTAAGGTTTTCTTGCCATAGTTGAGCCCAGCAGGAACCCCCGGGGTCCTAAAACCCTCCCTCTCTATGGGTCCCTATGGGGCTCTATGGGTCCCTATGGAGCTCTATGGGTCCCTATGGGTCCCTATGGAGCTCTCTAGGTCCCTATGGGGTTCCATGGGGCTCTGTGGTTTCCTATGGGCCTCTATGGGGCTCTATGGGTCCCTATGGGTCCTTATGGGTCTTAAAGGGTCTCTATGGGGCTCCTTGGGTCTCTATGGGTCCCTATGGGTCTCTACAGGCTCTATGGGTCCCTATGGGGCTCCTTGATGCTCTATGGGTCTCTATGGAACCCCCAGGGTCCTAAAACCCTCCCTCTCTATGGGTCCCTTTGGGTCTCTATGGGTCCCTATGGGTCTCTATGGGGTTCCATGGGGCTCTGTGGCTCCCTATGGGCCTCTATGGTCTCTATGGGTCCCTATGGGGTCCTACGGAGCTCTATGGGTCCCTATGGGTCTCTACAGGCTCTACGGTCCCTATGGGTCTCTATGGGGTTCCATGGGGCTCTGTGGCTCCCTATGGGCCTCTATGGTCTCTATGGGTCCCTATGGGGTCCTACGGAGCTCTATGGGTCCCTATGGGTCTCTACAGGCTCTACGGTCCCTATGGGTCTCTATGGGGTTCCATGGGGCTCTGTGGCTCCCTATGGGCCTCTATGGTCTCTATGGGTCCCTATGGGTCTCTACAGGCTCTACGGTCCCTATGGGTCCCTATGGGTCTCTATGGTCTCTATGGGTCCCTATGGGTGTCTATGGGTCTCTATGGGTCCCTATGGGGTTCCATCGGGCTCTGCGGCTCCCTATGGGCCTCTATGGTCTCTATGGGTCCCTCTGGGGTCCTATGGAGCTCTATGGGTCCCTATGGGTCTCTACAGGCTCTACGGTCCCTATGGGTCTCTATGGGGTTCCATGGGGCTCTGTGGCTCCCTATGGGCCTCTATGGTCTCTATGGGTCCCTCTGGGGTCCTATGGAGCTCTATGGGTCCCTATGGGTCTCTACAGGCTCTACGGTCCCTATGGGTCTCTATGGTCTCTATGGGTCCCTATGGGGTTCCATGGGGCTCTGTGGCTCCCTATGGGCCTCTATGGTCTCTATGGGTCCCTATGGGGTCCTATGGAGCTCTATGGGTCCCTATGGGTCTCTACAGGCTCTACGGTCCCTATGGGTCCCTATGGGTCTCTATGGGTCCCTATGGGTCCCTTTGGGTCTCTATGGGTCCCTATGGGGTTCCATGGGGCTCTGCGGCTCCCTATGGGCCTCTATGGTCTCTATGGGTCCCTATGGGGTCCTATGGAGCTCTATGGGTCTCTATGGGTCCCTATGGGTCTCTACAGGCTCTACAGTCCCTATGGGTCTCTATGGGGTTCCATGGGGCTCTGTGGCTCCCTATGGGCCTCTATGGTCTCTATGGGTCCCTATGGGGTCCTATGGAGGTGGGTGCTTTTTTCCAACCAAAGTGATTAATGAGTTTTTAGGGTTTATCCCAAATGATGGGAACCCCCGGTTCCTTCCTTCCTTCCTTCCTTCCTTCCTTCCTTACTTCCTTCCCTCCTTCCTTCCCTCCTTCCTTCCTTCCTTGCCCTCTCATAACCGCACGCGAGCCCCGATGCTGAGGGCCCTTGAGCTCCTCCTCGCCTTTGAAAACAACATGGACGACCTTACCTTGTTGATGATGGGGATCTTCTGGAGCAGGCCAGGGATCCTCTGGAGATCCTCGCAACGTGGTGCTTTCCTTTGAGCCCACGACTTCTCTGCCTGGGGCCTCTTCCCATTGGACGCTCTTGGAGGAGCCACTGAGTTTTTGGAGCTCGCCACCTCTTTTGGATGAAGCTGGAGCAGCTGGGGATGGGCCTGGGATGCTGGGCAGGAAGAGCCAGGGCCGGTGCTGGACCCTCCCCAGCCCATTTCTCTCTGTTCGCTCCTCCAGAATCCTCGGAATCTGATGGCGAAGATGACGAAGATGACGAAGATGACGAAGATGATGAAGATGACGAGCGTGTCCCCACGCGGGAAGACATCAAGAAGCTGATGGAAAGCAAGAAGAAGCAGCAGTCGCTCCAGGAGAGCTTTGGATACCCCAGACCACCCCTTGTGCTTCGGATGCCCACACCACCCCTTGTGTTTTGGATACCCCAGACCACCCCTTTGGGGAAGACCCTCCGTATGCTGAGGTGTTGCGTCTCCTTCCTCTTCATCCTCTAAAAGGTGTTTGGTGAAGAGCAGAGCTGGAAGCGGGGGTTCCCATCATTTGGGATAAACCCTAAAAACTCATTTTGGTTGGAAAAGACCCTCGAGATCATGGAGGCCAAGCATAACCCACCCCTGGCACTGACCCATATCCCTGAGGACGTTGTTTTGTGACACCATGGGGACCCCGCCTTGTCCCCAGAGCCCATTGTGACATCCTGGGGACCCCCTTTGTCCCCAGGGCCCATTGGACGTCCCATGACTCCCCCTTGTCCCCAGGGCCCATTGTGACATCCCAGGACCCCGCTTTCTCCCCTGGGCGCATTGTGACTTCCTAGGACCCCCCATTGTCCCCAGGGATCATTGGGACACCGTGGGGACCCCCTTTGTCCCCAGGGCCCATTGTGATATTCGGGGGACCCCCTTGTCCCCAGGGCCCATTGTGACATCCCAGGACCCCCCATTGTCCCCAGAGCCCATTGTGACATCCTAGGGACCCCCTTTGTCCCCAGGGCCCATTTTCGCACCATGGGGACCCCCTTTGTTACTGGGTCCCATTGTGACATTCCAGGACCTTACTTTGTCCCCAGGGCCCATTGTGACACCATCGGGACCCCCATTTGTCCCCAGGGCCCATTGTGACATTCAGAGGACCCCTCTTTGTCCCCAGGGCCCATTGTGAATTCCCAGGGCCCCATGTTGTCCCCAGGGCCCATTGTGACATCCTGGGGACCCCCTTTGTCCCTGTCGAGGGTTAAGATTCCTAACCCCAACTCCTAACCCCAACTCCTAACCCAGACCATAACGCTAATCCTAATCCTAAACCTAAGCCTAATTCCTAACCCTAAACCCAATCCTAACCCAATCCCTTAACCCTAACCCAATCTCTTAACCCTTATCCCAATCCCTTAACCCTAACCCAAACTCCTAACTCTAAGCCTAAGCCCAACCCAGACGCCTAAGCCCAACCCAGACGCCTAAGCCCAACCCAGACGCCTAAGCCAAACTCCTAACACTAAGCCTAACCCTAACGGAAACTCCTAACCCAAACTCCTAGCCTTAAGACTAACCCTAAATCCTAACTCAAACTCCTAACCCTAAGTCTAAGCCTAAACCAAACTCCTAAGCTTAAGACTAAGCCTAACCCAAACTCCTAAGCCTAACCCTAACCCAAACTCCAAAACCTAAGCCTAACCCTAACCCAAACTCCTAACCCTATGCCAACCTTAACCATATTCCTACCCTTTCCCCCTAAACCTGAAGTCTTACTGCTTACACAAACACTATTCCCTAACCCCTAACCTTAATCCTTACTCCTAACATTAACCCTAATACTAACCCTTATCACTAACCACATCCCTACCCATAAGCCCTAAACCTAATCCTAATCAAACCCTAATAATAACCCTAACCCTACCCCTAACACCTATCACTTCATCTAAACTTCTAATATTAGTCCAATCACTTACTGTAATCCTAAAGCAAGGCAGGAGACCTCTCACACACACAAAAGGAAACCCACACTAACGTGGGAGCATGGAGCACCAGGGCAAAAAATGATCATCCATGTTTCTCCTAAATCAGAGCCTGCTGGCTACTGCAAGGCTCAACTATTGCAAGAAAACGTTCACAAATAATAAACCAAATACTAACAAACGCAAAAGGCCAGTAACCAATGAACACTGAACACTTACCCCTGCGATTCCCCTCAGGCTCAGGAACAGGATTACACCAAGAGGCTTGATCAGCATGGACTGCAGGAACCAAACAGGGAGTCAAACACGGGTGGGAGCTTCCATGGCACGTTGTGATCTCCTGCTTCCTCAGTCACCCGCTGTGATGGGAGAGGGTGAGATAATGACACGAGACACATACAGAGGTGTGTGTTCCCACAGCTAGAAACAGAGCACGGGTGACCTTTTTGCTGAGACCTAGCAGGTTTTCAGGCAAATTGAACATTCATGACTTGTCTGTGTAATACCACCAAGGCACAAAAAGCTTTTGGAAAGCCTCTGAGAGGATCTTGGGTACAATCACACACGAATAACCTATTAAAACACGAGTGTTTATTCGCTCAAGCAGACAGACAGTGACAACTCACCTCTGGGACAGCCCAAGGCTCCTAACCAGGACCCAGCTGAGAAGCTCGATCAACTCTGCCAAGGCCATGTCCTGGAGTCAAGCACAGATCAGAGAGGTTTCCAGGCTCACCGAGCAACACTCCTGCATTCCAGGGAAAAGAGGACATAGACAAGAGAGAAAAAACAAAACACAACACAACATATTTAGGACAACAGTGCCCATATCTTGCAGAAAAATAGCCGTATTTGGGGAAAAAACTGGCAAAATGACAAAATATTCCAAATATTTGGGGGCTAAATTGGTCAATACAGGCAAAACAATCTGAGTATTTGGGCAAAAAGTGGCCCAAAGAGGCAAAAACATCCACACTTGGGTGCAAAGCTGTCGGCAAACATGAAAACATCCCATATTTGGGATCACAGTGCCCATATCAGGGGAAAAAATGGGCAAAAGCACCTGAGTATATCGGGTCAAGAGAGGCAGAAAAAACCAAAGCACCACTAGATTTGAGCAAAACTGGCCAAAAAGGGGTATAACATCCCCAGATTCAGGGTGAAACTGGACCAAAGAGTCGAAGTATGCCCAGATTTGGGGAAAAAAATGGCCAAAAATGGCCCAAACACCCCCAGATTTGGGTATAAACAAAACTGGAAAACCAAAGAACTCCCAGATATAGGCAGAAACGATCCCAAAGGGCACAAATGTGCCCAGGTTTAGCTCTAAAGTGGCCCAAAGTGCCAAAGCAATCCCAGCTTTGATTTGCAACGGGCCCAAAGGCTCAAAGCGCGCCCTGGGATGGGGCCGTGTGGCACGAGGCTGGGGGGCAGGGAGGGCCCCACAGGGACTCAGTGCTGGTTTCTGCCCTGTGCCAGCACTCCCAGCCCCTGCTTGCCCAGAACCTGCCCCTGAAGCAGCCGCAGCCCCTCTCCCCTCCCTGCGGGTGTCTGCCCCCTGCCCACACCCTGGTGCTGCCTGGCTCGCCCTGCCCGGCCCAGCCCGGCTGCTCTCCCGGCCCCAGCCCCAGCCCTGGCCCCACTGCTGCCCTGCTGAGCTGCTCGGGGCTGGGTGCTGCCCCTGCTCGCCCACCTGCTCCCTGCGCTCGGCTGGAGCAGCCTGGGCGTCCCGGGCTGGCAGGGACACCAGGAGGAGGAACAGGGTGAGGACCATGGCCCCCACGCTCGCCCCATGATGCTGCTGCTGCCAAGACACAGCACAGCACGTCACCGAGGGGCTCTGACCTCACAGTCACATTGGAATCACCACATCTGCACACTGCTGCATGGCCTTGTGCTACACCAGCATGGAAGGAACAGAAGTGGAGAAGGGGGCACCTATTTTGGGAGGCAGCTCTGCCTGTGGGAGTGCACAGGCTCTCACTTCTTGCTTCCCAGAAATCAATCAATCAATCAATCCCAAAAGCTACATATTAATAGTAAATTTAAATAAAAAAAGCCAACTTCAAGGGTCTTTACTTGTAGCTATATTTGTCAGGCAGCTCTCTGGGAAGAAACCAGCTTTTCCTGCTAGTTTGACCACAGCTTCAACGCCTTTAAAGCCACCACTTCTGAGCTCTGCTGCTCCAACACAGCCTCACAGCCCAGCAAAATCATAGTGCAGGCAGAAAGCTTCACCATACAGAGATGGAGACAGTCAGGAATACGTTCCTCTCAAAAGCAGACACTGCAAGCCACTCTTCCTCTTGCTTACCAAATTCAGACAGCGTTAGAAAACAACAACAACAAGGAAGCGAGATTCTTCTTTTATGCACCCCATTGTATGGACCATTCAACATCAAGTCCAACCGAAGTCTGAACCTCCGAATGAGAAATGCCATCTTCAAATTTCTAGGAAAATGAAGGGCTTTGAAGTGGCAAGACCATAAAATGTTCATTAAAGCACTGCCATGCAAGTCCGCATCCCTGATCACAGACCACCTGCCCTGGTACCAAAGGCAGTGATGTTCTCAGCTGACATCTGGAAAGCAGCACAAAGTCTCATGTTCTCCAGTGCCAAGCATGTAGTTTGGAACTGAAACAGGGCAGTAAACCATCTCCAGTCAGTCTGTTTTCATTCGAGTACATCAGGACAAGTTCAGTTCACGTTCACCAGGAATCACAGCAGGTCCCACCCGTCCCTGCAGACCCCAACACCGCTCCTGTGCAGGGTCCCCAGGAGCAGTAAGCACAGAACAAGAAACCTCCCTTCCAAAGAAGGCCCACAGCTGCTCTTCCAACGAGCTGCATAAGCAGCAGCTGAGAACAACCTCTGCTGTAGCTGCACCAGGCTCTGCTGTCTGCAGAAGGAGAGCAGCTCCTAAATGATCCCCAGCCCTACAGACACAGCCCAGGGCAGTGATGAGGAACCACCAGAGTGCAGGGACACCTGGCCATTCAGTTGAAGCTGCTGGGGAGAAGGACAGAGGACCAGCAAGAGACAAATCAGACAAGAGAGAAGACAGAGGAGCTGAGAGAGAAAGAAACACACAGGGAAAAGGACGGAGAGATGAAGGCAAAAAGGCACAATGAGCTGGGATGAGACAGGGAGGAAGAACCAGCAGGGCTGATGAGCAGGACAGAGGGATGGGGAGGGGGGAGGAGGAGAAGCAGGAAGGGGCTGGAGAAAGACAGGGAGGGGGATGCACAGATGGAGAGACAAAAAGAAAGACAGGGAACAGAACAAAGGGAGTGAGAAATAAAGCAAAGTTGGGATCCAAATGAAGAGACTGGAAAGGGGAAACATGCAGCAAGGAGCTGGAGAAAGAGGAAAAGAGGGCTGAGCAGCAGGAAAGAGGAAGAGAAGACAAAGAAAAGGCAGAGCCAGCTGGACAGGGGTGATATAGTGAGAAGGGATGGCACTGGGAACAGGGATGAGAGACAGAAAGAAAACCAGGACAGAAAGACATCAAAAGGAAGAGGGGCAGTAATCTGGACAGAGATGGAGAAAGAAGCAGCCGGGAAAGGGAAGACAGGCAGAAAGACAGAAGGGGAGCAGGAGAGAGAAAGAACAACAAGGGTTGGGGGCAGGACAGAGATTGGGGAAAAAATCCTGGGGCGGGCAGCAAGATGGAGAGGGAGTAAAAAAGAAGAGGGGCAGGAACAGGTGCAGGGAGCAGGACAGAGGGATACAGTGAGAAATGATGGGGCAGGGAGCAGGACACAGCAACAGAGCAGAATGTGACAAAGAGAAACCAGGGATGATGAGAAGCACAGAGCAGCGGAGACAGAGAGGGAGATACGAGAAACCCTGCACAGAGGTGGAGACGGGTGGAGGAAACGGTGAGGAAGAAGCAGAGAGGGGCAGAGAGAGAAGAGATGAAGAGGGAGAAGGACACAGTAGGAAAGAGGAGGGAGCAGGGAGGGAGGGAGGGGAGCACAAAACAGGATGAAATGAGCCCAAGGGCCCAGCACTCACCACAGTTCCTGCTCTCTGCACTGCCAGGCAAGCTGTGCAGTTCAGGCCCTTCTGTCTGCCTGCCTTTCCCTCCCCTCCTATTCTGTAGCTCCAGCCGTTTGTCCATCCCGCACCTAAGAGAACACATGGGTGTCTGACAGCTCTCACAGCACGAGGCTCCCCAGACGCACCCCACACACACACACACTATACGGCCGGACAGTGATTTTCCCCACTTACACAGGCCCTGCGGTGCACGTTTGTGATCTGCTCTGCTGAGGCTGCTCACAGGGACTCTTCCTCACCCAGAGGGGCAGCTGTCTCTGGTGCAGCTGCAGCAGCAGCTGTGGGGATCCCCTGCACTTCACCCTCCAGCTGCTTCCCCTTCTCCTGCTCTCTGCAGCTCCAGCCCCAGCAGCTCCTCTCCAGCAAGTGCCCCCTGCCCCCTCCCCCGCCCAGGAGAACAAGGCCAGAGCAGCCCACACACACCTGGGCCAGAGGCAGCAAGACATCTCCAGGGCCCCAGAGGGAGGATAAAGGGCCCCAGGGCTGGGCCGGGCGCTGCTCGGCCTCGGGCAGCTCCACGGGCGCCATCGCAAAGCTCACGCTGGCCGCCTGCAGAGCAACCGCCTGCTCAGCCCGGGCTGCGCCACCATTGGTCGGGAGGGCTGTCAGTCTCCTCCCCTGAGCTGATCCTGCAGCTGATTGGCTGCCTGGGCAGTGATTCTGTCCTGCTTTGGGGCTCGCCCTGCCCTGAGGTGATACTCTCTCTGATTGGCGGCCTGAGGGGTTACTCCCCCCCACAGTGTCCGCCTTCCCTGAGCCGCTCTTTTCTCTGATTGGCTGTCTGGGATTTCCCACTGGCTCCCCCCACCAAATGATTGGTCAGATAATTTGTCAATCATCCCTCTGCTGCACTCCCACCAGGTGTGATTGGTGCAGCCAGCACAGCCCGCCCCTGAGCGCTGCCCAGTTTGTCCAACTGTCGCCAACTGTCCTGCAGGTCTCAAAGCTCGATTGGCTGCTTACATTTCAATCACATGACTTGCCCCGCCTCCTCAAACGTGATTGGCTGCATTTCATCCCCTGGCTGTCCACAGACTTCCGGGCGGTTGTTGCCAGGCAGCGGCTCCACCTGAAAATGAAGCTGCGGGCCCTGACCAAAGGCCGTGGGTGATGAAAGACGCGTTGGGACCCTAAACATGGGGATTAGGCCCCAAGAGGGAGGCTCTGGGCGCTCAGAAGGACGGGCAGATGCCACAGATGGCGCTTTGGGCCCTGCACACGAGGGGACCCTCTTGGCTCCCACCCGAGCTGGGTTTGGTGCCCGTGACCCCACGTTCCAGCTCTGCTGTGCTTTCTGACCTCATGGGCCCTCTTGTCCTGCCAAACTTCTGCTGCCAAACCCTGCTGTGGGAAACAATCCCCTTGCCAAGAGAACAGCCCCGGGCAGGATCTCTCAGCAAAGCGTATTTTATAAACGATTTGGCAAGACCAGGTGTTCTACCCAAAGACAGCACAGGGAATGGGACAAAAAGCCCCCGCTTACACATCCACCAACCCCAGCTGCACATTCCCTGCCCTGCTCCCCAGCGCTTGGCACTGCAGGGGTTACAGACTCCCCAGGGCTGGCCTCAGTTTACCTGTCTCATTCATCTAATTAACAACCCTCTCACCTTATTGATTTATTTGAAATATGGATTCCTGGCTCTTTGGTTGCCCTTCCCCCTCGATTATCTTTTTAAACACAGTGATCAGTTTGGACTGTGAGCACCTTGGTGCCACCCTCGCCACCCTTGGCCACCGCCACCGCCACCCCAGTGACCCCCACGGCTCCACCAGTGAACTGGAATGATGGCACGGGGCGTGCGTGTGTCTCTGGGGTCCCTGTGGCCAGCTGTGTGTCCCACGGGTGTGTGTCTGTGCTGGGGCACGTATCCCATGGCTGGCATGGCCAGGACAAGCACGTCTGCAAGATGGAGCTGCCCCAGCCTCCCTGCTCCTGTGCTGGCTCTGACTCGTGCCCATGACCCAGCCCGTCTGCACATCCCAGCAGTCTCTGTGACCCAGGCCATCCATGTCCCAGCCTATCTCTATGTCCCAGCCCACCCCCGTGTCCCAGTCCATCTCCATGTCTCAGCAGCTTCTGCGCCCCCACCTGTCCTGGTTTTGGTAAAAACAAGTTTCTCTTTTAGTGAATTTTGCCTGTCAGCCAAAGCCTTCATGTCAGCTGCATTTTCCTGGAGAACCAGACACATGTTTTGGCAAACCCAGCAATGGAATGGAAACTTATTGATAAGCACGGGTGGACATCTCGCGAGAGGGGCAACGAGAAACCGGTGAGCAACTGTGTATAACATTCCGTTCACGTGAATACTTCATATAAAAGCGGGAGATCACGAGAATCTCGTCCCTTTTCCTTCCCTTTTGCCTTTTTCCTTCCCTTCTGCTCATGGCCGACATCAGGAGAGGACCTTGCTGGTCGTCCCTGCGAACGGAGGCCAGTGAGAGACTGAATCCAGCTCCGGTTGGCTGCAGAGTCTGATCCAGGACTTTGGGTGCTGGCTCTGCAGTTGCTCAGACTTACAAGATGGGTTTTGTATATTTGTATTATTTTCTCTGTTCTCATCAGTAGCATCAGTAAAACATCTTGAACTTTTCCAACTCTCTCCCCTCTGTGCTTCTTCCCCTCCCGATCGCCTGTGCTGAGTGGGAAGGGGGGAGAGGGAGGGGCAAAAGGGGGAGTGGGGGGCAGAGGAGGTTGACAACACATCTGCCAGGGTTTGATTGTCACCCCGCAATCCTAACCCTCGACAGGGACAAAGGGGGACCCAGGATGTCACAATGGGCCCTGGGGACAACGGGGGGTCCTGGGATGTCACAATGGGCCCTGGGGACAAAGGGAGTCCCCAGGATGTCACAATGGGCCCTGGGGACAAAGGGGGTTCCCCACAGTGTCACAATGAGCCCTGGGGACAATGGGGGATTCTGGGATGTCACAATAGGCCCTGGGGACAAAGGGGGTCCCCAGGATGTCACAATGGGTCCTGGGGACAACGGGGGTCCCCACAGTGTCAGAATGGGGCCGGGGGATAAAGGGGGACCGCAGGATGTGCATAATGGGGCCTGGGGACAATGGGGGGTCGTGGGATGTCACAATGGGCCTTGGGGAAAAAGAGGGGGTCCCCAGGATTTCACAATGGGCCCGGGGAACAACAGGGGGTCCTGGGACGTCACAATGGGCCCTGGAGAAAAGGGGGGTCCCCAGGATGTCACAATAGGCCCTGGGGACAAAGAGGAGTCCCCTGAATGTCATAATGGGCCCTGAGGACAAGGAGGGTCTCCACGGTGTCACAATGGGCCCTGGGGACAAAGGGAGTCCCCAGGATATCACAATGGGCCCTGGGGACAAAGGGGGTCCCCATGGTGTCAGAATGGGCCCTGGGGACAATGGGGGGTCCTGGGATGTCACAATAGGCCCTGGGGACAAAGGGGGTCCCCATGATTTGACAATGGGCCCAGGGGACAATGGGGCATCCTGGGACGTCACAATGGGCCCTGGGGACAAAGTGGGTCCCCATGGTGTCACAATGGCCCTGGGGATAAAGGAGGACCCCAGGATGTGTATAATGGGGCCTGGGGACAATGGGGGGTCCTGGGATGTCACAATGGGCTCTGGGGACAATAGGGGGTCCTGGGACATCACAATGGGCCCTGGAGAAAAGGGGGGGTCCTGGGATGTCACACTAGGCCCTGGGGACAAAGGGGAACTTCAGGATGTCACAATGAGCCCGGGGGACAAAGGCGGTCCCCAGGATGTCACAATAGGCCCTGGGGAAAAAGAGGGGTCCACAGGATGTGCACAATGGGCCCTGGGGACAAAGGGGGCTCCCCAGGATATCACAATGGGCTCTGGTGACATAGGGTTCCCCAAGATGTCACAACGGGTCCTGGGGACAAGGGGGTCCCCAGGATGTAACAATGTGCCCTTGGGACAATGGGGGCTCCTGCGATGTCACAATGGGCCCTGGAGACAAAGGGGGGCCCCAGGAAGTCACAATGGACCCTGGGGACAAAAGGGGTCCCCGGGATGTCACAATGGGCCCAGGGGACAACGAAGCATCCTGGGACGCCACAATGGGCCCAGGGAAAAAGGGGGGTCCCCAGGTTGTTCACAATGGGCCCTGGGGACAATGGGGGTCCTGGGATGTCACAATGAACCCTAGGGACAAAGGGGGTCCACAGGATGTCACAATGGGCCCTGGGGATAAAGGGGACTCCCCAGGATGTCACAATAGGCCCTGGGGACAAAGGGGGTCCCCAGGATGTCACAATGGGCCCTGGGTACAAGGGGGGTCCCACCCTGTCACAATGAGCACTGGGGACAAAGGGGGTCCCCAGGATGTCACAATGGGCACTGGAGACAAAGGGGGGGTCTCCACGGTGCCACAATGGGCCCTGGGGACAAGAGGTTCCCCACGGTTTCACAATGGGCCCTGGGGACAACGGGGATCCCCAGGATGTCACAATGGGCCCTGGGCACTGCGGGGGGTACTAGGATGTCACAATGGGTCTTGGGGACAAAGGGGGTACCCAGGATGTCACAATGGGCCCTGGGGACAATGGGGGGTCCCTTGAAGGTCACAATGGGCCCATGGGACAAAGAGGGTGCCCACGGTGTCACAGTGGGCCCTGGCGACAAAGGGGGATCCCCAGGATGTCACAATGGGCCCCGGGGACAAAGTAAAATCCTGGAATGTCACAATGGTCCCCAGTGACAAAGGCGCTCCCCATGGTGCCACAATGGGCCCTGGGGACAAAGTGGGTCCCCAGGATTTCACAATGAGCACTGGGGACAAAGGGGGGTCCCAGGATGTCACAATGGGCCCTGGGGACAAGGGGGGGTTCCCATGGAGTCACAATGGGTCCTGGGGACAACGAGGCGTCCTGGGACGTCACAATGGGACTTGGGGACAAAGGGGGTCTTCCACAGTCTCACAATGGGCCCTAGAGACAAGGGGAGATCCCCAGGATGACACAATAGGCCCTGGGGACAAAGAGGAGTCCCCCTGAATGTCACAATGGGCCCTGGGGACAAGGGGGGTCCCCATAGTATCACAATAAGCCCTGGGGACAACAATGGGGGGTCCTGGGATGTCACAATGGGCCCTGGGGACAAAGGCGGTCCCCAGGATGTCACAATAAGCCCTGGGGACAAGGGGGGTCCCCAGGATGTCACAATGGGCACTGGGGACAAAGGGGGTACCCACGGTGTCACTATAGGCCCTGGGGACAAGGGGGTCCCCAGGATGTTCACAATGGGCCCTGGAGACAATGGGGTGTCCCCAGGATGTCACAATGGGCCCTGGGGACAAGGGGGTCCCCAGGATGTCACAATGGGCCCTGGAGACAATGGGGTGTCCCCAGGATGTCACAATGGGCCCTGGGGACAAGGGGGTCCCCAGGATGTTCACAATGGGCCCTGGAGACAATGGGGTGTCCCCAGGATGTCACAATGGGCCCTGGGGACAAAGAGGGTCCCCAGGATGTCACAGTCGGCCCTGGGCACAAAGGGGGGTGCACATGGTGTCAAAATGGGCCCTGGGGACAAAGGGCGTCCCCAGGATGTCACAGTGGGCCCTGGGGACAAAGTGGTCCCCATGGTATCAGAATGGGCCCTGGGGACAAAGAGGGGTGCCCTGAATGTCACAATGGGCCCTGAGGACAAAGGGGGGTCCCCAGGATGTCGCAATGGGCCTTGGGGACAATGGGGGGTCCTAGGATGTCACAATGCGCCCGAGTGACAAATGGGGTCTCCATGGTGTCACAATGGGCCCTGAAGACAAAGGGGGTCCCCTGAATGTCACAATGGGCCCTGAGGACAATGGGGGTTCCTGGAACGTCACAATGGGCCCTGGGGAGAAAGGGAGGTCCCCAGGATGTCACAATGGGCCCTGGAGACAATTGGGGGTTTTGGGATGTCACGATGGGCTCTGACGACAAGGGGAGGTGCCCATGGTGTCACAATGGGTCCTCAGTGACAAGGGGGGTCCCTATAGTGTCACAATGGGCTCTGCAGACAATGGGGGGTCCTGGGATGTCACAATGGGCACCAGTGACAAAGGGGGTCCTCATGGTGCCACAATGGGCCCTGGGGAGTAAGTGGGGTCCTGGGATGTCACAATGGGTCCTGGGGACAAAGGGTGATCCTTTGATGTCACAAGGGGCCCTGGAGGCAAGGGGGTCCCCAGGATGTTACAATGGGCCCTGGGCACAAAGGGGGGTCCCCATAGTGTCACAATGGGTCCCCAGTGACAAGGGGGTCCCCACGGTGCCACGATGGGCCCTGGGGACAAGAGGGGGTCCCCATGGTGTCACAATGGACCCTGGGGTCAAAGGGGGTTCCCAGGACATCACAATGGGCTCTGGGGACAATGGGGATCCTGGGACATCACAATGAGCCCTGGGGACAAGGGGGGGTCCTGGGACGTCACAAGGGGTCCTGGGGACAAAGCGGTTCCCCAGGATGTCACAATGGGCCCCGGGGACAAAGCAGGGTCCTGGGACGTCACAATGGGCCCTGGAGACAAAGGGATTCCCCAGGATGTCACAATGGGCCCTGGGGACAAAGGGGGTCCCCACAGTGTCACAATGGTCCCTGGGGACAAAGGAGATCCCCACAGTGTCACAATGGGCCCAGGGGACAAAAGGGGGACCCCAGGATGTCACAATGGGCCCAGGGGACAATGGGGGGTCCTGGGACGTTATAATGGGCCCTCGGGAAAAAGGGGGTCCACATGGTGCCACAATGGGCCCTGGGGACAACGGGGGTCCCCGGATGCCACAATGGACACTGGGGACAAGGGGGTCCCCAGGATGTCACAATGGGCCCTGGGGACAACGGTGGCTCCTGGGATGTCACAATGGGCCCTGGGGACACAGGTGGTCCCCAGGATGTCACAATGGGCCCTGGGGACAAAGTGGGGTCCTAAGATGTCACAATGGGCACTGGGGACAAAGGGGGTCCCCATGGTGCCACAATGGGCCTTGGGGACAATGGGGTCTCCCCAGGATGTCACAATGGGCCTTGGGGACAAAGGGGTGTCCCCTGAATGTGCATAATGGGCCCTGGGGACAAAGGGTGGTCGCCGGGATGTCTCAGTGGGCCCTGGGGACAATGGGGTGTCCTGGGATGTCACAATGGGCCCCAGTGACAAATGGGGTCTCCACGGTGTCACAATGGGCCCTGGGGATAAAGGGGGGTCCCCAGGATGTCACAATAGTCCCTGGGGACAAAGAGGAGTCCCCTGAATGTCATAATGGGCCCTGAGGACAAGGAGGGTCTCCACGGTGTCACAATGGGCCCTGGGGACAATGGGGGGTCCTGGGATGTCACAATAGGCCCTGGGGACAAAGGGGGTCCCCATGATTTGACAATGGGCCCAGGGGACAATGGGGCATCCTGGGACGTCACAATGGGCCCTGGGGACAAAGGGGGTCCCCATGGTGTCACAATGGCCCTGGGGATAAAGGGGGACCCCAGGATGTGTATAATGGGGCCTGGGGACAATGGGGGGTCCTGGGATGTCACAATGGGCTCTGGGGACAATGGGGGGTCCTGGGACGTCACAATGGGCCCTGGAGAAAAGGGGGGGTCCTGGGATGTCACAATAGGCCCTGGGGACAAAGGGGGTCTTCAGGATGTCACAATGGGCCCGGGAGACAAAGGGGGTCCCCAGGATGTCACAATAGGCCCTGGGGAAAAAGAGGGGTCCACAGGATGTGCACAATGGGCCCTGGGGACAAAGGGGGCTCCCCAGGATATCACAATGGGCTCTGGTGACATAGGGGTCCCCAAGATGTCACAACGGGTCCTGGGGACAAGGGGGGTCCCAAGGATGTCACAATGGGCCCTGGGGACAAAGGGGGTCCCCATGGTACAACAATGGGCCCTGGGGACAAACGAGGTCCCAAGGATGTCACAATAGGCCCTGGGGAAAAAGAGGGGGTCCCCTGAATATCACAATGGGCTCTGGGGACAAAGGGGGTCCCCAGGATGTAACAATGGGCCCTGGGCACAAACGGGATCCCCATGATGTCACAATGGGCCTTGGAGACAAGGGGTGTCCCGCCCTGTCACAATGGTGCCTGGGGACAAAGGGGTCCCCAGGATGTCACAATGGGCCCTGGGGACTAGGGGGGTCATGGGATGTCACAATGGGTCCTGGGGACAAAGGGGTCCCCACGGTGTCACAATGGGCCCTGGGGACAAAGTGGAGTCCTGGTATGCCACAATGGGCCCCAGTGACAAAGGGGGTCCCCACGGTGTCACAATGGGCCCTTGAGACAACAGGGTCCCCAGGATGTCACAATGGGCCTGGGGACAAAGGGGGCTGCCCAGGATGTCACAATGGACTCTGGGGACAAGGGTGGGTCCTGGTATGTCACAATGGCCCCTGGGGACAAAGGGGGTCCCCAGGATGTCACAATGCGCCCTGGGGAAAATGGGGGGTCCTGGGATGTCACAATGGGCCCTGGGGACTAAGGGGGCTCCCCAGGATGTCACAATGGGCTCTGAGGACAAGAGGGGTCCCAAGGATGTCACAATTGGCACTGGAGAAAAAGGGGAGGGTCCCCACGGTGCCACGATGGGCCCTGGGGACAAGGGGGTTCCCAGGATGTCACAATGGGTCCTGGGTACAATGGGGGGTCCTGGGATGTCACAATGGGCCCTGGGGACAAAGTGAGTCCCCAGGATGTCACAATGAGCCCTGGGGACAAAGGGGGTTCCCCTGAACGTCACAATGGGCCCTGGAGACAAAGGGGGGTCCCCAGGATGTCACAATGGGCACTGGAGAAAAAGGGGGGGTCTCCACGGTGTCACAATGAGCCCTGGGGACAATGGGGGATTCTGGGATGTCACAATAGGCCCTGGGGACAAAGGGGGTCCCCAGGATGTCACAATGGGTCCTGGGGACAACGGGGGTCCCCACAGTGTCAGAATGGGGCCGGGGGATAAAGGGGGACCGCAGGATGTGCATAATGGGGCCTGGGGACAATGGGGGGTCGTGGGATGTCACAATGGGCCTTGGGGAAAAAGAGGGGGTCCCCAGGATTTCACAATGGGCCGGGGGAACAACAGGGGGTCCTGGGACGTCACAATGGGCCCTGGAGAAAAGGGGGGTCCCCAGGATGTCACAATAGGCCCTGGGGACAAAGAGGAGTCCCCTGAATGTCATAATGGGCCCTGAGGACAAGGAGGGTCTCCACGGTGTCACAATGGGCTCTGGGGACAATAGGGGGTCCTGGGACGTCACAATGGGCCCTGGAGAAAAGGGGGGGTCCTGGGATGTCACAATGGGCCCTGGGGACAAAGGGGGTCTTCAGGATGTCACAATGGGCCCGGGGGACAAAGGGGGTCCCCAGGATGTCACAATAGGCCCTGGGGAAAAAGAGGGCTCCCCAGGATATCACAATGGGCCCTGGGGACAAAGAGGGGTCCACAGGATGTGCATTGGGGAGATATCAGGGGGTTTTGAAGAGATATCGAGGGGTTTTGGGGAGATATCAGGGGGTTTTGGGGTGATATCGAGGGGTTTTGGGGTGATATCAGGGGATTTGGGGAGATATCAGGGGGTTTTGGGGAGATATCAAGGTGTTTTGGGGAGATATCGGGGGGTTTTGGGGAGATATCGAGGGGTTTTGGGGAGATATCAGGGGGGTTTGGGGAGATATCGGGGGTTTTGGGGAGATATCGGGGGCATGGGGGTGATATTGGGGCTTTTGGGGGTGATATCGGGTGGCTTGGGGGTGATATCGGGGGGTTCTGGGGTGATAACAAGGGGTTTTGGGGTGATATCGGGGGCTTTGGGGTGATATCAGGGGGTTTGGGGAGATATCGGGAGGTTTTGAGGTGATATCGGGGGGTTTTGGGGAGATATCATAGGGTTTTGGGGTGATATCAAGGGGTTCTGGGGTGATATCAAGGGGATTTGGGCAGATACCAGGGTGTTTTGGGGAGATATTGGGGTGTTTTGGGGAGATATCAGTGGGATTTGGGGTGATATCGGGGGGTTTTGGGGTAATATCGGGGGGCTTTGGGGAGATATCGGGGGGTTTTGGGGTGATATCAATGGGATTTGGGGAGATATCAGGGGGTTTTGGGGTGATATCTGGGGGTTCTGGGGAGATATCAGGGGGTTTTGGGGTGATATCGGGGGGTTTGGGGTGATATCGGGGGCATGGGGGTGATACTGGGGCTTTTGGGGATGATATCGGTGGGTTTGGGGGTGATATTAGGGGGTTCTGGGCTGGTATCAAGGGGTTTTGGGGAGATATCAGGAGGTTTTGGGGTGATATCAGGGGGGTTTGGGGAGATATCGGGGGTTTTGGGGAGATATCAGGGGATTTTGGGGTGATATCAGGGGGTTTTGGGGTGACATCGGGGGGTTTGGGGAGATACCGGGGAGTTTTGGGGTGATATCAGGGGGTTCTGGAGAGTTATCAAGGGGTTTTGGGGAGATATCAAGGGGGTTTGGGGTGATATCGGGGGAGTTTTGGGTGATATCGGGAGATTTTGAGGTGATATCGGGGGGTTTGGGGAGATATCGGGGGCATGGGGGTGATATTGGGGCTTTTGGGGTGATATCGGGGGGTTCTGGGGTAATATCAGGGGGTTTTGGGGAGATATCAGGGGGTTTTAGGGTGATATCGGGGGGCTTGGGGGAGATATTGGGGGGTTTGGGGTGATATCGGGGGTTTTGGAGTGATATCGAGGGCATGGGGGTGATACTGTGGCTTTTGGGGGTGATATCAGGGGGCTTTGGGGTGATATCGGGGGGTTTTGGGGTGGTATCGGGGGGTTTTGGGGTGGTATCATGGGGATTTGGGGTCATATCGGGGGGGTTTTGGGGTGATATCAGGGGTTTTGGGGAGATATCGGGGGGTTTGGGGTGATATCGGGAGGGTTTGGGGTGATATAGGGGGGTTTTGGGGAGATATCGGGGGGTTTTGGGGTAATATCAGGGGGTTCTGGGGAGATATCAAGGGGTTTTGGGGAGATATCAAGGGGGTTTGGGGTGATATCGGGAGATTTTGAGGTGATATCGGGGGGTTTTGGGGAGATATCGGGGCTTTTGGGGAGATATCGGGGGTTTGGGGGAGATATCGGGGGGTTTTGGAGTGATATCGGGGGCATGGGGGTGATATCAGGGGGTTTTGGGGAGATATCGGGGGGTTTGGGGAGATATCAGGGGGTTTTGGGGAGATACCGGGGTGGTTTGGGATGATATCAGCGGGTTCTGGGGAGATATCAAGGGGTTCTGGGGAGGTATCAAGGGGGTTTGGGGTGATATCAGGGGGTTTTGGGGTGATATCGGGGGGTTTGGGGAGATACCGGAGGGGTTTGGGGTGATATCAGCGGGTTCTGGGGAGATATCAAGGGGGTTTGGGGTGATATCAGGGGGGTTTGGGGTGATATCAGGGGGGTTTTGAGGTGATATTGGGGGGTTTTGGGGAGATATCGGGGATTTTGGGGTGATATCGGGGGGTTCTGGGGTGATATCAAGGGGTTTTGGGGAGATATCAGGGGGGTTTGGGGTGATATCGGGGGGGTTGGGGTGATATCGGGGGCTTTTGGGGTGATATCAAGGGGTTTTGGGAGATATCGGGGGTTTTGGGGAGATACCAGGGGCTTTTGGGGGTGATATCGGGGTGTTTTGGGGAGATATCGGGGTTTTGGGGTGATATCGGGGGGTTTTGGGGAGATATCAGGGGTTTTGGGGTGATATCGAGAGGTTTTGGGGTGATATCGGGGTTTTGGGGTGATATCGGCGGGTTTGGGGAGATATCGGGGATTTGGGGAAATACCAGGGTGTTTTGGGGAAATATCAGCGGTTTTGGGGTGATATCGGGGCTTTTGGAGTGATATCGGGGGCATGGGGGTGATATTGGGGCTTTTGGGGGTGATATCAGGGGGTTTTGGGGTGATATCGGGGGGTCTGGGGTGATATCGGGGGGTTTGGGGTGATATCGGGGGGGTTGGGGTGATATTGGGGGGGTTGGGGTGATATTGGGGGGGTTGGGGTCACTCACCATCAGGTCGCCGCGCGCTGCGTGCAGGCAGTGCAGGGCCAGCTCCAGGTTAAGGACGGCGCCGGGGACAGCGCTGGAGCTCCCAGGGACGGCACTGGAGCTCCCAGGGATGGCGCTGGAGTTTCCAGGGATGGCACTGGAGCTCCCAGGGATGGCACTGGAGCTCCCGGGGACAGCACTGGAGCTCCCGGGGACAGCACTGGAGCTCCCGGGGATGGCGCTGGAGCTCCCAGGGATGGCACTGGAGCTCCCGAGGATGGCACTGGAGCTCCCGGGGACAGCACTGGAGCTCCCGGGGATGGTGCTGGAGCTCCCGGGGATGGTGCTGGAGCTCCCGGGGATGGTGCTGGAGCTCCCGGGGACGGCGCTGGAGTTCCCGGGGACGGTGCTGGAGCTCCCGGGGATGGTGCTGGAGCTCGCCATGGACAGCAGGGTCAACACTGCAACCGACACGGGGTGGGGGAAACGGGGTGATGGGACATGGGGATGTTGGGGTTCGGGGGGGAAATGGGGTGATATGAGGTGGGGATGTTGGGGTTTGGGGGGGAAAGGGGGATGTGACATGGGGGTGTTGGGGTTTGGGGGGGAAAGGGGGATGTGACATGGGGGTGTTGGGGGAAAGGGGGATGTGACATGGGGGTGTTGGGGTTTGGGGAAAGGGGGATGTGACATGGGGGTGTTTGGGGAAAGGGGGATGTGACATGGGGGTGTTGGGGGAAAAGGGGGATGTGACATGGGGGTGTTGGGGTTTGGGGAAAGGGGGATGTGACATGGGGGTGTTGGGGGAAAAGGGGGATGTGACATGGGGGTGTTGGGGGAAAGGGGGATGTGACATGGGGGTGTTGGGGGAAAGGGGGATGTGACATGGGGGTGTTGGGGTTTGGGGAAAGGGGGATGTGACATGGGGGTGTTGGGGGAAAGGGGGATGTGACATGGGGGTGTTGGGGGAAAGGGGGATGTGACATGGGGGTGTTGGGGTTTGGGGAAAGGGGGATGTGACATGGGGGTGTTGGGGTTTGGGGAAAGGGGGATGTGACATGGGGGTGTTGGGGTTTGGGGAAAGGGGGATGTGACATGGGGGTGTTGGGGTTTGGGGAAAGGGGGATGTGACATGGGGGTGTTGGGGGGAAAGGGGGATGTGACATGGGGGTGTTGGGGTTTGGGGAAAGGGGGATGTGACATGGGGGTGTTGGGGTTTGGGGAAAGGGGGATGTGACATGGGGGTGTTGGGGTTTGGGGGTGGAAATATGGGATCCAACAAGGAAAAGCTGGGGTTTTTCAAGGAAAAGCGTGATACGACAATGGGTACGATTCAAGGAAAAGTTGGAGTTGGTCAAGAAAAGATGCGATATGATAAAGGAAATGTTGGGGTTTGTCAAGAAAAGGTGTGATAGGACAAGGAAAAGTTGGGTTTTGTTGAGAAAAGACGTGATAGGACAATGGAAACGTTGGGGTTTGTCAAGAAAAGACACGATAGGACAAGCAAAAGTTGGGTTTATGTCAAGAAAAGACACGATAGGACAAGGAAAAGTTGGGTTTGGTTGAGAAAAGATGCGATAGGACAAGGAAAAGTTGGAGTTGGTCAAGATAAGACGCAATAGGACAAGGAAAAGTTGGGTTTATGTCAAGAAAAGATGCAATAGGACAACAGAAACGTTGGGTTCTGTCAAGAAAAGATGTGAGAAGACAAGGAAAAGTTGGGTTTTGTTGAGAAAAAATGCGATAGGACAATGGAAACGTCAGGTTTCGTCAAGAAAAGGTGCGATACAACAATGGGTACGATACGAGAAGGAAAAGTTGGGTTTATGTTGGGTTTTGGGGACAAAAGGCGCGATACGGGACAGCGGAAAACGAGCCAACCAGGTGGAGCGGAGAGCAAGAAAGACACGGAGAAACGTCACTATTTCTACCCAAAAGGCAGCGTTGGGAGCCCCAAGAGCAGCGACGACCCCCCCGGGGCCCAGGTGGGGTGGGCCAGGCACCCAATGCGTGCGATACCTGGGTCGGGCGCCTGCGGGTCGGTGTCCATGTCCCCCCAGGGCTTCCAGACCAGCTCCGCGCGCTCCTCGTCCTGCTGCGCCTGCGCTGGGTCGCGCAGGGCCGGCAGCTCCGCCTGGAAGCCGCTCCCCACGTTGATCTGCCTGGAGAGGGGACGGGAGGCGGTGACGGGGACCGCGGCGGCGCGGCGGGGGGGACGGGGGCGTTCTGAGCGCTCACGGCATCATCGTGCTCCGATCGGCACCGAAACCGCGCGGTTCGGCCGAAAACCACAGGGATTCGCTCCGAGACGCGGCAGAGCGGGAGAGACGCCCTGCGAGGGCTCGGAACAACAAAGCGTTGCCGGGGTTCCGCCGCGACATCAGCGCCGCCGGTGACATCAGCGCCTCGTGTTCCGTTCGGAATGGACGTCAATGGGTCCTGGTGGGCCAAACGAGGGGCAGGAAAAGCGCGACGCACCCGTTTTGCGCCCGTTTTTGGTGGTTTGGGGACTCACGGCCGGACGCTGATTTTGGGGGCGTCCTTCACCAGGCACAATCCCAAGTCGCCGTCCATTCTGCCTGCGGGATATTGAGAAATAGAGGGGAAAAGCAACGCTCAGGATCAAAATCATCGTGCCGAGACCGTTCCTCGGCGTCACAACCACAAATTGTCCCAATTCCCATTGTTTTGGTGAAATCGGTCGCTGATGGATCATCCCAATGGGGTTTTGCAGTCGATCGCAGCACTCGGGTGGTTTTTACACCCGATATCACAGCGAAACCCTGGGGGGGTTGTTTCCATCCCATATTCCACAAAATCACCCATTTTGGGGGTTTTTGGGGAGCACAAGCTCTGCGTTTGCCACCACAAACCAGCGAGGGGACGCCGAACCCAAACCGGGTTCACCGGGCGGTTTTACACCGGGATCGCTCGGCCCGGGTTGAGATAAACCCCCCGTAAACCACAACCATAAAGCGGGGTGTTCCCCCCAAAGCGCTACGTGGGGACATCCGCATCGCACCGAATTAACCCCGTGGGGCGGCAGAAAGCGCTTCAATCCCGGTGTCGGGATCACGAGGGGTTTCGGCCTCCGTCGCCTTTTTGCTGCGAGATCTTCCCATCCGGAGACGCATTTTCGGTGACCTGGGCAACATCGAACGAGAAAAGGGTTAAAGGTGGAAAACGCACAAAATCACACGGGCGTTTATCTGCTTTTCCTCCTTTTTTGGCTCAAAAGCAAGCGGCGAACCCCAAAATGAGGGGTCTGGGGACCCTCCGGTCCTGCTGATGCTTCCTCCCTTCCACCCAACTCGAGGCGATCGCCGGGTTCCGTATTTCGGATCAATAACCCAGCGGGAGCCTGGAGCCTCCCAGAGCCCGTCCCTGGGGTAGCGGCCGCCGAGCGCGTCCCCATAGCGTTATTTGGGTGTAATTTGGGGGGTTCTGGGGCACGTAGCACCCTTGGTTCAGCCAGGGACACACACACGGGTGCTCCGGGAAGCGACTCCGGCGCCGCCGGTTGCCGAATCATCGCACAACCATCCAAGTACTCCTCACCCACCTCGTTTCTTGTCACCGGAACCAACACCGGGATCACCAGGGGGGTGTTTTTGGACAGCGTCGGGGTTTCGGAGGCGCCGTTTCCATCTCCCAACGATGGTTTCGCGGTGTTTGCATCGCCCGCGTCGCGCACCTGAGCACAAACGGAACCGGGAGCGTCGGTGGCGCTGGAGGATATCAAAGCGCTTTGCAAACTGCTCTTCCCAATTATTTCTCCATTATATAACGAGGATAATAAAACCCGCTACGCTAAACACGACCCGAACCGGGCGGGAGCGCGCAACGCGAATCTTTACACCGCAGCGATCAACCGGAGCAGCCGCCAAGTGGCTAAAGTGACAAAAATCAGGATAAATAGGTAAAAAAAAATCAACATGATAAAGCCGCGGCGCTTTTAGAACAGATGGCGTAGTCGGCACTGAAGCTCCAGGCAGGTGGAGCTTGCCCGGTGGAATCAATCGGCGTTCGGTCTCAAAGGTTTCAACCCAAAAGGGTTAAATAGCAAGGATTAATAAATACTGACCCTCATTAATAATTACTGATTGTCATTAATAAATAGTGACCGTCACTAATAAATACTGATCGTTATTAATAAATACTGACCATCATTAATAAATACTGATCATCATTAATAAATACTCACAATCATTAATCGATATTGATTGTCATTAATAAATACTGACTGTTATTAATAAATACTGATCATCATTAATAAATACTCGCCATCATTAATCAATACTGATCATCATTAATAGTGACGGTCATTAATAAATACTGATCGTCATTAATAAATACTAACCATTATTAATAAATGCCGATCACCATTAACAAATACTGATCATCATTAATAAATAATAATCATCCTTAATAAATACCATCATTAATCAATACTGATTGTCATTAAGAAATACTGACCGCCATTAATAAATACTGGCCGTTATTAATAAATACTGGTGGTTATTAATAAATACTAATTGTCATTAATAAATACTAACCATCATTAATAAATACTGGTTGTTATTAATAAATACTGATCACTATTAATAAATTATGACCATCATTGGTAAATACTGATCATTAGTAACCAGGCTCAGGTTGGGCTCCAGGTTGGGCTCAAGGCTCAGATTGGGCTCCAGGCTCAGGTTGGGCTCTAGGTTGGGTTCCAGGCTCAGGTTGGGCTCCAGGACAGGCTCAAGGCTCAGGATGGGCTCCAGGTTCAGGTTGGGCTCCAGGTTGGGCTCCAGGCTCAGGTCAGGCTCCAGGCTCAGGTTGGGCTCCAGGTCGGGCTCCAGGCTCAGACTGGGCTCCAGGTCGGGCTCCAGCGCTTCCCCGCAGAGCAGCCCGGGGCTCTGGGCAAAGCCACGCAGCTCGTTGCCCAAGGGAAACAGGTCCATGGTCACCGGGCTCCAAACACCCCGGAGCAAAAACCAGAGCGGCCCCAGGACACCCGGGCTCCCAAAGAGCCTGGAAAAGGGACACAAAGAGTTAAATTGGGGGGAGTGAAGTGGCTGCTGATGCTGAGAAACCCCCGGGGGTTCGGGGCTGGGGGGAAAGGGGGGATCTGTATGAAAACTGCTCTGGGGAAAAGGGGGGAAGGGGTTGGGCTGCACGGGAATGGGAGGAGGGACGGGAAAACGGGAGAGGGAAACAGGGGAAGAGGGAAAAGGGGGGAAAGGGGGAAAAAGGGGGGAAAGAGGGAGAAGGGGGAAAAAGGGAAAAGGGGGGAAAAGGGGGGAAAGAGGGAAAAGGGGGAAAAAGCAAGGAAAGAGGGAAAAGGGGGAAAAAGGGGGGAAAGAGGGAAAAAGGGGGGAAAGAGGGAAAAAGAGGGAAAAAGCGAGGAAAGAGGGAAAAGGGGGATGAAAGAGAGAAAAAGTCTGTGGGGGGATTGATGGCGGATCCGCCCCAGCCCCGGGGTCTCTCCTGGAGGGGAGGGACGGGCGGGCTCCAGCGGGGGTGCTGAGGAGATGAGGGGACACGAGGGGCCCCGAGGGACACGAGGGGACGATGAGGGGACCCGAGGGACACGAGGGGACACGATGGGACCCGAGGGGACGCGATCTCCTCACCCGGTGTTTCCCGCCCCGGCGCTTCCCGCCCGCCGGCGCCGCGGCCACGCCCCCTCGCCGCCGGCCACGCCCCCTCGCCGGCGTCACGTCCGGGAGTGTGTGGCGGGAAAAGGCGGGACGGAGGAGATGGAGGCGCCGCCGTTTTGGTGGAGGTTGTGAGGGGAACTGGGGGTCGGCGTGAGGGGCATTGGGGGTCGGTGTGGGGGGAGGAATTGGGGTCGGCGTGAGGGGCATTGGGGGTCGGTGTGAGGGGGGGATTTGGGGGGCAGTGTGGTGGTGGGGATTTGGGGTCGGTGTGAGGGGGGAATTGGGGGGCGGTGTGGGGGAGGAACTGAGGGTCGGTGTGAGCGGGACATTGGGGGTCGGTGTGGGGAGGAATTGAGGATCGGTGGGGGGGGCTTGGGGGGTCGGTGTGAGGGGGAATTGGGGGTCGGTGTGGGGGAAGTTGGGGGTTGGTCTGGGGAGGATTTGAGGGGTCAGTGTGGGGAGGATTTGGGGGTCGATGTGAGGGGCATTAGGGGTTGGTGTGGGGGGCAGGAACTGGGGGTCAGTGTGTGGGGGGGCATTGGGGGTCGGTGCGAGGGGGAATTAGGGTCCAGTGGGGGGGCACTGGGGGTCGGTGTTTGAGGGGGGAATTGGGGGGTCGGTGTGGGGGGGTCAGTGCAGGGGGGGCCTTGGGGGTCGGTGTGAGGGGGCATTGGGGGTCAGTCTGGGGAGGAATTGGGGGTCGGTGTGGGGGGGGGCATTGGGGATCAGTGTGGGGGGAATTGGGGGTCGGTGTGGGGGGGAATTGGGGTCTGGTGTGGGGGGGGGGACATTGGGGGTCGGTGTGAGGGGGAATTGGGGGTCGGTGTGGGGGGGAAGTTGGGGGTTGGTCTGGGGAGGATTTGAGGGGTCAGTCTGGGGAGGATTTGGGGGTCGATGTGAGGGGCATTAGGGGTTGGTGTGGGGGGCGTTGGGGGTCAGTGCGAGGGGGAATTGGGGTCCGGGGGGGGATTGGGGGTCGGTGTTTGAGGGGGGAACTGGGGGGTTGGTGTGCGGGGGCGGCCTTGGGGGTCGGTGTGAGGGGGCATTGGGGGTCAGTCTGGGGAGGAATTGGGGGTCGGGGGGGCATTTGGTGGTCGGTGGGGGGGAGCTGGGGGTCGGGGTTTGGGGGGAACTGGGGGTCGGGTGGGGGGTGGATTGAGGGTCGGTGTGAAGGGAATGGGGGGGCATGAGGGGAACGGAGGCGCAGAAACAACTTTACAGCCTCCGGAGCCATGAACCTTCACACCCCGCAGGGCTCCAGAGCAGCTGCGTTCGTTTCGCCGTCGGGCGCAAGGGGAGCGATGGTTCCACCCCTCGTGCGCCGCTCCGAGCGGCAGGAGCTGCGTTTAAATACAGCGAGGTGCTCGTGTCCCAACGACCCCGGAGCGCCCGCACACATCCAGAACCTTTCCCGCTCATCACTGCCGTAGTCTCCGCCTGGACGCCCCCTGTTCGCCTGCGCGGCGCCACCTGGTGCTCTGGAGGAGGGGTCTTTGGATGAAGGCTCCTTCAGCTTCCTCAGGTTTGGCTCCTTGTGTTGAATGGACTGGGACCCAAGCTCCAGGTCGGTTGAACCCAGCCTGGCGCCCCCTTTTTGCTGTAAATCTCGGTTCTCTCGTCCCCTCGAGTTCACAGCTGGTGCCGTAAAACTCCTGATCCTGGCACTGCTGGGTTCTGGTTTCCTTACCATGAGTTCACCTAAAGCTCTGAACTAAGGGCTCGTGTGGCTCAGCCCTAAAGTGTTGGCTCGTTAGTGGGCACCCAATTATGTTTTGTTAACCCTTAAAATGTTCGTGCCCTCTATCAGACCCAGGAGTTCGGGCGGGGATTCAGTTCAGGAGGGACCCGGGAGTAACCCTAAGGACCCAGTAGTTGGGGGGTGTCAAGGGTTAAGATCGTGAAACTGTGGGGACCCCTAATGTCCCCAGGGGCCATAGTGACATCCTGGGGACCCTGCATTGTCCCCAGGGTGTTGTGACACCATGGGGACCCACTTTGTCCCCAGGGCCCATTGTGACGTCTCAGGATCCCCCATTGTCCCCAGGGCCCATTGTGACATTCTGGGGACCCCAAATGTCCCCAGGGCCCATTGTGACATTCTGGGGACCCCCTTTGTCCCCAGGGCCCATCGTGGCACCGAGGGGACCCCTCCCCCCTAGTCCCCAGGGCCCATTGTGGCACCATGGACACCCCCTTTGTCCCCAGAGCCCATTGTGACATCCCAGGACCCCACCTTGTCCCCAGGGTCCCTTCTGACAGGGTGGGGACCCCCCTTTCTCCCCAGGGCTCATTGTGACGTCCCAGGACCCCTCGTTGTCCCCAGTGCCCATTGTGACATCCTGGGGACCCCCGTTGTCCCCAGGGCCCATTGTGAAATCCGGGGAACCCCCTGGTCTCCAGGGCCCATAGTGGTACCGTGGGGACTCGTCCTGTCACTTGGGTCCATTGTGACACCATGGGGACCCCGCCTTTGTCCCCAGTACCCATTGTGACATCCTGGGGACCCCTTTGTCCCCGGGGCCCATTGTCACATCCTGGGGACCCCCCTTTGTCCCCAAGGCCTATTGTGACACCGTGGGGACCCCACTTCTTTCCAGGACCCATTGTGGCATTCTGGGGACTTCCTTTGTCCCCAGGGCCCATTGTGACATCCTGGAGACCCCCTTTATCCCCAGAGCTCGTTGTCGCACCATGGGGACCCCCTTTGTCACTGGGGCCCATTGTGACATCCCAGGACCCCCCATTGTCCCCAGGGCCCATTGTGACACCGTGGGGACCCCGCCTTTTCCCCAGGGCCCATTGTGACGTCTCAGGACCCCCTTTGTCCCCAGGGCCCACTGTGGCACCATGGGGACCCCCTTTGTCCTCTGGGCCCATTGTGACATTCCAGGACCCCACTTTGTCTCCAGGGCCCATTGTGACACCGTGGGGACCCCCCTTGTCCCCAGGGCCCATTGTGACAATTAAGGGACCCCCTTTGTCCCCAGGGCCCATTTTGACATCCCAGGACCCCACTTTGTCCCCAGTGCTCATTGTGAAATTCTGGGGACCCCCCTTGTCCTCAGGGCTCATTGTGACAGCCGAGGACCTTACTTTGTCCCCAGGGCCCATTGTGACATCCCAGGACCCCCCACTGTCTCCAGTGCCCATTATGACATCATGGGGACCACCCTTTTTCCCCAGGGCTCATTGTGACGTCCCAGGACCCCTCGTTGTCCCCAGGCCCCATCGTGACATCCTGGGGACCCCCCTTGTCTCCAGGGCCCATAGTGGCACTGTGGGGACTCATCACTTGGGCCCATTGTGACATCCTGGAGACCCCCCTTTATCCCCAGGGCCCATTGTGACACCGTGGAGACCCCATTTGTCACTGGGGCCCATTGTGACATCCCAGGACACCCCATTGTCCCCAGGGCCCACTGAGACATCCCGGCGACCACCCTTTGTCCCCAGGGCCCATTATGCACATTCAGGGGACACCCCTTTGTCCCCAAGGCCCATTGTGACATCCTGGGGAGACCCCATTGTCCCCAAGGCCCATTGTGGCACCATGGGGACCCCCTTTGTCCCCAGTGCCCATTGTGACATCTTAGGACCCCACTTTGTCCCCAGGGCCCATTGTGACATCCTCGGCACCCCCTTGTCCCCAGGGCCCATTGTGACATTCAAGGGACGCCTCTTTGTCCCCAGGGCCCATTGTGACATCCTGGGGATCCCTCCTTGTCCCCAGGGCCCATTGTGACGTCCCAGGACCCCCCATTGTCCCCAGGGCCCATTGTGACATTCAGGGGCCCCCGTTTGTCACTGGGGCCCATTGTGACATCCCAGGAGCCACCGTTGTCCCCAGGGCCCATTGTGACATCCTGGGGACCCCCGTTGTCCCCAGTGTCCATTGTGGCATCCTGGGACCCCCGTTGTCCCCAGGGCCCATTGTGGCACCATGTGGACCCCCTTTTTCCCGAGGGCCCATTATAACGTCCCAGGACCCCCCATTGTCCCCTGGGCCCATTGTGACATCCTGGGGTCCCCCTTTTGTCCCCTGGGCCCATTGTGACACTGTGGGGATCTCCTTTGTCCCCAGGGACCATTGTGACACTGTGGGGACCCCCTTTGTCCCCAGGGCCCATTGTGACATCCTGGGGAATCCCTTTGTCTCCAGGGCCCATTGTGACGTCCCAGGACCCTGCTTTGTCCCCGGGGCCCATTGTGACATCCTGGGGAACCGCTTTGTCCCCAGGACCCATTGTGACGTCCCAGGACCCCCCCTTGTCCCCAGGGCTCATTGTGATGTCCCAGGATCCCCATTGTCCCCAGAGCCCATTGTGATGTCCTGGGAACCCCCTTTGACCCCAGGGTCCATTGTGACACCATGGGGACCCCCTCTTGTCCCCAGGGCCCATCGTGGCACCGTGGGGACCCCCTTGTCACTGGGGACCCATTGTGACACTATGGGGACCCCCCTTTGTGCCCAGGGCCCATTGTAACATCCTGGGGACCCCCTTGCCTCCAGGGCCCCTTGTGACATCAAAGGATCACCCTTTGTCCCCAGGACCCATTGTGACATCCCAGGACCCCACTTACTCCCCAGGGCCCATTGTGGCACCATGAGGACCCCCTTTGTCACTGGTGCCCATTGTGACATCCCAGGACCCCCCATTGTCTGCAGAGCCCATTGTGACACTATAGGGACCCCCCTTGTCACTGAGGACCCATTGTGACACCATGGGCACCTCCCCTTGTCGTCAGAGCCCATCGTGACATCCCAAAACCCCCAATTGTCTCCAGGGCCCATTGTGACATCCTGGGGACCTCCCTTTCTCCCCAGGGCCCATTGTGACGTTCCAGGAACCCCCATTGTCCTCAGGGCCCATTGTGACATTCAGGGGACCCCCTTTGTCTTCAGGGCCCATTGTGACACCATGGAGACCCCATTTGTCACTCGGGCCCATTGTGACATCCTAGGACCCCCCATTGTCCCCAAGGCCCATTGCGACATCCTGGGGACCCCCCTTTGTCCTCAGGGCCCATTGTGACATTCAGGGCACCCCTCTTTGTCCCCAGGGCCCATTCTGATACCATGGGGACCACTTTGTCCCCAGGGCCCACTGTGACATCCTGGGGACGCCCTTTGTCCCCAGGGCCCATTTTGACACCATGTGCACCCCCCTTTGTGCCCAGGGCCGATTGTGACATCCTGGGGACCCTCTTTGTCCCCAGGGCCCATTGTGACATCCTGGGGACACCCCATTGTCTCCAGGGCCCATTGTGAACATCCTGCGGACCCCCTTGTCCCCAGGGCCCATCGTGGCACCGTGGGGACCCCCCGTTGTCCCCAGGGCCTATAGTGACACCGTGGGTACCCCCTTTGTCCCCAGTGCCCATTGTGACATCCTGGGGACCCCCCTTGTCCCCAGGGCTTATTGTGACATCCTGGGGACCGCCTTTGTCCCCAGGGCCCATTGTGACATCCCAGGACCCCAAGTTGTCCCCAGGGACCATTGTGACACCGTGGGGACCCCCTTTGTCCTCAGGGCCCGTTGTGAACATCCTGGGGACCCCCTTGTCCACACGACCCATCGTGGCACCGTGGGGACCCCCCGTTGTCCCCAGGGCCTATAGTGACACCGTGGGTACCCCCTTTATCCCATGAGCCCATTGTGACATCCTGGGGACCCCCTTGTCCCCAGGGCCCATTGTGACACCATGGGGATCGCCTTTGTCCCCGTGGCCCATTGTGACATCCCAGGACCCCGCGTTGTCCCCAGGGCCCATTCTGACATCCTGGGGACCCCCCTTGTCCCCAGGGCTTATTGTGACATCCTGGGGACCCCTTTGTCCCAGGGGCACATTGTGGCACCATGGGTACCCTCTTTATCCCCAGGGCCACTTGTGACATCCTGGGGACCCCCCTTGTCCCCAGTGCCCATAATGACATTCTGGGGACCCCCTTTGTCCCAGGGGCACATTGTGGCACCACGGGGACCCCCTTTGTCACCGGGGCCCATTGTGACATCCCAGGACCCCAAGTTGTCCCCAGGGCCCATTGTGACACCATGGGTACCCCCTTTGTCCCATGGGCCCATTGTGACATCCTGGGGACCCCCTTGTCGCCAGGGCCCATCATGGCACCGTGGGGACCCCCCTTTGTCCCCAGTGCCCATTGTGACATCCTGGGGACCCCCCTTGTCCCCATGGCTTATTGTGACACCCTGGGACCGCCTTTGTCCCCAGGGCCCATTGTGACGTCCCAGGACCCCCCATTGTCCCCAGGGACCGTTGTGACATCCTGGGGACCCCCTTTGTCCCAAGACCCCATTGTGACATCCTGGGGACCCCGCCTTGTCCCCAAAGCCCATTGTGACATCCTGGGGACCCTCTTTGTCCCCAGGGCCCATTGTGGCACCATGGGGACACCCTTTGTCACTGGGGCCAATTGTGACATCCCAGGACCCCACTTTGTCCCCAGGGCTTATTGTGATACCATGGGGACCCCCCTTGTCCCCAGGGCCCATTGTGACATTCAGGGGGACTCCTCTTTGTCCCCAGGGCCTATTGTGTCATCCTGGGGATCTCCCCTTGTCTCTAGGGCCCATTGTGAGACTGTGGAAGACCCCCTTTGTCCCCAAGTCCCATTGTGACGTCCCAGGACGCCTCGTTGTCCCCAGGACCCATTGTGACTCCATGGGAACCCCCCCTTGTCCCCAGGGCCCATTGTGACATCCTGGGACCCCCCTTTGTCCCCAGTGCTCATTGTGAAATCCTGGGGACCCACTTTGTCCCCAGGGCCCATTGTGGCACCATGGGGAGCGCCTTTGTCACTGGGGACCATTGTGACATTCCAGGATTTTACTTTGTCCCCGGGGCCCATTGTGACATCCTGGGGATCCCCCTTTGTCGCCAGGGCCCACTGTGACACCGTGGGCACCCTCTTTGTCCCATGGGCCCATTGTGACCTTCAAGGGACCCCCCATTGTCCCCAGGGCCCATTGTGACATCCTGGGTACCCCCTTTGTCCGCAAGACCCATTGTGACGTCCTAGTACCCCCCGCAGTCCCCAGGGCCCATTGTGACATCCTGGGGATCCCTTTGGCCCCAGGGCCCATTGTGACAGGGCGGGGATACCCCTTGTCCCCAGGGCCCATTGTGAAACCGTGGGGACCCTCTTGTCCCCAGGGCCCATTGTGGCACCGTGGAGACCCCCCCTTTGTCTCCAGTGCCCATTGTGACATCCTGGGGACCCCCTTTGTCCCCAGTGCTCATTGTGACAGGGTGGAACCCCCCTTGTACCCAGGGCCCGTTGTGACATCCTGGGGACCCCCTTTGTCCCTAGGGTTCATTGTGACATCCCAGGACCCCCCTTTTTCCCCGGGCCCATTGTGGCGTCCCAGGATGCTTCGTTGTCTCCTGGGCCCATTGTGACATCCCGGGGACCCCTTTTGTCCCCAGGGTCCATTGTGACATCCTGGGGCCTCCCTTTGTCCCCAGGGCCCATTGTGACATCGCAGGAGCCCCCATTGTCCCAAGGGCACATTGTTACATCCTGGGGACCCCCTTGTCCCCAGGGCCCATCGTGGCACCGTGGGGACCCCCCCTTTGTCTCCAGTGCCCATTGTGACATCCTTGGGACCCCCTTGTCCCCAGGACCCGTTGTGACATCTTGGGGACCCCTATGTCACCAGAGCCCATTGTGATATCCTGGGGAGCCCCCTTTGTCCCCAGGGCCCATTGTGCAGATCCTGTGGACCCCTCTTTTTCCCCAGGGCCTATTGTGACATCCTGGGGACCCCCTTTGTCCCCCGGGCCCATTGTGACATCCCAGGACCCCCCCTTTTCTTCAGGGCCCATTGTGACGTCCCAGGACCCCCTATTGTCCCCAGAGCCCATTGTGACATCCCAGGACCCCCCATTGTCCCCAGGCCCCATTATACACATCCTGGGGTCCCCCTTTATCCCCAGGGCCATTGTGACACCATGGGGACCCCCTTTGTCCCCAGGGCCCATTGTGACGTCCCAGGATGCCCCATTGTCCCCTGGGCCCATTGTGAAATCATGGGGACCCCCTTTGTCCCCAGGGCCTATTGTGAAATCCCAGGACCCCCCATTGTCCCCAGGGCCCATTGTGACACCGTGGAGACCCTCCTTGTCCTCAGGGCCCATTATGACATTCAGGGGACTCTTCTTTGTCCCCAGGGACTATTGTGACATCCTGGGGACGCCCCTTTACTCCAGGGCCCATTGTGACACCGTGGAGACCCCATTTGTCACTGGGGCCCATTGTGACATCCCAGGACACCCCATTGTCCCCAGGGCCCACTGAGACATCCCGGCGACCACCCTTTGTCCCCAGGGCCCATTATGCACATTCAGGGGACACCCCTTTGTCCCCAAGGCCCATTGTGACATCCTGGGGAGACCCCATTGTCCCCAAGGCCCATTGTGGCACCATGGGGACCCCCTTTGTCCCCAGTGCCCATTGTGACATCTTAGGACCCCACTTTGTCCCCAGGGCCCATTGTGACATCCTGGGGACCACCTGTGTCCCCAGGGCCCATTGTGACATCCCAGGAGCCACCGTTGTCCCCAGGGCCCATTGTGACATCCTGGGGACCCCCTTGTCCCCAGTGTCCATTGTGGCATCCTGGGACCCCCGTTGTCCCCAGGGCCCATTGTGGCACCATGTGGACCCCCTTTTTCCCGAGGGCCCATTATAACGTCCCAGGATCCCCCATTGTCCCCTGGGCCCATTGTGACATCCTGGGGTCCCCCTTTTGTCCCCTGGGCCCATTGTGACACTGTGGGGATCTCCTTTGTCCCCAGGGACCATTGTGACACTGTGGGGACCCCCTTTGTCCCCAGTGCCCATTGTGACATCCTGGGGAATCCCTTTGTCTCCAGGGCCCATTGTGACGTCCCAGGACCCTGCTTTGTCCCCGGGGCCCATTGTGACATCCTGGGGAACCGCTTTGTCCCCAGGACCCATTGTGACGTCCCAGGACCCCCCCTTGTCCCCAGGGCTCATTGTGATGTCCCAGGATCCCCATTGTCCCCAGAGCCCATTGTGATGTCCTGGGAACCCCCTTTGACCCCAGGGTCCATTGTGACACCATGGGGACCCCCTCTTGTCCCCAGGGCCCATCGTGGCACCGTGGGGACCCCCTTGTCACTGGGGACCCATTGTGACACTATGGGGACCCCCCTTTGTGCCCAGGGCCCATTGTAACATCCTGGGGACCCCCTTGCCTCCAGGGCCCCTTGTGACATCAAAGGATCACCCTTTGTCCCCAGGACCCATTGTGACATCCCAGGACCCCACTTACTCCCCAGGGCCCATTGTGGCACCATGAGGACCCCCTTTGTCACTGGTGCCCATTGTGACATCCCAGGCCCCCCCATTGTCTGCAGAGCCCATTGTGACACTATAGGGACCCCCCTTGTCACTGTGGACCCATTGTGACACCATGGGCACCTCCCCTTGTCGTCAGAGCCCATCGTGACATCCCAAAACCCCCAATTGTCTCCAGGGCCCATTGTGACATCCTGGGGACCTCCCTTTCTCCCCAGGGCCCATTGTGACGTTCCAGGAACCCCCATTGTCCTCAGGGCCCATTGTGACATTCAGGGGACCCCCTTTGTCTTCAGGGCCCATTGTGACACCATGGAGACCCCATTTGTCACTCGGGACCATTGTGTCATCCCAGGACCCCCCATTGTCCCCAAGGCCCATTGCGACATCCTGGGGACCCCCCTTTGTCCTCAGGGCCCATTGTGACATTCAGGGCACCCCTCTTTGTCCCCAGGGCCCATTCTGATACCATGGGGACCACTTTGTCCCCAGGGCCCACTGTGACATCCTGGGGACGCCCTTTGTCCCCACAGCCCATTTTGACACCACCGGCACCCCCCTTTGTGCCCAGGGCCGATTGTGACATCCTGGGGACCCCCCTTGTCCCCAGGGCCCATTGTGACATCCAGGGGACCCTCTTTGTCCCCAGGGCCCATTGTGACATCCTGGGGACCCCCTCATCCCCAGTGCCCATTGTGACATCCCAAGACTCCACCTTGTCCCCAGGTCGAATTGTGACACTGTAGGGACCCTCTTTGTCCCCAGGGCCCATTGTGACATCCTGGGGACCCCCCATTGTCTCCAGGGCCCATTGTGAACATCCTGGGGACCCCCTTGTCCCTAGGGCCCATCGTGGCACCGTGGGGACCCCCCGTTGTCCCCAGGGCCTATAGTGACACCGTGGGTACCCCCTTTGTCCCCAGTGCCCATTGTGACATCCTGGGGACCCCCCTTGTCCCCAGGGCTTATTGTGACATCCTGGGGACCGCCTTTGTCCCCAGGGCCCATTGTGGCATCCCAGGACCCCAAGTTGTCCCCAGGGACCATTGTGACACCATGGGGACCCCCTTTGTCCTCAGGGCCCGTTGTGAACATCCTGGGGACCCCCTTGTCCACACGACCCATCGTGACACCGTGGGGACCCCCTGTTGTCCCCAGGGCCTATAGTGACACCGTGGCTACCCCCTTTATCCCATGAGCCCATTGTGACATCCTGGGGACCCTCTTTGTCCCAAGACCCCATTGTGACATCCTGGGGACCCTGCCTTCTCCCCAAAGCCCATTGTGACATCCTGGGGACCCTCTTTATCCCCAGGGCCCATTGTGGCACCATGGGGACACCCTTTGTCACTGGGGCCAATTGTGACATCCCAGGACCCCACTTTGTCCCCAGGGCTTATTGTGACACCATGGGGACCCACCTTGTCCCCAGGGCCCATTGTGACATTCAGGGGGACTCCTCTTTGTCCCCAGGTCCTATTGTGTCATCCTGGGGATCTCCCCTTGTCTCTAGGGCCCATTGTGAGACTGTGGAAGACCCCCTTTGTCCCCAAGGCCCATTTTGACGTCCCAGGACGCCTCGTTGTCCCCAGGACCCGTTGTGACTCCATGGGAACCCCCTCTTGTCCCCAGGGCCAATTGTGACATCCTGGGACCCCCCTTTGTCCCCAGTGCTCATTGTGAAATCCTGGGGACCCACTTTGTCCCCAGGGCCCATTGTGGCACCATGGGGAGCGCCTTTGTCACTGGGGACCATTGTGACATTCCAGGATTTTACTTTGTCCCCAGGGCCCATTGTGACATCCTGGGGATCCCCCTTTGTCGCCAGGGCCCATTGTGACACCGTGGGCACCCTCTTTGTCCCATGGGCCCATTGTGACCTTCAAGGGACGCCCCATTGTCCCCAGGGCCCACTGTGACATCCTGGGGACCCCTTTGTCACCAAGGCCCATTGTGACATCCTGGGGATCCCTTTGGCCCCAGGGCCCATTGTGACAGGGCGGGGATCCCCCTTGTCCCCAGGGCCCATTGTGAAACCGTGGGGACCCCCTTTGTCCCCAGGGCCCATTGTGAACAACCTGGGGACCCCCTTTGTCCCCAGGGCCTATTGTGACATCCTGGGGAGTCTCCTTTATCCCCAGGGCCCATTGTGACATCCCACGACCCCCCATTGTCCCCAGGCCCCATTATGCACATCCTGCGGTTCCCCTTTATCCCCCGGCCCCATTCTGACACTGTGGGGACCCCCGTTGTCCCCAGGACCCATTGTGACATCCTGGGGACCCCCTTTGTCCCCAGGGCCTATTGTGACATCCCAGAATCCCCCATTGTCCCCAGGGCTCATTGTGACACCGTGGGGACCCCCCCTTTTTCTCCAGTGCCCATTGTGACATCCTGGGGACCCCCCTTTGTCTCCTGGGCCCATTGTGACGTTCAGGGGAACCCCCTTTGTCCCCAGGGCCCATTGTGACATCCTGGGGACTCCCTTTGTCCCCAGGGCCCATTGTGACATCCCAGGACCCCCCATTGTCCCCAGGGCCCATTGTGACATCCTGGGGACCCCCTTGTCCCCAGGGCCCATCGTGGCACCGTGGGGACCCTCCCCTTTTTCTCCAGTGCCAATTGTGACATCCTTGGGACCCCTCTTGTCCTCAGAGCCCATTGTGACATCCTGGGGAGCCCCCTTTGTCCCCAGTGCTCATTGTGACAGGGTGGGACCCCCCTTGTACCCAGGGCCCATTGTGACATCCTGGGAACCCCCTTTGTCCCCAGGGCCCATTGTGAACAACCTGGGGACCCCCTTTGTCCCCAGGGCCTATTGTGACATCCTGGGGAGTCTCCTTTATCCCCAGGGCCCATTGTGACATCCTGGGGACCCCTTTTGTCCCCAGAGCCCCTTGTGACATCCTGCGGCCTCCCTTTGTCCCCAGGGCCCATTGTGACATCGCAGGCGCCCCCATTGTCCCAAGGGCATATTGTTACATCCTGGGGACCCCCTTGTCCCCAGGGCCCATTGTGGCACCGTGGGGACCCCCCCTTTGTCTCCAGTGCCCATTGTGACATCCTTGGGACCCCTCTTGTCCCCAGGACCCGTTGTGACATCTTGGGGACCCCTATGTCACCAGAGCCCATTGTGATGTCCTGGGGACCCCCCTTTGTCCCCAGGACCCATTGTGAACATCCTGTGGACCCCTCTTTGTCCCCAGGGCCCATTGTGATATCCTGGGGACCCCATTTGTCCCCAGGGCCTATTGTGACATCCCAGGACCCCCTATTGTTCCCAGAGCCCATTGTGACATCCCAGGACCCCCCATTGTCCCCAGGCCCCATTATACACATCCTGGGGTCCCCCTTTATCCCCAGGGCCATTGTGACACCATGGGGACCTCCTTTGTCCCCAGGGCCCATTGTGACGTCCCAGGATGCCCCATTGTCCCCTGGGCCCATTGTGAAATCATGGGGTCCCCCTTTGTCCCCAGGGCCTATTGTGACATCCCAGGACCCCCCATTGTCCCCAGGGCCCATTGTGACATCCTGGGGACCCCCCTTTGTCCCCAGGGCTCATTCTGACACCATGGGGACCCCCTTTGTCCCCAGGGCCCATTGTGACACCGTGGAGACCCTCCTTGTCCTCAGGGCCCATTGTGACATTCAGGGGACTCCTCTTTGTCCCCAGGGCCTATTGTGACATCCTGGGGACCCCCCTTTTCTCCAGGGCCCATTGTGACGTCCCAGGACCCCCTGTTGTTCCCCGGGCCCATTGTGAAATCCTGGGGACCCCCTCTTTTTCCCCAAGGCCCATTGTGACATCCCACGACCCCCCATTGTCCCCAGGCCCCATTATGCACATCCTGCGGTTCCCCTTTATCCCCCGGCCCCATTCTGACACTGTGGGGACCCCCGTTGTCCCCAGGACCCATTGTGACATCCTGGGGACCCCCTTTGTCCCCAGGGCCTATTGTGACATCCCAGAATCCCCCATTGTCCCCAGGGCTCATTGTGACACCGTGGGGACCCCCCCTTTTTCTCCAGTGCCCATTGTGACATCCTGGGGACCCCCCTTTGTCTCCTGGGCCCATTGTGACGTTCAGGGGAACCCCCTTTGTCCCCAGGGCCCATTGTGACATCCTGGGGACTCCCTTTGTCCCCAGGGCCCATTGTGACATCCCAGGACCCCCCATTGTCCCCAGGGCCCATTGTGACATCTTGGGGACCCCCTTGTCCCCAGGGCCCATCGTGGCACCGTGGGGACCCTCCCCTTTTTCTCCAGTGCCAATTGTGACATCCTTGGGACCCCTCTTGTCCTCAGAGCCCATTGTGACATCCTGGGGAGCCCCCTTTGTCCCCAGGGCCGATTGTGACATCCTGGAGACCCCGTTTGTCCCTAGGGCCCATTGTGGCACCATGGGGACCCCCTTTGTCCCCAGGGCCCATTGTGACGTCTCAGGACCCCCCTTTGTCCCCAGGACCCATTGTGACATCCTGGGGAGCCCCCTTTGACCCCAGGGCCCATTGTGACATCCCAGGACCCCCCATTTTCCCCAGGGCGCATTGTGACATCCTGGGGACCCCCTTTGTCCCCAGGGGCCGTTGTGACATACCAGGACCCACCCTTGTCCCCAGGGCCCTTTGTGACATCCTGGGGACCCCCATTGTCCCCAGAGTCCATTGTGACATCCTGGGCAGCCCCCTTTGTCCCCAGGGCCCATTGTGACATCCCATGACCCCCCTTGTCTCCAGACCCCATTGTGACATCCTGGGGACCCTGTTGTCTCAAGGGCCCGTTGTGACACCGTGGGGACCCCCTTTGTCACTGGGGCCCATTGTGGCATACCAGGACTCCACTTTGTCCCCAGGGCCCATTGTGAATCCTGGGGACCCCTTTGTCCCCAGGGACCATTGTGACACCGTGGGGACCCCCTCTGTCCCCAGGGCCCATTGTGACATCTAAGGGACCCTCTTGTCCCTTAGGCCCGTTGTGGCACCGTGGGGACCCCCTTTGTCCCCAGGGCCCATTGTGACATCCCAGGACCCCACTTTGTCCCCAGGGCCCACTGTGACATTCAAGGGAATCCCCCTTGTCCCCAGGGCCCATTGTGACGTCCCAGGAACCCTCATTGTCTGCAGGGCCCATTGTGACATTCTGGGCACCCCCTTTGTCCCCAGGACTCACTCTGGCACCATAGGGACCCCCTTTGTCACTGGGGCCCATTGTGACATCCCAGGACCCCGCCTGGTCCCAAGGGCCCATGGTGTCATCCTGGGCACCCCCTTTGTCCCAAGACCCAATTGTGACATCCTGGGGACCACCCATTGTCCCAAGGGCCCATTGTGACACCATGGGGATCCCCTTGTCCCCAGGGCCCATTGTGACATCCTGGGGACCCCCATTGTCCCCAGAGTCCATTGTGACATCCTGGGCAGCCCCCTTTGTCCCCAGGGCCCATTGTGACATCCCATGACCCCCCTTGTCTGCAGACCCCATTGTGACATCCTGGGGACCCTGTTGTCTCAAGGGCCCGTTGTGACACCGTGGGGACCCCCTTTGTCACTGGGGCCCATTGTGGCATACCAGGACTCCACTTTGTCCCCAGGGCCCATTGTGAATCCTGGGGACCCCTTTGTCCCCAGGGACCATTGTGACACCGTGGGGACCCCCTCTGTCCCCAGGGCCCATTGTGACATCCTGGGTACCCCCTTTGTCCCCAAGACCCATTGTGACATCCTAGTACCCCCCGCAGTCCCCAGGGCCCATTGTGACATCCTGGGGATCCCTTTGGCCCCAGGGCCCATTGTGACAGGGCGGGGATCCCCCTTGTCCCCAGGGCCCATTGTGAAACCGTGGGGACCCTCTTGTCCCCAGGGCCCATTGTGGCACCGTGGAGACCCCCCCTTTGTCTCCAGTGCCCATTGTGACATCCTGGGGACCCCCTTTGTCCCCAGTGCTCATTGTGACAGGGTGGGACCCCCCTTGTACCCAGGGCCCGTTGTGACATCCTGGGGACCCCCTTTGTCCCCAGGGCCTATTGTGACATCCTGGGGAGTCCCCTTTATCCCCAGGGCCCATTGTGACATCCTGGGGACCCCCTTTGTCCCTAGGGTTCATTGTGACATCCCAGGACCCCCATTGTCCCCAGGGCCCATTGTGAACAACCTGGGGACCCCCTTGTCCCCAGGGCCCATCGTGGCACCGTGGGGACCCCCCCTTTGTCTCCAGTGCCCATTGTGACATCCTTGGGACCCCCCTTGTCCCCAGGACCCGTTGTGACATCTTGGGGACCCCTATGTCACCAGAGCCCATTGTGATATCCTGGGGAGCCCCCATTGTCCCCAGGGCCCATTGTGATATCCTGGGGAGCCCTCTTTTTCCCCAGGGCCTATTGTGACATCCTGGGGACCCCCTTTGTCCCCCGGGCCCATTGTGACATCCTGAAGACCCCCTTTGTCCCCAGGGCCTATTGTGACATGCCAGGACCCCCCCTTTTCTCCAGGGCCCATTGTGACGTCCCAGGACCCCCTATTGTCCCCAGAGCCCATTGTGACATCCCAGGACCCCCCATTGTCCCCAGGCCCCATTATACACATCCTGGGGTCCCCCTTTATCCCCAGGGCCGTTGTGACACCATGGGGACCCCCTTTGTCCCCAGGGCCCATTGTGACGTCCCAGGATGCCCCATTGTCCCCTGGGCCCATTGTGAAATCATGGGAACCCCCTTTGTCCCCAGGGCCTATTGTGACATCCCAGGACCCCCCATTGTCCCCAGGGCCCATTGTGACACCGTGGAGACCCTCCTTGTCCTCAGGGCCCATTATGACATTCAGGGGACTCCTCTTTGTCCCCAGGGCCTATTGTGACATCCTGGGGACCCCCCTTTACTCCAGGGCCCATTGTGACGTCCCAGGACCCCCCATTGTCCCCAGGGCCCATTGTGACATTCAGGGGCCCCCGTTTGTCACTGGGGCCCATTGTGACATCCCAGGACCCCACATTGTCCCCAGGGCCCATTGTGACTTTCAGGGGACCCCACTTGTCCCCAGGACCCATTGTGATACTATAGGGACGCCCCCTTGTGCCCAGTGCCCATTGTGACACCGTGGGTACCACCCTTGTCCGCAGGGCCCATTGTGACATCCTGGGGACACCCCCTTGTCCCCAGGGCCCATTGTGACATCCTGGGAATCCCCCCTTGTCCCCAGGGCCCATTGTGACATCCTGGGAATCCCTCCTTATCCCCAGGGCCCATTGTGACATCCAGGGGACCCCCCCTTGTCCCCTGGGCCCATTGTGACATCCCAGGACCCGCCATTGTCCCCAGGGCCCACTGTGACATCCTGGGGACACCCCCTTTGTCCCCAGTGCCCATTGTGACATCCTGCGGACCCCCCTTTGTCCCCAGGGCCCATTTTGACATTCAGGGGACCCACCATTGTCCTCAGGGCCCACTGTGAGGTCCCAGGACCCCCCATTGTCCCCAGGGCCCATTGTGACATCCTCGGCACCCCCTTGTCCCCAGTGCCCATTGTGACATTCAGGGGACCCCACATTGTCCCCAGGGCCCATTGTGACATCCTGGGGACCCCACTTGTCCCCAGGACCCATTGTGACACTATGGGGACCCCCCCTTGTGCCCAAGGCCCATTGTGACACCGTGGGTACCACCCTTGTCCGCAGGGCCCATTGTGACATCCTGGGGACACCCCCTTGTCCCCAGGGCCCATTGTGACATCCTGGGGACCCCCCTTGTCCCCAGGGCCCATTCTGATACCGTGGGGACCCCCTTTGTCCCCAGGGCCCATTGTGACATCCAGGGGACCCCCTTTGTCCCCAGGGCCCATTGTGGCACCATAGGGACCCCTTTTGTCACTGGGGCCCATTGTGACATCCCAGGACCCCCCCTGGTTTCCAGGCCCCCTTGTGACATCCTGGGGACCCCATTTGTCCCAAGACTTCATTGTGACATCCTGGGGACCCCACATTGTCCCCAGGGCCCATTGTGACATCCCAGGACCCCCCATTGTCCCCAGGGCCCATTGTGACATCCTCGGGACCCCCTTGTCCCCAAGGCCCATTGTGACATCCTGGGGACCCCCTTGTCCCCAGGGCCCATTGTGACACCATGGGGATCGCCTTTGTCCCCGTGGCCCATTGTGACATCCCAGGACCCCGCGTTGTCCCCAGGGCCCATTCTGACATCCTGGGGACTCCCCTTGTCCCCATGGCTTATTGTGACACCCTGGGACCGCCTTTGTCCCCAGGGCCCACTGTGATGTCCCAGGAACCCCCATTGTCCCCAGGGACCATTGTGACATCCTGGGGACCCCCTTTGTCCCAAGACCACATTGTGACATCCTGGGGACCCCGCCTTGTCCCCAAAGCCCATGGTGACATCCTGGGGACCCTCTTTGTCCCCAGGGCCCATTGTGGCACCATGGGGACACCCTTTGTCACTGGGGCCAGTTGTGACATCCCAGGACCCCACTTTGTCCCCAGGGCTTATTGTGATACCATGGGGACCCCCCTTGTCCCCAGGGCCCATTGTGACATTCAGGGGGACTCCTCTTTGTCCCCAGGGCCTATTGTGTCATCCTGGGGATCTCCCCTTGTCTCTAGGGCCCATTGTGAGACTGTGGAAGACCCCCTTTGTCCCCAAGTCCCATTGTGACGTCCCAGGACGCCTCGTTGTCCCCAGGACCCATTGTGACTCCATGGGAACCCCCCCTTGTCCCCAGGGCCCATTGTGACATCCTGGGACCCCCCTTTGTCCCCAGTGCTCATTGTGAAATCCTGGGGACCCACTTTGTCCCCAGGGCCCATTGTGGCACCATGGGGAGCGCCTTTGTCACTGGGGACCATTGTGACATTCCAGGATTTTACTTTGTCCCCGGGGCCCATTGTGACATCCTGGGGATCCCCCTTTGTCGCCAGGGCCCACTGTGACACCGTGGGCACCCTCTTTGTCCCATGGGCCCATTGTGACCTTCAAGGGACCCCCCATTGTCCCCAGGGCCCATTGTGACATCCTGGGTACCCCCTTTGTCCCCAAGACCCATTGTGACATCCTAGTACCCCCCGCAGTCCCCAGGGCCCATTGTGACATCCTGGGGATCCCTTTGGCCCCAGGGCCCATTGTGACAGGGCGGGGATCCCCCTTGTCCCCAGGGCCCATTGTGAAACCGTGGGGACCCTCTTGTCCCCAGGGCCCATTGTGGCACCGTGGAGACCCCCCCTTTGTCTCCAGTGCCCATTGTGACATCCTGGGGACCCCCTTTGTCCCCAGTGCTCATTGTGACAGGGTGGGACCCCCCTTGTACCCAGGGCCCGTTGTGACATCCTGGGGACCCCCTTTGTCCCCAGGGCCTATTGTGACATCCTGGGGAGTCCCCTTTATCCCCAGGGCCCATTGTGACATCCTGGGGACCCCCTTTGTCCCTAGGGTTCATTGTGACATCCCAGGACCCCCATTGTCCCCAGGGCCCATTGTGAACAACCTGGGGACCCCCCTTTTTCCCCGGGCCCATTGTGGCGTCCCAGGATGCTTCGTTGTCCCCTGGGCCCATTGTGACATCCCGGGGACCCCTTTTGTCCCCAGGGTCCATTGTGACATCCTGGGGCCTCCCTTTGTCCCCAGGGCCCATTGTGACATCGCAGGAGCCCCCATTGTCCCAAGGGCACATTGTTACATCCTGGGGACCCCCTTGTCCCCAGGGCCCATCGTGGCACCGTGGGGACCCCCCCTTTGTCTCCAGTGCCCATTGTGACATCCTTGGGACCCCCCTTGTCCCCAGGACCCGTTGTGACATCTTGGGGACCCCTATGTCACCAGAGCCCATTGTGATATCCTGGGGAGCCCCCTTTGTCCCCAGGGCCCATTGTGCACATCCTGTGGACCCCTCTTTGTCCCCAGGGCCCATTGTGATATCCTGGGGAGCCCTCTTTTTCCCCAGGGCCTATTGTGACATCCTGGGGACCCCCTATGTCCCCCGGGCCCATTGTGACATCCTGAAGACCCCCTTTGTCCCCAGGGCCTATTGTGACATGCCAGGACCCCCCCTTTTCTCCAGGGCCCATTGTGACGTCCCAGGACCCCCTATTGTCCCCAGAGCCCATTGTGACATCCCAGGACCCCCCATTGTCCCCAGGCCCCATTATACACATCCTGGGGTCCCCCTTTATCCCCAGGGCCGTTGTGACACCATGGGGACCCACTTTGTCCCCAGGGCCCATTGTGACATCCCAGGATGCCCCATTGTCCCCTGGGCCCATTGTGAAATCATGGGGACCCCCTTTGTCCCCAGGGCCTATTGTGACATCCCAGGACCCCCCATTGTCCCCAGGGCCCATTGTGACACCGTGGAGACCCTCCTTGTCCTCAGGGCCCATTATGACATTCAGGGGACTCCTCTTTGTCCCCAGGGCCTATTGTGACATCCTGGGGACCCCCCTTTACTCCAGGGCCCATTGTGACGTCCCAGGACCCCCTATTGTTCCCACGGCCCATTGTGACATTCTGAGGACCCCAAATGTCCCCAGGGCCCATTGTGACATTCTGGGGACCCCTCTTTGTCCCCAGGGCCCATTGTGACATCCCAGAACCCCAATTTGTCCCCAGTGCCCATTGTGACATCCTGGGGACCCCCCTTGTCCCCAGGGCCCATTGTGAAATCCGGGGAACCCCCTGGTCTCCAGGGCCCATAGTGGTACCGTGGGGACTCGTCCTGTCACTTGGGTCCATTGTGACACCATGGGGACCCCGCCTTTGTCCCCAGTACCCATTGTGACATCCTGGGGACCCCTTTGTCCCCGGGGCCCATTGTGACATCCTGGGGACCCCCCTTTGTCCCCAAGGCCCATTGTGACACGGTGGGGACCCCACTTCTTTCCAGGACCCATTGTGGCATTCTGGGGACTTCCTTTGTCCCCAGGGCCCATTGTGACATCCTGGAGACCCCCTTTATCCCCAGAGCTCGTTGTCGCACCATGGGGACCCCCTTTGTCACTGGGGCCCATTGTGACATCCCAGGACCCCCCATTGTCCCCAGGGCCCATTGTGACACCGTGGGGACCCCGCCTTTTCCCCAGGGCCCATTGTGACGTCTCAGGACCCCCTTTGTCCCCAGGGCCCACTGTGGCACCATGGGGACCCCCTTTGTCCTCTGGGCCCATTGTGACATTCCAGGACCCCACTTTGTCCCCAGGGCCCATTGTGACAATTAAGGGACCCCCCTTGTCCCCAGGGCCCATTGTGACAATTAAGGGACCCCCTTTGTCCCCAGGGCCCATTATGCACATTCAGGGGACACCCCTTTGTCCCCAAGGCCCATTGTGACATCCTGGGGAGAACCCATTGTCCTCAAGGCCCATTGTGACACCATGGGGACCCCCTTTGTCCCCAGGGCCCATTGTGACATCCCAGGACCCCACTTTGTCCCCAGGGCTTATTGTGACACCATGGGGATCTCCCTTGTCCCCAGGGCCCATTGTGACATCCTCGGCACCCCCTTGTCCCCAGGGCCCATTGTGACATTCAGGGGACGCCTCTTTGTCCCCAGGGCCCATTGTGACATCCTGGGGATCCCTCCTTGTCCCCAGGGCCCATTGTGACGTCCCAGGACCCCCCATTGTCCCCAGGGCCCATTGTGACATTCAGGGGCCCCCGTTTGTCACTGGGGCCCATTGTGACATCCCAGGACCCCACATTGTCCCCAGGGCCCATTGTGACTTTCAGGGGACCCCACTTGTCCCCAGGACCCATTGTGATACTATAGGGACCCCCCCTTGTGCCCAGTGCCCATTGTGACACCGTGGGTACCACCCTTGTCCGCAGGGCCCATTGTGACATCCTGGGGACACCCCCTTGTCCCCAGGGCCCATTGTGACATCCTGGGAATCCCCCCTTGTCCCCAGGGCCCATTGTGACATCCTGGGAATCCCTCCTTATCCCCAGGGCCCATTGTGACATCCAGGGGACCCCCCCTTGTCCCCAGGGCCCATTGTGACGTCCCAGGACCTGCCATTGTCCCCAGGGCCCACTGTGACATCCTGGGGACACCCCCTTTGTCCCCAGTGCCCATTGTGACATCCTGCGGACCCCCCTTTGTCCCCAGGGCCCATTTTGACATTCAGGGGACCCACCATTGTCCTCAGGGCCCACTGTGAGGTCCCAGGACCCCCCATTGTCCCCAGGGCCCATTGTGACATCCTCGGCACCCCCTTGTCCCCAGGGCCCATTGTGACATTCAGGGGACCCCACATTGTCCCCAGGGCCCATTGTGACATCCTGGGGACCCCACTTGTCCCCAGGACCCATTGTGACACTATGGGGACCCCCCCTTGTGCCCAGGGCCCATTGTGACACCGTGGGTACCACCCTTGTCCGCAGGGCCCATTGTGACATCCTGGGGACACCCCCTTGTCCCCAGGGCCCATTGTGACATCCTGGGGACCCCCCTTGTCCCCAGGGCCCATTCTGATACCGTGGGGACCCCCTTTGTCCCCAGGGCCCATTGTGACATCCTGGGGACCCTCCTTGTCCCCAGAGTCCATTGTGACATCCAGGGGACCCCCTTTGTCCCCAGGGCCCATTGTGGCACCATAGGGACCATTTTGTCACTGGGGCCCATTGTGACATCCCAGGACACCCCCTGGTTTCCAGGTCCCATTGTGACATCCTGGGGACCCCATTTGTCCCAAGACTTCATTGTGACATCCTGGGGACCCCACATTGTCCCCAGGGCCAATTGTGACATCCCAGGACCCCCCATTGTCCCCAGGGCCCATTGTGACATCCTCGGGACCCCCTTGTCCCCAAGGCCCATTGTGACATCCTGGGGACCCACCCTTGTCCCCAGGGCCCATTGTGACGTCCCAGGACCCCCCATTGTCTCCAGGGCCCATTGTGACATCCTGGGGATCCCTCCTTGTCCCCAGGGCCTATTGAGATGTCCCAGGACCCCCCATTGTCCCCAGGGCCCATTGTGACATCCTCTGCACCCCCTTGTCCCCAGGGCCCATTGTGACATTCAGGGGCCCCCGTTTGTCACTGGGGCCCATTGTGACATCCCAGGACCCCACATTGTCCCCAGGGCCCATTGTGACATCCTGGGGACCCCACTTGTCCCCAGGACCCATTGTGACACTATGGGGACCCCCCCTTGTGCCCAGGGCCCATTGTGACACCGTGGGTACCACCCTTGTCCGCAGGGCCCATTGTGACATCCTGGGGACACCCCCTTGTCCCCAGGGCCCATTCTGATACCGTGGGGACCCCCTTTGTCCCCAGGGCCCATTGTGACATCCTGGGGATCCCTCCTTGTCCTCAGGGCCCATTGTGATGTCCCAGGACCCCCCATTGTCCCCAGGGCCCATTGTGACATCCTCTGCACCCCCTTGTCCCCAGGGCCCATTGTGACATTCAGGGGACCCCTCTTTTTCCCCAGGGCCCATTGTGACATCGTGGGGACCCCCCCTTGTCCCCAGGGCCCATTGTGACGTCCCAGGACCCCCCATTGTCCCCAGGGCCCATTGTGACATTCAGGGGACCCCCCTTTGTCCCCAGGGCCCATTCTGATACCGTGGGGACCCCCTTTGTCCCCAGGGCCCATTGTGACATGCTGGGGACGCTCTTTGTCCCCAGGGCCCATTGTGACATCCTGGGGACCCTCCTTGTCCCCAGATCCCATTGTGACATCCAGGGGACCCCCTTTGTCCCCAGGGCCCATTGTGGCACCATGAGGACCCTCTTTTTCACTGGAGCCCATTGTGACATCCCAGGACCCCCCATTGTCCCCAGGGCCCATTGTGACATCCTCGGGACCCCCTTGTCCCCAAGGCCCATTGTGACATCCTGGGGACCCACCCTTGTCCCCAGGGCCCATTGTGACACCGTGGGTACCACCCTTGTCCGCAGGGCCCATTGTGACATCCTGGGGACACCCCCTTGTCCCCAGGGCCCATTCTGATACCGTGGGGACCCCCTTTGTCCCCAGGGCCCATTGTGACATCCTGGGGATCCCTCCTTGTCCTCAGGGCCCATTGTGATGTCCCAGGACCCCCCATTGTCCCCAGGGCCCATTGTGACATCCTCTGCACCCCCTTGTCCCCAGGGCCCATTGTGACATTCAGGGGACCCCTCTTTTTCCCCAGGGCCCATTGTGACATCGTGGGGACCCCCCCTTGTCCCCAGGGCCCATTGTGACGTCCCAGGACCCCCCATTGTCCCCAGGGCCCATTGTGACATTCAGGGGACCCCCCTTTGTCCCCAGGGCCCATTCTGATACCGTGGGGACCCCCTTTGTCCCCAGGGCCCATTGTGACATGCTGGGGACGCTCTTTGTCCCCAGGGCCCATTGTGACATCCTGGGGACCCTCCTTGTCCCCAGATCCCATTGTGACATCCAGGGGACCCCCTTTGTCCCCAGGGCCCATTGTGGCACCATGAGGACCCTCTTTGTCACTGGAGCCCATTGTGACATCCCAGGACCCCCCATTGTCCCCAGGGCCCATTGTGACATCCTCGGGACCCCCTTGTCCCCAAGGCCCATTGTGACATCCTGGGGACCCACCCTTGTCCCCAGGGCCCATTGTGACGTCCCAGGACCCCCCATTGTCTCCAGGGCCCATTGTGACATCCTGGGGATCCCTCCTTGTCCCCAGGGCCTATTGTGATGTCCCAGGACCCCCCATTGTCCCCAGGGCCCATTGTGACATCCTCTGCACCCCCTTGTCCCCAGGGCCCATTGTGACATTCAGGGGCCCCCGTTTGTCACTGGGGCCCATTGTGACATCCCAGGACCCCACATTGTCCCCAGGGCCCATTGTGACTTTCAGGGGACCCCACTTGTCCCCAGGACCCATTGTGACATCCTGGGGACCCCACTTGTCCCCAGGACCCATTGTGACACTATGGGGACCCCCCTTGTGCCCAGTGCCCATTGTGACACCGTGGGTACCACCCTTGTCCGCAGGGCCCATTGTGACATCCTGGGGACACCCCCTTGTCCCCAGGGCCCATTCTGATACCGTGGGGACCCCCTTTGTCCCCAGGGCCCATTGTGATATCCTGGGGACCCCCTTTGTCCCCAGGGCCCATTGTGGCACCATAGGGACCCCTTTTGTCACTGGGGCCCATTGTGACATCCCAGGACCCCCCCTGGTTTCCAGGCCCCATTGTGACATCCTGGGGACCCCCTTTGTCCCAAGACTTCATTGTGACATCCTGGGGACCCCACATTGTCCCCAGGGCCCATTGTGACATCCCAGGACCCCCCATTGTCCCCAGGGCCCATTGTGACATCCTGGGGACCCACCCTTGTCCCCAGGGCCCATTGTGACGTCCCAGGACCCCCCATTGTCTCCAGGGCCCATTGTGACATCCTGGGGATCCCTCCTTGTCCCCAGGGCCTATTGTGATGTCCCAGGACCCCCCCTTGTCCCCAGGGCCCATTGTGACATCCTGGGGACCCCCCTTGTCCCCAGGGCCCATTCTGATACCGTTGGGACCCCCTTTGTCCCCAGGGCCCATTGTGACATCCTGGGGACCCTCCTTGTCCCCAGAGTCCATTGTGACATCCAGGGGACCCCCTTTGTCCCCAGGGCCCATTGTGGCACCATAGGGACCCCTTTTGTCACTGGGGCCCATTGTGACATCCCAGGACCCCCCCTGGTTTCCAGGTCCCATTGTGACATCCTGGGGACCCCATTTGTCCCAAGACTTCATTGTGACATCCTGGGGACCCCACATTGTTCCCAGGGCCCATTGTGACATCCCAGGACCCCCCATTGTCCCCAGGGCCCATTGTGACATTCTCGGGACCCCCTTGTCCCCAAGGCCCATTGTGACATCCTGGGGACCCACCCTTGTCCCCAGGGCCCATTGTGACGTCCCAGGACCCCCCATTGTCTCCAGGGCCCATTGTGACATCCTGGGGATCCCTCCTTGTCCCCAGGGCCTATTGAGATGTCCCAGGACCCCCCATTGTCCCCAGGGCCCATTGTGACATCCTCTGCACCCCCTTGTCCCCAGGGCCCATTGTGACATTCAGGGGCCCCCGTTTGTCACTGGGGCCCATTGTGACATCCCAGGACCCCACATTGTCCCCAGGGGCCATTGTGACTTTCAGGGGACCCCACTTGTCCCCAGGACCCATTGTGACATCCTGGGGACCCCACTTGTCCCCAGGACCCATTGTGACACTATGGGGACCCCCCCTTGTGCCCAGGGCCCATTCTGATACCGTGGGGACCCCCTTTGTCCCCAGGGCCCATTGTGACATCCTGGGGATCCCTCCTTGTCCTCAGGGCCCATTGTGATGTCCCAGGACCCCCCATTGTCCCCAGGGCCCATTGTGACATCCTCTGCACCCCCTTGTCCCCAGGGCCCATTGTGACACTATGGGGACCCCCCCTTGTCCCCAGGGCCCATTCTGATACCGTGGGGACCCCCTTTGTCCCCAGGGCCCATTGTGACATCGTGGGGACCCCCCCTTGTCCCCAGGGCCCATTGTGACGTCCCAGGACCCCCCATTGTCCCCAGGGCCCATTGTGACATTCAGGGGACCCCCCTTTGTCCCCAGGGCCCATTCTGATACCGTGGGGACCCCCTTTGTCCCCAGGGCCCATTGTGACATGCTGGGGACGCTCTTTGTCCCCAGGGCCCATTGTGACATCCTGGGGACCCTCCTTGTCCCCAGATCCCATTGTGACATCCAGGGGACCCCTTTTGTCCCCAGGGCCCATTGTGACATCGCAGGAGCCCCCATTGTCCCAAGGGCACATTGTTACATCCTGGGGACCCCCTTGTCCCCAGGGCCCATCGTGGCACCGTGGGGACCCCCCCTTTGTCTCCAGTGCCCATTGTGACATCCTTGGGACCCCCCTTGTCCCCAGGACCCGTTGTGACATCTTGGGGACCCCTATGTCACCAGAGCCCATTGTGATATCCTGGGGAGCCCCCTTTGTCCCCAGGGCCCATTGTGCACATCCTGTGGACCCCTCTTTGTCCCCAGGGCCCATTGTGATATCCTGGGGAGCCCTCTTTTTCCCCAGGGCCTATTGTGACATCCTGGGGACCCCCTATGTCCCCCGGGCCCATTGTGACATCCTGAAGACCCCCTTTGTCCCCAGGGCCTATTGTGACATGCCAGGACCCCCCCTTTTCTCCAGGGCCCATTGTGACGTCCCAGGACCCCCTATTGTCCCCAGAGCCCATTGTGACATCCCAGGACCCCCCATTGTCCCCAGGCCCCATTATACACATCCTGGGGTCCCCCTTTATCCCCAGGGCCGTTGTGACACCATGGGGACCCACTTTGTCCCCAGGGCCCATTGTGACATCCCAGGATGCCCCATTGTCCCCTGGGCCCATTGTGAAATCATGGGGACCCCCTTTGTCCCCAGGGCCTATTGTGACATCCCAGGACCCCCCATTGTCCCCAGGGCCCATTGTGACACCGTGGAGACCCTCCTTGTCCTCAGGGCCCATTATGACATTCAGGGGACTCCTCTTTGTCCCCAGGGCCTATTGTGACATCCTGGGGACCCCCCTTTACTCCAGGGCCCATTGTGACGTCCCAGGACCCCCTATTGTTCCCACGGCCCATTGTGACATTCTGAGGACCCCAAATGTCCCCAGGGCCCATTGTGACATTCTGGGGACCCCTCTTTGTCCCCAGGGCCCATTGTGGCACCATGGACACCCCCTTTGTCCCCAGGGCCCATTGTGACATCCCAGAACCCCAATTTGTCCTCAGGGCCCATTGTGACATCCTGGGGACCCCCTTGTCCCCAGGGCCCATCGTGGCACCGAGGGAACCCCCACCCCCTAGTCCCCAGGGCCCATTGTGAAATCCGGGGAACCCCCTGGTCTCCAGGGCCCATAGTGGTACCGTGGGGACTCGTCCTGTCACTTGGGTCCATTGTGACACCATGGGGACCCCGCCTTTGTCCCCAGTACCCATTGTGACATCCTGGGGACCCCTTTGTCCCCGGGGCCCATTGTGACATCCTGGGGACCCCCCTTTGTCCCCAAGGCCCATTGTGACACGGTGGGGACCCCACTTCTTTCCAGGACCCATTGTGGCATTCTGGGGACTTCCTTTGTCCCCAGGGCCCATTGTGACATCCTGGAGACCCCCTTTATCCCCAGAGCTCGTTGTCGCACCATGGGGACCCCCTTTGTCACTGGGGCCCATTGTGACATCCCAGGACCCCCCATTGTCCCCAGGGCCCATTGTGACACCGTGGGGACCCCGCCTTTTCCCCAGGGCCCATTGTGACGTCTCAGGACCCCCTTTGTCCCCAGGGCCCACTGTGGCACCATGGGGACCCCCTTTGTCCTCTGGGCCCATTGTGACATTCCAGGACCCCACTTTGTCCCCAGGGCCCATTGTGACAATTAAGGGACCCCCCTTGTCCCCAGGGCCCATTGTGACAATTAAGGGACCCCCTTTGTCCCCAGGGCCCATTTTGACATCCCAGGACCCCACTTTGTCCCCAGTGCTCATTGTGAAATTCTGGGAACCCCCCTTGTCCCCAGGGCCCATTGTGACGTCCCAGGACCCCCCATTGTCCCCAGGGCCCATTGTGACATTCAGGGGCCCCCGTTTGTCACTGGGGCCCATTGTGACATCCCAGGACCCCACATTGTCCCCAGGGCCCATTGTGACTTTCAGGGGACCCCACTTGTCCCCAGGACCCATTGTGATACTATAGGGACCCCCCCTTGTGCCCAGTGCCCATTGTGACACCGTGGGTACCACCCTTGTCCGCAGGGCCCATTGTGACATCCTGGGGACACCCCCTTGTCCCCAGGGCCCATTGTGACATCCTGGGAATCCCCCCTTGTCCCCAGGGCCCATTGTGACATCCTGGGAATCCCTCCTTATCACCAGGGCCCATTGTGACATCCAGGGGACCCCCCCTTGTCCCCAGGGCCCATTGTGACGTCCCAGGACCTGCCATTGTCCCCAGGGCCCACTGTGACATCCTGGGGACACCCCCTTTGTCCCCAGTGCCCATTGTGACATCCTGCGGACCCCCCTTTGTCCCCAGGGCCCATTTTGACATTCAGGGGACCCACCATTGTCCTCAGGGCCCACTGTGAGGTCCCAGGACCCCCCATTGTCCCCAGGGCCCATTGTGACATCCTCGGCACCCCCTTGTCCCCAGGGCCCATTGTGACATTCAGGGGACCCCACATTGTCCCCAGGGCCCATTGTGACATCCTGGGGACCCCACTTGTCCCCAGGACCCATTGTGACACTATGGGGACCCCCCCTTGTGCCCAGGGCCCATTGTGACACCGTGGGTACCACCCTTGTCCGCAGGGCCCATTGTGACATCCTGGGGACACCCCCTTGTCCCCAGGGCCCATTGTGACATCCTGGGGACCCCCCTTGTCCCCAGGGCCCATTCTGATACCGTGGGGACCCCCTTTGTCCCCAGGGCCCATTGTGACATCCTGGGGACCCTCCTTGTCCCCAGAGTCCATTGTGACATCCAGGGGACCCCCTTTGTCCCCAGGGCCCATTGTGGCACCATAGGGACCCCTTTTGTCACTGGGGCCCATTGTGACATCCCAGGACCCCCCCTGGTTTCCAGGTCCCATTGTGACATCCTCGGGACCCCCTTGTCCCCAAGGCCCATTGTGACATCCTGGGGACCCACCCTTGTCCCCAGGGCCCATTGTGACGTCCCAGGACCCCCCATTGTCTCCAGGGCCCATTGTGACATCCTGGGGATCCCTCCTTGTCCCCAGGGCCTATTGTGATGTCCCAGGACCCCCCATTGTCCCCAGGGCCCATTGTGACATCCTCTGCACCCCCTTGTCCCCAGGGCCCATTGTGACATTCAGGGGCCCCCGTTTGTCACTGGGGCCCATTGTGACATCCCAGGACCCCACATTGTCCCCAGGGCCCATTGTGACTTTCAGGGGACCCCACTTGTCCCCAGGACCCATTGTGACATCCTGGGGACCCCACTTGTCCCCAGGACCCATTGTGACACTATGGGGACCCCCCCTTGTGCCCAGGGCCCATTGTGACACCGTGGGTACCACCCTTGTCCGCAGGGCCCATTGTGACATCCTGGGGACACCCCCTTGTCCCCAGGGCCCATTCTGATACCGTGGGGACCCCCTTTGTCCCCAGGGCCCATTGTGATATCCTGGGGACCCCCTTTGTCCCCAGGGCCCATTGTGGCACCATAGGGACCCCTTTTGTCACCAGGGCCCATTGTGACATCCCAGGACCCCCCCTGGTTTCCAGGCCCCATTGTGACATCCTGGGGACCCCCTTTGTCCCAAGACTTCATTGTGACATCCTGGGGACCCCCCATTGTCCCCAGGGCCCATTGTGACATCCACTGCACCCCCTTGTCCCCAGGGCCCATTGTGACATTCAGGGGACCCCTCTTTGTCCCCAGGGCCCATTGTGACATCCTGGGGATCCCTCCTTGTCCTCAGGGCCCATTGTGACGTCTTAGGACCCCCCATTGTCCCCAGGGCCCATTGTGACATTCAGGGGACGCCTCTTTGAAACCCAGGGCCCATTTTGACATCCTGGGGACCCCCCCTTGTCCCCACAGCCCATTGTGACGTCCCAGGACCCCCCATTGTTCCCAGGGCCCATTGTGACATCCTGGGGATCCCTCCTTGTCCCCAGGGCCCATTGTGACACTATGGGGACCACCCCTTGTTCCCAGGGCCCATTGTGACATCCTGGGTACCACCCTTGTCCGCAGGGCTCATTGTGACGTCCCAGGACCCCCCATTGTCCCCAGGGCCCATTGTGACATCCTGGGGATCCCTCCTTGTCCGCAGGGCCCATTGTGACGTCCCAGGACCCCCCATTGTCCCCAGGGCCCATTGTGACATCCTCTGCACCCCCTTGTCCCCAGGGCCCATTGTGACATTCAGGGGTCCCCTGTTTGTTCCCAGGGCCCATTGTGACGTCCTGGGGACCCCCTCTTGTCACTGAGGCCCATTGTGACGTCCCAGGACCCCCCATTGTCCCCAGGGCCTATTGTTACGTCCCAGGACCCCCCATTGTCCCCAGGGCCCATTGTGACACCTTGGGGACCCCCTTGTCACTGGAGACCAATTGTGACAGCATGGGGACCACCCCTTGTCCTCAGGGCCTATTGTGAACATCCTGGGGAACCTCCATTGTCCCCAGAGCCCATTGTGAGTTCCTGGAGACCCCCTTGTCCCCAGGTCCCATTGTGACATCCTGGGGAGCCTCTTTGTCCCCAGGGCCCATTGTGACATCCTGGGGACCTCCTTGTCCCCAGGACCCATCCTGGCACCGTGGAGACCTCCCTTGTCACTGGGGACCCATTGTGACACCATGGGGACCTCCCATTGTCCTCAGGGCGGGCCCATTGAGACATCCTGGGGACCCCCTTTGTCACTGGGGACCCATTGTGACATCCCAGGAACCCCATTGTCCCAAGGGCCCATTGTGACATCCTGGGGACCCCCCTTTGTCTCCAGGACATATTGTGACACCGTGGGGACCACATTAGTCCCCAGGGCCCATTGTGACATCCTAGGGATCCCCTCTTGTCCCCAGGGCCCATTGTGACATCCCAGGACCCCCCATTGTCCCCAGGGCCCATTGTGACCTCCTCGGCACCCCCTTGTCCCTAGGGCCCATTGTGACATCCTGGGGACGCCCTTTGTCCCCAGGGCCCATTTTGACACCGTCGAAACCCCCCTTTGTCCCCAGGGCCCATTGTGACATCCTGGGGACCCTCCTTGTACCCAGAGCCCATTGTGACATCCAGGGGACCCCCTTTGTCCCCAGGGCCCATTGTGACATCCTGGGGTCCCCCCTTCGTCCACAGGGCCCATTGAAATGTCCCAGGACCACTGTTTGTCCCCAGGGTTCATTGTGACATCCTGGGGACCCCATTTCTCCCCACGGCCCATTGTGACACCATGGGGACCCCGTTTGTCACTGGGGCCCATTGTGACATCCCAGGACCCCACTTTGTCCCCAAGGCTTATTGTGACACCATGGGGATCTCCCTTGTCCCCAGGGCCCATTGTGACATCCCATGACCCCCCTTTATCCCCAGTGCTATTGTGAAATCCTGGGGACCCCTTTTGTCCCCAGGGCCCATTGTGGCACCATGGGGAACCCCTTTGTCACTGGGGGCCATTGTGACATTCCAGGATTCCACTTTGTCCCCAGGGCTCGTTCTGACACCTTGGGGACTCCCATTGTTCCCCAGGGCCCATTGTGACATCCTGGGCAACCCCATTGTCCCCAGGGCCCATTGTGACATCTGGGGGACGCCCTTGTCCCCAGGACCCATCGTGGCACCGTGGGGACCCTCCTTGTCACTTGGGCCCATTGTGACACCATGGGGACCCCCCCTTTGTCCCCAGTGCCCATTGTGACATCCTGTGCACCCCCCTTTGTCCCCAGGGTCCATTGTGACATCCTGGGGACCCCACTTGTCCCCAGGACCCATTGTGACACTATGGGGACCCCCCCTTGTGCCCAGTGCCCATTGTGACACCGTGGGTACCACCCTTGTCTGCAGGGCTCATTGTGACATCCCAGGACCCCCCATTGTCCCCAGGGCCCATTGTGACATTCAGGGGACCCCCTTGTCCCCAGGGCCCATTGTGGCACCATAGGGAACCCCTTTGTCCCCAGGGCCCATTGTGACATGTTGGGGACGCTCTTTGTCCCCAGGGCCCATTGTGACATCCTGGGGACCCTCCTTGTCCCCAGAGCCCATTGTGACATCCAGGGGACCCCCTTTGTCCCCAGGGCCCATTGTGGCACCATAGGGACCCCCTTTGTCACTAGGGCCCATTGTGACATCCCAGGACCCCCCCTAGTCCCCAGGGCCCATTGTGACATCCCAGGACCCGACATTGTCCCCAGGGCCCATTGTGACATCCTCTGCACCCCCTTGTCCCCAGCGCCCATTGTGACGTCCCAGGACCCCCGATTGTCCCCAGGGCTGATTGTGACATTCAGGGGACCCCCCTTTGTCCCCAGGGCCCATTGTGACATGCTGGGGACGCTCTTTGTCCCCAGGGCCCATTGTGACATCCAGGGGACCCCCTTTGTCCCCAGGGCCCATTGTGACATCCTGGGCACCCTCCATTTTCCCCAGGACCCATTGTGACATCCTGGCCACCCCCTTGCTCCCAGGACCCGTTGTGGCACCATGGGGACACCCCCTTTGTCCCCAGGGCCCATTGTGACATCCCAGGACCCCCCTTTGTCCCCAGGGCCCATTGTAGCACCATGGGGACCCCCTTTGACCCCAGGGCCCATTGTGGCACCATAGGGACCCCCTTTGTCACTGGGGCCCATTGTGACATCCCAGGACCCCCCCTGGTCCCCAGGCCCCATTGTGACATCCTGGGGACCCCCTTTGTCCCAAGACTTCATTGTGACATCCTGGGGACCCCCCTTGTCCTCAGGGTCCATTGTGACAGCCCAGGACCTTACATTGTCCCCAGGGCCCATTGTGATATCTGGGGGACCCCCTTGTTCCCAAGGCCCATTGTGACATCCTGGGGACCCACCCTTGTCCCCAGGGCCCATTGTGACATCCCAGGACCTTACTTTGTCCCCAGGGCCCATTGTGACATCCCAGGACCCCCCATTGTCCCCAGGGCCCATTGTGACATCCTCGGCACCCCCTTGTCCCCAGGGCCCATTCTGACATCCTGGGGACCCCCCCTTGTCCCCAGGGCCCATTGTGACGTCCCAGGACCCCCCATTGTCCCCAGGGCCCATTGTGACATCCTGGGGATCCCTCCTTGTCCCCAGGGCCCATTGTGATGTCCCAGGACCCCCCATTGTCCCCAGAGCCCATTGTGACATCCTCTGCACCCCCTTGTCCCCAGGGCCCATTCTGACATTCAGGGGACCCCTCTTTGTCCCCAGGGCCCATTCTGACATCCTGGGGATCCCTCCTTGTCCCCAGGGCCCATTGTGACATCCCAGGACCCCCCATTGTCTCCAGGACCTATTGTGACATTCAGGGGACCCCCTTTGTCACTGGGGCCCATTGTGACACCATGGAGACCCCCGCTTGTCCTCAGGGTCCATTGTGACATCCTGGGCACCCCCCATTTTCCCCAGGACCCATTGTGACATCCTGGCCACCCCCTTGCTCCCAGGGCCCGTTGTGGCACCATGGGGACACCCCCTTTGTCCCCAGGGCCCATTGTGACATCCCAGGAGCCCCTTTTGTCCCCAGGGCCCATTGTAGCACCATGGGGACCCCCTTTGACCCCAGGGCCCATTGTGGCATCATGGCAACCCCTTTTGTCCCCAGGGCCCATTGTGACATTCTTGGACCCCACTTTGTCCCCAGGGCCTATTGTGACACCATGGGGACCCCTCCTTGTCACTGGGGACCCATTGTGACACCATGGGGACCCCCCCTTCTCCTCAGGACTCATTCTGACATCCTGGACGCCCCCCATTGTCCCCAGGGCCTATTGTGACGTCCCAGCACCCCCCATTGTCCCCAGGGCCCATTGTGACATGCTGGGGACTCTCTTTGTCCCCAGGGCCCATTGTGACATCCTGGGGACCCTCCTTGTCCCCAGAGCCCATTGTGACATCCAGGGGACCCCCTTTGTCCCCAGGGCCCATTGTGGCACCATGAGGACCCTCTTTGTCACTGGAGCCCATTGTGACATCCCATGACCCCCCTTTGTCCCCAGTGCTATTGTGAAATCCTGGGGACCCCTTTTGTCCCCAGGGCCCATTATGACACCATGGGGAACCTCTTTGTCACTGGGGGCCATTGTGACATTCCAGGATTCTACTTTGTCCCCAGGGCTCGTTCTGACACCTTGGGGACTCCCATTGTCCCCAGGGCCCATTGTGACATCCTGGGCAACCCCATTGTCCCCAGGGCCATTGTGACATCTGGGGGACGCCCTTGTCCCCAGGACCCATCGTGGCACCGTGGGGAACCTCCTTGTCACTTGGGCCCATTGTGATACCATGGGGACGCCCCCCTTTGTCCCCAGTGCCCATTGTGACATTCTGCGCACCCACCATTGTCCCCAGGGCCCATTGTGACATCCTCGGCACCCCCTTGTCCCCAGGGCCCATTGTGACATCCCGGGGACCCCTTTTGTCCCCAGGGTCCATTGTGACATCCTGGGGCCTCCCTTTGTCCCCAGGGCCCATTGTGACATCGCAGGAGCCCCCATTGTCCCAAGGGCACATTGTTACATCCTGGGGACCCCCTTGTCCCCAGGGCCCATCGTGGCACCGTGGGGACCCCCCCCTTGTCCCCAGGACCCGTTGTGACATCTTGGGGACCCCTATGTCACCAGAGCCCATTGTGATATCCTGGGGAGCCCCCTTTGTCCCCAGGGCCCATTGTGCACATCCTGTGGACCCCTCTTTGTCCCCAGGGCCCATTGTGATATCCTGGGGAGCCCTCTTTTTCCCCAGGGCCTATTGTGACATCCTGGGGACCCCCTTTGTCCCCCGCGCCCATTGTGACATCCTGAAGACCCCCTTTGTCCCCAGGGCCTATTGTGACATCCCAGGACCCCCCATTGTCCCCAGGGCCCATTGTGACACCGTGGAGACCCTCCTTGTCCTCAGGGCCCATTATGACATTCAGGGGACTCCTCTTTGTCCCCAGGGCCTATTGTGACATCCTGGGGACCCCCCTTTACTCCAGGGCCCATTGTGACGTTCCAGGACCCCCTATTGTTCCCAGGGCCCATTGTGACATTCTGGGGACCCCAAATGTCCCCAGGGCCCATTGTGACATTCTGGGGACCCCTCTTTGTCCCCAGGGCCCATTGTGGCACCATGGGGACCCCCATTGTCCCCAGGGCCCATTGTGACATCCCAGAACCCCAATTTGTCCTCAGGGCCCATTGTGACATCCTGGGGACCCCCTTGTCCCCAGGGCCCATTGTGACATCCCAGGACCCCACCTTCTCCCCAGGGTCCCTTCTGACAGGGTGGGGACCCCCCTTTCTCCCGAGGGCTCATTGTGACGTCCCTGGACCCCTCGTTGTCCCCAGTGCCCATTGTGACATCCTGGGGACCCCCCTTGTCCCCAGGGCCCATTGTGAAATCCGGGGAACCCCCTGGTCTCCAGGGCCCATAGTGGTACCGTGGGGACTCGTCCTGTCACTTGGGTCCATTGTGACACCATGGGGACCCCGCCTTTGTCCCCAGTACCCATTGTGACATCCTGGGGACCCCTTTGTCCCCGGGGCCCATTGTGACATCCTGGGGACCCCCCTTTGTCCCCAAGGCCCATTGTGACACCGTGGGGACCCCACTTCTTTCCAGGACCCATTGTGGCATTCTGGGGACTTCCTTTGTCCCCAGGGCCCATTGTGACATCCTGGAGACCCCCTTTATCCCCAGAGCTCGTTGTCGCACCATGGGGATCCCCTTTGTCACTGGGGCCCATTGTGACATCCCAGGACCCCCCATTGTCCCCAGGGCCCATTGTGACACCGTGGGGACCCCGCCTTTTCCCCAGGGCCCATTGTGATGTCTCAGGACCCCCTTTGTCCCCAGGGCCCACTGTGGCACCATGGGGACCCCCTTTGTCCTCTGGGCCCATTGTGACATTCCAGGACCCCACTTTGTCCCCAGGGCCCATTGTGACACCGTGGGGACCCCCCTTGTCCCCAGGGCCCATTGTGACAATTAAGGGACCCCCTTTGTCCCCAGGGCCCATTTTGACATCCCAGGACCCCACTTTGTCCCCAGTGCTCATTGTGAAATTCTGGGGACCCCCCTTGTCCTCAGGGCTCATTGTGACATCCTGGGTACCCCCTTTGTCCCCAGTGCTCATTGTGAAATCCTGGGGACCCACTTTGTCCCCAGGGCCCATTGTGGCACCATGGGGAGCGCCTTTGTCACTGGGGACCATTGTGACATTCCAGGATTTTACTTTGTCCCCGGGGCCCATTGTGACATCCTGGGGATCCCCCTTTGTCGCCAGGGCCCACTGTGACACCGTGGACACCCTCTTTGTCCCATGGGCCCATTGTGACCTTCAAGGGACCCCCCATTGTCCCCAGGGCCCATTGTGACATCCTGGGTACCCCCTTTGTCCCCAAGACCCATTGTGACATCCTAGTACCCCCCGCAGTCCCCAGGGCCCATTGTGACATCCTGGGGATCCCTTTGGCCCCAGGGCCCATTGTGACAGGGCGGGGATCCCCCTTGTCCCCAGGGCCCATTGTGAAACCGTGGGGACCCTCTTGTCCCCAGGGCCCATTGTGACATCCTGGGGACCCCGTTTGTCCCCAGTGCTCATCGTGGCACCGTGGGGACCCCCCCTTTGTCTCCAGTGCCCATTGTGACATCCTTGGGACCCCCCTTGTCCCCAGGACCCGTTGTGACATCTTGGGGACCCCTATGTCACCAGAGCCCATTGTGATATGCTGGGGAGCCCCCTTTGTCCCCAGGGCCCATTGTGCACATCCTGTGGACCCCTCTTTGTCCCCAGGGCCCATTGTGATATCCTGGGGAGCCCTCTTTTTCCCCAGGGCCTATTGTGACATCCTGGGGACCCCCTTTGTCCCCCGGGCCCATTGTGACATCCTGAAGACCCCCTTTGTCCCCAGGGCCTATTGTGACATGCCAGGACCCCCCCTTTTCTCCAGGGCCCATTGTGACGTCCCAGGACCCCCTATTGTCCCCAGAGCCCATTGTGACATCCCAGGACCCCCCATTGTCCCCAGGCCCCATTATACACATCCTGGGGTCCCCCTTTATCCCCAGGGCCATTGTGACACCATGGAGACCCCCTTTGTCCCCAGGGCCCATTGTGACATCCTGGGGATCCCTTTGGCCCCAGGGCCCATTGTGACAGGGCGGGGATCCCCCTTGTCCCCAGGGCCCATTGTGAAACCGTGGGGACCCCCCATTGTCCCCAGGGCCCATTGTGGCACCGTGGAGACCCCCCCTTTGTCTCCAGTGCCCATTGTGACATCCTGGGGACCCCCTTTGTCCCCAGTGCTCATTGTGACAGGGTGGGACCCCCCTTGTACCCAGGGCCCGTTGTGACATCCTGGGGACCCCCTTTGTCCCCAGGGCCTATTGTGACATCCTGGGGAGTCCCCTTTATCCCCAGGGCCCATTGTGACATCCTGGGGACCCCCTTTGTCCCTAGGGTTCATTGTGACATCCCAGGACCCCCATTGTCCCCAGGGCCCATTGTGAACAACCTGGGGACCCCCCTTTTTCCCCGGGCCCATTGTGGCGTCCCAGGATGCTTCGTTGTCCCCTGGGCCCATTGTGACATCCCGGGGACCCCTTTTGTCCCCAGGGTCCATTGTGACATCCTGGGGCCTCCCTTTGTCCCCAGGGCCCATTGTGACATCGCAGGAGCCCCCATTGTCCCAAGGGCACATTGTTACATCCTGGGGACCCCCTTGTCCCCAGGGCCCATCGTGGCACCGTGGGGACCCCCCCTTTGTCTCCAGTGCCCATTGTGACATCCTTGGGACCCCCCTTGTCCCCAGGACCCGTTGTGACATCTTGGGGACCCCTATGTCACCAGAGCCCATTGTGATATCCTGGGGAGCCCCCTTTGTCCCCAGGGCCCATTGTGCACATCCTGTGGACCCCTCTTTGTCCCCAGGGCCCATTGTGATATCCTGGGGAGCCCTCTTTTTCCCCAGGGCCTATTGTGACATCCTGGGGACCCCCTTTGTCCCCCGGGCCCATTGTGACATCCTGAAGACCCCCTTTGTCCCCAGGGCCTATTGTGACATGCCAGGACCCCCCCTTTTCTCCAGGGCCCATTGTGACGTCCCAGGACCCCCTATTGTCCCCAGAGCCCATTGTGACATCCCAGGACCCCCCATTGTCCCCAGGCCCCATTATACACATCCTGGGGTCCCCCTTTATCCCCAGGGCCATTGTGACACCATGGGGACCCACTTTGTCCCCAGGACCCATTGTGACGTCCCAGGATGCCCCATTGTCCCCTGGGCCCATTGTGAAATCATGGGGACCCCCTTTGTCCCCAGGGCCTATTGTGACATCCCAGGACCCCCCATTGTCCCCAGGGCCCATTGTGACACCGTGGAGACCCTCCTTGTCCTCAGGGCCCATTATGACATTCAGGGGACTCCTCTTTGTCCCCAGGGCCTATTGTGACATCCTGGGGACCCCCCTTTACTCCAGGGCCCATTGTGACGTCCCAGGACCCCCTATTGTTCCCAGGGCCCATTGTGACATTCTGGGGACCCCAAATGTCCCCAGGGCCCATTGTGACATTCTGGGGACCCCTCTTTGTCCCCAGGGCCCATTGTGGCACCATGGGGACCCCCTTTGTCCCCAGGGCCCATTGTGACATCCCAGAACCCCAATTTGTCCTCAGGGCCCATTGTGACATCCTCGGGACCCCCTTGTCCCCAGGGCCCATCGTGGCACCGAGGGGACCCCCCCCCCCTAGTCCCCAGGGCCCATTGTGTCCCCATGGACACCCCCTTTGTCCCCAGGGCCCATTGTGACATCCCAGGACCCCACCTTCTCCCCAGGGTCCCTTCTGACAGGGTGGGGACCCCCCTTTCTCCCCAGGGCTCATTGTGACGTCCCAGGACCCCTCGTTGTCCCCAGTGCCCATTGTGACATCCTGGGGACCCCACTTCTTTCCAGGACCCATTGTGGCATTCTGGGGACTTCCTTTGTCCCCAGGGCCCATTGTGACATCCTGGAGACCCCCTTCATCCCCAGAGCTCGTTGTCGCACCATGGGGACCCCCTTTGTCACTGGGGCCCATTGTGACATCCCAGGACCCCCCATTGTCCCCAGGGCCCATTGTGACACCGTGGGGACCCCGCCTTTTCCCCAGGGCCCATTGTGACGTCTCAGGACCCCCTTTGTCCCCAGGGCCCACTGTGGCACCATGGGGACCCCCTTTGTCCTCTGGGCCCATTGTGACATTCCAGGACCCCACTTTGTCCCCAGGGCCCATTGTGACACCGTGGGGACCCCCCTTGTCCCCAGGGCCCATTGTGACAATTAAGGGACCCCCTTTGTCCCCAGGGCCCATTTTGACATCCCAGGACCCCACTTTGTCCCCAGTGCTCATTGTGAAATTCTGGGGACCCCCCCTTGTCCTCAGGGCTCATTGTGACAGCCGAGGACCTTACTTTGTCCCCAGGGCCCATTGTGACATCCCAGGACCCCCCACTGTCTCCAGTGCCCATTGTGACATCATGGGGACCACCCTTTTTCCCCAGGGCTCATTGTGACGTCCCAGGACCCCTCGTTGTCCCCAGGCCCCATCGTGACATCCTGGGGACCCCCCTTGTCTCCAGGGCCCATAGTGGCACTGTGGGGACTCATCACTTGGGCCCATTGTGACATCCTGGAGACCCCCCTTTATCCCCAGGGCCCATTGTGACACCGTGGAGACCCCATTTGTCACTTGGGCCCATTGTGACATCCTGGAGACCCTCTTTATCCCCAGAGCTCGTTGTCGCACCATGGGGACCCCCTTTGTCACTGGGGCCCATTGTGACATCCCAGGACCCCCCATTGTCCCCAGGGCCCACTGAGACATCCCGGCGACCACCCTTTGTCCCCAGGGCCCATTATGCACATTCAGGGGACACCCCTTTGTCCCCAAGGCCCAATGTGACATCCTGGGGAGACCCCATTGTCCTCAAGGCCCATTGTGACACCATGGGGACCCCCTTTGTCCCCAGTGCCCATTGTGACATCTTAGGACCCCACTTTGTCCCCAGGGCCCATTGTGACATCCTGGGGACCACCTGTGTCCCCATGGCCCATTGTGACATCCCAGGAGCCACCTGTGTCCCCAGGGCCCATTGTGACATCCTGGGGACCCCCTTTGTCGCCAGGGCCCACTGTGACACCGTGGGCACCCTCTTTGTCCCATGGGCCCATTGTGACCTTCAAGGGACCCCCCATTGTCCCCAGGGCCCATTGTGACATCCTGGGTACCCCCTTTGTCCCCAAGACCCATTGTGACATCCTAGTACCCCCCGCAGTCCCCAGGGCCCATTGTGACATCCTGGGGATCCCTTTGGCCCCAGGGCCCATTGTGACAGGGCAGGGATCCCCCTTGTCCCCAGGGCCCATTGTGGCACCGTGGAGACCCCCCCTTTGTCTCCAGTGCCCATTGTGACATCCTGGGGACCTGCTTTGTCCCCAGTGCTCATTGTGACAGGGTGGGACCCCCCTTGTACCCAGGGCCCGTTGTGACATCCTGGGGACCCCCTTTGTCCCCAGGGCCTATTGTGACATCCTGGGGAGTCCCCTTTATCCCCAGGGCCCATTGTGACATCCTGGGGACCCCCTTTGTCCCCAGGGCCCATTGTGCACATCCTGTGGACCCCTCTTTGTCCCCAGGGCCCATTGTGATATCCTGGGGAGCCCTCTTTTTCCCCAGGGCCTATTGTGACATCCTGGGGACCCCCTTTGTCCCCCGGGCTCATTGTGACATCCTGAAGACCCCCTTTGTCCCCAGGGCCTATTGTGACATCCCAGGACCCCCCCTTTTCTCCAGGACCCATTGTGACGTCCCAGGACCCCCTATTGTCCCCAGAGCCCATTGTGACATCCCAGGACCCCCCATTGTCCCCAGGCCACATTATACACATCCTGGGGTCCCCCTTTATCCCCAGGGCCATTGTGACACCATAGGGACGCCCTTTGTCCCCAGGGCCCATTGTGACGTCCCAGGATGCCCCATTGTCCCCTGGGCCCATTGTGAAATCATGGGGACCCCCTTTATCCCCAGGGCCTGTTGTGACATCCCAGGACCCCCCATTGTCCCCAGGGCCCATTGTGACATCCCAGGACCCCCCATTGTCCCCAGGGCCCATTCGACACCATGGGGACCCCCTTTGTCCCCAGGGCCCATTGTGATATCCTGGGGACTCCCTTTGTTCCCAGGGCCCATTGTGACACCGTGGAGACCCTCCTTGTCCTCAGGGCCCATTATGACATTCAGGGGACTCCTCTTTGTCCCCAGGGCCTATTGTGACATCCTGGGGACCCCCCTTTTCTCCAGGGCCCATTGTGACGTCCCAGGACCCCCTGTTGTTCCCCGGGCCCATTGTGAAATCCTGGGGACCCCCTCTTTTTCCCCAAGGCCCATTGTGACATCCCACGACCCCCCATTGTCCCCAGGCCCCATTATGCACATCCTGCGGTCCCCCTTTATCCCCCGGCCCCATTCTGACACTGTGGGGACCCCCGTTGTCCCCAGGACCCATTGTGACATCCTGGGGACCCCCTTTGTCCCCAGGGCCTATTGTGACATCCCAGAATCCCCCATTGTCCCCAGGGCTCATTGTGACACCGTGGGGACCCCCCCTTTTTCTCCAGTGCCCATTGTGACATCCTGGGGACCCCCCTTTGTCTCCAGGGCCCATTGTGACGTTCAGGGGAACCCCCTTTGTCGCCAGGGCCCATTGTGACATCCCAGCACCCCCCATTGTCCCCAGGGCCCATTGTGACATCCTGGGAACCCCCTTGTCCCCAGGGCCCGTCGTGGCACCGTGGGGACCCTCCCCTTTTTCTCCAGTGCCAATTGTGACATCCTTGGGACCCCTCTTGTCCTCAGAGCCCATTGTGACATCCTGGGGAGCCCCCTTTGTCCCCAGGGCCGATTGTGACATCCTGGAGACCCCGTTTGTCCCTAGGGCCCATTGTGGCACCATGGGGACCCCCTTTGTCCCCAGGGCCCATTGTGACGTCCCAGGACCCCCCATTTTCCCCAGGGCGCATTGTGACATCCTGGGGACCCCCTTTGTCCCCAGGGGCCATTGTGACATACCAGGACCCACCCTTGTCCCCAGGGCCCTTTGTGACATCCTGGGGACCCCCATTGTCCCCAGAGTCCATTGTGACATCCTGGGCAGCCCCCTTTGTCCCCAGGGCCCATTGTGACATCCCAGGACCCCCCTTGTCTCCAGACCCCATTGTGACATCCTGGGGACCCTGTTGTCACAAGGGCCCATTGTGACACCGTGGGGACCCCCTTTGTCACTGGGGCCCGTTGTGGCATACCAGGACTCCACTTTGTCCCCAGGGCCCATTGTGACACCGTGGGGACCCCTTTGTCCCCAGGACCCATTGTGACATCCCATGACCCCCCCGTGTCCCCAGGGCCCATTGTGACATCCGGGGGACCCCTTTGTCCCCAGGGACCATTGTGACAGGGTGGGACACCCCTTGTCTCCAAGGCCCATTGTGACATCATGGGGACCCCCCTTTGTCCCCAGGGCCCATTGTGACATCCTGGGGATCCCGTTTGTCCCCAGGGCCCATTGTGACATTCAGGGGACCCTCTCTTTGTCTCCAGGGCCGATTGTGACATCCTTGGGACCTCGTTTGTCCCCAGGGCCCATTGTTGTACCATGGGGACCCCCTTTGTCCCCAGGGCCCATTGTGGCACCATGGTGAACCCCTTTGTCACTGGGGCTCATTGTGACATCCCAGGACCCCCCGGTGTCCCCAGGGCCCATTGTGACATCCTGGGTCCCCCTTTGTCCCTGTCGAGGGTTAAGATTGCGGGGTGACAATCAAACCCTGGCAGATGTGTTGTCAACCTCCTCTGCCCCCCACTTCCCCCTTCTGCCCCTCCCTCTCCCCCCTTCCCACTCAGCACAGGCGATCGGGAGGGGAAGAAGCACAGAGGGGAGAGAGTTGGAAAAGTTCAAGATGTTTTACTGATGCTACTGATAAGAACAGAGAAAATAATACAAATATACAAAACCAATCTTGTAAGTCTGAGCAACTGCAGAGCCAGCACCCAAAGTCCTGGATCAGACTCTGCAGCCAACCGGAGCTGGATTCAGTCTCTCACTGGCCTCCGTTCGCAGGGACGACCAGCAAGGTCCTCTCCTGATGTCGGCCATGAGCAAAAGGGAAGGAAAAAGGCAAAAGGGAAGGGAAAAAGGGACGAGATCCTCGTGATCTCCCGCTTTTATATGAAGTATTCACGTGAACGGAATGTTATACACAGTTGGTCACCGGTTTCTCGTTGCCCCTCTCGCGAGATGTCCATCTGTGCTTGTCAATAAGTTTCCATTCCATTGCTGGGTTTGCCAAAACATGTGTCTGGTTCTCCAGGAAAATGCAGCTGACATGAAGGCTTTGGCTGACAGGCAAAATTCACTAAAAGAGAAACTTGTTTTTACCAAAACCAGGACAGGTGGGGGCGCAGAGGCTGCTGAGACATGGAGATGGACTGGGACACGGGGGTGGGCTGGGACATAGAGATAGGCTGGGACATGGATGGCCTGGGTCACAGAGACTGCTGGGATGTGCAGACGGGCTGGGTCATGGGCACGAGTCAGAGCCAGCACAGGAGCAGGGAGGCTGGGGCAGCTCCATCCTGCAGACGTGCTTGTCCTGGCCATGCCAGCCATGGGATACGTGCCCCAGCACAGACACACACCCGTGGGACACACAGCTGGCCACAGGGACCCCAGAGACACACGCACGCCCCGTGCCATCATTCCAGTTCACTGGTGGAGCCGTGGGGGTCACTGGGGTGGCGGTGGCGGTGGCCAAGGGTGGCGAGGGTGGCACCAAGGTGCTCACAGTCCAAACTGATCACTGTGTTTAAAAAGATAATCGAGGGGGAAGGGCAACCAAAGAGCCAGGAATCCATATTTCAAATAAATCAATAAGGTGAGAGGGTTGTTAATTAGATGAATGAGACAGGTAAACTGAGGCCAGCCCTGGGGAGTCTGTAACCCCTGCAGTGCCAAGCGCTGGGGAGCAGGGCAGGGAATGTGCAGCTGGGGTTGGTGGATGTGTAAGCGGGGGCTTTTTGTCCCATTCCCTGTGCTGTCTTTGGGTAGAACACCTGGTCTTGCCAAATCGTTTATAAAATACGCTTTGCTGAGAGATCCTGCCCGGGGCTGTTCTCTTGGCAAGGGGATTGTTTCCCACAGCAGGGTTTGGCAGCAGAAGTTTGGCAGGACAAGAGGGCCCATGAGGTCAGAAAGCACAGCAGAGCTGGAACGTGGGGTCACGGGCACCAAACCCAGCTCGGGTGGGAGCCAAGAGGGTCCCCTCGTGTGCAGGGCCCAAAGCGCCATCTGTGGCATCTGCCCGTCCTTTTGAGCGCCCAGAGCCTCCCTCTTGGGGCCTAATCCCCATGTTTAGGGTCCCAACGCGTCTTTCATCACCCACGGCCTTTGGTCAGGGCCCGCAGCTTCATTTTCAGGTGGAGCCGCTGCCTGGCAACAACCGCCCGGAAGTCTGTGGACAGCCAGGGGATGAAATGCAGCCAATCACATTTGAGGAGGCGGGGCAAGTCATGTGATTGAAATGTAAGCAGCCAATCGAGCTTTGAGACCTGCAGGACAGTTGGCGACAGTTGGACAAACTGGGCAGCGCTCAGGGGCGGGCTGTGCTGGCTGCACCAATCACACCTGGTGGGAGTGCAGCAGAGGGATGATTGACAAATAACCTGACCAATTATTTGGTGGGGCGAGCCAGTGGGAAATCCCAGACAGCCAATCAGAGAAAACAGCGGCTCAGGGAAGGCGGACACTGTGGGGGAAGTAACCCCTCAGGCCGCCAATCAGAGAGAGTATCACCTCAGGGCAGGGCGAGCCCCAAAGCAGGACAGAATCACTGCCCAGGCAGCCAATCAGCTGCAGGATCAGCTCAGGGGAGGAGACTGACAGCCCTCCTGACCAATGGTGGCGCAGCCTAGGCTGAGCAGGCGGTTGCTCTGCAGGCGGCCAGCGTGAGCTTTGCCATGGCGCCCGTGGAGCTGCCCGAGGCCGAGCAGCGCCCGGCCCAGCCCTGGGGCCCTTTTTCCTCCCTCTGGGGCCCTGGAGATGTCTTGCTGCCTCTGGCCCAGGTGTGTGTGGGCTGCTCTGGCCTTGTTCTCCTGGGCGGGGGAGGGGGCAGGGGGCACTTTGTGGAGAGGAGCAGCTGGGGCTGGGGCTGGAGCTGGAGAGAGCAGGAGAAGGGGAAGCAGCTGGAGGGTGAAGTGCAGGGGATCCCCACAGCTGCTGCTGCAGCTGCACCAGAGACAGCTGCCCCTCTGGGTGAGGAAGAGTCCCTGTGAGCAGCCTCAGCAGAGCAGATCACAAACGTGCACCGCAGGGCCTGTGTAAGTGGGGAAAATCACTGTCCGGCCGTATAGTGTGTGTGTGTGTGGGGTGCGTCTGGGGAGCCTCGTGCTGTGAGAGCTGTCAGACACCCATGTGTTCTCTTAGGTGCAGGATGGACAGACGGCTGGAGCTACAGAATAGGAGGGGAGGGAAAGACAGGCAGACAGAAGGGCCTGAACTGCACAGCTTGCCTGGCAGTGCAGAGAGCAGGAACTGTGGTGAGTGCTGGGCCCTTGGGCTCATTTCATCCTGTTTTGTGCTCCCCTCCCTCCCTCCCTCCCTGCTCCCTCCTCTTTCCTACCGTGTCCTTCTCCCTCTTCATCTCTTCTCTCTCTGCCCCTCTCTGCTTCTTCCTCACCGTTTCCTCCACCCGTCTCCACCTCTGTGCAGGGTTTCTCGTATCTCCCTCTCTGTCTCCGCTGCTCTGTGCTTCTCATCATCCCTGGTTTCTCTTTGTCACCATTCTGCTCTGTTGCTGTGTCCTGCTCCCTGCCCCATCATTTCTCACTGTATCCCTCTGTCCTGCTCCCTGCACCTATTCCTGCCCCTCTTCTTTTTTACTCCCTCTCCATCTTGCTGCCCGCCCCAGGATTTTTTCCCCAATCTCTGTCCTGCCCCCAACCCTTGTTGTTCTTTCTCTCTCCTGCTCCCCTTCTGTCTTCTGCCTGTCTTCCCTTTCCCGGCTGCTTCTTTCTCCAGCTCTGTCCAGATTACTGCCCCTCTTCCTTTTGATGTCTTTCTGTCCTGGTTTTCTTTCTGTCTCCCATCCCTGTTCCCAGTGCCATCCCTTCTCGCTATATCACCCCTGTCCAGCTGGCTCTGCCTTTTCTTTGTCTTCTCTTCCTCTTTCCTGCTCCTCAGCCCTCTTTTCCTCTTTCTCCAGCTCCTTGCTGCATGTTTCCCCTTTCCAGTCTCTTCATTTGGATCCCCACTTTGCTTTATTTCTCACTCCCTTTGTTCTGTTCCCTGTCTTTCTTTTTGTCTCTCCATCTGTGCATCCCCCTCCCTGTCTTTCTCCAGCCCCTTCCTGCTTCTCCTCCTCCCCCCTCCCCATCCCTCTGTCCTGCTCATCAGCCCTGCTGGTTCTTCCTCCCTGTCTCATCCCAGCTCATTGTGCCTTTTTGCCTTCATCTCTCCGTCCTTTTCCCTGTGTGTTTGTTTCTCTCTCAGCTCCTCTGTCTTCTCTCTTGTCTGATTTGTCTCTTGCTGGTCCTCTGTCCTTCTCCCCAGCAGCTTCAACTGAATGGCCAGGTGTCCCTGCACTCTGGTGGTTCCTCATCACTGCCCTGGGCTGTGTCTGTAGGGCTGGGGATCATTTAGGAGCTGCTCTCCTTCTGCAGACAGCAGAGCCTGGTGCAGCTACAGCAGAGGTTGTTCTCAGCTGCTGCTTATGCAGCTCGTTGGAAGAGCAGCTGTGGGCCTTCTTTGGAAGGGAGGTTTCTTGTTCTGTGCTTACTGCTCCTGGGGACCCTGCACAGGAGCGGTGTTGGGGTCTGCAGGGACGGGTGGGACCTGCTGTGATTCCTGGTGAACGTGAACTGAACTTGTCCTGATGTACTCGAATGAAAACAGACTGACTGGAGATGGTTTGCTGCCCTGTTTCAGTTCCAAACTACATGTTTGGCACTGGAGAACATGAGACTTTGTGCTGCTTTCCAGATGTCAGCTGAGAACATCACTGCCTTTGGTACCAGGGCAGGTGGTCTGTGATCAGGGGTGCGGACTTGCATGGCAGTGCTTTAATGAACATTTTATGGTCTTGCCACTTCAAAGCCCTTCATTTTCCTAGAAATTTGAAGATGGCATTTCTCATTCGGAGGTTCAGACTTCGGTTGGACTTGATGTTGAATGGTCCATACAACGGGGTGCATAAAAGAAGAATCTCGCTTCCTTGTTGTTGTTGTTTTCTAACGCTGTCTGAATTTGGTAAGCAAGAGGAAGAGTGGTTTGCAGTGTCTGCTTTTGAGAGGAACGTATTCCTGACTGTCTCCGTCTCTGTATGGTGAAGCTTTCTGCCTGCACTATGATTTTGCTGGGCTGTGAGGCTGTGTTGGAGCAGCAGAGGTCAGAAGTGGTGGCTTTAAAGGCATTGAAGCTGTGGTCAAACTAGCAGGAAAAGCTGGTTTCTTCCCAGAGAGCTGCCTGACAAATATAGCTACAAGTAAAGACCCTTGAAGTTGGCTTTTTTTATTTAAATTTACTATTAATATGTAGCTTTTGGGATTGATTGATTGATTGATTTCTGGGAAGCAAGAAGTGAGAGCCTGTGCACTCCCACAGGCAGAGCTGCCTCCCAAAATAGGTGCCCCCTTCTCCACTTCTGTTCCTTCCATGCTGGTGTAGCACAAGGCCATGCAGCAGTGTGCAGATGTGGTGATTCCAATGTGACTGTGAGGTCAGAGCCCCTCGGTGACGTGCTGTGCTGTGTCTTGGCAGCAGCAGCATCATGGGGCGAGCGTGGGGGCCATGGTCCTCACCCTGTTCCTCCTCCTGGTGTCCCTGCCAGCCCGGGACGCCCAGGCTGCTCCAGCCGAGCGCAGGGAGCAGGTGGGCGAGCAGGGGCAGCACCCAGCCCCGAGCAGCTCAGCAGGGCAGCAGTGGGGCCAGGGCTGGGGCTGGGGCCGGGAGAGCAGCCGGGCTGGGCCGGGCAGGGCGAGCCAGGCAGCACCAGGGTGTGGGCAGGGGGCAGACACCCGCAGGGAGGGGAGAGGGGCTGCGGCTGCTTCAGGGGCAGGTTCTGGGCAAGCAGGGGCTGGGAGTGCTGGCACAGGGCAGAAACCAGCACTGAGTCCCTGTGGGGCCCTCCCTGCCCCCCAGCCTCGTGCCACACGGCCCCATCCCAGGGCGCGCTTTGAGCCTTTGGGCCCGTTGCAAATCAAAGCTGGGATTGCTTTGGCACTTTGGGCCACTTTAGAGCTAAACCTGGGCACATTTGTGCCCTTTGGGATCGTTTCTGCCTATATCTGGGAGTTCTTTGGTTTTCCAGTTTTGTTTATACCCAAATCTGGGGGTGTTTGGGCCGTTTTTGGCCATTTTTTTACCCAAATCTGGGCATACTTCGACTCTTTGGTCCAGTTTCACCCTGAATCTGGGGATGTTATACCCCTTTTTGGCCAGTTTTGCTCAAATCTAGTGGTGCTTTGGTTTTTTCTGCCTCTCTTGACCCGATATACTCAGGTGCTTTTGCCCATTTTTTCCCCTGATATGGGCACTGTGATCCCAAATATGGGATGTTTTCATGTTTGCCGACAGCTTTGCACCCAAGTGTGGATGTTTTTGCCTCTTTGGGCCACTTTTTGCCCAAATACTCAGATTGTTTTGCCTGTATTGACCAATTTAGCCCCCAAATATTTGGAATATTTTGTCGTTTTGCCAGTTTTTTCCCCAAATACGGCTATTTTTCTGCAAGATATGGGCACTGTTGTCCTAAATATGTTGTGTTGTGTTTTGTTTTTTCTCTCTTGTCTATGTCCTCTTTTACCTGGAATGCAGGAGTGTTGCTCGGTGAGCCTGGAAACCTCTCTGATCTGTGCTTGACTCCAGGACATGGCCTTGGCAGAGTTGATCGAGCTTCTCAGCTGGGTCCTGGTTAGGAGCCTTGGGCTGTCCCAGAGGTGAGTTGTCACTGTCTGTCTGCTTGAGCGAATAAACACTCGTGTTTTAATAGGTTATTCGTGTGTGATTGTACCCAAGATCCTCTCAGAGGCTTTCCAAAAGCTTTTTGTGCCTTGGTGGTATTACACAGACAAGTCATGAATGTTCAATTTGCCTGAAAACCTGCTAGGTCTCAGCAAAAAGGTCACCCGTGCTCTGTTTCTAGCTGTGGGAACACACACCTCTGTATGTGTCTCGTGTCATTATCTCACCCTCTCCCATCACAGCAGGTGACTGAGGAAGCAGGAGATCACAACGTGCCATGGAAGCTCCCACCCGTGTTTGACTCCCTGTTTGGTTCCTGCAGTCCATGCTGATCAAGCCTCTTGGTGTAATCCTGTTCCTGAGCCTGAGGGGAATCGCAGGGGTAAGTGTTCAGTGTTCATTGGTTACTGGCCTTTTGCGTTTGTTAGTATTTGGTTTATTATTTGTGAACGTTTTCTTGCAATAGTTGAGCCTTGCAGTAGCCAGCAGGCTCTGATTTAGGAGAAACATGGATGATCATTTTTTGCCCTGGTGCTCCATGCTCCCACGTTAGTGTGGGTTTCCTTTTGTGTGTGTGAGAGGTCTCCTGGTCAGAAGGCCCTGAGAGGCCCCGTGTTGGTCCATCTGGTCCTTGAGGGGTGTTGCATGTGGCCTGGACACAGTAGTTTGGAAGCTGCCAGGTCCCAGACAAGGGGTCTGCAGCCCCTCTGCAGCTTTGGCAATTTCAGCATGCGTCTGGGTCCCGTGTTGTTGCCTGACCCCCGTCCAGGCGCTGCAGGTCATTTCACAACGTGAAATGGAAACGCTTTTCCTTTCTGCTCGATTCCAGCCGTCCCTGTAGGCAGCGGCTCCTTGACTGCTTCACCTGAGTGTGTCCGTGAGCCTCGGGGCGATCCCACAGGTACGACCTGGGAACAAATGAGCGTTTCCATGTTAATTTTCCGTTCCTGTGAAATTTAGCTTGCTGCTTTCTTGGCTGACGCTCGGTCACGCAGAGGGGAAGTGGGTCCAGCTCAGTGCTGTGCCCCAGAGGGCTCTGCCTTGCAAAGCTCTTTGCCAACTGCTCCGTCTCTGCGCCGCTCGCAGTGCCGGCTGCCGAGGCAGCAGCAGGTTGGGGCTGAGTTTAGAGCTGGGTGAGCTCCAGGGAGTCCTTTCTCCTGACAGCTCCAGGCCTGCTTAGTGGCCACTGAGTTTGGGTTTGGGTTAGGGTTAGGCTTAGGTTTTGGAGTTTGGGTTAGGGTTAGGCTTAGGAGTTTGGGTTAGGCTTAGTCTTAAGCTTAGGAGTTTGGTTTAGGCTTAGACTTAGGGTTAGGAGTTTGAGTTAGGATTTAGGGTTAGTCTTAAGGCTAGGAGTTTGGGTTAGGGTTAGGAGTTTCCGTTAGGGTTAGGCTTAGTGTTAGGAGTTTGGCTTAGGCGTCTGGGTTGGGCTTAGGCGTCTGGGTTGGGCTTAGGCTTAGAGTTAGGAGTTTGGGTTAGGGTTAAGGGATTGGGATAAGGGTTAAGAGATTGGGTTAGGGTGAAGGGATTGGGTTAGGATTGGGTTTAGGGTTAGGAATTAGGCTTAGGTTTAGGATTAGGATTAGCGTTATGGTCTGGGTTAGGAGTTGGGGTTAGGAGTTGGGGTTAGGAATCTTAACCCTCGACAGGGACAAAGGGGGTCCCCAGGATGTCACAATGGGCCCTGGGGACAACATGGGGCCCTGGGAATTCACAATGGGCCCTGGGGACAGAGAGGGGTCCTCTGAATGTCACAATGGGCCCTGGGGACAAATGGGGGTCCCGATGGTGTCACAATGGGCCCTGGGGACAAAGTAAGGTCCTGGAATGTCACAATGGGACCCAGTAACAAAGGGGGTCCCCATGGTGCGAAAATGGGCCCTGGGGACAAAGGGGGTCCCTAGGATGTCACAATGGGCTCTGGGGACAATGGGGGGTCCTGGGATGTCACAATGGGCCCTGGGGACAAGGGGGTCCCCCGAATATCACAATGGGCCCTGGGGACAAAGGGGGTCCCCACGGTGTCCCAATGATCCCTGGGGACAATGGGGGGTCCTAGGAAGTCACAATGCGCCCAGGGGAGAAAGCGGGGTCCTCTGGATGTCACAATGGGCCCTGGGGACAAGGGGGAGTCATGGGACGTCCAATGGGCCCTGGGGACAAAGGGGGTCCCCAGGATGTCACAATGGGCTCTGGGGACAAGGCGGGGTCCCCATGGTGTCACAAAACAACGTCCTCAGGGATACGGGTCAGTGCCAGGGGTGGGTTATGCTTGGCCTCCATGATCTCGAGGGTCTTTTCCAACCAAAATGAGTGTTTAGGGTTTATCCCAAATGATGGGAACCCCCGCTTCCAGCTCTGCTCTTCACCAAACACCTTTTAGAGGATGAAGAGGAAGGAGACGCAACACCTCAGCATACGGAGGGTCTTCCCCAAAGGGGTGGTCTGGGGTATCCAAAACACAAGGGGTGGTGTGGACATCCGAAGCACAAGGGGTGGTCTGGGGTATCCAAAACACAAGGGGTGGTGTGGGCATCCGAAGCACAAGGGGTGGTCTGGGGTATCCAAAGCTCTCCTGGAGCGACTGCTGCTTCTTCTTGCTTTCCATCAGCTTCTTGATGTCTTCCCGCGTGGGGACACGCTCGTCATCTTCATTATCTTCGTCATCTTCGTCATCTTCGTCATCTTCGCCATCAGATTCCGAGGATTCTGGAGGAGCGAACAGAGAGAAATGGGCTGGGGAGGGTCCAGCACCGGCCCTGGCTCTTCCTGCCCAGCATCCCAGGCCCATCCCCAGCTGCTCCAGCTTCATCCAAAAGAGGTGGCGAGCTCCAAAAACTCAGTGGCTCCTCCAAGAGCGTCCAATGGGAAGAGGCCCCAGGCAGAGAAGTCGTGGGCTCAAAGGAAAGCACCACGTTGCGAGGATCTCCAGAGGATCCCTGGCCTGCTCCAGAAGATCCCCATCATCAACAAGGTGAGGTCGTCCATGTTGTTTTCAAAGGCGAGGAGGAGCTCAAGGGCCCTCAGCATCGGGGCTCGCGTGCGGTTATGAGAGGGCAAGGAGGGAAGGAAGGAGGGAAGGAAGTAAGGAAGGAAGGAAGGAAGGAAGGAAGGAAGGAAGGAAGGAAGGAAGGAAGGAACCGGGGGTTCCCATCATTTGGGATAAACCCTAAAAACTCATTAATCACTTTGGTTGGAAAAAAGCACCCACCTCCATAGGACCCCATAGGGACCCATAGAGACCATAGAGGCCCATAGGGAGCCACAGAGCCCCATGGAACCCCATAGAGACCCATAGGGACCGTAAAGCCTGTAGAGACCCATAGGGACCCATAGAGACCCATAGAGCTCCATAGGACCCCATAGGGACCCATAGAGACCATAGAGGCCCATAGGGAGCCGCAGAGCCCCATGGAACCCCATAGGGACCCATAGGGACCCATAGAGACCATAGAGACCCATAGGGACCCATAGGGACCGTAGAGCCTGTAGAGACCCATAGGGACCCATAGAGCTCCATAGGACCCCATAGGGACCCATAGAGACCATAGAGGCCCATAGGGAGCCACAGAGCCCCATGGAACCCCATAGGGACCCATAGAGACCCAAAGGGACCCATAGGGACCCATAGAGACCATAGAGACCCATAGGGACCCATAGGGACCGTAGAGCCTGTAGAGACCCATAGGGACCCATAGAGCTCCATAGGACCCCAGAGGGACCCATAGAGACCATAGAGGCCCATAGGGAGCCACAGAGCCCCATGGAACCCCATAGAGACCCATAGGGACCGTAGAGCCTGTAGAGACCCATAGGGACCCATAGAGCTCCGTAGGACCCCATAGGGACCCATAGAGACCATAGAGGCCCATAGGGAGCCACAGAGCCCCATGGAACCCCATAGAGACCCATAGGGACCGTAGAGCCTGTAGAGACCCATAGGGACCCATAGAGCTCCGTAGGACCCCATAGGGACCCATAGAGACCATAGAGGCCCATAGGGAGCCACAGAGCCCCATGGAACCCCATAGAGACCCATAGGGACCCATAGAGACCCAAAGGGACCCATAGAGAGGGAGGGTTTTAGGACCCTGGGGGTTCCATAGAGACCCATAGAGCATCAAGGAGCCCCATAGGGACCCATAGAGCCTGTAGAGACCCGTAGAGACCCATAGAGACCCATAGGGACCCATAGAGACCCAAGGAGCCCCATAGAGACCCATTAAGACCCATAAGGACCCATAAGGACCCATAGGGACCCATAGGGACCCATAGAGCCCCATAGAGGCCCATAGGAAACCACAGAGCCCCATGGAACCCCATAGGGACCTAGAGAGCTCCATAGGGACCCATAGGGACCCATAGAGCTCCATAGGGACCCATAGAGCCCCATAGGGACCCATAGAGAGGGAGGGTTTTAGGACCCCGGGGGTTCCTGCTGGGCTCAACTATGGCAAGAAAACCTTAACGAATAATTAACCGAATATTAATGAATGCAAAAGGCCAGGAACCAATGAGGAGTGAGCACTGAGCCCTGGGACAGCGGGGACAGGGACAGCGGGAATGCGACCCTGGGACCCATTGACCCCATTGACTCCCATTGACCCCATTGACCCCACTGACTGACCCCATTGACCCCCATTGATCCCCATTGACCGATTGACCCCCATTGACCCATTGACCCCATTGACCCATTGATCCCCATTGCCCCCCATTGATCCCCATTGACCCATTGACCCCATTGACCCATTGATCCCCATTGACCCCATTGACCCATTGACCCCATTGACTCCCATTGACCCATTGATCCCCATTGACCCCATTGACCCCCATTGACCCCATTGACTCCCATTGACCCATTGACCCCACTGACCCCATTGACCCATTGATCCCCATTGACCCCCATTGAGTCATTGAGTCATTGAGTCATTGACTTCATTGACCCCCCATTGCCCCCCATTGCCCCCCATTGATCACCATTGCCCCCCATTGCCCCCCATTGCCCCCCATTGATCCCCATTGCCCCCATTGCCCCCATTGACCCATTGACCCCCATTGACCCCCATTGACCCCGTTGACCCATTGATCCCCATTGCCCCCCATTGACTCCCATTGCCCCCATTGACCCCATTGACCCATTGACCGCATTGACTCCCATTGACCCCATTGCCCCCCACTGCCCCCATTGCCCCCCACTGCCCCCATTGCCCCCCATTGCCCCCCATTGCCCCCCATTGCCCCCATTGTACCCACTGCCCCCATTGTCCCCCATTGTCCCCCATTGCCCCCCACTTACCCCATTGCCCCCCACTCTACCCCATTGCCCCCCATTGACCCCATTGCCCCCCATTGCCCCCATTGTCCCATTTCAGGTAAAAGAGGACATAAACAAGAGAGAAAAAACAAAACACAACACATTTGGGTACTCCTGGGTCCTTTGGGGCACTCCTGGGTCCCTCCTGAACTCCTGGGTCCTTTGGGGCACTCCTGGGTCCCTCCTGAACTCCTGGGTCCTTTGGGGCACTCCTGGGTACCTTGGGGTACTCCTGGGTCCCTCCTGAACTCCCCATAGACCCCCATAATTTCCCCCTTAGGGACCCAGGAGTGCCCCATAGTGACCCATAAGTGACTCATGGAGCCCCCTAAGTGTGTTCGGGTCCCTTCGGGTCCCTTCGGGTGAGTGCGGGCCCCACTCGGGTCCCTTCGGGTCCCTTCGGGTGTGTTCGGGTCCCACTCGGGTCCCTTCGGGTGCGTTCGGGTCCCTTCGGGTGCGTTCGGGTCCCTTCGGGTGCCTTCGGGTCCCCTCGGGTGCGTTCGGGCCCCACTCGGGTCCCTTCGGGTGCGTTCGGGTCCCTTCGGGTCCCCTCGGGTCCCTTCGGCTCCCTTCGTGTATCTTCGGCTCCTCTCGGAGCCGCCTCCGCGCACGCCACGCACAGTGGGCGTGGCCACGCACCCCCCCCGCTTCCCATTGGCCGCCGCCTGAGGAAGGGGGCGTGGCCTCGCTCGCAGCCACCGCCGCGGCGGGAAACGATCGTGAGGCGGGAAAAGGGGAAGAAAGGGGGCGGGGGGAGGAAGAGGAGGGGCCGGGGGGGGAGCGGAACACGGGTTTTGGGGTAAAAAGGGGGGGATTTGGGAGTTTGGCGCCTTTTGGGGCACTTTCGGGGAGACTTCGGGCCCCTTCGGGGAGACTTCGGGCCCCTTCGGGGAGACTTCGGGCCCCTTCGGGGAGACTTCGGGTCCCTTCGGGTGCGTTCGGGTCCCTTCGGGTGCGTTCGCCTCCACTCGGACCCCTTCGGGTGCGTTCGGACCCCTTCGGGTGGGTTCGGGTCCCTTCGGGTGGGTTCGGGTCCCTTCGGGTTTGTTCGGCTCCACTCGGACCCCTTCGGGTGCGTTCGGACCCCTTCGGGTGGGTTCGGGTCCCTTCGGGTGCGTTCGGCTCCACTCGGACCCCTTCGGGAAGACTTCGGGTCCCTTCGGGTGCGTTCGGCCCCTTCGGGTGCGTTCGGGTGCGTTCGGCTCCACTCGGACCCCTTCGGGAAGACTTCGGGTCCCTTCGGGTGCGTTCGGCCCCGGCCGGGACTCGGGCGCCGTTCGGCTCCGCTCGGGCGCCGTTCGGCTCCGCTCGGGCGCCGTTCGGCTCCGCTCGGCTCTTTCCGTCTCCGCTCGTTTTCCCGCGCTTTCCCTCAGAGCGCGAAGCGAAGCGCGGGGACCCCCGGGGCCGCTTTTTTCGCGCTTTTCCCGAGGTGACAACAGCGGGGGCTTTGGGGACACAGCTCGGGGAGCCTCAGCGGGAGGGTTTTGGGTTGAAAAAGCGCTATTTTGGGTCAATTTTGAGGTGGTTTGTGGCCCTCCCGGCGGGGCAAGATGGCGGCTGCGGACATCGAGGGGCTGCTGGGTGAGTAATGAGGGGGAATTAGGGGTGATTAGCGCGAATTAGGGGGTAATTAGGGGGCAGCGGGGATATGGGGGGGTGGGGGGGGTGTTAATTAGCGCTGCTGAGGGTGTTAATTGTTAATGAATGCAGAGGAGGAGCCGTTGCAGCAGCTGCACCCCGGGCTGGCCCCGCTGAGGGGGATTGGGGGGGTGGGAGCGGAGCTGGAGAGGGAGGTGAGACAGGTAAGGGGGCATTGGGGACAATGGGGACAGAGAGAGCGAGTGTGTGCGGATCAGCAGTGATCACCCCAAACCTGCCCCGCAGACACGGCACCCAAAATCCTGCACCCCAAAATACTCTTCCCAAACCTGCACCCCAGATCCTGACCCCAAGCCCTGCACCAAAACCCTGCCCCTCAATCCTGCACCCCCAAATCCTCCACCCCCGATCCTGTCTTCCCAAACCCTGCACCCCAGATCCTGCACCCCCAAATTCGGCCCTACCAAACTCTGCACCCCTAAACCCTACAACTGAAACCTTGCACCCCCTAATCCTGCCCTCCCTACCTTCCTGAACCCCGAAACCTGCACCCCAAACCCTGCATTCCCAAATCTTTCCGTCCTATACCTTCCACCCCTAAACCCTGCCCCCAAACCCTGTACCCCAAAGAATTCCCTCCCAAACCCTGCACCTCCAAATCCTGCACCTCAAAGGCCTGGCAACCCAAGCCCTTCAACCCCATCCCTGCAACACCAAATCCTGTACCCCAAACCCAGCACCCCAGAATCCTGCACCCCAAATCCTGCCTACCAAACCTTTCACTGCAAACCCCTGCACCCCAAGATTGTGCTGCCCTAAACACTGAACCCCCAAATCCTGAAGACCCGGATCCTTGCCTCCCAAGACTCTGCACCCCCAAATCCTGCACCCAAATCTCTCACCCCCACCACCCTGCACTCCCAACCCCTGCACCCCAAAACTCCACACCTCCAAATCCTGAACCCTGAAACCCCGCACCCCCAAATCCTGTGCCCCAGTCCTGTGCACCCCACACTCTGCAACCTTAAATTTCCCCCCAAGCCCCTGCACCCCAAACGCTGCAATCTTAGATCTGACTTCTAAACCCCAAGGGCCCATTGTGACATCCCAGAACCTCCTATTGTCCCCAGGGCCCATTGTGACATCCTGGGGACCCCCATTGTCCCCAGGGCCCATTGTGACATTCAGGGGACTCCTCTTTGTCCCCAGGGCCCATTGTGACATCCTGGGGACCGCCCCTTGTCACTGGGGCCCATTGTGACGTCCCAGGACCCCCCGTTGTCCCCAGGGTTCATTGTGACGTCTTAGGACCCCCCATTGTCCCCAGGGCCCATTGTGACATCCACTGCACCCCCCTGTCCCCAGGGCCCATTGTGACATTCAGGGGACCCCTCTTTGTCCCCAGGGCCCATTGTGACATCCTGGGGACCCCCCCTTGTCCCCAGGGCCCATTGTGACGTCCCAGGACCCCCCATTGTCCCCAGGACCCATTGTGACATTCAGGGGACCCCCTTTGTCACTGGGGCCCATTGTGAAATCCCAGGACCCCACATTGTCCCCAGGGCCCATTGTGACATCCTGGGGACCCCCCCTTTGTCCCCAGTGCCCATTGTGACATCCTGCGGACCCCCCATTGTCCCCAGGGCCCATTTTGACATTCAGGGGACCCACCATTGTCCTCAGGGCCCATTGTGCGGTCCCAGGACCCCCCATTGTCCCCAGGGCCCATTGTGACATCCTCGGCACCCCCTTGTCCCCAGGGTCCATTGTGACACTATGGGGACCCCCCCTTGTGCCCAGGGCCCATTGTGACACCGTGGGTACCACCCTTGTCTGCAGGGCTCATTGTGACATCCCAGGACCCCCCATTGTCCCCAGGGCCCATTGTGACATTCAGGGGACCCCCCTTGTCCCCAGGGCCCATTCTGATACCGTGGGGACCCCCTTTGTCCCCAGGGCCCATTGTGACATCCTGGGGACCCCCCTTGTCCTCAGGGTCCATTGTGACAGCCCAGGACCCCCCATTGTCCCCAGAGCCCATTGTGACATCCTGGGGACCCCCCCTTCTTCCCAGGGCCCATTGTGACATCCCAGGACCCCCCCTGGTCCCCAGGGCCCATTCTGACATCCTGGGGATCCCTCCTTGTCCCCAGGGCCCATTGTGACGTCCCAGGACCCCCCATTGTCCCCAGGACCTATTGTGACATTCAGGGGACCCCCTTTGTCACTGGGGCCCATTGTGACACCATGGAGACCCCCGCTTGTCCTCAGGGTCCATTGTGACATCCTGGGCACCCCCCATTTTCCCCAGGACCCATTGTGACATCCTGGCCACCCCCTTGGTCCCAGGGCACGTTGTGGCACCATGGGGACACCCCCTTTGTCCCCAGGGCCCATTGTGACATCCCAGGACCCCTCTTTGACCCCAGGGCCCATTGTGGCACCATGGCAACCCCTTTTGTCCCCAGGGCCCATTGTGACATTCTTGGACCCCACTTTGTCCCCAGGGCCTATTGTGACACCATGGGGACCCCTCCTTGTCACTGGGGACCCATTGTGACACCATGGGGACCCCCCCTTGTCCTCAGGACTCATTCTCACATCCTGGACACCCCCCATTGTCCCCAGGGCCCATTGTAACATCCACTGCACCCCCTTGTCCCCAGGGCCCATTGTGACATTCAGGGGACCCCTCTTTGTCCCCAGGGCCCATTGTGACATCCTGGGGACCCCCCCTTGTCACTGGGGCCCATTGTGACGTCCCAGGATCCCTCCTTGTCCCCAGGGCCCATTGTGACGTCTTAGGACCCCCCATTGTCCCCAGGGCCCATTGCGACATTCAGGGCACCCCCTTGTCCCCAGGGCCCATTGTGACATTCCGGGGACGCCTCTTTGTCCCCAGGGCCCATTGTGACATCCTGGGGATCCCTCCTTGTCCCCAGGGCCCATTGTGACGTCCCAGGACCCCCCATTTTCCCCAGGACCCATTGTGACACTATGGGGTCCCCCACTTGTTCCCAGGGCGCATTTTGACATCCAGGGGACCCCCTTTGTCCCCAGGGCCCATTGTGACATCGAAGGACCCCCCTGGTCCCCAGGGCCCATTATGACATCCTGGGGATACCCCCTTATTACTGGGGCCCATTGTGACGTCCCAGGACCCCCCATTGTCCCCAGGGCCCATTGTGACATCCTGGGGATCCCTGTTTGGCCCCAGGGCCCATTGTGACATCCCAGGACCCCCCCTTGTCCCCAGGGCCCATTGCGACATTCAGGGGACGCCTCTTTGTACCCAGGGCACATTGTGACATCCTGGGGTCCCCCCCTTGTCCCCAGGGCCCATTGTGACATCCTGGGGATCCCTCCTTGTCCCCAGGGCCCATTGTGACGTCCCAGGACCCCCCATTGTCTTCAGGACCCATTGTGACATTCAGGGCACCCCCTTTGTCACTGGGGCCCATTGTGACATCCCAGGACCCCCCATTGTCCCCAGGGCCCATTGTGACATCCTCGGCACCCCCTTGTCCCCAGGGCCCATTGTGACATTCAGGGGACCCCTGTTTGTCCCCAGGGCCCATTGTGACATCCTGGGGACCCCCTCTTGTCACTGGGGCCCATTGTGACGTCCCAGGACCCCCCATTTTCCCCAGGGCCCATTGTGACATTCAGGGGACCCCTCTTTGTCCCCAGGGGCCATTGTGACATCCTGGGGATCCCTCCTTGTCCTCAGGGCCCATTGTGACGTCCCAGGACCGCCCATTGTCCCCAGGGCCCATTGTGACATTCAGGGGACCCCCTTTGTCACTGGGGCCCATTGTGACATCCCAGGACCCCACATTGTCCCCAGGGCCCATTGTGACATCCTCTGCACCCCCTTGTCCCCAGGGCCCATTGTGACATTCAGGGGACCCCTCTTTGTCCCCAGGGCCCATTGTGACATCCTGGGGATCCCTCGTTGTCCCCAGGGCCCATTGTGACGTCCCAGCACCCCCCATTGTCCCCAGGACCTACTGTGACATTCAGGGGAGCCCCTTTGTCACTGGGGCCCATTGTGACACCATGGAGACCCCCGCTTGTCCTCAGGGTCCATTGTGACATCCTGGGCACCCCCCATTTTCCCCAGGACCCATTGTGACATCCTGGCCACCCCCTTGCTCCCAGGGCCCGTTGTGGCACCATGGGGATACCCCCTTTGTCCCCAGGGCCCATTGTGACATCCCAGGACCCCCCTTTGTCCCCAGGGCCATTGTGAAATCCTGGGGACCCCTTTTGTCCCCAGGGCCCATTGTGGCACCATGGGGAACCCCTTTGTCACTGGGGACCATTGTGAAATTCCAGGATTCCACTTTGTCCCCAGAGCTCGTTCTGACACCTTGGGGACTCCCATTGTCCCCAGGGCCCATTGTGACATCCCAGGACCCCACTTTGTCCCCAGGGCCCATTGTGACATCTGGGGGACGCCCTTGTCCCCAGGACCCATCCTGGCACCGTGGGGACCCTCCTTGTCACTTGGGCCCATTGTGACATTCAGGGGACCCACCATTGTCTTCAGGGCCCATTGTGACGTTCCCAGGACCCCCCATTGTCCCCAGGGCCCATTGTGACATCCTCAGCACCCCCTTGTCCCCAGGGCCCATTGTGACATTCAGGGGACCCCTCTTTTTCCCCAGGGCCCATTGTGACATCCTGGGGACCCCCCCTTGTCCCCAGGGCCCATTGTGACGTCCCAGAACCCGCCATTGTCCCCAGGGCCCATTGTGACATCCTCGGCACGCCCTTGTCCCCAGGGCCCATTGTGACATCCTGGGCAACCCCATTGTCCCCAGGGCCCATTGTGACATCCTGGGGACCCCCATTGTCCCAAGGGCCCATTGTGACATCCTGGGGACCCCCATTGTCCCCAAGGCCCATTGTGACATTCCAAGACCCCCCATTGTCCCCAGGGCCCATTGTGACATCCTCTGCACCCCCTTGTCCCCAGGGCCCATTGTGACATTCAGGGGACCCCTCTTTGTCCCCAGGGCCCATTGTGACATCCTGGGGACCCCCCCTTGTCACTGGGGCCCATTGTGACGTCCCAGGAGCCCCCATTGTCCCCAGGGCCCATTGTGACATCCTGGGGATCCCTCCATGTCCCCAGGGCCCATTGTGACGTCCCAGGACCCCCCATTGTCCCCAGGACCCATTGTGACATTCAGGGGGCCCCTTTGTCACTGGGGCCAATTGTGACATCCCAGGACCCCACATTGTCTCCAGGACACATTGTGACATCCTGGGGACCCCACTTGTCCCCAGGACCCATTGTGACACTATGGGGACCCCCCCTTGTTCCCAGGGCCCATTGTGACACCGTGGGTACCACCCTTGTCCGCAGGGCTCATTGTGACATCGCAGGACCCCCCTGGGCCCCAGGGCGCATTTTGACATCCTGGGGATGCCCCCTTGTCACCGGGACCCATTGTGTCGTCCCCGGACCCCCCATTGTCCCCAGGGCCCATTGTGGCATCCTGGGGACCTCCTTGTCCCCAGGACCCATCGTGGCACCGTGGGGACCTCCCTTGTCACTGGGGACCCTTTGTGACACCATGGGGACCTCCCATTGTTCTCAGGGCCCATTGAGACATCCTGGGGACCCCCTTTGTCACTGGAAACCCATTGTGACATCCCAGGAACCCCATTGTCCCAAGGGCCCATTGTGACATCCTGGGGACCCCTCTTTGTCTCCAGGACATATTGTGACACCGTGGGGACCACATTAGTCCCCAGGGCCCATTGTGACATCCTAGGAATCCCCTCTTGTCCCCAGGGCCCATTGTGACATCCCAGGACCCCCCTTTGTCCCCAGGGCTCATTGTGACATTCTAGGACCCCACTTTGTCCCCAGGGCCTATTGTGACACCATGGGGAACCCTCCTTGTCACTGGGGACCCATTGTGACACCATGGGGACCCCCCCTTTGTCCCCAGTGCCCATTGTGACATCCTGCCCACCCCCCTTTGTCCCCAGTGCCCATTGTGACATCCTGCAAACCCCCCTTTGTCCCCAGGGCCCATTTTGTCATTCAGGGGACCCACCATTGTCCCCAGGGCCCATTGTGACCTTCAAGGGACCCCCATTGTTCCCAGGGCCCATTGTGACGTCCTGGGGAGCCCCCTCTGCTCCCAAGGCTCATTGTGACTTTCAGGGGATCCCCCCATGTACCCAGGGCTGATTGTGACGTTGTAGGGCCCCTCTTTGTCCCCAGGGCCCATTGTGACATCCTGGGGAACCCCCTTGTTCCCCGGGCCCATTGTGATGTCCCGGGACCCCCCATTGTCCCCATGGCCCATTGTGACATCCTGGGGATCCCTCCTTGTCCCCAGGGCCCATTGTGACGTCCCAGGACCCCCCATTGTCCCCAGGGCCTATTGTGACATCCTCTGCACCCCCTTGTCCCCAGGGCCCATTGTGACATTCAGGGGACACCTCTTTGTCCCCAGGGCCCATTGTGACATCCTGGGGACCCCCTCTTGTCCCCAGGGCCCATTGTGACGTCCCAAGACCCCCCCATTGTCCCCAGGGCCCATTGTGACATTCAGGGCACCCCCTTTGTCACTGGGGCCCATTGTGACATCCCAGGACCCCACATTGTCCCCAGGGCCCATTGTGACATCCTGGGGACCCCTCTTTGTCCTAAGGACCCATTGTGACGTCCCAGGACCCTGCATTGTCCCCAGAGCCCATTGTGACATCCTGGAGACACCCTTTGTCCCCAGGACCCATTGTGACGTCCCAGGACCCCCCATTGTCCCCAGGGTTCATTCTTACATCCTGGGGACCCCCTTGTCCCCAGGACCCATCGTGACACCATGGAAACCCTCCTTGTCACTGGGGACCCATTCCGACACCCTGGGGAGCCCCCCTTGTCCTTAGGGCCCATTGTGACATCCTGGGCATCCCCCTTTGTCACCCGGGACCATTGTAACACCATGGGGACCCCCTTTGTCCCTAGGGCCTATTGTTACGTCCCAGGACCCCCCGTTGTTCCCAGGGCCCATTGTGACACCTTGGGGACCCCCTTGTCACTGGGGACCCATTGTGACAGCATGGGGACCACCCCTTGTCCTCAGGGCCTATTGTGAACATCCTGGGGAACCTCCATTGTCCCCAGAGCCCATTGTGAGTTCCTGGGGACCCCCTTGTCCCCAGGTCCCATTGTGACATCCTGGGGAGTCTCTTTGTCCCCAGGGCCCATTGTGACATCCTGGGGACCCCCTTTGTCCCCAGGGCCCATGGTGACATCCTGGGGACCTCCTTGTCCGCAGGACCCATCCTGGCACCGTGGGGACCTCCCTTGTCACTGGGGACCCTTTGTGACACCATGGGGACCTCCCATTGTCCTCAGGGCCCATTGAGACATCCTGGGGACCCCCTTTGTCACTGGGGACCCGTTGTGACATCCCAGGAACCCCATTGTCCCAAGGGCCCATTGTGACATCCTAGGGACCTCCCTTTGTCCCCAGGGTTCATTGTGGCACCATGGGGACCCCCTTTGCACTGTGTCACATTGTGATATCCAAGAACCCCACTTTGTCCCCAAGGCCCATTTTGACATCCTGGGGACCCCCTTTCTCCCCAGGGCCCATTGTGACATTCAGGGGACACCCCCCTTGTCCCCAGGGCCCATTGTGACTTCCCAGGACCCCCCATTGTCCCTAGAGCCCATTGTGACATTCAGGGGACCCCCTTTGTCACTGGGGCCCATTGTGACATCCCAGGACCCCACATTGTCCCCAGGGCCCATTGTGACATTCAGGGGACACCCCCCTTGTCCCCAGGGCCCATTGTGACGTCCCAGGATCCCCCATTGTCCCCAGGGCCCATTGTGACATTTAGGGGACCCCCTTTGGCACTGGGGCCCATTGTGACATCCCAGGACCCCACATTGTCCCCAGGGCCCATTGTGACATTCAGGGGTCCCCCCCTTGTCCCCAGGACCCATTGTGATGTCCCAGGACCCCTCATTGTCCCCACGGCCCATTGTGACATCCTGGGGACCCCCCTTTGTCACTGGGGCTCATTGAGACATCGTGGGGACCAACTTTGTCCCCAGGGCCCATTGTGACGTCCCAGGACCTCCCGTTGTCCCCAGTGTCCATTGTGACATCCGAGGAGCCCACTTTGTCCCCAGGACCCATTTTGATATTGAGGGGAACCACATTTGTCCCCAGTGCCCATTGTGACACCATGGGGACCCCCCCTTGTCACTGGGGACCCATTGTGACACCATGGAGACCCCTGCTTGTCCTCAGGGTCCATTGTAACATCTTGGGCACCTCCCATTGTCCCCAGGACCCATTGTGACATCCTGGGGACCCCCTTGCTCCCAGGGCCCATTGTGGCACCATGTGGACATCCCCTTTGTCCCCAGGGCCCATTGTGACATTCCAGGACCCCCCATTGTCCCCAGGGCCCATTGTGACATCCACTGCACCCCCTTGTCCCCAGGGCCCATTGTGACATTCAGGGGACCCCTCTTTGTCCCCAGGGCCCATTGTGACGTCCCAGGACCCCCCATTGTCCCCAGGGCCCATTGTGACATCCTGGGGATCCCTCCTTGTCCTCAGGGCCCATTGTGACGTCTTAGGACCCCCCATTGTCCCCAGGGCCCATTGTGACATTCAGGGGACGCCTCTTTGAAACCCAGGGCACATTGTGACATCCTGGGGACCCCCCCTTGTCCCCACAGCCCATTGTGACGTCCCAGGACCCCCCATTGTTCCCAGGGCCCATTGTGACATCCTGGGGATCCCTCCTTGTCCCCAGGGCCCATTGTGACACTATGGGGACCCCCCCTTCTTCCCAGGGCTCATTGTGACATCCTGGGTACCACCCTTGTCCGCAGGGCTCATTGTGACGTCCCAGGACCCCCCATTGTCCCCAGGGCCCATTGTGACATCCTGGGGATCCCTCCTTGTCCGCAGGGCCCATTGTGACGTCCCAGGACCCCCCATTGTCCCCAGGGCCCATTGTGACATCCTCTGCACCCCCTTGTCCCCAGGGCCCATTGTGACATCCTGGGGATCCCTCCTTGTCCCCACGACCCATTGTGACATCCTGGGGACCCTCCTTGTCCCCAGAGCCCATTGTGACATCCAAGGGACCCCCTTTGTCTCCAGGGCCCATTGTGGCACCATGGGGACCCCCTTTGACACTGGGGCCCATTGTGACACCGTCGACACCCCCCTTTGTTCCCAGGGCCCATTGTGACGTCCTGGGGACCCCCCTTGTCCCCAGAGCCCATTGTGACATCCAGGGGACCCCCTCTTGTCCCCAGGGCCCATTGTGACGTCCCAGGACCCTCCATTGTCCCCAGGGCCCATTGTGACATTCTGGGGATCCCTCCTTGTCCCCAGGGCCCATTGTGACGTCCCAGGACCCCCATTGTCCCCAGGACCCATTGTGACATTCAGGGGACCCCCTTTGTCACTGGGGCCCATTGTGACATCCCAGGACCCCACATTGTCCCCAGGGCCCATTGTGACATCCTGGGGACCCCACTTGTCCCCAGGACCCATTGTGACACTATGGGGACCCCCCCTTGTCCCCAGGGCCCATTGTGACGTCCTGGGTACCACCCTTGTCCGCAGGGCTCATTGTGACGTCTCAGGACCCCCCATTGTCCCCAGGGCCCATTGTGACATCCTGGGGATCCCTCCTTGTCCGCAGGGCCCATTGTTACATCCTCGGCACCCCCTTGTCCCCAGGGCCCATTGTGACATTCAGGGGACCCCTGTTTGTCCCCAGGGCCCATTGTGACATCCTGGGGACCCCCTCTTGTCACTGGGGCCCATTGTGACGTCCCAGGACCCCCCATTGTCCCCAGGGCCCATTGTGACATCCTGGGGATCCCTCCTTGTCCTCAGGGCCCATTGTGACGTCCCAGGACCCCCCATTGTCCCCAGGGCCCATTGTGACATCCTGGGGATCCCTCCTTGTCCCCAGGGCCCATTGTGACGTACCAGGACCCCCCATTGTCCCCAGGACCCATTGTGACATTCAGGGGACCCCCTTTGTCACTGGGGCCCATTGTGACATCCCAGGACCCCACATTGTCCCCAGGGCCCATTGTGACATCCTCTGCACCCCCTTGTCCCCAGGGCCCATTGTGACATTCAGGGGACCCCTCTTTGTCCCCAGGGCCCATTTTGATATCCTGGGGATCCCTCCTTGTCCCCAGGGCCCATTGGGACGTCCCAGGACCCCCATTGTCCCCAGGGCCCATTGTGACATTCAGGGGCCCCCGTTTGTCACTGGGGCCCATTGTGACATCCCAGGACCCCACATTGTCCCCAGGGCCCTTGTGACATCCTGGGGAGCCCACTTGTCCCCAGGACCCATTGTGACACTATAGGGACCCCCCCTTGTGCCCAGTGACCATTGTGACACCGTGGGTACCACCCTTGTCCGCACGGCCCATTGTGACATCCTAGGGACACCCCCTTGTCTCCAGGGCTCATTGTGACATCCTGGGAATCCCTCCTTGTCCCCAGGGCCCATTTTGACATTCAGGGGACCCCCCATTGTCCCCAGGGCCCATTGTGACATCCTCTGCACCCCCTTGTCCCCAGGGCCCATTGTGACATTCAGGGGACCCCTCTTTGTCCCCAGGGCCCATTGTGACATCCTGGGGATCCCTCGTTGTCCCCAGGGCCCATTGTGACGTCCCAGGACCTCCCATTGTCCCCAGGACCTATTGTGACATTCAGGGGTGCCCCTTTGTCACTGGGGCCCATTGTGACACCATGGAGACCCCCGCTTGTCCTCAGGGTCCATTGTGACATCCTGGGCACCCCCCATTTTCCCCAGGACCCATTGTGACATCCTGGCCACCCCCTTGCTCCCAGGGCCCGTTGTGGCACCATGGGGACACCCCCTTTGTCCCAAGGACCCATTGTGACATCCCAGGACCCCCCTTTGTCCCCAGGGCCATTGTAGCACCATGGGGACCCCCTTTGACCCCAGGGCCCATTGTGGCACCATGGCAACCCCTTTTGTCCCCAGGGCCCATTGTGACATTCTTGGACCCCACTTTGTCCCCAGGGCCTATTGTGACACCATGGGGACCCCTCCTTGTCACTAGGGACCCATTGTGACACCATGGGGACCCCCCCTTGTCCTCAGGACTCATTCTCACATCCTGGACACCCCTCATTGTCCCCAGGGCCCATTGTGACATCCACTGCACCCCCTTGTCCCCAGGGCCCATTGTGACATTCAGGGGACCCCTCTTTGTCCCCAGGGCCCATTGTGACATCCTGGGGACCCCCTTTGTCCCCAGGGCCCATTCTGATACTGTGGGGACCCCCCATTGTCCCCAGGGCCCATTGTGACATGCTGGGGACGCTCTTTGTCCACAGGGCCCATTGTGACATCCTGGGGACCCTCCTTGTCCCCAGAGCCCATTGTGACATCCAGGGGACCCCCTTTGTCCCCAGGGCCCATTGTGGCACCATGAGGACCCTCTTTGTCACTGGGGCCCATTGTGACATCCCAGGACCCCCCTTTGTCCCCAGGGCCCATTGTGACATCCTGGGGACCCTCCTTGTCCCCAGAGCCCATTGTGACATCCCAGGACCCCACTTTGTCCCCAGGGCTTATTGTGACGCCATGGGGATCTCCCTTGTCCCCAGGGCCCATTGTGACATCCCATGACCCCCCTTTGTCCCCAGTGCTATTGTGAAATCCTGGGGACCCCTTTTGTCCCCAGGGCCCATTGTGACACCGTGGGGAACCCCTTTGTCACTGGGACCATTGTGACATTCCAGGGTTTCACTTTGTCCCCAGGGCTCGTTCTGACACCTTGGGGACTCCCATTGTCCCCAGGGCCCATTGTGACATCCTGGGCAACCCCATTGTCCCCAGGGCCCATTGTGACATCCTGGGGACCCCCATTGTCCCCAAGGCCCATTGTGACATTCCAGGACCCCCCATTGTCCCCAGGGCCCATTGTGACATCCACTGCACCCCCTTGTCCCCAGGGCCCATTGTGACATTCAGGGGACCCCTCTTTGTCCCCAGAGCCCATTGTGACATCCTGGCGATCCCTCCTAGTCCCCAGGGCCCATTGTGACATCCCAGGACCCCCCATTGTCCCCAGGACCCATTGTGACATTCAGGGGGCCCCTTTGTCACTGGGGCCCATTGTGACATCCCAGGACCCCACATTGTCCCCAGGACTCATTGTGACATCCTGGGGACCCTCCTTGTCCCCAGAGCCCACTCTGACATCCAGGGGACCCCCTTTGTCCCCATGGCCCATTGTGGCACCATAGGGACCCCCTTTGTCACTGGGGCCCATTGTGACATCCCAGGATTTCACTTTGTCCCCAGGGCTCGTTCTGACACCTTGGGGACTCCCATTGTCCCCAGGCCCCATTGTGACATCCTGGGGACCCCCTTTGTCCCAGGACTTCATTGTGACATCCTGGGGACCCCCCTTGTCCTCAGGGTCCATTGTGACAGCCCAGGACCTTACATTGTCCCCAGGGCCCATTGTGACATCCCAGGACCCCCCTTTGTCCCCAGGGCCCATTGTAGCACCATGGGGACCCCCTTTGACCCAAGGGCCCATTGTGGCACCATGGCAACCCCTTTTGTCCCCAGGGCCCATTGTGACATTCTTGGACCCCACTTTGTCCCCAGGACCTATTGTGACACCATGGGGACCCCTCCTTGTCACTGGGGACCCATTGTGACACCATGGGGACCCCCCCTTGTCCTCAGGACTCATTCTCACATCCTGGACACCCCCCATTGTCCCCAGGGCCCATTGTGACATTCAGGGGACCCCTCTTTGTCCCCAGGGCCCATTGTGACATGCTGGGGACCCTCCTTGTCCCCAGAGCCCATTGTGACATCCAGGGGACCCCCTTTGTCCCCAGGGCCCATTGTGGCACCATGAGGACCCTCTTTGTCACTGGGCCCCATTGTGACATCCCAGGACCCCCCTTTGTCCCTGGGGCCCATTGTGACATCCCAGGACCCCACTTTGTCCCCAGGGCTTATTGTGACACCATGGGGATCTCCCTTGTCCCCAGGGCCCATTGTGACATCCCATGACCCCCCTTTGTCCCCAGTGCTATTGTGAAATCCTGGGGACCCCTTATGTCCCCAGGGCCCATTATGACAGCATGGGGAACCCCTTTGTCACTGGGGGCCATTGTGACATTCCAGGATTCCACTTTGTCCCCAGGGCTCGTTCTGACACCTTGGGGACTCCCATTGTCCCCAGGGCCCATTGTGACATTCAGGGGACCCCTCTTTGTCCCCAGGGCCCATTGTGACATCCTGGGGACCACCTCTTGTCCCCAGGGCCCATTGTGACGTCCCAGGACCCCCCATTGTCCCCAGGGCCCATTGTGACATCCTGGGGATCCCTCCTTGTCCCCAGGGCCTGTTGTGACGTCCCAGGAACCCCCATTGTCCCCAGGACCCATTGTGACATTCAGGGGACCCCCTTTGTCACTGGGGCCCATTGTGACATCCCAGGACCCCACATTGTCCCCAGGGCCCATTGTGACATCCTGGGGACCCCCTTGTCACTGGAGACCCGTTGTGACATCATGGGGACCACCCCTTGTCCTCAGGGCCTGTTGTTACGTCCCAGGACCCCCCATTGTCCCCAGGGCCCATTGTGACACCTTGGGGACCCCCTTGTCACTGGAGACCCGTTGTGACAGCATGGGGACCACCCCTTGTCCTCAGGGCTTATTGTGAACATCCTGGGGAACCTCCATTGTCCCCAGAGCCCATTGTGAGTTCCTGGAGACCCCCTTGTCCCCAGGTCCCATTGTGACATCCTGGGCAGCCTCTTTGTCCCCACGGCCCATTGTGACATCCTGGGGACCTCCTTGTCCCCAGGACCCATCCTGGCACCGTGGAGACCTCCCTTGTTACTGGGGACCCATTGTGACACCATGGGGACCTCCCATTGTCCTCAGGGCCCATTGAGACATCCTGGGGACCCCCTTTGTCACTGGGGACCCGTTGTGACATCCCAGGAACCCCATTGTCCCAAGGGCCCATTGTGACATCCTGGGGACCCCCCTTTGTCTCCAGGACATATTGTGACACCGTGGGGACCACATTAGTCCCCAGGGCCCATTGTGACATCCTAGGGATCCCCTCTTGTCCCCAGGGCCCATTGTGACGTCCCAGGACCCCCCATTGTCCCCAGGGCCCATTGTGACATCCACTGCACCCCCTTGTCCCCAGGGCCCATTGTGACATTCAGGGCACCCCTCTTTGTCCCCAGGGCCCATTGTGACATCCTGGGGACCCCCACTTGTCACTGGGGCCCATTGTGACATCCCAGGACCCCCCATTGTCCCCAGGGCCCATTGTGACATTCAGGGCACCCCCTTGTCCCCAGGGCCCATTGTGACATTCCGGGGACGCCTCTTTGTACCCAGGGCACACTGTGACATCCTGGGGACCCCCCCTTGTCACTGGGGCCCATTGTGACGTCCCAGGACCCCCCATTGTCGCCAGGGCCCATTGTGACATCCTGGGGATCCCTTCTTGTCCCCAGGGCCCATTGTGACGTCCCAGGACCCCCCATTGTCCCCAGGACCCATTGTGACATTCAGGTGGCCCCTTTGTCACTGGGGCCCATTGTGACATCCCAGGACCCCACATTGTCCCCAGGACACATTGTCACATCCTGGGGACCCCACTTGTCCCCAGGACCCATTGTGACACTATGGGGACCCCCCCCTTGTCCCCAGGGCCCATTGTGACACCGTGGGTACCACCCTTTTCCGCAGGGCTCATTGTGACATCGCAGGACCCCCCTTTGTCCCCAGGGCCCATTCTGATACCGTGGGGATCCCCTTTGTCCCCAGAGTCCATTGTGACATCCAGGGGACCCCCTTTGTCCCCAGGGCCCATTGTGACATCGCAGGACCCCCCTGGGCCCCAGGGCGCATTTTGACATCCTGGGGATGCCCCCTTGTCAACGGGGCCCATTGTGACGTCTTAGGACCCCCTGTTGTCCCCAGGGCCCATTGTGACATCCTGGGGATCCCTCCCTTGTCCCCAGGGCCCATTGTGACATCCCAGGACCCCCCACTGTCCTCAGGACCTATTGTAACATTCAGGGGACCCCCTTTGTCACTGGGGCCCATTGTGACATCCCAGGACCCCACATTGTCCCCAGGGCCCATTGTGACATCCTGGGGACCCCATTTTCCCCAGGACCCATTGTGACACTATGGGTACCCCCCCTTGTCCCCAGGGCCAATTGTGACGTCCCAGGACCCCCCATTGTTCCCAGTGCCCATTGTGATGTCCTTGGGAGCCCCCTCTCTTCCCAGGGCTCATTGTGACTCTCAGGGGACCCCACCTTGTCCCCAGGACTGATTGTGACGTCCTAGGGCCCCTCTGTGTCCCCAGGGCCCATTGTGACGTCCCAGGACCCCCATTGTCCCCAGGGCCCATTGTGACATCCTCGGCACCCCCTTGTCCCCAGGGCCCATTGTGACATTCAGGGGACCCCTCTTTGTCCCCAGGGCCCATTGTGACATCCTGGGGACCACCTCTTGTCCCCAGGGCCCATTGTGACGTCCCAGGACCCCCCATTGTCCCCAGGGCCCATTGTGACATCCTGGGGATCCCTCCTTGTCCCCAGGGCCCATTGTGACGTCCCAGGAACCCCCATTGTCCCCAGGACCCATTGTGACATTCAGGGGACCCCCTTTGTCACTGGGGCCCATTGTGACATCCCAGGACCCCACATTGTCCCCAGGGCCCATTGTGACATCCTGGGGACCCCCTTGTCACTGGAGACCCGTTGTGACATCATGGGGACCACCCCTTGTCCTCAGGGCCTATTGTTACGTCCCAGGACCCCCCATTGTCCCTAGGGCCCATTGTGACACCTTGGGGACCCCCTTGTCACTGGAGACCCGTTGTGACAGCATGGGGACCACCCCTTGTCCTCAGGGCCTATTGTGAACATCCTGGGGAACCTCCATTGTCCCCAGAGCCCATTGTGAGTTCCTGGAGACCCCCTTGTCCCCAGGTCCCATTGTGACATCCTGGGCAGCCTCTTTGTCCCCACGGCCCATTGTGACATCCTGGGGACCTCCTTTGTCACTGGGGACCCATTGTGACATCCCAGGAACCCCATTGTCCCAAGGGCCCATTGTGACATCCTGGGGACCCCCCTTTGTCTCCAGGACATATTGTGACACCGTGGGGACCACATTAGTCCCCAGGGCCCATTGTGACATCCTAGGGATCCCCTCTTGTCCCCAGGGCCCATTGTGACGTCCCAGGACCCCCCATTGTCCCCAGGGCCCATTGTGACCTCCTCGGCACCCCCTTGTCCCCAGGGCCCATTGTGACATTCACGGGACCCCCCTTTGTCCCCAGGACCCATTGTGAACATCCTGGGGACCCTCCTTGTCCCCAGAGCCCATTGTGACATCCAGGGGACCCACTTTGTCCCCAGGGCCCATTGTGACATCCTGGGGTCCCCCCTTTGTCCCCAGGGCCCATTGAAATGTCCCATGACCACCGTTTGTCCCCAGGGTTCATTGTGACATCCTGGGGACCCCATTTGTCCCCACGGCCCATTGTGGCACCATGGGGACCCCCTTTGTCACTGGGGCCCATTGTGACATCCCAGGACCCCACTTTGTCCCCAGGGCTTATTGTGACACCATGGGGATCTCCCTTGTCCCCAGGGCCCATTGTGACATCCCATGACCCCCCTTTATCCCCAGTGCTATTGTGAAATCCTGGGGACCCCTTTTGTCCCCAGGGCCCATTGTGGCACCATGGGGAACCCCTTTGTCACTGGGGGCCATTGTGACATCCCAGGATTCCACTTTGTCCCCAGGGCTCGTTCTGACACCTTCGGGACTCCCATTGTCCCCAGGGCCCATTGTGACATCCTGGGCAACCCCATTGTCCCCAGGGCCCATTGTGACATCTGGGGGACGCCCTTGTCCCCAGGACCCATCGTGGCACCGTGGGGACCCTCCTTGTCACTTGGGCCCATTGTGACACCATGGGGATCCCCCCTTTGTCTCCAGTACCCATTGTGACATCCTGGGGATCCCTCCTTGTCCCCAGGGCCCATTGTGACATTCAGGGGACCCACCATTGTCCTCAGGGCCCATTGTGACGTCCCAGGACCCCCCATTGTCCCCAGGACCCATTGTGACATTCAGGGGACCCCCTTTGTCACTGGGGCCCATTGTGAAATCCCAGGACCCCACATTGTCCCCAGGGCCCTTGTGACATCCTGGGGACCCCACTTGGGGACCCCACTTGTCCCCAAGACCCATTGTGACACTATAGGGACCCCCCCTTGTGCCCAGTGACCATTGTGACACCGTGGGTACCACCCTTGTCCGCAGGGCCCATTGTGACATCCTGGGGACACCCCCTTGTCTCCAGGGCCCATTGTGACATCCTGGGAATCCCTCCTTGTCCCCAGGGACCATTTTGACATTCAGGGGACCCCCCATTGTCCCCAGGGCCCATTGTGACATCCTCGGCACCCCCTTGTCCACAGGGCCCATTGTGACATTCAGGGGACCCCACATTGTCCCCAGGGCCCATTATGACATCCTGTGGACCCCACTTGTCCCCAGGACCCATTGTGACACTATGGGGACCCCCCCTTGTGCCCAGGGCCCATTGTGACACTGTGGGTACCACCCTTGTCTGCAGGGCTCATTCTTTCATCCCAGGACCCCCCATTGTCCCCAGACCTCATTGTGACATCCAGGGGACCCCCTTTGTCCCCAGGGCCCATTGTGGCACCATAGGGACCCCCTTTGTCACTAGGGCCCATTGTGACATCCCAGGACCCCCCCTAGTCCCCAGGGCCCATTGTGACATTCTGGGGACGCTCTTTGTCCCCAGGGCCCATTGTGACACTATGGGGACCCTCCTTGTCCCCAGAGCCCATTGTGACATCCAGGGGACCCCCTTTGTCCCCAGGGCCCATTGTGGCACCATAGGGACCGCCTTTGTCACTGGGGCCCATTGTGACATCCCAGGACCCCCCCTGGTCCCCAGGCCCCATTGTGACATCCTGGGGACCCCCGTTGTCCTCAGGGTCCATTGTGATAGCCCAGGACCTTACATTGTCCCCAGGGCCCATTGTGATATCTCGGGGAACCCCTTGTTCCCAAGGCCCATCGTGACATCCTGGGGACCCACCCTTGTCCCCAGGGCCCATTGTGACATCCCAGGACCCCCCATTGTCCCCAGGGCCCATTGTGACATCCTCGGCACCCCCTTGTCCCCAGGGCCCATTGTGACGTCTCACGACCCCCCATTGTCCCCAGGGCCCATTGTGACATCCTGGGGATCCCTCCTTGTCCCCAGGGCCCATTGTGATGTCCCAGGACCCCCCATTGTCCCCAGGGCCCATTGTGACATCCTCTGCACCCCCTTGTCCCCAGGGCCCATTGTGACATTCAGGGGACCCCTCTTTGTCCCCAGGGCCCATTCTGACATCCTGGGGATCCCTCCTTGTCCCCAGGGCCCATTGTGACGTCGCAGGACCCCCCATTGTCCCCAGGACCTATTGTGACATTCAGGGGAGCCCCTTTGTCACTGGGGCCCATTGTGACACCATGGAGACCCCGGCTTGTCCTCAGGGTCCATTGTGACATCCTGGGGACCCCCCATTTTCCCCAGGACCCATTGTGACATCTTGGCCACCCCCTTGCTCCCAGGGCCCGTTGTGGCACCATGGGGACACCCTCTTTGTCCCCAGGGCCCATTGTGACATCCCAGGACCCCCCTTTGTCCCCAGGGCCATTGTAGCACCATGGGGACCCCCTTTGACCTCAGGGCCCATTGTGGCACCATGGCAACCCCTTTTGTCCCCAGGGCCCATTGTGACATTCTTGGACCCCACTTTGTCCCCAGGGCCTATTGTGACACCATGGGGACCCCTCCTTGTCACTGGGGACCCATTGTGACACCATGGGGACCCCCCCTTGTCCTCAGGACTCATTCTCACATCCTGGACACCCCCCATTGTCCCCAGCGCCCATTGTGACATCCTGGGGACCCTCCTTGTCCCCAGAGCCCATTGTGACATCCAGGGGACCCCCTTTGTCCCCAGGGCCCATTGTGGCACCATGAGGACCCTCTTTGTCACTGGGGCCCATTGTGTCATCCCAGGACCCCCCATTGTCCCCAGGGCCCATTGTGACATCCTGGGGACCCTCCTTGTCCCCAGAGCCCATTGTGACATCCCAGGACCCCACTTTGTCCCCAGGGCTTATTGTGACACCATGGGGATCTCCCTTGTCCCCAGGGCCCATTGTGACATCCCATGACCCCACTTTGTCCCCAGTGCTATTGTGAAATCCTGGGGACCCCTTTTGTCCCCAGGGCCCATTGTGACACCATGGGGAACCCCTTTGTCACTGGGGGCCATTGTGACATTCCAGGATTCCACTTTGTCCCCAGGGCTCGTTCTGACACCTTGGGGACTCCCATTGTCCCAAGGGCCCATTGTGACATCCTGGGGACCCCCATTGTCCCCAAGGCCCATTGTGACATTCCAAGACCCCCCATTGTCCCCAGGGCCCATTGTGACATCCTCTGCACCCCCTTGTCCCCAGGGCCCATTGTGACATTCAGGGGACCCCTCTTTGTCCCCAGGGCCCATTGTGACATACTGGGGACCCCCCCTTGTCACTGGGGCCCATTGTGACATCCCAGGACCCCACATTGTCCCCAGGACCCATTGTGACATTCAGGGGGCCCCTTTGTCACTGGGGCCAATTGTGAGATCCCAGGACCCCACATTGTCCCCAGGACACATTGTGACATCTTGGGGACCCCACTTGTCCCCAGGACCCATTGTGACACTATGGGGACCCCCCCTTGTTCCCAGGGCCCATTGTGACACCGTGGGTACCACCCTTGTCCGCAGGGCTCATTGTGACATCCCAGGACCCCCCTTTGTCCCCAGGGCCCATTGTGACATCCAGGGGACCCCCTTTGTCCCCAGGGCCCATTGTGACATCGCAGGACCCCCCTGGGCCCCAGGGCGCATTTTGACATCCTGGGGATGCCCCCTTGTCACCGGGACCCATTGTGTCGTCCCAGGACCCCCCATTGTCTCCAGGGCCCATTGTGACATCCTGGGGATCCCTGCTTGGCCCCAGGGCCCATTGTGACGTCTTAGGACCGCCCATTGTGACGTCTTAGGACCCCCCATAGTCCCCAGGGCCCATTGCGACATTCAGGGGACGCCTCTTTGTACCCAGGGCACATTGTGATATCCTGGGGACCCCCCCTTGTCCCCAGGGCCCATTGTGACATCGCAGGACCCACCCTGGTCCCCAGGGCCCATTGTGACATCCTGGGCACCCCTTTTGTCCCCACAGCCCATTGTGGCACCAGGGGGACTCCCTTTGTCACTGGGGCCCATTGTGACATCCCAGGACCCCACATTGTCCCCAGGGCCCTTGTGACATCCTGGGGACCCCTTTTGTCCCCAGGGCCCATTGTGACACTATAGGGACCCCCCCTTGTACCCAGTGACCATTGTGACACCGTGGGTGCCACCCTTGTCCGCAGGGCCCATTGTGACATCCTGGGGACACCCCCTTGTCCCCAGGGCCCATTTTGACATTCAGGGGACCCCCCATTGTCCCCAGGGCCCATTGTGACATCCTCGGCACCTCCTTGTCCCCAGGGCCCATTGTGACATTCAGGGGACCCCACATTGTCCCCAGGGCCCATTGTGACATCCTGGGGACCCCCCTTTGTCCCCAGGGCCCATTGTGACATCCTGGGGACCCCCCCTTGTCCCCAGGGCCCATTGTGACGTCCCAGGACCCCCTTTGTCCCCAGGGCCCATTGTGACATCCTGGGGGACCCTCCTTGTCCCCAGAGCCCATTGTGACATCCCAGGACCCCACTTTGTCCCCAGGGCTTATTGTGACACCATGGGAATCTCCCTTGTCCCCAGGGCCCATTGTGACATCCCATGACCCCCCTTTGTCCCCAGTGCTATTGTGAAATCCTGGGGACCCCTTTTGTCCCCAGGGCCCATTGTGGCACCATGGGGACCCCCTTTGTCACTGGGGGCCATTGTGACATTCCAGGATTCCACTTTGTCCCCAGGGCTCGTTCTGACACCTTGGGGACTTCCATTGTCCCCAGGGCCCATTGTGACGTCTTAGGACCCCCATTTTCCCCAGGCCCCATTGTGACATTCAGGGCACCCCCTTGTCCCCAGGGCCTATTGTGACATTCCGGGGACGCCTCTTTGTACCCAGGGCACACTGTGACATCCTGGGGACCCCCCCTTGTCACTGGGGCCCATTGTGACATCCTGGGCAACCCCATTGTCCCCAGGGCCCATTGTGACATCCTGGGCAACCCCATTGTCCCCAGGGCCCATTGTGACGTCGCAGGACCCCCCATTGTCCCCAGGACCCATTGTGACATTCAGGGGGCCCCTTTGTCACTGGGACCCATTGTGACATCCCAGGACCCCACATTGTCCCCAGGGCCCATTGTGACATCCTGGGGACCCCATTTTCCCCAGGACCCATTGTGACACTATGGGGACCCCCCCTTGTTCCCAGGGCCCATTGTGACACCGTGGGTACCACCCTTGACCGCAGGGCTCATTGTGACATCGCAGGACCCCCCTTTGTCCCCAGGGCCCATTGTGACATCGCAGGACCACCCTGGTCCCCAGGGCCCATTGTGACATCCTGGGCACCCCTTTTGTCCCCACGGCCCATTGTGGCACTATGGGGACCCCCTTTGTCACTGGGGCCCATTGTGACATCCCAGGACCCCACTTTGTCCCCAGGGCTGATTGTGACGTCCCAGGGCCCCTCTGTGTCCCCAGGGCCCATTGTGACACTTTAGGGACCCCTCTTTGTCCCCAGGGCCCATTGTGACATCCTGGAGACCCCCCCTTGTCCCCAGGGCCCATTGTGACGTCCCAGGACCCCCCATTGTTCCCAGGGCCCATTGTGATGTCCTGGGGAGCCCCCTCTGTTCCCAGGGCTCATTGTGACTTTCAGGGAACCCCCCCTTGTCCCCAGGGCTGATTGTGACGTCCTAGGACCCCTCTGTGTCCCCAAGGCCCATTGTGACATCCCATGACCCCCCTTTGTCCCCAGTGCTATTGCGAAATCCTGGGGACCCCTTTTGTCCCCAGGGCCCATTGTGACACCATGGGGAACCCCTTTGTCACTGGGGGCCATTGTGACATTCCAGGATTCCACTTTGTCCCCAGGGCTCGTTCTGACACCTTGGGGACTCCCATTGTCCCCAGGGCCCATTGTGACGTCTTAGGACCCCCCATTTTCCCCAGGCCCCATTGTGACATTCAGGGCACCCCCTTGTCCCCAGGGCCTATTGTGACATTCCGGGGACGCCTCTTTGTACCCAGGGCACACTGTGACATCCTGGGGACCCCCCCTTGTCACTGGGGCCCATTGTGACGTCCCAGGACCCCCCATTGTCCCCAGGGCCCATTGTGACATCCTGGGGATCCCTCCTTGTCCCCAGGGCCCATTGTGACGTCCCAGGACCCACCATTGTCCCCAGGGCCCATTGTGACATCCTGGGGATCCCTCCTTGTCCCCAGGGCCCATTGTGACGTCCCAGGACCCACCATTGTCCCCAGGACCCATTGTGACATTCAGGGGGCCCCTTTGTCCCCAGGGCCCATTGTGACGTCCCAGGACCCCCCATTGTCCCCAGGGCCCATTGTGACATCCTCAGCACCCCCTTGTCTTCAGGGCCCATTGTGACATTCAGGGGACCCCCCCTTGTCCCCAGGGCCCATTGTGACGTCCCAGGACCCGCCATTGTCCCCAGGGCCCATTGTGACATTCAGGGGCCTTGTTTGTCACTGGGGCCCATTGTGACATCCCAGGACCCCACATTGTCCCCAGGGCCCTTGTGACATCCTGGGGACCCCACTTGTCCCCAGGACCCATTGTGACACTATGGGGACCCCCCCTTGTGCCCAGTGCCCATTGTGACACCGTGGGTACCACCCTTGTCTGCAGGGCTCATTGTTTCAACCCAGGACCCCCCATTGTCCCCAGGGCCCATTGTGACATTCAGGGGACCCCCCTTTGTCCCCAGGGCCCATTCTGATACCGTGGGGACCCCCTTTGTCCCCAGGGCCCATTGTGACATGCTGGGGACGCTCTTTGTCCCCAGGGCCCATTGTGACATCCAGGGGACCCCCTTTGTCCCCAGGGCCCATTGTGGCACCATAGGGACCCCCTTTGTCACTGGGGCCCATTGTGAGATCCCAGGACCCCCCCTGCTCCCCAGGCCCCATTGTGACATCCTGGGGACCCCCCTTGTCCTCAGGGTCCATTGTGACAGCCCAGGACCTTACATTGTCCCCAGGGCCCATTGTGATATCTGGGGGACCCCCTTGTTCCCAAGGCCCATTGTGACATCCTGGCCACCCCCTTGCTCCCAGGGCCCGTTGTGGCACCGTGGGGACACCCCGTTTGTCCCCAGGGCCCATTGTGACATCCCAGGACCCCCCTTTGTACCCAGGGCCATTGTAGCACCATGGGGTCCCCTTTGACCCCATGGCCCATTGTGGCACCATGGCAACCCCTTTTGTCCCCAAGGCCCATTGTGACATTCTTGGGCCCCACTTTGTCCCCAGGGCCTATTGTGACACCGTGGGGACCCCTCCTTGTAACTGGGGACCCATTGTGACTCCATGGGGACCCCCCCTTGTCCTCAGGACTCATTCTCACATCCTGGACACCCCCCATTGTCCCCAGGGCCCATTGTGACATCCACTGCACCCCCTTGTCCCCAGGGCCCATTGTGACATTCAGGGGACCTCTCTTTGTCCACAGGGCCCATTGTGACATCCTGGGGACCCCCCCTTGTCCCCAGGGCCCATTGTGACATTCAGGGGACCCCCCTATGTCCCCAGGGCCCATTGTGACATCCTGGGGACCCCCCCTTGTCCCCAGGGCCCATTGTGACGTCCCAGGACCCCCCACTGTCCCCAGGGCCCGTTGTGACATTCAGGGGACCCCCCTTTGTCCACAGGGCCCATTCTGATACCGTGGGGACCCCCTTTGTCCCCAGGACCCATTGTGACATCCTGGGGACCCTCCTTGTCCCCAGAGCCCATTGTGACATCCTGGGGACCCCCTTTGTCCCCAGGGCCCATTGTGGCACCATGAGGTCCCTCTTTGTCACTGGGGCCCATTGTGACATCCCATGACCCCCCTTTGTCCCCAGTGCTATTGTGAAATCCTGGGGACCCCTTTTGTCCCCAGGGCCCATTGTGACACCATGGGGAACCCCTTTGTCACTGGGGGCCATTGTGACATTCCAGGATTCCACTTTGTCCCCAGGGCTCGTTCTGACACCTTGGGGACTCCCATTGTCCCCAGGGCCCATTGTGACATCCTGGGCAACCCCATTGTCCCCAGGGCCCATTGTGACATCCTGGGGACCCCTATTGTCCCCAGGGCCCATTGTGACATTCCAGGACCCCCCATTGTCCCCAGGGCCCATTGTGACATCCACTGCACCCCCTTCTCCCCAGGGCCCATTGTGACATTCAGGGGACCCCTCTTTATCCCCAGGGCCCATTGTGACATCCTGGGGACCCCCCCTTGTCGCTGGGGCTCATTGTGACGTCCCAGGACCCCCCATTGTCCCCAGGGCCCATTGTGACATCCTGGGGATCCCTCCTTGTCCCCAGGGCCCGTTGTGACGTCCCAGGACCCCCCATTGTCCCTAGGACCCATTGTGACATTCAGGGGGCCCCTTTGTCCTTGGGGCCCATTGTGACATCCCAGGACCCCACATTGTCCCCAGGACACATTGTCACATCCTGGGGACCCCACTTGTCCCCAGGACCCATTGTGACACTATGGGGACCCCCCCTTGTGCCCAGGGCCCATTGTGACACCGTGGGTACCACCCTTGTCCGCAGCGCTCATTGTGACATCCCAGGACCCCCCTTTGTCCCCAGGGCCCATTCTGATACCGTGGGGATCCCCTTTGTCCCCAGAGTCCATTGTGACATCCAGGGGACTCCCTTTGTCCCCAGGGCCCATTGTGACATCGCAGGACCCCCCTGGGCCCCAGGGCGCATTTTGACATCCTGGGGATGCCCCCTTGTCAACGGGGCCCATTGTGACGTCCCAGGACCCCCCATTGTGTCCAGGGCCCATTGTGACATCCTGGGGATCCCTGCTTGGCCCCAGGGCCCATTGTGACGTCTTAAGACCCCCCGTTGTCCCCAGGGCCCATTGTGACATCCTGGGGATCCCTCCTTGTCCCCAGGGCCCATTGTGACGTCCCAGGACCCCCCACTGTCCTCAGGACCTATTGTAACATTCAGGGGACCCCCTTTGTCACTGGGGCCCATTGTGACATCCCAGGACCCCACATTGTCCCCAGGGCCCATTGTGACATCCTGGGGACCCCATTTTCCCCAGGACCCATTGTGACACTATGGGTACCCCCCCTTGTCCCCAGGGCCAATTGTGACGTCCCAGGACCCCCATTGTTCCCAGGGCCCATTGTGATGTCCTTGGGAGCCCCCTCTCTTCCCAGGGCTCATTGTGACTCTCAGGGGACCCCACCTTGTCCCCAGGACTGATTGTGACGTCCTAGGGCCCCTCTGTGTCCCCAGGGCCCATTGTGACGTCCCAGGACCCCCATTGTCCCCAGGGCCCATTGTGACATCCTCGGCACCCCCTTGTCCCCAGGGCCCATTGTGACATTCAGGGGACCCCTCTTTGTCCCCAGGGCCCATTGTGACATCCTGGGGACCCCCTCTTGTCCCCAGGGCCCATTGTGACGTCCCAGGACCCCCCATTGTCCCCAGGGCCCATTGTGACATCCTGGGGATCCCTCCTTGTCCCCAGGGCCCATTCTGACGTCCCAGGACCCCCCATTGTCCCCAGGGCCCATTGTGACATTCAGGGGACCCCCTTTGTCACTGGGGCCCATTGTGACGTCCCAGGACCCCGCATTGTCCCCAGAGCCCATTGTGACATCCTGGAGACCCCCTTTGTCTCCAGGGCCCATTGTGACGTCCCAGGACCCCCCATTGTCCCCAGGGTCCATTGTTACATCCTGGGGACCCCCTTGTCACTGGGGACCCATTGTGACACCATGGGGACCCCCCCTTGTCCTCAGGGCCCATTGTGACATCCTGGGCATCCCCCCTGTCCCCCGGGACCATTGTAACACCGTGCGGATCCCCTTTGTCCCCAGGGCCCATTGTGACACTCTGGGGAACCCCCTTGTCCCCAGGTCCTACTGTTACGTCCCAGGAACCCCCATTGTCCCCAGGACCCATTGTGACACCTTGGGGACCCCCTTGTCACTGGAGACCCCTTGTGACAGCATGGGGACCACCCCTTGTCCTCAGGGCCTATTGTGAACATCCTGGGGAACCTCCATTGTCCCCAGAGCCCATTGTGAGTTCCTGGAGACCCCCTTTGTCCCCAGGGCCCATTGTGACATCCTGGGGTCCCCCCTTTGTCCCCAGGGCCCATTGAAATGTCCCAGGATCACCGTTTGTCCCCAGGGTTCATTGTGACATCCTGGGGACCCCATTTGTCCCCACGGCCCATTGTGGCACCATGGGGAACCCCTTTGTCACTGGGGCCCATTGTGACATCCCAGGACCCCACTTTGTCCCCAGGGCTTATTGTGACACCATGGGGATCTACCTTGTCCCCAGGGCCCATTTTGACATCCCAGGACCCCCCTTTATCCCCAGTGCTATTGTGAAATCCTGGGGACCCCTTTTGTCCCCAGGGCCCATTGTGGCACCATGGGGAACCCCTTTGTCACTGGGGGCCATTGTGACATTCCAGGATTCCACTTTGTCCCCAGGGCTCGTTCTGACACTTTGGGGACTCCCATTGTCCCCAGGGCCCATTGTGACATCTGGGGAACGCCCTTGTCCCCAGGAGCCATCGTGGCACTGTGGGGACCCTCCTTGTCACTTGGGCCCATTGTGACACCATGGGGACCCCCCCTTTGTCCCCACTGCCCATTGTGACATCCTGTGCGCCCCCCTTTGTCCCCAGGGTCCATTGTGACATCCTGGGCAACCCCATTGTCCCCAGGGCCCATTGTGAAATCTGGGGGACGCCCTTGTCCCCAGGACCCATCGTGGCACCGTGGGGACCCTCCTTGTCACTTGGGCCCATTGTGACACCATGGGGACCCCCCCTTTGTCTCCAGTACCCATTGTGACATCCTGGGGATCCCTCCTTGTCCCCAGGGCCCATTGTGACGTCCCAGGACCCCCCATTGTCCCCAGGAGCCATTGTGACATTCAGGGGACCCCCTTTGTCACTGGGGCCCATTGTGACATCCCAGGACCCCACATTGTCCCCAGGGCCCATTGTGACATCCTGGGGACCCCACTTGTCCCCAGGACCCATTGTGACACTATGGGAACCCCCCCTTGTGCCCAGAGCCCATTGTGACACTGTGGGTACCACCCTTGTCCGCAGGGCTCCTTGTGACATTCTAGGACCCCACTTTGTCCCCAGGGCCTATTGTGACACCATGGGGAACCCTCCTTGTCACTGGGAACCCATTGTGACACCATGGGGACCCCCCCTTTGTCCCCAGTGCCCATTGTGACATCCTGTGCACCCCCCTTTGTCCCCAGGGCCCATTGTGACATCTAGGGGGACGCCCTTGTCCCCAGGACCCATCGTGGCACCGTGGGGACCCCCATTGTCCCCAGGGCCCATTGTGACGTCCCAGGACCCCCATTGTCCCCAGGGCCCATTTTGACATCCCAGGACCCCACTTTGTCCCCAGGGCTTATTGTGACACCATGGGGATCTCCCTTGTCCCCAGGGCCCATTGTGACATTCAGGGGCCCCCGTTTGTCACGGGGGCCCATTGTGACATCCCAGGACCCCACATTGTCCCCAGGGCCCATTGTGACTTTCAGGGGACCCCACTTGTCCCCAGGACCCATTGTGACACTATAGGGACCCCCCCTTGTGCCCAGTGCCCATTGTGACACCGTGGGTACCACCCTTGTCCGCAGGGCCCATTGTGACATCCTGGGGACACCCCCTTGTCCCCAGGGCCCATTGTGACATCCTGGGGGTCCCTCCTTGTCCCCAGGGCCCATTGTGACGTCCCAGGACCCCCCATTGTCCCCAGGACCCATTGTGACATTCAGGGGACCCCCTTTGTCACTGGGGCCCATTGTGAAATCCCAGGACCCCACATTGTCCCCAGGGCCCATTGTGACATCCTGGGGACCCCCCCTTTGTCCCCAGTGCCCATTGTGACATCCTGCGGACCCCCCTTTGTCCCCAGGGCCCATTTTGACATTCAGGGGACCCACCATTGTCCTCAGGGCCCATTGTGAGGTCCCAGGACCCCCCATTGTCCCCAGGGCCCATTGTGACATCCTCGGCACCCCCTTGTCCCCAGGGCCCATTGTGACATTCAGGGGACCCCCCCTTGTGCCCAGGGCCCATTGTGAAACCGTGGGTACCACCCTTGTCTGCAGGGCTCATTGTGACATCCCAGGACCCCCCATTGTCCCCAGGGCCCATTGTGACATTCGGGGGACCCCACTTTGTCCCCAGGGCCCATTCTGATACCGTGGGGACCCCCTTTGTACCCAGGGCCCATTGTGACATGCTGGGGACGCCCTTTGTCCCCAGGGCCCATTGTGACATCCTGGGGACCCTCCTTGTCCCCAGAGCCCATTGTGACATCCAGGGTACCCCCTTTGTCCCCAGGGCCCATTGTGACATCCTGGGGACCCTCCTTATCCCCAGAGCACATTGTGACATCCGGGGGACCCCCTTTGTCCCCAGGGCCCATTGTGGCACCATAGGGACCCCCTTTGTCACTGGGGGCCATTGTGACATCCAAGGACCCCCCATTGTCCCCAGGGCACATTGTGATATCTGGGGGACCCCCTTGTTCCCAAGGCCCATTGTGACATCCTGGGGACCCCCCCTTGTCCCCAGGGCCCATTGTGACATCCCAGGACCCCCCATTGTCCCCAGGGCCCATTGTGACATCCTCGGCACCCCCTTGGTACCAGGGCCCATTGTGACATCCTGGGGACCCCCCCTTGTCCCCAGGGCCCATTGTGACGTCCCAGGACCCCCCATTGTCCCCAGGGCCCATTGTGACATTCTTGGTCCCCACTTTGTCCCCAGGGCCAATTGTGGCACCATAGGGACCCCGCCTTGTCCCCAGGGCCCATTGTGACATCCCTGGACCCCCCCTGGTCCCCAGGCCCCATTGTGACATCCTGGGGACCCCCTTTGTCCCAAGACTTCATTGTGACATCCTGGGGACCCCCCTTGTCCTCAGTGTCCATTGTGACAACCCAGGACCTTACATTGTCCCCAGGGCCCATTGTGATATCTGGGGGGCCCCCTTGTTCCCAAGGCCCATTTTGACATCCTGGGGACCCACCCTTGTCCCCAGGGCCCATTGTGACATCCCAGGACCCCCCATTGTCCCCAGGGCCCATTGTGACATCCTCGGCACCCCCTTGTCCCCAGGGCCCATTGTGACATTCCGGGGACCCCTCTTTGTCCCCAGGGCCCATTGTGACGTCCCAGGACCCCCCATTGTCCCCAGGGCCCATTGTGACATCCTGGGGATCCCTCCTTGTCCCCAGGGCCCATTGTGACATTCAGGGGACCCCCCATTGTCCCCAGGGCCCATTGTGACATGCTCTGCACCCCCTTGTCCCCAGGGCCCATTGTGACATTCTTGGACCCCACTTTGTCCCCAGGGCCCATTGTGGCACCATAGGGACCCCCCTTTGTCCCCAGGGCCCATTGTGACATCCCAGGACCCCCCCTGGTCCCCAGGCCCCGTTGTGACATCCTGGGGATCCCTCCTTGTCCCCAGGGCCCGTTGTGACGTCCCAGGACCCCCCATTGTCCCCAGGACCTATTGTGACATTCAGGGGACCCCCTTTGTCACTGGGGCCCATTGTGACACCATGGAGACCCCCGCTTGTCCTCAGAGTCCATTGTGAGATCCTGGGCACCCCCCATTTTCCCCAGGACCCATTGTGACATCCTGGCCATCCCCTTGCTCCCAGGGCCCGTTGTGGCACCATGGGGACACCCCCTTTGTCCCCAGGGCCCATTGTGACACTGTGGGGACCCCCCTTTGTCCCCAGGGCCCATTGTAGCACAATGGGGACCCCCTTTTACCCCAGGGCCCATTGTGACATTCAGGGGACCCCTCTTTGTCCCCAGGGCCCATTGTGACATCCTGGGGACCCCCCCTTGTCCCCAGGGCCCATTGTGACGTCCCAGGACCCGACATTGTCCCCAGGGCCCATTGTGACATCCTCTGCACCCCCTTGTCCCCAGGGCCCATTGTGACGTCCCAGGACCCCCCATTGTCCCCACGGCCCATTGTGACATTCAGGGGACCCCACTTTGTCCCCAGGGCCCATTGTGACATCCTGGGGACCCCCTTTGTCGCCAGGGCCCATTGTGGCACCATGAGGACCCTCTTTGTCACTGGAGCCCATTGTGACATCCCATGACCCCCCTTTGTCCCCAGTGCTATTGTGAAATCCTGGGGACCCCTTTTGTCCCCAGGGCCCATTGTGGCACCATGGGGAACCCCTTTGTCACTGGGGGCCATTGTGACATTCCAGGATTCCACTTTGTCCCCAGGGCTCGTTCTGAACACCTTGGGGCCTCCCATTGTCCCCAGGGCCCATTGTGACATCCTGGGCAACCCCATTGTCCCCAGGGCCCATTGTGACATCTGGGGGACGCCCTTGTCCCCAAGACCCATCGTGGCACCGTGGGGACCCTCCTTGTCACTTGGGCCCATTGTGACACCATGGGGACCCCCCCTTTATCCCCAGTGCCCATTGTGACATCCTGCGGACCCCCCTTTTTCCCCAGGGCCCATTTTGACATTCAGGGGACCCACCATTGTCCTCAGGGCCCATTGTGAGGTCCCAGGACCCCCCATTGTCCCCAGGGCCCATTGTGACATCCTCGGCACCCCCTTGTCCCCAGGGTCCATTGTGACATCCCAGGACCCCCCATTGTCCCCAGGGCCCATTGTGACATTCAGGGGACCCCCCTTTGTCCCCAGGGCCCATTGTGACATCCTGGGGACCCCCTTTGTCCCAAGACTTCAGTGTGACATCCTGGGGTCCCCCCTTGTCCTCAGGGTCCATTGTGACAGCCCAGGACGTTACATTGTCCCCAGGGCCCATTGTGATATCTTGGGGACCCCCTTGTTCCCAAGGCCCATTGTGACATCCTGGGGACCCCCCCTTGTCCCCAGGGCCCATTGTGACATCCCAGGACCCCCCATTGTCCCCAGGGCCCATTGTGACATCCTCGGCACACCCTTGTCCCCAGGGCCCATTGTGACATCCTGGGGACCCCCCCTTGTCCCCAGGGCCTATTGTGACGTCCCAGGACCCCCCATTGTCCCCAGGGCCCATTGTGACATCCTGGGGATCCCTCCTTGTCCCCAGTGCCCATTGTGACATCCTCTGCACCCCCTTGTCCCCAGGGCCCATTGTGACATTCAGGGGACCCCTCTTTGTCCCCAGGGCCCATTGTGACATCCTGGGGACCCCCCCTTGTCCCCAGGGCCCATTGTGACATCCTGGGGACCCCCCCTTGTCCCCAGGGCCCATTGTGACGTCCCAGGTCCCCCCATTGTCCCCAGGGCCCATTGTGACATCCTGGGGATCCCTCCTTGTCCCCAGGGCCCATTGTGACATCCCAGGACCCCCCATTGTCCCCAGGACCTATTGTGACATTCAGGGGACCCCCTTTGTCACTGGGGCCCATTGTGACACCATGGAGACCCCCGCTTGTCCTCAGGCTCCATTGTGACATCCTGGGCACCCCCCATTTTCCCCAGGACCCATTGTGACATCCTGGCCACCCCCTTGCTTCTAGGACCCGTTGTGGCACCATGGGGACACCCCCTTTGTCCCCAGGGCCCATTGTGACATCCCAGGACCCCCCTTTGTCCCCAGGGCCCATTGTAGCACCATGGGGACCCCCTTTGACCCCAGGGCCCATTGTGGTACTATGGCAACCCCTTTTGTCCCCAGGGCCCATTGTGACATTCTTGGACCCCACTTTGTCCCCAGGACCTATTGTGACACCATGGGGACCCCTCCTTGCCACTGGGGACCCATTGTGACACCATGGGGACCCCCCCTTGTCCTCAGGAGTCATTCTGACATCCTGGACACCCCCATTGTCCCCAGGGCCCATTGTGACATCCACTGCACCCCCCTGTCCCCAGGGCCCATTGTGACATTCAGGGGACTCCTCTTTGTCCCCAGGGCCCATTGTGACATCCTGGGGACCCCCCCTTGTCCCCAGGGCCCATTGTGACGTCCCAGGACCCCCCATTGTCCCCAGGGCCAATTGTGACATCCTGGGGATCCCTCCTTGTCTTCAGGGCCCATTGTGATGTCCGAGGACCCCCCATTGTCCCCAGGGCCCATTGTGACATCCTCTGCACCCCCTTGTCCCCAGGGCCCATTGTGACATTCAGGGGACCCCTCTTTGTCCCCAGGGCCCTTTGTGACATCCTGGGGATCCCTCCTTGTCCCCAGGGCCCATTGTGACGTCCCAGGACCCCCCATTGTCCCCAGGACCTATTGTGACATTCAGGGGACCCCCTTTGTCACTGGGGCCCATTGTGACACCATGGGGACCCCCCTTGTCCTCAGGACTCATTCTCACATCCTGGACACCCCGCATTGTCCCCAGGGTCCATTGTGACATCCACTGCAACCCCTTGTCCCCAGGGCCCATTGTGACATTCAGGGTACCCCTCTTTGTCCCCAGGGCCCATTGTGACATCCTGGGGACCCCCCCTTGTCCCCAGAGCCCATTGTGACGTCCCAGGACCCCCCATTGTCCCCAGGACCCATTGTGACACTATGGGGACCCCCCCTTTTGCCCAGGGCCCATTGTGACCCCGTGGGTACCACCCTTGTCCCCAGGGCCCATTGTGACATTCAGGGGACCCCCCTTGTCCCCAGGGCCCATTCTGATACCGTGGGGACCCCCTTTGTCCCCAGGGCCCATTGTGACATGCTGGGGATCCTCTTTGTCCCCAGGGCCCATTGTGACATCCTGGGGACCCTCCTTGTCCCCAGAGCCCATTGTGACATCCAGGGGACCCCCTTTGTCCCCAGGGCCCATTGTGGCACCATAGGGACCGCCTTTGTCACTGGGGCCCATTGTGACATCCCAGGACCCCCCCTGGTCCCCAGGGCCCATTGTGACATCCTGGGGACCCCCTTTGTCCCAAGACTTCATTGTGACATCCTGGGGACCCCCCTTGTCCTCAGGGTCCATTGTGACAGCCCAGGACCTTACATTGTCCCCAGGGCCCATTGTGATATCTGGGGGACCCCCCCTTGTCCCCAGGGCCCATTGTGACATCCCAGGACCTTACTTTGTCCCCAGGGCCCATTCTGACATCCTGGCGACCCCCCGTTGTCCCCAGGGCCCATTGTGACATCCTCGGCACCCCCTTGTCCCCAGGGCCCATTGTGACATTCAGGGGACCCCTCTTTGTCCCCAGGGCCCATTGTGACATCCTGGGGATCCCTCCTTGTCCCCAGGGCCCATTGTGACGTCCCAGGACCCCCCATTGTCCCCAGGGCCCATTGTGACATTCAGGGGACCCCCTTTGTCACTGGGGCCCATTGTGACATCCCAGGACCCCACATTGTCCCCAGGGCCCATTGTGACATCCTGGGGACCCCCTTGTCCCCAGGACCCATCATGTACACCATGGGGACCCTCCTTGTCACTGGGGACCCATTGTGACACCATGGGGACCCCCCCTTGTCCTCAGGGCCCATTGTGAAATCCTGGGCATCCCCCTTTGTCCCCAGGGCCCATTGTGACACTGTGGGGAACCCCCTTGTCCCCAGGGCCTATTGTTACGTCCCAGGACCCCCCATTGTCCCCTGGGCCCATTGTGACACCTTGGGGACCCCCTTGTCACTGGAGACCCATTGTGACAGCATGGGGACCACCCCTTGTCCTCAGGGCCTATTGTGAACATCCTGGGGAACCTCCATTGTCCCCAGAGCCCATTGTGAGTTCCTGGAGACCCCCTTGTCCGCAGGTCCCATTGTGACATCCTGGGGAGCCTCTTTGTCCCCACGGCCCATTGTGACATCCTGGGGACCTCCTTGTCCCCAGGACCCATCCTGGCACTGTGGAGACCTCCCTTGTCACTGGGGACCCATTGTGACACCATGGGGACCTCCCATTGTCCTCAGGGCCCATTGAGACATCCTGGGGACCCCCTTTGTCACTGGGGACCCATTGTGACATCCCAGGAACCCCATTGTCCCAAGGGCCCATTGTGACATCCTGGGGACCCCTCTTTGTCTCCAGGACATATTGTGACACCGTGGGGACCACATTAGTCCCCAGGGCCCATTGTGACATCCTAGGAATCCCCTCTTGTCCCCAGGGCCCATTGTGACATCCTGGGGACACCCCCTTTGTCCCCAGTGCCCATTGTGACATCCTGCGGACCCCCCTTTGTCCCCAGGGCCCATTTTGACATTCAGGGGACCCACCATTGTCCTCAGGGCCCATTGTGAGGTCCCAGGACCCCCCATTGTCCCCAGGGCCCATTGTGACATCCTCGGCACCCCCTTGTCCCCAGGGCCCATTGTGACATTCAGGGGACCCCACATTGTCCCCAGGGCCCATTGTGACATCCTGGGGACCCCACTTGTCCCCAGGACCCATTGTAACACTATGGGGACCCCCCCTTGTGCCCAGGGCCCATTGTGACACCGTGGGTACCACACTTGTCTGCAGGGCTCATTGTGACATCCCAGGACCCCCCATTGTCCCCAGGGCCCATTGTGACATTCAGGGGACCCCCCTTTGTCCCCAGGGCCCATTCTGATACCGTGGGGACCCCCTTTGTCCCCAGGGCCCATTGTGACATGCTGGGGACGCTCTTTGTCCCCAGGGCCCATTGTGGCACCATAGGGACCCCCTTTGTCACTAGGGCCCATTGTGACATCCCAGGACCCCCCCTAGTCCCCAGGGCCCATTGTGACATCCTGGGGACGCTCTTTGTCCCCAGGGCCCATTGTGACATCCTGGGGACCCTTCTTGTCCCCAGAGCCCATTGTGACATCCAGGGGACCCCCTTTGTCCCCAGGGCCCATTGTGGCACCATAGGGACCGCCTTTGTCACTGGGGCCCATTGTGACATCCTGGGGACCCCCCCTGGTCCCCAGACCCCATTGTGACATCCTGGGGACCCCCTTTGTCCCCAGGGCCCATTGTGACATCCCAGGACCCCCCATTGTCCCCAGAGCCCATTGTGACATCCTCGGCACCCCCTTGTCCCCAGGGCTCATTGTGACATCCTGGGGACCCCCCCTTCTTCCCAGGGCCCATTGTGACGTCCCAGGACCCCCCATTGTCACCAGGGCCCATTGTGACATCCTGGGGATCCCTCCTTGTCTCCAGGGCCCATTGTGATGTCCCAGGACCCCCCATTGTCCCCAGGGCCCATTGTGACATCCTCTGCACCCCCTTGTCCCCAGGGCCCATTGTGACATTCAGGGGAGCCCTCTTTGTCCCCAGGGCCCATTCTGACATCCTGGGGATCCCTCCTTGTCCCCAGGGCCCATTGTGACGTCCCAGGACCCCCCATTGTCCCCAGGACCTATTGTGACATTCAGGGGACCCCCTTTGTCACTGGGGCCCATTGTGACACCATGGAGACCCCCGCTTGTCCTCAGGGTCCATTGTGACATCCTGGGCACCCCCTTGCTCCCAGGGCCCGTTGTGACATCCTCTGCACCCCTTTGTCCCCAGGGCCCATTGTGACATCCCAGGACCCCCCTTTGTCCCCAGGGCCCATTGTAGCACCATGGGGACCCCCTTTGTCCCCAGGGCCCATTGTGACATCCCAGGACCCCCCTTTGTCCCCAGGGCCCATTGTAGCACCATGGGGACCCCCTTTGACCCCAGGGCCCATTGTGGCACCATGGCAACCCGTTTTGTCCCCAGGGCCCATTGTGACATTCTTGGACCCCACTTTGTCCCCAGGGCCTATTGTGACACCATGGGGACCCCTCCTTGTCACTGGGGACCCATTGTGACACCATGGGGACCCCCCCTTGTCCTCAGGACTCATTCTCACATCCTGGACACCCCCCATTGTCCCCAGGGCCCATTGTAACATCCACTGCACCCCCTTGTCCCCAGGGCCCATTGTGACATTCAGGGGACCCCTCTTTGTCCCCAGGGCCCATTGTGACATCCTGGGGACCCCCCCTTGTCCCCAGGGCCCATTGTGACGTCCCAGGACCCGACATTGTCCCCAGGGCCCATTGTGACATCCTCTGCACCCCCTTGTCCCCAGGGCCCATTGTGACGTCCCAGGACCCCCCCTTGTCCCCAGGGCCCATTGTGACGTCCCAGGACCCCCCTTTGTCCCCAGGGCCCATACTGATACCGTGGGGACCCCCTTTGTCCCCAGGGCCCATTGTGACATGCTGGGGACCCTCCTTGTCCCCAGGGCCCATTGTGACATCCAGGGGACCCCCTTTGTCCCCAGGGCCCATTGTGGCACCATGAGGACCCTCTTTGTCACTGGAACCCATTGTGCCATCCCATGACCCCCCTTTGTCCCCAGTGCTATTGTGAAATCCTGGGGACCCCTTTTGTCCCCACGGCCCATTGTGACATCCTGCGGACCCCCCTTTGTCCTCAGGGCCCATTGTGACATCCCAGGACCCCCCATTGTCCCCAGGGCCCATTGTGACATCCTCGGCACCCCCTTGTGCCCAGGGCCCATTGTGACATTCAGGGGACCCCTCTTTGTCCCCAGGGCCCATTGTGACGTCCTGGGGACCCCCCCTTGTCCCCAGGGCCCATTGTGACGTCCCAGGACCCCCCATTGTCCCCAGGGCCCATTGTGACATCCTGGGGATCCCTCCTTGTCCCCAGGGCCCATTGTGACGTCCCAGGACCCCCCATTGTCCCCAGGGCCCATTGTGACATTCAGGGGCCCCCGTTTGTCACTGGGGCCCATTGTGACATCCCAGGACCCCACATTGTCCCCAGGGCCCATTGTGACACTATAGGGACCCCCCCTTGTCCCAGTGACCATTGTGACACCGTGGGTACCACCCTTGTCCGCAGGGCCCATTGTGACATCCTGGGGACACCCCCTTGTCCCCAGGACCCATTGTGACATTCAGGGGACCCCGTTTGTCACTGGGGCCCATTGTGAAATCCCAGGACCCCACATTGTCCCCAGGGCCCATTGTGACATCCTGGGGACCCCCCCTTTGTCCCCAGTGCCCATTGTGACATCCTGCGGACCCCGTTTTGTCCCCAGGGCCCATTTTGACATTCAGGGGACCCACCATTGTCCTCAGGGCCCATTGTGCGGTCCCAGGACCCCCCATTGTCCCCAGGGCCCATTGTGACATCCTCGGCACCCCCTTGTCCCCAGGGTCCATTGTGACACTATGGGGACCCCCCCTTGTGCCCAGGGCCCATTGTGACACTGTGGGTACCACCCTTGTCTGCAGGGCTCATTGTGACATCCCAGGACCCCCCATTGTCCCCAGGGCCCATTGTGACATTCAGGGGACCCCCCTTGTCCCCAGGGCCCATTCTGATACCGTGGGGACCCCCTTTGTCCCCAGGGCCCATTGTGACATCCAGGGGACCCCCTTTGTCCCCAGGGCCCATTGTGGCACCATAGGGACCCCCTTTGTCACTGCTGCCCATTGTGAGATTCCAGGACCCCCGCTTTGTCCCCAGGGCCCATTGTGACATCCTGGGGACCCCCTTTGTCCCAAGACTTCATTGTGACATCCTGGGGACCCCCCTTGTCCTCAGGGTCCATTGTGACAGCCCAGGACCTTACATTGTCCCCAGGGCCCATTGTGATATCTGGGGGACCCCCTTGTTTCCAAGGCCCATTGTGACACCCTGGGGACTCCCATTGTCCCCAGGGCCCATTGTGACATCCCAGGACCCCCCATTGTCCCCAGGGCCCATTGTGACATCCTCTGCACCCCCTTGTCCCCAGGGCCCATTGTGACATTCAGGGGACCCCTCTTTTTCCCCAGGGCCCATTTTGACATCCTGGGGACCCCCCCTTGTCCCCAGGGCCCATTGTGACGTCCCAGGACCCCCCATTGTCCCCAGGACCCATTGTGACACTATGGGGACCCCCCGTTGTGCCCAGGGCCCATTGTGACACCGTGGGTACCACCCTTGTCCGCAGGGCTCATTGAGACATCCCAGGACCCCCCATTGTCCCCAGGGCCCATTGTGACATTCAGGGGACCCCCCTTTGTCCCCAGGGCCCATTCTGATACCGTGGGGACCCCCTTTGTCCCCAGGGCCCATTGTGACATGCTGGGGACGCTCTTTGTCCCCAGGGCCCATTGTGACATCCTGGGGACCCCCCCTTGTCCCCAGGGCCCATTGTGACGTCCCAGGACCCCCCATTGTCCCCAGGGCCCATTGTGATATGCTGGGGAGCCCTCTTTGTCCCCAGGGCCCATTGTGAAATTCAGGGGACCCCAACTTGTCCCCAGGGCCCATTGTGACATCCTGGGGACCCCATTGTCACCAGAGCCCATTGTGATATCCTGGCGACCGCCCTTTGTCCCCAGGGCCCATTGTGACATCCTGGGTCCCCCTTTGTCCCTGTCGAGGGTTAGGATTGCGGGGTGACAATCAAACCCTGGCAGATGTGTTGTCAACCTCCTCTCCCCCCCCCCAATTCCCCCTTTTGCCCCTCCCTCTCCCCCCTTCCCACTCAGCACAGGCGATCGGGAGGGGAAGAAGCACAGAGGGGAGAGAGCTGGAAAAGTTCAAGATGTTTTACTGATGCTACTGATGAGAACAGAGAAAATAATACAAATATACAAAACCCATCTTGTAAGTCTGAGCAACTGCAGAGCCAGCACCCAAAGTCCTGGATCAGACTCTGCAGCCAACCGGAGCTGGATTCAGTCTCTCACTGGCCTCCGTTCGCAGGGACGACCAGCAAGGTCCTCTCCTGATGTCGGCCATGAGGAAAAAAGGGAGAAAGGGAAAAGGGGCGAGATCCTCGTGATCTCCCACTTTTATATGAAGTATTCACGTGAATGGAATGTTATTCACCGTTGGTCAGTCTCTCGATCACCAGTTTCTCGTTGCCCCTCTCGTGAGATGTCCATCTGTGCTTGTCAATAAGTTTCCATTCCCTTGCTGGGTTTAACCAAAACATGTGTCTGGTTCTCCAGGAAAATGCAGCTGACATGAAGGCTTTGGCTGACAGGCAAATTCACTAAAAGAGAAACTTGTTTTTAACAAAACCAGGACATTCCACCCCTTATCATATGACATTCACTGAATACTTAAACCTTATCAATACAATCTATCAATACAATCTAATTAATCACTACTACTATATATATACATATGTACATATATACACAGGAGTAATTAATCAGTGGACCATCCTTTGAAAAGTTCATTAAGTTCATTTTGTCACCACAGTCTCCCAGGGCAGGGAAAATGGTCCAAGTGCATCTCATGACCCCTGTTGGTGGGTTAAGGACACCAACTTCCAAGAAGGTGTCGGGCGCCACTCGAAGAAGCCAGCGCTGGTTTCATCACCATTGTCTTGATCTGAAAGACACTTATTAAACATTGTTAGTGCGGCAATTCACATCGTACAGTTCAGCATTGCACATTTTCACCTAAAATCAAATCCCCTTGAGGTGCACACCGAACTTCTCCATCCTTAAGCATCACCCACCAGGTGCTGCCAGGTCCCTGGGCAAAAACAATCCCACGAATAGGTTTGCCTGTGCCTGAGGCAGGAGGAACCCAGACTGCCTTTCCTAACATATTTTCCATGTGTACTACAGGGACTTTATCTCCTTCTACAGTCCATAGAATTTCTGATTGGGCAGGCCCGGCTCGATTGGTTGATCCCCTGGTGTTGACCAACCAAGTGGCTTTTGCTAAATGTGAATCCCAGTTTTTAAAGGCTCCACCACCCAGTGCCTTTAGTGTAGTTTTTAACAAACCATTGCACCTTTCAGTTTTCCCAGAGGCTGGTGCATGATATGGAATATGATACACCCACTCAATACCATGTTCTTTGGCCCAATTGTCTATAATACTGGTTTTGAAATGAGTACCATAGTCTGATTCAATTCTTTCTGGCGTACCCGGCCACCAAAGGACTTGCTTCTCAAGGCCCAAGATGGTATTTCGGGCTGTAGCAGGAGGTACGGCAGATGTTTCCAACCATCCAGTGGTTGCTTCCACCATTGTAAGTACATAACGCTTACCTTGACGTGTTTGTGGAAGTGTAATATAATCAATCTGCCAAGCTTCTCCATACTTACACTTTAACCATCGCCCCCCATACCATACAGGCTTTAACCGTTTTGCTTGTTTGATTTCGGCGCAAGTTTCACATTCATGAATAACCTGTGAAACAGTGTCCATAGTTAAATCCACCCCTCGATCACGAGCCCATTTTCATGTTGCATCTCTACCTTGATGCCCTGAAGCACCATGGGCCCACCGAGCTAGGAAAAGTTCACCTTTATGTTGCCAGTCCAAGTCCACCTCAGCTACTTTAATCTTAGCAGCTTGATCCGCTTGTTGGTTGTTTCGATGTTCCTCGGTGGCTTGACTTTTAGGCACATGAGCATCTACATGACCAACTTCCCCAGGCAGGCTCTCCAGCCGAGCAGCAATGTCTTCCCACAGCGTGGTTCCCAATGGTTTCACCTCTGCGCTGCCAGTTGCTTTTCTTCCATTGCCGTAGCCACCCCCACAAGGCATTTGCTCCCATCCATGAGTCAGTATAGAGACAAAGCATTGGCCACTTCTCTCGTTCGGCAATGTCCAAAGCCAGCTGGATGGCTTTCACTGCTGCAAACTGACTGGATTCACCTTGTCCTTCAGTGGCTTCTGTCACTTGTCGTGTGGGACTCCACACAGCAGCTTTCACCGTCGATGTTTTCCTACAGACGACAGGATCCACCTGTGAACAGTGCACACTGCTTATCAGTCTCTGAAAGCGGATTATATGGTGGTGCTTCTTCAGCACGTTTTACTTCCTCCTCATCTGCAGACATCCCAAAGTCTTTGCTTTCTGGCCAGTCTGTAATCACTTCTAATATCCCTGGACGGTTGGGACTTCCAATCCGAGCTCATTGCGTGATCAGTGCAATCCATTTACTCCATGTAACTTCGGCTGCATGATGTGGAGAGGGAACCGTCCATTTGAACACCCAGCTCAGCACCAGCAGTCGAGGTGCAGGAGGAGCTGTGCTTCAGTGCCCATCACTTCTGAAGCAGCTCGAACTCCTTCATATGCTGCCAGTCTCTCCTTTTCAGTTGCAGTACAGTTGGCCTCAGATCCTTTGTATCCTCGACTCCAAAAACCTAAGGGTCGACCTCGGGTTTCTCCTGGTGCTTTCTGCCAGAGGCTCCAGGTAAGTCCATTATCTCCGGCTGCGGTGTAGAGCACATTTTTAACATCTAGTCCAGTTCGGACTGGTCCAAGGGCCACCGCATGAGTTATCTCACGCTTCATTTGTTCAAAGGCTTGGCGTTGTTCAGGGCCCCACTCAAATTGGTTCTTTTTACGAGTCACTCGATAGAGAGGCTCACAATGTGGCTGTAGTCAGGAATGTGCATTCTCCAAAAACCTACAACGCCCAAGAAAGTCTGTGTCTCCTTTTTATTAGTAGGTGGAGACATTGCTGCAGTTTTGTTGATCACATCCACTGGGATCTGACGACGGCCATCTTGCCATTTTATTCCTAAAAACTGGATCTCCCGTGCATGTCCCTTGACCTTGCTTCGTTTTATGGCAAAACCAGCATCCCAAATAATCTGAATTATTCTCTCACCTTTTTTGAAGACTTCTTTCGCTGTGTCGCCCCATACGATGATGTCATCAATATACTGCAAGTGTTCTGGAGCTTCACCTTGCTCCAGCGTGGTCTGGATCAGCCCATGGCAGATGGTAGCACTGTGGTCCCTGGGGTCATTGGTTGGGTCATGGAGTCACTGGTTGGGTGATGGGGTCATTAGTTGAATAATGGGGTCATTGGTTGAATGATGGGGTCATTGGTTGGGTCATGGGGTCACTGATTGGGTGATGGGGTCATTGGTTGAATGATGGGGTCATTGGTTGGGTTGTGGAGTCACTGATTGGGTGATGGGGTCACTGGTTGGGTTCAGGATTGGTTGGTTGGATGATGATGATGGTGGTTGGATGATGATGATGGTGGTTGGATGATGATGGTGGTTGGATGATGATGGTGGTGGTTGGATGATGATGGTGGTTGGATGATGATGGTGCTCTATGCCAAGGATGCACGGAGCATCTGGGCCAGTCCCAAGGGGATGCTTTTGGATATTGGGGTGCAGGGCTTTGGTGTGAAGGTTCGGGAGACAGACTTTTGGGTGCAGGGATTTGGGCACCAAGAGTTCTGGGTGCAGCATTTGGGTCTGCAGGGTTCAGGTGTTCAAGACCTGGGGGTGCAGGACTTGTGGGCTGGAGGATTTGAGGGTGCAGGGATTTGGGGTGAGGGATTTCAGGGTGCCAGTTATGGGGGGGAAGGATCTGGGGTACAGGTTTTGGGGGTGCAGGGTTAAGGGGTTTAGGATTTTGGGGTGCACAGTTTAGGGTGCACGTTCTGGGCATGTATGATTTGAGAGTGCAGGGCTTTGGGGTACAGGATTTGGGGTGCAGGGTTTTGGGGTCAGGATCTGGGGGTGCAGGGTGTTGGGGAGAAGGATTTGGGGGTGCAGCATTTTGAAGTGCAGGGTTTGGAGGAGGGAGGTTTTGGGGGTGAAGGATTTGGTGGTGCTGGTTTTGGGGGTGCAGTGTTAAGGGCGTGGAGGATTAGTGGTGCAGGATTTGTGGGGTTCAGGATTTGGGGCTGCAGGGTATGGGAGGGAAGGATCTGGGGCTTCAGGATTTGGGGGTGCACTGTTGGGGGTGCAGGGTTTAGAAGTCAGGTCTAAGAGTGCAGAGTTTGGGGTACAGGGATTTGGGGGGAAATTTAAGGTTGCAGAGTGTGGGGTGCACAGGACTGGGGCACAGGATTTGGGGGTGCGGGGTTTCAGGGTTCAGGATTTGGAGGTGTGGAGTTTTGGGGTGCAGGGGATGGGGTGAAGGATTTGAGGCTGCAGGGTGGTGGGGGAAGGATTTGGGGGTGAGAGATTTGGGGTGCAGGATTTGGGGGTGCAGAGTTTTGGGAGGCAAGGATCTGGGGCTGCAGGATTTGGGGGTTCAGTGTTTAGGGCAGCACAATCTTGGGGTGCAGGGGTTTGCAGTGAAAGGTTTGGCAGGCAGGATTTGGGGTGCAGGATTCTGGGGTGCTGGGTTTGGGGTACAGGATTTGGTGTTGCAGGGATGGGGTTGAAGGGCTTGGGTTTCCAGGCCTTTGAGGTGCAGGATTTGGAGGTGCAAGGTTTGGGAGGGAATTCTTTGGGGTGCAGGGTTTGGGGTTCCAGGAGGTGGGGGAAGGACCTTGGGGTGTAGGGTTTGGGGGGCAGGGTTTTGTAGGAAGGATTTAGGGGTGCAGGGTTTTGAAGTGCAGCGTTTCAGGGGGGCATGGTTTTGGGGGTGCACATGTGGGGGTCCAGGTTTGGGGGATGCAGAGTTTGTGAATGGAGGATTTTGGGGTGCTGGGTTTGGGGCTGCCTAATTTGGGGGTGCAGTGTTTGGGTGTTCAGGACCTGGGGGTGCTGCGTTTGGGAATGCAGGCTTTGGGGGTGCAGGGCTCAGGATTTGGGAGGGCAGGATCAGGGGGTGTAAGTTTTCAGGGTTTAGGGGTGCAAAGTATGGTAGGGCTGAATTATAGGGGTGCAAAGTATGGTAGGGCTGAATTTAGGGGTGCAGGATTTGGTATTACAGGTTTTGGGGAATCATGGCTTGGGAGGAAGGATTTAGGGGTGCAGGGTTTCAAGATGCAGGATTTGGGGTGCAGTATTTGGGGTTGCAGGTTTGGGGGTGCAAGTTGTGGGGCGGCAGGATATCGGGTACAGGGTTCTGGGCTGCAGGGTTTGGGGGTGCAGGATTTCAACGTGCAGGGTTCTGGGGTGCAGTATCTGGGGGTCCAGGGTTTGGCAGTGCATTGGCTTTGGGGGTTGAAGGATTTGGGGGTGCAGGGTTTAGGGATGCCGGATTTGGGGGTGCAGGATTTGGAAGTGCAGAGTTAGGGGGCAGGATTTTCAGTGCAGGGTTTCAGGGCACAGAACTTGGTGGTGCAGGATCTGGGGGTGCAGGTTTTCGGTGGGGAATTTGGGGGTGCAGGGTGTTGAGGAAGGATCTGAGGGTACAATATTTGGGCTTTAAGGGTTTAGGGGGGCAGGATCTGGCAGTGCAGAGTTTGGGGACAGGACCTGGGGGTGCAGCGATTGGGGTTACAGGTTCTGGGGGTGCAGGGTCGAGGGAATTGTTTGAGGTGCAGGGTTATGAGAGTGCAGGATTTCTGGGTGCAGAGTTTGGGGTGCTGGGTATGGGGCAGCAGGATCTGGGGGTGCAGGTTTTGGGGGTTCATTCCTTTGGGGGGAGGATCTGGGGGTGCAGGGTTTAAGGGTTCAGGATTTGGAGGTGTAGGGTTTTGGGGTACAGGGTTCTGGGTTGAGGTTTTGGGGTGAAAGATTTGGGGGTGCAGTGTTAAGGGGTGGAGGCTTAGAGGTGCAAGATTTGGGGGTGGAGAGTTTTCGTGTGTCTGATTTGGGGGTGCAGGGTCTGGGGGTGCAAGATCCTGGAATTCAGGATCTGAGGGTTCAGGATTTGGGGGTGCAGGGTATGGGAGGGAAGGATCTGGGGCTTCAGGATTTGGGGGTGCACTGTTTGGGGGTGCAGGGTTTAGAAGTCAGGTCTCAGAGTGCAGCGTTTGGGGTGCAGGGGCTTGGGGGGAAATTTAAGGTTGCAGAGTGTGGGGTGCACAGGACTGGGGCTCAGGATTTGGGGGTGCGAGGTTTCAGGGTTCAGGATTTGGAGGTGTGGAGTTTTGGGGTGCAGGGGTTGGGAGTGCAGGGTGGTGGGGGTGAGAGATTTGGGTGCAGGATTTGGGGGTGCAGAGTTTTGGGAGGCAAGGATCCGGGTCTGCAGGATTTGGGGGTTCAGTGTTTAGGGCAGCACAATCTTGGGGTGCAGGGGTTTGCAGTGAAAGGTTTGGTAGGCAGGATTTGGGGTGCAGGATTCTGGGGTGCTGGTTTGGGGTACAGGATTTGGTGTTGCAGGGATGGGGTTGAAGGGCTTAGGTTTCCAGGCCTTTGAGGTGCAGGATTTGGAGGTGCAGGGTTTGGGAGGGAATTCTTTGGGGTGCAGGGTTTGGGGGCAGGTTTAGGGGTGGAGGGTATAGGACGGAAAGATTTGGGAATGCAGGGTTTGGGGTGCAGGTTTCGGGGTTCAGGAAGGTAGGGAGGGCAGGATTAGGGGGTGCAAGGTTTCAGTTGTAGGGTTTAGGGGTGCAGACTTTGGTAGGGCCGAATTTGGGGGTGCAGGATTTGGGGTGCAGGGTTTGGGAAGACAGGATCGGGGGTGGAGGATTTGGGGGTGCAGGACTGAGGGGCAGGGTTTTGGTGCAGGGCTTGGGGTCAGGATCTGGGGTGCAGGTTTGGGAAGAGTATTTTGGGGTGCAGGATTTTGGGTGCCGTGTCTGCGGGGCAGGTTTGGGGTGATCACTGCTGATCCGCACACACTCTCTCTCTCTGGTATTCACCTCCACTCCTGCTCCTCCACCTCCCCACTGTTCTCTCCATCTCCTCTCTTCTCGTTGCCTACACCCCCAAACCCTGCCCCCAAACCCTGCACCCCAAAGAATTCCCTCCCAAACCTTGCACCTCCAAATCCTGCACCTCAAAGGCCTGGAAACCCAAGCCCTTCAACCCCATCCCTGCAACACCAAATCCTGTACCCCAAACCCAGCACCCCAGAATCCTGCACCCCAAATCCTGCCTGCCAAACCTTTCACTGCAAACCCCTGCACCCCAAGATTGTGCTGCCCTAAACACTGAACCCCCAAATCCTGCAGACCCGGATCCTTGCCTCCCAAGACTCTGCACCCCCAAATCCTGCACCCAAATCTCTCACCCCCACCACCCTGCACTCCCCACCCCTGCACCCCAAAACTCCACACCTCCAAATCCTGAACCCTGAAACCCCGCACCCCCAAATCCTGAGCCCCAGTCCTGTGCACCCCACACTCTGCAACCTTAAATTTCCCCCCAAGCCCCTGCACCCCAAACGCTGCACTCTGAGACCTGACTTCTAAACCCTGCACCCCCAAACAGTGCACCCCCAAATCCTGAAGCCCCAGATCCTTCCCTCCCATACCCTGCACCCCCAAATCCTTCTCCCCAACACCCTGCACCCCCAGATCCTGACCCCAAAACCCTGGCCCCCAAATCCTGTACCCCAAAGCCCTGCACTCTCAAATCATACATGCCCAGAACGTGCACCCTAAACTGTGCACCCCAAAATCCTAAACCCCTTAACCCTGCACCCCCAAATCCTCCAGACCCATGTCCCGAACCCAGCACCCCAAAATCTACCCCCCAAAACCTACATCCCCAAATCCTGCACCCCCAGGTCCTGAACACCCAAAATCTGCACCCCCAATTCTGCCTCCACAAGACCTTCACCCCCAGTCTCTGCTCCACTAAATCCTACACCCCCAAACCCTGCACCCCCAACCTCCTGTACCCCAAATCCTGCCCCCACAAGTTGCACCCTAAAATCCTGCACCCCAAATCCTGTCCTACCCACCCTTCACCCCAAACCCCTTCACCCCAAGATCCTGCTGCCCTAAACCCTGCACCCCAAAATCATCCCTCCCAGCCCTGCCCCCCAAACCCTGTCCCCCTAAAGCCTGACCCCGAAACCCTGCTCCCCAAAACCCTGCTACCTCACATCTTGTACCCCCAGATCCTTCCCCCAACACCCTGCAATCCCAAACCCTGCACCCCCAATTCTGGCGCTAAACCCTGCACCCCCAGAACCCTGCACCACTGAACCTTGCACCCCAAAACCCTGCTCCCCCAATCCTCCCCCCCAAAACTCTGCACCCCAAAACCCTATACCCAAAACTCTGCACCCCACAAGTTGCACCCCATATCCCTGCACCCCCAAATCCCTGCACCCCCAAATCCTCCAACCCCCAAGTCCTGCACCCCCAGGTGCTGAACACCTGAACCCCTCACCCCAGACCCCTGCACCCCCAAAGCCCTGCACCCCCAAATCCTGCCTCTAAACGCTGAACTACAAGGTTCTGTACCCCAACAGCCTGCTCACCCAGATCCTGCACCCCAGAACCCTGCACCCCCATATTCGGATCCCTACAGCCTGCACCCCCAGCTCCTGCACCCCCAAAACCTGTACCCCTAAATCCTGCACCCTTCAACCCTGCAGCCCACAACGCTGCACCCCCAACCTCTGCAGCCCCAGTTCCTTAACGTGTGAAACCTGCGCCCCCAAGTCCTGCACCTCAAAACCTTACACCCGGAATCCTGCCCCCCAAACCATGCACCCCAAAATCAAGGCCCCTCAAACTTGCACTCAAAAGTCCGCACCATAAAACCCTCCCCCCTCAGTTTCTAAAGACGTGGAACCTGCACCCCCAAATCCCGCACCCCAAAACCCTGCAGCCCAGTGCCCCAGACCACCAAATCTTGCACCTCCAAATCCTGCCCCCTTTAGCCCTGCACTTCAAACCCTGCACCCCAAATCCTGCAACCAAACCCTGCACCCCAAATCCTGCAACCAGCCCTTGTACCCCTAAATCCTTGACCTCCACATCCCGAATCTCCAAACGCAGCAACCCCAAAACCCTACACCCCCAATCCCTGCACCCCCAAATCATTGTCCCTCAAATCCCACACCCAACGCTCGTACACCCCAAGATCTTGCACCCCCACACACTGCACCCCAAATCCTGCATCCCCAAATCCTCCAGCCCCATGTCCCAAACCCCCAAACCCTGCACCCTCAAGTCTTGCACCCCCAAACCATTCTCCCCGAAATCCTGCAACCCCAAACCCCACACCTCCTGCACCCCAAAATTCGACACCTCCAATTCTAAACCCTTAAACCCTGCATCTCGCAAATCCTTCCCCCCAAAACAGTGCCCCCCAAACCCTGCACCCCAGATCCTGCAGCCCCTAACTCTGCACCCCAAACGCTGCACCCTCAGATCCTGCGTCCCCCAACCCTGCACCCCAAATCCTTTACCGCAAAATTCCCCAAACCTGCAAACCCAAATTCTGCACCCCCAGTTCCTAAACATGCGAACCCTGCACCCCCAAACATTCAGCCCAAAGCCCTGCACCCCCAAATCCTGCCGTACACAACCCTTCCCCCCAAACCTCTTCAACCCAAGGTACTGAAACCCTAAGCCCTGCACCCCAAACCTACATCCCCAAATCCTGCACCCCCAGGTCCTGAACACCCAAAATCTGCACCCCCAAATCCCTGAACTCTAAAAACCTGAACCCCCAATTCTGCCTCCCAAAGACCTGCACCCCCAAACCCTACACCACTAAACCCTGCACCCCCAAACCCTGTACCCCAAATCCTGACCCCCACAAGTTGCACCCTGGGGACAATGGGGGGTGCCCAGGATGTGAGAATGAGTCCTGAGGACAAGGGGAGCCTGACAGGGCCCGAGCAAACCCGACAGGGCCTGACGGAGCCTGACAGGGCCCGAGCAAACCCGACAGGGCCCGAGCGAATCTGACAGGGCCCGACGGAGACCGACAGGGCCTGAGCAAACCCGACAGGGCCTGACAAGGCCCGACAGGGCCTGAGCAAACCTGACAGGACCCGACAAAGCCTGACAGGGTCCGATGGAGCCCGACAGGGCCCGAGCAAACCCGACAGGGCTCGATGGAGCCCGACAGGGCCCGAGGAAACCCGACAGGGCGCGACAGAGCCTGACAGGGCCCGAGCAAACCCGACAGGGCTCGACGGAGCCCGACAGGGCCTGAGGAAACCAGACAGGGCCCGACGGAGCCCGACAGGGCCCTAGCAAACCTGAGAGGGCCTGAGCAAACCAGACAGGGCCCGACGGAGCCCGACAGGGCCTGAGGAAACCAGACAGGGCCCGACGGAGCCCGACAGGGCCCGAGCAAACCCGACAGGGCTTGACAAAGCCTGACAGGGCCCGAGCAAACCCGACAGGGCCCGAGCAAACCCGACAGGGCCCGACGGAGCCCAACAGGGCCCGAGCAAACTCGAAAGGGCCCGACAGAGCCTGACAGGGCTCGATAGAGCCCGACAGGGCCCGAGGAAACCCGACAGGGCCCGACGGAGCCTGATAGGGCCCGAGCGAACCCGACAGGGCCTGACGAAGCCCGACAGGGCCCGAGCAAACCCGCAAGGGCCCGACGAAGCCTGACAGGGCTCGATGGAGCCCGACAGGGCCCGGGCAAACCCGACAGGGCCCGACAAGGCCTGACAGGGCCCGAGCAAACCTGACAGGACCTGACAAAGACTGACAGGGCCCGACGGAGCCCGACAGGGCCCGAGCAAACCCAAAAAAGCCCGACGGAGCCTGACAGGGCTCGATGGAACCCGACAGGGCCTGAGGAAACCCGACATGGCTCGACGGAGCCCGACAGGGCCCGAGCAAACCCGAAAGGGCCCGACGGAGCCTGACAGGGCTCGATGGAGCCCGACAGGGCCCGAGGAAACCCGACAGGGCCCGACGGAGCCCGACAGGGCCCAAGCAAACCCGACAGGGCCTGAGCAAACCCGACAGTGCCTGAGCAAACCCGACAGGGCCCGAGCAAACCCGACAGGGCCCGACGGAGCCTGACAGGGCTCGATGGAGACCGACAGAGCCCGAGGAAACCCGACAGGGCCCGACGGAGCCCGATAGGGCCCGAGCAAACCCGACAGGGCCTGACGGAGCCCGACAGGGCCCGAGCAAAGCCTGATAGGGTCCGACGGAGCCTGACAGGGCTCGATGGAGCCCGACAGGGCCCGAGGAAACCCGACAGGGCCTGAGCAAACCCGAAAGAGACCGACGGAGCCTGACAGGGCTCGATAGAGCCCGACAGGGCCCGAGGAAACCCGACAGGGCCCGACGGAACCCGAGAGGGCCCGAGGAAATCCGACAGGGCCCGACGGAGCCTGACAGGGCCCGAGCAAACCCGAGAGGGCCCGACAGAGCCCGACAGGACCCGAGCAAACCCAACAGGGCCCGAGCAAACCCGACAGGGTTCGACAAAGCTTGACAGGGCTCGATGGAGCCCGACAGGGCCGGAGGAAACCCGACAGGGCCCGACGGAGCCTGACAGGGCCCGAGCAAACCCGACAGGGCCCGAGCAAACCTGACAGGGCTCGACGGAGTCCGACAGGGCCCGAGCAAACCCGACAGGGCCCAACGGATCCCGACAGGGCCTGAGCAAACCTGACAGGGCCCGACGGAGCCTGACAGGGCCCGAGCAAACCCGACAGGGCCCGAGCGAATCTGACAGGGCCCGATGGAGCCCGACAGGGCCTGAGCAAACCCGACAGGGACTGACAAGGCCCGACAGGGCCTGAGCAAACCCGACAGGACCCGACAAAGCCTGATAGGGTCCGATGGAGCCCAACAGGGCCCGAGCAAACCCGACAGGGCTCGATGGAGCCTGACAGGGCCCGAGGAAACCCGACAGGGCGCGACGGAGCCTGACAGGGCCCGAGCAAACCCGACAGGGATCGACGGAGTCCGACAGGGCCTGAGGAAACCAGACAGGGCCCGAGGGAGCCCGACAGGGCCCAAGCAAACCCGAAAGGGCCCGACGGAGCCTGACAGGGCTCGATGGAGCCCGACAGGGCCCGAGGAAACCCGACAGGGCCCGACGGAGCCCGATAGGGCCCGAGCGAACCCGACTGGGCCTGACGGAGCCCGACAGGGCCCGAGCAAACCCGCAAGGGCCCGACGAAACCTGACAGGGCTCGATGGAGCCCGACAGGGCCCGGGCAAACCCGACAGGGCACGCTGGAGCCCGACAGAGCCCGAGCAAACCCGACAGGGCCTGACGGAGCCTGACAGGGCCCGAGCAAACCCGACAGGGCCCGAGCGAACCTGACTGGGCTTGACAAAGCCCGACAGGACGCGGGCAAACCCGACAGGGCCCGAGCAAACCTGACAGAACCCAACAAAGCCTGACAGGGTCCGATGGAGCCTGACAGGGCCCGAGCAAACCCGACAGGGCCCGAGCAAACCTGACAGGGCTCGATGGAGCCCGACAGGGCCCGAGGAAACCCGACAGGGCGCGACGGAGCCTGACAGGGCCTGAGCAAACCCGACAGGGCTCGACGGAGCCCGACAGGGCCCGAGCAAACCCGCAGGGTCCGACGAAGCCAAACAGGGCTTCAGCAAACCCGACAGGGCCCGAGCAAACCCGACAGGGTCTGACGGAGCCCGACAGGGCCCGAGGAAACCAGACAGGGCCCGACGGAGCCCAACAGGGCCCTAGCAAACCCGACAGGGCCCGAGCAAACCCGACAGGGCCTGACGGAGCCTGACAGGGCCCGAGCAAACCCGCCAGGGCTCGACGGAGCCTGACAGGGCCTGAGCAAACCCGACAGGGCCCGAGCAAACCTGACAGGGCCCGACGGAGCCCAACAGGGCCCGAGCAAACCCGACAGGGAACGACGGAGCCCGACAGGGCCCGAGCAAACCTGACAGGGCCCGACGGAGCCCGACAGGGCCCGAGCAAACCTGACAGGGGTCGACGGCGCCTGACAGGGCCTGAGCAAACCCGACAGGGCCCGACGGAGCCCGACAGGGCCTGACGGAGCCTGACAGGGCCCGAGCAAACCCGACAGGGCCCGAGCAAACCTGACAGGGCTTGTCGGAGCCTGACAGGGCCTGAGTAAAACCGAAAGGGCCCGAACAAACCCGACAAAGCTCGACGGAGCCCGACAGGGCCCGAGCAATCCCGACAGGGCCCGACAAGGACCGACAGGGCCCGAGCAAACCCGACAGGGCCCGACAAAGCCTGACAGGGCCCGACGGAGCCCGACAGGGCCCGAGCAAACCCGACAAAGCCTCACAGAGCCTGACAGGGCTCGATGGAGCCCGACAGGCCCCGAGGAAACCCGACAGGGCTAGACGGAGCCCGACAGGGCCCGAGCAAACCCGACAGGGCCCGACGGAGCCCGACAGGGCCCCAGCAAACCCGACAGGGCCCGAGCAAACCCGACAGGGCCTGACGGAGCCTGACAGGGCGTGAGCAAACCCGACAGGGCTCGACGGAGCCTGACAGGGCCTGAGCAAACCCGACAGAGCCCGAGCAAACCTGATAGGGACCGACGGAGCCCGACAGGGCCCGAGCAAACCTGACAGGGGTCGACGGAGCCTGACAGGGCCTGAGCAAACCCGACAGGGCCCGAGCATACCTGACAGGGGTCGACGGAGCCTGACAGGGCCTGAGCAAACCCGACAGGACCCGACAAAGCCTGACAGGGTTCGATGGAGCCCGACAGGGCCCGAGCAAACCCGACAGGGCTCAACGGAGCCCGACAGGGCCCGAGCAAACCTGACAGGGGTCGACGGAGCCTGACAGGGCCTGAGCAAACCCGACAGTGCCCGAGCAAACCCGACAGGGCCCAACGGAGCCCGACAGAGCCCGAGCAAACCCGACAGGGCCCGACAAGGCCCGACAGGGCCAGAACAAACCTGACAGGACCTGACAAAGCCTGACAGGGCCCGACGGAGCCCGACAGGGCCCGAGCAAACCCAAAAAGGCCCGACGGAGCCTGACAGGGCTCGATGGAACCCGACAGGGCCCGAGGAAACCCGACATGGCTCGACGGAGCCCGAGAGGGGCCGAGCAAACCCGAAAGGGCCCGACGGAGCCTGACAGGGCTCGATGGAGCCTGACAGGGCCCGAGGAAACCCGACAGGGCCCGACGGAGCCCGACAGGGCCCAAGCAAACCCGACAGGGCCTGAGCAAACCCGACAGTGCCTGAGCAAACCCGACAGGGCCCGAGCAAACCCGACAGGGCCCGACGGAGCCTGACAGGGCTCGATGGAGACCGACAGAGCCCGAGCAAACCCGACAGGGCCCGACGGAGCCCGATAGGGCCCGAGCAAACCCAACAGGGCCTGACGGAGCCCGACAGGGCCCGAGCAAAGCCTGATAGGGTCCGACGGAGCCTGACAGGGCTCGATAGAGTCCGACAGGGCCCGAGGAAACCCGACAGGGCCCGACGGAACCCGAGAGGGCCCGAGGAAATCCGACAGGGCCCGACGGAGCCTGACAGGGCCCGAGCAAACCCGAGAGGGCCCGACAGAGCCCGACAGGACCCGAGCAAACCCAACAGGGCCCGAGCAAACCCGACAGGGTTCGACAAAGCTTGACAGGGCTCGATGGAGCCCGACAGGGCCCGAGGAAACCCGACAGGGCCCGACGGAGCCTGACAGGGCCCGAGCAAACCCGACAGGGCCCGAGCAAACCTGACAGGGCTCGACGGAGTCCGACAGGGCCCGAGCAAACCCGACAGGGCCCAACGGATCCCGACAGGGCCTGAGCAAACCTGACAGGGCCCGACGGAGCCTGACAGGGCCCGAGCAAACCCGACAGGGCCCGAGCGAATCTGACAGGGCCCGATGGAGCCCGACAGGGCCTGAGCAAACCCGACAGGGCCTGACAAGGCCCGACAGGGCCTGAGCAAACCCGACAGGACCCGACAAAGCCTGACAGGGTCCGATGGAGCCCGACAGGGCCCGAGCAAACCCGACAGGGCTCGATGGAGCCTGACAGGGCCCGAGGAAACCCGACAGGGCGCGACGGAGCCTGACAGGGCCCGAGCAAACCCGACAGGGATCGACGGAGTCCGACAGGGCCTGAGGAAACCAGACAGGGAACGACGGAGCCCGACAGGGCCCTAGCAAACCCGACAGGGCTTGACAAAGCCTGACAGGGCCCGAGCAAACCCGACAGGGCCCGAGCAAACCCGACAGGGCCCGACAAAGCCCGACAGGGCCCAAGCAAACCCGAAAGGGCCCGACGGAGCCTGACAGGGCTCGATGGAGCCCGACAGGGCCCGAGGAAACCCGACAGGGCCCGACGGAGCCCGATAGGGCCCGAGCGAACCCGACTGGGCCTGACGGAGCCCGATAGGGCCCGAGCAAACCCGCAAGGGCCCGACGAAACCTGACAGGGCTCGATGGAGCCCGACAGGGCCCGGGCAAACCCGACAGGGCACGCTGGAGCCCGACAGAGCCCGAGCAAACCCGACAGGGCGCGACGGAGCCCGACAGGGCACGAGCATACCCGACAGGGCCTGACGGAGCCTGACAGGGCCCGAGCAAACCCGACAGGGCCCGAGCGAACCTGACTGGGCTTGACAAAGCCCGACAGGACGCGGGCAAACCCGACAGGGCCCGAGCAAACCTGACAGAACCCAACAAAGCCTGACAGGGTCCGATGGAACCTGACGGGGCCCGAGCAAACCCGACAGGGCCCGAGCAAACCTGACAGGGCTCGATGGAGCCCGACAGGGCCCGAGGAAACCCGACAGGGCCCGACGGAGCCTGACAGGGCCCGAGCAAACCCGACAGGGCTCGACGGAGCCCGACAGGGCCCGAGCAAACCCGCAGGGTCCGACGAAGCCCAACAGGGCTTCAGCAAACCCGACAGGGCCCGAGCAAACCCGACAGGGTCTGACGGAGCCCGACAGGGCCCGAGGAAACCAGACAGGGCCCGACGGAGCCCAACAGGGCCCTAGCAAACCCGACAGGGCCCGAGCAAACCCGACAGGGCCTGACGGAGCCTGACAGGGCCCGAGCAAACCCGCCAGGGCTCGACGGAGCCTGACAGGGCCTGAGCAAACCCGACAGGGCCCGAGCAAACCTGACAGGGCCCGACGGAGCCCAACAGGGCCCGAGCAAACCCGACAGGGAACGACGGAGCCCGACAGGGCCCGAGCAAACCTGACAGGGCCCGACGGAGCCCGACAGGGCCCGAGCAAACCTGACAGGGGTCGGCGGCGCCTGACAGGGCCTGAGCAAACCCGACAGGGCCCGAGCAAACCCGACAGGGCCTGACGGAGCCTGACAGGGCCCGAGCAAACCCGACAGGGCCCGAGCAAACCTGACAGGGCTTGTCGGAGCCTGACAGGGCCTGAGTAAAACCGAAAGGGCCCGAACAAACCCGACAAAGCTCGACGGAGCCCGACAGGGCCCGAGCAATCCCGACAGGGCCCGACAAGGACCGACAGGGCCCGAGCAAACCCGACAGGGCCCGACAAAGCCTGACAGGGCCCGACGGAGCCCGACAGGGCCCGAGCAAACCCGACAAAGCCTCACAGAGCCTGACAGGGCTCGATGGAGCCCGACAGGCCCCGAGGAAACCCGACAGGGCTAGACGGAGCCCGACAGGGCCCGAGCAAACCCGACAGGGCCCGACGGAGCCCGACAGGGCCCCAGCAAACCCGACAGGGCCCGAGCAAACCCGACAGGGCCTGACGGAGCCTGACAGGGCGTGAGCAAACCCGACAGGGCTCGACGGAGCCTGACAGGGCCTGAGCAAACCCGACAGGGCCCGAGCAAACCTGATAGGGACCGACGGAGCCCGACAGGGCCCGAGCAAACCTGACAGGGGTCGACGGAGCCTGACAGGGCCTGAGCAAACCCGACAGGGCCCGAGCATACCTGACAGGGGTCGACGGAGCCTGACAGGGCCTGAGCAAACCCGACAGGACCCGACAAAGCCTGACAGGGTTCGATGGAGCCCGACAGGGCCCGAGCAAACCCGACAGGGCTCAACGGAGCCCGACAGGGCCCGAGCAAACCTGACAGGGGTCGACGGAGCCTGACAGGGCCTGAGCAAACCCGACAGTGCCCGAGCAAACCCGACAGGGCCCAACGGAGCCCGACAGAGCCCGAGCAAACCCGACAGGGCCCGACAAGGCCCGACAGGGCCAGAACAAACCTGACAGGACCTGACAAAGCCTGACAGGGCCCGACGGAGCCCGACAGGGCCCGAGCAAACCCAAAAAGGCCCGACGGAGCCTGACAGGGCTCGATGGAACCCGACAGGGCCCGAGGAAACCCGACATGGCTCGACGGAGCCCGACAGGGCCCGAGCAAACCCGAAAGGGCCCGACGGAGCCTGACAGGGCTCGATGGAGCCCGACAGGGCCCGAGGAAACCCGACAGGGCCCGACGGAGCCCGACAGGGCCCAAGCAAACCCGACAGGGCCTGAGCAAACCCGACAGTGCCTGAGCAAACCCGACAGGGCCCGAGCAAACCCGACAGGGCCCGACGGAGCCTGACAGGGCTCGATGGAGACCGACAGAGCCCGAGGAAACCCGACAGGGCCCGACGGAGCCCGATAGGGCCCGAGCAAACCCGACAGGGCCTGACGGAGCCCGACAGGGCCCGAGCAAAGCCTGATAGGGTCCGACGGAGCCTGACAGGGCTCGATGGAGACCGACAGAGCCCGAGGAAACCCGACAGGGCCCGACGGAGCCCGATAGGGCCCGAGCAAACCCGACAGGGCCCGAGGAAACCCGACAGGGCCCGACGGAACCCGAGAGGGCCCGAGGAAATCCGACAGGGCCCGACGGAGCCTGACAGGGCCCGAGCAAACCCGAGAGGGCCCGACAGAGCCCGACAGGACCCGAGCAAACCCAACAGGGCCCGAGCAAACCCGACAGGGTTCGACAAAGCTTGACAGGGCTCGATGGAGCCCGACAGGGCCCGAGGAAACCCGACAGGGCCCGACGGAGCCTGACAGGGCCCGAGCAAACCCGACAGGGCCCGAGCAAACCTGACAGGGCTCGACGGAGTCCGACAGGGCCCGAGCAAACCCGACAGGGCCCAACGGATCCCGACAGGGCCTGAGCAAACCTGACAGGGCCCGACGGAGCCTGACAGGGCCCGAGCAAACCCGACAGGGCCCGAGCGAATCTGACAGGGCCCGATGGAGCCCGACAGGGCCTGAGCAAACCCGACAGGGCCTGACAAGGCCCGACAGGGCCTGAGCAAACCCGACAGGACCCGACAAAGCCTGACAGGGTCCGATGGAGCCCGACAGGGCCCGAGCAAACCCGACAGGGCTCGATGGAGCCTGACAGGGCCCGAGGAAACCCGACACGGCGCGACGGAGCCTGACAGGGCCCGAGCAAACCCGACAGGGATCGACGGAGTCCGACAGGGCCTGAGGAAACCAGACAGGGCCCGACGGAGCCCGACAGGGCCCTAGCAAACCCGACAGGGCTTGACAAAGCCTGACAGGGCCCGAGCAAACCCGACAGGGCCCGAGCAAACCCGACAGGGCCCGACGGAGCCCGACAGGGCCCGAGCGAACCCGACTGGGCCTGACGGAGCCCGACAGGGCTCGAGCAAACCCGCAAGGGCCCGACGAAGCCTGACAGGGCTCGATGGAGCCCGACAGGGCCCGGGCAAACCCGACAGGGCGCGACGGAGCCCGACAGGGCACGAGCATACCCGACAGGGCCTGACGGAGCCTGACAGGGCCCGAGCAAACCCGACAGGGCCCGAGCGAACCTGACTGGGCTTGACAAAGCCCGACAGGACGCGGGCAAACCCGACAGGGCCCGAGCAAACCTGACAGAACCCAACAAAGCCTGACAGGGTCCGATGGAGCCTGACAGGGCCCGAGCAAACCCGACACGGCCCGAGCAAACCTGACAGGGCTCGATGGAGCCTGACAGGGCCCGAGCAAACCCGACAGGGCTCGACGGAGCCCGACAGGGCCCGAGCAAACCCGCAGGGTCCGACGAAGCCCAACAGGGCTTCAGCAAACCCGACAGGGCCCGAGCAAACCCGACAGGGTCCGACGGAGCCCTACAGGGCCCGAGGAAACCAGACAGGGCCCGACGGAGCCCAACTGGGCCCTAGCAAACCCGACAGGGCCCGAGCAAACCCGACAGGGCCTGACGGAGACTGACAGGGCCCGAGCAAACCCGCCAGGGCTCGACGGAGCCTGACAGGGCCTGAGCAAACCCGACAGGGCCCGAGCAAACCTGACAGGGCCCGACGGAGCCCAACAGGGCCCGAGCAAACCCGACAGGGAACGACGGAGCCCGACAGGGCCCGAGCAAACCTGACAGGGCCCGACGGAGCCCGACAGGGCCCGAGCAAACCTGACAGGGGTCGACGGCGCCTGACAGGGCCTGAGCAAACCCGACAGGGCCCGAGCAAACCCGACAGGGCCTGACGGAGCCTGACAGGGCCCGAGCAAACCCGACAGGGCCCGAGCAAACCTGACAGGGCTTGTCGGAGCCTGACAGGGCCTGAGTAAAACCGAAAGAACCCGAACAAACCCGACAAAGCTCGACGGAGCCCGACAGGGCCCGAGCAATCCCGACAGGGCCCGACAAGGACCGACAGGGCCCGAGCAAACCCGACAGGGCCCGACAAAGCCTGACAGGGCCCGACGGAGCCCGACAGGGCCCGAGCAAACCCGACAAAGCCTCACAGAGCCTGACAGAGCTCGATGGAGCCCGACAGGCCCCGAGGAAACCCGACAGGGCTAGACGGAGCCCGACAGGGCCCGAGCAAACCCGACAGGGCCCGACGGAGCCCGACAGGGCCCCAGCAAACTTGACAGGGCCCGAGCAAACCCGGCAGGGCCTGACGGAGCCTGACAGGGCGTGAGCAAACCCGACAGGGCTCGACGGAGCCTGACAGGGCCTGAGCAAACCCGACAGGGCCCGAGCAAACCTGATAGGGACCGACGGAGCCCGACAGGGCCCAAGGAAACCTGACAGGGGTCGACGGAGCCTGACAGGGCCTGAGCAAACCCGACAGGGCCCGAGCATACCTGACAGGGGTCGACGGAGCCTGACAGGGCCTGAGCAAACCCGACAGGACCCGACAAAGCCTGACAGGGTTCGATGGAGCCCGACAGGGCCCGAGCAAACCCGACAGGGCTCAACGGAGCCCGACAGGGCCCGAGCAAACCCGACAGGGCTCGACGGAGCCCGACAGGGCCCTAGCAAACCCGACAGGGCCCGAGCAAACCCGACAGGGCCTGACGGAGCCTGACAGGGCCCGAGCAAACCCGCCAGGGCTCGACGGAGCCTGACAGGGCCTGAGCAAACCCGACAGGGCCCGAGCAAACCTGACAGGGCCCGACGGAGCCCAACAGGGCCCGAGCAAACCTGACAGGGAACGACGGAGCCCGACAGGGCCCGAGCAAACCTGACAGGGCCCGACGGAGCCCGACAGGGCCCGAGCAAACCTGACAGGGGTCGACGGCGCCTGACAGGGCCTGAGCAAACCCGACAGGGCCCGAGCAAACCCGACAGGGCCTGACGGAGCCTGACAGGGCCCGAGCAAACCCGACAGGGCCCGAGCAAACCTGACAGGGCTTGTCGGAGCCTGACAGGGCCTGAGTAAAACCGAAAGAATCCGAACAAACCCGACAAAGCTCGACGGAGCCCGACAGGGCCTGAGCAATCCCGACAGGGCCCGACAAGGACCGACAGGGCCCGAGCAAACCCGACAGGGCCCGACAAAGCCTGACAGGGCCCGACGGAGCCCGACAGGGCCCGAGCAAACCCGACAAAGCCTCACAGAGCCTGACAGAGCTCGATGGAGCCCGACAGGCCCCGAGCAAACCCGACAGGGCTAGACGGAGCCCGACAGGGCCCGAGCAAACCCGACAGGGCCCGACGGAGCCCGACAGGGCCCCAGCAAACTTGACAGGGCCCGAGCAAACCCGACAGGGCCTGACGGAGCCTGACAGGGCGTGAGCAAACCCGACAGGGCTCGACGGAGCCTGACAGGGCCTGAGCAAACCCGACAGGGCCCGAGCAAACCTGATAGGGACCGACGGAGCCCGACAGGGCCCAAGCAAACCTGACAGGGGTCGACGGAGCCTGACAGGGCCTGAGCAAACCCGACAGGGCCCGAGCATACCTGACAGGGGTCGACGGAGCCTGACAGGGCCTGAGCAAACCCGACAGGACCCGACAAAGCCTGACAGGGTTCGATGGAGCCCGACAGGGCCCGAGCAAACCCGACAGGGCTCAACGGAGCCCGACAGGGCCCGAGCAAACCTGACAGGGGTCGACGGAGCCTGACAGGGCCTGAGCAAACCCGACAGTGCCCGAGCAAACCCGACAGGGCCCAACGAAGCCCGACAGAGCCCGAGCAAACCCGACAGGGCCCGACAAGGCCCGACAGGGCCAGAACAAACCTGACAGGACCTGACAAAGCCTGACAGGGCCCGACGAAGCCCGACAGGGCCCGAGCAAATCCAAAAAGGCCCGACGGAGCCTGACAGGGCTCGATGGAACCCGACAGGGCCCGAGGAAACCCGACATGGCTCGACGGAGCCTGACAGGGCCCGAGCAAACCCGAAAGGGCCCGACGGAGCCTGACAGGGCTCGATGGAGCCCGACAGGGCCCGAGGAAACCCGACAGGGCCCGACGGAGCCCGACAGGGCCCAAGCAAACCCGACAGGGCCTGAGCAAACCCGACAGTGCCTGAGCAAACCCGACAGGGCCCGAGCAAACCCGACAGGGCCCGACGGAGCCTGACAGGGCTCGATGGAGACCGACAGAGCCCGAGGAAACCCGACAGGGCCCGACGGAGCCCGATAGGGCCCGAGCAAACCCGACAGGGCCTGACGGAGCCCGACAGGGCCCGAGCAAAGCCTGATAGGGTCCGACGGAGCCTGACAGGGCTCGATGGAGCCCGACAGGGCCCGAGGAAGCCCGACAGGACCCGAGCAAACCCGACAGGGCCCAAGCAAACCCGACAGGGCCTGAGCAAACCCGACAGTGCCTGAGCAAACCCGACAGGGCCCGACAAAGCCTGACAGGGCCTGAGCAAACCCGACAGTGCCTGAGCAAACCCGACAGGGCCCGAGCAAACCCGACAGGGCCCAACGAAGCCCGACAGAGCCCGAGCAAACCCGGCAGGGCCCGACAAGGCCCGACAGGGCCAGAACAAACCTGACAGGGCCCGAGCAAACCCGACAGGGCCTGACGGAGCCTGACAGGGCGTGAGCAAACCCGACAGGGCTCGACGGAGCCTGACAGGGCCTGAGCAAACCCGACAGGGCCCGAGCAAACCTGATAGGGCCAGACGGAGCCCGACAGGGCCCGAGCAAACCCGACAGGGCCCGACGGAGCCCGACAGGGCCCCAGCAAACCCGACAGGGCCCGAGCAAACCCGACAGGGCCTGACGGAGCCTGACAGGGCGTGAGCAAACCCGACAGGGCTCGACGGAGCCTGACAGGGCCTGAGCAAACCCGACAGGGCCCGAGCAAACCTGATAGGGCCCGACGGAGCCCGACAGGGCCCGAGCAAACCTGACAGGGGTCGACGGAGCCTGACAGGGCCTGAGCAAACCCGACAGGGCCCGAGCATACCTGACAGGGGTCGACGGAGCCTGACAGGGCCTGAGCAAACCCGACAGGACCCGACAAAGCCTGACAGGGTTCGATGGAGCCCGACAGGGCCCGAGCAAACCCGACAGGGCTCAACGGAGCCCGACAGGGCCCGAGCAAACCTGACAGGGGTCGACGGAGCCTGACAGGGCCTGAGCAAACCCGACAGTGCCCGAGCAAACCCGACAGGGCCCAACGAAGCCCGACAGAGCCCGAGCAAACCCGGCAGGGCCCAACAAGGCCCGACAGGGCCAGAACAAACCTGACAGGACCTGACAAAGCCTGACAGGGTCCGACGGAGCCCGACAGGGCCCGAGCAAACCCAAAAAGGCCCGACGGAGCCTGACAGGGCTCGATGGAACCCGACAGGGCCCGAGGAAACCCGACATGGCTCGACGGAGCCCGACAGGGCCCGAGCAAACCCGAAAGGGCCCGACGGAGCCTGACAGGGCTCGATGGAGCCCGACAGGGCCCGAGGAAACCCGACAGGGCCCGACGGAGCCCGACAGGGCCCAAGCAAACCCGACAGGGCCTGAGCAAACCCGACAGTGCCTGAGCAAACCCGACAGGGCCCGAGCAAACCCGACAGGGCCCGACGGAGCCTGACAGGGCTCGATGGAGACCGACAGAGCCCGAGGAAACCCGACAGGGCCCGAGGAAACCCGACAGGGCCCGACGGAGCCTGATAGGGCTCGAGCAAACCCGACAGGGCCTGACGGAGCCCGACAGGGCCCGAGCAAAGCCTGATAGGGTCCGACGGAGCCTGACAGGGCTCGATGGAGCCCGACAGGGCCCGAGGAAGCCCGACAGGGCCCGAGCAAACCCGACAGGGCCCAAGCAAACCCGACAGGGCCTGAGCAAACCCGACAGTGCCTGAGCAAACCCGACAGGGCCCGAGCAAACCCGACAGGGCCCGACGGAGCCTGACAGGGCTCGATGGAGACCGACAGAGCCCGAGGAAACCCGACAGGGCCCGACGGAGCTCGATAGGGCCCGAGCAAACCCGACAGGGCCTGACAGAGCCTGACAGGGCTCGATGGAGACCGACAGAGCCCGAGGAAACCCGACAGGGCCCGACGGAGCCCGATAGGGCCCGAGCAAACCCGACAGGGCCCGATGGAGCCCGACAGGGCTCGAGCAAACCCGACAGGGCCTGAGCAAGTCCGACAGGGCCTGACGGAGCCCGACAGGGCCCGAGCAAACCCGAAAGGGCCCGACGGAGCCTGACAGGGCTCGATGGAGCCCGACAGGGCCCGAGGAAACCCGACAGGGCCCCACGGAGCCCGATAGGGCCCGAGCAAACCCGACAGGGCCTGACGGAGCCTGACAGGGCCCGGGCACACCCGACAGGGCATGCAAGAGCCCGACAGAGCCCGAGCAAACCCGACAGGGCCCGACAAGGCCCGACAGGGCCCGAGCAAACCCGCCAGGGCTCGACGGAGCCTGACAGGGCCCGAGCAAACCCGAAAGGGCCCGACGGAGCCTGACAGGGCTCGATGGAGCCCGACAGGGCCCGAGGAAACCCGACAGGGCTCGATGGAGCCTGACAGGGCCCGAGGAAACCCGACAGGGCGCGACGGAGCCTGACAGGGCCCGAGCAAACCCGACAGGGATCGACGGAGTCCGACAGGGCCTGAGGAAACCAGACAGGGCCCGACGGAGCCTGACAGGGCCCGAGCAAACCCGACAGGGCTTGACAAAGCCTGACAGGGCCCGAGCAAACCCGACAGGGCCCGAGCAAACCCGACAGGGCCCGACGGAGCCCGACAGGGCCCAAGCAAACCCGAAAGGGCCCGACGGAGCCTGACAGGGCTCGATGGAGCCCGACAGGGCCCGAGGAAACCCGACAGGGCCCGACGGAGCCCGATAGGGCCCGAGCGAACCCGACTGGGCCTGACGGAGCCCGACAGGGCCCGAGCAAACCCGCAAGGGCCCGACGAAACCTGACAGGGCTCGATGGAGCCCGACAGGGCCCGGGCAAACCCGACAGGGCACGCTGGAGTCCGACAGAGCCCGAGCAAACCCGACAGGGCGCGACGGAGCCCGACAGGGCACGAGCATACCCGACAGGGCCTGACGGAGCCTGACAGGGCCCGAGCAAACCCGACAGGGCCCGAGCGAACCTGACTGGGCTTGACAAAGCCCGACAGGACGCGGGCAAACCCGACAGGGCCCGAGCAAACCTGACAGAACCCAACAAAGCCTGACAGGGTCCGATGGAGGCTGACAGGGCCCGAGCAAACCTGACAGGGCCCGAGCAAACCTGACAGGGCTCGATGGAACCCGACAGGGCCCGAGGAAACCCGACATGGCTCGACGGAGCCTGACAGGGCCCGAGCAAACCCGAAAGGGCCCGACGGAGCCTGACAGGGCTCGATGGAGCCCGACAGGGCCCGAGGAAACCCGACAGGGCCCGACGGAGCCCGACAGGGCCCAAGCAAACCCGACAGGGCCTGAGCAAACCCGACAGTGCCTGAGCAAACCCGACAGGGCCCGAGCAAACCCGACAGGGCCCGACGGAGCCTGACAGGGCTCGATGGAGACCGACAGAGCCCGAGGAAACCCGACAGGGCCCGACGGAGCCCGATAGGGCCCGAGCAAACCCGACAGGGCCTGACGGAGCCCGACAGGGCCCGAGCAAAGCCTGATAGGGTCCGACGGAGCCTGACAGGGCTCGATGGAGCCCGACAGGGCCCGAGGAAGCCCGACAGGACCCGAGCAAACCCGACAGGGCCCAAGCAAACCCGACAGGGCATGCAAGAGCCCGACAGAGCCCGAGCAAACCCGACAGGGCCCGACAAGGCCCGACAGGGCCCGAGCAAACCCGCCAGGGCTCGACGGAGCCTGACAGGGCCCGAGCAAACCCGAAAGGGCCCGACGGAGCCTGACAGGGCTCGATGGAGCCCGACAGGGCCCGAGGAAACCCGACAGGGCTCGATGGAGCCTGACAGGGCCCGAGGAAACCCGACAGGGCGCGATGGAGCCTGACAGGGCCCGAGCAAACCCGACAGGGATCGACGGAGTCCGACAGGGCCTGAGGAAACCAGACAGGGCCCGACGGAGCCCGACAGGGCCCGAGCAAACCCGACAGGGCTTGACAAAGCCTGACAGGGCCCGAGCAAACCCGACAGGGCCCGAGCAAACCCGACAGGGCCCGACGGAGCCCGACAGGGCCCAAGCAAACCCGAAAGGGCCCGACGGAGCCTGACAGGGCTCGATGGAGCCCGACAGGGCCCGAGGAAACCCGACAGGGCCCGACGGAGCCCGATAGGGCCCGAGCGAACCCGACAGGGCCCGAGCGAACCTGACTGGGCTTGACAAAGCCCGACAGGACGCGGGCAAACCCGACAGGGCCCGAGCAAACCTGACAGAACCCAACAAAGCCTGACAGGGTCCGATGGAGGCTGACAGGGCCCGAGCAAACCTGACAGGGCCCGAGCAAACCTGACAGGGCTCGATGGAACCCGACAGGGCCCGAGGAAACCCGACATGGCTCGACGGAGCCTGACAGGGCCCGAGCAAACCCGAAAGGGCCCGACGGAGCCTGACAGGGCTCGATGGAGCCCGACAGGGCCCGAGGAAACCCGACAGGGCCCGACGGAGCCCGACAGGGCCCAAGCAAACCCGACAGGGCCTGAGCAAACCCGACAGTGCCTGAGCAAACCCGACAGGGCCCGAGCAAACCCGACAGGGCCCGACGGAGCCTGACAGGGCTCGATGGAGACCGACAGAGCCCGAGGAAACCCGACAGGGCCCGACGGAGCCCGATAGGGCCCGAGCAAACCCGACAGGGCCTGACGGAGCCCGACAGGGCCCGAGCAAAGCCTGATAGGGTCCGACGGAGCCTGACAGGGCTCGATGGAGCCCGACAGGGCCCGAGGAAGCCCGACAGGACCCGAGCAAACCCGACAGGGCCCAAGCAAACCCGACAGGGCATGCAAGAGCCCGACAGAGCCCGAGCAAACCCGACAGGGCCCGACAAGGCCCGACAGGGCCCGAGCAAACCCGCCAGGGCTCGACGGAGCCTGACAGGGCCCGAGCAAACCCGAAAGGGCCCGACGGAGCCTGACAGGGCTCGATGGAGCCCGACAGGGCCCGAGGAAACCCGACAGGGCTCGATGGAGCCTGACAGGGCCCGAGGAAACCCGACAGGGCGCGACGGAGCCTGACAGGGCCCGAGCAAACCCGACAGGGCTTGACAAAGCCTGACAGGGCCCGAGCAAACCCGACAGGGCCCGAGCAAACCCGACAGGGCCCGACGGAGCCCGACAGGGCCCAAGCAAACCCGAAAGGGCCCGACGGAGCCTGACAGGGCTCGATGGAGCCCGACAGGGCCCGAGGAAACCCGACAGGGCCCGACGGAGCCCGATAGGGCCCGAGCGAACCCGACTGGGCCTGACGGAGCCCGACAGGGCCCGAGCAAACCCGCAAGGTCCCGACGAAACCTGACAGGGCTCGATGGAGCCCGACAGGGCCCGGGCAAACCCGACAGGGCACGCTGGAGCCCGACAGAGCCCGAGCAAACCCGACAGGGCGCGACGGAGCCCGACAGGGCACGAGCATACCCGACAGGGCCTGACGGAGCCTGACAGGGCCCGAGCAAACCCGACAGGGCCCGAGCGAACCTGACTGGGCTTGACAAAGCCCGACAGGACGCGGGCAAACCCGACAGGGCCCGAGCAAACCTGACAGAACCCAACAAAGCCTGACAGGGTCCGATGGAGGCTGACAGGGCCCGAGCAAACCTGACAGGGCCCGAGCAAACCTGACAGGGCTCGATGGAACCCGACAGGGCCCGAGGAAACCCGACATGGCTCGACGGAGCCTGACAGGGCCCGAGCAAACCCGAAAGGGCCCGACGGAGCCTGACAGGGCTCGATGGAGCCCGACAGGGCCCGAGGAAACCCGACAGGGCCCGACGGAGCCCGACAGGGCCCAAGCAAACCCGACAGGGCCTGAGCAAACCCGACAGTGCCTGAGCAAACCCGACAGGGCCCGAGCAAACCCGACAGGGCCCGACGGAGCCTGACAGGGCTCGATGGAGACCGACAGAGCCCGAGGAAACCCGACAGGGCCCGACGGAGCCCGATAGGGCCCGAGCAAACCCGACAGGGCCTGACGGAGCCCGACAGGGCCCGAGCAAAGCCTGATAGGGTCCGACGGAGCCTGACAGGGCTCGATGGAGCCCGACAGGGCCCGAGGAAGCCCGACAGGACCCGAGCAAACCCGACAGGGCCCAAGCAAACCCGACAGGGCCTGAGCAAACCCGACAGTGCCTGAGCAAACCCGACAGGGCCCGACAAGGACCGACAGTGCCCGAGCAAACCCGACAGGGCCCGACAAAGCCTGACAGGGCCCGACGGAGCCCGACAGGGCCCGAGCAAACCCGACAAAGCCTCACAGAGCCTGACAGGGCTCGATGGAGCCCTACAGGCCCCGAGGAAACCCGACAGGGCCAGACGGAGCCCGACAGGGCCCGAGCAAACCCGACAGGGCCCGACGGAGCCCGACAGGGCCCCAGCAAACCCGACAGGGCCCGAGCAAACCCGACAGGGCCTGACGGAGCCTGACAGGGCGTGAGCAAACCCGACAGGGCTCGACGGAGCCTGACAGGGCCTGAGCAAACCCGACAGGGCCCGAGCAAACCTGATAGGGCCCGACGGAGCCCGACAGGGCCCGAGCAAACCTGACAGGGGTCGACGGAGCCTGACAGGGCCTGAGCAAACCCGACAGGGCCCGAGCATACCTGACAGGGGTCGACGGAGCCTGACAGGGCCTGAGCAAACCCGACAGGACCCGACAAAGCCTGACAGGGTTCGATGGAGCCCGACAGGGCCCGAGCAAACCCGACAGGGCTCAACGGAGCCCGACAGGGCCCGAGCAAACATGACAGGGGTCGACGGAGCCTGACAGGGCCTGAGCAAACCCGACAGTGCCCGAGCAAACCCGACAGGGCCCAACGAAGCCCGACAGAGCCCGAGCAAACCCGGCAGGGCCCGACAAGGCCCGACAGGGCCAGAACAAACCTGACAGGACCTGACAAAGCCTGACAGGGCCCGACGGAGCCCGACAGGGCCCGAGCAAACCCAAAAAGGCCCGACGGAGCCTGACAGGGCTCGATGGAACCCGACAGGGCCCGAGGAAACCCGACATGGCTCGACGGAGCCCGACAGGGCCCGAGCAAACCCGAAAGGGCCCGACGGAGCCTGACAGGGCTCGATGGAGCCCGACAGGGCCCGAGGAAACCCGACAGGGCCCGACGGAGCCCGACAGGGCCCAAGCAAACCCGACAGGGCCTGAGCAAACCCGACAGTGCCTGAGCAAACCCGACAGGGCCCGAGCAAACCCGACAGGGCCCGACGGAGCCTGACAGGGCTCGATGGAGACCGACAGAGCCCGAGGAAACCCGACAGGGCCCGAGGAAACCCGACAGGGCCCGACGGAGCCCGATAGGGCTCGAGCAAACCCGACAGGGCCTGACGGAGCCCGACAGGGCCCGAGCAAAGCCTGATAGGGTCCGACGGAGCCTGACAGGGCTCGATGGAGCCCGACAGGGCCCGAGGAAGCCCGACAGGGCCCGAGCAAACCCGACAGGGCCCAAGCAAACCCGACAGGGCCTGAGCAAACCCGACAGTGCCTGAGCAAACCCGACAGGGCCCGAGCAAACCCGACAGGGCCCGACGGAGCCTGACAGGGCTCGATGGAGACCGACAGAGCCCGAGGAAACCCGACAGGGCCCGACGGAGCTCGATAGGGCCCGAGCAAACCCGACAGGGCCTGACAGAGCCTGACAGGGCTCGATGGAGACCGACAGAGCCCGAGGAAACCCGACAGGGCCCGACGGAGCCCGATAGGGCCCGAGCAAACCCGACAGGGCCTGACGGAGCCCGACAGGGCCCGAGCAAACCCGAAAGGGCCCGACGAAGCCTGACAGGGCTCGATGGAGCCTGACAGGGCCCGAGGAAACCCGACAGGGCCCGACGGAGCCCGATAGGGCCCGAGCAAACCCGACAGGGCCCGATGGAGCCCGACAGGGCTCGAGCAAACCCGACAGGGCCTGAGCAAGTCCGACAGGGCCTGACGGAGCCCGACAGGGCCCGAGCAAACCCGAAAGGGCCCGACGGAGCCTGACAGGGCTCGATGGAGCCCGACAGGGCCCGAGGAAACCCGACAGGGCCCCACGGAGCCCGATAGGGCCCGAGCAAACCCGACAGGGCCTGACGGAGCCTGACAGGGCCCGGGCACACCCGACAGGGCATGCAAGAGCCCGACAGAGCCCGAGCAAACCCGACAGGGCCCGACAAGGCCCGACAGGGCCCGAGCAAACCCGCCAGGGCTCGACGGAGCCTGACAGGGCCCGAGCAAACCCGAAAGGGCCCGACGGAGCCTGACAGGGCTCGATGGAGCCCGACAGGGCCCGAGGAAACCCGACAGGGCTCGATGGAGCCTGACAGGGCCCGAGGAAACCCGACAGGGCGCGACGGAGCCTGACAGGGCCCGAGCAAACCCGACAGGGATCGACGGAGTCCGACAGGGCCTGAGGAAACCAGACAGGGCCCGACGGAGCCCGACAGGGCCCGAGCAAACCCGACAGGGCTTGACAAAGCCTGACAGGGCTCGATGGAGCCCGACAGGGCCCGAGGAAACCCGACAGGGCCCGACGGAGCCCGATAGGGCCTGAGCGAACCCGACTGGGCCTGACGGAGCCCGACAGGGCCCGAGCAAACCCGCAAGGGCCCGACGAAACCTGACAGGGCTCGATGGAGCCCGACAGGGCCCGGGCAAACCCGACAGGGCACGCTGGAGCCCGACAGAGCCCGAGCAAACCCGACAGGGCGCGACGGAGCCCGACAGGGCACGAGCATACCCGACAGGGCCTGACGGAGCCTGACAGGGCCCGAGCAAACCCGACAGGGCCCGAGCGAACCTGACTGGGCTTGACAAAGCCCGACAGGACGCGGGCAAACCCGACAGGGCCCGAGCAAACCTGACAGAACCCAACAAAGCCTGACAGGGTCCGATGGAGGCTGACAGGGCCTGAGCAAACCTGACAGGGCCCGAGCAAACCTGACAGGGCTCGATGGAGCCCGACAGGGCCCGAGGAAACCCGCCAGGGCGCGACGGAGCCTGACAGGGCCCGAGCAAACCCGACAGGGCTCGACGGAGCCCGACAGGGCCCGAGCAAACCCGCAGGGTCCGACGAAGCCCAACAGGGCTTCAGCAAACCCGACAGGGCCCGAGCAAACCCGACAAGGTCTGACGGAGCCCGACAGGGCCCGAGGAAACCAGACAGGGCCCGACGGAGCCCAACAGGGCCCTAGCAAACCCGACAGGGCCCGAGCAAACCCGACAGGGCCTGACGGAGCCTGACAGGGCCCGAGCAAACCCGCCAGGGCTCGACGGAGCCTGACAGGGCCTGAGCAAACCCGACAGGGCCCGAGCAAACCCGACAGGGCCCGACGGAGCCTGACAGGGCTCGATGGAGACCGACAGAGCCCGAGGAAACCCGACAGGGCCCGACGGAGCTCGATAGGGCCCGAGCAAACCCGACAGGGCCTGACAGAGCCTGACAGGGCTCGATGGAGACCGACAGAGCCCGAGGAAACCCGACAGGGCCCGACGGAGCCCGATAGGGCCCGAGCAAACCCGACAGGGCCTGACGGAGCCCGACAGGGCCCGAGCAAACCCGAAAGGGCCCGACGAAGCCTGACAGGGCTCGATGGAGCCTGACAGGGCCCGAGGAAACCCGACAGGGCCCGACGGAGCCCGATAGGGCCCGAGCAAACCCGACAGGGCCCGATGGAGCCCGACAGGGCTCGAGCAAACCCGACAGGGCCTGAGCAAGTCCGACAGGGCCTGACGGAGCCCGACAGGGCCCGAGCAAACCCGAAAGGGCCCGACGGAGCCTGACAGGGCTCGATGGAGCCCGACAGGGCCCGAGGAAACCCGACAGGGCCCCACGGAGCCCGATAGGGCCCGAGCAAACCCGACAGGGCCTGACGGAGCCTGACAGGGCCCGGGCACACCCGACAGGGCATGCAAGAGCCCGACAGAGCCCGAGCAAACCCGACAGGGCCCGACAAGGCCCGACAGGGCCCGAGCAAACCCGCCAGGGCTCGACGGAGCCTGACAGGGCCCGAGCAAACCCGAAAGGGCCCGACGGAGCCTGACAGGGCTCGATGGAGCCCGACAGGGCCCGAGGAAACCCGACAGGGCTCGATGGAGCCTGACAGGGCCCGAGGAAACCCGACAGGGCGCGACGGAGCCTGACAGGGCCCGAGCAAACCCGACAGGGATCGACGGAGTCCGACAGGGCCTGAGGAAACCAGACAGGGCCCGACGGAGCCCGACAGGGCCCGAGCAAACCCGACAGGGCTTGACAAAGCCTGACAGGGCCCGAGCAAACCCGACAGGGCCCGAGCAAACCCGACAGGGCCCGACGGAGCCCGACAGGGCCCAAGCAAACCCGAAAGGGCCCGACAGAGCCTGACAGGGCTCGATGGAGCCCGACAGGGCCCGAGGAAACCCGACAGGGCCCGACGGAGCCCGATAGGGCCCGAGCGAACCCGACTGGGCCTGACGGAGCCCGACAGGGCCCGAGCAAACCCGCAAGGGCCCGACGAAACCTGACAGGGCTCGATGGAGCCCGACAGGGCCCGGGCAAACCCGACAGGGCACGCTGGAGCCCGACAGAGCCCGAGCAAACCCGACAGGGCGCGACGGAGCCCGACAGGGCACGAGCATACCCGACAGGGCCTGACGGAGCCTGACAGGGCCCGAGCAAACCCGACAGGGCCCGAGCGAACCTGACTGGGCTTGACAAAGCCCGACAGGACGCGGGCAAACCCGACAGGGCCCGAGCAAACCTGACAGAACCCAACAAAGCCTGACAGGGTCCGATGGAGGCTGACAGGGCCCGAGCAAACCTGACAGGGCCCGAGCAAACCTGACAGGGCTCGATGGAACCCGACAGGGCCCGAGGAAACCCGACATGGCTCGACGGAGCCTGACAGGGCCCGAGCAAACCCGAAAGGGCCCGACGGAGCCTGACAGGGCTCGATGGAGCCCGACAGGGCCCGAGGAAACCCGACAGGGCCCGACGGAGCCCGACAGGGCCCAAGCAAACCCGACAGGGCCTGAGCAAACCCGACAGTGCCTGAGCAAACCCGACAGGGCCCGAGCAAACCCGACAGGGCCCGACGGAGCCTGACAGGGCTCGATGGAGACCGACAGAGCCCGAGGAAACCCGACAGGGCCCGACGGAGCCCGATAGGGCCCGAGCAAACCCGACAGGGCCTGACGGAGCCCGACAGGGCCCGAGCAAAGCCTGATAGGGTCCGACGGAGCCTGACAGGGCTCGATGGAGCCCGACAGGGCCCGAGGAAGCCCGACAGGACCCGAGCAAACCCGACAGGGCCCAAGCAAACCCGACAGGGCATGCAAGAGCCCGACAGAGCCCGAGCAAACCCGACAGGGCCCGACAAGGCCCGACAGGGCCCGAGCAAACCCGCCAGGGCTCGACGGAGCCTGACAGGGCCCGAGCAAACCCGAAAGGGCCCGACGGAGCCTGACAGGGCTCGATGGAGCCCGACAGGGCCCGAGGAAACCCGACAGGGCTCGATGGAGCCTGACAGGGCCCGAGGAAACCCGACAGGGCGCGACGGAGCCTGACAGGGCCCGAGCAAACCCGACAGGGATCGACGGAGTCCGACAGGGCCTGAGGAAACCAGACAGGGCCCGACGGAGCCCGACAGGGCCCGAGCAAACCCGACAGGGCTTGACAAAGCCTGACAGGGCCCGAGCAAACCCGACAGGGCCCGAGCAAACCCGACAGGGCCCGACGGAGCCCGACAGGGCCCAAGCAAACCCGAAAGGGCCCGACGGAGCCTGACAGGGCTCGATGGAGCCCGACAGGGCCCGAGGAAACCCGACAGGGCCCGACGGAGCCCGATAGGGCCCGAGCGAACCCGACTGGGCCTGACGGAGCCCGACAGGGCCCGAGCAAACCCGCAAGGTCCCGACGAAACCTGACAGGGCTCGATGGAGCCCGACAGGGCCCGGGCAAACCCGACAGGGCACGCTGGAGCCCGACAGAGCCCGAGCAAACCCGACAGGGCGCGACGGAGCCCGACAGGGCACGAGCATACCCGACAGGGCCTGACGGAGCCTGACAGGGCCCGAGCAAACCCGACAGGGCCCGAGCGAACCTGACTGGGCTTGACAAAGCCCGACAGGACGCGGGCAAACCCGACAGGGCCCGAGCAAACCTGACAGAACCCAACAAAGCCTGACAGGGTCCGATGGAGGCTGACAGGGCCCGAGCAAACCTGACAGGGCCCGAGCAAACCTGACAGGGCTCGATGGAACCCGACAGGGCCCGAGGAAACCCGACATGGCTCGACGGAGCCTGACAGGGCCCGAGCAAACCCGAAAGGGCCCGACGGAGCCTGACAGGGCTCGATGGAGCCCGACAGGGCCCGAGGAAACCCGACAGGGCCCGACGGAGCCCGACAGGGCCCAAGCAAACCCGACAGGGCCTGAGCAAACCCGACAGTGCCTGAGCAAACCCGACAGGGCCCGAGCAAACCCGACAGGGCCCGACGGAGCCTGACAGGGCTCGATGGAGACCGACAGAGCCCGAGGAAACCCGACAGGGCCCGACGGAGCCCGATAGGGCCCGAGCAAACCCGACAGGGCCTGACGGAGCCCGACAGGGCCCGAGCAAAGCCTGATAGGGTCCGACGGAGCCTGACAGGGCTCGATGGAGCCCGACAGGGCCCGAGGAAGCCCGACAGGACCCGAGCAAACCCGACAGGGCCCAAGCAAACCCGACAGGGCCTGAGCAAACCCGACAGTGCCTGAGCAAACCCGACAGGGCCCGACAAGGACCGACAGTGCCCGAGCAAACCCGACAGGGCCCGACAAAGCCTGACAGGGCCCGACGGAGCCCGACAGGGCCCGAGCAAACCCGACAAAGCCTCACAGAGCCTGACAGGGCTCGATGGAGCCCTACAGGCCCCGAGGAAACCCGACAGGGCCAGACGGAGCCCGACAGGGCCCGAGCAAACCCGACAGGGCCCGACGGAGCCCGACAGGGCCCCAGCAAACCCGACAGGGCCCGAGCAAACCCGACAGGGCCTGACGGAGCCTGACAGGGCGTGAGCAAACCCGACAGGGCTCGACGGAGCCTGACAGGGCCTGAGCAAACCCGACAGGGCCCGAGCAAACCTGATAGGGCCCGACGGAGCCCGACAGGGCCCGAGCAAACCTGACAGGGGTCGACGGAGCCTGACAGGGCCTGAGCAAACCCGACAGGGCCCGAGCATACCTGACAGGGGTCGACGGAGCCTGACAGGGCCTGAGCAAACCCGACAGGACCCGACAAAGCCTGACAGGGTTCGATGGAGCCCGACAGGGCCCGAGCAAACCCGACAGGGCTCAACGGAGCCCGACAGGGCCCGAGCAAACCTGACAGGGGTCGACGGAGCCTGACAGGGCCTGAGCAAACCCGACAGTGCCCGAGCAAACCCGACAGGGCCCAACGAAGCCCGACAGAGCCCGAGCAAACCCGGCAGGGCCCGACAAGGCCCGACAGGGCCAGAACAAACCTGACAGGACCTGACAAAGCCTGACAGGGCCCGACGGAGCCCGACAGGGCCCGAGCAAACCCAAAAAGGCCCGACGGAGCCTGACAGGGCTCGATGGAACCCGACAGGGCCCGAGGAAACCCGACATGGCTCGACGGAGCCCGACAGGGCCCGAGCAAACCCGAAAGGGCCCGACGGAGCCTGACAGGGCTCGATGGAGCCCGACAGGGCCCGAGGAAACCCGACAGGGCCCGACGGAGCCCGACAGGGCCCAAGCAAACCCGACAGGGCCTGAGCAAACCCGACAGTGCCTGAGCAAACCCGACAGGGCCCGAGCAAACCCGACAGGGCCCGACGGAGCCTGACAGGGCTCGATGGAGACCGACAGAGCCCGAGGAAACCCGACAGGGCCCGAGGAAACCCGACAGGGCCCGACGGAGCCCGATAGGGCTCGAGCAAACCCGACAGGGCCTGACGGAGCCCGACAGGGCCCGAGCAAAGCCTGATAGGGTCCGACGGAGCCTGACACGGCTCGATGGAGCCCGACAGGGCCCGAGGAAGCCCGACAGGGCCCGAGCAAACCCGACAGGGCCCAAGCAAACCCGACAGGGCCTGAGCAAACCCGACAGTGCCTGAGCAAACCCGACAGGGCCCGAGCAAACCCGACAGGGCCCGACGGAGCCTGACAGGGCTCGATGGAGACCGACAGAGCCCGAGGAAACCCGACAGGGCCCGACGGAGCTCGATAGGGCCCGAGCAAACCCGACAGGGCCTGACAGAGCCTGACAGGGCTCGATGGAGACCGACAGAGCCCGAGGAAACCCGACAGGGCCCGACGGAGCCCGATAGGGCCCGAGCAAACCCGACAGGGCCTGACGGAGCCCGACAGGGCCCGAGCAAACCCGAAAGGGCCCGACGAAGCCTGACAGGGCTCGATGGAGCCTGACAGGGCCCGAGGAAACCCGACAGGGCCCGACGGAGCCCGATAGGGCCCGAGCAAACCCGACAGGGCCCGATGGAGCCCGACAGGGCTCGAGCAAACCCGACAGGGCCTGAGCAAGTCCGACAGGGCCTGACGGAGCCCGACAGGGCCCGAGCAAACCCGAAAGGGCCCGACGGAGCCTGACAGGGCTCGATGGAGCCCGACAGGGCCCGAGGAAACCCGACAGGGCCCCACGGAGCCCGATAGGGCCCGAGCAAACCCGACAGGGCCTGACGGAGCCTGACAGGGCCCGGGCACACCCGACAGGGCATGCAAGAGCCCGACAGAGCCCGAGCAAACCCGACAGGGCCCGACAAGGCCCGACAGGGCCCGAGCAAACCCGCCAGGGCTCGACGGAGCCTGACAGGGCCCGAGCAAACCCGAAAGGGCCCGACGGAGCCTGACAGGGCTCGATGGAGCCCGACAGGGCCCGAGGAAACCCGACAGGGCTCGATGGAGCCTGACAGGGCCCGAGGAAACCCGACAGGGCGCGACGGAGCCTGACAGGGCCCGAGCAAACCCGACAGGGATCGACGGAGTCCGACAGGGCCTGAGGAAACCAGACAGGGCCCGACGGAGCCCGACAGGGCCCGAGCAAACCCGACAGGGCTTGACAAAGCCTGACAGGGCCCGAGCAAACCCGACAGGGCCCGAGCAAACCCGACAGGGCCCGACGGAGCCCGACAGGGCCCAAGCAAACCCGAAAGGGCCCGACGGAGCCTGACAGGGCTCGATGGAGCCCGACAGGGCCCGAGGAAACCCGACAGGGCCCGACGGAGCCCGATAGGGCCCGAGCGAACCCGACTGGGCCTGACGGAGCCCGACAGGGCCCGAGCAAACCCGCAAGGGCCCGACGAAACCTGACAGGGCTCGATGGAGCCCGACAGGGCCCGGGCAAACCCGACAGGGCACGCTGGAGCCCGACAGAGCCCGAGCAAACCCGACAGGGCGCGACGGAGCCCGACAGGGCACGAGCATACCCGACAGGGCCTGACGGAGCCTGACAGGGCCCGAGCAAACCCGACAGGGCCCGAGCGAACCTGACTGGGCTTGACAAAGCCCGACAGGACGCGGGCAAACCCGACAGGGCCCGAGCAAACCTGACAGAACCCAACAAAGCCTGACAGGGTCCGATGGAGGCTGACAGGGCCTGAGCAAACCTGACAGGGCCCGAGCAAACCTGACAGGGCTCGATGGAGCCCGACAGGGCCCGAGGAAACCCGCCAGGGCGCGACGGAGCCTGACAGGGCCCGAGCAAACCCGACAGGGCTCGACGGAGCCCGACAGGGCCCGAGCAAACCCGCAGGGTCCGACGAAGCCCAACAGGGCTTCAGCAAACCCGACAGGGCCCGAGCAAACCCGACAGGGTCTGACGGAGCCCGACAGGGCCCGAGGAAACCAGACAGGGCCCGACGGAGCCCAACAGGGCCCTAGCAAACCCGACAGGGCCCGAGCAAACCCGACAGGGCCTGACGGAGCCTGACAGGGCCCGAGCAAACCCGCCAGGGCTCGACGGAGCCTGACAGGGCCTGAGCAAACCCGACAGGGCCCGAGCAAACCTGACAGGGCCCGACGGAGCCCAACAGGGCCCGAGCAAACCCGACAGGGAACGACGGAGCCCGACAGGGCCCGAGCAAACCTGACAGGGCCCGACGGAGCCCGACAGGGCCCGAGCAAACCTGACAGGGGTCGACGGCGCCTGACAGGGCCTGAGCAAACCCGACAGGGCCCGAGCAAACCCGACAGGGCCTGACGGAGCCTGACAGGGCCCGAGCAAACCCGACAGGGCCCGAGCAAACCTGACAGGGCTTGTCGGAGCCTGACAGGGCCTGAGTAAAACCGAAAGGGCCCGAACAAACCCGACAAAGCTCGACGGAGCCCGACAGGGCCCGAGCAATCCCGACAGGGCCCGACAAGGACCGACAGGGCCCGAGCAAACCCGACAGGGCCCGACAAAGCCTGACAGGGCCCGACGGAGCCCGACAGGGCCCGAGCAAACCCGACAAAGCCTCACAGAGCCTGACAGGGCTCGATGGAGCCCGACAGGCCCCGAGGAAACCCGACAGGGCTAGACGGAGCCCGACAGGGCCCGAGCAAACCCGACAGGGCCCGACGGAGCCCGACAGGGCCCCAGCAAACCCGACAGGGCTTGAGCAAACCCGACAGGGCCTGACGGAGCCTGACAGGGCGTGAGCAAACCCGACAGGGCTCGATGGAGCCTGACAGGGCCTGAGCAAACCCGACAGGGCCCGAGCAAACCTGATAGGGACCGACGGAGCCCGACAGGGCCCGAGCAAACCTGACAGGGGTCGACGGAGCCTGACAGGGCCTGAGCAAACCCGACAGGGCCCGAGCATACCTGACAGGGGTCGACGGAGCCTGACAGGGCCTGAGCAAACCCGACAGGACCCGACAAAGCCTGACAGGGTTCGATGGAGCCCGACAGGGCCCGAGCAAACCCGACAGGGCTCAACGGAGCCCGACAGGGCCCGAGCAAACCTGACAGGGGTCGACGGAGCCTGACAGGGCCTGAGCAAACCCGACAGTGCCCGAGCAAACCCGACAGGGCCCAACGGAGCCCGACAGAGCCCGAGCAAACCCGACAGGGCCCGACAAGGCCCGACAGGGCCAGAACAAACCTGACAGGACCTGACAAAGCCTGACAGGGCCCGACGGAGCCCGACAGGGCCCGAGCAAACCCAAAAAGGCCCGACGGAGCCTGACAGGGCTCGATGGAACCCGACAGGGCCCGAGGAAACCCGACATGGCTCGACGGAGCCCGACAGGGCCCGAGCAAACCCGAAAGGGCCCGACGGAGCCTGACAGGGCTCGATGGAGCCCGACAGGGCCCGAGGAAACCCGACAGGGCCCGACGGAGCCCGACAGGGCCCAAGCAAACCCGACAGGGCCTGAGCAAACCCGACAGTGCCTGAGCAAACCCGACAGGGCCCGAGCAAACCCGACAGGGCCCGACGGAGCCTGACAGGGCTCGATGGAGACCGACAGAGCCCGAGGAAACCCGACAGGGCCCGACGGAGCCCGATAGGGCCCGAGCAAACCCGACAGGGCCTGACGGAGCCCGACAGGGCCCGAGCAAAGCCTGATAGGGTCCGACGGAGCCTGACAGGGCTCGATAGAGTCCGACAGGGCCCGAGGAAACCCGACAGGGCCCGACGGAACCCGAGAGGGCCCGAGGAAATCCGACAGGGCCCGACGGAGCCTGACAGGGCCCGAGCAAACCCGAGAGGGCCCGACAGAGCCCGACAGGACCCGAGCAAACCCAACAGGGCCCGAGCAAACCCGACAGGGTTCGACAAAGCTTGACAGGGCTCGATGGAGCCCGACAGGGCCCGAGGAAACCCGACAGGGCCCGACGGAGCCTGACAGGCCCCGAGCAAACCCGACAGGGCCCGAGCAAACCTGACAGGGCTCGACGGAGTCCGACAGGGCCCGAGCAAACCCGACAGGGCCCAACGGATCCCGACAGGGCCTGAGCAAACCTGACAGAGCCCGACGGAGCCTGACAGGGCCCGAGCAAACCCGACAGGGCCCGAGCGAATCTGACAGGGCCCGATGGAGCCCGACAGGGCCTGAGCAAACCCGACAGGGCCTGACAAGGCCCGACAGGGCCTGAGCAAACCCGACAGGACCCGACAAAGCCTGACAGGGTCCGATGGAGCCCGACAGGGCCCGAGCAAACCCGACAGGGCTCGATGGAGCCTGACAGGGCCCGAGGAAACCCGACAGGGCGCGACGGAGCCTGACAGGGCCCGAGCAAACCCGACAGGGATCGACGGAGTCCGACAGGGCCTGAGGAAACCAGACAGGGCCCGACGGAGCCCGACAGGGCCCTAGCAAACCCGACATAGCTTGACAAAGCCTGACAGGGCCCGAGCAAACCCAACAGGGCCCGAGCAAACCCGACAGGGCCCGACGGAGCCCGACAGGGCCCAAGCAAACCCGAAAGGGCCCGACGGAGCCTGACAGGGCTCGATGGAGCCCGACAGGGCCCGACGAAACCCGACAGGGCCCGACGGAGCCCGATAGGGCCCGAGCGAACCCGACTGGGCCTGACGGAGCCCGACAGGGCTCGAGCAAACCCGCAAGGGCCCGAAAAAGCCTGACAGGGCTCGATGGAGCCCGACAGGGCCCGGGCAAACCCGACAGGGTGCGACGGAGCCCGACAGGGCACGAGCATACCCGACAGGGCCTGACGGAGCCTGACAGGGCCCGAGCAAACCCGACAGGGCCCGAGCGAACCTGACTGGGCTTGACAAAGCCCGACAGGACGCGGGCAAACCCGACAGGGCCCGAGCAAACCTGACAGAACCCAACAAAGCCTGACAGGGTCCGATGGAGCCTGACAGGGCCCGAGCAAACCCGACACGGCCCGAGCAAACCTGACAGGGCTCGATGGAGCCTGACAGGGCCCGAGCAAACCCGACAGGGCTCGACGGAGCCCGACAGGGCCCGAGCAAACCCGCAGGGTCCGACGAAGCCCAACAGGGCTTCAGCAAACCCGACAGGGCCCGAGCAAACCCGACAGGGTCCGACGGAGCCCTACAGGGCCCGAGGAAACCAGACAGGGCCCGACGGAGCCCAACAGGGCCCTAGCAAACCCGACAGGGCCCGAGCTAACCCGACAGGGCCTGACGGAGACTGACAGGGCCCGAGCAAACCCGCCAGGGCTCGACGGAGCCTGACATGGCCTGAGCAAACCCGACATGGGCCCGAGCAAACCTGACAGGGCCCGACGGAGCCCAACAGGGCCCGAGCAAACCCGACAGGGAACGACGGAGCCCGACAGGGCCCGAGGAAACCCGACAGGGCCCGACGGAGCCCGACAGGGCCCAAGCAAACCCGACAGGGCCTGAGCAAACCCGACAGTGCCTGAGCAAACCCGACAGGGCCCGAGCAAACCCGACAGGGCCCGACGGAGCCTGACAGGGCTCGATGGAGACCGACAGAGCCCGAGGAAACCCGACAGGGCCCGACGGAGCCCGATAGGGCCCGAGCAAACCCGACAGGGCCTGACGGAGCCCGACAGGGCCCGAGCAAAGCCTGATAGGGTCCGACGGAGCCTGACAGGGCTCGATAGAGTCCGACAGGGCCCGAGGAAACCCGACAGGGCCCGACGGAACCCGAGAGGGCCCGAGGAAATCCGACAGGGCCCGACGGAGCCTGACAGGGCCCGAGCAAACCCGAGAGGGCCCGACAGAGCCCGACAGGACCCGAGCAAACCCAACAGGGCCCGAGCAAACCCGACAGGGTTCGACAAAGCTTGACAGGGCTCGATGGAGCCCGACAGGGCCCGAGGAAACCCGACAGGGCCCGACGGAGCCTGACAGGCCCCGAGCAAACCCGACAGGGCCCGAGCAAACCTGACAGGGCTCGACGGAGTCCGACAGGGCCCGAGCAAACCCGACAGGGCCCAACGGATCCCGACAGGGCCTGAGCAAACCTGACAGAGCCCGACGGAGCCTGACAGGGCCCGAGCAAACCCGACAGGGCCCGAGCGAATCTGACAGGGCCCGATGGAGCCCGACAGGGCCTGAGCAAACCCGACAGGGCCTGACAAGGCCCGACAGGGCCTGAGCAAACCCGACAGGACCCGACAAAGCCTGACAGGGTCCGATGGAGCCCGACAGGGCCCGAGCAAACCCGACAGGGCTCGATGGAGCCTGACAGGGCCCGAGGAAACCCGACAGGGCGCGACGGAGCCTGACAGGGCCCGAGCAAACCCGACAGGGATCGACGGAGTCCGACAGGGCCTGAGGAAACCAGACAGGGCCCGACGGAGCCCGACAGGGCCCTAGCAAACCCGACAGGGCTTGACAAAGCCTGACAGGGCCCGAGCAAACCCAACAGGGCCCGAGCAAACCCGACAGGGCCCGACGGAGCCCGACAGGGCCCAAGCAAACCCGAAAGGGCCCGACGGAGCCTGACAGGGCTCGATGGAGCCCGACAGGGCCCGACGAAACCCGACAGGGCCCGACGGAGCCCGATAGGGCCCGAGCGAACCCGACTGGGCCTGACGGAGCCCGACAGGGCTCGAGCAAACCCGCAAGGGCCCGAAAAAGCCTGACAGGGCTCGATGGAGCCCGACAGGGCCCGGGCAAACCCGACAGGGTGCGACGGAGCCCGACAGGGCACGAGCATACCCGACAGGGCCTGACGGAGCCTGACAGGGCCCGAGCAAACCCGACAGGGCCCGAGCGAACCTGACTGGGCTTGACAAAGCCCGACAGGACGCGGGCAAACCCGACAGGGCCCGAGCAAACCTGACAGAACCCAACAAAGCCTGACAGGGTCCGATGGAGCCTGACAGGGCCCGAGCAAACCCGACACGGCCCGAGCAAACCTGACAGGGCTCGATGGAGCCTGACAGGGCCCGAGCAAACCCGACAGGGCTCGACGGAGCCCGACAGGGCCCGAGCAAACCCGCAGGGTCCGACGAAGCCCAACAGGGCTTCAGCAAACCCGACAGGGCCCGAGCAAACCCGACAGGGTCCGACGGAGCCCTACAGGGCCCGAGGAAACCAGACAGGGCCCGACGGAGCCCAACAGGGCCCTAGCAAACCCGACAGGGCCCGAGCTAACCCGACAGGGCCTGACGGAGACTGACAGGGCCCGAGCAAACCCGCCAGGGCTCGACGGAGCCTGACAGGGCCTGAGCAAACCCGACAGGGCCCGAGCAAACCTGACAGGGCCCGACGGAGCCCAACAGGGCCCGAGCAAACCCGACAGGGAACGACGGAGCCCGACAGGGCCCGAGCAAACCTGACAGGGCCCGACGGAGCCCGACAGGGCCCGAGCAAACCTGACAGGGGTCGACGGCGCCTGACAGGGCCTGAGCAAACCCGACAGGGCCCGAGCAAACCCGACAGGGCCTGACGGAGCCTGACAGGGCCCGAGCAAACCCGACAGGGCCCGAGCAAACCTGACAGGGCTTGTCGGAGTTGACAGGGCCTGAGTAAAACCGAAAGAACCCGAACAAACCCGACAAAGCTCGACGGAGCCCGACAGGGCCCGAGCAATCCCGACAGGGCCCGACAAGGACCGACAGGGCCCGAGCAAACCCGACAGGGCCCGACAAAGCCTGACAGGGCCCGACGGAGCCCGACAGGGCCCGAGCAAACCCGACAAAGCCTCACAGAGCCTAACAGAGCTCGATGGAGCCCGACAGGCCCCGAGGAAACCCGACAGGGCTAGACGGAGCCCGACAGGGCCCGAGCAAACCCGACAGGGCCCGACGGAGCCCGACAGGGCCCCAGCAAACTTGACAGGGCCCGAGCTAACCCGACAGGGCCTGACGGAGCCTGACAGGGCGTGAGCAAACCCGACAGGGCTCGACGGAGCCTGACAGGGCCTGAGCAAACCCGACAGGGCCCGAGCAAACCTGACAGGGCCCGACGGAGCCCAACAGGGCCCGAGCAAACCCGACAGGGAACGACGGAGCCCGACAGGGCCCGAGCAAACCTGACAGGGGTCGACGGCGCCTGACAGGGCCTGAGCAAACCCGACAGGGCCCGAGCAAACCCGACAGGGCCTGACGGAGCCTGACAGGGCCCGAGCAAACCCGACAGGGCCCGAGCAAACCTGACAGGGCTTGTCGGTGCCTGACAGGGCCTGAGTAAAACCGAAAGAACCCGAACAAACCCGACAAAGCTCGACGGAGCCCGACAGGGCCTGAGCAATCCCGACAGGGCCCGACAAGGACCGACAGGGCCCGAGCAAACCCGACAGGGCCCGACAAAGCCTGACAGGGCCCGACGGAGCCCGACAGGGCCCGAGCAAACCCGACAAAGCCTCACAGAGCCTGACAGAGCTCGATGGAGCCCTACAGGCCCCGAGGAAACCCGACAGGGCTAGACGGAGCCCGACAGGGCCCGAGCAAACCCGACAGGGCCCGACGGAGCCCGACAGGGCCCGAGCAAACCCGACAGGGCCCGAGCAAACCCGACAGGGCCTGACGGAGCCTGACAGGGCGTGAGCAAACCCGACAGGGCTCGACGGAGCCTGACAGGGCCTGAGCAAACCCGACAGGGCCCGAGCAAACCTGATAGGGCCTGACGGAGCCCGACAGGGCCCGAGCAAACCTGACAGGGGTCGACGGAGCCTGACAGGGCCTGAGCAAACCCGACAGGGCCCGAGCATACCTGACAGGGGTCGACGGAGCCTGACAGGGCCTGAGCAAACCCGACAGGACCCGACAAAGCCTGACAGGGTTCGATGGAGCCCGACAGGGCCCGAGCAAACCCGACAGGGCTCAACGGAGCCCGACAGGGCCCGAGCAAACCTGACAGGGGTCGACGGAGCCTGACAGGGCCTGAGCAAACCCGACAGTGCCCGAGCAAACCCGACAGGGCCCAACGAAGCCCGACAGAGCCCGAGCAAACCCGGCAGGGCCCGACAAGGCCCGACAGGGCCAGAACAAACCTGACAGGACCTGACAAAGCCTGACAGGGCCCGACGGAGCCCGACAGGGCCCGAGCAAACCCAAAAAGGCCCGACGGAGCCTGACAGGGCTCGATGGAACCCGACAGGGCCCGAGGAAACCCGACATGGCTCGACGGAGCCCGACAGGGCCCGAGCAAACCCGAAAGGGCCCGACGGAGCCTGACAGGGCTCGATGGAGCCCGACAGGGCCCGAGGAAACCCGACAGGGCCCGACGGAGCCCGACAGGGCCCAAGCAAACCCGACAGGGCCTGAGCAAACCCGACAGTGCCTGAGCAAACCCGACAGGGCCCGAGCAAACCCGACAGGGCCCGACGGAGCCTGACAGGGCTCGATGGAGACCGACAGAGCCCGAGGAAACCCGACAGGGCCCGAGGAAACCCGACAGGGCCCGACGGAGCCCGATAGGGCCCGAGCAAACCCGACAGGGCCTGACGGAGCCCGACAGGGCCCGAGCAAAGCCTGATAGGGTCCGACGGAGCCTGACAGGGCTCGATGGAGCCCGACAGGGCCCGAGGAAGCCCGACAGGGCCCGAGCAAACCCGACAGGGCCCAAGCAAACCCGACAGGGCCTGAGCAAACCCGACAGGGCCTGAGCAAACCCGACAGGGCCCGAGCAAACCCGACAGGGCCCGACGGAGCCTGACAGGGCTCGATGGAGACCGACAGAGCCCGAGGAAACACGACAGGGCCCGACGGAGCTCGATAGGGCCCGAGCAAACCCGACAGGGCCTGACAGAGCCTGACAGGGCTCGATGGAGACCGACAGAGCCCGAGGAAACCCGACAGGGCCCGACGGAGCCCGATAGGGTCCGAGCAAACCCGACAGGGCCTGACGGAGCCCGACAGGGCCCGAGCAAACCCGAAAGGGCCCGACGAAGCCTGACAGGGCTCGATGGAGCCTGACAGGGCCCGAGGAAACCCGACAGGGCCCGACGGAGCCCGATAGGGCCCGAGCAAACCCGACAGGGCCCGATGGAGCCCGACAGGGCTCGAGCAAACCCGACAGGGCCTGAGCAAGTCCGACAGGGCCTGACGGAGCCCGACAGGGCCCGAGCAAACCCGAAAGGGCCCGACGGAGCCTGACAGGGCTCGATGGAGCCCGACAGGGCCCGAGGAAACCCGACAGGGCCTGACGGAGCCTGACAGGGCCCGGGCAAACCCGACAGGGCATGCAAGAGCCCGACAGAGCCCGAGCAAACCCGACAGGGCCCGACAAGGCCCGACAGGGCCCGAGCAAACCCGCCAGGGCTCGACAGAGCCTGACAGGGCCCGAGCAAACCCGAAAGGGCCCGACGGAGCCTGACAGGGCTCGATGGAGCCCGACAGGGCCCGAGGAAACCCGACAGGGCCCGACGGAGCCCGATAGGGCCCGAGCGAACCCGACTGGGCCTGACGGAGCCCGACAGGGCCCGAGCAAACCCGACAGGGCACGCTGGAGCCCGACAGGGCCCGGGCAAACCCGACAGGGCACGCTGGAGCCCGACAGAGCCCGAGCAAACCCGACAGGGCGCGACGGAGCCCGACAGGGCACGAGCAAACCCGACAGGGCCTGACGGAGCCTGACAGGGCCCGAGCAAACCCGACAGGGCCCGAGCAAACCTGACAGGGCTTGTCGGAGCCTGACAGGGCCTGAGTAAAACCGAAAGGGCCCGAACAAACCCGACAAAGCTCGACGGAGCCCGACAGGGCCCGAGCAAACCTGACAGGGGTCGACGGCGCCTGACAGGGCCTGAGCAAACCCGACAGGGCCCGAGCAAACCCGACAGGGCCCGACGGAGCCTGACAGGGCTCGATGGAGACCGACAGAGCCCGAGGAAACCCGACAGAGCCCGAGGAAACCCGACAGGGCCCGACGGAGCCCGATAGGGCCCGAGCAAACCCGACAGGGCCTGACGGAGCCCGACAGGGTCCGAGCAAAGCCTGATAGGGTCCGACGGAGCCTGACAGGGCTCGATGGAGCCCGACAGGGCTCGATGGAGCCCGACAGGGCCCGAGGAAGCCCGACAGGGCCCGAGAAAACCCGACAGGGCCCAAGAAAACCCGACAGGGCCTGAGCAAACCCGACAGTGCCTGAGCAAACCCGACAGGGCCCGACAAGGACCGACAGTGCCCGAGCAAACCCGACAGGGCCCGACAAAGCCTGACAGGGCCCGATGGAGTCCGACAGGGCCCGAGCAAACCCGACAAAGCCTCACAGAGCCTGACAGGGCTCGATGGAGCCCTACAGGCCCCGAGGAAACCCGACAGGGCTAGACGGAGCCCGACAGGGCCCGAGCAAACCCGACAGGGCCCGACGGAGCCCGACAGGGCCCCAGCAAACCCGACAGGGCCCGAGCAAACCCGACAGGGCCTGACGGAGCCTGACAGGGCGTGAGCAAACCCGACAGGGCTCGACGGAGCCTGACAGGGCCTGAGCAAACCCGACAGGGCCCGAGCAAACCTGATAGAGCCCGACGGAGCCCGACAGGGCCTGAGCAAACCTGACAGGGGTCGACGGAGCCTGACAGGGCCTGAGCAAACCCGACAGGGCCCGAGCATACCTGACAGGGGTCGACGGAGCCTGACAGGGCCTGAGCAAACCCGACAGGACCCGACAAAGCCTGACAGGGTTCGATGGAGACCGACAGGGCCCGAGCAAACCCGACAGGGCTCAACGGAGCCCGACAGGGCCCGAGCAAACCTGACAGGGGTCGACGGAGCCTGACAGGGCCTGAGCAAACCCGACAGTGCCCGAGCAAACCCGACAGGGCCCAACGAAGCCCGACAGAGCCCGAGCAAACCCGACAGGGCCCGACAAGGCCCGACAGGGCCAGAACAAACCTGACAGGACCTGACAAAGCCTGACAGGGCCCGACGGAGCCCGACAGGGCCCGAGCAAACCCAAAAAGGCCCGACGGAGCCTGACAGGGCTCGATGGAACCCGACAGGGCCCGAGGAAACCCGACATGGCTCGACGGAGCCCGACAGGGCCCGAGCAAACCCGAAAGGGCCCGACGGAGCCTGACAGGGCTCGATGGAGCCCGACAGGTCCCGAGGAAACCCGACAGGGCCCGACGGAGCCCGACAGGGCCCAAGCAAACCCGACAGGGCCTGAGCAAACCCGACAGTGCCTGAGCAAACCCGACAGGGCCCGTGCAAACCCGACAGGGCTTGGCGGAGCCTGACAGGGCTCGATGGAGACCGACAGAGCCCGAGGAAACCCGACAGGACCCGAGGAAACCCGACAGGGCCCGACGGAGCCCGATAGGGCCCGAGCAAACCCGACAGGGCCTGACGGAGCCCGACAGGGCCCGAGCAAAGCCTGATAGGGTCCGACGGAGCCTGACAGGGCTCGATGGAGCCCGACAGGGCCCGAGGAAGCCCGACAGGGCCCGAGCAAACCCGACAGGGCCCAAGCAAACCCGACAGGGCCTGAGCAAACCCGACAGTGCCTGAGCAAACCCGACAGGGCCTGAGCAAACCCGACAGGGCCCGACGGAGCCTGACAGGGCTCGATGGAGACCGACAGAGCCCGAGGAAACCCGACAGGGCCCGACGGAGCTCGATAGGGCCCGAGCAAACCCGACAGGGCCTGACAGAGCCTGACAGGGCTCGATGGAGACCGACAGAGCCCGAGGAAACCCGACAGGGCCCGACGGAGCCCGATAGGGCCCGAGCAAACCCGAAAGGGCCCGACGAAGCCTGACAGGGCTCGATGGAGCCTGACAGGGCCCGAGGAAACCCGACAGGGCCCGACGGAGCCCGATAGGGCCCGAGCAAACCCGACAGGGCCCGATGGAGCCCGACAGGGCTCGAGCAAACCCGACAGGGCCTGAGCAAGTCCGACAGGGCCTGACGGAGCCCGACAGGGCCCGAGCAAACCCGAAAGGGCCCGACGGAGCCTGACAGGGCTCGATGGAGCCCGACAGGGCCCGAGGAAACCCGACAGGGCCCCACGGAGCCCGATAGGGCCCGAGGAAACCCGACAGGGCCTGACGGAGCCTGACAGGGCCCGGGCAAACCCGACAGGGCATGCAAGAGCCCGACAGAGCCAGAGCAAACCCGACAGGGCCCGACAAGGCCCGACAGGGCCCGAGCAAACCCGCCAGGGCTCGACGGAGCCTGACAGGGCCCGAGCAAACCCGAAAGGGCCCGACGGAGCCTGACAGGGCTCGATGGAGCCCGACAGGGCCCGAGGAAACCCGACAGGGCCCGACGGAGCCCGATAGGGCCCGAGCGAACCCGACTGGGCCTGACGGAGCCCGACAGGGCCCGAGCAAACCCGACAGGGCACGCTGGAGCCCGACAGGGCCCGGGCAAACCCGACAGGGCACGCTGGAGCCCGACAGAGCCCGAGCAAACCCGACAGGGCGCGACGGAGCCCGACAGGGCACGAGCATACCCGACAGGGCCTGACGGAGCCTGACAGGGCCCGAGCAAACCCGACAGGGCCTGACGGAGCCCGACAGGGCCCGAGCAAAGCCTGATAGGGTCCGACGGAGCCTGACAGGGCTCGATGGAGCCCGACAGGGCCCGAGGAAGCCCGACAGGACCCGAGCAAACCCGACAGGGCTCAAGCAAACCCGACAGGGCCTGAGCAAACCCGACAGTGCCTGAGCAAACCCGACAGGGCCCGACAAGGACCGACAGGGCCCGAGCAAACCCGACAGGGCCCGACAAAGCCTGACAGGGCCCGACGGAGCCCGACAGGGCCCGAGCAAACCCGACAAAGCCTCACAGAGCCTGACAGGGCTCGATGGAGCCCTACAGGCCCCGAGGAAACCCGACAGGGCTAGACGGAGCCCGACAGGGCCCGAGCAAACCCGACAGGGCCCGAGCAAACCCGACAGGGCCTGACGGAGCCTGACAGGGCGTGAGCAAACCCGACAGGGCTCGACGGAGCCTGACAGGGCCTGAGCAAACCCGACAGGGCCCGAGCAAACCTGATAGGGCCTGACGGAGCCCGACAGGGCCCGAGCAAACCTGACAGGGGTCGACGGAGCCTGACAGGGCCTGAGCAAACCCGACAGGGCCCGAGCATACCTGACAGGGGTCGACGGAGCCTGACAGGGCCTGAGCAAACCCGACAGGACCCGACAAAGCCTGACAGGGTTCGATGGAGCCCGACAGGGCCCGAGCAAACCCGACAGGGCTCAACGGAGCCCGACAGGGCCCGAGCAAACCTGACAGGGGTCGACGGAGCCTGACAGGGCCTGAGCAAACCCGACAGTGCCCGAGCAAACCCGACAGGGCCCAACGAAGCCCGACAGAGCCCGAGCAAACCCGGCAGGGCCCGACAAGGCCCGACAGGGCCAGAACAAACCTGACAGGACCTGACAAAGCCTGACAGGGCCCGACGGAGCCCGACAGGGCCCGAGCAAACCCAAAAAGGCCCGACGGAGCCTGACAGGGCTCGATGGAACCCGACAGGGCCCGAGGAAACCCGACATGGCTCGACGGAGCCCGACAGGGCCCGAGCAAACCCGAAAGGGCCCGACGGAGCCTGACAGGGCTCGATGGAGCCCGACAGGGCCCGAGGAAACCCGACAGGGCCCGACGGAGCCCGACAGGGCCCAAGCAAACCCGACAGGGCCTGAGCAAACCCGACAGTGCCTGAGCAAACCCGACAGGGCCCGAGCAAACCCGACAGGGCCCGACGGAGCCTGACAGGGCTCGATGGAGACCGACAGAGCCCGAGGAAACCCGACAGGGCCCGAGGAAACCCGACAGGGCCCGACGGAGCCCGATAGGGCCCGAGCAAACCCGACAGGGCCTGACGGAGCCCGACAGGGCCCGAGCAAAGCCTGATAGGGTCCGACGGAGCCTGACAGGGCTCGATGGAGCCCGACAGGGCCCGAGGAAGCCCGACAGGGCCCGAGCAAACCCGACAGGGCCCAAGCAAACCCGACAGGGCCTGAGCAAACCCGACAGTGCCTGAGAAAACCCGACAGGGCCCGAGCAAACCCGACAGGGCCCGACGGAGCCTGACAGGGCTCGATGGAGACCGACAGAGCCCGAGGAAACACGACAGGGCCCGACGGAGCTCGATAGGGCCCGAGCAAACCCGACAGGGCCTGACAGAGCCTGACAGGGCTCGATGGAGACCGACAGAGCCCGAGGAAACCCGACAGGGCCCGACGGAGCCCGATAGGGTCCGAGCAAACCCGACAGGGCCTGACGGAGCCCGACAGGGCCCGAGCAAACCCGAAAGGGCCCGACGAAGCCTGACAGGGCTCGATGGAGCCTGACAGGGCCCGAGGAAACCCGACAGGGCCCGACGGAGCCCGATAGGGCCCGAGCAAACCCGACAGGGCCCGATGGAGCCCGACAGGGCTCGAGCAAACCCGACAGGGCCTGAGCAAGTCCGACAGGGCCTGACGGAGCCCGACAGGGCCCGAGCAAACCCGAAAGGGCCCGACGGAGCCTGACAGGGCTCGATGGAGCCCGACAGGGCCCGAGGAAACCCGACAGGGCCCCACGGAGCCCGATAGGGCCCGAGCAAACCCGACAGGGCCTGACGGAGCCTGACAGGGCCCGGGCAAACCCGACAGGGCATGCAAGAGCTCGACAGAGCCCGAGCAAACCCGACAGGGCCCGACAAGGCCCGACAGGGCCCGAGCAAACCCGCCAGGGCTCGACAGAGCCTGACAGGGCCCGAGCAAACCCGAAAGGGCCCGACGGAGCCTGACAGGGCTCGATGGAGCCCGACAGGGCCCGAGGAAACCCGACAGGGCCCGACGGAGCCCGATAGGGCCCGAGCGAACCCGACTGGGCCTGACGGAGCCCGACAGGGCCCGAGCAAACCCGACAGGGCACGCTGGAGCCCGACAGGGCCCGGGCAAACCCGACAGGGCACGCTGGAGCCCGACAGAGCCCGAGCAAACCCGACAGGGCGCGACGGAGCCCGACAGGGCACGAGCATACCCGACAGGGCCTGACGGAGCCTGACAGGGCCCGAGCAAACCCGACAGGGCCCGAGCAAACCTGACAGGGCTTGTCGGAGCCTGACAGGGCCTGAGTAAAACCGAAAGGGCCCGAACAAACCCGACAAAGCTCGACGGAGCCCGACAGGGCCCGAGCAAACCTGACAGGGGTCGACGGCGCCTGACAGGGCCTGAGCAAACCCGACAGGGCCCGAGCAAACCCGACAGGGCCCGACGGAGCCTGACAGGGCTCGATGGAGACCGACAGAGCCCGAGGAAACCCGACAGAGCCCGAGGAAACCCGACAGGGCCCGACGGAGCCCGATAGGGCCCGAGCAAACCCGACAGGGCCTGACGGAGCCCGACAGGGTCCGAGCAAAGCCTGATAGGGTCCGACGGAGCCTGACAGGGCTCGATGGAGCCCGACAGGGCCCGAGGAAGCCCGACAGGGCCCGAGAAAACCCGACAGGGCCCAAGAAAACCCGACAGGGCCTGAGCAAACCCGACAGTGCCTGAGCAAACCCGACAGGGCCCGACAAGGACCGACAGTGCCCGAGCAAACCCGACAGGGCCCGACAAAGCCTGACAGGGCCCGATGGAGTCCGACAGGGCCCGAGCAAACCCGACAAAGCCTCACAGAGCCTGACAGGGCTCGATGGAGCCCTACAGGCCCCGAGGAAACCCGACAGGGCTAGACGGAGCCCGACAGGGCCCGAGCAAACCCGACAGGGCCCGACGGAGCCCGACAGGGCCCCAGCAAACCCGACAGGGCCCGAGCAAACCCGACAGGGCCTGACGGAGCCTGACAGGGCGTGAGCAAACCCGACAGGGCTCGACGGAGCCTGACAGGGCCTGAGCAAACCCGACAGGGCCCGAGCAAACCTGATAGGGCCCGACGGAGCCCGACAGGGCCTGAGCAAACCTGACAGGGGTCGACGGAGCCTGACAGGGCCTGAGCAAACCCGACAGGGCCCGAGCATACCTGACAGGGGTCGACGGAGCCTGACAGGGCCTGAGCAAACCCGACAGGACCCGACAAAGCCTGACAGGGTTCGATGGAGCCCGACAGGGCCCGAGCAAACCCGACAGGGCTCAACGGAGCCCGACAGGGCCCGAGCAAACCTGACAGGGGTCGACGGAGCCTGACAGGGCCTGAGCAAACCCGACAGTGCCCGAGCAAACCCGACAGGGCCCAACGAAGCCCGACAGAGCCCGAGCAAACCCGACAGGGCCCGACAAGGCCCGACAGGGCCAGAACAAACCTGACAGGACCTGACAAAGCCTGACAGGGCCCGACGGAGCCCGACAGGGCCCGAGCAAACCCAAAAAGGCCCGACGGAGCCTGACAGGGCTCGATGGAACCCGACAGGGCCCGAGGAAACCCGACATGGCTCGACGGAGCCCGACAGGGCCCGAGCAAACCCGAAAGGGCCCGACGGAGCCTGACAGGGCTCGATGGAGCCCGACAGGTCCCGAGGAAACCCGACAGGGCCCGACGGAGCCCGACAGGGCCCAAGCAAACCCGACAGGGCCTGAGCAAACCCGACAGTGCCTGAGCAAACCCGACAGGGCCCGTGCAAACCCGACAGGGCTTGGCGGAGCCTGACAGGGCTCGATGGAGACCGACAGAGCCCGAGGAAACCCGACAGGACCCGAGGAAACCCGACAGGGCCCGACGGAGCCCGATAGGGCCCGAGCAAACCCGACAGGGCCTGACGGAGCCCGACAGGGCCCGAGCAAAGCCTGATAGGGTCCGACGGAGCCTGACAGGGCTCGATGGAGCCCGACAGGGCCCGAGGAAGCCCGACAGGGCCCGAGCAAACCCGACAGGGCCCAAGCAAACCCGACAGGGCCTGAGCAAACCCGACAGTGCCTGAGCAAACCCGACAGGGCCTGAGCAAACCCGACAGGGCCCGACGGAGCCTGACAGGGCTCGATGGAGACCGACAGAGCCCGAGGAAACCCGACAGGGCCCGACGGAGCTCGATAGGGCCCGAGCAAACCCGACAGGGCCTGACAGAGCCTGACAGGGCTCGATGGAGACCGACAGAGCCCGAGGAAACCCGACAGGGCCCGACGGAGCCCGATAGGGCCCGAGCAAACCCGAAAGGGCCCGACGAAGCCTGACAGGGCTCGATGGAGCCTGACAGGGCCCGAGGAAACCCGACAGGGCCCGACGGAGCCCGATAGGGCCCGAGCAAACCCGACAGGGCCCGATGGAGCCCGACAGGGCTCGAGCAAACCCGACAGGGCCTGAGCAAGTCCGACAGGGCCTGACGGAGCCCGACAGGGCCCGAGCAAACCCGAAAGGGCCCGACGGAGCCTGACAGGGCTCGATGGAGCCCGACAGGGCCCGAGGAAACCCGACAGGGCCCCACGGAGCCCGATAGGGCCCGAGCAAACCCGACAGGGCCTGACGGAGCCTGACAGGGCCCGGGCAAACCCGACAGGGCATGCAAGAGCCCGACAGAGCCAGAGCAAACCCGACAGGGCCCGACAAGGCCCGACAGGGCCCGAGCAAACCCGCCAGGGCTCGACGGAGCCTGACAGGGCCCGAGCAAACCCGAAAGGGCCCGACGGAGCCTGACAGGGCTCGATGGAGCCCGACAGGGCCCGAGGAAACCCGACAGGGCCCGACGGAGCCCGATAGGGCCCGAGCGAACCCGACTGGGCCTGACGGAGCCCGACAGGGCCCGAGCAAACCCGACAGGGCACGCTGGAGCCCGACAGGGCCCGGGCAAACCCGACAGGGCATGCTGGAGCCCGACAGAGCCCGAGCAAACCCGACAGGGCGCGACGGAGCCCGACAGGGCACGAGCATACCCGACAGGGCCTGACGGAGCCTGACAGGGCCCGAGCAAACCCGACAGGGCCCGAGCGAACCTGACTGGGCTTGACAAAGCCCGACAGGACGCGGGCAAACCCGACAGGGCCTGAGCAAACCTGACAGGGGTCGACGGCCCCTGACAGGGCCTGAGCAAACCCGACAGGGCCCGAGCAAACCTGACAGGGCCTGACGGAGCCTGACAGGGCCCGAGCAAACCCGACAGGGCCCGAGCAAACCTGACAGGGCTTGTCGGAGCCTGACAGGGCCTGAGTAAAACCGAAAGGGCCCGAACAAACCCGACAAAGCTCGACGGAGCCCGACAGGGCCCGAGCAAACCTGACAGGGGTCGACGGCGCCTGACAGGGCCTGAGCAAACCCGACAGGGCCCGAGCAAACCCGACAGGGCCCGACGGAGCCTGACAGGGCTCGATGGAGACCGACAGAGCCCGAGGAAACCCGACAGAGCCCGAGGAAACCCGACAGGGCCCGACGGAGCCCGATAGGGCCCGAGCAAACCCGACAGGGCCTGACGGAGCCCGACAGGGCCCGAGCAAAGCCTGATAGGGTCCGACGGAGCCTGACAGGGCTCGATGGAGCCCGACAGGGCCCGAGGAAGCCCGACAGGGCCCGAGCAAACCCGACAGGGCCCAAGCAAACCCGACAGGGCCTGAGCAAACCCGACAGTGCCTGAGCAAACCCGACAGGGCCCGACAAGGACCGACAGGGCCCGAGCAAACCCGACAGGGCCCGACAAAGCCTGACAGGGCCCGACGGAGCCCGACAGGGCCCGAGAAAACCCGACAAAGCCTCACAGAGCCTGACAGGGCTCGATGGAGCCCTACAGGCCCCGAGGAAACCCGACAGGGCTAGACGGAGCCCGACAGGGCCCGAGCAAACCCGACAGGGCCCGACGGAGCCCGACAGGGCCCCAGCAAACCCGACAGGGCCCGAGCAAACCCGACAGGGCCTGACGGACCTGACAGGGCGTGAGCAAACCCGACAGGGCTCGACGGAGCCTGACAGGGCCTGAGCAAACCCGACAGGGCCCGAGCAAACCTGATAGGGCCCGACGGAGCCCGACAGGGCCCGAGCAAACCTGACAGGGGTCGACGGAGCCTGACAGGGCCTGAGCAAACCCGACAGGGCCCGAGCATACCTGACAGGGGTCGACGGAGCCTGACAGGGCCTGAGCAAACCCGACAGGACCCGACAAAGCCTGACAGGGTTCGATGGAGCCCGACAGGGCCCGAGCAAACCCGACAGGGCTCAACGGAGCCCGACAGGGCCCGAGCAAACCTGACAGGGGTCGACGGAGCCTGACAGGGCCTGAGCAAACCCGACAGTGCCCGAGCAAACCCGACAGGGCCCAACGAAGCCCGACAGAGCCCGAGCAAACCCGACAGGGCCCGACAAGGCCCGACAGGGCCAGAACAAACCTGACAGGACCTGACAAAGCCTGACAGGGCCCGACGGAGCCCGACAGGGCCCGAGCAAACCCAAAAAGGCCCGACGGAGCCTGACAGGGCTCGATGGAACCCGACAGGGCCCGAGGAAACCCGACATGGCTCGACGGAGCCCGACAGGGCCCGAGCAAACCCGAAAGGGCCCGACGGAGCTTGACAGGGCTCGATGGAGCCCGACAGGGCCCGAGGAAACCCGACAGGGCCCGACGGAGCCCGACAGGGCCCAAGCAAACCCGACAGGGCCTGAGCAAACCCGACAGTGCCTGAGCAAACCCGACAGGGCCCGAGCAAACCCGACAGGGCCCGACGGAGCCTGACAGGGCTCGATGGAGACCGACAGGGCCCGAGGAAACCCGACAGGGCCCGAGGAAACCCGACAGGGCCCGACGGAGCCCGATAGGGCTCGAGCAAACCCGACAGGGCCTGACGGAGCCCGACAGGGCCCGAGCAAAGCCTGATAGGGTCCGACGGAGCCTGACAGGGCTCGATGGAGCCCGACAGGGCCCGAGGAAGCCCGACAGGGCCCGAGCAAACCCGACAGGGCCCAAGCAAACCCGACAGGGCCTGAGCAAACCCGACAGTGCCTGAGCAAACCCGACAGGGCCCGAGCAAACCCGACAGGGCCCGACGGAGCCTGACAGGGCTCGATGGAGACCGACAGAGCCCGAGCAAACCCGACAGGGCCCGACGGAGCCTGACAGGGCTCGATGGAGACCGACAGAGCCCGAGCAAACCCGACAGGGCCCGACGGAGCTCGATAGGGCCCGAGCAAACCCGACAGGGCCTGACAGAGCCTGACAGGGCTCGATGGAGACCGACAGAGCCCGAGGAAACCCGACAGGGCCCGACGGAGCCCGATAGGGCCCGAGCAAACCCGACAGGGCCTGACGGAGCCCGACAGGGCCCGAGCAAACCCGAAAGGGCCCGACGAAGCCTGACAGGGCTCGATGGAGCCTGACAGGGCCCGAGGAAACCCGACAGGGCTTGACGGAGCCCGATAGGGCCCGAGCAAACCCGACAGGGCCCGATGGAGCCCGACAGGGCTCGAGCAAACCCGACAGGGCCTGAGCAAGTCCGACAGGGCCTGACGGAGCCCGACAGGGCCCGAGCAAACCCGACAGGGCCCAAGCAAACCCGACAGGGCCTGAGCAAACCCGACAGTGCCTGAGCAAACCCGACAGGGCCCGACAAGGACCGACAGGGCCCGAGCAAACCCGACAGGGCCCGACAAAGCCTGACAGGGCCCGACGGAGCCCGACAGGGCCCGAGAAAACCCGACAAAGCCTCACAGAGCCTGACAGGGCTCGATGGAGCCCTACAGGCCCCGAGGAAACCCGACAGGGCTAGACGGAGCCCGACAGGGCCCGAGCAAACCCGACAGGGCCCGACGGAGCCCGACAGGGCCCCAGCAAACCCGACAGGGCCCGAGCAAACCCGACAGGGCCTGACGGACCTGACAGGGCGTGAGCAAACCCGACAGGGCTCGACGGAGCCTGACAGGGCCTGAGCAAACCCGACAGGGCCCGAGCAAACCTGATAGGGCCCGACGGAGCCCGACAGGGCCCGAGCAAACCTGACAGGGGTCGACGGAGCCTGACAGGGCCTGAGCAAACCCGACAGGGCCCGAGCATACCTGACAGGGGTCGACGGAGCCTGACAGGGCCTGAGCAAACCCGACAGGACCCGACAAAGCCTGACAGGGTTCGATGGAGCCCGACAGGGCCCGAGCAAACCCGACAGGGCTCAACGGAGCCCGACAGGGCCCGAGCAAACCTGACAGGGGTCGACGGAGCCTGACAGGGCCTGAGCAAACCCGACAGTGCCCGAGCAAACCCGACAGGGCCCAACGAAGCCCGACATAGCCCGAGCAAACCCGACAGGGCCCGACAAGGCCCGACAGGGCCAGAACAAACCTGACAGGACCTGACAAAGCCTGACAGGGCCCGACGGAGCCCGACAGGGCCCGAGCAAACCCAAAAAGGCCCGACGGAGCCTGACAGGGCTCGATGGAACCCGACAGGGCCCGAGGAAACCCGACATGGCTCGACGGAGCCCGACAGGGCCCGAGCAAACCCGAAAGGGCCCGACGGAGCTTGACAGGGCTCGATGGAGCCCGACAGGGCCCGAGGAAACCCGACAGGGCCCGACGGAGCCCGACAGGGCCCAAGCAAACCCGACAGGGCCTGAGCAAACCCGACAGTGCCTGAGCAAACCCGACAGGGCCCGAGCAAACCCGACAGGGCCCGACGGAGCCTGACAGGGCTCGATGGAGACCGACAGGGCCCGAGGAAACCCGACAGGGCCCGAGGAAACCCGACAGGGCCCGACGGAGCCCGATAGGGCTCGAGCAAACCCGACAGGGCCTGACGGAGCCCGACAGGGCCCGAGCAAAGCCTGATAGGGTCCGACGGAGCCTGACAGGGCTCGATGGAGCCCGACAGGGCCCGAGGAAGCCCGACAGGGCCCGAGCAAACCCGACAGGGCCCAAGCAAACCCGACAGGGCCTGAGCAAACCCGACAGTGCCTGAGCAAACCCGACAGGGCCCGAGCAAACCCGACAGGGCCCGACGGAGCCTGACAGGGCTCGATGGAGACCGACAGAGCCCGAGCAAACCCGACAGGGCCCGACGGAGCCTGACAGGGCTCGATGGAGACCGACAGAGCCCGAGCAAACCCGACAGGGCCCGACGGAGCTCGATAGGGCCCGAGCAAACCCGACAGGGCCTGACAGAGCCTGACAGGGCTCGATGGAGACCGACAGAGCCCGAGGAAACCCGACAGGGCCCGACGGAGCCCGATAGGGCCCGAGCAAACCCGACAGGGCCTGACGGAGCCCGACAGGGCCCGAGCAAACCCGAAAGGGCCCGACGAAGCCTGACAGGGCTCGATGGAGCCTGACAGGGCCCGAGGAAACCCGACAGGGCTTGACGGAGCCCGATAGGGCCCGAGCAAACCCGACAGGGCCCGATGGAGCCCGACAGGGCTCGAGCAAACCCGACAGGGCCTGAGCAAGTCCGACAGGGCCTGACGGAGCCCGACAGGGCCCGAGCAAACCCGAAAGGGCTCGACGGAGCCTGACAGGGCTCGATGGAGCCCGACAGGGCCCGAGGAAACCCGACAGGGCCCCACGGAGCCCGATAGGGCCCGAGCAAACCCGACAGGGCCTGACGGAGCCTGACAGGGCCCGGGCAAACCCGACAGGGCATGCAAGAGCCCGACAGAGCCCGAGCAAACCCGACAGGGCCCGACAAGGCCCGACAGGGCCCGAGCAAACCCGCCAGGGCTCGACGGAGCCTGACAGGGCCCGAGCAAACCCGAAAGGGCCCGACGGAGCCTGACAGGGCTCGATGGAGCCCGACAGGGCCCGAGGAAACCCGACAGGGCCCGACGGAGCCCGATAGGGCCCGAGCGAACCCGACTGGGCCTGACGGAGCCCGACAGGGCCCGAGCAAACCCGACAGGGCACGCTGGAGCCCGACAGGGCCCGGGCAAACCCGACAGGGCACGCTGGAGCCCGACAGAGCCCGAGCAAACCCGACAGGGCGCGACGGAGCCCGACAGGGCACGAGCATACCCGACAGGGCCTGACGGAGCCTGACAGGGCCCGAGCAAACCCGACAGGGCCCGAGCGAACCTGACTGGGCTTGACAAAGCCCGACAGGACGCGGGCAAACCCGACAGGGCCCGAGCAAACCTGACAGGGGTCGACGGCCCCTGACAGGGCCTGAGCAAACCCGACAGGGCCCGAGCAAACCTGACAGGGCCTGACGGAGCCTGACAGGGCCCGAGCAAACCCGACAGGGCCCGAGCAAACCTGACAGGGCTTGTCGGAGCCTGACAGGGCCTGAGTAAAACCGAAAGGGCCCGAACAAACCCGACAAAGCTCGACGGAGCCCGACAGGGCCCGAGCAAACCTGACAGGGGTCGACGGCGCCTGACAGGGCCTGAGCAAACCCGACAGGGCCCGAGCAAACCCGACAGGGCCCGACGGAGCCTGACAGGGCTCGATGGAGACCGACAGAGCCCGAGGAAACCCGACAGAGCCCGAGGAAACCCGACAGGGCCCGACGGAGCCCGATAGGGCCCGAGCAAACCCGACAGGGCCTGACGGAGCCCGACAAAGCCCGAGCAAAGCCTGATAGGGTCCGACGGAGCCTGACAGGGCTCGATGGAGCCCGACAGGGCCCGAGGAAGCCCGACAGGGCCCGAGCAAACCCGACAGGGCCCAAGCAAACCCGACAGGGCCTGAGCAAACCCGACAGTGCCTGAGCAAACCCGACAGGGCCCGACAAGGCCCGACAGGGCCCGAGCAAACCCGCCAGGGCTCGACGGAGCCTGACAGGGCCCGAGCAAACCCGAAAGGGCCCGACGGAGCCTGACAGGGCTCGATGGAGCCCGACAGGGCCCGAGGAAACCCGACAGGGCCCGACGGAGCCCGATAGGGCCCGAGCGAACCCGACTGGGCCTGACGGAGCCCGACAGGGCCCGAGCAAACCCGACAGGGCACGCTGGAGCCCGACAGGGCCCGGGCAAACCCGACAGGGCACGCTGGAGCCCGACAGAGCCCGAGCAAACCCGACAGGGCGCGACGGAGCCCGACAGGGCACAAGCATACCCGACAGGGCCTGACGGAGCCTGACAGGGCCCGAGCAAACCCGACAGGGCCCGAGCGAACCTGACTGGGCTTGACAAAGCCCGACAGGACGCGGGCAAACCCGACAGGGCCCGAGCAAACCTGACAGGGGTCGACGGCCCCTGACAGGGCCTGAGCAAACCCGACAGGGCCCGAGCAAACCTGACAGGGCCTGACGGAGCCTGACAGGGCCCGAGCAAACCCGACAGGGCCCGAGCAAACCTGACAGGGCTTGTCGGAGCCTGACAGGGCCTGAGTAAAACCGAAAGGGCCCGAACAAACCCGACAAAGCTCGACGGAGCCCGACAGGGCCCGAGCAAACCTGACAGGGGTCGACGGCGCCTGACAGGGCCTGAGCAAACCCGACAGGGCCCGAGCAAACCCGACAGGGCCCGACGGAGCCTGACAGGGCTCGATGGAGACCGACAGAGCCCGAGGAAACCCGACAGAGCCCGAGGAAACCCGACAGGGCCCGACGGAGCCCGATAGGGCCCGAGCAAACCCGACAGGGCCTGACGGAGCCCGACAGGGCCCGAGCAAAGCCTGATAGGGTCCGACGGAGCCTGACAGGGCTCGATGGAGCCCGACAGGGCCCGAGGAAGCCCGACAGGGCCCGAGCAAACCCGACAGGGCCCAAGCAAACCCGACAGGGCCTGAGCAAACCCGACAGTGCCTGAGCAAACCCGACAGGGCCCGACAAGGACCGACAGGGCCCGAGCAAACCCGACAGGGCCCGACAAAGCCTGACAGGGCCCGACGGAGCCCGACAGGGCCCGAGCAAACCCGACAAAGCCTCACAGAGCCTGACAGGGCTCGATGGAGCCCTACAGGCCCCGAGGAAACCCGACAGGGCTAGACGGAGCCCGACAGGGCCCGAGCAAACCCGACAGGGCCCGACGGAGCCCGACAGGGCCCCAGCAAACCCGACAGGGCCCGAGCAAACCCGACAGGGCCTGACGGAGCCTGACAGGGCGTGAGCAAACCCGACAGGGCTCGACGGAGCCTGACAGGGCCTGAGCAAACCCGACAGGGCCCGAGCAAACCTGATAGGGCCCGACGGAGCCCGACAGGGCCCGAGCAAACCTGACAGGGGTCGACGGAGCCTGACAGGGCCTGAGCAAACCCGACAGGGCCCGAGCATACCTGACAGGGGTCGACGGAGCCTGACAGGGCCTGAGCAAACCCGACAGGACCCGACAAAGCCTGACAGGGTTCGATGGAGCCCGACAGGGCCCGAGCAAACCCGACAGGGCTCAACGGAGCCCGACAGGGCCCGAGCAAACCTGACAGGGGTCGACGGAGCCTGACAGGGCCTGAGCAAACCCGACAGTGCCCGAGCAAACCCGACAGGGCCCAACGAAGCCCGACAGAGCCCGAGCAAACCCGACAGGGCCCGACAAGGCCCGACAGGGCCAGAACAAACCTGACAGGACCTGACAAAGCCTGACAGGGCCCGACGGAGCCCGACAGGGCCCGAGCAAACCCAAAAAGGCCCGACGGAGCCTGACAGGGCTCGATGGAACCCGACAGGGCCCGAGGAAACCCGACATGGCTCGACGGAGCCCGACAGGGCCCGAGCAAACCCGAAAGGGCCCGACGGAGCCTGACAGGGCTCGATGGAGCCCGACAGGTCCCGAGGAAACCCGACAGGGCCCGACGGAGCCCGACAGGGCCCAAGCAAACCCGACAGGGCCTGAGCAAACCCGACAGTGCCTGAGCAAACCCGACAGGGCCCGAGCAAACCCGACAGGGCCCGACGGAGCCTGACAGGGCTCGATGGAGACCGACAGAGCCCGAGGAAACCCGACAGGGCCCGAGGAAACCCGACAGGGCCCGACGGAGCCCGATAGGGCTCGAGCAAACCCGACAGGGCCTGACGGAGCCCGACAGGGCCCGAGCAAAGCCTGATAGGGTCCGACGGAGCCTGACAGGGCTCGATGGAGCCCGACAGGGCCCGAGCAAACCCGACAGGGCCCAAGCAAACCCGACAGGGCCTGAGCAAACCCGACAGTGCCTGAGCAAACCCGACAGGGCCCGAGCAAACCCGACAGGGCCCGACGGAGCCTGACAGGGCTCGATGGAGACCGACAGAGCCCGAGGAAACCCGACAGGGCCCGACGGAGCTCGATAGGGCCCGAGCAAACCCGACAGGGCCTGACAGAGCCTGACAGGGCTCGATGGAGACCGACAGAGCCCGAGGAAACCCGACAGGGCCCGACGGAGCCCGATAGGGCCCGAGCAAACCCGACAGGGCCTGACGGAGCCCGACAGGGCCCGAGCAAACCCGAAAGGGCCCGACGAAGCCTGACAGGGCTCGATGGAGCCTGACAGGGCCCGAGGAAACCCGACAGGGCTTGACGGAGCCCGATAGGGCCCGAGCAAACCCGACAGGGCCCGATGGAGCCCGACAGGGCTCGAGCAAACCCGACAGGGCCTGAGCAAGTCCGACAGGGGTCGACGGAGCCCGACAGGGCCCGAGCAAACCCGAAAGGGCTCGACGGAGCCTGACAGGGCTCGATGGAGCCCGACAGGGCCCGAGGAAACCCGACAGGGCCCCACGGAGCCCGATAGGGCCCGAGCAAACCCGACAGGGCCTGACGGAGCCTGACAGGGCCCGGGCAAACCCGACAGGGCATGCAAGAGCCCGACAGAGCCCGAGCAAACCCGACAGGGCCCGACAAGGCCCGACAGGGCCCGAGCAAACCCGCCAGGGCTCGACGGAGCCTGACAGGGCCCGAGCAAACCCGAAAGGGCCCGACGGAGCCTGACAGGGCTCGATGGAGCCCGACAGGGCCCGAGGAAACCCGACAGGGCCCGACGGAGCCCGATAGGGCCCGAGCGAACCCGACTGGGCCTGACGGAGCCCGACAGGGCCCGAGCAAACCCGACAGGGCACGCTGGAGCCCGACAGGGCCCGGGCAAACCCGACAGGGCACGCTGGAGCCCGACAGAGCCCGAGCAAACCCGACAGGGCGCGACGGAGCCCGACAGGGCACGAGCATACCCGACAGGGCCTGACGGAGCCTGACAGGGCCCGAGCAAACCCGACAGGGCCCGAGCGAACCTGACTGGGCTTGACAAAGCCCGACAGGACGCGGGCAAACCCGACAGGGCCCGAGCAAACCTGACAGGGGTCGACGGCCCCTGACAGGGCCTGAGCAAACCCGACAGGGCCCGAGCAAACCTGACAGGGCCTGACGGAGCCTGACAGGGCCCGAGCAAACCCGACAGGGCCCGAGCAAACCTGACAGGGCTTGTCGGAGCCTGACAGGGCCTGAGTAAAACCGAAAGGGCCCGAACAAACCCGACAAAGCTCGACGGAGCCCGACAGGGCCCGAGCAAACCTGACAGGGGTCGACGGCGCCTGACAGGGCCTGAGCAAACCCGACAGGGCCCGAGCAAACCCGACAGGGCCCGACGGAGCCTGACAGGGCTCGATGGAGGCCGACAGAGCCCGAGGAAACCCGACAGAGCCCGAGGAAACCCGACAGGGCCCGACGGAGCCCGATAGGGCCCGAGCAAACCCGACAGGGCCTGACGGAGCCCGACAGGGCCCGAGCAAAGCCTGATAGGGTCCGACGGAGCCTGACAGGGCTCGATGGAGCCCGACAGGGCCCGAGGAAGCCCGACAGGGCCCGAGCAAACCCGACAGGGCCCAAGCAAACCCGACAGGGCCTGAGCAAACCCGACAGTGCCTGAGCAAACCCGACAGGGCCCGACAAGGACCGACAGGGCCCGAGCAAACCCGACAGGGCCCGACAAAGCCTGACAGGGCCCGACGGAGCCCGACAGGGCCCGAGCAAACCCGACAAAGCCTCACAGAGCCTGACAGGGCTCGATGGAGCCCGACAGGCCCCGAGGAAACCCGACAGGGCTAGACGGAGCCCGACAGGGCCCGAGCAAACCCGACAGGGCCCGACGGAGCCCGACAGGGCCCCAGCAAACCCGACAGGGCCCGAGCAAACCCGACAGGGCCTGACGGAGCCTGACAGGGCGTGAGCAAACCCTACAGGGCTCGACGGAGCCTGACAGGGCCTGAGCAAACCCGACAGGGCCCGAGCAAACCTGATAGGGCCCGACGGAGCCCGACAGGGCCCGAGCAAACCTGACAGGGGTCGACGGAGCCTGACAGGGCCTGAGCAAACCCGACAGGGCCCGAGCATACCTGACAGGGGTCGACGGAGCCTGACAGGGCCTGAGCAAACCCGACAGGACCCGACAAAGCCTGACAGGGTTCGATGGAGCCCGACAGGGCCCGAGCAAACCCGACAGGGCTCAACGGAGCCCGACAGGGCCCGAGCAAACCTGACAGGGGTCGACGGAGCCTGACAGGGCCTGAGCAAACCCGACAGTGCCCGAGCAAACCCGACAGGGCCCAACGAAGCCCGACAGAGCCCGAGCAAACCCGACAGGGCCCGACAAGGCCCGACAGGGCCAGAACAAACCTGACAGGACCTGACAAAGCCTGACAGGGCACGACGGAGCCCGACAGGGCCCGAGCAAACCCAAAAAGGCCCGACGGAGCCTGACAGGGCTCGATGGAACCCGACAGGGCCCGAGGAAACCCGACATGGCTCGACGGAGCCCGACAGGGCCCGAGCAAACCCGAAAGGGCCCGACGGAGCCTGACAGGGCTCGATGGAGCCCGACAGGGCCCGAGAAAACCCGACAGGGCCCGACGGAGCCCGACAGGGCCCAAGCAAACCCGACAGGGCCTGAGCAAACCCGACAGTGCCTGAGCAAACCCGACAGGGCCCGTGCAAACCTGACAGGGCTTGACGGAGCCTGACAGGGCTCGATGGAGACCGACAGAGCCCGAGGAAACCCGACAGGGCCCGAGGAAACCCGACAGGGCCCGACGGAGCCCGATAGGGCCCGAGCAAACCCGACAGGGCCTGACGGAGCCCGACAGGGCCCGAGCAAAGCCTGATAGGGTCCGACGGAGCCTGACAGGGCTCGATGGAGCCCGACAGGGCCCGAGGAAGCCCGACAGGGCCCGAGCAAACCCGACAGGGCCCAAGCAAACCCGACAGGGCCTGAGCAAACCCGACAGTGCCTGAGCAAACCCGACAGGGCCCGAGCAAACCCGACAGGGCCCGTCGGAGCCTGACAGGGCTCGATGGAGACCGACAGAGCCCGAGGAAACCCGACAGGGCCCGACGGAGCTCGATAGGGCCCGAGCAAACCCGACAGGGCCTGACAGAGCCTGACAGGGCTCGATGGAGACCGACAGAGCCCGAGGAAACCCGACAGGGCCCGACGGAGCCCGATAGGGCCCGAGCAAACCCGACAGGGCCTGACGGAGCCCGACAGGGCCCGAGCAAACCCGAAAGGGCCCGACGAAGCCTGACAGGGCTCGATGGAGCCTGACAGGGCCCGAGGAAACCCGACAGGGCCCGACGGAGCCCGATAGGGCCCGAGCAAACCCGACAGGGCCCGATGGAGCCCGACAGGGCTCGAGCAAACCCGACAGGGCCTGAGCAAGTCCGACAGGGCCTGACGGAGCCCGACAGGGCCCGAGCAAACCCGAAAGGGCCCGACGGAGCCTGACAGGGCTCGATGGAGCCCGACAGGGCCCGAGGAAACCCGACAGGGCCCCACGGAGCCCGATAGGGCCCGAGCAAACCCGACAGGGCCTGACGGAGCCTGACAGGGCCCGGGCAAACCCGACAGGGCATGCAAGAGCCCGACAGAGCCCGAGCAAACCCGACAGGGCCCGACAAGGCCCGACAGGGCCCGAGCAAACCCGCCAGGGCTCGACGGAGCCTGACAGGGCCCGAGCAAACCCGAAAGGGCCCGACGGAGCCTGACAGGGCTCGATGGAGCCCGACAGGGCCCGAGGAAACCCGACAGGGCCCGACGGAGCCCGATAGGGCCCGAGCGAACCCGACTGGGCCTGACGGAGCCCGACAGGGCCCGAGCAAACCCGACAGGGCACGCTGGAGCCCGACAGGGCCCGGGCAAACCCGACAGGGCACGCTGGAGCCCGACAGAGCCCGAGCAAACCCGACAGGGCGCGACGGAGCCCGACAGGGCACGAGCATACCCGACAGGGCCTGACGGAGCCTGACAGGGCCCGAGCAAACCCGACAGGGCCCGAGCGAACCTGACTGGGCTTGACAAAGCCCGACAGGACGCGGGCAAACCCGACAGGGCCCGAGCAAACCTGACAGGGGTCGACGGCCCCTGACAGGGCCTGAGCAAACCCGACAGGGCCCGAGCAAACCTGACAGGGCCTGACGGAGCCTGACAGGGCCTGAGCAAACCCGACAGGGCCCGAGCAAACCTGACAGGGCTTGTCGGAGCCTGACAGGGCCTGAGTAAAACCGAAAGGGCCCGAACAAACCCGACAAAGCTCGACGGAGCCCGACAGGGCCCGAGCAAACCTGACAGGGGTCGACGGCGCCTGACAGGGCCTGAGCAAACCCGACAGGGCCCGAGCAAACCCGACAGGGCCCGACGGAGCCTGACAGGGCTCGATGGAGGCCGACAGAGCCCGAGGAAACCCGACAGAGCCCAGGAAACCCGACAGGGCCCGACGGAGCCCGATAGGGCCCGAGCAAACCTGACAGGGCCTGACGGAGCCCGACAGGGCCCGAGCAAAGCCTGATAGGGTCCGACGGAGCCTGACAGGGCTCGATGGAGCCCGACAGGGCCCGAGGAAGCCCGACAGGGCCCGAGCAAACCCGACAGGGCCCAAGCAAACCCGACAGGGCCTGAGCAAACCCGACAGTGCCTGAGCAAACCCGACAGGGCCCGAGCAAACCCAACAGGGCCCGACGGAGCCTGACAGGGCTCGATGGAGACCGACAGAGCTTGAGGAAACCCAACAGGGCCCGACGGAGCACGACAGGGCCCGAGCAAAGCCTGATAGGGTCCGACGGAGCCTGACAGGGCTCAATGGAGCCCGACAGGGCCCGAGGAAGCCCGACAGGGCCCGAGCAAACCCGACAGGGCCCAAGCAAACCCGACAGGGCCTGAGCAAACCCGACAGTGCCTGAGCAAACCCGACAGGGCCCGAGCAAACCCGCCAGGGCCCGACGGAGCCTGACAGGGCTCGATGGAGACCGACAGAGCCCGAGGAAACCCGACAGGGCCCGACGGAGCTCGATAGGGCCCGAGCAAACCCGACAGGGCCTGACGGAGCCTGACAGGGCTCGATGGAGACCGACAGAGCCCGAGGAAACCCGACAGGGCCCGACGGAGCCCGATAGGGCCCGAGCAAACCCGACAGGGCCTGACGGAGCCCGACAGGGCCCGAGCAAACCCGAAAGGGCCCGACGAAGCCTGACAGGGCTCGATGGAGCCTGACAGGGCCCGAGGAAACCCGACAGGGCCCGACGAAGCCCGATAGGGCCCGAGCAAACCCGACAGGGCCCGAGCAAACCTGATAGGGCCCGACGGAGCCGGACAGGGCCCGAGCAAACCTGACAGGGGTCGACGGATCCTGACAGGGCCTGAGCAAACCCGACAGGGCCCGAGCATACCTGACAGGGTTTGATGGAGCCCGACAGGGCTCGAGCAAACCCGACAGGGCTCAACGGAGCCCGACAGGGCCCGAGCAAACCTGACAGGGGTCGACGGAGCCTGACAGGGCCTGAGCAAACCCGACAGTGCCCGAGCAAACCCGACAGGGCCCAACGAAGCCCGACAGAGCCCGAGCAAACCCGACAGGGCCCGACAAGGCCCGACAGGGCCAGAACAAACCTGACAGGACCTGACAAAGCCTGACAGGGCACGACGGAGCCCGACAGGGCCCGAGCAAACCCAAAAAGGCCCGACGGAGCCTGACAGGGCTCGATGGAACCCGACAGGGCCCGAGGAAACCCGACATGGCTCGACGGAGCCCGACAGGGCCCGAGCAAACCCGAAAGGGCCCGACGGAGCCTGACAGGGCTCGATGGAGCCCGACAGGGCCCGAGGAAACCCGACAGGGCCTGACGGAGCCCGACAGGGCCCAAGCAAACCCGACAGGGCCCGACGCAGCCTGACAGGGCTCGATGGAGACCGACAGAGCCCGAGGAAACCCGACAGAGCCCGAGGAAACCCGACAGGGCCCGACGGAGCCCGATAGGGCCCGAGCAAACCCGACAGGGCCTGACGGAGCCCGACAGGGCCCGAGCAAGGCCTGATAGGGTCCGACGGAGCCTGACAGGGCTCGATGGAGCCCGACAGGGCCCGAGGAAGCCCGACAGGGCCCGAGCAAACCCAACAGGGCCCAAGCAAACCCGACAGGGCCTGAGCAAACCCGACAGTGCCTGAGCAAACCCGACAGGGCCCGAGCAAACCCGACAGGGCCCGACGGAGCCTGACAGGGCTCGATGGAGACCGACAGAGCCCGAGGAAACCCGACAGGGCCCGACGGAGCTCGATAGGGCCCGAGCAAACCCGACAGGGCCTGACAGAGCCTGACAGGGCTCGATGGAGACCGACAGAGCCCGAGGAAACCCGACAGGGCCCGATGGAGCCCGACAGGGCCCGAGCAAACCCGAAAGGGCCCGACGAAGCCTGACAGGGCTCGATGGAGCCTGACAGGGCCCGAGGAAACCCGACAGGGCCCGACGGAGCCCGATAGGGCCCGAGCAAACCCGACAGGGCCTGACGGAGCCCGACAGGGCCCGAGCAAACCCGAAAGGGCCCGACGAAGCCTGACAGGGCTCGATGGAGCCTGACAGGGCCCGAGGAAACCCGACAGGGCCCGACGGAGCCCGATAGGGCCCGAGCAAACCCGACAGGGCCCGATGGAGCCCGACAGGGCTCGAGCAAACCCGACAGGGCCTGAACAAGTCCGACAGGGCCTGACAGAGCCCGACAGGGCCCGAGCAAACCCGAAAGGGCCCGACGGAGCCTGACAGGGCTCGATGGAGCCCGACAGGGCCCGAGGAAACCCGACAGGGCCCCACGGAGCCCGATAGGGCCCGAGCAAACCCGACAGGGCCTGACGGAGCCTGACAGGGCCCGGGCAAACCCAACAGGGCATGCAAGAGCCCGACAGAGCCCGAGCAAACCCGACAGGGCCCGACAAGGCCCGACAGGGCCCGAGCAAACCCGCCAGGGCTCGACGGAGCCTGACAGGGCCCGAGCAAACCCGAAAGGGCCCGACGGAGCCTGACAGGGCTCGATGGAGCCCGACAGGGCCCGAGGAAACCCGACAGGGCCCGACGGATCCCGATAGGGCCCGAGCGAACCCGACTGGGCCTGACGGAGCCCGACAGGGCCCGAGCAAACCCGACAGGGCACGCTGGAGCCCGACAGGGCCCGGGCAAACCCGACAGGGCACGCTGGAGCCCGACAGAGCCCGAGCAAACCCGACAGGGCGCGACGGAGCCCGACAGGGCACGAGCATACCCGACAGGGCCTGACGGAGCCTGACAGGGCCCGAGCAAACCCGACAGGGCCCGAGCGAACCTGACTGGGCTTGACAAAGCCCGACAGGACGCGGGCAAACCCGACAGGGCCCGAGCAAACCTGACAGGGGTCGACGGCGCCTGACAGGGCCTGAGCAAACCCGACAGGGCCCGTGCAAACCCGACAGGGCCTGACGGAGCCTGACAGGGCTCGATGGAGACTGACAGAGCCCGAGGAAACCCGACAGAGCCCGAGGAAACCCGACAGGGCCCGACGGAGCCCGATAGGGCCCGAGCAAACCCGACAGGGCCTGACGGAGCCCGACAGGGCCCGAGCAAAGCCTGATAGGGTCCGACGGAGCCTGACAGGGCTCGATGGAGCCCGACAGGGCCCGAGGAAGCCCGACAGGGCCCGAGCAAACCCGACAGGGCCCAAGCAAACCCGACAGGGCCTGAGCAAACCCGACAGTGCCTGAGCAAACCCGACAAGGCCCGAGCAAACCCGACAGGGCCCGACGGAGCCTGACAGGGCTCGATGGAGACCGACAGAGCCCGAGGAAACCCGACAGGGCCCGACGGAGCACGACAGGGCCCGAGCAAAGCCTGATAGGGTCCGACGGAGCCTGACAGGGCTCGATGGAGCCCGACAGGGCCCGAGGAAGCCCGACAGGGCCCGAGCAAACCCGACAGGGCCTGAGCAAACCCGACAGGGCCTGAGCAAACCCGACAGTGCCTGAGCAAACCCGACAGGGCCCGAGCAAACCCGACAGGGCCCGACGGAGCCTGACAGGGCTCGATGGAGACCGACAGAGCCCGAGGAAACCCGACAGGGCCCGACGGAGCTCGATAGGGCCCGAGCAAACCCGACAGGGCCTGACGGAGCCTGACAGGGCTCGATGGAGACCGACAGAGCCCGAGGAAACCCGACAGGGCCCGACGGAGCCCGATAGGGCCCGAGCAAACCCGACAGGGCCTGACGGAGCCCGACAGGGCCCGAGCAAACCCGAAAGGGCCCGACGAAGCCTGACAGGGCTCGATGGAGCCTGACAGGGCCCGAGGAAACCCGACAGGGCCCGACGGAGCCCGATAGGGCCCGAGCAAACCCGACAGGGCCCGATGGAGCCCGACAGGGCTCGAGCAAACCCGACAGGGCCTGAGCAAGTCCGACAGGGCCTGACGGAGCCCGACAGGGCCCGAGCAAACCTGACAGGGCTTGTCGGAGCCTGACAGGGCCTGAGTAAAACCGAAAGGGCCCGAACAAACCCGACAAAGCTCGACGGAGCCCGACAGGGCCCGAGCAAACCTGACAGGGGTCGACGGCGCCTGACAGGGCCTGAGCAAACCCGACAGGGCCCGAGCAAACCCGACAGGGCCCGACGGAGCCTGACAGGGCTCGATGGAGGCCGACAGAGCCCGAGGAAACCCGACAGAGCCCGAGGAAACCCGACAGGGCCCGACGGAGCCCGATAGGGCCCGAGCAAACCCGACAGGGCCTGACGGAGCCCGACAGGGCCCGAGCAAAGCCTGATAGGGTCCGACGGAGCCTGACAGGGCTCGATGGAGCCCGACAGGGCCCGAGGAAGCCCGACAGGGCCCGAGCAAACCCGACAGGGCCCAAGCAAACCCGACAGGGCCTGAGCAAACCCGACAGTGCCTGAGCAAACCCGACAGGGCCCGACAAGGACCGACAGGGCCCGAGCAAACCCGACAGGGCCCGACAAAGCCTGACAGGGCCCGACGGAGCCCGACAGGGCCCGAGCAAACCCGACAAAGCCTCACAGAGCCTGACAGGGCTCGATGGAGCCCGACAGGCCCCGAGGAAACCCGACAGGGCTAGACGGAGCCCGACAGGGCCCGAGCAAACCCGACAGGGCCCGACGGAGCCCGACAGGGCCCCAGCAAACCCGACAGGGCCCGAGCAAACCCGACAGGGCCTGACGGAGCCTGACAGGGCGTGAGCAAACCCTACAGGGCTCGACGGAGCCTGACAGGGCCTGAGCAAACCCGACAGGGCCCGAGCAAACCTGATAGGGCCCGACGGAGCCCGACAGGGCCCGAGCAAACCTGACAGGGGTCGACGGAGCCTGACAGGGCCTGAGCAAACCCGACAGGGCCCGAGCATACCTGACAGGGGTCGACGGAGCCTGACAGGGCCTGAGCAAACCCGACAGGACCCGACAAAGCCTGACAGGGTTCGATGGAGCCCGACAGGGCCCGAGCAAACCCGACAGGGCTCAACGGAGCCCGACAGGGCCCGAGCAAACCTGACAGGGGTCGACGGAGCCTGACAGGGCCTGAGCAAACCCGACAGTGCCCGAGCAAACCCGACAGGGCCCAACGAAGCCCGACAGAGCCCGAGCAAACCCGACAGGGCCCGACAAGGCCCGACAGGGCCAGAACAAACCTGACAGGACCTGACAAAGCCTGACAGGGCACGACGGAGCCCGACAGGGCCCGAGCAAACCCAAAAAGGCCCGACGGAGCCTGACAGGGCTCGATGGAACCCGACAGGGCCCGAGGAAACCCGACATGGCTCGACGGAGCCCGACAGGGCCCGAGCAAACCCGAAAGGGCCCGACGGAGCCTGACAGGGCTCGATGGAGCCCGACAGGGCCCGAGAAAACCCGACAGGGCCCGACGGAGCCCGACAGGGCCCAAGCAAACCCGACAGGGCCTGAGCAAACCCGACAGTGCCTGAGCAAACCCGACAGGGCCCGTGCAAACCTGACAGGGCTTGACGGAGCCTGACAGGGCTCGATGGAGACCGACAGAGCCCGAGGAAACCCGACAGGGCCCGAGGAAACCCGACAGGGCCCGACGGAGCCCGATAGGGCCCGAGCAAACCCGACAGGGCCTGACGGAGCCCGACAGGGCCCGAGCAAAGCCTGATAGGGTCCGACGGAGCCTGACAGGGCTCGATGGAGCCCGACAGGGCCCGAGGAAGCCCGACAGGGCCCGAGCAAACCCGACAGGGCCCAAGCAAACCCGACAGGGCCTGAGCAAACCCGACAGTGCCTGAGCAAACCCGACAGGGCCCGAGCAAACCCGACAGGGCCCGACGGAGCCTGACAGGGCTCGATGGAGACCGACAGAGCCCGAGGAAACCCGACAGGGCCCGACGGAGCTCGATAGGGCCCGAGCAAACCCGACAGGGCCTGACAGAGCCTGACAGGGCTCGATGGAGACCGACAGAGCCCGAGGAAACCCGACAGGGCCCGACGGAGCCCGATAGGGCCCGAGCAAACCCGACAGGGCCTGACGGAGCCCGACAGGGCCCGAGCAAACCCGAAAGGGCCCGACGAAGCCTGACAGGGCTCGATGGAGCCTGAAAGGGCCCGAGGAAACCCGACAGGGCCCGACGGAGCCCGATAGGGCCCGAGCAAACCCGACAGGGCCCGATGGAGCCCGACAGGGCTCGAGCAAACCCGACAGGGCCTGAGCAAGTCCGACAGGGCCTGACGGAGCCCGACAGGGCCCGAGCAAACCCGAAAGGGCCCGACGGAGCCTGACAGGGCTCGATGGAGCCCGACAGGGCCCGAGGAAACCCGACAGGGCCCCACGGAGCCCGATAGGGCCCGAGCAAACCCGACAGGGCCTGACGGAGCCTGACAGGGCCCGGGCAAACCCGACAGGGCATGCAAGAGCCCGACAGAGCCCGAGCAAACCCGACAGGGCCCGACAAGGCCCGACAGGGCCCGAGCAAACCCGCCAGGGCTCGACGGAGCCTGACAGGGCCCGAGCAAACCCGAAAGGGCCCGACGGAGCCTGACAGGGCTCGATGGAGCCCGACAGGGCCCGAGGAAACCCGACAGGGCCCGACGGAGCCCGATAGGGCCCGAGCGAACCCGACTGGGCCTGACGGAGCCCGACAGGGCCCGAGCAAACCCGACAGGGCACGCTGGAGCCCGACAGGGCCCGGGCAAACCCGACAGGGCACGCTGGAGCCCGACAGAGCCCGAGCAAACCCGACAGGGCGCGACGGAGCCCGACAGGGCACGAGCATACCCGACAGGGCCTGACGGAGCCTGACAGGGCCCGAGCAAACCCGACAGGGCCCGAGCGAACCTGACTGGGCTTGACAAAGCCCGACAGGACGCGGGCAAACCCGACAGGGCCCGAGCAAACCTGACAGGGGTCGACGGCCCCTGACAGGGCCTGAGCAAACCCGACAGGGCCCGAGCAAACCTGACAGGGCCTGACGGAGCCTGACAGGGCCCGAGCAAACCCGACAGGGCCCGAGCAAACCTGACAGGGCTTGTCGGAGCCTGACAGGGCCTGAGTAAAACCGAAAGGGCCCGAACAAACCCGACAAAGCTCGACGGAGCCCGACAGGGCCCGAGCAAACCTGACAGGGGTCGACGGCGCCTGACAGGGCCTGAGCAAACCCGACAGGGCCCGAGCAAACCCGACAGGGCCCGACGGAGCCTGACAGGGCTCGATGGAGGCCGACAGAGCCCGAGGAAACCCGACAGAGCCCGAGGAAACCCGACAGGGCCCGACGGAGCCCGATAGGGCCCGAGCAAACCTGACAGGGCCTGACGGAGCCCGACAGGGCCCGAGCAAAGCCTGATAGGGTCCGACGGAGCCTGACAGGGCTCGATGGAGCCCGACAGGGCCCGAGGAAGCCCGACAGGGCCCGAGCAAACCCGACAGGGCCCAAGCAAACCCGACAGGGCCTGAGCAAACCCGACAGTGCCTGAGCAAACCCGACAGGGCCCGAGCAAACCCAACAGGGCCCGACGGAGCCTGACAGGGCTCGATGGAGACCGACAGAGCTTGAGGAAACCCAACAGGGCCCGACGGAGCACGACAGGGCCCGAGCAAAACCTGATAGGGTCCGACGGAGCCTGACAGGGCTCAATGGAACCCGACAGGGCCCGAGGAAGCCCGACAGGGCCCGAGCAAACCCGATAGGGCCCAAGCAAACCCGACAGGGCCCAAGCAAACCCGACAGGGCCCGAGCAAACCCGACAGGGCCCGACGGAGCCTGACAGGGCTCGATGGAGACCGACAGAGCCCGAGGAAACCCGACAGGGCCCGACGGAGCTCGATAGGGCCCGAGCAAACCCGACAGGGCCTGACGGAGCCTGACAGGGCTCGATGGAGACCGACAGAGCCCGAGGAAACCCGACAGGGCCCGACGGAGCCCGATAGGGCCCGAGCAAACCCGACAGGGCCTGACGGAGCCCGACAGGGCCCGAGCAAACCCGAAAGGGCCCGACGAAGCCTGACAGGGCTCGATGGAGCCTGACAGGGCCCGAGGAAACCCGACAGGGCCCGACGAAGCCCGATAGGGCCCGAGCAAACCCGACAGGGCCCGAGCAAACCTGATAGGGCCCGACGGAGCCGGACAGGGCCTGAGCAAACCCGACAGGGCCCGAGCATACCTGACAGGGTTTGATGGAGCCCGACAGGGCTCGAGCAAACCCGACAGGGCTCAACGGAGCCCGACAGGGCCCGAGCAAACCTGACAGGGGTCGACGGAGCCTGACAGGGCCTGAGCAAACCCGACAGTGCCCGAGCAAACCCGACAGGGCCCAACGAAGCCCGACAGAGCCCGAGCAAACCCGACAGGGCCCGACAAGGCCCGACAGGGCCAGAACAAACCTGACAGGACCTGACAAAGCCTGACAGGGCACGACGGAGCCCGACAGGGCCCGAGCAAACCCAAAAAGGCCCGACGGAGCCTGACAGGGCTCGATGGAACCCGACAGGGCCCGAGGAAACCCGACATGGCTCGACGGAGCCCGACAGGGCCCGAGCAAACCCGAAAGGGCCCGACGGAGCCTGACAGGGCTCGATGGAGCCCGACAGGGCCCGAGGAAACCCGACAGGGCCTGACGGAGCCCGACAGGGCCCAAGCAAACCCGACAGGGCCCGACGCAGCCTGACAGGGCTCGATGGAGACCGACAGAGCCCGAGGAAACCCGACAGAGCCCGAGGAAACCCGACAGGGCCCGACGGAGCCCGATAGGGCCCGAGCAAACCCGACAGGGCCTGACGGAGCCCGACAGGGCCCGAGCAAGGCCTGATAGGGTCCGACGGAGCCTGACAGGGCTCGATGGAGCCCGACAGGGCCCGAGGAAGCCCGACAGGGCCCGAGCAAACCCGACAGGGCCCAAGCAAACCCGACAGGGCCTGAGCAAACCCGACAGTGCCTGAGCAAACCCGACAGGGCCCGAGCAAACCCGACAGGGCCCGACGGAGCCTGACAGGGCTCGATGGAGACCGACAGAGCCCGAGGAAACCCGACAGGGCCCGACGGAGCTCGATAGGGCCCGAGCAAACCCGACAGGGCCTGACAGAGCCTGACAGGGCTCGATGGAGACCGACAGAGCCCGAGGAAACCCGACAGGGCCCGACGGAGCCCGATAGGGCCCGAGCAAACCCGACAGGGCCCGATGGAGCCCGACAGGGCCCGAGCAAACCCGAAAGGGCCCGACGAAGCCTGACAGGGCTCGATGGAGCCTGACAGGGCCCGAGGAAACCCGACAGGGCCCGACGGAGCCCGATAGGGCCCGAGCAAACCCGACAGGGCCTGACGGAGCCCGACAGGGCCCGAGCAAACCCGAAAGGGCCCGACGAAGCCTGACAGGGCTCGATGGAGCCTGACAGGGCCCGAGGAAACCCGACAGGGCCCGACGGAGCCCGATAGGGCCCGAGCAAACCCGACAGGGCCCGATGGAGCCCGACAGGGCTCGAGCAAACCCGACAGGGCCTGAACAAGTCCGACAGGGCCTGACAGAGCCCGACAGGGCCCGAGCAAACCCGAAAGGGCCCGACGGAGCCTGACAGGGCTCGATGGAGCCCGACAGGGCCCGAGGAAACCCGACAGGGCCCCACGGAGCCCGATAGGGCCCGAGCAAACCCGACAGGGCCTGACGGAGCCTGACAGGGCCCGGGCAAACCCAACAGGGCATGCAAGAGCCCGACAGAGCCCGAGCAAACCCGACAGGGCCCGACAAGGCCCGACAGGGCCCGAGCAAACCCGCCAGGGCTCGACGGAGCCTGACAGGGCCCGAGCAAACCCGAAAGGGCCCGACGGAGCCTGACAGGGCTCGATGGAGCCCGACAGGGCCCGAGGAAACCCGACAGGGCCCGACGGATCCCGATAGGGCCCGAGCGAACCCGACTGGGCCTGACGGAGCCCGACAGGGCCCGAGCAAACCCGACAGGGCACGCTGGAGCCCGACAGGGCCCGGGCAAACCCGACAGGGCACGCTGGAGCCCGACAGAGCCCGAGCAAACCCGACAGGGCGCGACGGAGCCCGACAGGGCACGAGCATACCCGACAGGGCCTGACGGAGCCTGACAGGGCCCGAGCAAACCCGACAGGGCCCGAGCGAACCTGACTGGGCTTGACAAAGCCCGACAGGACGCGGGCAAACCCGACAGGGCCCGAGCAAACCTGACAGGGGTCGACGGCGCCTGACAGGGCCTGAGCAAACCCGACAGGGCCCGAGCAAACCCGACAGGGCCTGACGGAGCCTGACAGGGCTCGATGGAGACTGACAGAGCCCGAGGAAACCCGACAGAGCCCGAGGAAACCCGACAGGGCCCGACGGAGCCCGATAGGGCCCGAGCAAACCCGACACGGCCTGACGGAGCCCGACAGGGCCCGAGCAAAGCCTGATAGGGTCCGACGGAGCCTGACAGGGCTCGATGGAGCCCGACAGGGCCCGAGGAAGCCCGACAGGGCCCGAGCAAACCCGACAGGGCCCAAGCAAACCCGACAGGGCCTGAGCAAACCCGACAGTGCCTGAGCAAACCCGACAAGGCCCGAGCAAACCCGACAGGGCCCGACGGAGCCTGACAGGGCTCGATGGAGACCGACAGAGCCCGAGGAAACCCGACAGGGCCCGACGGAGCACGACAGGGCCCGAGCAAAGCCTGATAGGGTCCGACGGAGCCTGACAGGGCTCGATGGAGCCCGACAGGGCCCGAGGAAGCCCGACAGGGCCCGAGCAAACCCGACAGGGCCTGAGCAAACCCGACAGGGCCTGAGCAAACCCGACAGTGCCTGAGCAAACCCGACAGGGCCCGAGCAAACCCGACAGGGCCCGACGGAGCCTGACAGGGCTCGATGGAGACCGACAGAGCCCGAGGAAACCCGACAGGGCCCGACGGAGCTCGATAGGGCCCGAGCAAACCCGACAGGGCCTGACGGAGCCTGACAGGGCTCGATGGAGACCGACAGAGCCCGAGGAAACCCGACAGGGCCCGACGGAGCCCGATAGGGCCCGAGCAAACCCGACAGGGCCTGACGGAGCCCGACAGGGCCCGAGCAAACCCGAAAGGGCCCGACGAAGCCTGACAGGGCTCGATGGAGCCTGACAGGGCCCGAGGAAACCCGACAGGGCCCGACGGAGCCCGATAGGGCCCGAGCAAACCCGACAGGGCCCGATGGAGCCCGACAGGGCTCGAGCAAACCCGACAGGGCCTGAGCAAGTCCGACAGGGCCTGACGGAGCCCGACAGGGCCCGAGCAAACCCGAAAGGGCCCGACGGAGCCTGACAGGGCTCGATGGAGCCCGACAGGGCCCGAGGAAACCCGACAGGGCCCCACGGAGCCCGATAGGGCCCGAGCAAACCCGACAGGACCTGACGGAGCCTGACAGGGCCCGGGCAAACCCGACAGGGCATGCAAGAGCCCGACAGAGCCCGAGCAAACCCGACAGGGCCCGACAAGGCCCGACAGGGCCCGAGCAAACCCGCCAGGGCTCGACGGAGCCTGACAGGGCCCGAGCAAACACGAAAGGGCCCGACGGAGCCTGACAGGGCTCGATGGAGCCCGACAGGGCCCGAGGAAACCCGACAGGGCCCGACGGAGCCCGATAGGGCCCGAGCGAACCCGACTGGGCCTGACGGAGCCCGACAGGGCCCGAGCAAACCCGCAAGGGCCCGACGAAGCCTGACAGGGCTCGATGGAGCCCGACAGGGCCCGGGCAAACCCGACAGGGCACGCTGGAGCCCGACAGAGCCCGAGCAAACCCGACAGGGCGCGACGGAGCCCGACAGGGCACGAGCATACCCGACATGGCCTGACGGAGCCTGACAGGGCCCGAGCAAACCCGACAGGGCCCGAGCGAACCTGACTGGGCTTGACAAAGCCCGACAGGACGCGGGCAAACCCGACAGGGCCCGAGCAAACCTGACAGGGGTCGACGGCCCCTGACAGGGCCTAAGCAAACCCGACAGGGCCCGAGCAAACCCGACAGGGCCTGACGGAGCCTGACAGGGCCCGAGCAAACCCGACAGGGCCCGAGCAAACCTGACAGGGCTTGTCGGAGCCTGACAGGGCCTGAGTAAAACCGAAAGGGCCCGAACAAACCCGACAAAGCTCGACGGAGCCCGACAGGGCCCGAGCAAACCTGACAGGGGTCGACGGCGCCTGACAGGGCCTGAGCAAACCCGACAGGGCCCGAGCAAACCCGACAGGGCCTGACGGAGCCTGACAGGGCCCGAGCAAACCCGACAGGGCCCGAGCAAACCTGACAGGGCTTGTCGGAGCCTGACAGGGCCTGAGCAAACCCGACAGGGCCCGAGCAAACCCGACAGGGCCTGACGGAGCCTGACAGGGCCCGAGCAAACCCGACAGGGCCCGAGCAAACCCGACAGGGCCTGACGGAGCCCGACAGGGCCCGAGCAAACCCGAAAGTGCCCGACGAAGCCTGACAGGGATCGATGGAGCCTGACAGGGCCCGAGGAAACCCGAAAGGGCCCGACGGAGCCCGATAGGGCCCGAGCAAACCCGACAGGGCCCGATGGAGCCCGACAGGGCTCGAGCAAACCCGACAGGGCCTGAGCAAGTCCGACAGGGCCTGACGGAGCCCGACAGGGCCCGAGCAAACCCGAAAGGGCCCGACGGAGCCTGACAGGGCTCGATGGAGCCCGACAGGGCCCGAGGAAACCCGACAGGGCCCCACGGAGCCCGATAGGGCCCGAGCAAACCCGACAGGGCCTGACAGAGCCTGACAGGGCCCGGGCAAACCCGACAGGGCATGCTAGAGCCCGACAGAGCCCGAGCAAACCCGACAGGGCCCGACAAGGCCCGACAGGGCCCGAGCAAACCCGCCAGGGCTCGACGGAGCCTGACAGGGCCCGAGCAAACCCGAAAGGGCCCGACGGAGCCTGACAGGGCTCGATGGAGCCCGACAGGGCCCGAGGAAACCCGACAGGGCCCGACGGAGCCCGATAGGGCCCGAGCGAACCCGACTGGGCCTGACGGAGCCCGACAGGGCCCGAGCAAACCCGCAAGGGCCCGACGAAGCCTGACAGGGCTCGATGGAGCCCGACAGGGCCCGGGCAAACCCGACAGGGCACGCCGGAGCCCGACAGAGCCCGAGCAAACCCGACAGGGCGCGACGGAGCCCGACAGGGCACGAGCATACCCGACAGGGCCTGACGGAGCCTGACAGGGCCCGAGCAAACCCGACAGGGCCCGAGCAAACCTGACAGGGCTTGTCGGAGCCTGACAGGGCCTGAGTAAAACCGAAAGGGCCCGAACAAACCCGACAAAGCTCGACGGAGCCCGACAGGGCCCGAGCAAACCTGACAGGGGTCGACGGCGCCTGACAGGGCCTGAGCAAACCCGACAGGGCCCGAGCAAACCCGACAGGGCCTGACGGAGCCTGACAGGGCCCGAGCAAACCCGACAGGGCCCGAGCAAACCTGACAGGGCTTGTCGGAGCCTGACAGGGCCTGAGTAAAACCGAAAAGGCCCGAACAAACCCGACAAAGCTCGACGGAGCCCGACAGGGCCCGAGCAATCCCGACAGGGCCCGACAAGGACCGACAGGGCCCGAGCAAACCCGACAGGGCCCGACAAAGCCTGACAGGGCCCGACGGAGCTCGACAGGGCCCGAGCAAACCCGACAAAGCCTCACAGAGCCTGACAGGGCTCGATGGAGCCCTACAGGCCCCGAGGAAACCCGACAGGGCTAGACGGAGCCCGACAGGGCCCGAGCAAACCCGACAGGGCCTGACGGAGCCCGACAGGGCCCGAGCAAACCCGCAAGGGCCCGACGAAGCCTGACAGGGCTCGATGGAGCCCGACAGGGCCCGGGCAAACCCGACAGGGCACGCTGGAGCCCGACAGAGCCCGAGCAAACCCGACAGGGCGCGACGGAGCCCGACAGGGCACGAGCATACCCGACATGGCCTGACGGAGCCTGACAGGGCCCGAGCAAACCCGACAGGGCCCGAGCGAACCTGACTGGGCTTGACAAAGCCCGACAGGACGCGGGCAAACCCGACAGGGCCCGAGCAAACCTGACAGGGGTCGACGGCCCCTGACAGGGCCTAAGCAAACCCGACAGGGCCCGAGCAAACCCGACAGGGCCTGACGGAGCCTGACAGGGCCCGAGCAAACCCGACAGGGCCCGAGCAAACCTGACAGGGCTTGTCGGAGCCTGACAGGGCCTGAGTAAAACCGAAAGGGCCCGAACAAACCCGACAAAGCTCGACGGAGCCCGACAGGGCCCGAGCAAACCTGACAGGGGTCGACGGCGCCTGACAGGGCCTGAGCAAACCCGACAGGGCCCGAGCAAACCCGACAGGGCCTGACGGAGCCTGACAGGGCCCGAGCAAACCCGACAGGGCCCGAGCAAACCTGACAGGGCTTGTCGGAGCCTGACAGGGCCTGAGCAAACCCGACAGGGCCCGAGCAAACCCGACAGGGCCTGACGGAGCCTGACAGGGCCCGAGCAAACCCGACAGGGCCCGAGCAAACCCGACAGGGCCTGACGGAGCCCGACAGGGCCCGAGCAAACCCGAAAGTGCCCGACGAAGCCTGACAGGGCTCGATGGAGCCTGACAGGGCCCGAGGAAACCCGAAAGGGCCCGACGGAGCCCGATAGGGCCCGAGCAAACCCGACAGGGCCCGATGGAGCCCGACAGGGCTCGAGCAAACCCGACAGGGCCTGAGCAAGTCCGACAGGGCCTGACGGAGCCCGACAGGGCCCGAGCAAACCCGAAAGGGCCCGACGGAGCCTGACAGGGCTCGATGGAGCCCGACAGGGCCCGAGGAAACCCGACAGGGCCCCACGGAGCCCGATAGGGCCCGAGCAAACCCGACAGGGCCTGACAGAGCCTGACAGGGCCCGGGCAAACCCGACAGGGCATGCTAGAGCCCGACAGAGCCCGAGCAAACCCGACAGGGCCCGACAAGGCCCGACAGGGCCCGAGCAAACCCGCCAGGGCTCGACGGAGCCTGACAGGGCCCGAGCAAACCCGAAAGGGCCCGACGGAGCCTGACAGGGCTCGATGGAGCACGACAGGGCCCGAGGAAACCCGACAGGGCCCGACGGAGCCCGATAGGGCCCGAGCGAACCCGACTGGGCCTGACGGAGCCCGACAGGGCCCGAGCAAACCTGCAAGGGCCCGACGAAGCCTGACAGGGCTCGATGGAGCCCGACAGGGCCCGGGCAAACCCGACAGGGCACGCCGGAGCCCGACAGAGCCCGAGCAAACCCGACAGGGCGCGACGGAGCCCGACAGGGCACGAGCATACCCGACAGGGCCTGACGGAGCCTGACAGGGCCCGAGCAAACCCGACAGGGCCCGAGCGAACCTGACTGGGCTTGACAAAGCCCGACAGGACGCGGGCAAACCCGACAGGGCCCGAGCAAACCTGACAGGGGTCGACGGCCCCTGACAGGGCCTGAGCAAACCCGACAGGGCCCGAGCAAACCCGACAGGGCCTGACGGAGCCTGACAGGGCCCGAGCAAACCCGACAGGGCCCGAGCAAACCTGACAGGGCTTGTCGGAGCCTGACAGGGCCTGAGTAAAACCGAAAGGGCCCGAACAAACCCGACAAAGCTCGACGGAGCCCGACAGGGCCCGAGCAAACCTGACAGGGGTCGACGGCGCCTGACAGGGCCTGAGCAAACCCGACAGGGCCCGAGCAAACCCGACAGGGCCTGACGGAGCCTGACAGGGCCCGAGCAAACCCGACAGGGCCCGAGCAAACCTACACAGGGCTTGTCGGAGCCTGACACGGCCTGAGTAAAACCGAAAAGGCCCGAACAAACCCGACAAAGCTCGACGGAGCCCGACAGGGCCCGAGCAATCCCGACAGGGCCCGACAAGGACCGACAGGGCCCGAGCAAACCCGACAGGGCCCGACAAAGCCTGACAGGGCCCGACGGAGCTCGACAGGGCCCGAGCAAACCCGACAAAGCCTCACAGAGCCTGACAGGGCTCGATGGAGCCCGACAGGCCCCGAGGAAACCCGACAGGGCTAGACGGAGCCCGACAGGGCCCGAGCAAACCCGACAGGGCCCGACGGAGCCCGACAGGGCCCCAGCAAACCCGACAGGGCCCGAGCAAACCCGACAGGGCCTGACGGAGCCTGAGAGGGCGTGAGCAAACCCGACAGGGCTCGACGGAGCCTGACAGGGCCTGAGCAAACCCGACAGGGCCCGAGCAAACCTGATAGGGCCCGACGGAGCCCGACAGGGCCCGAGCAAACCTGACAGGGGTCGACGGAGCCTGACAGGGCCTGAGCAAACCCGACAGGGCCCGAGCATACCTGACAGGGGTCGACGGAGCTCGACAGGGCCTGAGCAAACCCGACAGGACCCGACAAAGCCTGACAGGGTTCGATGGAGCCCGACAGGGCCCGAGCAAACCCGACAGGGCTCAACGGAGCCCGACAGGGCCCGAGCAAACCTGACAGGGGTCGACGGAGCCTGACAGGGCCTGAGCAAACCCGACAGTGCCCGAGCAAACCCGACAGGGCCCAACGGAGCCCGACAGAGCCCGAGCAAACCCGACAGGGCCCGACAAGGCCCGACAGGGCCAGAACAAACCTGACAGGACCTGACAAAGCCTGACAGGGCCCGACGGAGCCCGACAGGGCCCGAGCAAACCCAAAAAGGCCCGACGGAGCCTGACAGGGCTCGATGGAACCCGACAGGGCCCGAGGAAACCCGACATGGCTCGACGGAGCCCGACAGGGCCCGAGCAAACCCGAAAGGGCCCGACGGAGCCTGACAGGGCTCAATGGAGCCCGACAGGGCCCGAGGAAACCCGACAGGGCCCGACGGAGCCCGACAGGGCCCAAGCAAACCCGACAGGGCCTGAGCAAACCCGACAGTGCCTGAGCAAACCCGACAGGGCCCGAGCAAACCCGACAGGGCCCGACGGAGCCTGACAGGGCTCGATGGAGACCGACAGAGCCCGAGGAAACCCGACAGGGCCCGACGGAGCCCGATAGGGCCCGAGCAAACCCGACAGGGCCTGACGGAGCCCGACAGGGCCCGAGCAAAGCCTGATAGGGTCCGACGGAGCCTGACAGGGCTCGATGGAGCCCGACAGGGCCCGAGGAAGCCCGACAGGGCCCGAGCAAACCCGACAGGGCCCAAGCAAACCCGACAGGGCCTGAGCAAACCCGACAGTGCCTGAGCAAACCCGACAGGGCCCGAGCAAACCCGACAGGGCCCGACGGAGCCTGACAGGGCTCGATGGAGACCGACAGAGCCCGAGGAAACCCGACAGGGCCCGACGGAGCTCGATAGGGCCCGAGCAAACCCGACAGGGCCTGACAGAGCCTGACAGGGCTCGATGGAGACCGACAGAGCCCGAGGAAACCCGACAGGGCCCGACGGAGCCCGATAGGGCCCGAGCAAACCCGACAGGGCCCGATGGAGCCCGACAGGGCCCGAGCAAACCCGAAAGGGCCCGACGAAGCCTGACAGGGCTCGATGGAGCCTGACAGGGCCCGAGGAAACCCGACAGGGCCCGACGGAGCCCGATAGGGCCCGAGCAAACCCGACAGGGCCTGACGGAGCCCGACAGGGCCCGAGCAAACCCGAAAGGGCCCGACGAAGCCTGACAGGGCTCGATGGAGCCTGACAGGGCCCGAGGAAACCCGACAGGGCCCGACGGAGCCCGATAGGGCCCGAGCAAACCCGACAGGGCCCGATGGAGCCCGACAGGGCTCGAGCAAACCCGACAGGGCCTGAACAAGTCCGACAGGGCCTGACAGAGCCCGACAGGGCCCGAGCAAACCCGAAAGGGCCCGACGGAGCCTGACAGGGCTCGATGGAGCCCGACAGGGCCCGAGGAAACCCGACAGGGCCCCACGGAGCCCGATAGGGCCCGAGCAAACCCGACAGGGCCTGACGGAGCCTGACAGGGCCCGGGCAAACCCAACAGGGCATGCAAGAGCCCGACAGAGCCCGAGCAAACCCGACAGGGCCCGACAAGGCCCGACAGGGCCCGAGCAAACCCGCCAGGGCTCGACGGAGCCTGACAGGGCCCGAGCAAACCCGAAAGGGCCCGACGGAGCCTGACAGGGCTCGATGGAGCCCGACAGGGCCCGAGGAAACCCGACAGGGCCCGACGGATCCCGATAGGGCCCGAGCGAACCCGACTGGGCCTGACGGAGCCCGACAGGGCCCGAGCAAACCCGACAGGGCACGCTGGAGCCCGACAGGGCCCGGGCAAACCCGACAGGGCACGCTGGAGCCCGACAGAGCCCGAGCAAACCCGACAGGGCGCGACGGAGCCCGACAGGGCACGAGCATACCCGACAGGGCCTGACGGAGCCTGACAGGGCCCGAGCAAACCCGACAGGGCCCGAGCGAACCTGACTGGGCTTGACAAAGCCCGACAGGACGCGGGCAAACCCGACAGGGCCCGAGCAAACCTGACAGGGGTCGACGGCGCCTGACAGGGCCTGAGCAAACCCGACAGGGCCCGAGCAAACCCGACAGGGCCTGACGGAGCCTGACAGGGCTCGATGGAGACTGACAGAGCCCGAGGAAACCCGACAGAGCCCGAGGAAACCCGACAGGGCCCGACGGAGCCCGATAGGGCCCGAGCAAACCCGACACGGCCTGACGGAGCCCGACAGGGCCCGAGCAAAGCCTGATAGGGTCCGACGGAGCCTGACAGGGCTCGATGGAGCCCGACAGGGCCCGAGGAAGCCCGACAGGGCCCGAGCAAACCCGACAGGGCCCAAGCAAACCCGACAGGGCCTGAGCAAACCCGACAGTGCCTGAGCAAACCCGACAAGGCCCGAGCAAACCCGACAGGGCCCGACGGAGCCTGACAGGGCTCGATGGAGACCGACAGAGCCCGAGGAAACCCGACAGGGCCCGACGGAGCACGACAGGGCCCGAGCAAAGCCTGATAGGGTCCGACGGAGCCTGACAGGGCTCGATGGAGCCCGACAGGGCCCGAGGAAGCCCGACAGGGCCCGAGCAAACCCGACAGGGCCTGAGCAAACCCGACAGGGCCTGAGCAAACCCGACAGTGCCTGAGCAAACCCGACAGGGCCCGAGCAAACCCGACAGGGCCCGACGGAGCCTGACAGGGCTCGATGGAGACCGACAGAGCCCGAGGAAACCCGACAGGGCCCGACGGAGCTCGATAGGGCCCGAGCAAACCCGACAGGGCCTGACGGAGCCTGACAGGGCTCGATGGAGACCGACAGAGCCCGAGGAAACCCGACAGGGCCCGACGGAGCCCGATAGGGCCCGAGCAAACCCGACAGGGCCTGACGGAGCCCGACAGGGCCCGAGCAAACCCGAAAGGGCCCGACGAAGCCTGACAGGGCTCGATGGAGCCTGACAGGGCCCGAGGAAACCCGACAGGGCCCGACGGAGCCCGATAGGGCCCGAGCAAACCCGACAGGGCCCGATGGAGCCCGACAGGGCTCGAGCAAACCCGACAGGGCCTGAGCAAGTCCGACAGGGCCTGACGGAGCCCGACAGGGCCCGAGCAAACCCGAAAGGGCCCGACGGAGCCTGACAGGGCTCGATGGAGCCCGACAGGGCCCGAGGAAACCCGACAGGGCCCCACGGAGCCCGATAGGGCCCGAGCAAACCCGACAGGACCTGACGGAGCCTGACAGGGCCCGGGCAAACCCGACAGGGCATGCAAGAGCCCGACAGAGCCCGAGCAAACCCGACAGGGCCCGACAAGGCCCGACAGGGCCCGAGCAAACCCGCCAGGGCTCGACGGAGCCTGACAGGGCCCGAGCAAACACGAAAGGGCCCGACGGAGCCTGACAGGGCTCGATGGAGCCCGACAGGGCCCGAGGAAACCCGACAGGGCCCGACGGAGCCCGATAGGGCCCGAGCGAACCCGACTGGGCCTGACGGAGCCCGACAGGGCCCGAGCAAACCCGCAAGGGCCCGACGAAGCCTGACAGGGCTCGATGGAGCCCGACAGGGCCCGGGCAAACGCGACAGGGCACGCTGGAGCCCGACAGAGCCCGAGCAAACCCGACAGGGCGCGACGGAGCCCGACAGGGCACGAGCATACCCGACATGGCCTGACGGAGCCTGACAGGGCCCGAGCAAACCCGACAGGGCCCGAGCGAACCTGACTGGGCTTGACAAAGCCCGACAGGACGCGGGCAAACCCGACAGGGCCCGAGCAAACCTGACAGGGGTCGACGGCCCCTGACAGGGCCTAAGCAAACCCGACAGGGCCCGAGCAAACCCGACAGGGCCTGACGGAGCCTGACAGGGCCCGAGCAAACCCGACAGGGCCCGAGCAAACCTGACAGGGCTTGTCGGAGCCTGACAGGGCCTGAGTAAAACCGAAAGGGCCCGAACAAACCCGACAAAGCTCGACGGAGCCCGACAGGGCCCGAGCAAACCTGACAGGGGTCGACGGCGCCTGACAGGGCCTGAGCAAACCCGACAGGGCCCGAGCAAACCCGACAGGGCCTGACGGAGCCTGACAGGGCCCGAGCAAACCCGACAGGGCCCGAGCAAACCTGACAGGGCTTGTCGGAGCCTGACAGGGCCTGAGCAAACCCGACAGGGCCCGAGCAAACCCGACAGGGCCTGACGGAGCCTGACAGGGCCCGAGCAAACCCGACAGGGCCCGAGCAAACCCGACAGGGCCTGACGGAGCCCGACAGGGCCCGAGCAAACCCGAAAGTGCCCGACGAAGCCTGACAGGGATCGATGGAGCCTGACAGGGCCCGAGGAAACCCGAAAGGGCCCGACGGAGCCCGATAGGGCCCGAGCAAACCCGACAGGGCCCGATGGAGCCCGACAGGGCTCGAGCAAACCCGACAGGGCCTGAGCAAGTCCGACAGGGCCTGACGGAGCCCGACAGGGCCCGAGCAAACCCGAAAGGGCCCGACGGAGCCTGACAGGGCTCGATGGAGCCCGACAGGGCCCGAGGAAACCCGACAGGGCCCCACGGAGCCCGATAGGGCCCGAGCAAACCCGACAGGGCCTGACAGAGCCTGACAGGGCCCGGGCAAACCCGACAGGGCATGCTAGAGCCCGACAGAGCCCGAGCAAACCCGACAGGGCCCGACAAGGCCCGACAGGGCCCGAGCAAACCCGCCAGGGCTCGACGGAGCCTGACAGGGCCCGAGCAAACCCGAAAGGGCCCGACGGAGCCTGACAGGGCTCGATGGAGCCCGACAGGGCCCGAGGAAACCCGACAGGGCCCGACGGAGCCCGATAGGGCCCGAGCGAACCCGACTGGGCCTGACGGAGCCCGACAGGGCCCGAGCAAACCCGCAAGGGCCCGACGAAGCCTGACAGGGCTCGATGGAGCCCGACAGGGCCCGGGCAAACCCGACAGGGCACGCCGGAGCCCGACAGAGCCCGAGCAAACCCGACAGGGCGCGACGGAGCCCGACAGGGCACGAGCATACCCGACAGGGCCTGACGGAGCCTGACAGGGCCCGAGCAAACCCGACAGGGCCCGAGCAAACCTGACAGGGCTTGTCGGAGCCTGACAGGGCCTGAGTAAAACCGAAAGGGCCCGAACAAACCCGACAAAGCTCGACGGAGCCCGACAGGGCCCGAGCAAACCTGACAGGGGTCGACGGCGCCTGACAGGGCCTGAGCAAACCCGACAGGGCCCGAGCAAACCCGACAGGGCCTGACGGAGCCTGACAGGGCCCGAGCAAACCCGACAGGGCCCGAGCAAACCTGACAGGGCTTGTCGGAGCCTGACAGGGCCTGAGTAAAACCGAAAAGGCCCGAACAAACCCGACAAAGCTCGACGGAGCCCGACAGGGCCCGAGCAATCCCGACAGGGCCCGACAAGGACCGACAGGGCCCGAGCAAACCCGACAGGGCCCGACAAAGCCTGACAGGGCCCGACGGAGCTCGACAGGGCCCGAGCAAACCCGACAAAGCCTCACAGAGCCTGACAGGGCTCGATGGAGCCCTACAGGCCCCGAGGAAACCCGACAGGGCTAGACGGAGCCCGACAGGGCCCGAGCAAACCCGACAGGGCCTGACGGAGCCCGACAGGGCCCGAGCAAACCCGCAAGGGCCCGACGAAGCCTGACAGGGCTCGATGGAGCCCGACAGGGCCCGGGCAAACCCGACAGGGCACGCTGGAGCCCGACAGAGCCCGAGCAAACCCGACAGGGCGCGACGGAGCCCGACAGGGCACGAGCATACCCGACATGGCCTGACGGAGCCTGACAGGGCCCGAGCAAACCCGACAGGGCCCGAGCGAACCTGACTGGGCTTGACAAAGCCCGACAGGACGCGGGCAAACCCGACAGGGCCCGAGCAAACCTGACAGGGGTCGACGGCCCCTGACAGGGCCTAAGCAAACCCGACAGGGCCCGAGCAAACCCGACAGGGCCTGACGGAGCCTGACAGGGCCCGAGCAAACCCGACAGGGCCCGAGCAAACCTGACAGGGCTTGTCGGAGCCTGACAGGGCCTGAGTAAAACCGAAAGGGCCCGAACAAACCCGACAAAGCTCGACGGAGCCCGACAGGGCCCGAGCAAACCTGACAGGGGTCGACGGCGCCTGACAGGGCCTGAGCAAACCCGACAGGGCCCGAGCAAACCCGACAGGGCCTGACGGAGCCTGACAGGGCCCGAGCAAACCCGACAGGGCCCGAGCAAACCTGACAGGGCTTGTCGGAGCCTGACAGGGCCTGAGCAAACCCGACAGGGCCCGAGCAAACCCGACAGGGCCTGACGGAGCCTGACAGGGCCCGAGCAAACCCGACAGGGCCCGAGCAAACCCGACAGGGCCTGACGGAGCCCGACAGGGCCCGAGCAAACCCGAAAGTGCCCGACGAAGCCTGACAGGGCTCGATGGAGCCTGACAGGGCCCGAGGAAACCCGAAAGGGCCCGACGGAGCCCGATAGGGCCCGAGCAAACCCGACAGGGCCCGATGGAGCCCGACAGGGCTCGAGCAAACCCGACAGGGCCTGAGCAAGTCCGACAGGGCCTGACGGAGCCCGACAGGGCCCGAGCAAACCCGAAAGGGCCCGACGGAGCCTGACAGGGCTCGATGGAGCCCGACAGGGCCCGAGGAAACCCGACAGGGCCCCACGGAGCCCGATAGGGCCCGAGCAAACCCGACAGGGCCTGACAGAGCCTGACAGGGCCCGGGCAAACCCGACAGGGCATGCTAGAGCCCGACAGAGCCCGAGCAAACCCGACAGGGCCCGACAAGGCCCGACAGGGCCCGAGCAAACCCGCCAGGGCTCGACGGAGCCTGACAGGGCCCGAGCAAACCCGAAAGGGCCCGACGGAGCCTGACAGGGCTCGATGGAGCACGACAGGGCCCGAGGAAACCCGACAGGGCCCGACGGAGCCCGATAGGGCCCGAGCGAACCCGACTGGGCCTGACGGAGCCCGACAGGGCCCGAGCAAACCTGCAAGGGCCCGACGAAGCCTGACAGGGCTCGATGGAGCCCGACAGGGCCCGGGCAAACCCGACAGGGCACGCCGGAGCCCGACAGAGCCCGAGCAAACCCGACAGGGCGCGACGGAGCCCGACAGGGCACGAGCATACCCGACAGGGCCTGACGGAGCCTGACAGGGCCCGAGCAAACCCGACAGGGCCCGAGCGAACCTGACTGGGCTTGACAAAGCCCGACAGGACGCGGGCAAACCCGACAGGGCCCGAGCAAACCTGACAGGGGTCGACGGCCCCTGACAGGGCCTGAGCAAACCCGACAGGGCCCGAGCAAACCCGACAGGGCCTGACGGAGCCTGACAGGGCCCGAGCAAACCCGACAGGGCCCGAGCAAACCTGACAGGGCTTGTCGGAGCCTGACAGGGCCTGAGTAAAACCGAAAGGGCCCGAACAAACCCGACAAAGCTCGACGGAGCCCGACAGGGCCCGAGCAAACCTGACAGGGGTCGACGGCGCCTGACAGGGCCTGAGCAAACCCGACAGGGCCCGAGCAAACCCGACAGGGCCTGACGGAGCCTGACAGGGCCCGAGCAAACCCGACAGGGCCCGAGCAAACCTACACAGGGCTTGTCGGAGCCTGACACGGCCTGAGTAAAACCGAAAAGGCCCGAACAAACCCGACAAAGCTCGACGGAGCCCGACAGGGCCCGAGCAATCCCGACAGGGCCCGACAAGGACCGACAGGGCCCGAGCAAACCCGACAGGGCCCGACAAAGCCTGACAGGGCCCGACGGAGCTCGACAGGGCCCGAGCAAACCCGACAAAGCCTCACAGAGCCTGACAGGGCTCGATGGAGCCCGACAGGCCCCGAGGAAACCCGACAGGGCTAGACGGAGCCCGACAGGGCCCGAGCAAACCCGACAGGGCCCGACGGAGCCCGACAGGGCCCCAGCAAACCCGACAGGGCCCGAGCAAACCCGACAGGGCCTGACGGAGCCTGAGAGGGCGTGAGCAAACCCGACAGGGCTCGACGGAGCCTGACAGGGCCTGAGCAAACCCGACAGGGCCCGAGCAAACCTGATAGGGCCCGACGGAGCCCGACAGGGCCCGAGCAAACCTGACAGGGGTCGACGGAGCCTGACAGGGCCTGAGCAAACCCGACAGGGCCCGAGCATACCTGACAGGGGTCGACGGAGCTCGACAGGGCCTGAGCAAACCCGACAGGACCCGACAAAGCCTGACAGGGTTCGATGGAGCCCGACAGGGCCCGAGCAAACCCGACAGGGCTCAACGGAGCCCGACAGGGCCCGAGCAAACCTGACAGGGGTCGACGGAGCCTGACAGGGCCTGAGCAAACCCGACAGTGCCCGAGCAAACCCGACAGGGCCCAACGGAGCCCGACAGAGCCCGAGCAAACCCGACAGGGCCCGACAAGGCCCGACAGGGCCAGAACAAACCTGACAGGACCTGACAAAGCCTGACAGGGCCCGACGGAGCCCGACAGGGCCCGAGCAAACCCAAAAAGGCCCGACGGAGCCTGACAGGGCTCGATGGAACCCGACAGGGCCCGAGGAAACCCGACATGGCTCGACGGAGCCCGACAGGGCCCGAGCAAACCCGAAAGGGCCCGACGGAGCCTGACAGGGCTCAATGGAGCCCGACAGGGCCCGAGGAAACCCGACAGGGCCCGACGGAGCCCGACAGGGCCCAAGCAAACCCGACAGGGCCTGAGCAAACCCGACAGTGCCTGAGCAAACCCGACAGGGCCCGAGCAAACCCGACAGGGCCCGACGGAGCCTGACAGGGCTCGATGGAGACCGACAGAGCCCGAGGAAACCCGACAGGGCCCGACGGAGCCCGATAGGGCCCGAGCAAACCCGACAGGGCCTGACGGAGCCCGACAGGGCCCGAGCAAAGCCTGATAGGGTCCGACGGAGCCTGACAGGGCTCGATGGAGCCCGACAGGGCCCGAGGAAGCCCGACAGGACCCGAGCAAACCCGACAGGGCCCAAGCAAACCCGACAGGGCCTGAGCAAACCCGACAGTGCCTGAGCAAACCCGACAGGGCTCGACAAGGACCGACAGGGCCCGAGCAAACCCGACAGGGCCCGACAAAGCCTGACAGGGCCCGACGGAGCCCGACAGGGCCCGAGCAAACCCGACAAAGCCTCACAGAGCCTGACAGAGCTCGATGGAGCCCTACAGGCCCCGAGGAAACCCGACAGGGCTAGACGGAGCCCGACAGGGCCCGAGCAAACCCGACAGGGCCCGACGGAGCCCGACAGGGCCCCAGCAAACCCGACAGGGCCCGAGCAAACCCGACAGGGCCTGACGGAGCCTGACAGGGCGTGAGCAAACCCTACAGGGCTCGACGGAGCCTGACAGGGCCTGAGCAAACCCGACAGGGCCCGAGCAAACCTGATAGGGCCCGACGGAGCCCGACAGGGCCCGAGCAAACCTGACAGGGGTCGACGGAGCCTGACAGGGCCTGAGCAAACCCGACAGGGCCCGAGCATACCTGACAGGGGTCGACGGAGCCTGACAGGGCCTGAGCAAACCCGACAGGACCCGACAAAGCCTGACAGGGTTCGATGGAGCCCGACAGGGCCCGAGCAAACCCGACAGGGCTCAACGGAGCCCGACAGGGCCCGAGCAAACCTGACAGGGGTCGACGGAGCCTGACAGGGCCTGAGCAAACCCGACAGTGCCCGAGCAAACCCGACAGGGCCCAACGGAGCCCGACAGAGCCCGAGCAAACCCGACAGGGCCCGACAAGGCCCGACAGGGCCAGAACAAACCTGACAGGACCTGACAAAGCCTGACAGGGCCCGACAGAGCCCGACAGGGCCCGAGCAAACCCAAAAAGGCCCGACGGAGCCTGACAGGGCTCGATGGAACCCGACAGGGCCCGAGGAAACCCGACATGGCTCGACGGAGCCCGACAGGGCCCGAGCAAACCCGAAAGGGCCCGACGGAGCCTGACAGGGCTTGATGGAGCCCGACAGGGCCCGAGGAAACCCGACAGGGCCCGACGGAGCCCGACAGGGCCCAAGCAAACCCGACAGGGCCTGAGCAAACCCGACAGTGCCTGAGCAAACCCGACAGGGCCCGAGCAAACCCGACAGGGCCCGACGGAGCCTGACAGGGCTCGATGGAGACCGACAGAGCCCGAGGAAACCCGACAGGGCCCGACGGAGCCCGATAGGGCCCGAGCAAACCCGACAGGGCCTGACGGAGCCCGACAGGGCCCGAGCAAAGCCTGATAGGGTCCGACGGAGCCTGACAGGGCTCGATGGAGCCCGACAGGGCCCGAGGAAGCCCGACAGGACCCGAGCAAACCTGACAGGGCCCAAGCAAACCCGACAGGGCCTGAGCAAACCCGACAGTGCCTGAGCAAACCCGACAGGGCACGACAAGGACCGACAGGGCCCGAGCAAACCCGACAGGGCCCGACAAAGCCTGACAGGGCCCGACGGAGCCCGACAGGGCCCGAGCAAACCCGACAAAGCCTCACAGAGCCTGACAGGGCTCGATGGAGCCCTACAGGCCCCGAGGAAACCCGACAGGGCTAGACGGAGCCCGACAGGGCCCGAGCAAACCCGACAGGGCCCGACGGAGCCCGACAGGGCCCCAGCAAACCCGACAGGGCCCGAGCAAACCCGACAGGGCCTGACGGACCTGACAGGGCATGAGCAAACCCGACAGGGCTCGACGGAGCCTGACAGGGCCTGAGCAAACCCGACAGGGCCCGAGCAAACCTGATAGGGCCCGACGGAGCCCGACAGGGCCCGAGCAAACCTGACAGGGGTCGACGGAGCCTGACAGGGCCTGAGCAAACCCGACAGGGCCCGAGCATACCTGACAGGGGTCGACGGAGCCTGACAGGGCCTGAGCAAACCCGACAGGACCCGACAAAGCCTGACAGGGTTCGATGGAGCCCGACAGGGCCCGAGCAAACCCGACAGGGCTCAACGGAGCCCGACAGGGCCCGAGCAAACCTGACAGGGGTCGACGGAGCCTGACAGGGCCTGAGCAAACCCGACAGTGCCCGAGCAAACCCGACAGGGCCCAACGAAGCCCGACAGAGCCCGAGCAAACCCGACAGGGCCCGACAAGGCCCGACAGGGCCAGAACAAACCTGACAGGACCTGACAAAGCCTGACAGGGCCCGACGGAGCCCGACAGGGCCCGAGCAAACCCAAAAAGGCCCGACGGAGCCTGACAGGGCTCGATGGAACCCGACAGGGCCCGAGGAAACCCGACATGGCTCGACGGAGCCCGACAAGGCCCGAGCAAACCCGAAAGGGCCCGACGGAGCCTGACAGGGCTCGATGGAGCCCGACAGGGCCCGAGGAAACCCGACAGGGCCCGACGGAGCCCGACAGGGCCCAAGCAAACCCGACAGGGCCTGAGCAAACCCGACAGTGCCTGAGCAAACCCGACAGGGCCCGAGCAAACCCGACAGGGCCCGACGGAGCCTGACAGGGCTCGATGGAGACTGACAGAGCCCGAGGAAACCCGACAGGGCCCGACGGAGCTCAATAGGGCCCGAGCAAACCCGACAGGGCCTGACAGAGCCTGACAGGGCTCGATGGAGACCGACAGAGCCCGAGGAAACCCGACAGGGCCCGACGGAGCCCGATAGGGCCCGAGCAAACCCGACAGGGCCTGACGGAGCCCGACAGGGCCCGAGCAAACCCGAAAGGGCCCGACGAAGCCTGACAGGGCTCGATGGAGACTGACAGGGCCCGAGGAAACCCGACAGGGCCCGACGGAGCCCGATAGGGCCCGAGCAAACCCGACAGGGCCCGATGGAGCCCGACAGGGCTCGAGCAAACCCGACAGGGCCTGAGCAAGTCCGACAGGGCCTGACGGAGCCCGACAGGGTTCGAGCAAACCCGAAAGGGCCCGACGGAGCCTGACAGGGCTCGATGGAGCCCGACAGGGCCCGAGGAAACCCGACAGGGCCCCACGGAGCCCGATAGGGCCCGAGCAAACCCGACAGGGCCTGACGGAGCCTGACAGGGCCCGGGCAAACCCGACAGGGCATGCTAGAGCCCGACAGAGCCCGAGCAAACCCGACAGGGCCCGACAAGGCCCGACAGGGCCCGAGCAAACCCGCCAGGGCTCGACGGAGCCTGACAGGGCCCGAGCAAACCCGAAAGGGCCCGACGGAGCCTGACAGGGCTCGATGGAGCCCGACAGGGCCCGGGCAAACCCGACAGGGCACGCTGGAGCCCGACAGAGCCCGAGCAAACCCGACAGGGCCCGACGGAGCCCGACAGGGCACGAGCATACCCGACAGGGCCTGACGGAGCCTGACAGGGCCCGAGTAAACCCGACAGGGCCCGAGCGAACCTGACTGGGCTTGACAAAGCCCGACAGGACGCGGGCAAACCCGACAGGGCCCGAGCAAACCTGACAGGGGTCGACGGCCCCTGACAGGGCCTGAGCAAACCCGACAGGGCCCGAGCAAACCCGACAGGGCCTGACGGAGCCTGACAGGGCCCGAGCAAACCCGACAGGGCCCGAGCAAACCTGACAGGGCTTGTCGGAGCCTGACAGGGCCTGAGTAAAACCGAAAGGGCCCGAACAAACCCGACAAAGCTCGACGGAGCCCGACAGGGCCCGAGCAAACCTGACAGGGGTCGACGGCGCCTGACAGGGCCTGAGCAAACCCGACAGGGCCCGAGCAAACCCGACAGGGCCCGACGGAGCCTGACAGGGCTCGATGGAGACCGACAGAGCCCGAGGAAACCCGACAGAGCCCGAGGAAACCCGACAGGGCCCGACGGAGCCCGATAGGGCCCGAGCAAACCCGACAGGGCCTGACGGAGCCCGACAGGGCCCGAGCAAAGCCTGATAGGGTCCGACGGAGCCTGACAGGGCTCGATGGAGCCCGACAGGGCCCGAGGAAGCCCGACAGGGCCCGAGCAAACCCGACAGGGCCCAAGCAAACCCGACAGGGCCTGAGCAAACCCGACAGTGCCTGAGCAAACCCGACAGGGCCCGAGCAAACCCGACAGGGCCCGACGGAGCCTGACAGGGCTCGATGGAGACCGACAGAGCCCGAGGAAACCCGACAGGGCCCGACGGAGCTCGATAGGGCCCGAGCAAACCCGACAGGGCCTGACGGAGCCTGACAGGGCTCGATGGAGACCGACAGAGCCCGAGGAAACCCGACAGGGCCCGACGGAGCCCGATAGGGCCCGAGCAAACCCAACAGGGCCTGACGGAGCCCGACAGGGCCCGAGCAAACCCGAAAGGGCCCGACGAAGCCTGACAGGGCTCGATGGAGCCTGACAGGGCCCGAGGAAACCCGACAGGGCCCGACGGAGCCCGATAGGGCCCGAGCAAACCCGACAGGGCCCGATGGAGCCCGACAGGGCTCGAGCAAACCCGACAGGGCCTGAGCAAGTCCGACAGGGCCTGACGGAGCCCGACAGGGCCCGAGCAAACCCGAAAGGGCCCGACGGAGCCTGACAGGGCTCGATGGAGCCCGACAGGGCCCGAGGAAACCCGACAGGGCCCCACGGAGCCCGATAGGGCCCGAGCAAACCCGACAGGGCCTGACGGAGCCTGACAAAGCCCGGGCAAACCCGACAGGGCATGCAAGAGCCCGACAGAGCCCGAGCAAACCCGACAGGGCCTGACAAGGCCCGACAGGGCCCGAGCAAACCCGCCAGGGCTCGACGGAGCCTGACAGGGCCCGAGCAAACCCGAAAGGGCCCGACGGAGCCTGACAGGGCTCGATGGAGCCCGACAGGGCCTGAGGAAACCCGACAGGGCCCGACGGAGCCCGATAGGGCCCGAGCGAACCCGACTGGGCCTGACGGAGCCCGACAGGGCCTGAGCAAACCCGCAAGGGCCCGACGAAGCCTGACAGGGCTCGATGGAGCCCGGACAGGGCCCGGGCAAACCCGACAGGGCACGCTGGAGCCCGACAGAGCCTGAGCAAACCCGACAGGGCGCGACGGAGCCCGACAGGGCACGAGCATACCCGACAGGGCCTGACGGAGCCTGACAGGGCCCGAGCAAACCCGACAGGGCCCGAGCGAACCTGACTGGGCTTGACAAAGCCCGACAGGACGCGGGCAAACCCGACAGGGCCCGAGCAAACCTGACAGGGGTCGACGGCCCCTGACAGGGCCTGAGCAAACCCGACAGGGCCCGAGCAAACCCGACAGGGCCTGACGGAGCCTGACAGGGCCCGAGCAAACCCGACAGGGCCCGAGCAAACCTGACAGGGCTTGTCGGAGCCTGACAGTGCCTGAGTAAAACCGAAAGGGCCCGAACAAACCCGACAAAGCTCGACGGAGCCCGACAGGGCCCGAGCAAACCTGACAGGGGTCGACGGCGCCTGACAGGGCCTGAGCAAACCCGACAGGGCCCGAGCAAACCTGACAGGGCCTGACGGAGCCTGACAGGGCCCGAGCAAACCCGACAGGGCCCGAGCAAACCTGACAGGGCTTGTCGGAGCCTGACAGGGCCTGAGTAAAACCGAAAGGGCCCGAACAAACCCGACAAAGCTCGACGGAGCCCAACAGGGCCCGAGCAATCCCGACAGGGCCCGACAAGGACCGACAGGGCCCGAGCAAACCCGACAGGGCCCGACAAAGCCTGACAGGGCCCGACGGAGCTCGACAGGGCCCGAGCAAACCCGACAAAGCCTCACAGAGCCTGACAGGGCTCGATGGAGCCCGACAGGCCCCGAGGAAACCCGACAGGGCTAGACGGAGCCCGACAGGGCCCGAGCAAACCCGACAGGGCCCGACGGAGCCCGACAGGGCCCCAGCAAACCCGACAGGGCCCGAGCAAACCCGACAGGGCCTGACGGAGCCTGACAGGGCGTGAGCAAACCCGACAGGGCTCGACGGAGCCTGACAGGGCCTGAGCAAACCCGACAGGGCCCGAGCAAACCTGATAGGGCCCGACGGAGCCCGACAGGGCCCGAGCAAACCTGACAGGGGTCGACGGAGCCTGACAGGGCCTGAGCAAACCCGACAGGGCCCGAGCATACCTGACAGGGGTCGACGGAGCCTGACAGGGCCTGAGCAAACCCGACAGGACCCGACAAAGCCTGACAGGGTTCGATGGAGCCCGACAGGGCCCGAGCAAACCCGACAGGGCTCAACGGAGCCCGACAGGGCCCGAGCAAACCTGACAGGGGTCGACGGAGCCTGACAGGGCCTGAGCAAACCCGACAGGGCCCGACGGAGCCTGACAGGGCTGGATGGAGACCGACAGAGCCCGAGGAAACCCGACAGGGCCCGACGGAGCCCAATGGGGCCCGAGCAAACCCGACAGGGCCTGACGGAGCCCGACAGGGCCCGAGCAAAGCCTGATAGGGTCCGACGGAGCCTGACAGGGCTCGATGGAGCCCGACAGGGCCCGAGGAAGCCCGACAGGGCCCGAGCAAACCCGACAGGGCCCAAGCAAACCCGACAGGGCCTGAGCAAACCCGACAGTGCCTGAGCAAACCCGACAGGGCCCGAGCAAACCCGACAGGGCCCGACGGAGCCTGACAGGGCTCGATGGAGACCGACAGAGCCCGAGGAAACCCGACAGGGCCCGACGGAGCTCGATAGGGCCCGAGCAAACCCGACAGGGCCTGACGGAGCCTGACAGGGCTCGATGGAGACCGACAGAGCCCGAGGAAACCCGACAGGGCCCGACGGAGCCCGATAGGGCCCGAGCAAACCCGACAGGGACTGACGGAGCCCGACAGGGCCCGAGCAAACCCGAAAGGGCCCGACGAAGCCTGACAGGGCTCGATGGAGCCTGACAGGGCCCGAGGAAACCCGACAGGGCCCGACGGAGCCCGATAGGGCCCGAGCAAACCCGACAGGGCCCGATGGAGCCCGACAGGGCTCGAGCAAACCCGACAGGGCCTGAGCAAGTCCGACAGGGCCTGACGGAGCCCGACAGGGCCCGAGCAAACCCGAAAGGGCCTGACGGAGCCTGACAGGGCTCGATGGAGCCCGACAGGGCCCGAGGAAACCCGACAGGGCCCCACGGAGCCCGATAGGGCCCGAGCAAACCCGACAGGGCCTGACGGAGCCTGACAGGGCCCGGGCAAACCCGACAGGGCATGCTAGAGCCCGACAGAGCCCGAGCAAACCCGACAGGGCCCGACAAGGCCCGACAGGGCCCGAGCAAACCCGACAGGGCCTGACGGAGCCTGACAGGGCCCGAGCAAACCCGACAGGGCCCGAGCAAACCTGACAGGGCTTGTCGGAGCCTGACAGGGCCTTAGTAAAACCGAAAGGGCCCGAACAAACCCGACAAAGCTCGACGGAGCCCGACAGGGCCCGAGCAAACCTGACAGGGGTCGACGGCGCCTGACAGGGCCTGAGCAAACCCGACAGGGCCCGAGCAAACCCGACAGGGCCTGACGGAGCCTGACAGGGCCCGAGCAAACCCGACAGGGCCCGAGCAAACCTGACAGGGCTTGTCGGAGCCTGACAGGGCCTGAGTAAAACCGAAAGGGCCCGAACAAACCCGACAAAGCTCGACGGAGCCCGACAGGGCCCGAGCAAACCTGACAGGGGTCGACGGCGCCTGACAGGGCCTGAGCAAACCCGACAGGGCCCGAGCAAACCCGACAGGGCCTGACGGAGCCTTACAGGGCCCGAGCAAACCCGACAGGGCCCGAGCAAACCTGACAGGGCTTGTCGGAGCCTGACAGGGCCTGAGTAAAACCGAAAAGGCCCGAACAAACCCGACAAAGCTCGATGGAGCCCGACAGGGCCCGAGCAATCCCGACAGGGCCCGATAAGGACCGACAGGGCCCGAGCAAACCCGACAGGGCCCGACAAAGCCTGACAGGGCCCGACGGAGCTCGACAGGGCCCGAGCAAACCCGACAAAGCCTCACAGAGCCTGACAGGGCTCGATGGAGCCCGACAGGCCCCGAGGAAACCCGACAGGGCTAGACGGAGCCCGACAGGGACCGAGCAAACCCGACAGGGCCCGACGGAGCCCGACAGGGCCCCAGCAAACCCGACAGGGCCCGAGCAAAACCGACAGGGCCTGACGGAGCCTGACTGGGCGTGAGCAAACCCGACAGGGCTCGACGGAGCCTGACAGGGCCTGAGCAAACCCGACAGGGCCCGAGCAAACCTGATAGGGCCCGACGGAGCCCGACAGGGCCCGAGCAAACCTGACAGGGGTCGACGGAGCCTGACAGGGCCTGAGCAAACCCGACAGGGCCCGAGCATACCTGACAGGGGTCAACGGAGCCTGACAGGGCCTGAGCAAACCCGACAGGACCCGACAAAGCCTGACAGGGTTCGATGGAGCCCGACAGGGCCCGAGCAAACCCGACAGGGCTCAACGGAGCCCGACAGGGCCCGAGCAAACCTGACAGGGGTCGACGGAGCCTGACAGGGCCTGAGCAAACCCGACAGTGCCCGAGCAAACCCGACAGGGCCCAACGGAGCCCGACAGAGCCCGAGCAAACCCGACAGGGCCCGACAAGGCCCGACAGGGCCAGAACAAACCTGACAGGACCTGACAAAGCCTGACAGGGCCCGACGGAGCCCGACAGGGCCCGAGCAAACCCAAAAAGGCCCGACGGAGCCTGACAGGGCTCGATGGAACCCGACAGGGCCCGAGGAAACCCGACATGGCTCGACGGAGCCCGACAGGGCCCGAGCAAACCTGAAAGGGCCCGACGGAGCCTGACAGGGCTCGATGGAGCCCGACAGGGCCCGAGGAAACCCGACAGGGCCCGACGGAGCCCGACAGGGCCCAAGCAAACCCGACAGGGCCTGAGCAAACCCGACAGTGCCTGAGCAAACCCGACAGGGCCCGAGCAAACCCGACAGGGCCCGACGGAGCCTGACAGGGCTCGATGGAGACCGACAGAGCCCGAGGAAACCCGACAGGGCCCGACGGAGCTCGATAGGGCCCGAGCAAACCCGACAGGGCCTGACGGAGCCTGACAGGGCTCGATGGAGACCGACAGAGCCCGAGGAAACCCGACAGGGCCCGACGGAGCCCGATAGGGCCCGAGCAAACCCGACAGGGCCTGACGGAGCCCGACAGGGCCCGAGCAAACCCGAAAGGGCCCGACGAAGCCTGACAGGGCTCGATAGAGCCTGACAGGGCCCGAGGAAACCCGAAAGGGCCCGACGGAGCCCGATAGGGCCCGAGCAAACCCGACAGGGCCTGAGCAATTCCGACAGGGCCTGACGGAGCCCGACAGGGCCCGAGCAAACCCGAAAGGGCCCGACGGAGCCTGACAGGGCTCGATGGAGCCCGACAGGGCCCGAGGAAACCCGACAGGGCCCCACGGAGCCCGAGAGGGCCCGAGCAAACCCGACAGGGCCTGACGGAGCCTGACAGGGCCCGGGCAAACCCGACAGGGCATGCTAGAGCCCGACAGAGCCCGAGCAAACCCGACAGGGCCCGACAAGGCCCAACAGGGCCCGAGCAAACCCGCCAGGGCTCGACGGAGCCTGACAGGGCCCGAGCAAACCCGAAAGGGCCCGACGGAGCCTGACAGGGCTCGATGGAGCCCGACAGGGCCCGAGGAAACCCGACAGGGCCCGACGGAGCCCGATAGGGCCCGAGCGAACCCGACTGGGCCTGACGGAGCCCGACAGGGCCCGAGCAAACCCGACAGGGCCCGAGCAAACCCGCAAGGGCCCGACGAAGCCTGACAGGGCTCGATGGAGCCCGACAGGGCCCGGGCAAACCCGACAGGGCACGCTGAAGCCCGACAGAGCCCGAGCAAACCCGACAGGGCGCGACGGAGCCCGACAGGGCACGAGCATACCCGACAGGGCCTGACGGAGCCTGACAGGGCCCGAGCAAACCCGACAGGGCCCGAGCGAACCTGACTGGGCTTGACAAAGCCCGACAGGACGCGGGCAAACCCGACAGGGCCCGAGCAAACCTGACAGGGTTCGACGGCCCCTGACAGGGCCTGAGCAAACCCGACAGGGCCCGAGCAAACCCGACAGGGCCTGACGGAGCCTGACAGGGCCCGAGCAAACCCGACAGGGCCCGAGCAAACCTGACAGGGCTTGTCGGAGCCTGACAGGGCCTTAGTAAAACCGAAAGGGCCCGAACAAACCCGACAAAGCTCGACGGAGCCCGACAGGGCCCGAGCAAACCTGACAGGGGTCGACGGCGCCTGACAGGGCCTGAGCAAACCCGACAGGGCCCGAGCAAACCTGACAGGGCCTGACGGAGCCTGACAGGGCCCGAGCAAACCCGACAGGGCCCGAGCAAACCTGACAGGGCTTATCGGAGCCTGACAGGGCCTGAGTAAAACCGAAAGGGCCCGAACAAACCCGACAAAGCTCGACGGAGCCCAACAGGGCCCGAGCAATCCCGACAGGGCCCGACAAGGACCGACAGGGCCCGAGCAAACCCGACAGGGCCCGACAAAGCCTGACAGGGCCCGACGGAGCTCGACAGGGCCCGAGCAAACCCGACAAAGCCTCACAGAGCCTGACAGGGCTCGATGGAGCCCGACAGGCCCCGAGGAAACCCGACAGGGCTAGACGGAGCCCGACAGGGCCCGAGCAAACCCGACAGGGCCCGACGGAGCCCGACAGGGCCCCAGCAAACCCGACAGGGCCCGAGCAAACCCGACAGGGCCCGACGGAGCCCGACAGGGCCCGAGCAAACCTGACAGGGGTCGACGGAGCCTGACAGGGCCTGAGCAAACCCGACAGGGCCCGAGCATACCTGACAGGGGTCGACGGAGCCTGACAGGGCCTGAGCAAACCCGACAGGACCCGACAAAGCCTGACAGGGTTCGATGGAGCCCGACAGGGCCCGAGCAAACCCGACAGGGCTCAACGGAGCCCGACAGGGCCCGAGCAAACCTGACAGGGGTCGACGGAGCCTGACAGGGCCTGAGCAAACCCGACAGTGCCCGAGCAAACCCGACAGGGCCCAACGGAGCCCGACAGAGCCCGAGCAAACCCGACAGGGCCCGACAAGGCCCGACAGGGCCAGAACAAACCTGACAGGACCTGACAAAGCCTGACAGGGCCCGACGGAGCCCGACAGGGCCCGAGCAAACCCAAAAAGGCCCGACGGAGCCAGACAGGGCTCGATGGAACCCGACAGGGCCCGAGGAAACCCGACATGGCTCGACGGAGCCCGACAGGGCCCGAGCAAACCCGAAAGGGCCCGACGGAGCCTGACAGGGCTCGATGGAGCCCGACAGGGCCCGAGGAAACCCGACAGGGCCCGACGGAGCCCGACAGGGCCCAAGCAAACCCGACAGGGCCTGAGCAAACCCGACAGTGCCTGAGCAAACCCGACAGGGCCCGAGCAAACCCGACAGGGCCCGACGGAGCCTGACAGGGCTCGATGGAGACCGACAGAGCCCGAGGAAACCCGACAGGGCCCGACGGAGCTCGATAGGGCCCGAGCAAACCCGACAGGGCCTGACGGAGCCTGACAGGGCTCGATGGAGACCGACAGAGCCCGAGGAAACCCGACAGGGCCCGACGGAGCCCGATAGGGCCCGAGCAAACCCGACAGGGCCTGACGGAGCCCGACAGGGCCCGAGCAAACCCGAAAGGGCCCGACGAAGCCTGACAGGGCTCGATGGAGCCTGACAGGGCCCGAGGAAACCCGAAAGGGCCCGACGGAGCCCGATAGGGCCCGAGCAAACCCGACAGGGCCCGATGGAGCCCGACAGGGCTCGAGCAAACCCGACAGGGCCTGAGCAAGTCCGACAGGGCCTGACGGAGCCCGACAGGGCCCGAGCAAACCCGAAAGGGCCCGACGGAGCCTGACAGGGCTCGATGGAGCCCGACAGGGCTTGAGGAAACCCGACAGGGCCCCACGGAGCCCGATAGGGCCCGAGCAAACCCGACAGGGCCTGACGGAGCCTGACAGGGCCCGGGCAAACCCGACAGGGCATGCTAGAGCCCGACAGAGCCCGAGCAAACCCGACAGGGCCCGACAAGGCCCGACAGGGCCCGAGCAAACCCGCCAGGGCTCGACGGAGCCTGACAGGGCCCGAGCAAACCCGAAAGGGCCCGACGGAGCCTGACAGGGCTCGATGGAGCCCGACAGGGCCCGAGGAAACCCGACAGGGCCCGACGGAGCCCGATAGGGCCCGAGCGAACCCGACTGGGCCTGACGGAGCCCGACAGGGCCCGAGCAAACCCGCAAGGGCCTGACGAAGCCTGACAGGGCTCGATGGAGCCCGACAGGGCCCGGGCAAACCCGACAGGGCACGCTGGAGCCCGACAGAGCCCGAGCAAACCCGACAGGGCGCGACGGAGCCCGACAGGGCACGAGCATACCCGACAGGGCCTGACGGAGCCTGACAGGGCCCGAGCAAACCCGACAGGGCCCGAGCGAACCTGACTGGGCTTGACAAAGCCCGACAGGACGCGGGCAAACCCGACAGGGCCCGAGCAAACCTGACAGAACCCAACAAAGCCTGACAGGGTCCGATGGAGCCTGACAGGGCCCGAGCAAACCCGACAGGGCCCGAGCAAACCTGACAGGGCTTGTCGGAGCCTGACAGGGCCTGAGTAAAACCGAAAAGGCCCGAACAAACCCGACAAAGCTCGACGGAGCCCGACAGGGCCCGAGCAAACCTGACAGGGGTCGACGGCGCCTGACAGGGCCTGAGCAAACCCGACAGGGCCCGAGCAAACCCGACAGGGCCTGACGGAGCCTGACAGGGCCCGAGCAAACCCGACAGGGCCCGAGCAAACCTGACAGGGCTTGTCGGAGCCTGACAGGGCCTGAGTAAAACCGAAAAGGCCCGAACAAACCCGACAAAGCTCGACGGAGCCCGACAGGGCCCGAGCAATCCCGACAGGGCCCGACAAGGACCGACAGGGCCCGAGCAAACCCGACAGGGCCCGACAAAGCCTGACAGGGCCCGACGGAGCTCGACAGGGCCCGAGCAAACCCGACAAAGCCTCACAGAGCCTGACAGGGCTCGATGGAGCCCTACAGGCCCCGAGGAAACCCGACAGGGCTAGACGGAGCCCGACAGGGCCCGAGCAAACCCGACAGGGCCTGACGGAGCCCGACAGGGCCCGAGCAAACCCGCAAGGGCCCGACGAAGCCTGACAGGGCTCGATGGAGCCCGACAGGGCCCGGGCAAACCCGACAGGGCACGCTGGAGCCCGACAGAGCCCGAGCAAACCCGACAGGGCGCGACGGAGCCCGACAGGGCACGAGCATACCCGACATGGCCTGACGGAGCCTGACAGGGCCCGAGCAAACCCGACAGGGCCCGAGCGAACCTGACTGGGCTTGACAAAGCCCGACAGGACGCGGGCAAACCCGACAGGGCCCGAGCAAACCTGACAGGGGTCGACGGCCCCTGACAGGGCCTAAGCAAACCCGACAGGGCCCGAGCAAACCCGACAGGGCCTGACGGAGCCTGACAGGGCCCGAGCAAACCCGACAGGGCCCGAGCAAACCTGACAGGGCTTGTCGGAGCCTGACAGGGCCTGAGTAAAACCGAAAGGGCCCGAACAAACCCGACAAAGCTCGACGGAGCCCGACAGGGCCCGAGCAAACCTGACAGGGGTCGACGGCGCCTGACAGGGCCTGAGCAAACCCGACAGGGCCCGAGCAAACCCGACAGGGCCTGACGGAGCCTGACAGGGCCCGAGCAAACCCGACAGGGCCCGAGCAAACCTGACAGGGCTTGTCGGAGCCTGACAGGGCCTGAGCAAACCCGACAGGGCCCGAGCAAACCCGACAGGGCCTGACGGAGCCTGACAGGGCCCGAGCAAACCCGACAGGGCCCGAGCAAACCCGACAGGGCCTGACGGAGCCCGACAGGGCCCGAGCAAACCCGAAAGTGCCCGACGAAGCCTGACAGGGCTCGATGGAGCCTGACAGGGCCCGAGGAAACCCGAAAGGGCCCGACGGAGCCCGATAGGGCCCGAGCAAACCCGACAGGGCCCGATGGAGCCCGACAGGGCTCGAGCAAACCCGACAGGGCCTGAGCAAGTCCGACAGGGCCTGACGGAGCCCGACAGGGCCCGAGCAAACCCGAAAGGGCCCGACGGAGCCTGACAGGGCTCGATGGAGCCCGACAGGGCCCGAGGAAACCCGACAGGGCCCCACGGAGCCCGATAGGGCCCGAGCAAACCCGACAGGGCCTGACAGAGCCTGACAGGGCCCGGGCAAACCCGACAGGGCATGCTAGAGCCCGACAGAGCCCGAGCAAACCCGACAGGGCCCGACAAGGCCCGACAGGGCCCGAGCAAACCCGCCAGGGCTCGACGGAGCCTGACAGGGCCCGAGCAAACCCGAAAGGGCCCGACGGAGCCTGACAGGGCTCGATGGAGCACGACAGGGCCCGAGGAAACCCGACAGGGCCCGACGGAGCCCGATAGGGCCCGAGCGAACCCGACTGGGCCTGACGGAGCCCGACAGGGCCCGAGCAAACCTGCAAGGGCCCGACGAAGCCTGACAGGGCTCGATGGAGCCCGACAGGGCCCGGGCAAACCCGACAGGGCACGCCGGAGCCCGACAGAGCCCGAGCAAACCCGACAGGGCGCGACGGAGCCCGACAGGGCACGAGCATACCCGACAGGGCCTGACGGAGCCTGACAGGGCCCGAGCAAACCCGACAGGGCCCGAGCGAACCTGACTGGGCTTGACAAAGCCCGACAGGACGCGGGCAAACCCGACAGGGCCCGAGCAAACCTGACAGGGGTCGACGGCCCCTGACAGGGCCTGAGCAAACCCGACAGGGCCCGAGCAAACCCGACAGGGCCTGACGGAGCCTGACAGGGCCCGAGCAAACCCGACAGGGCCCGAGCAAACCTGACAGGGCTTGTCGGAGCCTGACAGGGCCTGAGTAAAACCGAAAGGGCCCGAACAAACCCGACAAAGCTCGACGGAGCCCGACAGGGCCCGAGCAAACCTGACAGGGGTCGACGGCGCCTGACAGGGCCTGAGCAAACCCGACAGGGCCCGAGCAAACCCGACAGGGCCTGACGGAGCCTGACAGGGCCCGAGCAAACCCGACAGGGCCCGAGCAAACCTACACAGGGCTTGTCGGAGCCTGACAGGGCCTGAGTAAAACCGAAAAGGCCCGAACAAACCCGACAAAGCTCGACGGAGCCCGACAGGGCCCGAGCAATCCCGACAGGGCCCGACAAGGACCGACAGGGCCCGAGCAAACCCGACAGGGCCCGACAAAGCCTGACAGGGCCCGACGGAGCTCGACAGGGCCCGAGCAAACCCGACAAAGCCTCACAGAGCCTGACAGGGCTCGATGGAGCCCGACAGGCCCCGAGGAAACCCGACAGGGCTAGACGGAGCCCGACAGGGCCCGAGCAAACCCGACAGGGCCCGACGGAGCCCGACAGGGCCCCAGCAAACCCGACAGGGCCCGAGCAAACCCGACAGGGCCTGACGGAGCCTGAGAGGGCGTGAGCAAACCCGACAGGGCTCGACGGAGCCTGACAGGGCCTGAGCAAACCCGACAGGGCCCGAGCAAACCTGATAGGGCCCGACGGAGCCCGACAGGGCCCGAGCAAACCTGACAGGGGTCGACGGAGCCTGACAGGGCCTGAGCAAACCCGACAGGGCCCGAGCATACCTGACAGGGGTTGACGGAGCTCGACAGGGCCTGAGCAAACCCGACAGGACCCGACAAAGCCTGACAGGGTTCGATGGAGCCCGACAGGGCCCGAGCAAACCCGACAGGGCTCAACGGAGCCCGACAGGGCCCGAGCAAACCTGACAGGGGTCGACGGAGCCTGACAGGGCCTGAGCAAACCCGACAGTGCCCGAGCAAACCCGACAGGGCCCAACGGAGCCCGACAGAGCCCGAGCAAACCCGACAGGGCCCGACAAGGCCCGACAGGGCCAGAACAAACCTGACAGGACCTGACAAAGCCTGACAGGGCCCGACGGAGCCCGACAGGGCCCGAGCAAACCCAAAAAGGCCCGACGGAGCCTGACAGGGCTCGATGGAACCCGACAGGGCCCGAGGAAACCCGACATGGCTCGACGGAGCCCGACAGGGCCCGAGCAAACCCGAAAGGGCCCGACGGAGCCTGACAGGGCTCAATGGAGCCCGACAGGGCCCGAGGAAACCCGACAGGGCCCGACGGAGCCCGACAGGGCCCAAGCAAACCCGACAGGGCCTGAGCAAACCCGACAGTGCCTGAGCAAACCCGACAGGGCCCGAGCAAACCCGACAGGGCCCGACGGAGCCTGACAGGGCTCGATGGAGACCGACAGAGCCCGAGGAAACCCGACAGGGCCCGACGGAGCCCGATAGGGCCCGAGCAAACCCGACAGGGCCTGACGGAGCCCGACAGGGCCCGAGCAAAGCCTGATAGGGTCCGACGGAGCCTGACAGGGCTCGATGGAGCCCGACAGGGCCCGAGGAAGCCCGACAGGACCCGAGCAAACCCGACAGGGCCCAAGCAAACCCGACAGGGCCTGAGCAAACCCGACAGTGCCTGAGCAAACCCGACAGGGCTCGACAAGGACCGACAGGGCCCGAGCAAACCCGACAGGGCCCGACAAAGCCTGACAGGGCCCGACGGAGCCCGACAGGGCCCGAGCAATCCCGACAAAGCCTCACAGAGCCTGACAGAGCTCGATGGAGCCCTACAGGCCCCGAGGAAACCCGACAGGGCTAGACGGAGCCCGACAGGGCCCGAGCAAACCCGACAGGGCCCGACGGAGCCCGACAGGGCCCCAGCAAACCCGACAGGGCCCGAGCAAACCCGACAGGGCCTGACGGAGCCTGACAGGGCGTGAGCAAACCCTACAGGGCTCGACGGAGCCTGACAGGGCCTGAGCAAACCCGACAGGGCCCGAGCAAACCTGATAGGGCCCGACGGAGCCCGACAGGGCCCGAGCAAACCTGACAGGGGTCGACGGAGCCTGACAGGGCCTGAGCAAACCCGACAGGGCCCGAGCATACCTGACAGGGGTCGACGGAGCCTGACAGGGCCTGAGCAAACCCGACAGGACCCGACAAAGCCTGACAGGGTTCGATGGAGCCCGACAGGGCCCGAGCAAACCCGACAGGGCTCAACGGAGCCCGACAGGGCCCGAGCAAACCTGACAGGGGTCGACGGAGCCTGACAGGGCCTGAGCAAACCCGACAGTGCCCGAGCAAACCCGACAGGGCCCAACGGAGCCCGACAGAGCCCGAGCAAACCCGACAGGGCCCGACAAGGCCCGACAGGGCCAGAACAAACCTGACAGGACCTGACAAAGCCTGACAGGGCCCGACAGAGCCCGACAGGGCCCGAGCAAACCCAAAAAGGCCCGACGGAGCCTGACAGGGCTCGATGGAACCCGACAGGGCCCGAGGAAACCCGACATGGCTCGACGGAGCCCGACAGGGCCCGAGCAAACCCGAAAGGGCCCGACGGAGCCTGACAGGGCTTGATGGAGCCCGACAGGGCCCGAGGAAACCCGACAGGGCCCGACGGAGCCCGACAGGGCCCAAGCAAACCCGACAGGGCCTGAGCAAACCCGACAGTGCCTGAGCAAACCCGACAGGGCCCGAGCAAACCCGACAGGGCCCGACGGAGCCTGACAGGGCTCGATGGAGACCGACAGAGCCCGAGGAAACCCGACAGGGCCCGACGGAGCCCGATAGGGCCCGAGCAAACCCGACAGGGCCTGACGGAGCCCGACAGGGCCCGAGCAAAGCCTGATAGGGTCCGACGGAGCCTGACAGGGCTCGATGGAGCCCGACAGGGCCCGAGGAAGCCCGACAGGACCCGAGCAAACCTGACAGGGCCCAAGCACACCCGACAGGGCCTGAGCAAACCCGACAGTGCCTGAGCAAACCCGACAGGGCACGACAAGGACCGACAGGGCCCGAGCAAACCCGACAGGGCCCGACAAAGCCTGACAGGGCCCGACGGAGCCCGACAGGGCCCGAGCAAACCCGACAAAGCCTCACAGAGCCTGACAGGGCTCGATGGAGCCCTACAGGCCCCGAGGAAACCCGACAGGGCTAGACGGAGCCCGACAGGGCCCGAGCAAACCCGACAGGGCCCGACGGAGCCCGACAGGGCCCCAGCAAACCCGACAGGGCCCGAGCAAACCCGACAGGGCCTGACGGAGCCTGACAGGGCATGAGCAAACCCGACAGGGCTCGACGGAGCCTGACAGGGCCTGAGCAAACCCGACAGGGCCCGAGCAAACCTGATAGGGCCCGACGGAGCCCGACAGGGCCCGAGCAAACCTGACAGGGGTCGACGGAGCCTGACAGGGCCTGAGCAAACCCGACAGGGCCCGAGCATACCTGACAGGGGTCGACGGAGCCTGACAGGGCCTGAGCAAACCCGACAGGACCCGACAAAGCCTGACAGGGTTCGATGGAGCCCGACAGGGCCCGAGCAAACCCGACAGGGCTCAACGGAGCCCGACAGGGCCCGAGCAAACCTGACAGGGGTCGACGGAGCCTGACAGGGCCTGAGCAAACCCGACAGTGCCCGAGCAAACCCGACAGGGCCCAACGAAGCCCGACAGAGCCCGAGCAAACCCGACAGGGCCCGACAAGGCCCGACAGGGCCAGAACAAACCTGACAGGACCTGACAAAGCCTGACAGGGCCCGACGGAGCCCGACAGGGCCCGAGCAAACCCAAAAAGGCCCGACGGAGCCTGACAGGGCTCGATGGAACCCGACAGGGCCCGAGGAAACCCGACATGGCTCGACGGAGCCCGACAAGGCCCGAGCAAACCCGAAAGGGCCCGACGGAGCCTGACAGGGCTCGATGGAGCCCGACAGGGCCCGAGGAAACCCGACAGGGCCCGACGGAGCCCGACAGGGCCCAAGCAAACCCGACAGGGCCTGAGCAAACCCGACAGTGCCTGAGCAAACCCGACAGGGCCCGAGCAAACCCGACAGGGCCCGACGGAGCCTGACAGGGCTCGATGGAGACTGACAGAGCCCGAGGAAACCCGACAGGGCCCGACGGAGCTCAATAGGGCCCGAGCAAACCCGACAGGGCCTGACAGAGCCTGACAGGGCTCGATGGAGACCGACAGAGCCCGAGGAAACCCGACAGGGCCCGACGGAGCCCGATAGGGCCCGAGCAAACCCGACAGGGCCTGACGGAGCCCGACAGGGCCCGAGCAAACCCGAAAGGGCCCGACGAAGCCTGACAGGGCTCGATGGAGACTGACAGGGCCCGAGGAAACCCGACAGGGCCCGACGGAGCCCGATAGGGCCCGAGCAAACCCGACAGGGCCCGATGGAGCCCGACAGGGCTCGAGCAAACCCGACAGGGCCTGAGCAAGTCCGACAGGGCCTGACGGAGCCCGACAGGGTTCGAGCAAACCCGAAAGGGCCCGACGGAGCCTGACAGGGCTCGATGGAGCCCGACAGGGCCCGAGGAAACCCGACAGGGCCCCACGGAGCCCGATAGGGCCCGAGCAAACCCGACAGGGCCTGACGGAGCCTGACAGGGCCCGGGCAAACCCGACAGGGCATGCTAGAGCCCGACAGAGCCCGAGCAAACCCGACAGGGCCCGACAAGGCCCGACAGGGCCCGAGCAAACCCGCCAGGGCTCGACGGAGCCTGACAGGGCCCGAGCAAACCCGAAAGGGCCCGACGGAGCCTGACAGGGCTCGATGGAGCCCGACAGGGCCCGGGCAAACCCGACAGGGCACGCTGGAGCCCGACAGAGCCCGAGCAAACCCGACAGGGCCCGACGGAGCCCGACAGGGCACGAGCATACCCGACAGGGCCTGACGGAGCCTGACAGGGCCCGAGTAAACCCGACAGGGCCCGAGCGAACCTGACTGGGCTTGACAAAGCCCGACAGGACGCGGGCAAACCCGACAGGGCCCGAGCAAACCTGACAGGGGTCGACGGCCCCTGACAGGGCCTGAGCAAACCCGACAGGGCCCGAGCAAACCCGACAGGGCCTGACGGAGCCTGACAGGGCCCGAGCAAACCCGACAGGGCCCGAGCAAACCTGACAGGGCTTGTCGGAGCCTGACAGGGCCTGAGTAAAACCGAAAGGGCCCGAACAAACCCGACAAAGCTCGACGGAGCCCGACAGGGCCCGAGCAAACCTGACAGGGGTCGACGGCGCCTGACAGGGCCTGAGCAAACCCGACAGGGCCCGAGCAAACCCGACAGGGCCCGACGGAGCCTGACAGGGCTCGATGGAGACCGACAGAGCCCGAGGAAACCCGACAGAGCCCGAGGAAACCCGACAGGGCCCGACGGAGCCCGATAGGGCCCGAGCAAACCCGACAGGGCCTGACGGAGCCCGACAGGGCCCGAGCAAAGCCTGATAGGGTCCGACGGAGCCTGACAGGGCTCGATGGAGCCCGACAGGGCCCGAGGAAGCCCGACAGGGCCCGAGCAAACCCGACAGGGCCCAAGCAAACCCGACAGGGCCTGAGCAAACCCGACAGTGCCTGAGCAAACCCGACAGGGCCCGAGCAAACCCGACAGGGCCCGACGGAGCCTGACAGGGCTCGATGGAGACCGACAGAGCCCGAGGAAACCCGACAGGGCCCGACGGAGCTCGATAGGGCCCGAGCAAACCCGACAGGGCCTGACGGAGCCTGACAGGGCTCGATGGAGACCGACAGAGCCCGAGGAAACCCGACAGGGCCCGACGGAGCCCGATAGGGCCCGAGCAAACCCGACAGGGCCTGACGGAGCCCGACAGGGCCCGAGCAAACCCGAAAGGGCCCGACGAAGCCTGACAGGGCTCGATGGAGCCTGACAGGGCCCGAGGAAACCCGACAGGGCCCGACGGAGCCCGATAGGGCCCGAGCAAACCCGACAGGGCCCGATGGAGCCCGACAGGGCTCGAGCAAACCCGACAGGGCCTGAGCAAGTCCGACAGGGCCTGACGGAGCCCGACAGGGCCCGAGCAAACCCGAAAGGGCCCGACGGAGCCTGACAGGGCTCGATGGAGCCCGACAGGGCCCGAGGAAACCCGACAGGGCCCCACGGAGCCCGATAGGGCCCGAGCAAACCCGACAGGGCCTGACGGAGCCTGACAAAGCCCGGGCAAACCCGACAGGGCATGCAAGAGCCCGACAGAGCCCGAGCAAACCCGACAGGGCCTGACAAGGCCCGACAGGGCCCGAGCAAACCCGCCAGGGCTCGACGGAGCCTGACAGGGCCCGAGCAAACCCGAAAGGGCCCGACGGAGCCTGACAGGGCTCGATGGAGCCCGACAGGGCCTGAGGAAACCCGACAGGGCCCGACGGAGCCCGATAGGGCCCGAGCGAACCCGACTGGGCCTGACGGAGCCCGACAGGGCCTGAGCAAACCCGCAAGGGCCCGACGAAGCCTGACAGGGCTCGATGGAGCCCGGACAGGGCCCGGGCAAACCCGACAGGGCACGCTGGAGCCCGACAGAGCCTGAGCAAACCCGACAGGGCGCGACGGAGCCCGACAGGGCACGAGCATACCCGACAGGGCCTGACGGAGCCTGACAGGGCCCGAGCAAACCCGACAGGGCCCGAGCGAACCTGACTGGGCTTGACAAAGCCCGACAGGACGCGGGCAAACCCGACAGGGCCCGAGCAAACCTGACAGGGGTCGACGGCCCCTGACAGGGCCTGAGCAAACCCGACAGGGCCCGAGCAAACCCGACAGGGCCTGACGGAGCCTGACAGGGCCCGAGCAAACCCGACAGGGCCCGAGCAAACCTGACAGGGCTTGTCGGAGCCTGACAGGGCCTGAGTAAAACCGAAAGGGCCCGAACAAACCCGACAAAGCTCGACGGAGCCCGACAGGGCCCGAGCAAACCTGACAGGGGTCGACGGCGCCTGACAGGGCCTGAGCAAACCCGACAGGGCCCGAGCAAACCTGACAGGGCCTGACGGAGCCTGACAGGGCCCGAGCAAACCCGACAGGGCCCGAGCAAACCTGACAGGGCTTGTCGGAGCCTGACAGGGCCTGAGTAAAACCGAAAGGGCCCGAACAAACCCGACAAAGCTCGACGGAGCCCAACAGGGCCCGAGCAATCCCGACAGGGCCCGACAAGGACCGACAGGGCCCGAGCAAACCCGACAGGGCCCGACAAAGCCTGACAGGGCCCGACGGAGCTCGACAGGGCCCGAGCAAACCCGACAAAGCCTCACAGAGCCTGACAGGGCTCGATGGAGCCCGACAGGCCCCGAGGAAACCCGACAGGGCTAGACGGAGCCCGACAGGGCCCGAGCAAACCCGACAGGGCCCGACGGAGCCCGACAGGGCCCCAGCAAACCCGACAGGGCCCGAGCAAACCCGACAGGGCCTGACGGAGCCTGACAGGGCGTGAGCAAACCCGACAGGGCTCGACGGAGCCTGACAGGGCCTGAGCAAACCCGACAGGGCCCGAGCAAACCTGATAGGGCCCGACGGAGCCCGACAGGGCCCGAGCAAACCTGACAGGGGTCGACGGAGCCTGACAGGGCCTGAGCAAACCCGACAGGGCCCGAGCATACCTGACAGGGGTCGACGGAGCCTGACAGGGCCTGAGCAAACCCGACAGGACCCGACAAAGCCTGACAGGGTTCGATGGAGCCCGACAGGGCCCGAGCAAACCCGACAGGGCTCAACGGAGCCCGACAGGGCCCGAGCAAACCTGACAGGGGTCGACGGAGCCTGACAGGGCCTGAGCAAACCCGACAGGGCCCGACGGAGCCTGACAGGGCTCGATGGAGACCGACAGAGCCCGAGGAAACCCGACAGGGCCCGACGGAGCCCGATAGGGCCCGAGCAAACCCGACAGGGCCTGACGGAGCCCGACAGGGCCCGAGCAAAGCCTGATAGGGTCCGACGGAGCCTGACAGGGCTCGATGGAGCCCGACAGGGCCCGAGGAAGCCCGACAGGGCCCGAGCAAACCCGACAGGGCCCAAGCAAACCCGACAGGGCCTGAGCAAACCCGACAGTGCCTGAGCAAACCCGACAGGGCCCGAGCAAACCCGACAGGGCCCGACGGAGCCTGACAGGGCTCGATGGAGACCGACAGAGCCCGAGGAAACCCGACAGGGCCCGACGGAGCTCGATAGGGCCCGAGCAAACCCGACAGGGCCTGACGGAGCCTGACAGGGCTCGATGGAGACCGACAGAGCCCGAGGAAACCCGACAGGGCCCGACGGAGCCCGATAGGGCCCGAGCAAACCCGACAGGGACTGACGGAGCCCGACAGGGCCCGAGCAAACCCGAAAGGGCCCGACGAAGCCTGACAGGGCTCGATGGAGCCTGACAGGGCCCGAGGAAACCCGACAGGGCCCGACGGAGCCCGATAGGGCCCGAGCAAACCCGACAGGGCCCGATGGAGCCCGACAGGGCTCGAGCAAACCCGACAGGGCCTGAGCAAGTCCGACAGGGCCTGACGGAGCCCGACAGGGCCCGAGCAAACCCGAAAGGGCCTGACGGAGCCTGACAGGGCTCGATGGAGCCCGACAGGGCCCGAGGAAACCCGACAGGGCCCCACGGAGCCCGATAGGGCCCGAGCAAACCCGACAGGGCCTGACGGAGCCTGACAGGGCCCGGGCAAACCCGACAGGGCATGCTAGAGCCCGACAGAGCCCGAGCAAACCCGACAGGGCCCGACAAGGCCCGACAGGGCCCGAGCAAACCCGACAGGGCCTGACGGAGCCTGACAGGGCCCGAGCAAACCCGACAGGGCCCGAGCAAACCTGACAGGGCTTGTCGGAGCCTGACAGGGCCTTAGTAAAACCGAAAGGGCCCGAACAAACCCGACAAAGCTCGACGGAGCCCGACAGGGCCCGAGCAAACCTGACAGGGGTTGACGGCGCCTGACAGGGCCTGAGCAAACCCGACAGGGCCCGAGCAAACCCGACAGGGCCTGACGGAGCCTGACAGGGCCCGAGCAAACCCGACAGGGCCCGAGCAAACCTGACAGGGCTTGTCGGAGCCTGACAGGGCCTGAGTAAAACCGAAAGGGCCCGAACAAACCCGACAAAGCTCGACGGAGCCCGACAGGGCCCGAGCAAACCTGACAGGGGTCGACGGCGCCTGACAGGGCCTGAGCAAACCCGACAGGGCCCGAGCAAACCCGACAGGGCCTGACGGAGCCTTACAGGGCCCGAGCAAACCCGACAGGGCCCGAGCAAACCTGACAGGGCTTGTCGGAGCCTGACAGGGCCTGAGTAAAACCGAAAAGGCCCGAACAAACCCGACAAAGCTCGATGGAGCCCGACAGGGCCCGAGCAATCCCGACAGGGCCCGATAAGGACCGACAGGGCCCGAGCAAACCCGACAGGGCCCGACAAAGCCTGACAGGGCCCGACGGAGCTCGACAGGGCCCGAGCAAACCCGACAAAGCCTCACAGAGCCTGACAGGGCTCGATGGAGCCCGACAGGCCCCGAGGAAACCCGACAGGGCTAGACGGAGCCCGACAGGGACCGAGCAAACCCGACAGGGCCCGACGGAGCCCGACAGGGCCCCAGCAAACCCGACAGGGCCCGAGCAAAACCGACAGGGCCTGACGGAGCCTGACAGGGCGTGAGCAAACCCGACAGGGCTCGACGGAGCCTGACAGGGCCTGAGCAAACCCGACAGGGCCCGAGCAAACCTGATAGGGCCCGACGGAGCCCGACAGGGCCCGAGCAAACCTGACAGGGGTCGACGGAGCCTGACAGGGCCTGAGCAAACCCGACAGGGCCCGAGCATACCTGACAGGGGTCAACGGAGCCTGACAGGGCCTGAGCAAACCCGACAGGACCCGACAAAGCCTGACAGGGTTCGATGGAGCCCGACAGGGCCCGAGCAAACCCGACAGGGCTCAACGGAGCCCGACAGGGCCCGAGCAAACCTGACAGGGGTCGACGGAGCCTGACAGGGCCTGAGCAAACCCGACAGTGCCCGAGCAAACCCGACAGGGCCCAACGGAGCCCGACAGAGCCCGAGCAAACCCGACAGGGCCCGACAAGGCCCGACAGGGCCAGAACAAACCTGACAGGACCTGACAAAGCCTGACAGGGCCCGACGGAGCCCGACAGGGCCCGAGCAAACCCAAAAAGGCCCGACGGAGCCTGACAGGGCTCGATGGAACCCGACAGGGCCCGAGGAAACCCGACATGGCTCGACGGAGCCCGACAGGGCCCGAGCAAACCTGAAAGGGCCCGACGGAGCCTGACAGGGCTCGATGGAGCCCGACAGGGCCCGAGGAAACCCGACAGGGCCCGACGGAGCCCGACAGGGCCCAAGCAAACCCGACAGGGCCTGAGCAAACCCGACAGTGCCTGAGCAAACCCGTCAGGGCCCGAGCAAACCCGACAGGGCCCGACGGAGCCTGACAGGGCTCGATGGAGACCGACAGAGCCCGAGGAAACCCGACAGGGCCCGACGGAGCTCGATAGGGCCCGAGCAAACCCGACAGGGCCTGACGGAGCCTGACAGGGCTCGATGGAGACCGACAGAGCCCGAGGAAACCCGACAGGGCCCGACGGAGCCCGATAGGGCCCGAGCAAACCCGACAGGGCCTGACGGAGCCCGACAGGGCCCGAGCAAACCCGAAAGGGCCCGACGAAGCCTGACAGGGCTCGATGGAGCCTGACAGGGCCCGAGGAAACCCGAAAGGGCCCGACGGAGCCCGATAGGGCCCGAGCAAACCCGACAGGGCCTGAGCAATTCCGACAGGGCCTGACGGAGCCCGACAGGGCCCGAGCAAACCCGAAAGGGCCCGACGGAGCCTGACAGGGCTCGATGGAGCCCGACAGGGCCCGAGGAAACCCGACAGGGCCCCACGGAGCCCGAGAGGGCCCGAGCAAACCCGACAGGGCCTGACGGAGCCTGACAGGGCCCGGGCAAACCCGACAGGGCATGCTAGAGCCCGACAGAGCCCGAGCAAACCCGACAGGGCCCGACAAGGCCCAACAGGGCCCGAGCAAACCCGCCAGGGCTCGACGGAGCCTGACAGGGCCCGAGCAAACCCGAAAGGGCCCGACGGAGCCTGACAGGGCTCGATGGAGCCCGACAGGGCCCGAGGAAACCCGACAGGGCCCGACGGAGCCCGATAGGGCCCGAGCGAACCCGACTGGGCCTGACGGAGCCCGACAGGGCCCGAGCAAACCCGACAGGGCCCGAGCAAACCCGCAAGGGCCCGACGAAGCCTGACAGGGCTCGATGGAGCCCGACAGGGCCCGGGCAAACCCGACAGGGCACGCTGGAGCCCGACAGAGCCCGAGCAAACCCGACAGGGCGCGACGGAGCCCGACAGGGCACGAGCATACCCGACAGGGCCTGACGGAGCCTGACAGGGCCCGAGCAAACCCGACAGGGCCCGAGCGAACCTGACTGGGCTTGACAAAGCCCGACAGGACGCGGGCAAACCCGACAGGGCCCGAGCAAACCTGACAGGGTTCGACGGCCCCTGACAGGGCCTGAGCAAACCCGACAGGGCCCGAGCAAACCCGACAGGGCCTGACGGAGCCTGACAGGGCCCGAGCAAACCCGACAGGGCCCGAGCAAACCTGACAGGGCTTGTCGGAGCCTGACAGGGCCTTAGTAAAACCGAAAGGGCCCGAACAAACCCGACAAAGCTCGACGGAGCCCGACAGGGCCCGAGCAAACCTGACAGGGGTCGACGGCGCCTGACAGGGCCTGAGCAAACCCGACAGGGCCCGAGCAAACCTGACAGGGCCTGACGGAGCCTGACAGGGCCCGAGCAAACCCGACAGGGCCCGAGCAAACCTGACAGGGCTTATCGGAGCCTGACAGGGCCTGAGTAAAACCGAAAGGGCCCGAACAAACCCGACAAAGCTCGACGGAGCCCGACAGGGCCCGAGCAATCCCGACAGGGCCCGACAAGGACCGACAGGGCCCGAGCAAACCCGACAGGGCCCGACAAAGCCTGACAGGGCCCGACGGAGCTCGACAGGGCCCGAGCAAACCCGACAAAGCCTCACAGAGCCTGACAGGGCTCGATGGAGCCCGACAGGCCCCGAGGAAACCCGACAGGGCTAGACGGAGCCCGACAGGGCCCGAGCAAACCCGACAGGGCCCGACGGAGCCCGACAGGGCCCCAGCAAACCCGACAGGGCCCGAGCAAACCCGACAGGGCCCGACGGAGCCCGACAGGGCCCGAGCAAACCTGACAGGGGTCGACGGAGCCTGACAGGGCCTGAGCAAACCCGACAGGGCCCGAGCATACCTGACAGGGGTCGACGGAGCCTGACAGGGCCTGAGCAAACCCGACAGGACCCGACAAAGCCTGACAGGGTTCGATGGAGCCCGACAGGGCCCGAGCAAACCCGACAGGGCTCAACGGAGCCCGACAGGGCCCGAGCAAACCTGACAGGGGTCGACGGAGCCTGACAGGGCCTGAGCAAACCCGACAGTGCCCGAGCAAACCCGACAGGGCCCAACGGAGCCCGACAGAGCCCGAGCAAACCCGACAGGGCCCGACAAGGCCCGACAGGGCCAGAACAAACCTGACAGGACCTGACAAAGCCTGACAGGGCCCGACGGAGCCCGACAGGGCCCGAGCAAACCCAAAAAGGCCCGACGGAGCCAGACAGGGCTCGATGGAACCCGACAGGGCCCGAGGAAACCCGACATGGCTCGACGGAGCCCGACAGGGCCCGAGCAAACCCGAAAGGGCCCGACGGAGCCTGACAGGGCTCGATGGAGCCCGACAGGGCCCGAGGAAACCCGACAGGGCCCGACGGAGCCCGACAGGGCCCAAGCAAACCCGACAGGGCCTGAGCAAACCCGACAGTGCCTGAGCAAACCCGACAGGGCCCGAGCAAACCCGACAGGGCCCGACGGAGCCTGACAGGGCTCGATGGAGACCGACAGAGCCCGAGGAAACCCGACAGGGCCCGACGGAGCTCGATAGGGCCCGAGCAAACCCGACAGGGCCTGACGGAGCCTGACAGGGCTCGATGGAGACCGACAGAGCCCGAGGAAACCCGACAGGGCCCGACGGAGCCCGATAGGGCCCGAGCAAACCCGACAGGGCCTGACGGAGCCCGACAGGGCCCGAGCAAACCCGAAAGGGCCCGACGAAGCCTGACAGGGCTCGATGGAGCCTGACAGGGCCCGAGGAAACCCGAAAGGGCCCGACGGAGCCCGATAGGGCCCGAGCAAACCCGACAGGGCCCGATGGAGCCCGACAGGGCTCGAGCAAACCCGACAGGGCCTGAGCAAGTCCGACAGGGCCTGACGGAGCCCGACAGGGCCCGAGCAAACCCGAAAGGGCCCGACGGAGCCTGACAGGGCTCGATGGAGCCCGACAGGGCTTGAGGAAACCCGACAGGGCCCCACGGAGCCCGATAGGGCCCGAGCAAACCCGACAGGGCCTGACGGAGCCTGACAGGGCCCGGGCAAACCCGACAGGGCATGCTAGAGCCCGACAGAGCCCGAGCAAACCCGACAGGGCCCGACAAGGCCCGACAGGGCCCGAGCAAACCCGCCAGGGCTCGACGGAGCCTGACAGGGCCCGAGCAAACCCGAAAGGGCCCGACGGAGCCTGACAGGGCTCGATGGAGCCCGACAGGGCCCGAGGAAACCCGACAGGGCCCGACGGAGCCCGATAGGGCCCGAGCGAACCCGACTGGGCCTGACGGAGCCCGACAGGGCCCGAGCAAACCCGCAAGGGCCTGACGAAGCCTGACAGGGCTCGATGGAGCCCGACAGGGCCCGGGCAAACCCGACAGGGCACGCTGGAGCCCGACAGAGCCCGAGCAAACCCGACAGGGCGCGACGGAGCCCGACAGGGCACGAGCATACCCGACAGGGCCTGACGGAGCCTGACAGGGCCCGAGCAAACCCGACAGGGCCCGAGCGAACCTGACTGGGCTTGACAAAGCCCGACAGGACGCGGGCAAACCCGACAGGGCCCGAGCAAACCTGACAGAACCCAACAAAGCCTGACAGGGTCCGATGGAGCCTGACAGGGCCCGAGCAAACCCGACAGGGCCCGAGCAAACCTGACAGGGCTCGATGGAGCCCGACAGGGCCCGAGGAAACCCGACAGGGCGCGACGGAGCCCGACAGGGCCCGAGGAAACCAGACAGGGCCCGACAGAGCCTGACAGGGCCCGAGCAAACCCGACATAGCCCGAGCAAACCTGACAGAGTTCGACAAAGCCTGACAGGGCTCGATGGAGCCTGACAGGGCCCAAGGAAACCCGACAGGGCCCGACGGAGCCTGACAGGGCCCGAGCAAACCCGACAGGGCTCGACGGAGCCTGACAGGGCCTGAGCAAACCCGACAGGGCCCGAGCAAACCTGACAGGGCACGAAGGAGCCCGACAGGGCCCGAGCAAACCCGACAGGGCCCAACGGATCCTGACAGGGCGCAAGCAAAGCTGACAGGGCCCGACGGAGCCCTATAGGGCACGAGAAAACCCGACAGGGCCTGACGGAGCCTGACAGGGCCCGAGCAAACCCGACAGGGCCCGAGCGAATCTGACAGGGCCCGACGGAGCCCGACAGGACAGGGCAAACCCGACAGGGCCCGAGCAAACCCGACAGGGCCTGACAAGGCCCGACAGGGCCTGAGCAAACCCGACAGGACCTGACAAAGCCTGACAGGGCCCGACGGAGTCCGACAGGGCACGAGCAAACCCGACAGGGCCTGACGGAGCCTGACAGGGCCCGAGCAAACCCGACAGGGCCCGAGCGAATCTGACAGGGCCGGACGGAGCCCGACAAGACGCGGGCAAACCCGACAGGGCCCGAGCAAACCCGACAGGGCCTGACAAGGCCCGACAGGGCCTGAGCAAACCCGACAGGACCCGACAAAGCCTGACAGGGTCCGATGGAGCCCGACAGGGCCCGAGCAAACCCGACAGGGCTCGATGGAGCCCGAGAGGGCCCGAGGAAACCCGACAGGGCGCGACGGAGCCTGACAGGGCCCGAGCAAACCCGACAGGGCTCGACAATGCCCGACAGGGCCCGAGCAAACCCGACAGGGTCCGTCGAAGCCTGACAGGGCTTCAGCAAAACCGACAGGGCCCGAGCAAACCCGACAGGGCTTGACGGAGCCTGACAGGGCCCGAGCAAACCCGACAGGGCCCGAGCAAACCCGACAGAGCCCGAGCAAACCCGACAGGGCCCAACGGAGCCCAACAGAGCCCGAGCAAACCCGACAGGGCCCGACAAGGCCCGACAGAGCCCGAACAAACCTGACAGGACCTGACAAAGCCTGACAGGGCCCGACGGAGCCCGACAGGGCCCGAGCAAACCCGAAAAGTCCTGACGGAGCCTGACAGGGCTCGATAGAGCCCGACAGGGCCCGAGGAAACCCGACAGGGCCCGACGGAGCCCGACAGGGCCCGAGCAAACCCGACAGGGCCCGACGGAACCCGACAGGGCCCGAGCAAACCCGACAGGGCCCGAGGAAATCCGACAGGGCCCGACGGAGCCTGACAGGGCTTGAGCAAACCTGACAGGGCTCGACGGAGCCCGACAGGGTATGAGCACACTCCACAGGGTCCGACGAAGCCTGACAGGGCTTCAGCAAACCTGACAGGGCCCGAGCAAACCCGACAGGGCTCGACGGAGCCCGACAGGGTTCGACAAAGTCTGACAGGGCTCGATGGAGCCCGACAGGGCCCGAGGAAACCCGACAGGGCCCGACGGAGCCCGCCAGGGCCCGAGCAAACCCGAAAGAGCCCGACGGAGCCTGACAGGGCTCAGTGGAGTCCGACAGGGCCCGAGGAAACCCGACAGGGCCCGACGGAACCCGACAGGGCCTGAGCAAACCCGACAGGGCCCGACAGAGCCCGACAGGACCCGAGCAAACTTGACAGGGCCCGAGCAAACCCGACAGGGTTCGACAAAGCCTGACAGGGCTCGATGGAGCCCGACAGGGCCCGAGCAAACCCGACAGGGCCCGAGCAAACCTGACAGGGCACAGCGGAGCCCGACAGGGCCCGAGCAAACCCGACAAGGCCCAACGGATCCCGACAGGGCCTGAGCAAACCTGACAGTGCCCGACGGAGCCCGACAGGGCACGAGCAAACCCGACAGGGCCTGACGGAGCCTGACAGGGCCCGAGCAAACCCGACAGGGCCCGAGCGAATCTGACAGGGCTTGACGGAGACCGACAGGACGCGGGCAAACCCGACAGGTCCCGAGCAAACCCGACAGAGCCTGACAAGGCCCGACAGGGCCCGAGCAAACCTGACAGGGCCTGACGGAGCCCGACAGGGCTCGAGCAAACCCGATAGGGCCTGACGGAGCCTGACAGGGCCCGAGCAAACCTGACAGGGCCCGAGAGAACCTGACAGGGTTCGACGGAGCCCGACAGGGCGCGAGCAAACCTGACAGGGGCTGACAAGGCCCGACAGGGCCTGAGCAAACCCGACAGGACCCGCCAAAGCCTGATAGGGTCCGATGGAGCCCGACAGGGCCCGAGCAAACCCGACAGGGCCCGAGCAAACCTGACAGGGCTCGATGGAGCCCGACAGGGCCCGAGGAAACCCGACAGGGCCCGACGGAGCCTGACAGGGCCCGAGCAAACCCGAAAGGGCCCGACAAAGCCTGACAGGGCTCGATGGAGCCCGACAGGGCCCGAGGAAACCCGACAGGGCCTGACGGAGCCCGACAGGGCCCGAGCAAACCCGAAAGGGCCCGACGAAGCCTGACAGGGCTCGATGGAGCCCGACAGGGCCCGAGGAAACCCGATAGGGCCCGACGGATCCCGATAGGGCCCGAGCAAACCCGACAGGGCCCGATGGAGCCCGACAGGGCCCGAGCAAACCCGACAGGGTTTGACGAAGCCTGACAGGGCTTCAGCAAACCCGACATGGCCCGAGCAAACCCGACAGGGCCCGACGAAGCCCAACAGGGCCCGACAGAGCCCGACAGGGCCTGAGGAAACCAGACAGGGCCCGACGGAGCCCGACAGGGCCCTAGCAAACCCGACAGGGCTTGACAAAGCCCGACAGGGCCGGAGCAAACCCGACAGGGCCCGAGCAAACCCGACAGGGCCCGACGGAGCCCGACAGGGCCTGAGCAAACCCGTAAGGGCCCGACGGAGCCTGACAGGGGTCGATGGAGCCCGACAGGGCCCGAGGAAACCCGACAGGGCCCGACGGAGCCCGATAGGGCCCGAGCAAACCCGACAGGGCCTGATGGAGCCTGACAGGGCTCGGGCAAACCCGACAGGGCACGCTGGAGCCCGACAAAGCTCGAGCAAACCTGACAGGGCCTGAGCAAATCCGACAGGGCCCGACGGAGCCCGACAGGGCCCGAGCAAACCCGAAAGGGCCCGACCGAGCCTGACAGGGCTCAATGGAGCCCGACAGGGCTCGAGCAAACTCGATAGGGCCTGACGGAGCCTGACAGGGCCCGAGCAAACCTGACAGGGCCCGAGAGAACCTGACAGGGGCTGACAAGGCCCGACAGGGCCTGAGCAAACCCGACAGGGCCCGAGCAAACCTGACAGGGCTCGATGGAGCCCGACAGGGCCCGAGGAAACCCGACAGGGCCCGACGGAGCCTGACAGAGCCCGAGCAAACCCGAAAGGGCCCGACAAAGCCTGACAGGGCTCGATGGAGCCCGACAGGGCCCGAGGAAACCCGACAGGGCCTGACGGAGCCCGACAGGGCCCGAGCAAACCCGAAAGGGCCCGACGAAGCCTGAAAGGGCTCGATGGAGCCCGACAGGGCCCGAGGAAACCCGAGAGGGCCCGAAGGAGCCCGATAGGGCCCGAGCAAACCCGACAGGGCCCGATGGAGCCCGACAGGGCTCGAGCAAACCTGACAGGGTCCGACGAAGCCTGACAGGGCTTCAGCAAACCCGACATGGCCCGAGCAAACCCGACAGGGCCCGACGAAGACCAACAGAGCCCGAGGAAAGCAGACAGGGCCCGACGGAGACCGACAGGGCCCGAGCAAACCCGACAGGGCCCGAGCAAACCCGACAGGGTTCGACAAAGCCTGACAAGGCTTGATGGAGCCCGACAGGGCCTGAGGAAACCCAACAGGGCCCGACGGAGCCTGACAGAACCCGAGCAAACCCGACAGGGCTCGACGGAGCCCGATAGGGCCCGGGCAAACCCGACAGGGCCTGACGGAGCCCGACAGGGCCCGAGCAAACCCGAAAGGGCCCGACGAAGCCTGACAGGGCTCGATGGAGCCCGACAGGGCCCGAGGAAACCCGACAGGGCCCGACGGAGCCCGATAGGGCCCGAGCAAACCCGACAGGGCCCGATTGAGCCCGACAGGGCTCGAGCAAACCCGACAGGGTCCGACGAAGCCTGACAGGGCTTCAGCAAACCCGACATGGCCCGAGCAAACCCGACAGAGTTCGACGGAGCCCGACAGAGCCCGAAGAAACCAAACAGGGCTCGACGGAGCCCGACAGGGCCCGAGCAAACCCGACAGGGCCCGACGGAGCCCGACAGGGCCCGAGCAAACCCGAAAGGGCCCGACGGAGCCTGACAGGGTTCGATGGAGCCAGACAGGGCCCGAGGAAACCCGACAGGGCCTGATTGAGCCCGATAGGGCCCGAGCAAACCCAACAGGGCCTGACGGAGCCTGACAGGGCCCGAGCAAACCCGACAGGGCACGCTGGAGCCCGACAGAGCCCGAGCAAACCCGACAGGGCCCGACGGAGCCCAACAGGGCTCGAGCAAACCTGACACGTCCTGACGGAGCCTGACAGGGCCCGACGGAGCCCGCCAGGGCCCGAGCAAACCCGAAAGAGCCCGACGGAGCCTGACAGGGCTCAGTGGAGTCCGACAGGGCCCGAGGAAACCCGACAGGGCCCGACGGAACCCGACAGGGCCTGAGCAAACCCGACAGGGCCCGACAGAGCCCGACAGGACCCGAGCAAACCCGACAGGGCCCGAGCAAACCCGACAGGGTTCGACAAAGCCTGACAGGGCTCGATGGAGCCCGACAGGGCCCGAGGAAACCCGACAGAGCCCGACAAAGCCTGACAGGGCCCGAGCAAACCCGACAGGGCCCGAGCAAACCTGACAGGGCACGGCGGAGCCCGACAGGGCCCGAGCAAACCCGACAAGGCCCAACGGATCCCGACAGAGCCTGAGCAAACCTGACAGTGCCCGACGGAGCCCGACAGGGCACGAGGAAACCCGACAGGGCCTGACGGAGCCTGACAGGGCCCGAGCAAACCCGACAGGGCCCGAGCGAATCTGACAGGGCTTGACGGAGATCGACAGGACGCGGGCAAACCCGACAGGTCCCGAGCAAACCCGACAGAGCCTGACAAGGCCCGACAGGGCCCGAGCAAACCTGACAGGGCCTGACGGAGCCCGACAGGGCTCGAGCAAACCCGATAGGGCCTGACGGAGCCTGACAGGGCCCGAGCAAACCTGACAGGGCCCGAGAGAACCTGACAGGGTTCGACGGAGCCCGACAGGGCGCGAGCAAACCTGACAGGGGCTGACAAGGCCCGACAGGGCCTGAGCAAACCCGACAGGACCCGCCAAAGCCTGATAGGGTCCGATGGAGCCCGACAGGGCCCGAGCAAACCCGACAGGGCCCGAGCAAACCTGACAGGGCTCGATGGAGCCCGACAGGGCCCGAGGAAACCCGACAGGGCCCGACGGAGCCTGACAGAGCCCGAGCAAACCCGAAAGGGCCCGACAAAGCCTGACAGGGCTCGATGGAGCCCGACAGGGCCCGAGGAAACCCGACAGGGCCTGACGGAGCCCGACAGGGCCCGAGCAAACCCGAAAGGGCCCGACGAAGCCTGACAGGGCTCGATGGAGCCCGACAGGGCCCGAGGAAACCCGATAGGGCCCGACGGATCCCGATAGGGCCCGAGCAAACCCGACAGGGCCCGATGGAGCCCGACAGGGCCCGAGCAAACCCGACAGGGTCCGACGAAGCCTGACAGGGCTTCAGCAAACCCGACATCGGGTTTGCCCGCGTCCTGTCGGGCTCCGTCAGGCCCTGTCAGATTCGCTCGGGCCCTGTCGGGTTTGCTCAGGCCCTGTCGGGTTTGCTAGGGCCCTGTCGGGCTCCGTCGGGCCCTGTCTGGTTTCCTCAGGCCCTGTCGGGCTCCGTCGAGCCCTGTCGGGTTTGCTCATGCCCTGTCATGCTCCGTCGCGCCCTGTCGGGTTTCCTCGGGCCCTGTCGGGCTCCATCGAGCCCTGTCGGGTTTGCTCGGGCCCTGTCGGTCTCCATCGGACCAGTCAGGCTTTGTCGGGTCCTGTCGGGTTTGCTCAGGCCCCGTCGGGCCTTGTCAGCCCCTGTCGGGTTTGCTCGGGCCCTGTCGGGTTTGCTCGCGTCCTGTCGGGCTCCGTCGGGCCCTGTCAGGTTTGCTCAGGCCCTGTCGGTATCCGTTGGGCCCTGTCGGGTTTGCTCGGGCCCTGTCGGGCTCCTTCGTGCCCTGTCAGGTTCGCTCGGGCCCTGTCGGGTTTACTCGGGCCCTGTCAGGCTCCGTCGAGCTTTGTCAGGTTTGCTCGGGCCCTGTCGGGTTTGCTCGGGCCCTGTCAGGCTTTGTCGAGCCCTGTCGGGTTTGCTCGGGCCCTGTCGGGCTCCGTCAGGCCCTGTCTGGTTAGCTCGTGCCCTGTCGGGCTCCGTCGGGCCCTGTCAGGTTTGCTTGGGCACTGTCGGGCTCTGTCGGGCCCTGTCAGGTTTCCTTGGGCCCTGTCGGGCTCCATCGAGCCCTGTCAGGCTTTGTCGAACCCTGTCGGGTTTGCTCAGGCCCTGTCGGGTTTCCTCGGGCCCTGTCGGGCTCTGTCGGGCCCTGTCTGGTTTCCTCGGGCCCTGTCGGGCTCCGTTGGGCCCTGTCGGTTTACTCGGGCCCTGTCGGGTTTTCTGAAGCCCTGTCAGGCTTCGTCGGACCCTGTCGAGTGTGCTCGGGCCCTGTCGGGCTCCGTCGAGCCCTGTCAGGTTTTCTCGGGCCTTGTCAGGCTTTGTCGGGCCCTGTCGGGTTTGCTCGGGCCCTGTCAGGTTTTCTCAGGCCCTGTCGGGTTCCGTCGGGCCCTGTCAGGTTTCCTCGGGCCCTGTCGGACTCCACTGAGCCCTGTCAGGCTCCGTCGGGCTCTTTCGGGTTTGCTTGGGCCCTGGCGGGCTCCGTCGGGCCCTGTCAGGCTTTGTTGAACCCTGTCGGATTTGCTCAGGCCCTCTCGGGTTTGCTCGGGCCCTGTCGGGCTCTGTCGGGCCCTGTCTGGTTTCCTCGGGCCCTGTCGGGCTCCGTTGGGCCCTGTCGGTTTGCTCGGGCCCTGTCGGGTTTTCTGAAGCCCTGTCAGGCTTCGTCGGACCCTGTCGAGTGTGCTCGGGCCCTGTCGGGCTCCGTCGAGCCCTGTCAGGTTTTCTCGGGCCTTGTCAGGCTCTGTCGGGCCCTGTCGGGTTTCCTCGGGCCCTGTCGGACTCCACTGAGCCCTGTCAGGCTCCATCGGGCTCTTTCGGGTTTGCTCGGGCCCTGGCGGGCTCCGTCGGGCCCTGTCAGGCTTTGTCAGGACGTGTCAGGTTTGCTCAGGCCCTGTCGGGCCTTGTCGGGCCCTGTCGGGTTTGCTCGGGCTCTGTCGGGCTCCAGCGTGCCCTGTCGGGTTTGCCCGGGCCCTGTCAGGCTCCGTCCGGCCCTGTCGGGTTTGCTCGGGCCCTATCGGGCTCAATCAGGCCCTGTCGGGTTTCCTCGGGCCCTGTCAGGCTCCATCGAGCCCTGTCAGGCTTTGTCGGGCCCTTACGGGTTTGCTCGGGCCCTCTTGGGCTCCGTCGGGCCCTGTCGGGCTCCGTCGGGCCCTGTCTGGTTTCCTCGGGCTCTGTCGGGCTTCGTCGGGCTCTGTCGGGTTTCCTCGGGCCCTGTCGGGCTCCATCGAGCCCTGTCAGGCTTCGTCGAGCCCTTTCGGGTTTGCTCGGGCCCTGTCGGGCTCCGTCAGGCCCTGTCGGGTTTGCTCTAGCCCTATCGGGCTCCGTCGAGCCCTGTCGGGTTTCCTCGGGCTCTGTCAGGCTCCGTCGGGCCCTGTCGGGTTTCCTCGGGCCCTGTCGGGCTCCATCAAGCCCTGTCAGGCTTTGTCGAGCCCTGTCGGGTTTGCTCGGGCCCTCTCGGGTTTGCTCGGGCCCTGTCGGGCTCTGTCGGGCCCTGTCTGGTTTCCTCGGGCCCTGTTGGGCTCCGTCGGGCCCTGTCGGGTTTGCTCGGGCCCTGTCGGGTTTGCTGAAGCCCTGTCAGGCTTCGTCGGATCCTGTCGGGTTTCCTCGGGCCCTGTCGGGCTCTGTTGGGCCCTGTCGGTTTGCTCGGGCCCTGTCGGGTTTTCTGAAGCCCTGTCAGGCTTCGTCGGACCCAGTCGGGTTTGCTCGGGCCCTGTCGGGCTCCATCGGACTCTATCAGGCATTGGCGGGTCCTGTCGGGTTTGCTCAGGCCCTGTCGGGCCTTGTCAGCCCCTGTCAGGTTTGCTCGCGCCCTGTCGGGCTCCATCGGGCCCTGTCAGGTTCTCTCGGGCCCTGTCAGGTTTGCTCGGGCCCTGTCAGGCTCCGTCAGGCCCTATCGGGTTTGCTCGAGCCCTGTCGGGCTCCGTCAGGCCCTGTCAGGTTTGCTCGGGCCCTGTCGGGCCTTGTCAGGCCCTGTCGGGTTTGCTCGGGACCTGTCAGGTTTGCCCGCGTCCTGTCGGGCTCCGTCGGGCCCTGTCAGATTCGCTCGGGCCCTGTCGGGTTTGCTCGGGCCCTGTCAGGCTCCGTCAGGCCCTGTCGGGTTTGCTCGTGCCCTGTCGGGCTCCGTCGGGCCCTGTCAGGTTTGCTCAGGCCCTGTCGGGATCCGTTGGGCCTTGTCGGGTTTGCTCGGGCCCTGTCGGGCTCCTTCGTGCCCTGTCAGGTTTGCTCGGGCCCTGTCGGGTTTGCTCGGGCCCTGTCAGGCTCCGTCAGGCTCTGTCGGGTTTCCTCGGGCCCTGTCGGGCTCCATCGAGCCCTGTCAGGCTTTGTCGAACCCTGTCGGGTTTGCTCGGGCCCTGTCGGGTTTGCTCGGGTCCTGTCGGGCTCTGTCGGGCCCTGTCGGGTTTGCTCGGGCCCTGTCAGGCTCTGTCGGGCCCTGTCGGATTTCCTCGGGCCCTCTCGGGTTCCGTCGGGCCCTCTCGGGTTCCGTCCGGCCCTGTCGGGTTTCCTCGGGCCCTGTCGGACTCTATCGAGCCTTGTCAGGCTCCGTCGGGCTCTTTCGGGTTTGCTCAGGCCCTGTCGGGCTCCGTCGGGCCCTGTCAGGCTTTGTCAGGTCCTGTCAGCTTTGCTCGGGCCCTATCGGGCCTTGTCGGGCCCTGTCGGGTTTGCTCGGGCTCTGTCGGTCTCCAGCGTGCCCTGTCGGGTTTGCCCGGGCCCTGTCAGGCTCCATCAGGCCCTGTCGGGTTTGCTCGGGCCCTATCGGGCTCCGTGGGGCCCTGTCGGGTTTCCTCGGGCCCTGTCGGGCTCCATCGAGCCCTGTCAGGCTCCGTCGGGCCCTTTCGGGTTTGCTCGGGCCCTGTCGGGCTCCGTCGGGCCCTGTCGGATTTGCTCAGGCCCTGTCGGGTATGCTCGAGCCCTGTCGGGCTCCATCGGGTCCTGTCGGGTTTGCTCGGGCCCTATCGGGCTCCGTCGGGCCCTGTCGGGTTTCCTCGGGCCCTGTCGGGCTCCATCGAGCCCTGTCAGGCTTCGTCGGGCCCTTTCGGATTTGCTCGGGCCCTGTCGGGCTCCGTCAGGCCCTGTCGGGTTTGCTCGGGCCCTGTCGGGTTTGCTCGAGCCCTGTCGGGCTCCATCGGGTCCTGTCGGGTTTGCTCGGGCCCTATCGGGCTCCGTCGGGCCCTGTCGGGTTTCCTCAGGCCCTGTCAGGCTCCATCGAGCCCTGTCAGGCTTCGTCGGGCCCTTTCGGGTTTGCTCGGGCCCTGTCGGGCTCCGTCGGGCCCTGTCGGGTTTGCTCGGGCCCTGTCAGGCTTTGTCAAGCCCTGTCGGGTTTGCTAGGGCCCTGTCGGGCTCCGTCGGGCCCTGTCAGGCTTTGTCGAACCCTGTCGGGTTTGCTCGGGCCCTGTCAGGCTCCGTCGCGCCCTGTCGGGTTTCCTCGGGCCCTGTCGGGCTCCATCGAGCCCTGTCGGGTTTGCTCGGGCCCTGTCGGTCTCCATCGGGCCCTGTCAGGTTCTCTCGGGCCCTGTCAGGTTTGCTCGGGCCCTGTCGGGCTCTGTCGGGCCCTGTGTGGTTTCCTCGGTCCCTGTCAGGCTCCGTCGGGCCCTTTCGGGTTTGCTCGGGCCCTGTCGGGCTCCGTCAGGCCCTGTCGGGTTTGCTCAGGCCCTGTCGGGTTTGCTCGAGCCCTGTCAGGCTTCGTCGGGCCCTTTCGGGTTTGCTCGGGCCCTGTCGGGCTCCGTCAGGCCCTGTCGGGTTTGCTCGGGCCCTATCGGGCTCCGTCGAGCCCTGTTGGGATTCCTCGGGCCCTGTCGGGCTCCATCGAGCCCTGTCAGGCTCCGTCGGGCCCTTTCGGGTTTGCTCGGGCCCTGTCGGGCTCCGTCGGGCCCTGTCGGGTTTGCTCGGGCCCTGTCGGGTTTGCTCGGGCCCTGTCAGGCTTTGTCAAGCCCTGTCGGGTTTGCTAGGGCCCTGTCGGGCTCCGTCGGGCCTTGTCAGGCTTTATCGAACCCTGTCGGGTTTGCTCGGGCCCTGTCGGGTTTGCTCGGGCCCTGTCGGGCTCTGTCGGGCCCTGTCTGGTTTCCTCGGGCCCTGTCGGGCTCCGTCGGGCCCTGTCGGATTTGCTCGGGCCCTGTCGGGTTTGCTGAAGCCCTGTCAGGCTTCGTCGGACCCTGTCAGATTTGCTCAGGCCCTGTCGGGATCCGTCGGGCCCTGTCGGGTTTGCTCGGGCCCTGTCGGGTTTGCTCGGGCCCTGTCAGGCTTTGTCAAGCCCTGTCGGGTTTGCTAGGGCCCTGTCGGGCTCCGTCGGGCCTTGTCAGGCTTTATCGAACCCTGTCGGGTTTGCTCGGGCCCTGTCGGGTTTGCTCGGGCCCTGTCGGGCTCTGTCGGGCCCTGTCTGGTTTCCTCGGGCCCTGTCGGGCTCCGTCGGGCCCTGTCGGATTTGCTCGGGCCCTGTCGGGTTTGCTGAAGCCCTGTCAGGCTTCGTCGGACCCTGTCAGATTTGCTCAGGCCCTGTCGGGCTCCGTCGGGCCCTGTCGGGTTTGCTCGGGCCCTGTCGGGCTCCGTCGGGCTCTTTCGGGTTTGCTCAGGCCCTGTCGGGCTCCGTCGGGCCCTGTCAGGCTTTGTCAGGTCCTGTCAGCTTTGCTCGGGCCCTATCGGGCCTTGTCGGGCCCTGTCGGGTTTGCTCGGGCTCTGTCGGTCTCCAGCGTGCCCTGTCGGGTTTGCCCGGGCCCTGTCAGGCTCCATCAGGCCCTGTCGGGTTTGCTCGGGCCCTATCGGGCTCCGTGGGGCCCTGTCGGGTTTCCTCGGGCCCTGTCGGGCTCCATCGAGCCCTGTCAGGCTCCGTCGGGCCCTTTCGGGTTTGCTCGGGCCCTGTCGGGCTCCGTCGGGCCCTGTCGGATTTGCTCAGGCCCTGTCGGGTATGCTCGAGCCCTGTCGGGCTCCATCGGGTCCTGTCGGGTTTGCTCGGGCCCTATCGGGCTCCGTCGGGCCCTGTCGGGTTTCCTCGGGCCCTGTCGGGCTCCATCGAGCCCTGTCAGGCTTCGTCGGGCCCTTTCGGATTTGCTCGGGCCCTGTCGGGCTCCGTCAGGCCCTGTCGGGTTTGCTCGGGCCCTGTCGGGTTTGCTCGAGCCCTGTCGGGCTCCATCGGGTCCTGTCGGGTTTGCTCGGGCCCTATCGGGCTCCGTCGGGCCCTGTCGGGTTTCCTCAGGCCCTGTCAGGCTCCATCGAGCCCTGTCAGGCTTCGTCGGGCCCTTTCGGGTTTGCTCGGGCCCTGTCGGGCTCCGTCGGGCCCTGTCGGGTTTGCTCGGGCCCTGTCAGGCTTTGTCAAGCCCTGTCGGGTTTGCTAGGGCCCTGTCGGGCTCCGTCGGGCCCTGTCAGGCTTTGTCGAACCCTGTCGGGTTTGCTCGGGCCCTGTCAGGCTCCGTCGCGCCCTGTCGGGTTTCCTCGGGCCCTGTCGGGCTCCATCGAGCCCTGTCGGGTTTGCTCGGGCCCTGTCGGTCTCCATCGGGCCCTGTCAGGTTCTCTCGGGCCCTGTCAGGTTTGCTCGGGCCCTGTCGGGCTCTGTCGGGCCCTGTGTGGTTTCCTCGGTCCCTGTCAGGCTCCGTCGGGCCCTTTCGGGTTTGCTCGGGCCCTGTCGGGCTCCGTCAGGCCCTGTCGGGTTTGCTCAGGCCCTGTCGGGTTTGCTCGAGCCCTGTCAGGCTTCGTCGGGCCCTTTCGGGTTTGCTCGGGCCCTGTCGGGCTCCGTCAGGCCCTGTCGGGTTTGCTCGGGCCCTATCGGGCTCCGTCGAGCCCTGTTGGGATTCCTCGGGCCCTGTCGGGCTCCATCGAGCCCTGTCAGGCTCCGTCGGGCCCTTTCGGGTTTGCTCGGGCCCTGTCGGGCTCCGTCGGGCCCTGTCGGGTTTGCTCGGGCCCTGTCGGGTTTGCTCGGGCCCTGTCAGGCTTTGTCAAGCCCTGTCGGGTTTGCTAGGGCCCTGTCGGGCTCCGTCGGGCCTTGTCAGGCTTTATCGAACCCTGTCGGGTTTGCTCGGGCCCTGTCGGGTTTGCTCGGGCCCTGTCGGGCTCTGTCGGGCCCTGTCTGGTTTCCTCGGGCCCTGTCGGGCTCCGTCGGGCCCTGTCGGATTTGCTCGGGCCCTGTCGGGTTTGCTGAAGCCCTGTCAGGCTTCGTCGGACCCTGTCAGATTTGCTCAGGCCCTGTCGGGATCCGTCGGGCCCTGTCGGGTTTGCTCGGGCCCTGTCGGGTTTGCTCGGGCCCTGTCAGGCTTTGTCAAGCCCTGTCGGGTTTGCTAGGGCCCTGTCGGGCTCCGTCGGGCCTTGTCAGGCTTTATCGAACCCTGTCGGGTTTGCTCGGGCCCTGTCGGGTTTGCTCGGGCCCTGTCGGGCTCTGTCGGGCCCTGTCTGGTTTCCTCGGGCCCTGTCGGGCTCCGTCGGGCCCTGTCGGATTTGCTCGGGCCCTGTCGGGTTTGCTGAAGCCCTGTCAGGCTTCGTCGGACCCTGTCAGATTTGCTCAGGCCCTGTCGGGCTCCGTCGGGCCCTGTCGGGTTTGCTCGGGCCCTGTCGGGCTCCGTCGGGCCCTGTCGGGTTTGCTCGGGCCCTGTTGGACTCCGTCGGGCCCTGTCTGGTTTCCTCGGGCTCTGTCGGGCTCCGTCGAACCCTGTCGGGTTTGCTCGGGCCATGTCGGGTTTGCTGAAGCCCTGTCAGGCTTTGTCGGACCCTGTCGGGTTTGCTCGAGCCCTGTCGGGCTCAATCGGGCCCTGTCGGGTTTGCTCGGGCCCTATCGGGCTCCGTCGGGCCCTGTCGGGTTTCCTCGGGCCCTGTCGGGCTCCATCGAGCCCTGTCAGGCTTCGTCGGGCCCTTTCGGGTTTGCTCGGGCCCTGTCGGGCTCCGTCAGGCCCTGTCGGGTTTGCTCGGGCCCTATCGGGCTCCGTCGAGCCCTGTCGGGTTTGCTCGGGCTCTGTCAGGCTCCGTCGGGCCCTGTTGGGTTTCCTCAGGCCCTGTCGGGCTCCATCAAGCCCTGTCAGGCTTTGTCGAACCCTGTCGGGTTTGCTCGGGCCCTGTCGGGTTTGCTCGGGCCCTGTCGGGCTCCGTCGGGCCCTGTCGGGTTTCCTCGGGCTCTGTTGGGCTTCGTCGGGCCCTGTCGGGTTTGCTCGGGCCATGTCGGGTTTGCTGAAGCCCTGTCAGGCTTCGTCGGACCCTGTCGGGTTTGTTCGAGCCCTGTCGGGCTCCATCGGGCCCTGTCGGGTTTCCTCGGGCCCTGTCGGGCTCCGTCGGGCCCTGTCGGATTTGCTCGGGCCCTGTCGGGTTTGCTGAAGCCCTGTCAGGCTTCGTCGGACCCTGTCGGGTTTGCTCGGGCCCTGTTGGGCTCCGTCGAACCCTGTCGGCTTTGCTCGGGCCTTGTCAGGCTCCGTCCTGCCCTGTCGGGTTTCCTCGGGCCCTGTCGGGCTCCATCGAGCCCTGTCAGGTTTGCTCGGGCCCTGTCGGGTTTGCTCGGGCCCTGTCGGGCTCCATCGGACCCTATCAGGCTTTGGCGGGTCCTGTCGGGTTTGCTCAGGCCCTGTCGGGCCTTGTCAGCCCCTGTCAGGTTTGCTCGCGCCCTGTCGGGCTCCTTCGGGCCCTGTCAGGTTCTCTCGGGCCCTGTCAGGTTTGCTCGGGCCCTGTCAGGCTCCGTCAGGCCCTATCAGGTTTGCTCGAGCCCTGTCGGGCTCCGTCAGGCCCTGTCAGGTTTGCTCGGGCCCTGTCGGGCCTTGTCAGGCCCTGTCGGGTTTGCTCGGGACCTGTCGGGTTTGCCCGCGTCCTGTCGGGCTCCGTTGGGCCCTGTCAGATTCGCTCGGGCCCTGTCGGGTTTGCTCGGGCCCTGTCAGGCTCCGTCAGGCCCTGTTGGGTTTGCTCGTGCCCTGTCGGGCTCCGTCGGGCCCTGTCAGGTTTGCTCAGGCCCTGTCGGGATCCGTTGGGCCTTGTCGGGTTTGCTCGGGCCCTGTCGGGCTCCATCGAGCCCTGTCAGGCTCCGTCGGGCCCTTTCGGGTTTGCTCGGGCCCTGTCGGGCTCCGTCGGGCCCTGTTTGGTTTCTTCGGGCTCTGTCGGGCTCCGTCGAACTCTGTCGGGTTTGCTCGGGCCATGTCGGGTTTGCTGAAGCCCTGTCAGGCTTTGTCGGACCCTGTCGGGTTTGCTCGAGCCCTGTCGGGCTCAATCGGGCCCTGTCGGGTTTGCTCGGGCCCTATCGGGCTCCGTCGGGCCCTGTCGGGTTTCCTCGGGCCCTGTCGGGCTCCATCGAGCCCTGTCAGGCTTCGTCGGGCCCTTTCGGGTTTGCTCGGGCCCTGTCGGGCTCCGTCAGGCCCTGTCGGGTTTGCTCGGGCCCTATCGGGCTCCGTCGAGCCCTGTCGGGTTTGCTCGGGCTCTGTCAGGCTCCGTCGGGCCCTGTTGGGTTTCCTCAGGCCCTGTCGGGCTCCATCAAGCCCTGTCAGGCTTTGTCGAACCCTGTCGGGTTTGCTCGGGCCCTGTCGGGTTTGCTCGGGCCCTGTCGGGCTCCGTCGGGCCCTGTCGGGTTTCCTCGGGCTCTGTTGGGCTTCGTCGGGCCCTGTCGGGTTTGCTCGGGCCATGTCGGGTTTGCTGAAGCCCTGTCAGGCTTCGTCGGACCCTGTCGGGTTTGTTCGAGCCCTGTCGGGCTCCATCGGGCCCTGTCGGGTTTCCTCGGGCCCTGTCGGGCTCCGTCGGGCCCTGTCGGATTTGCTCGGGCCCTGTCGGGTTTGCTGAAGCCCTGTCAGGCTTCGTCGGACCCTGTCGGGTTTGCTCGGGCCCTGTTGGGCTCCGTCGAACCCTGTCGGCTTTGCTCGGGCCTTGTCAGGCTCCGTCCTGCCCTGTCGGGTTTCCTCGGGCCCTGTCGGGCTCCATCGAGCCCTGTCAGGTTTGCTCGGGCCCTGTCGGGTTTGCTCGGGCCCTGTCGGGCTCCATCGGACCCTATCAGGCTTTGGCGGGTCCTGTCGGGTTTGCTCAGGCCCTGTCGGGCCTTGTCAGCCCCTGTCAGGTTTGCTCGCGCCCTGTCGGGCTCCTTCGGGCCCTGTCAGGTTCTCTCGGGCCCTGTCAGGTTTGCTCAGGCCCTGTCAGGCTCTGTCAGGCCCTATCAGGTTTGCTCGAGCCCTGTCGGGCTCCGTCAGGCCCTGTCAGGTTTGCTCAGGCCCTGTCGGGCTCCGTCAGGCCCTGTCGGGTTTGCTCGGGACCTGTCGGGTTTGCCCGCGTCCTGTGGGCTCCGTCGGGCCCTGTCAGATTCGCTCGGGCCCTGTCGGGTTTGCTCGGGCCCTGTCAGGCTCCGTCAGGCCCTGTCGGGTTTGCTCGTGCCCTGTCGGGCTCCGTCGGGCCCTGTCAGGTTTGCTCAGGCCCTGTCGGGATCCGTTGGGCCTTGTCGGGTTTGCTCGGGCCATGTCGGGCTCCTTCGTGCCCTGTCAGGTTTGCTCGGGCCCTGTCGGGTTTGCTCGGGCCCTGTCAGGCTCCGTCGGGCTCTGTCGGGTTTCCTCGGGCCCTGTCGGGCTCCATCGAGCCCTGTCAGGCTTTGTCGAACCCTGTCGGGTTTGCTCGGGCCCTGTCGGGTTTGCTCGGGTCCTGTCGGGCTCTGTCGGGCCCTGTCGGGTTTGCTCGGGCCCTGTCAGGCTCCGTCGGGCCCTGTCGGATTTCCTCGGGCTCTCTCGGGTTCCGTCGGGCCCTCTCGGGTTCCGTCCGGCCCTGTCGGGTTTCCTCGGGCCCTGTCGGACTCTATCGAGCCCTGTCAGGCTCCGTCGGGCTCTTTCGGGTTTGCTCAGGCCCTGTCGGGCTCCGTCGGGCCCTGTCAGGCTTTGTCAGGTCCTGTCAGGTTTGCTCGGGCCCTGTCGGGCCTTGTCGGGCCCTGTTGGGTTTGCTCGGGCTCTGTCGGGCTCCAGCGTGCCCTGTCGGGTTTGCCTGGGCCCTGTCAGGCTCCATCAGGCCCTGTCGGGTTTGCTCGGGCCCTATCGGGCTCCGTGGGGCCCTGTCGGGTTTCCTCGGGCCCTGTCGGGCTCCATCGAGCCCTGTCAGGCTCCGTCGGGCCCTTTCGGGTTTGCTCGGGCCCTGTCGGGCTCCGTCGGGCCCTGTCGGGTTTGCTCAGGCCCTGTCGGGTTTGCTCGAGCCCTGTCGGGCTCCATCGGGTCCTGTCGGGTTTGCTCGGGCCCTATCGGGCTCCGTCGGGCCCTGTCGGGTTTCTTCGGGCCCTGTCGGGCTCCATCGAGCCCTGTCAGGCTTCGTCGGGCCCTTTCGGGTTTGCTCGGGCCCTGTCAGGCTCCGTCAGGCCCTGTTGGGTTTGCTCGGGCCCTATCGGGCTCCGTCGAGCCCTGTCGGGTTTCCTCGGGCCCTGTCGGGCTCCATCGAGCCCTGTCAGGCTCCGTCGGGCCCTTTCGGGTTTGCTCGGGCCCTGTCGGGCTCCGTCGGGCCCTGTCGGGTTTGCTCGGGCCCTGTCAGGTTTGCTCGGGCCCTGTCAGGCTTTGTCAAGCCCTGTCGGGTTTGCTAGGGCCCTGTCGGGCTCCGTCGGGCCTTGTCAGGCTTTGTCGAACCCTGTCGGGTTTGCTCGGGCCCTGTCGGGTTTGCTCGGGCCCTGTCGGGCTCTGTCGGGCCCTGTCTGGTTTCCTCGGGCCCTGTCGGGCTCTGTCGGGCTTTGTCGGATTTGCTCGGGCCCTGTCCGGTTTGCTGAAGCCCTGTCAGGCTTCGTCGGACCCTGTCGGGTTTGCTCGGGCCCTGTTGGGCTCCGTCGAACCCTGTCGGCTTTGCTCGGGCCCTGTCAGGCTCCGTCGCGCCCTGTCGGGTTTCCTCGGGCCCTGTCAGGCTCCATCGAGCCCTGTCAGGTTTGCTCGGGCCCTGTCGGGTTTGCTCGGGCCCTGTCGGGCTCCATCGGACCCTATCAGGCTTTGGCGGGTCCTGTCGGGTTTGCTCAGGCCCTGTCGGGTCTTGTCAGCCCCTGTCAGGTTTGCTCGCGCCCTGTCGGGCTCCTTCGGGCCCTGTCAGGTTCTCTCGGGCCCTGTCAGGTTTGCTCGGGCCCTGTCAGGCTCCGTCAGGCCCTATCGGGTTTGCTCGAGCCCTGTCGGGCTCCGTCAGGCCCTGTCAGGTTTGCTCGGGCCCTGTCGGGCCTTGTCAGGCCCTGTCGGGTTTGCTCGGGACCTGTCGGGTTTGCCCGCGTCCTGTCGGGCTCCGTCGGGCCCTGTCAGATTCGCTCGGGCCCTGTCGGGTTTGCTCGGGCCCTGTCAGGCTCCGTCAGGCCCTGTCGGGTTTGCTCGTGCCCTGTCGGGCTCCGTCGGGCCCTGTCAGGTTTGCTCAGGCTCTGTCGGGATCCGTTGGGCCTTGTCGGGTTTGCTCGGGCCCTGTCGGGCTCCTTCGTGCCCTGTCAGGTTTGCTCGGGCCCTGTCGGGTTTGCTCGGGCCCTGTCAGGCTCCGTCGGGCTCTGTCGGGTTTCCTCGGGTCCTGTCGGGCTCCATCGAGCCCTGTCAGGCTTTGTCGAACCCTGTCGGGTTTGCTCGGGCCCTGTCGGGTTTGCTCGGGTCCTGTCGGGCTCTGTCGGGCCCTGTCGGGTTTGCTCGGGCCCTGTCAGGCTCCGTCGGGCCCTGTCGGATTTCCTCGGGCCCTCTCGGGTTCCGTCGGGCCCTCTCGGGTTCCGTCCGGCCCTGTCGGGTTTCCTCGGGCCCTGTCGGACTCTATTGAGCCCTGTCAGGCTCCGTCGGGCTCTTTCGGGTTTGCTCAGGCCCTGTCGGGCTCCGTCGGGCCCTGTCAGGCTTTGTCAGGTCCTGTCAAGTTTGCTCGGGCCCTGTCGGGCCTTGTCGGGCCCTGTTGGGTTTGCTCGGGCTCTGTCGGGCTCCAGCGTGCCCTGTCGGGTTTGCCCGGGCCCTGTCAGGCTCCATCAGGCCCTGTCGGGTTTGCTCGGGCCCTATAGGGCTCCGTGGGGCCCTGTCGGGTTTCCTCAGGCCCTGTCGGGCTCCATCGAGCCCTGTCAGGCTCCGTCGGGCCCTTTCGGGTTTGCTCGGGCCCTGTCGGGCTCCGTCGGGCCCTGTCGGATTTGCTCAGGCCCTGTCGGGTTTGCTCGAGCCCTGTCGGGCTCCATCGGGTCCTGTCGGGTTTGCTCGGGCCCTATCGGGCTCCGTCGGGCCCTGTCGGGTTTCCTCGGGCCCTGTCGGGCTCCATCGAGCCCTGTCAGGCTTCGTCGGGCCCTTTCGGGTTTGCTCGGGCCCTGTCGGGCTCCGTCAGGCCCTGTCGGGTTTGCTCGGGCCCTGTCGGGCTCCGTCGGGCCCTGTCGGGTTTGCTCGGGCCCTGTCGGGTTTGCTCGGGCCCTGTCAGGCTTTGTCAAGCCCTGTCGGGTTTGCTAGGGCCCTGTCGGGCTCTGTCGGGCCCTGTCAGGCTTTGTCGAACCCTGTCAGGTTTGCTCGGGCCCTGTCGGGTTTGCTCGGGCCCTGTCGGGCTCTGTCGGGCCCTGTCTGGTTTCCTCGGGCCCTGTCGGGCTCCGTCGGGCCCTGTCGGATTTTCTCGAGCCCTGTCGGGTTTGCTGAAGCCCTGTCAGGCTTCGTCGGACCCTGTCGGGTTTGCTCGGGCCCTGTCGGGCTCCGTCGAACCCTGTCGGGTTTGCTCGGGCCCTGTCGGGCTCCATCGAGCCCTCTCAGGTTTGCTCGGGCCCTGTCGGGTTTGCTCGGGCCCTGTCGGGCTCCATCGGACCCTATCAGGCTTTGGCGGGTCCTGTCGGGTTTGCTCAGGCCCTGTCGGGCCTTGTCAGCCCCTGTCAGGTTTGCTCGCGCCCTGTCGGGCTCCGTCGGGCCCTGTCAGGTTCTCTCGGGCCCTGTCAGGTTTGCTCGGGCCCTGTCAGGCTCCGTCAGGCCCTATCGGGTTTACTCGAGCCCTGTCGGGCTCCGTCAGGCCCTGTCAGGTTTGCTCGGGCCCTGTCGGGCCTTGTCAGGCCCTGTCGGGTTTGCTCGGGACCTGTCGGGTTTGCCCGCGTCCTGTCGGGCTCCGTCGGGCCCTGTCAGAGTCGCTCGGGCCCTGTCGGGTTTGCTCGGGCCCTGTCAGGCTCTGTCAGGCCCTGTTGGGTTTGCTCGTGCCCTGTCGGGCTCCGTCGGGCCCTGTCAGGTTTGCTCAGGCCCTGTCGGGATCCGTTGGGCCTTGTCGGGTTTGCTCGGGCCCTGTCGGGCTCCTTCGTGCCCTGTCAGGTTTGCTCGGGCCCTGTCGGGTTTGCTCGGGCCCTGTCAGGCTCCGTCGGGCTCTGTCAGGTTTCCTCGGGCCCTGTCGGGCTCCATCGAGCCCTGTCAGGCTTTGTCGAACCCTGTCGGGTTTGCTCGGGCCCTGTCGGGTTTGCTCGGGTCCTGTCGGGCTCTGTCGGGCCCTGTCGGGTTTGCTCGGGCCCTGTCAGGCTCCGTCGGGCCCTGTCGGATTTCCTCGGGCCCTCTTGGGTTCCGTCGGGCCCTCTCGGGTTCCGTCCGGCCCTGTCGGGTTTCCTCGGGCCCTGTCGGACTCTATCGAGCCCTGTCAGGCTCCGTCGGGCTCTTTCGGGTTTGCTCAGGCCCTGTCGGGCTCCGTCGGGCCCTGTCAGGCTTTGTCAGGTCCTGTCAGGTTTGCTCGGGCCCTGTCGGGCCTTGTCGGGCCCTGTTGGGTTTGCTCGGGCTCTGTCGGGCTCCAGCGTGCCCTGTCGGGTTTGCCCGGGCCCTGTCAGGCTCCATCAGGCCCTGTCGGGTTTGCTCGGGCCCTATCGGGCTCCGTGGGGCCCTGTCGGGTTTCCTCGGGCCCTGTCGGGCTCCATCGAGCCCTGTCAGGCTCCGTCGGGCCCTTTCGGGTTTGCTCGGGCCCTATCGGGCTCCGTCGGGCCCTGTCGGATTTGCTCAGGCCCTGTCGGGTTTGCTCGAGCCCTGTCGGGCTCCATCGGGTCCTGTCGGGTTTGCTCGGGCCCTATCGGGCTCCGTCGGGCCCTGTCGGGTTTCCTCGGGCCCTGTCGGGCTCCATCGAGCCCTGTCAGGCTTCGTCGGGCCCTTTCGGGTTTGCTCGGGCCCTGTCGGGCTCCGTCAGGCCCTGTCGGGTTTGCTCGGGCCCTATCGGGCTCCGTCGAGCCCTGTCGGGTTTCCTCGGGCCCTGTCGGGCTCCATCGAGCCCTGTCAGGCTCCGTCGGGCCCTGTCGGGTTTGCTCGGGCCCTGTCGGGTTTGCTCGGGCCCTGTCAGGCTTTGTCAAGCCCTGTCGGGTTTGCTAGGGCCCTGTCGGGCTCCGTCGGGCCCTGTCAGGCTTTGTCGAACCCTGTCGGGTTTGCTCGGGCCCTGTCAGGCTCTGTCGGGCCCTGTCGGGCTCTGTCGGGCCCTGTCTGGTTTCCTCGGGCCCTGTCGGGCTCCGTCGGGCCCTGTCGGATTTGCTCGGGCCCTGTCGCGTTTGCTGAAGCCCTGTCAGGCTTCGTCGGACCCTGTCGGGTTTCCTCGGGCCCTGTCGGGCTCCGTCGAACCCTGTCGGGTTTGCTCGGGCCCTGTCAGGCTCTGTCGCGCCCTGTCGGGTTTCCTCGGGCCCTGTCGGGCTCCATCGAGCCCTGTCAGGTTTGCTCGGGCCCTGTCGGGTTTGCTCGGGCCCTGTCGGGCTCCATCGGACCCTATCAGGCTTTGGCGGGTCCTGTCGGGTTTGCTCAGGCCCTGTCGGGCCTTGTCAGCCCCTGTCAGGTTTGCTCGCGCCCTGTCAGGCTCCGTCGGGCCCTGTCAGGTTCTCTCGGGCCCTGTCAGGTTTGCTCGGGCCCTGTCAGGCTCCGTCAGGCCCTATCGGGTTTGCTCGAGCCCTGTCGGGCTCCGTCAGGCCCTGTCAGGTTTGCTCGGGCCCTGTCGGGCTCTGTCGGGCCCTGTCTGGTTTCCTCGGGCCCTGTCGGGCTCCGTCGGGCCCTGTCGGATTTGCTCGAGCCCTGTCGGGTTTGCTGAAGCCCTGTCAGGCTTCGTCGGACCCTGTCGGGTTTGCTCGGGCCCTGTCGGGCTCCGTCGAACCCTGTCGGGTTTGCTCGGGCCCTGTCGGGCTCCATCGAGCCCTCTCAGGTTTGCTCGGGCCCTGTCGGGTTTGCTCGGGCCCTGTCGGGCTCCATCGGACCCTATCAGGCTTTGGCGGGTCCTGTCGGGTTTGCTCAGGCCCTGTCGGGCCTTGTCAGCCCCTGTCAGGTTTGCTCGCGCCCTGTCGGGCTCCGTCGGGCCCTGTCAGGTTCTCTCGGGCCCTGTCAGGTTTGCTCGGGCCCTGTCAGGCTCCGTCAGGCCCTATCGGGTTTACTCGAGCCCTGTCGGGCTCCGTCAGGCCCTGTCAGGTTTGCTCGGGCCCTGTCGGGCCTTGTCAGGCCCTGTCGGGTTTGCTCGGGACCTGTCGGGTTTGCCCGCGTCCTGTCGGGCTCCGTCGGGCCCTGTCAGAGTCGCTCGGGCCCTGTCGGGTTTGCTCGGGCCCTGTCAGGCTCTGTCAGGCCCTGTTGGGTTTGCTCGTGCCCTGTCGGGCTCCGTCGGGCCCTGTCAGGTTTGCTCAGGCCCTGTCGGGATCCGTTGGGCCTTGTCGGGTTTGCTCGGGCCCTGTCGGGCTCCTTCGTGCCCTGTCAGGTTTGCTCGGGCCCTGTCGGGTTTGCTCGGGCCCTGTCAGGCTCCGTCGGGCTCTGTCGGGTTTCCTCGGGCCCTGTCGGGCTCCATCGAGCCCTGTCAGGCTTTGTCGAACCCTGTCGGGTTTGCTCGGGCCCTGTCGGGTTTGCTCGGGTCCTGTCGGGCTCTGTCGGGCCCTGTCGGGTTTGCTCGGGCCCTGTCAGGCTCCGTCGGGCCCTGTCGGATTTCCTCGGGCCCTCTTGGGTTCCGTCGGGCCCTCTCGGGTTCCGTCCGGCCCTGTCGGGTTTCCTCGGGCCCTGTCGGACTCTATCGAGCCCTGTCAGGCTCCGTCGGGCTCTTTCGGGTTTGCTCAGGCCCTGTCGGGCTCCGTCGGGCCCTGTCAGGCTTTGTCAGGTCCTGTCAGGTTTGCTCGGGCCCTGTCGGGCCTTGTCGGGCCCTGTTGGGTTTGCTTGGGCTCTGTCGGGCTCCAGCGTGCCCTGTCGGGTTTGCCCGGGCCCTGTCAGGCTCCATCAGGCCCTGTCGGGTTTGCTCGGGCCCTATCGGGCTCCGTGGGGCCCTGTCGGGTTTCCTCGGGCCCTGTCGGGCTCCATCGAGCCCTGTCAGGCTCCGTCGGGCCCTTTCGGGTTTGCTTGAGCCCTATCGGGCTCCGTCGGGCCCTGTCGGATTTGCTCAGGCCCTGTCGGGTTTGCTCGAGCCCTGTCGGGCTCCATCGGGTCCTGTCGGGTTTGCTCGGGCCCTATCGGGCTCCGTCGGGCCCTGTCGGGTTTCCTCGGGCCCTGTCGGGCTCCATCGAGCCCTGTCAGGCTTCGTCGGGCCCTTTCGGGTTTGCTCGGGCCCTGTCGGGCTCCGTCAGGCCCTGTCGGGTTTGCTCGGGCCCTATCGGGCTCCGTCGAGCCCTGTCGGGTTTCCTCGGGCCCTGTCGGGCTCCATCGAGCCCTGTCAGGCTCCGTCGGGCCCTGTCGGGTTTGCTCGGGCCCTGTCGGGTTTGCTCGGGCCCTGTCAGGCTTTGTCAAGCCCTGTCGGGTTTGCTAGGGCCCTGTCGGGCTCCGTCGGGCCCTGTCAGGCTTTGTCGAACCCTGTCGGGTTTGCTCGGGCCCTGTCGGGCTCTGTCGGGCCCTGTCGGGCTCTGTCGGGCCCTGTCTGGTTTCCTCGGGCCCTGTCGGGCTCCGTCGGGCCCTGTCAGATTTGCTCGGGCCCTGTCGCGTTTGCTGAAGCCCTGTCAGGCTTCGTCGGACCCTGTCGGGTTTGCTCGGGCCCTGTCGGGCTCCGTCGAACCCTGTCGGGTTTGCTCGGGCCCTGTCAGGCTCTGTCGCGCCCTGTCGGGTTTCCTCGGGCCCTGTCGGGCTCCATCGAGCCCTGTCAGGTTTGCTCGGGCCCTGTCGGGTTTGCTCGGGCCCTGTCGGGCTCCATCGGACCCTATCAGGCTTTGGCGGGTCCTGTCGGGTTTGCTCAGGCCCTGTCGGGCCTTGTCAGCCCCTGTCAGGTTTGCTCGCGCCCTGTCAGGCTCCGTCGGGCCCTGTCAGGTTCTCTCGGGCCCTGTCAGGTTTGCTCGGGCCCTGTCAGGCTCCGTCAGGCCCTATCGGGTTTGCTCGAGCCCTGTCGGGCTCCGTCAGGCCCTGTCAGGTTTGCTCGGGCCCTGTCGGGCTCTGTCGGGCCCTGTCTGGTTTCCTCGGGCCCTGTCGGGCTCCGTCGGGCCCTGTCGGATTTGCTCGAGCCCTGTCGGGTTTGCTGAAGCCCTGTCAGGCTTCGTCGGACCCTGTCGGGTTTGCTCGGGCCCTGTCGGGCTCCGTCGAACCCTGTCGGGTTTGCTCGGGCCCTGTCGGGCTCCATCGAGCCCTCTCAGGTTTGCTCGGGCCCTGTCGGGTTTGCTCGGGCCCTGTCGGGCTCCATCGGACCCTATCAGGCTTTGGCGGGTCCTGTCGGGTTTGCTCAGGCCCTGTCGGGCCTTGTCAGCCCCTGTCAGGTTTGCTCGCGCCCTGTCGGGCTCCGTCGGGCCCTGTCAGGTTCTCTCGGGCCCTGTCAGGTTTGCTCGGGCCCTGTCAGGCTCCGTCAGGCCCTATCGGGTTTACTCGAGCCCTGTCGGGCTCCGTCAGGCCCTGTCAGGTTTGCTCGGGCCCTGTCGGGCCTTGTCAGGCCCTGTCGGGTTTGCTCGGGACCTGTCGGGTTTGCCCGCGTCCTGTCGGGCTCCGTCGGGCCCTGTCAGAGTCGCTCGGGCCCTGTCGGGTTTGCTCGGGCCCTGTCAGGCTCTGTCAGGCCCTGTTGGGTTTGCTCGTGCCCTGTCGGGCTCCGTCGGGCCCTGTCAGGTTTGCTCAGGCCCTGTCGGGATCCGTTGGGCCTTGTCGGGTTTGCTCGGGCCCTGTCGGGCTCCTTCGTGCCCTGTCAGGTTTGCTCGGGCCCTGTCGGGTTTGCTCGGGCCCTGTCAGGCTCCGTCGGGCTCTGTCGGGTTTCCTCGGGCCCTGTCGGGCTCCATCGAGCCCTGTCAGGCTTTGTCGAACCCTGTCGGGTTTGCTCGGGCCCTGTCGGGTTTGCTCGGGTCCTGTCGGGCTCTGTCGGGCCCTGTCGGGTTTGCTCGGGCCCTGTCAGGCTCCGTCGGGCCCTGTCGGATTTCCTCGGGCCCTCTTGGGTTCCGTCGGGCCCTCTCGGGTTCCGTCCGGCCCTGTCGGGTTTCCTCGGGCCCTGTCGGACTCTATCGAGCCCTGTCAGGCTCCGTCGGGCTCTTTCGGGTTTGCTCAGGCCCTGTCGGGCTCCGTCGGGCCCTGTCAGGCTTTGTCAGGTCCTGTCAGGTTTGCTCGGGCCCTGTCGGGCCTTGTCGGGCCCTGTTGGGTTTGCTTGGGCTCTGTCGGGCTCCAGCGTGCCCTGTCGGGTTTGCCCGGGCCCTGTCAGGCTCCATCAGGCCCTGTCGGGTTTGCTCGGGCCCTATCGGGCTCCGTGGGGCCCTGTCGGGTTTCCTCGGGCCCTGTCGGGCTCCATCGAGCCCTGTCAGGCTCCGTCGGGCCCTTTCGGGTTTGCTCGGGCCCTATCGGGCTCCGTCGGGCCCTGTCGGATTTGCTCAGGCCCTGTCGGGTTTGCTCGAGCCCTGTCGGGCTCCATCGGGTCCTGTCGGGTTTGCTCGGGCCCTATCGGGCTCCGTCGGGCCCTGTCGGGTTTCCTCGGGCCCTGTCGGGCTCCATCGAGCCCTGTCAGGCTTCGTCGGGCCCTTTCGGGTTTGCTCGGGCCCTGTCGGGCTCCGTCAGGCCCTGTCGGGTTTGCTCGGGCCCTATCGGGCTCCGTCGAGCCCTGTCGGGTTTCCTCGGGCCCTGTCGGGCTCCATCGAGCCCTGTCAGGCTCCGTCGGGCCCTGTCGGGTTTGCTCGGGCCCTGTCGGGTTTGCTCGGGCCCTGTCAGGCTTTGTCAAGCCCTGTCGGGTTTGCTAGGGCCCTGTCGGGCTCCGTCGGGCCCTGTCAGGCTTTGTCGAACCCTGTCGGGTTTGCTCGGGCCCTGTCGGGCTCTGTCGGGCCCTGTCGGGCTCTGTCGGGCCCTGTCTGGTTTCCTCGGGCCCTGTCGGGCTCCGTCGGGCCCTGTCGGATTTGCTCGGGCCCTGTCGCGTTTGCTGAAGCCCTGTCAGGCTTCGTCGGACCCTGTCGGGTTTGCTCGGGCCCTGTCGGGCTCCGTCGAACCCTGTCGGGTTTGCTCGGGCCCTGTCAGGCTCTGTCGCGCCCTGTCGGGTTTCCTCGGGCCCTGTCGGGCTCCATCGAGCCCTGTCAGGTTTGCTCGGGCCCTGTCGGGTTTGCTCGGGCCCTGTCGGGCTCCATCGGACCCTATCAGGCTTTGGCGGGTCCTGTCGGGTTTGCTCAGGCCCTGTCGGGCCTTGTCAGCCCCTGTCAGGTTTGCTCGCGCCCTGTCAGGCTCCGTCGGGCCCTGTCAGGTTCTCTCGGGCCCTGTCAGGTTTGCTCGGGCCCTGTCAGGCTCCGTCAGGCCCTATCGGGTTTGCTCGAGCCCTGTCGGGCTCCGTCAGGCCCTGTCAGGTTTGCTCGGGCCCTGTCGGGCTCTGTCGGGCCCTGTCTGGTTTCCTCGGGCCCTGTCGGGCTCCGTCGGGCCCTGTCGGATTTGCTCGAGCCCTGTCGGGTTTGCTGAAGCCCTGTCAGGCTTCGTCGGACCCTGTCGGGTTTGCTCGGGCCCTGTCGGGCTCCGTCGAACCCTGTCGGGTTTGCTCGGGCCCTGTCGGGCTCCATCGAGCCCTCTCAGGTTTGCTCGGGCCCTGTCGGGTTTGCTCGGGCCCTGTCGGGCTCCATCGGACCCTATCAGGCTTTGGCGGGTCCTGTCGGGTTTGCTCAGGCCCTGTCGGGCCTTGTCAGCCCCTGTCAGGTTTGCTCGCGCCCTGTCGGGCTCCGTCGGGCCCTGTCAGGTTCTCTCGGGCCCTGTCAGGTTTGCTCGGGCCCTGTCAGGCTCCGTCAGGCCCTATCGGGTTTACTCGAGCCCTGTCGGGCTCCGTCAGGCCCTGTCAGGTTTGCTCGGGCCCTGTCGGGCCTTGTCAGGCCCTGTCGGGTTTGCTCGGGACCTGTCGGGTTTGCCCGCGTCCTGTCGGGCTCCGTCGGGCCCTGTCAGAGTCGCTCGGGCCCTGTCGGGTTTGCTCGGGCCCTGTCAGGCTCTGTCAGGCCCTGTTGGGTTTGCTCGTGCCCTGTCGGGCTCCGTCGGGCCCTGTCAGGTTTGCTCAGGCCCTGTCGGGATCCGTTGGGCCTTGTCGGGTTTGCTCGGGCCCTGTCGGGCTCCTTCGTGCCCTGTCAGGTTTGCTCGGGCCCTGTCGGGTTTGCTCGGGCCCTGTCAGGCTCCGTCGGGCTCTGTCGGGTTTCCTCGGGCCCTGTCGGGCTCCATCGAGCCCTGTCAGGCTTTGTCGAACCCTGTCGGGTTTGCTCGGGCCCTGTCGGGTTTGCTCGGGTCCTGTCGGGCTCTGTCGGGCCCTGTCGGGTTTGCTCGGGCCCTGTCAGGCTCCGTCGGGCCCTGTCGGATTTCCTCGGGCCCTCTTGGGTTCCGTCGGGCCCTCTCGGGTTCCGTCCGGCCCTGTCGGGTTTCCTCGGGCCCTGTCGGACTCTATCGAGCCCTGTCAGGCTCCGTCGGGCTCTTTCGGGTTTGCTCAGGCCCTGTCGGGCTCCGTCGGGCCCTGTCAGGCTTTGTCAGGTCCTGTCAGGTTTGCTCGGGCCCTGTCGGGCCTTGTCGGGCCCTGTTGGGTTTGCTCGGGCTCTGTCGGGCTCCAGCGTGCCCTGTCGGGTTTGCCCGGGCCCTGTCAGGCTCCATCAGGCCCTGTCGGGTTTGCTCGGGCCCTATCGGGCTCCGTGGGGCCCTGTCGGGTTTCCTCGGGCCCTGTCGGGCTCCATCGAGCCCTGTCAGGCTCCGTCGGGCCCTTTCGGGTTTGCTCGGGCCCTATCGGGCTCCGTCGGGCCCTGTCGGATTTGCTCAGGCCCTGTCGGGTTTGCTCGAGCCCTGTCGGGCTCCATCGGGTCCTGTCGGGTTTGCTCGGGCCCTATCGGGCTCCGTCGGGCCCTGTCGGGTTTCCTCGGGCCCTGTCGGGCTCCATCGAGCCCTGTCAGGCTTCGTCGGGCCCTTTCGGGTTTGCTCGGGCCCTGTCGGGCTCCGTCAGGCCCTGTCGGGTTTGCTCGGGCCCTATCGGGCTCCGTCGAGCCCTGTCGGGTTTCCTCGGGCCCTGTCGGGCTCCATCGAGCCCTGTCAGGCTCCGTCGGGCCCTGTCGGGTTTGCTCGGGCCCTGTCGGGTTTGCTCGGGCCCTGTCAGGCTTTGTCAAGCCCTGTCGGGTTTGCTAGGGCCCTGTCGGGCTCCGTCGGGCCCTGTCAGGCTTTGTCGAACCCTGTCGGGTTTGCTCGGGCCCTGTCGGGCTCTGTCGGGCCCTGTCGGGCTCTGTCGGGCCCTGTCTGGTTTCCTCGGGCCCTGTCGGGCTCCGTCGGGCCCTGTCGGATTTGCTCGGGCCCTGTCGCGTTTGCTGAAGCCCTGTCAGGCTTCGTCGGACCCTGTCGGGTTTGCTCGGGCCCTGTCGGGCTCCGTCGAACCCTGTCGGGTTTGCTCGGGCCCTGTCAGGCTCTGTCGCGCCCTGTCGGGTTTCCTCGGGCCCTGTCGGGCTCCATCGAGCCCTGTCAGGTTTGCTCGGGCCCTGTCGGGTTTGCTCGGGCCCTGTCGGGCTCCATCGGACCCTATCAGGCTTTGGCGGGTCCTGTCGGGTTTGCTCAGGCCCTGTCGGGCCTTGTCAGCCCCTGTCAGGTTTGCTCGCGCCCTGTCAGGCTCCGTCGGGCCCTGTCAGGTTCTCTCGGGCCCTGTCAGGTTTGCTCGGGCCCTGTCAGGCTCCGTCAGGCCCTATCGGGTTTGCTCGAGCCCTGTCGGGCTCCGTCAGGCCCTGTCAGGTTTGCTCGGGCCCTGTCGGGCCTTGTCAGGCCCTGTCGGGTTTGCTCGGGACCTGTCGGGTTTGCCCGCGTCCTGTCGGGCTCCGTCGGGCCCTGTCAGATTCGCTCGGGCCCTGTCGGGTTTGCTCGTGCCCTGTCGGGCTTTCTCGGGCCCTGTCAGGTTTGCTCAGGCCCTGTCGGGATCCGTTGGGCCTTGTCGGGTTTGCTCGGGCCCTGTCGGGCTCCTTCGTGCCCTGTCAGGTTTGCTCGGGCCCTGTCGGGTTTGCTCGGGCCCTGTCAGGCTCCGTCTGGCCCTCTCGGGTTTCCTCGGGCCCTGTCGGGCTCCATCGAGCCCTGTCAGGCTTTGTCGAACCCTGTTGGGTTTGCTCGGGTCCTGTCGGGCTCTGTCGGGCCCTGTCATGTTTGCTCGGGCCCTGTCAGGCTCTGTCGGGCCCTGTCGGATTTCCTCGGGCCCTCTCGGGTTCCGTCGGGCCCTCTCGGGTTCCGTCCGGCCCTGTCGAGTTTCCTCGGGCCCTGTCGGACTCTATCGAGCCCTGTCAGGCTCCGTCGGGCTCTTTCGGGTTTGCTCAGGCCCTGTCGGGCTCCGTCGGGCCCTGTCAGGGTTTGTAAGGTCCTGTCAGGTTTGCTCGGGCCCTGTCGGGCCTTGTCAGGCCCTGTCGAGTTTGCTCGGGCTCTGTCAGGCTCCAGCGTGCCCTGTCGGGTTTGCCCGGGCCCTGTCAGGCTCCATCAGGCCCTGTCGGGTTTGCTCGGGCCCTATCGGGCTCCGTGGGGCCCTGTCGGGTTTCCTCGGGCCCTGTCGGGCTCCATCGAGCCCTGTCAGGCTTCGTCGGGCCCTTTCGGGTTTGCTCGGTCCCTGTCGGGCTCCGTCGGGCCCTGTCGGATTTGCTCAGGCCCTGTCGGGTTTGCTTGAGCCCTGTCGGGCTCCATCGGGTCCTGTCAGGTTTGCTCGGGCCCTATCGGGCTCCGTCGGGCCCTGTCGGGTTTCCTCGGGCCCTGTCGGGCTCCATCGAGCCCTGTCAGGCTTCGTCGGGCCCTTTCGGGTTTGCTCGGGCCCTGTCGGGCTCCATCAGGCCCTGTCGGGTTTGCTCGGGCCCTGTCGGGCTCTGTCGGGCCCTGTCTGGTTTCCTCGGGCCCTGTCGGGCTCCGTCGGGCCCTGTCGGATTTGCTCGGGCCCTGTCAGGTTTGCTGAAGCCCTGTCAGGCTTCGTCGGACCCTGTCGGGTTTGCTCGGGCCCTGTCGGGCTCCGTCGAACCCTGTCGGGTTTGCTCGGGCCCTGTCAGGCTCCGTCGCGCCCTGTCGGGTTTCCTCGGGCCCTGTCGGGCTCCATCGAGCCCTCTCAGGTTTGCTCGGGCCCTGTCGGGTTTGCTCGGGCCCTGTCGGGCTCCATCGGACCCTATCAGGCTTTGGCGGGTCCTGTCGGGTTTGCTCAGGCCCTGTCGGGCTTTGTCAGCCCCTGTCAGGTTTGCTCGCGCCCTGTCGGGCTCCGTCGGGCCCTGTCAGGTTCTCTCGGGCCCTGTCAGGTTTGCTCGGGCCCTGTCAGGCTCCGTCAGGCCCTATCGGGTTTGCTCGAGCCCTGTCGGGCTCCGTCAGGCCCTGTCAGGTTTGCTCGGGCCCTGTCGGGCCTTGTCAGGCCCTGTCAGGTTTGCTCGGGACCTGTCGGGTTTGCCCGCGTCCTGTCGGGCTCCGTCGGGCCCTGTCAGATTCGCTCGGGCCCTGTCGGGTTTGCTCGGGCCCTGTCAGGCTCCGTCAGGCCCTGTCGGGTTTGCTCGTGCCCTGTCGGGCTCCGTCGGGCCCTGTCAGGTTTGCTCAGGCCCTGTCGGGATCCGTTGGGCCTTGTCGGGTTTGCTCGGGCCCTGTCGGGCTCCTTCGTGCCCTGTCAGGTTTGCTCGGGCCCTGTCGGGTTTGCTCGGGCCCTGTCAGGCTCTGTCGGGCTCTTTCGGGTTTGCTCAGGCCCTGTCGGGCTCCGTCGGGCCCTGTCAGGCTTTGTAAGGTCCTGTCAGGTTTGCTCGGGCCCTGTCGGGCCTTGTCGGGCCCTGTCGGGTTTGCTCGGGCTCTGTCGGGCTCCAGCGTGCCCTGTCGGGTTTGCCCGGGCCCTGTCAGGCTCCATCAGGCCCTGTCAGGTTTGCTCGGGCCCTATCGGGCTCCGTGGGGCCCTGTCGGGTTTCCTCGGGCCCTGTCGGGCTCCATCGAGCCCTGTCAGGCTCCGTCGGGCCCTTTCGGGTTTGCTCGGGACCTGTCGGGCTCCGTCGGGCCCTGTCGGATTTGCTCAGGCCCTGTCGGGTTTGCTTGAGCCCTGTCGGGCTCCATCGGGTCCTGTCGGGTTTGCTCGGGCCCTATCGGGCTCCGTCGGGCCCTGTCGGGTTTCCTCGGGCCCTGTCGGGCTCCATCAAGCCCTGTCAGGCTCCGTCGGGCCCTGTCTGGTTTCCTCAGGCCCTGTCGGGTTCCGTCGAGCCCTGTCGGGTTTGCTCGGGCCCTGTCAGGCTCCGTCGCGCCCTGTCGGGTTTCCTCGGGCCCTGTCGGGCTCCATCGAGCCCTGTCGGGTTTGCTCAGGCCCTGTCGGGCACCATCGGACCCCGTCAGGCTTTGTCGGGTCCTGTCGGGTTTGCTCAGGCCCTGTCGGGCCTTGTCAGGCCCTGTCGAGTTTGCTCGGGCCTTGTCGGTTTTGCCCGCGTCCTGTGGGGCTCCGTCGGGCCCTGTCAGATTCGCTCGGGCCCTGTCGGGTTTGCTCGGGCCCTGTCAGGCTCCGTCAGGCCCTGTCGGGTTTGCTCGGGCCCAGTCAGGCTCCATCGGGCCCTGTTAGGTTTGCTCAGGCCCTGTCGGGATCCGTTGGGCCCTGTCGGGTTTGCTCGGGCCCTGTCGGGCTCCTTCGTGCCCTGTCAGGTTTGCTCGGGCTCTGTCGGGTTTGCTCGGGCCCTGTCAGGCTCCGTCGAGCCCTGTCAGGTTTGCTCGGGCCCTGTCGGGTTTGCTCAGGCCCTGTCAGGCTCCGTCGAGCCCTGTCGGGTTTGCTCGGGCCCTGTCAGGCTCCGTCAGGCCCTGTCTGGTTTGCTTGTACCCTGTCGGGCTCCGTCGGGCCCTGTCAGGTTTGCCCAGGCCCTGTCGGGATCCATTGGGCCTTGTCGGGTTTGCTCGGGCCCTGTCGGGCTCTTTCGTGCCCTGTCAGGTTTGCTCGGGCCCTGTCGGGTTTGCTCGGGCCCTGTCAGCCTCCATCGAGCCCTGTCGGGTTTGCTCGGGCCCTGTCAGGCTCCGTCGGGCCCTGTCGGGTTTCCTCGGGCCCTGTCGGGCTCCATCGAGCCCTGTCAGGCTTTGTCGAACCCTGTCGGGTTTGCTCGGGCCCTGTCGGGTTTGCTTGGGTCCTGTTGGGCTCTGTCGGGCCCTGTCGGGTTTGCTCGGGCCCTGTCGGGCTCCTTCGTTCCCTGTCAGGCTCCGTCGGGCCCTGTCAGGTTTGCTCGGGCCCTGTCAGGATCTGTCGGGCATGGAGACCCCCGCTTGTCCTCAGGGTCCATTGTGACATCTTGGGCACCTCCCATTGTCCCCAGGACCTATTGTGACATCCTGGGGACCCCCTTGCTCCCAGGGCCCATTATGGCACCATGAGGACATCACCTTTGTCCCCAGGAACCATTGTGACATCCCAGGACCCCGCTTTGTCCCCAGGGCCCATTGTAGCACCATGGGGACCCCCTTTGACCCCAGGGCCCATTGTGGCACCATGGCAACCCCTTTTGCCCCAGGGCCCATTGTGACATTCTAGGACCCCACTTTGTCCCCAGGGCCTATTGTGACACCGTGGGGAACCCTCCTTGTCACTGGGGACCCATTATGACACCATGGGGACCCCCCCTTCTTCTCAGGACTCATTCTCACATCCTGGGCACCCCCCATTGTCCCCAGGGCCCATTGTGACATCCTGGGGACCATCATTGTCCCCAGGGCCCATTGTGACATCCCAGAACCTCCTATTGTCCCCAGGGCCCATTGTGACATCCTGGGGACCCCCATTGTCCCCAGGGCCCATTGTGACATTCCAGGACCCCCCATTGTCCCCAGGGCCCATCGTGACATCCACTGCACCCCCTTGTCCCCAGGGCCCATTGTGACATTCAGGGGACCCTCTTTGTCCCCAGGGCCCATTGTGACATCCTGGGGACCCCCCCTTGTCACTGGGGCCCATTGTGACGTCCCAGGACCCCCCGTTGTCCCCAGGGTTCATTGTGACGTCTTAGGACCCCCCATTGTCCCCAGGGCCCATTGTGACATCCTGGGGACCCCTCTTTGTCCCCAGGGCCCATTGTGACATCCTGGGGACCCCCCCTTGTCACTGGGGCCCATTGTGACGTCCCAGGATCCCTCCTTGTCCCCAGGGCCCATTGTGACGTCTTGGGACCCCACTTGTCCCCAGGGCCCATTGTGACATTCAGGGCACCCCCTTGTCCCCAGGGCCCATTGTGACATTCCGGGGACGCCTCTTTGTCGCCAGGGCACATTGTGACATCCTGGGGACCCCCCCTTGTCACTGGGGCCCATTGTGACGTCCCAGGATCCCCCATTGTCCCCAGGGCCCATTGTGACATTCAGGGCACCCCCTTGTCCCCAGGGCCCATTGTGACATTCCGGGGACGCCTCTTTGTCCCCAGGGCCCATTGTGACGTCCCAGGACCCCCCATTGTCCCCAGGACCCATTGTGACTTTCAGGGGGCCCCTTTGTCACTGGGGCCCATTGTGACATCCCAGGACCCCCCTTTGTCCCCAGGGCCCATTGTGACATCCAGGGGACCCCCTTTGTCCCCAGGGCCCATTGTGATATCGAAGGACCCCTCTGGTCCCCAGGGCCCATTATGACATCCTGGGGATGCCCCCTTATCACTGGGGCCCATTGTGACGTCCCAGCACCCCCCATTGTCCCCAGGGCCCATTGTGACATCCTGGGGATCCCTGTTTGGCCCCAGGGCCCATTGTGACATCCCAGGACCCCCCATTGTCCCCAGGGCCCATTGTGACATCCTGGGGACCCCACTTGTCCCCAGGACCCATTGTGACACTATGGGCACCCCGCCTTGTTCCCAGGGCCCATTGTGACACCGTGGGTACCACCCTTGTCCCCAGAGCCCATTGTGACATCCAGGGGACCCCCTTTGTCCCCAGGGCCCATTGTGACATCGCAGGACCCCCCCTGGTCCCCAGGGCCCATTGTGACATCCTGCGGACCCCTTTTGTCCCCACGGCCCATTGTGGCACCATGGGGACCCCCTTTGTCACTGGGGCCCATTGTGACATCCCAGGACCCCACTTTGTCCCCAGGGCTTATTGTGACACCATGGGGACCTCCCTTGTCCCCAGGGCCCATTGTGACATCCCGTGACCCCCCTTTGTCCCCAGTGCTATTGTGAAATCCTGGGGACCCCCTTTGTGCCCAGGGCTCATTGTGGCACCATGGGGAACCCCTTTGTCACTGGGGGCTATTGTGACATTCCAGGATTCCACTTTGTCCCCAGGGCTCGTTCTGACACCTTGGGCACTCCCATTGTCCCCAGGGCCCATTGTGACATCCTGGGGATCCCCCTTTGTCCCCAGGGTCCATTGTGACATCCTGGGCAACCCCATTGTCCCCACGGCCCATTGTGACATCTAGGGGACCCCCTTGTCCCCAGGACCCATCGTGGCACCGTGGGGCCCTCCTTGTCACTTGGGCCCATTGTGACACCATGGGGACGCCCCCTTTGTCCCCAGTGCCCATTGTGACATCCTGCGACCCCCCTTTGTCCCCAGGGCCCATTTTGACATTCAGGGGACCCACCTTGTCCCCAGGGCCCATTGTGACATCCTGGGCAACCCCAATGTCCCCAGGGCCCATTGTGACATCTGGGGGACCCCCTTGTCCCCAGGACCCATCGTGGCACCGTGGGTGCCCTCATTGTCACTTGGGCCCATTGTGACACCATGGGGACGCCCCCTTTGTCCCCAGTGCCCATTGTGAAATCCTGCGGACCCCCCCTTTGTCCCCAGGGCCCATTTTGACATTCAGGGCACCCACCATTGTCCCCAGTGCCCATTGTGACCTTCAAGGGACCCCCATTGTTCCCAGGGCCCATTGTGACGTCCTGGGGACCCCCTCTGTTCCCAGGGCTCATTGTGACATCCTGGGGAACCCCCCCTTGTCCCCAGGGCTGATTGTGATGTCCTAGGGCCCCTCTGTGTCCCCAGGGCCCATTGTGACACTTTAGAGACCCCTCTTTGTCCCCAGGGCCCATTGTGACATCCTGGGGACCCCCCCTTGTCCCCAGGGCCCATTGTGACATCCTCGGCACCCCCTTGTCCCCAGGGCCCATTGTGATATTCAGGGGACCCCTCTTTGTCCCCAGGGCACATTGTGACATCCTGGGGACGCCCTCTTGTCCCCAGGGCCCATTGTGACGTCCCAGGACCCCCCATTGTCCCCAGGGCCCATTGTGACATCCTGGGGATCCCTCCCTGTCCCCAGGGCCCATTGTGACGTCCCAGGACCCCAGATTGTCCCCAGGGCCCATTGTGACATCCTGGGGACCCCCTTTGTCACTGGGGCCCATTGCGACGTCCCAGGACCCCACATTGTCCCCAGGGCTCATTGTGACATCCTGGGGACCCCCTTTGTCTCCAGGGCCCATTGTGACGTCCCAGGACCCCCCATTGTCCCCAGGGCCCATTGTGACACCATGGGGACCACCCCTTGTCCTCAGGGCCTATTGTGAACATCCTGGGGAACCTCCATTGTCCCCAGAGCCCATTGTGAGATCCTGTGGAGCCCCTTGTCCCCAGGTCCCATTGTGACATCCTGGGGACCCCCTTTATCCCCAGGGCCCATTGTGGCATCCTGGGGACCTCCTTGTCCCCAGGACCCATCGTGGCACCGTGGGGACCTCCCTTGACTGGGGACCCTTTGTGACACCATGGGGACCTCCCTTTGTCCCCAGGGCTCATTGTGGCACCATGGGGACCCCCCCTTGTCACTGGGGACCCATTGTGACACCATGGAGACCCCCCCTTGTCCTCAGGGTCCATTGTGACATCCTGGGCACCCCCCATTGTCCCCAGGACCCATTGTGACATCCTGGCCACTCCCTTGCTCCCAGGGCCCATTTTAGCACCATGGGGACCGCCTTTGACCCCAGGGCCCCTTGTGGCAGCATGGCAACCACTTTTGTTCCCAGGGCCCATTGTGACATTCAGGGGACCCCATTGTCCCCAGGGCCTATTGTGACACCATGGGGACCCCTCCTTGTCACTGGGGACCCATTGTGACACCATGGGGACCCCCCCATGTCCTCAGGACTCATTTTCACATCCTGGGCACCCCCCATTGTCCCCAGGGCCCATTGTGACATCCCAGAACCTCCTATTGTCCCCAAGGCCCATAGTGACATCCTGGGGACCCCCATAGTCCCCAGTGCCTATTGTGACATTCCAGGACCCCCCATTGTCCCCAGGGCCCATTGTGACATCCTCGGCACGCCCTTGTCCCCAGGGCCCATTGTGACATTCAGGGGACCCCTCTTTGTCCTCAGGGCCCATTGTGACATCCTGGGGACCCCCCCTTGTCACTGGGGCCATTGTGACGTCCCAGGACCCCCCATTGTCCCCAGGGCCCATTGTGACATTTTTGGGATCCCTCCTTGTCCCCAGGGCCCATTGTGACGTCCCAGGACCCCACATTTTACCCAGGACCCATTGTGACATTCAGGGGACCCCCTTTGTCACTGGGGCCCATTGTGACATCCCAGGACCCCACATTGTCCCCAGGACCTATTGTGACATCCTGGGGACCCCACTTGTCCCCAGGACCCATTGTGACACTATGGGGACCACCCCTTGTGCCCAGGACCCATTATGACACTGTGGGTACCACCCTTGTCCGCAGGGCTCATTGTGACATCCGAGGACCCCCATTGTCCCCAGGGCCCATTGTGACATTCAGGGGACCCCCCTTTGTCCCCAGGGCCCATTCTGATACCGTGGGGACCCCCTTTGTCCCCAGGGCATATTGTGACATCCTGGGGACGCCCTTTGTCCCCAGGACCCATTTTGACACCGTCGACACCCCCGTTTGTCCCCAGGGCCCATTGTGACATCCTGGGGACACTCCTTGTCCCCAGAGCCCATTGTGACATCCAGGGGACCCCCTTTATCCCCAGGGCCCATTGTGACATCGCAGTACCCCCCCTGGTCCCCACGGCCCATTGTGGCACCATGGGGACCCCCTTTTGTCACTGGGGCCCATTGTGACATCCCAGCACCCCACTTTGTCCCCAGGGCTTATTGTGACACCACGGGGACCTCCCTTGTCCCCAGGGCCCACTGTGACATCCCATGACCCCCATTTGTCCCCAGTGCTATTGTCAAATCCTGGGGACCCCCTTTGTCCCCAGGGGCCATTGTGGCACCATGGGGAACCCCTTTGTCACTGGGGCCCATTGTGACATCCCAGGACTCCACACTGTCCCCAGGACCCATTGTGACATCCTGGGGACCCCACTTGTCCCCAGGACCCATTGTGACACTATGGGGACCCGCCCTTGTTCCCAGGGCCCATTGTGACACCATCGACACCCCCCTTGTCCGCAGGGGTCATTGTGACATCCTGGGGACCCTCCTTGTCCCCAGAGCCCATTGTGACATCCAGGGGACCCCCTTTCTCCCCAGGGCCCACTGTGACATCGCAGGACCCCCCTGGTCCCCAGGGCCCATTGTGACATCCTGGGGATCCCTCTTTGTCCCCAGGGTCCATTGTGACATCCTGGGTAACCCCATTGTCCCCAGGGCCCATTGTGACATCGCAGGACCCCCCTGGTCCCCAGGGCCCATTGTGACATCCTGGGGATCCCCCTTTGTCCCCAGGGTCCATTGTGACATCCTGGGCAACCCCATTGTCCCCAGGGCCCATTGTGACATCTGGGGGACCCCCTTGTCCCCAGGACCCATCGTGGCACCGTGGGGACCCTCCTTGTCACTTGGGCCCATTGTGACACCATGGGGACCTCCCCTTTGTCCCCAGTGCCCATTGTGACATCCTGCGGACCCCCCTTTGTCTCCAGGGCCCATTTTGACATTCAGGGGACCCACCATTGTCCCCAGGGCCCATTGTGACCTTCAAGGGACCCCCATTGTTCCCAGGGCCCATTGTGACGTCCTGGGGAGCCCCCTCTGCTCCCAAGGCTCATTGTGACTTTCAGGAGATCCCCCCTTGTACCCAGGGCTGATTGTGACGTTGTAGGGCCCCTCTTTGTCCCCAGGGCCCATTGTGACATCCTGGGGAACCCCCTTGTTCCCCGGGCCCATTGTGATGTCCTGGGACCCCCCATTGTCCCCATGGCCCATTGTGACATCCTGGGGAACCCCCTTGTTCCCCGGGCCCATTGTGATGTCCTGGGACCCCCCATTGTCCCCATGGCCCATTGTGACATCCTGGGGATCCCTCCTTGTCCCCAGGGCCCATTGTGACGTCCCAGGACCCCCCCTTGTCCCCAGGGCCCATTGTGACATTCAGGGGACACCTCTTTGTCCCCAGGGCCCATTGTGACATCCTGGGGACCCCCCCTTGTCCCCAGGGCCCATTGTGACGTCCCAGGACCCCCCATTGTCCCCAGGGCCCATTGTGACATCCTGGGGATCCCTCCTTGTCCCCAGGGCCCATTGTGACGTCCCAGGACCCCCCCATTGTCCCCAGGGCCCATTGTGACATTCAGGGGACCCCCTTTGTCACTGGGGCCCATTGTGACATCCCAGGACCCCACATTGTCCCCAGGGCCCATTGTGACATCCTGGGGACCCCTCTTTGTCCTAAGGACCCATTGTGACGTCCCAGGACCCTGCATTGTCCCCAGAGCCCATTGTGACATCCTGGAGACACCCTTTGTCCCCAGGACCCATTGTGACGTCCCACGATCCCCCATTGTCCCCAGGGTTCATTCTTACATCCTGGGGACCCCCTTGTCCCCAGGACCCATCGTGACACCATGGGGACCCTCCTTGTCACTGGGGACCCATTGTGACACCATGGAGACCCCTCCTTGTCCTCAGGGCCCATTGTGACATTCTGGGCATCCCCCTTTGTCACCCGGGACCATAGTAACACCGTGGGGACCCCCTTTGTCCCTAGGGCCTATTGTTACGTCCCAGGACTCCCCATTGTTCCCAGGGCCCATTGTGACACCTTGGGGACCCCCTTGTCACTGGGGACCCATTGTGACACCATGGGGACCACCCCTTGTCCTCAGGGCCTATTGTGAACATCCTGGGGAACCTCCATTGTCCCCAGAGCCCATTGTGAGTTCCTGGGGACCCCCTTGTCCCCAGGTCCCATTGTGACATCCTGGGGAGTCTCTTTGTCCCCAGGGCCCATTGTGACATCCTGGGGACCCCCTTTGTCCCCAGGGCCCATGGTGACATCCTGGGGACCTCCTTGTCCGCAGGACCCATCCTGGCACCGTGGGGACCTCCCTTGTCACTGGGGACCCTTTGTGACACCATGGGGACCTCCCATTGTCCTCAGGGCCCATTGAGACATCCTGGGGACCCCCTTTGTCACTGGGGACCCATTGTGACATCCCAGGAACCCCATTGTCCCAAGGGCCCATTGTGACATCCTAGGGACCTCCCTTTGTCCCCAGGGCTCATTGTGGCACCATGGGGACCCCCTTTGTCACTGTGTCACATTGTGATATCCAAGAACCCCACTTTGTCCCCAAGGCCCATTTTGACATCCTGGGGACCCCCTTTCTCCCCAGGGCCCATTGTGACATTCAGGGGACCCCCCCCCTTGTCCCCAGGGCCCATTGTGACTTCCCAGGACCCCCCATTGACCCTAGAGCCCATTGTGACATCCTGGGGATCCCTCTGTGTCCCCAGGGCCCATTCTGACGTCCCAGGATCCCCCATTGTCCCCAGGGCCCATTGTGACATTCAGGGGACCCCCTTTGTCACTGGGGCCCATTGTGACATCCCAGGACCCCACATTGTCCCCAGGGCCCATTGTGACATTCAGGGGTCCCCCCCTTGTCCCCAGGACCCATTGTGATGTCCCAGGACCCCTCATTGTCCCCACGGCCCATTGTGACATCCTGGGTACCCCCCTTTGTCACTGGGGCTCATTGAGACATCGTGGGGACCAACTTTAGACCCAGGGCCCATTGTGACGTCCCAGGACCTCCCGTTGTCCCCAGTGTCCATTGTGACATCCGAGGAGCCCACTTTGTCCCCAGGACCCATTTTGATATTGAGGGGAACCATGTTTGTCCCCAGAGCCCATTGTGACACCATGGGGACCCCCCCTTGTCACTGGGGACCCATTGTGACACCATGGAGACCCCTGCTTGTCCTCAGGGTCCATTGTGACATCTTGGGCACCTCCCATTGACCCCAGGACCCATTGTGACATCCTGGGGACCCCCTTGCTCCCAGGGCCCATTGTGGCACCATGGGGACCCCTCTTTGTCCCCAGGGCCCATTGTGACATTCCAGGACCCCCCATTGTCCCCAGGGCCCATTGTGACATCCACTGCACCCCCTTGTCCCCAGGGCCCATTGTGACATTCAGGGGACCCCTCTTTGTCCCCAGGGCCCATTCTGACATCCTGGGGACCCCCCCTTGTCACTGGGGCCCATTGTGACGTCCCAGGACCCCCCATTGTCCTCAGGGCCCATTGTGACATCCTGGGGATCCCTCCTTGTCCTCAGGGCCCATTGTGACGTCTTAGGACCCCCCATTGTCCCCAGGGCCCATTGTGACATTCAGGGGACGCCTCTTTGAAACCCAGGGCACATTGTGACATCCTGGGGACCCCCCCTTGTCCCCAGAGCCCATTGTGACGTCCCAGGACCCCCCATTGTCCCCAGGGCCCATTGTGACATCCTGGGGATCCCTCCTTGTCCCCAGGGCCCATTGTGACGTCCCAGGACACCCCATTGTCCCCAGGGCCCATTGTGAGAGTCAGGGGGCCCCTTTGTCACTGGGGCCCATTGTGACATCCCAGGACCCCACATTGTCCCCAGGACCTATTGTGACATCCTGGGGACCCCACTTGTCCCCAGGACCCATTGTGACACTATGGGGACCCCCCCTTGTTCCCAGGGCCCATTGTGACATCCTGGGTACCACCCTTGTCCGCAGGGCTCATTGTGACGTCCCAGGACCCCCCATTGTCCCCAGGGCCCATTGTGACATCCTGGGGATCCCTCCTTGTCTGCAGGGCCCATTGTGACGTCCCAGGACCCCCCATTGTCCCCAGGGCCCATTGTGACATCCTCGGCACCCCCTTGTCCCCAGGGCCCATTGTGACATTCAGGGGACCCCCTTTGTTCCCAGGGCCCATTGTGACATCCTGGGGACCCCCTCTTGTCACTGGGGCCCATTGTGACGTCCCAGGACCCCCCATTGTCCCCAGGGCCCATTGTGACATTCAGGGGACCCCTCTTTGTCCCCAGGGCCCATTGTGAAGTCAAAGGACCCCCCATTGTCCCCAGGGCCCATTGTGACATCCTGGGGATCCCTCCTTGTCCCCACGGCCCATTATGACATCCTGGGGACCCTCCTTGTCCCCAGAGCCCATTGTGACATCCAAGGGACCCCCTTTGTCTCCAGGGCCCATTGTGGCACCATGGGGACCCCCCTTGTCCCCAGAGCCCATTGTGACATCCAGGGGACCCCCTCTTGTCCCCAGGGCCCATTGTGACGTCCCAGGACCCTCCATTGTCCCCAGGGCCCATTGTGACATCCTGGGGATCCCTCCTTGTCCTCAGGGCCCATTGTGACGTCCCAGGACCGCCCATTGTCCCCAGGGCCCATTGTGACATCCTGGGGATCCCTCCTTGTCCCCAGGGCCCATTGTGACGTCCCAGGACCCCCCATTGTCCCCAGGACCCATTGTGACATTCAGGGGACCCCCTTTGTCACTGGGGCCCATTGTGACATCCCAGGACCCCACATTGTCCCCAGGGCCCATTGTGACATCCTGGGGACTCCACTTGTCCCCAGGACACATTGTGACACTATGGGGAACCCCCTTGTCCCCAGGGCCCATTGTGACGTCCTGGGTACCACCCTTGTCCGCAGGGCTCATTGTGACGTCCCAGGACCCCCCATTGTCCCCAGGACCCATTGTGACATTCAGGGGACCCCCTCTTGTCACTGGGGCCCATTGTGACGTCCCAGGACCCCCCATTGTCCCCAGGGCCCATTGTGACATTCAGGGGACCCCTCTTTGTCCCCAGGGGCCATTGTGACGTCTAACGACCCCCCATTGTCCCCAGGGCCCAATGTGACATCCTGGGGATCCCTCCTTGTCCTCAGGGCCCATTGTGACGTCCCAGGACCGCCCATTGTCCCCAGGGCCCATAGTGACATTCAGGGGACCCCTCTTTGTCCCCAGGGCCCATTGTGACATCCTGGGGATCCCTCATTGTCCCCAGGGCCCATTGTGACGTCCCAGCACCCCCCATTGTCCCCAGGACCTATTGTGACATTCAGGGGAGCCCCTTTGTCACTGGGGCCCATTGTGACACCATGGAGACCCCCGCTTGTCCTCAGGGTCCATTGTGTCATCCTGGGCACCCCCTTGCTCCCAGGGCCCGTTGTGGCACCATGGGGATACCCCCTTTGTCCCCAGGGCCCATTGTGACATCCCAGGACCCCCCCTTTGTCCCCAGGGCCATTGTGAAATCCTGGGGACCCCTTTTGTCCCCAGGGCCCATTGTGGCACCATGGAGAACCCCTTTGTCACTGGGGGCCATTGTGACATTCCAGGATTCCACTTTGTCCCCAGGGCTCGTTCTGACACCTTGGGGACTCCCATTGTCCCCAGGGCCCATTGTGACATCCTGGGCAACCCCATTGTCCCCAGGGCCCATTGTGACATCCCAGGACCCCACTTTGTCCCCAGGGCTTATTGTGACATTTGGGGGACGCCCTTGTCCCCAGGACCCATCGTGGCACCGTGGGGACCCTCCTTGTCACTTGGGCCCATTGTGACGTCCCAGAACCCGCCATTGTCCCCAGGGCCCATTGTGACATCCTGCGGACCCCCCGTTGTCCCCAAGGCCCATTGTGACATTCAGGGGACCCACCATTGTCCTCAGGGCCCATTGTGAGGTCCCAGGACCCCCCATTGTCCCCAGGGCCCATTGTGACATCCTCAGCACCCCCTTTTCCCCAGGGCCCATTGTGACATTCAGGGGACCCCTCTTTTTCCCCAGGGCCCATTGTGACATCCTGGGGACCCCCCTTGTCCCCAGGGCCCATTGTGACGTCCCAGAACCCGCCATTGTCCCCAGGGCCCATTGTGACATCCTGGGGATCCCTGCTTGTCCCCAGGGCCCATTGGGATGTCCCAGGACCCGCTAATGTCCCCAGGGCCCATTGTGACATCCTGGGGATCCCTCCTAGTCCCCAGGGCCCATTGGGACGTCCCAGGACCCCCATTGTCCCCAGGGCCCATTGTGACATTCAGGGGCCCCCGTTTGTCACTGGGGCCCATTGTGACATCCCAGGACCCCACTTGTCCCCAGGACCCATTGTGACACTATAGGGACCCCCCCTTGTGCCCAGTGACCATTGTGACACCGTGGGTACCACCCTTGTCCGCACGGCCCATTGTGACATCCCAGGATCCCCCTGGTCCCCAGGCCCCATTGTGACATCCTGGGGACCCCCTTTGTCCCAGGACTTCATTGTGACATCCTGGGGACCCCCCATTGTCCCCAGGGCCCATTGTGACATCCTGGGGATCCCTCCTTGTCCCCAGGGCCCATTGTGACGTCCCAGGACCCCCCATTGTCCCCAGGACCCATTGTGACATTCAGGGGACCCCCTTTGTCACTGGGGCCCATTGTGACATCCCAGGACCCCACATTGTCCCCAGGGCCCATTGTGACATCCTGGGGACCCCACTTGTCCCCAGGACACATTGTGACACTATGGGGAACCCCCTTGTCCCCAGGGCCCATTGTGACGTCCTGGGTACCACCCTTGTCCGCAGGGCTCATTGTGACGTCCCAGGACCCCCCATTGTCCCCAGGGCCCATTGTGACATCCTGGGGATCCCTCCTTGTCCGCAGGGCCCATTGTGACGACCCAGGACCCCCCATTGTCCCCAGGGCCCATTGTGACATCCTCAGCACCCCCTTGTCCCCAGGGCCCATTGTGACATTCAGGGGACCCCTGTTTGTCCACAGGGCCCATTGTGACGTCCTGGGGACCCCCTCTTGTCACTGGGGCCCATTGTGACGTCCCAGGACCCCCCATTGTCCCCAGGGCCCATTGTGACATTCAGGGGACCCCTCTTTGTCCCCAGGGGCCATTGTGACGTCTAACGACCCCCCATTGTCCCCAGGGCCCAATGTGACATCCTGGGGATCCCTCCTTGTCCTCAGGGCCCATTGTGACGTCCCAGGACCGCCCATTGTCCCCAGGGCCCATAGTGACATTCAGGGGACCCCTCTTTGTCCCCAGGGCCCATTGTGACATCCTGGGGATCCCTCATTGTCCCCAGGGCCCATTGTGACGTCCCAGCACCCCCCATTGTCCCCAGGACCTATTGTGACATTCAGGGGAGCCCCTTTGTCACTGGGGCCCATTGTGACACCATGGAGACCCCCGCTTGTCCTCAGGGTCCATTGTGTCATCCTGGGCACCCCCTTGCTCCCAGGGCCCGTTGTGGCACCATGGGGATACCCCCTTTGTCCCCAGGGCCCATTGTGACATCCCAGGACCCCCCCTTTGTCCCCAGGGCCATTGTGAAATCCTGGGGACCCCTTTTGTCCCCAGGGCCCATTGTGGCACCATGGAGAACCCCTTTGTCACTGGGGGCCATTGTGACATTCCAGGATTCCACTTTGTCCCCAGGGCTCGTTCTGACACCTTGGGGACTCCCATTGTCCCCAGGGCCCATTGTGACATCCTGGGCAACCCCATTGTCCCCAGGGCCCATTGTGACATCCCAGGACCCCACTTTGTCCCCAGGGCTTATTGTGACATTTGGGGGACGCCCTTGTCCCCAGGACCCATCGTGGCACCGTGGGGACCCTCCTTGTCACTTGGGCCCATTGTGACGTCCCAGAACCCGCCATTGTCCCCAGGGCCCATTGTGACATCCTGCGGACCCCCCGTTGTCCCCAAGGCCCATTGTGACATTCAGGGGACCCACCATTGTCCTCAGGGCCCATTGTGAGGTCCCAGGACCCCCCATTGTCCCCAGGGCCCATTGTGACATCCTCAGCACCCCCTTTTCCCCAGGGCCCATTGTGACATTCAGGGGACCCCTCTTTTTCCCCAGGGCCCATTGTGACATCCTGGGGACCCCCCTTGTCCCCAGGGCCCATTGTGACGTCCCAGAACCCGCCATTGTCCCCAGGGCCCATTGTGACATCCTGGGGATCCCTGCTTGTCCCCAGGGCCCATTGGGACGTCCCAGGACCCGCTAATGTCCCCAGGGCCCATTGTGACATCCTGGGGATCCCTCCTAGTCCCCAGGGCCCATTGTGACATCCCAGGACCCCACTTGTCCCCAGGACCCATTGTGACACTATAGGGACCCCCCCTTGTGCCCAGTGACCATTGTGACACCGTGGGTACCACCCTTGTCCGCACGGCCCATTGTGACATCCCAGGATCCCCCTGGTCCCCAGGCCCCATTGTGACATCCTGGGGACCCCCTTTGTCCCAGGACTTCATTGTGACATCCTGGGGACCCCCCATTGTCCCCAGGGCCCATTGTGACATCCTGGGGATCCCTCCTTGTCCCCAGGGCCCATTGTGACGTCCCAGGACCCCCCATTGTCCCCAGGACCCATTGTGACATTCAGGGGACCCCCTTTGTCACTGGGGCCCATTGTGACATCCCAGGACCCCACATTGTCCCCAGGGCCCATTGTGACATCCTGGGGACCCCACTTGTCCCCAGGACACATTGTGACACTATGGGGAACCCCCTTGTCCCCAGGGCCCATTGTGACGTCCTGGGTACCACCCTTGTCCGCAGGGCTCATTGTGACGTCCCAGGACCCCCCATTGTCCCCAGGGCCCATTGTGACATCCTGGGGATCCCTCCTTGTCCGCAGGGCCCATTGTGACGACCCAGGACCCCCCATTGTCCCCAGGGCCCATTGTGACATCCTCAGCACCCCCTTGTCCCCAGGGCCCATTGTGACATTCAGGGGACCCCTGTTTGTCCACAGGGCCCATTGTGACGTCCTGGGGACCCCCTCTTGTCACTGGGGCCCATTGTGACGTCCCAGGACCCCCCATTGTCCCCAGGGCCCATTGTGACATTCAGGGGACCCCTCTTTGTCCCCAGGGGCCATTGTGACGTCTAACGACCCCCCATTGTCCCCAGGGCCCAATGTGACATCCTGGGGATCCCTCCTTGTCCTCAGGGCCCATTGTGACGTCCCAGGACCGCCCATTGTCCCCAGGGCCCATAGTGACATTCAGGGGACCCCTCTTTGTCCCCAGGGCCCATTGTGACATCCTGGGGATCCCTCATTGTCCCCAGGGCCCATTGTGACGTCCCAGCACCCCCCATTGTCCCCAGGACCTATTGTGACATTCAGGGGAGCCCCTTTGTCACTGGGGCCCATTGTGACACCATGGAGACCCCCGCTTGTCCTCAGGGTCCATTGTGTCATCCTGGGCACCCCCTTGCTCCCAGGGCCCGTTGTGGCACCATGGGGATACCCCCTTTGTCCCCAGGGCCCATTGTGACATCCCAGGACCCCCCCTTTGTCCCCAGGGCCATTGTGAAATCCTGGGGACCCCTTTTGTCCCCAGGGCCCATTGTGGCACCATGGAGAACCCCTTTGTCACTGGGGGCCATTGTGACATTCCAGGATTCCACTTTGTCCCCAGGGCTCGTTCTGACACCTTGGGGACTCCCATTGTCCCCAGGGCCCATTGTGACATCCTGGGCAACCCCATTGTCCCCAGGGCCCATTGTGACATCCCAGGACCCCACTTTGTCCCCAGGGCTTATTGTGACATTTGGGGGACGCCCTTGTCCCCAGGACCCATCGTGGCACCGTGGGGACCCTCCTTGTCACTTGGGCCCATTGTGACGTCCCAGAACCCGCCATTGTCCCCAGGGCCCATTGTGACATCCTGCGGACCCCCCGTTGTCCCCAAGGCCCATTGTGACATTCAGGGGACCCACCATTGTCCTCAGGGCCCATTGTGAGGTCCCAGGACCCCCCATTGTCCCCAGGGCCCATTGTGACATCCTCAGCACCCCCTTTTCCCCAGGGCCCATTGTGACATTCAGGGGACCCCTCTTTTTCCCCAGGGCCCATTGTGACATCCTGGGGACCCCCCTTGTCCCCAGGGCCCATTGTGACGTCCCAGAACCCGCCATTGTCCCCAGGGCCCATTGTGACATCCTGGGGATCCCTGCTTGTCCCCAGGGCCCATTGGGACGTCCCAGGACCCGCTAATGTCCCCAGGGCCCATTGTGACATCCTGGGGATCCCTCCTAGTCCCCAGGGCCCATTGTGACATCCCAGGACCCCACTTGTCCCCAGGACCCATTGTGACACTATAGGGACCCCCCCTTGTGCCCAGTGACCATTGTGACACCGTGGGTACCACCCTTGTCCGCACGGCCCATTGTGACATCCCAGGATCCCCCTGGTCCCCAGGCCCCATTGTGACATCCTGGGGACCCCCTTTGTCCCAGGACTTCATTGTGACATCCTGGGGACCCCCCATTGTCCCCAGGGCCCATTGTGACATCCTGGGGATCCCTCCTTGTCCCCAGGGCCCATTGTGACGTCCCAGGACCCCCCATTGTCCCCAGGACCCATTGTGACATTCAGGGGACCCCCTTTGTCACTGGGGCCCATTGTGACATCCCAGGACCCCACATTGTCCCCAGGGCCCATTGTGACATCCTGGGGACCCCACTTGTCCCCAGGACACATTGTGACACTATGGGGAACCCCCTTGTCCCCAGGGCCCATTGTGACGTCCTGGGTACCACCCTTGTCCGCAGGGCTCATTGTGACGTCCCAGGACCCCCCATTGTCCCCAGGGCCCATTGTGACATCCTGGGGATCCCTCCTTGTCCGCAGGGCCCATTGTGACGACCCAGGACCCCCCATTGTCCCCAGGGCCCATTGTGACATCCTCGGCACCCCCTTGTCCCCAGGGCCCATTGTGACATTCAGGGGACCCCTGTTTGTCCACAGGGCCCATTGTGACGTCCTGGGGACCCCCTCTTGTCACTGGGGCCCATTGTGACGTCCCAGGACCCCCCATTGTCCCCAGGGCCCATTGTGACATTCAGGGGACCCCTCTTTGTCCCCAGGGGCCATTGTGACGTCTAACGACCCCCCATTGTCCCCAGGGCCCAATGTGACATCCTGGGGATCCCTCCTTGTCCTCAGGGCCCATTGTGACGTCCCAGGACCGCCCATTGTCCCCAGGGCCCATAGTGACATTCAGGGGACCCCTCTTTGTCCCCAGGGCCCATTGTGACATCCTGGGGATCCCTCATTGTCCCCAGGGCCCATTGTGACGTCCCAGCACCCCCCATTGTCCCCAGGACCTATTGTGACATTCAGGGGAGCCCCTTTGTCACTGGGGCCCATTGTGACACCATGGAGACCCCCGCTTGTCCTCAGGGTCCATTGTGTCATCCTGGGCACCCCCTTGCTCCCAGGGCCCGTTGTGGCACCATGGGGATACCCCCTTTGTCCCCAGGGCCCATTGTGACATCCCAGGACCCCCCCTTTGTCCCCAGGGCCATTGTGAAATCCTGGGGACCCCTTTTGTCCCCAGGGCCCATTGTGACACCATGGGGAACCCCTTTGTCACTGGGGGCCATTGTGACATTCCAGGATTCCACTTTGTCCCCAGGGCTCGTTCTGACACCTTGGGGACTCCCATTGTCCCCAGGGCCCATTGTGACATCCCAGGACCCCACTTTGTCCCCAGGGCTTATTGTGACATTTGGGGGACGCCCTTGTCCCCAGGACCCATCGTGGCACCGTGGGGACCCTCCTTGTCACTTGGGCCCATTGTGACGTCCCAGAACCCGCCATTGTCCCCAGGGCCCATTGTGACATCCTGCGGACCCCCCGTTGTCCCCAAGGCCCATTGTGACATTCAGGGGACCCACCATTGTCCTCAGGGCCCATTGTGACGTCCCAGGACCCCCCATTGTCCCCAGGGCCCATTGTGACATCCTCAGCACCCCCTTGTCCCCAGGGCCCATTGTGACATTCAGGGGACCCCTCTTTTTCCCCAGGGCCTATTGTGACATCCTGGGGACCCCCCTTGTCCCCAGGGCCCATTGTGACGTCCCAGAACCCGCCATTGTCCCCAGGGCCCATTGTGACATCCTGGGGATCCCTGCTTGTCCCCAGGGCCCATTGGGACGTCCCAGGACCCCCATTGTCCCCAGGGCCCATTGTGACATTCAGGGGCCCCCGTTTGTCACTGGGGCCCATTGTGACATCCCAGGACCCCACTTGTCCCCAGGACCCATTGTGACACTATAGGGACCCCCCCTTGTGCCCAGTGACCATTGTGACACCGTGGGTACCACCCTTGTCCGCACGGCCCATTGTGACATCCCAGGACCCCCCCTGGTCCCCAGGCCCCATTGTGACATCCTGGGGACCCCCCTTGTCCTCAGGGTCCATTGTGACAGCCCAGGACCTTACATTGTCCCCAGGGCCCATTGTGATATCTGGGGAAACCCCTTGTCCCCAGGGCCCATTGTGACATCCCAGGACCCCCCATTGTCCCCAGGGCCCATTGTGACATCCTCGGCACCCCCTTGTCCCCAGGGCCCATTGTGACATTCAGGGGACCCCTTTTGTCCCCAGGGCCCATTGTGACGTCCCAGGACCCCCCATTGTCCCCAGGACCTATTGTGACATCCTGGACACCCCCTTGCTCCCAGGGCCCATTGTGGCACCATGGGGACACCCCCTTGTCCCTGGTGCCCATTGTGACATCCCAGGACCCCCCTTTGTCCCCAGGAGCCATTGTAGCACCATGGGGACCACTTTTGTCCCCAGGGCCCATTGTGACATTCTAGGACCCCACTTTGTCCCCAGGGCCTATTGTGACACCATGGGGACCCCTCCTTGTCCTCAGGACTCATTCTCACATCCTGGGCACCCGCCATTGTCCCCAGGGCCCATTGTGACATCCTGGGGACCCTCATTGTCCTCAGGGTCCATTGTGACATCCTGGGTACCCCCCATTTTCCCCAGGACCCATTGTGACATCCTGGCCACCCCCTTGCTCCCAGGGCCCGTTGTGGCACCATGGGGACACCCCCTTTGACCCCAGGGCCCATTGTGGCACCATGGCAAGCCCTTTTGTCCCCAGGGCCCATTGTGACATTCTTGGACTCCACTTTGTCCCCAGGGCCTATTGTGACACCATGGGGACACCTCCTTGTCACTGGGGACCCATTGTGACACCATGGGGACCCCCCCTTGTCCTCAGGACTCATTCTCACATCCTGGACACCCCCCATTGTCCCCAGGGCCCATCGTGACATCCACTGCACCCCCTTGTCCCCAGGGCCCATTGTGACATTCAGGGGACCCCTCTTTGTCCCCAGGGCCCATTGTGACATGCTGGGGACGCTCTTTGTCCCCAGGGCCCATTGTGACATCCTGGGGACCCCCTTGTCCCCAGTGCCTATTGTGAAATCCTGGGCACCCCCTTTGTCCCCAGGGCCCATTGTGACATTCCAGGACACCCCTTGTCCCCATGGCCCATTGTGAAATCCTGGGGACCTCCTTTGTCCCCAGGGCCCATTGTGACGTCCCAGGACCCCCCTTTGTCCCCAGGGTCCATTGGGACATCCTGGGGACCCTCTTTGTCCCCAGGGCCCATTGTGACAGGGTGGGGACTCCCTTTGTCCCCAGGGCCCATTGTGACATCTCAGGATCCCCCTTTGTCCCCAGGGCCCATTGTGACATCTCAGGACACCCCAATTGTCTCCAGGGCCCATTGTGGCATCCTGGGTACCCCTTTTATCCCCGGGGCCCATTGTGACATCCTGGGGACTCCCCTTGTCACTGGGGACCCATTGTGACACCATGGGGACCACCCCTTTCTCCCCAGTGCCCATTGTGACATCCTGGGGACCCCTTTGTCCCCAGAGCCCATTGTGACATCCTGGTGAGCCCCCTTTGTCCCCAGGGCCCATTGTGACATCCCAGGACCCCCCTTTGTCACCAGGGCCCATTGTGACGTCCCAGGACCCCTCTTTGTCCCCAGGGCCCATTGTGACATCCCCGGACCCCCCATTGTCCCCAGAGCCCATTGTGACATCCTTGGGACCCCCATTGTCCCCAGGGCCCATTGTGACATTCAGGGGACAGCCTTTTTCCCAAGGGCCCATTGTGACACCATCGGGACCCCCGTTGTCCCCAGGGCCAATTGTGACACCATGGGGACCCTCCTCGTCACTGCGGACCCATTGTGACACCATGGGGACCTGCCCTTGTCCTCAGGGCCCATTGTGACATCCTGGGGACCCTCTTGTCCCCAGGGCCCATAGTTGCACCCTGGGGACCCCCTCTTTATTCCCAGTGCCCATTGTGACATCCCAGGACCCCCCTATGTCCCCAGGGCCCATTGTGACACCATGGGGACACCCCTTTGACTCCAGGGCCCATTGTCACATCCCAGGACCTCCCAATTGTCCCCAGGGCCCATTGTGACATCCTGGGGACCCGCCCTTGTCCGCAGGGCCCATTGTGAAGTCCCAGGACCCCCTTTGTCCCCAGGGCCCATTGTGACATCCTGGGGACCCCCCCTTGTCACTGGTGACCCATTGTGACACCATGGGGACCCCCGTTTGTCCCCAGGGCTCATTGTGACATCCCAGGACCCCCCATTGTCCCAAGGACCCATTGTGACATCTCAGGACCCCACTTGTCACTGGGGACCCATTGTGACACCATAGGGACCCCTGTTTGTCCCCAGTGCTCATTGTGACATCCCAGGACCTCCCATTGTCCCCAGGGCCCATTGTGACATCATGGGGACCGCCTTGTCCCTCTGGCCCGTTGTGGCACCGTGGGGACCTCCTTTGTCCCCAGGGCCCATTGTGACACCATGGGGACCCCTTTTGTCACTGTGGTCCAATGTGACATCCCAGGACCCCACTTTGTACCCAAGGCCCATTGTGACACCGTGGGGACCCCCCTTGTCTCCAGGGCCCACCGTGGCACCGTGGGGACCACCGTTGTCACTGGGACCCATTGTAACACTATGGGGATCCCCCCTTGTCCCCAGAGCCCATTGTGACATCCTGGGGACCCCCTTGTTCCCCAGGGCCCACTGTGATGTCCCAGGACCCCCCCTTGTCCCCAGGGCCCATTGTGACATCCTGGGGACGCCCTTTTTCCCCAGGACCCATTGTGGCACCATTGGGACCCCCTTTGTCACTGGGGCCCATTGTGACTTCCCAGGAACTCACTTTGTCCCCAGGGCCCATTGTGACGTCCCAGGACCCCCCATTGTCCCCAGGGTGCATTGTAACACCGTGGGGACCCCCTGTGTCCCCAGAGCCCATTGTGACATCCTGGGGAGCCCCCTTTGTCCCCAGGGCCCATTGTGACATTTCTGGACCCCCCACTGTCTCCAGGGCCCATTGTGAACATCCTGGGGACCCCTCTTTGTCCCCAGGGCCTATTGTGACATCCTGGGCTGCCCCGTATGTCACCAGGGCCCATTTTGACACCGTGGGGACCCCCTGTTGTCCTCAGGGCCCATTGTGACATCCCAGGACCCCCAATTGTCCCCAGGGCCCATTGTGACACCATGGGGAACCCTCTTGTCACTGGGGACCCATTGTGACACAATGGGGACCCCACCTTTGTCTCAAGTGCCCATTGTGACATCCTGGGGACCCCCTTTATCCCCAGGACCCATTGTGACGTCCCAGGACCCCATTTGTCCCCAGGGCCCATTGTGACATCCCAGGGCCCCACTTTGTCCCCAGGGCCCATTGTTACAGGGTGGGACCCCCCTTGTCCCCAGGGCCCATTGTGACATCCTGGTGACTCCCTTTGTCCCCAGGGCCCATTGTGGCACCATGGGGACCCTCTTTGTCACTGGGGCCCATTGTGACATCCCAGGACCCCACTTTGTCTTAGAAGGTCACTGATCGGACTACTGGTACATCCTGACTCTGCTTTCTCAATAAACATTGAAGAACACCTGGGGTTTGTTTGCTCCAAGGGAAAACTTCCCTGCCACGGTTCCTGTTTCCCGGTCCGGTTTGGCTTCGCTATCAGAACAGCTGCTGCCTCCACAGCCGCGCTCAAAGTCCCCGTTGTGACACCGGGATGGCGGGAGAAGGGGGGTGGCGGGGGCGGCAGCGGCGGCGATGGGGGGGGGGCAGTCGGGGCTGGGCGGACAAGCGGCGGCTGCTGCGGCTCCTCAGGCAGCGACAGCAGCAGCGATCGGGGGGACGTGGGGGGCGGACAAGCGGCGGCTGCTGCGGCTCCTCAGGCAGCGACAGCAGCAGCGATCGGGGGGACGTGGGGGGCGGACAAGCGGCGGCTGCTGCGGCTCCTCAGGCAGCGACAGCAGCAGCGATCGGGGGGACGTGGGGGGCGGACAAGCGGCGGCTGCTGCGGCTCCTCAGGCAGCGACAGCAGCAGCGATCGGGGGGACGTGGGGGGCGGACAAGCGGCGGCTCCTCCGGCCGCGGCCAGGACGTGGCTTCGCCGGCACCGGGGCCCGAGACCGCGCGCTGTGGGGCTGCGGGGCGGGTGTGGGGCCGGGGGTCTCCGGGGGTCCCGCAGCGGCCGCTGTGGGGCGGGATGGGGCGGCTGTGGAATTACCTGTGGGGCACTCATGGGGCTGCTGTAGGGGTCTTAAGAGGCATGTCTGGAGCACTTATGGGGCGACTATGGGGCAGGTGCTGGGCTGCTACAGCGGGACCTGTGGGGCACCCAGGTATGTGCACCCAGCACCGCGTGCACGCACACGCAGCTACACACTGATGTGTAAGCAAACACGTGGCCACACACACGCACACTTCCACAAGCGTGCCCAGTCCCATCTATTGACAGAAAGGCGTACGTGAAATGTACTGACATGCTTGAGGGTAAACACGTGCGTGGATGTTTGGCAAACTGCACACACGCACACGTCTGAACGATGATGCTCCAGCTTTAGCATAAATGGAGCTGACATCAAGGCACTCGCATGTGGACAGACCAACGTTTATAGGCACTAAGGCTTTCGCGCACAGGTTCGTCCAAGAACAGGCACATACCTGCAGGCACCTCCGAATGTGTGTTCTGTGCATTCTCTTAAGGGACGCTAGATGGCAGCAAAGACCATGAAATTATTAACCTCAGTCTAACCCGAGGTTTATGACATTTTTTCTTACTATAGATGCGTTTGATGCTAAAAATTCCCCCAAATTGTAATGAATATGCGATAATTGTGTGAATACAAGCATCGCAAGAGCATCCAGTTTTTGGAGCACTTATGGAACATGATAAAGCCAGGCAGAGCCTGACAAAGCGCGACAGAGCCCAACAGGGCTTGACAGAGCCTGATAGAACTCAACAGGGGCCGACAAATCCCGACAGCGCCTGACAGCGAACAGTGGAGTCTGGCAGGGCCTGACAGAGGCTGTCACAGCACGACAGAGCCAGAGGAGCCTGACAGAGCCCAGCAAACCCGACAGGAATAGACAAGGCCTGGGTGCACAGACCTGGGTGCGTGTGGAAAGGTTTCTGCCTGTTTTCCAGTGAGGAATGGTGTGTGTGCACGTGGACAAACAGAAGGCGAAGCAGCTCGGTTCCAACACTGAAGAAGGCTGTACAGTCACGTAGACACGGGGGCTGCTCCGCTCCTGCTCTCTTGCAGGACACAGAGGCCTCAGAGCCCTGTTCAGTTCAGTTCAGTTCCATACAATGTTCACTGACTGCAAGAAAATCCCTCAAATCCCCCACAATGTGGGGCTCAAAAGGGAGTCCCCCTGAAAAGAGGGGGTCACAGTCCAAAAATGCCTGAAAATTCCTGGGGGAGGATAAAACTTATTAAACCCTGTAAATATGAGCGTGAGAATTTCAAACAGAGAGAAGTCTGTCGTTTGTATTTATATATTGCAGAATGGTATTCATGTAGATATAAAATGGTTTTAAAATAAAACCCCTTTTCTACTCTGTTATATAAAGGATTTTAGAATGTAAAAAATTTCTGTTGATGGTTTTAAGAATACAAACATCTTATCTATTTGTAGATTAAAAAGTGAAGGACTTGAAAAAGAAAAAAATATCTAGATAGGAACTTAAAATAGAAAAAAGTGTGAGCAGGCAGAGCTATGTATAATTACTACGTGTTACATAGTCTAAATAGGTAATAAATATCATCTATATATATCCACTCACACCCGTATACATACCTTTAATTTATTAATAAATGTAAATCGATATCCCAGTCTAAATATATATAATTGTAAATATGTCAAAATCTGTAAATTTGAAAAGATACCTGAGTGTTAAAATGGAAGTTTAAATGTATTTAAGTGTAAATAGACACTGGATCAGAGCGCAGCGGGGGGCAAACGGGGACGGGTGATGATAGGCGGAGAGAATGGAAATTGACGTGCTTAGCTGGCCAATCAGATTGCGGAGAGGGAAGAGAAGGGGCGGGCCGCGGGGGAAGGGTTGTCTCGAGGGCTTCCCAATGCGCATGCGCAGAAATGGGCGCTGCGAGGTGCACGGGGCGCTCTCGGCGGCCCCGTGCGCGCACCGTTGGAGCCCGGAGCGGACTCGCTGCGCCGCTGTTTCTGCGAGGCCCCGGGGAGTGCCCGGCCCGGCCCCGCCCGGCCCGCTCCGCTCCGTCTCAGAGCCGCCTGGAGAGCCGGGTCGGGCAGCCCCTTCTCGGCTCCACCTCTTCCCGAGCTAAGCCACGCCCCCTTGGGGCCGTGCCATGTTGACCGCACCCTCTCCCTACCCCAAGAGGCTCCTCCCATGGGGGCGTGCCCCAGAGAATGCCCGCCCCCAGACCACCTCCCATGGGGCGTGACACAGAGGCTCCGCCCCCCCGAGGGGCTCCCGTGGGCGTGCCCTCTCAGTACCCGCCCCTCGGCACTGACCCCACCCCATGTAGGCGGGGCCACACCCAGCTGCCCCCTCCCATCTGTGACCCATAACCAACCCCATAGCAGCCCTATGGCTGCCCCACAGGTCCCGCTGTAGCAGCCCAGCACCTGCCCCATAGTCGCCCCATAAGTGCTCCAGACATGCCTCTTAAGACCCCTACAGCAGCCCCATGAGTGCCCCACAGGTAATTCCACAGCCGCCCCATCCCGCCCCACAGCGGCCGCTGCGGGACCCCCGGAGACCGCCGGCCCCACAGCCGCCCCGCAGCCCCACAGCGCGCGGTCTCGGGCCCCGGTGCCGGCGAAGCCACGTCCTGGCCGCGGCCGGAGGAGCCGCCGCTTGTCCGCCCCCCACGTCCCCCCGATCGCTGCTGCTGTCGCTGCCTGAGGAGCCGCAGGAGCCGCCGCTTGTCCGCCCCCCACGTCCCCCCGATCGCTGCTGCTGTCGCTGCCTGAGGAGCCGCAGCAGCCGCCGCTTGTCCGCCCCCCACGTCCCCCCGATCGCTGCTGCTGTCGCTGCCTGAGGAGCCGCAGCAGCCGCCGCTTGTCCGCCCCCCACGTCCCCCCGATCGCTGCTGCTGTCGCTGCCTGAGGAGCCGCAGCAGCCGCCGCTTGTCCGCCCCCCACGTCCCCCCGATCGCTGCTGCTGTCGCTGCCTGAGGAGCCGCAGCAGCCGCCGCTTGTCCGCCCCCCACGTCCCCCCGATCGCTGCTGCTGTCGCTGCCTGAGGAGCCGCAGGAGCCGCCGCTTGTCCGCCCCCCACGTCCCCCCGATCGCTGCTGCTGTCGCTGCCTGAGGAGCCGCAGCAGCCGCCGCTTGTCCGCCCCCCACGTCCCCCCGATCGCTGCTGCTGTCGCTGCCTGAGGAGCCGCAGGAGCCGCCGCTTGTCCGCCCCCCACGTCCCCCCGATCGCTGCTGCTGTCGCTGCCTGAGGAGCCGCAGCAGCCGCCGCTTGTCCGCCCCCCCACGTCCCCCCGATCGCTGCTGCTGTCGCTGCCTGAGGAGCCGCAGCAGCCGCCGCTTGTCCGCCCCCCCACGTCCCCCCGATCGCTGCTGCTGTCGCTGCCTGAGGAGCCGCAGCAGCCGCCGCTTGTCCGCCCCCCACGTCCCCCCGATCGCTGCTGCTGTCGCTGCCTGAGGAGCCGCAGCAGCCGCCGCTTGTCCGCCCCCCACGTCCCCCCGATCGCTGCTGCTGTCGCTGCCTGAGGAGCCGCAGCAGCCGCCGCTTGTCCGCCCCCCACGTCCCCCCGATCGCTGCTGCTGTCGCTGCCTGAGGAGCCGCAGCAGCCGCCGCTTGTCCGCCCCCCACGTCCCCCCGATCGCTGCTGCTGTCGCTGCCTGAGGAGCCGCAGCAGCCGCCGCTTGTCCGCCCCCCACGTCCCCCCGATCGCTGCTGCTGTCGCTGCCTGAGGAGCCGCAGCAGCCGCCGCTTGTCCGCCCAGCCCCGACTGCCCCCCCCCAATCGCCGCCGCTGCCGCCCCCGCCACCCCCCTTCTCCCGCCATCCCGGTGTCACAACGGGGACTTTGAGCGCGGCTGTGGAGGCAGCAGCTGTTCTGATAGCGAAGCCAAACCGGACCGGGAAACAGGACCGGGAACCAGGAACCGTGGCAGGGAAGTTTTCCCTTGGAGCAAACAAACCCCAGGTGTTCTTCAATGTTTATTGAGAAAGCAGAGTCAGGATGTACCAGTAGTCCGATCAGTGACCTTCTAAGACAAAGTGGGGTCCTGGGATGTCACAATGGGCCCCAGTGACGAAGAGGGTCCCCATGGTGCCACAATGGGCCCTGGGGACAAAGGGAGTCACCAGGATGTCACAATGGGCCCTGGGGACAAACGGGGGGCCCAGGATGTCATAATGGGCCCAGGGGACAAAGAGGAGTCCCCAGGATGTCACATTAGGCCCTGGGGGAAAGAGGGGTCCCCAGGATGTCACAATGGCCTCTGGGGACTATGAGGGGTCCTGGGACGTCACAATGAGTCCTGGGGATAAAGGGGGTCCCCAGGATGTCACAATGGGCACCTGAGACAAAGGGGGGGTCCCCATTGTGTCACAATGCATCGCCAGTGACAAGGGGGTTCCCCATGGTGTCACAATGGGCCTTGGGGACAATTGGGGGTCCTGGGATGTCACAATGGGCCCTGGGGACAATGAGGGGTTCTGGGACGGCACAATGGGCCCTAGGGAAAAAGGGGGGTCCTGGGATGTCACAATGGGCCCTGGAGACAAAGGGGGCTCCCCAGGATGTCACAATGGGCCCTGGGGACAAAGAGGGGTCCCCTGAATATCACAATGGGCCCTGGGGACAAAGTGGGGTACCCTGAATGTCAGAATGGGACCTGGGGACAAAGGGGGTCCTGGGATGTCACAATGGGCTCCAGTGACAAAGGGGTCCCCATGGTGCCAAAATGGGCCCTCAGGACAAAGTGGGTCCCCAGGATGTCACAATGGGCCCTGGGGACAAAGGGGGTCCTGGGACGTCACAATAGGCCCTGGGGACAAAGGCGGTCCCCATGGTGTCACAATGGGCCCTGGGGACAAAGAGGGGTTGCCTGAATGTCACAATGGCCCCTGGGGACAAAGGAGGGTCCCCAGGATCTCAAAATGGGCCCTGGGGACAAGGGGGGACCTGCAATGTCACAATAGGTTCTGGGGACTAAGGGGGTCCCCAGGACGTCACAATGGCCCCTGGGGATAATGGGAGATCCCCAGGGTGACACAATGGGCCCTGGGGACAATGGGGGTCCCCATGGTGCCACAATGGGCCCTGGGGACAATTGGGGGGTCCGGAGATGTTGCAATGGGCCCTGGGGACAAAGGGGGTCCCCAGGATGTCACAATGGGCCCTGGGGACAAGGGGGCCCCCAGGATCTCACAATGGGCCGTGGGGACAAAGAGGGGTCCCCAGGATGTCACAATGGACCCTGGGGACAATGGGGGGTCCTGGGACGTCACAATGGGCCCTAGGGACAATGGGGGTCCCCAGGATGTCACAATGGGCCCTGGGGACAATGGGGGTCCCCAGGATTTCACAATGGGCCCTGGGGACAACGGGGGTCCCGACGGTGTCACAATGGGCCCTTGGGCCAAAGGCTGTCCCCTGAATGTCAAAATGGGCCCTGGGGACAATGGTGGTCCCCAGGATGTCACAATGGGCTCTGGGGACCATGGGGGGTCCGGGAACGTCACAATGGGCCCTGGGGACAAAGGGGGGTCCTGGGACGTCACAATGGGCCCCAGTGACAAAGGGGGTCCCAATGGTGCCACAATGGGTCCTGGGGAAAAAGGGCGTCCCCAGGATGTCACAATGGGCTCTGGGGACAAGGGGGGTCCCCACGGTGTCACAATGGGTCTTGGGTACAAAGTGGGGTCCTGGGATGTCACATTGGGCCACAGTGACAAAAGGGGTCCCCATGGTGCCCCAATGGACCCTGGCGACAAAGGAGGTCCCCATGGTGCCACAGTGGGCCCCAGTGACAAAGGGGGTCCCCACGGTGTCACACTGGGCCTTGGGTACAAACTGGGGTCCTGGGGTGTCACACTGGGCCACAGTGACAAAAGGGGGCCCCATGGTGCCACAATGGGCCCTGGGGACAAAGGGGGTCCCCAGGATGTCACAATGGGCCCTGGGGAGAAAGAGGGGGTCCCCATGGTGTCACAATGGGTCCCGAGTGATAAGGGGGGTCCCCACGGTGCCACAATGGGCCAGAGGGACGAGGCGGTCCCCATGATGTCACAATGGGCCCTGGGGACAATGAGGTGTGCCCAGGATGTCACAATGGGCCCTGAGGATAAGGGGGGGTCCCCATGCTGTCACAATGGGTTACCAGTGACAAGGGGGGTCCACATGGTGTCACGATGGGCCCTGGGGACAAAGGTGGGTCCCCATGATGTCACAATGGACCCTGGGGACAAACGGGGGTCCCTATGGTGTCACAATGGGTCCCCAGTGACAAGTGGGGTCCTGAGATGTCACAATGGGTCCTTGGGACAAAGGGGGGTCCCCAGGATGTCACAATGGGCCCTGGGGACAAAGGGGGTCCTGGGACTTCACAATGGGCCCTGCGTACAAGGGCGGGTCCCCAGGAGGTCATAATGGGCTCTGGGGAGAAAGGGGTGGTCCCCATGGTGTCACAATGGGCCCAAGTGACAAGGAGGGTCCCCATGGTTCCACGATGGGCCCTGCGGACAACGGGGTCCACCGGATGTCACAATGGGCCCTGGGGACAAAGGGAGGTCCTAGGATGTCACAGTGGGCCCTGGGGACAAAGTGGGGTCCCCTGACTGTCACAATGGGAGCTGGGGACAAAGGGGGTCCTGGGATGTCACAATGGGCCCCAGTGACAAAGGGGGTCCCCATGGTGTCACAATGGGCCATGGGGACAAAGGGGGGTCCTCGGATGCCACAATGGGCCCTCGGGACAACTGGGGGGTCCTGAGATGTCGCAATGGGCCCTGGGGACAATGGGGGGTCCCCACGGTGCCACAATGGGTCCCCAGTGACAAGGGGAGTCCCCAGGATGTCACAATGGGCCCTGGGGATAAAGGGGATCCCCAGGATGCCACAATGGGCCCTAGGGAAAAAGGCTGTCCCCTGAATGTCACAATGGGCCCTGGGGACAATGGGGGTCCCCAGGATGTCACAATGGGCCTTCAGTATAAAGTGGGGTCCTGGGATGTCACAATGGGCCCTGGGGATCAAGGATGGTGCCCAGGATGTCACAATGGGCTCTGGGGACAATGGGGGGTCCTGGAATGTCACAATGGGCCCTAGGGACAAAGGTTGGTCCCCAGGTTATCACAATGGGTCCTGGGGACAACTGGGGGTCCCCAGGATGTCACAATGGGCCCTGGGGACAAGGGGGATACCCACGGTGTCAAAATGGGCCCTGGGGACAAAGGGAGGTCCCCAGGATGTCACAATGGGCCCTGGGGATGACGGGGGGTCCTGGGACGTCACAATGGGCCCTGGGGACAATGGGGCGTCCTGATATGTTACAATGAGCCCTGGGCACAACTGGGGGGTCCTTAGATGGGGGGTCCTTATGTGGGGGGTGATGGTTAAAGTGTAAGTATGGAGAAGCTTGGCAGATTGATTATATTACACTTCCACAAACACGTCAAGGTAAGCGTTATGTACTTACAATGGTGGAAGCAACCACTGGATGGTTGGAAACATCTGCCGTACCTCATGCTACAGCCCGAAATACCATCTTGGGCCTTGAGAAGCAAGTCCTTTGGTGGCCGGGTACGCCAGAAAGAATTGAATCAGACAATGGTACTCATTTCAAAACCAGTATTATAGACAATTGGGCCAAAGAACATGGTATTGAGTGGGTGTATCATATTCCATATCATGCACCAGCCTCTGGGAAAATTGAAAGGTGCAATGGTTTGTTAAAAACTACACTAAAGGCACTGGGTGGTGGGGCCTTTAAAAACTGGGATTCACATTTAGCAAAAGCCACTTGGTTGGTCAACACCAGGGGATCAACCAATGGAGCCGGGCCTGCCCAATCAGAAATTCTATGGACTGTGGAAGGAGATAAAGTCCCTGTAGTACACATGGAAAATATGTTAGGAAAGGCAGTCTGGGTTCCTCCTGCCTCAGGCACAGGCAAACCTATTCGTGGGATTGTTTTTGCCCAGGGACCTGGCAGCACCTGGTGGGTGATGCTTAAGGATGGAGAAGTTCGGTGTGCACCTCAAGGGGATTTGATTTTAGGTGAAAATATGCAATGCTGAACTGTACGATGTGAATTGCCGCACTAACAATGTTTAATAAGTGTCTTTCAGATCAAGACAATGGTGATGAAACCAGCGCTGGCTTCTTCGAGTGGCGCCCGACACCTTCTTGGAAGTTGGTGTCCTTAACCCACCAACAGGGGTCATGAGATGCACTTGGACCATTTTCCCTGCCCTGGGAGACTGTGGTGACAAAATGAACTTAATGAACTTTTCAAAGGATGGTCCACTGATTAATTACTCCTGTGTATATATGTACATATGTATATATATATAGTAGTAGTGATTAATTAGATTGTATTGATAGATTGTATTGATAAGGTTTAAGTATTCAGTGAATGTCATATGATAAGGGGTGGAATGTCCTGGTTTTGTTAAAAACAAGTTTCTCTTTTAGTGAATTTGCCTGTCAGCCAAAGCCTTCATGTCAGCTGCATTTTCCTGGAGAACCAGACACATGTTTTGGTTAAACCCAGCAAGGGAATGCAAACTTATTGACAAGCACAGATGGACATCTCGCGAGAGGGGCAACGAGAAACCGGTGATCGAGAGACTGACCAACGGTGAATAACATTCCGTTCACGTGAATACTTCATATAAAAGCGGGAGATCACGAGAATCTCGTCCCTTTTCCTTCCCTTTTGCCTTTTTCCTTCCCTTCTGCTCATGGCCGACATCAGGAGAGGACCTTGCTGGTCGTCCCTGCGAACGGAGGCCAGTGAGAGACTGAATCCAGCTCCGGTTGGCTGCAGAGTCTGATCCAGGACTTTGGGTGCTGGCTCTGCAGTTGCTCAGACTTACAAGATGGGTTTTGTATATTTGTATTATTTTCTCTGTTCTCATCAGTAGCATCAGTAAAACATCTTGAACTTTTCCAGCTCTCTCCCCTCTGTGCTTCTTCCCCTCCCGATCGCCTGTGCTGAGTGGGAAGGGGGGAGAGGGAGGGGCAAAAGGGGGAATTGGGGGGGGGGAGAGGAGGTTGACAACACATCTGGCAGGGTTTGATTGTCACCCCGCAATCCTAACCCTCGACAGGGACAAAGGGGGACCCAGGATGTCACAATGGGCCCTGGGGACACCGGGGGGTCCTGGGATGTCACAATGGGCCCTGGGGACAAGGGGGGGTCCCCAGGATGTCACAATAGGCCCTGGGGACAAAGAGCGTCCCCAGCATGTCACAATGGGCCCTGGGGACAAAGGGGGTCCCCACGGTACCAGAATGGGCCCTGGGGACAAAGGGGGGTCCCCTGAATGTCACAATGGGCCCTGGGGACACTGGGGGTTCCCCAGGATGTCTCAATGAGCCCTGCGGACAAGGGTGGTACCCACGGTGTCACAATGGGCCCTGGGCACAACGGGGGGTCCCCATAGTGTCACAATGGGTCCTGGGGACAATGGGGGGTCCTGGGACGTCACAATGGGCCCTGGGGACAAGGGGGGGTCCCCAGGATGTCACAATGGGCCCTGGGGAAAAAGAGGGGTCCAATGAATGTCACAATGGGCCCTGGGGACAAGGGGGTGCAGAGGATGTCACAATGGGCCCTGGGGACAATGGGGGGTCCTGGGATGTCACAATGGGCCCTGGGGACAATGGGAGTCCCCAGGGTGTCACAATGGGCCTTGGGAACAAGGGGGTCCCCCAGATATCACAATGGGCCCTGGGGACAATGTAAGGTCCTGGGCTGTCACAATGAAGCCTGAGGACAAGGGGGGTCCCCAGGATGTCACAATGAAGTCTTGGGACAAAGGGGGTCCCCAGGATGTCACAATGGGCCCTGGGGACAAAGCGGGGGTCCTGGAATCTCACAATGGGCCCCAGTGACAAAGGGGGTCCCTATGGTGCCACAATGGGCCCTGGGGACAAAGGGGGTCCCCTGAATGTCACAATGGGCTCTGGGGACAAGGAGGGTCCCCAGGATGTCACAATGGGCCCTGGGGACAAAGGGGGTCCCCTGAATGTCACAATAGGCCCTGGGGACAATGGGGGGTCCTGGGATGTCACAATGAGCCCTGCAGACAAGGGTGGTACCCACAGTGTCACAATGGGCCCTGGGGACAAGGGGGTGCCGAGGATGTCACAATGGGCCCTGGGGACAATGGGGGGTCCTGGGACCGCACAATGGGCCCTGAGGACAATGGTGGGTCCCCTGAATGTCAAAATGGGCCCTGGGGACAAAGGGGGGTCCGCAGGATGTCACAATGGGCACTGGGGACAAAGGGGGGGCCCCCAGGATGTCACAATGGGCCCCGGGGACAATGTGGGGTCCTGGGATTTCACAATGGGCCCCAGTGACAAAGGGGGTCCCCTGAATGTCACAATGGGTCCTGGGGACAATGGGGGGTCCGGGGATGTCACAATGGGCCCTGGGGACAAAGAGGGGTCCCAAGGATGTCACAATGGGCCCTGGTGACAAAGGGGGTTCCTGGGATGTCACAATGGGCCCTGGGGACAAAGGGGTCCCCAGGATGTCACAATGGGCACTGGGGAGAAAGGGGTGGTCCCCATGGTGTCACAATGGGTCCCCAGTGACAAGGGGAGTCCCCAGGATGCCACAATGGGCCCTGGGGAAAACTGGGCGGTCCCCAGGATGTCACAATGGGCCCTGGAAACAATTGGGGTGTCCTAAGATGTCACAATGGGCCCTGGGGACAAAGGGGGATCCTGGGACATCACAATGGCCCCTGGGGACAAAGGGAGTCCCCACCCTGTCACAATGGGCCCTGGGGACAAAGGAGGTCCCCAGGATTTCACAATGGGCACTGGGGAGAAGGGGGTCCCCAGGATGTCACAATGGGCCCTGGGGATGACGGGGGGTCCTGGGACGTCACAATGGGCCCTGGGGACAATGGGGGGTCTTGGGATGTCACAATGAGCCCTGGGCACAACTGGGAGGTCCCTAAATGTCACAATGGGCCCTGGGGACAAAGGGGGTCCCCACGGTGTCACAATGGGCCCAGGGGACAGAGGGGAGTCCCCAGGATTTCACAACGGGCTCTGGGGACCAGTGGCGTCCCGAGGATGTCACAATGGGCCCTGGGGACAAAGTGGGGTCCTGGGAGGTCACAATGTGCCCTGGGCACAAAGGGGGTTTCCAGGATGTCACAATGGGCTCTGGGGACAACAGGGGTCCCGACGGTGTCACAATGGGCCCTTGGGACAAAGGCTGTCCCCTGAATGTCACAATGGGCCCTGGGGACAATGGGGGTCCCCAGGATGTCACAATGGACCCTGGGGACAATGGGGGGTCCGGGGACGTCACAATGGGCCCTGGGGACAAAGGGGGTCCCCAGGATGTCACAATGGGCCTTCAGTATAAAGTGGGGTCCTGGGATGTCACAATGGGCCCTGGGGACAAAGGGGGGTCCTGGGACGTCACAATGGGCCCTGCGGATCAAGGATGGTGCCCTGGATATCACAATGGGCTCTGGGGACAATGGGGGGTCCTGGAATGTCACAATGGGCCCTAGGGACAAAGGGGGATCCCTTGGATGTCACAATGGGGCTGGGGACAAAGGGGGTCCTGGGATGTCACAATGGGCCCTGGGGACAAAGGGGGTCCCCAGGTTGTCACAATGGGCCCTGGGGACAAAGGGGGTCCCCACGGTGTCACAATGGGGCTGGGGACAAAGGGGGTCCTGGGATGTCACAATGGGCCCTGGGGACAAAGGGGGTTTCCAGGATGTCACAATGGGCTCTGGGGACAAGGCGGGGTCCCCATAGTGTTACAATGGGTCCCCAGTGACAAGGGGGGTCCCCAGGACGTCACAATGGGCCCTTGGGACAAAGGGGGTCCTGGGACTTCACTATGGGCCCTGGGGACAAGGGGGTCCCCAGGATGTCACAATGGGCCCTTAGGACAAGGGGGGTCCCCAAGGTGTCACAATGGGCCCTGGGGACAATGGGGAGTCCTGGGACATCACAACAGGCCTGGGGACAAGGGGGATCTCCACCCTGTCACAATGGGCCCTGGGGACAAAGGGGGGTCCTGGGATATCACAATTGGCCCTGGGGACAAAGGGGGTCCCCATGGTGCCACAATGGGCCCTGGGGACAAAGGGGAGTCCCCAGGATGTCACAATGGGCCCTGAGGACAAGGGGGTCCCCCATGGTGTCACAATGGGCCCTGGGGACAAGGGGGATCCCCAGGGTGTCACAATGGGCCCTGGGGAGAAGGGTTTAGGGGGTTGTGTTAGGGGGTTGGAGGATTAGGTGGTGCAGGATTTGGGGGTGCAAGGATTTTGCGGGGCCTGATTTGTGGCTGCAGAGTCTGGGGTTGCAGGTTCCAGGGGTGCAGGATTTGGGGGTTCAGGGTTTAGGGCAGTAGGATATTTGGGTGCAGGAGTTTGGGGTGCCGGGTTTGGGGGCCAGGATTTGGGGTTGCAGGATTTAGGGGTGCAGTGGTTTGGAGTGCATTGTTTTGGGGTGCAGGGTTTGGGGAAGGAGGATATGGGGGTGCAGGGTTTAGGGTGCAGGATCTTGGGGTGCAGGGGTTTGGGGTGGAGGGCTTGGTAGGGCAGGGTTTGGGGGTGGAAATTTTATTGGGTAGGGCTGGGGGTGCAGGATTTGGGGGTGAAGGGGTTGTGGGGTGCAGGGTTGTGGGGTGCAGGGTTTGGGAGATCAGGACGTGGGGCTGGAGGATTTGGGGGTGCAGGGTTTGGAGCAGCATAATCTGGGGGTGCAGAGTTGGGGGGTGCAAGATTGGGGGTAGCAGGGTTTTGGGGAGCAGGGTTTAGGGGTCAGGCTTTAGGGGGACAGGGTTTGGGGGGCAGGGTTGGGAGGGATGATTTTGGGGTGCAGGGTTTAGGGCAGCAGGATCTTGGGGTGAAGGGGTTTGGGGTGAAGGGTTGGGTAGGACAGGATTTGGGGTGCAGGTTTTTAGGGTGCAACTTGTGGGGGTCAGGATTTGGGGTACAGGGTTTGGGGGTGCAGGGTTTAGTGGTGCAGGGTTTGGGGGTGCAGGTCTTGGGGAGGCAGAATTAGGGTGCAAGACTTGAGGGTGCAGGGTTTGGGGGTTTGGGACATGGGGCTGGAGGATTTGGGGGTGCAGGATTTGGGGTGCAGTGTGTGGGGGTGTGTCCTGGTTTTGGTAAAAACAAGTTTCTCTTTTAGTGAATTTGCCTGTCAGCCAAAGCCTTCATGTCAGCTGCATTTTCCTGGAGAACCCGACACATGTTTTGGTTAAACCCAGCAAGGGAATGGAAACTTATTGACAAGCACAGATGGACATCTCGCGAGAGGGGCAACGAGAAACTGGTGATCGAGAGACTGACCAACGGTGAATAACATTCCATTCACGTGAATACTTCATATAAAAGCGGGAGATCACGAGAATCTCGTCCCTTTTCCTTCCCTTTTGCCTTTTTCCTTCCCTTCTGCTCATGGCCGACATCAGGAGAGGACCTTGCTGGTCGTCCCTGCGAACGGAGGCCAGTGAGAGACTGAATCCAGCTCCGGTTGGCTGCAGAGTCTGATCCAGGACTTTGGGTGCTGGCTCTGCAGTTGCTCAGACTTACAAGATGGGTTTTGTATATTTGTATTATTTTCTCTGTTCTCATCAGTAGCATCAGTAAAACATCTTGAACTTTTCCAGCTCTCTCCCCTCTGTGCTTCTTCCCCTCCCGATCGCCTGTGCTGAGTGGGAAGGGGGGAGAGGGAGGGGCAAAAGGGGGAATTGGGGGGGGGGAGAGGAGGTTGACAACACATCTGGCAGGGTTTGATTGTCACCCCGCAATCCTAACCCTCGACAGGGACAAAGGGGGACCCAGGATGTCACAATGGGCCCTGGGGACACCGGGGGGTCCTGGGATGTCACAATGGGCCCTGGGGACAAGGGGGGGTCCCCAGGATGTCACAATAGGCCCTGGGGACAAAGAGCGTCCCCAGCATGTCACAATGGGCCCTGGGGACAAAGGGGGTCCCCACGGTACCAGAATGGGCCCTGGGGACAAAGGGGGGTCCCCTGAATGTCACAATGGGCCCTGGAGACACTGGGGGGTCCCCAGGATGTCTCAATGAGCCCTGCAAACAAGGGTGGTACCCACGGTGTCACAATGGGCCCTGGGCACAACGGGGGGTCCCCATAGTGTCACAATGGGTCCTGGGGACAATGGGGGGTCCTGGGACGTCACAATGGGCCCTGGGGACAAGGGGGGGTCCCCAGGATGTCACAATGGGCCCTGGGGAAAAAGAGGGGTCCAATGAATGTCACAATGGGCCCTGGGGACAAGGGGGTGCAGAGGATGTCACAATGGGCCCTGGGGACAATGGGGGGTCCTGGGATGTCACAATGGGCCCTGGGGACAATGGGAGTCCCCAGGGTGTCACAATGGGCCTTGGGAACAAGGCGGTCCCCCAGATATCACAATGGGCCCTGGGGACAAAGGGGGTCCCCTGAATGTCACAATAGGCCCTGGGGACAATGGGGGGTCCTGGGATGTCACAATGAGCCCTGCAGACAAGGGTGGTACCCACAGTGTCACAATGGGCCCTGGGGACAACGGGGGGTCCCCATAGTGTCACAATGGGTCCTGGGGACAATGGGGGGTCCTGGGACGTCACAATGGGCCCTGGGGACAAGGGGGGGTCCCCAGGATGTCACAATGGGCCCTGGGGAAAAAGAGGGGTCCAATGAATGTCACAATGGGCCCTGGGGACAAGGGGGTGCAGAGGATGTCACAATGGGCCCTGGGGACAATGGGGGGTCCTGGGATGTCACAATGGGCCCTGGGGACAATGGGAGTCCCCAGGGTGTCACAATGGGCCTTGGGAACAAGGGGGTCCCCCAGATATCACAATGGGCCCTGGGGACAATGTAAGGTCCTGGGCTGTCACAATGAAGCCTGAGGACAAGGGGGGTCCCCAGGATGTCACAATGAAGTCTTGGGACAAAGGGGGTCCCCAGGATGTCACAATGGGCCCTGGGGACAAAGCGGGGGTCCTGGAATCTCACAATGGGCCCCAGTGACAAAGGGGGTCCCTATGGTGCCACAATGGGCCCTGGGGACAAAGGGGGTCCCCTGAATGTCACAATGGGCTCTGGGGACAAGGAGGGTCCCCAGGATGTCACAATGGGCCCTGGGGACAAAGGGGGTCCCCTGAATGTCACAATAGGCCCTGGGGACAATGGGGGGTCCTGGGATGTCACAATGAGCCCTGAAGACAAGGGTGGTACCCACAGTGTCACAATGGGCCCTGGGGACAAGGGGGTGCCGAGGATGTCACAATGGGCCCTGGGGACAATGGGGGGTCCTGGGACCGCACAATGGGCCCTGAGGACAATGGTGGGTCCCCTGAATGTCAAAATGGGCCCTGGGGACAAAGGGGGGTCCGCAGGATGTCACAATGGGCACTGGGGACAAAGGGGGGGCCCCCAGGATGTCACAATGGGCTCTGGGGACAATGTGGGGTCCTGGGATTTCACAATGGGCCCCAGTGACAAAGGGGGTCCCCTGAATGTCACAATGGGTCCTGAGGACAATGGGGGGTCCTGGGACGTCACAATGGGCCCTGGGGACAAGGGGGGGTCCCCAGGATGTCACAATGGGCCCTGGGGACAAAGAGGGGTCCCCTGAATGTCACAATGGGCCCTGGGGACAGGGGGGTGCAGTGGATGTCACAATGGGCCCTGGGGACAATGGGGGGCATCCAGGATGTCAGAATGAGTCATGAGGACAAGGGGGGGTCCCCATGGTGTCACAATGGGTCCCCAGTGACAAGGAGGGGTCCCCATGGTGTCACAATAGGCCCTGGGGACAAAGTGGGGTCCAAGAATGTCACAATGGGCCCTGGGGACAAAAGGGGTTGCCATGGTGCCACAATGGGCCCTGGGGTCAAAGGGGGTCCCCATGGTGCTACAATGGGCCCTGGGGACAAAGGGGGGTCCTGGGATGTCACAATGAGCCCTGGGGACAAAGGGGGTGTCCCCACGGTGCCACAACGGGCCCTGGGAGGAAGGGGATGGCCAGGATGTCACAATGGGTCCTGGGGAAAATGGGGGGTGCCCAGGATGTCACAATGGACCCTGAGGACAAGCGGGGGTCTCCATGGTGTCACAATGGGCCCCAGTGACAAAGGGGGTCCCCTGAATGTCACAATAGGTCGTGGGGACAATAGGGGGTCCTGGGACGTCACAATGGGCCCTGGGGACAAGGAGGGATCCCCAGGATGTCACAATGGGCCCTGGGGACAATGGGGGGTCCTGGGACGTCACAATGGGCCCTGGGGAAAAGGGGGGGTCCCCAGGATGTCACAATGGGCCCTGGGGACAAAGAGGGGTCCCCTGAATGTCACAATGGGCCCTGGGGACAAGCGGGTGCAGAGGATGTCACGATGGGCCCTGGAGACAATGGGGGGTCCTGGGACATCACAATGGGCCCTGGGGACAAGGAGGGATCCCCAGGATGTCACAATGGGCCCTGGGGACAATGGGGGGTCCTGGGACGTCACAATGGGCCCTGGGAACAAGGGGGCTCCCCAGGATGTCACAATGGGCCCTGGGGACAAGGGCGTGCCGAGGATGTCACAATGGGCCCTGGGGACAATGGGGGGTCCTGGGATGTCACAATGGGCCCTGGGGACAAGGTGGGGTCCCCAGGATGTCACAATGGGCCCTGGGGACAAAGGGGGTCCCCACGGTGTCACAATGGGCCCTGGGGACAATGGGGGGTCCTGGGATGTCACAATGAGCCCTGGGGACAAGGGTGGTACCCACGGTGTCACAATGGGCCCTGGGCACAAGGGGGGGTCCCCATAGTGTCACAATGAACCCTGGAGACAAGGGGGTGCCGAGGATGTCAAAATGGGCCCTGGGGAAAAAGGGGGGTCCTGGGACGTCACAATGGGCCCTGGGGACAAGGGGGGGTCCTGGGACGTCACAATGGGCCCTGGGGACAAGGGGGTGCAGAGGATGTCACAATGGGCCCTGGGGACAATGTCGGGTCCTGGGACGTCACAATGGGCCCTGGGGACAAGGGGGGGTCCCCAGGATGTCACAATGGGCCCTGGGGATAAAGAGGGGTCCCCTGAATGTCACAATGGGCCCTGGGGACAAGGGGGTGCAGTGGATGTCACAATGGGCCCTGGGGACAATGGGGGGTGTCCAGGATGTGAGAATGAGTCCTGAGGACAAGGCGGGGTCCCCATGGTGTCACAATGGGTCCCCAGTGACAAGGAGGGGTCCCCATGGTGTCACAATAGGCCCTGGGGACAAAGTGGGGTCCAAGAATGTCACAATGGGCCCTGGGGACAAAAGGGGTTGCCATGGTGCCACAATGGGCCCTGGGGTCAAAGGGGGTCCCCATGGTGCTACAATGGGCCCTGGGGACAAAGGGGGGTCCTGGGATGTCACAATGGGCCCTGGGGACAAAGGGGGTGTCCTCATGGTGCCACAACGGGCCCTGGGAGCAAGGGGGTGCCCAGGATGTCACAATGGACCCTGAGGACAAGCGGGGGTCTCCATGGTGTCACAATGGGCCCCAGTGACAAACGGGGTCCCCTGAATGTCACAATAGGTCCTGGGGACAATGGGGGGTCCTGGGACGTCACAATGGGCCCTGGGGACAAGGAGGGATCCCCAGGATGTCACAATGGGCCCTGGGGACAATGGGGGGTCCTGGGACGTCACAATGGGCCCTGGGAAGAAGGGGGGGTCCCCAGGATGTCACAATGGGCCCTGGGGACAAGGGGGTGCCGAGGATGTCACAATGGGCTCTGGGGACAATGGTGGGTCCCCTGAATGTCAAAATGGGCCCTGGGGACAAAGGGGGGTCCGCAGGATGTCACAATGGGCACTGGGGACAAAGGGGGGATCCCCAGGATGTCACAATGGGCCCCGGGGACAATGTGGGGTCCTGGGATTTCACAATGGGCCCCAGTGACAAAGGTGGTCCCCTGAATGTCACAATGGGTCCTGGGGACAATGGGGGGTCCTGGGACGTCACAATGGGCCCTGGGGACAAGGGGGGGTCCCCAGGATGTCACGATGGGCCCTGGGGACAAAGAGGGGTCCCCTGAATGTCACAATGGGCCCTGGGGACAAGGGCGTCCCCCAGATGTCACAATGGGCCCTGGGGACAATGGGGTTGCCCAGGATGTCACAATGGGCCCTGGGGACAATGGGAGTCCCCAAGGTGTCAGAACGAGCCCTGGGGACAAAGTGGAATCCTGGAATGTCACAATGGCCCCCAGTGACAAAGGGGTTCCCCATGGTGCCACAATGGGCCCTGGGCACAAAAGGGGTCCCCAGGATTTCACAATAGCACTGGGGACAAAGGGGGGTCATGGGATGTCACAACGGGCTCCAGTGACAAAGAGGGTCCTCATGGTGCCACAATGGGCCCTGGGGACAAAGGGGGTCCCCTGGATGTCACAATGGGCCCTGGGGACAAGGAGGGTCCCCAGCATGTCACAATGGGCCCTGGGGACAAAGGGGGTCCCCACGGTATCAGTATGGGCGCTGGGGACAAAGGGGGGTCCTGGGACGTCACAATGGGCCCTGGGGACAAGGGGGGGTCCTGGGACGTCACAATGGGCCCTGGGGACAAGGGGGTGCAGAGGATGTCACAATGGGCCCTGGGGACAATGTCGGGTCCTGGGACGTCACAATGGGTCCTGGGGAAAATGGGGGGTGCCCAGGATGTCACAATGGACCCTGAGGACAAGCGGGGGTCTCCATGGTGTCACAATGGGCCCCAGTGACAAAGGGGGTCCCCTGAATGTCACAATAGGTCCTGGGGACAATGGGGGGTCCTGGGACGTCACAATGGGCCCTGGGGACAAGGAGGGATCCCCAGGATGTCACAATGGGCCCTGGGGACAAAGAGGGGTCCCCTGAATGTCACAAAGGGCCCTGGGGACAAGGGGGTGCAGAGGATGTCACAATGGGCCCTGGGGACAATGGGGGGTCCTGGGACATCACAATGGGCCCTGGAGACAAGGAGGGATCCCCAGGATGTCACAATGGGCCCTGGGGACAAGGAGGGATCCCCAGGATGTCACAATGGGCCCTGGGGACAAGGGTGGGTCCCCAGGGTGTCACAATGGGCCTTGGGAACAAGGGGGTCCCCCAGATATCACAATGGGCCCTGGGGACAATGTAAGGTCCTGGGCTGTCACAATGGACCCTGAGGACAAGGGGGGTCCCTAGGATGTCACAATGAAGTCTTGGGACAAAGGGGGTCTCCAGGATGTCACAATGGGGCCTGGGGACCAGGGGGGGTCCCCAGGATGTCACAATGGGCCCCAGTGACAAAGGGGGTCCCTATGGTGCCACAATGGGCCCTGGGGACAAAGGGGGTCCCCAGGATGTCACAATGGGCCCTGGGGACAAAGAGCGTCCCCAGCATGTCACAATGGGCCCTGGGGACAAAGGGGGTCCCCACGGTATCAGAATGGGCCCTGGGGACAATGGGGGGTCCTGGGATGTCACAATGAGCCCTGCAGACAAGGGTGGTACCCACGGTGTCACAATGGGCCCTGGGCACAAGGGGGGGTCCCCATAGTGTCACAATGGGTCCTGGGGACAAGTGGGGTCCCCAGGATGTCACAATGGGCCCTGGGGACAATGGGGGGTCCCGGGACGTCACAATGGGCCCTGGGGACAAGGAGGGATCCCCAGGATGTCACAATGGGCCCTGGGGACAATGGCGGGTCCTGGGACGTCACAATGGGCCCTGGGGACAAGGGGGGGTCCCCTGGATGTCACAATGGGCCCTGGGGACAAGGAGGGATTCCCAGGACGTCACAATGGGCCCTGGGGACAAGGGGGTGTCCCCAGGATGTCACAATGGGCCCTGCGGACAAGGGTGGTACCCACGGTGTCACAATGGGCACTGGGCACACGGTGGGGTCCCTATAGTGTCACAATGGGTCCTGGGGACAAGTGGGGTCCCCTGAAAGTCACAATGGGCCCTGGGGACAATGTGGGGTCCTGGGATGTCACAATGGGCGCCAGTGACAAACGGGGGCCCCTGAATGTCATAATGGGCCCTGGGGACAATGGGGGGTCCCGGGACGTCACAATGGGCCCTGGGGACAAGGAGGGATCCCCAGGATGTCACAATGGGCCCTGGGGACAAAGAGGCGTCCCCTGAATGTCACAATGGGCCCTGGGGACAAGGGGGTGCCGAGGATGTCACAATGGGCCCTGGGGACAAGGGAGATCCCCATGGTGTCACAATAAGCCCTGGGGACAAAGTGGGGTCCTGGGATGTCACAATGGGCCCTGGGGACAATGGGGGTCCTGGGACGTCACAATGGGCCCTGGGGACAATGGGGGTCCCCACGGTGCCACGATGGGTCCTGGGGACAAGGGCGTCCCCCTAGATGTCACAATGGGCCCTGGGGACAATGGGGTTGCCCAGGATGTCACAATGGACCCTGGGGACAAAGGGGGGTGGGCAGGATGTCACAATGGGCACTGGGGACAAAGGGGGGGTCCCCATGGTGTCACAATGGGTCCCCAGTGACAAGGAGGGTTCCCCATGGTGTCACAATAGGCCCTGGGGACAAAGTGGGGTCCTAGAATGTCACAATGAGCCCTGGGGACAAAGGGGGGTCCTGGGATGTCACAATGGGCCCTGGGGACAAGAGGGGATTCCTAGGATGTCACAATGGGCCCTGGGGACTAATGTGGTCCCCACGGTGTCACAATATGTCCTGGAGACAAAGAGGGGTCCCCAGGATGTCACAATGGGCCCTTGGGACAATGGGGTTCCTGGGATGTCACAATGGGTCCCCAGTGACAAAGGGGGTCCCCAGGATGTCTCAATGGGCCCTGAGGACAATGGGAGGTCCCCATGGTGTCACAATGGGTCCCCAGTGACAAGGGAGGTCTCCACAGTGCCAGGATGGGTCCTGGGGACAAGGAGGTCCCCAGGACGTCACAATGGGCCCTGGGGACAAGAGGGGATCCCTAGGATGTCACAATGGCCCCTGGGACTAATGTGGTCCCCACGGTGTCACAATATGTCCTGGAGACAAAGAGGGGTCCCCAGGATGTCACAATGGGCCCTTGGGACAATGGGGTTCCTGGGATGTCACAATGGGTCCCCAGTGACAAAGGGGGTCCCCAGGATGTCTCAATGGGCCCTGAGGACAATGGGAGGTCGCCATGGTGTCACAATGGGTCCCCAGTGACAAGGGAGGTCTCCACAGTGCCAGGATGGGTCCTGGGGACAAGGAGGTCCCCAGGATGTCACAATGGGCCGTGGGGACAAAGAGGCTCCCCAGGATGTCACAATGGGACCTGGGGACAAGGGGGTCTCCAGGAACTCACAATGGGCTCTGGGGACAATGGAGGTTCCCCAGGATGTTCACAATAGGCCCTGAGGACAAGGGGTGGTCCCCATGCTGTCACAATGGGTCTCCAGTGACAAGGGGGTCCCCAAGGTGTCACAATGGGCCCTGGGGACAAGGGGGTCCGCAGGATGTCACAATGGGCCCTGGGGACAATGGGGGGTCCTGGGACCTCACAATGGGCCCTGAGGACAATGGTGGGTCCCCTGAATGTCAAAATGGGCCCTGGGAACAAAGGGGGGTCCGCAGGATGTCACAATGGGCACTGGGGACAAAGGGGGTGTCCCCAGGATGTCACAATGGGCCCTGGGGACAATGTGGGGTCCTGGGATTTCACAATGGGCCCCAGTGACAAAGGGGGTCCCCTAAACGTCACAATGGGTCCTGGGGACAATGGGGGGTCCTGGGACGTCACAATGGGCCCTGGGGACAAGGAGGGATCCCCAGGATGTCACAATGGGCCATGGGGACAAGGGGGTGTCCCCAGGATGTCACAATGGGCCCTGCGGACAAGGGTGGTACCCACGGTGTCACAATGGGCACTGGGCACAAGGGGGGGTCCCTATAGTATCACAATGGGTCCTGGGGACAAGTGGGGTCCCCTGAAAGTCACAATGGGCCCTGAGGACAATGGTGGGTCCCCTGAATGTCAAAATGGGCCCTGGTGACAAACGGGGGCCCCTGAACGTCACAATGGGCCCTGGGGACAATGGGGGGTCCCGGGACGTCACAATGGGCCCTGGGGACAAGGAGGGATCCCCAGGATGTCACAATGGGCCCTGGGGACAATGGCGGGTACTGGGACGTCACAATGGGCCCTGGGGACAAGGGGGGGTCCCCTGGATGTCACAATGGGCCCTGGGGACAAGGAGGGATTCCCAGGACGTCACAATGGGCCCTGGGGACAAGGGGGTGTCCCCAGGATGTCACAATGGGCCCTGCGGACAAGGGTGGTACCCACGGTGTCACAATGGGCACTGGGCACAAGGTGGGGTCCCTATAGTGTCACAATGGGTCCTGGGGAAAAGTGGGGTCCCCTGAAAGTCACAATGGGCCCTGGGGACAATGTGGGGTCCTGGGATGTCACAATGGGCACCAGTGACAAACGGGGGCCCCTGAATGTCACAATGGGCCCTGGGGACAATGGGGGGTCCCGGGACGTCACAATGGGCCCTGAGGACAAGGGGGGGTCCCCATGGTGTCACAATGGGTCCCCAGTGACAAGGAGGGTCCCCATGGTGTCATGATGGGTCCTGGGGACATGGGGGTCCCCAGGATGTCACAATGGGCCCTGGGGACAATGTGGGGTCCTGGGATGTCACAATGGGCCCCAGTGACAAAGGGGGTCCCCTGAATGTCACAATGGGCCCTGGGGACAATGGGGGGTCCTGGGACGTCACAATGGGCCCTGGGGACAAGGAGGGATCCCCAGGATGTCACAATGGGGCCTGGGGACAATGGGGGGTCCTGGGACGTCACAATGGGCCCTAGGGACAAGAGGGGGTCCCCAGGATGTCACAATGGGCCCTGGGGACAAAGAGGGGTCCCCTGAATGTCACAATGGGCCCTGGGGACAAGGGGGTGCCGAGGATGTCACAATGGGCCCTGGGGACAATGGGGGTGCTGGGACGTCACAATGGGCCCTGGGGACACAGAGGGGCCCTAGGACGTCACAATCAGTCCTGGGGACAAGGTGGGGTCCCCTGAGAGTCACAATGAGCCCTGGGAAGAGAGGGGGCTCCCAAGGACATCACAATGGGCCCTGGGAACAATGGGGGGTCCTGGGACGTCACAATGGGCCCCAGTGACAAAGGGGGTCCCCTGAATGTCACAATGGGCCCTGGGGACAATGGGGGGTCCCCTGAATGTCACAATGGGCCCTGGGGACAAGGGGGTGCAGAGGATGTCACAATGGGCCCTGGGGACAATGGGGGGTCCTGGGATGTCACAATGGGCCCTGGGGACAAAGTAAGGTCCTGGGATGTCACAATGGGCCCTGGGGACAAGGGGGTGCAGAGGATGTCACAATGGGCCCTGGGGACAATGGGGGGTCCTGGGATGTCACAATGGGCCCTGGGGACAAGGGGGGGTCCCCAGGATGTCACAATGGGCCTTGGGAACAAGGGGGTCCCCCAGATATCACAATGGGCCCTGGGGACAATGTAAGGTCCTGGGCTGTCACAATGGACCCTGAGGACAAGGGGGGTCCCCAGGATGTCACAATGAAGTCTTGGGACAAAGGGGGTCCCCAGGATGTTCACAATGGGCCCTGGGGACCAGGGGGGGTCCTGGGATGTCACAATGGGCCCCAGTGACAAAGGGGGTCCCTATGGTGCCACAATGGGCCCTGGGGACAAAGGGGGTCCCCAGGATGTCACAATGGGCCCTGGGGACAAAGAGGATCCCCAGCATGTCACAATGGGCCCTGGGGACAAAGGGGGTCCCCACGGTATCAGAATGGGCCCTGGGGACAAGGGGGGTCCCCTGAATGTCACAATGGGCCCTGGGGACAATGGGGGGTCCTGGGATGTCACAATGAGCCCTGCAGACAAGGGTGGTACCCACAGTGTCACAATGGGCCCTGGGCACAAGGGGGGGTCCCCATAGTGTCACAATGGACCCTGGGGACAAGGGGGTCCGCAGGATGTCACAATGGGCCCTGGGGACAATGGGGGGTCCTGGGACCTCACAATGGGCCCTGAGGACAATGGTGGGTCCCCTGAATGTCAAAATGGGCCCTGGGGACAAAGGGGGGTCCGCAGGATGTCACAATGGGCACTGGAGACAAAGGGGGGGTCCCCAGGATGTCACAATGGGCCCTGGGGACAGTGTGGGGTCCTGGGTTTTCACAATGGGCCCCAGTGACAAAGGGCGTCCCCTGAATGTCACAATGGGTCCTGGGGACAATGGGGGCTCCTGGGACGTCACAATGGGCCCTGGGGACAAGGAGGGATTCCCAAAATGTCACAATGGGCCCTGGGGACAAGGGGGTGTCCCCAGGATGTCACAATGGGCCCTGCGGACAAGGGTGGTACCCACGGTGTCACAATGGGCACTGGGAACAAGGGGGGGTCCCTATAGTGTCACAATGGGTCCTGGGGACAAGTGGAGTCCCCTGAAAGTCACAATGGGCCCTTGGGACAATGTGGGGTCCTGGGATCTCACAATGGGCCCCAATGACAAACGGGGGCCCCTGAATGTCACAATGGGCCCTGGGGACAATGGGGGGTCCCGGGACGTCACAATGGGCCCTGGGGACAAAGGGCGGTCCTCAGGATATCACAATGGGCCCTGGGGACAAAAGGTGGTCGCCAGGATATCACAATGGGCTTTGGTGACAATGGGGTCCCCAGGATGTCACAATGGGCCCTGGGGACAAAGAGTGTCCCCAGGATATCAGAATGGGCCCTGAGGACAAGTTGGGGTCCCCTGAATTTCACAATGGGCCCTGGGGACAAAGAGGGCTCCCCAACATATCACAATGGGCCCTGGGGACAATGGGGGGTCCTGGGACGTCACAATGGGCCCTGGGGACAAGGAGGGATCCACAGGATGTCACAATGGGCCCGGGGGACAATGGGGGGTCCTGGGACGTCACAATGGGCCCTGGGGACAAGGGGGGGTCCCCAGGATGTCACAATGCGCCCTGGGGACAAGGGGGTGCAGTGGATGTCACAATGGGCCCTGGGGACAATGGGGGGCGTCCAGGATGTGAGAATGAGTCCTGAGGACAAGGCGGGGTCCCCATGGTGTCACAATGGGTCCCCAGTGACAAGGAGGGGTCCCCATGGTGTCACAATAGGCCCTGGGGACAAAGTGGGGTCCAAGAATGTCACAATGGGCCCTGGGGACAAAAGCGGTTGCCATGGTGCCACAATGGGTCCTGGGGTCAAAGGGGGTCCCCATGGTGCTACAATGGGCCCTGGGGACAAAGGGGGGTCCTGGGATGTCACAATAGGCCCCAGTGACAAAGAGGGTCCCCAGGATGTCACAATGGGCCCTGGGGACAAAGAGGGGTCCCCTGAATGTCACAATGGGCCCTGGGGACAAGGGGGTGCAGAGGATGTCACAATGGGCCCTGGGGACAATGTGGGGTCCCCTGAATGTCACAATGGGCCCTGGGGACAAGGGGGTCCGCAGGATGTCACAATGGGCCCTGGGGACAATGGGGGGTCCTGGGACCTCACAATGGGCCCTGAGGACAATGGTGGGTCCCCTGAATGTCAAAATGGGCCCTGGGGACAAAGGGGGGTCCGCAGGATGTCACAATGGGCACTGGGGACAAAGGTGGTGTCCCCAGGATGTCACAATGGGCCCTGCGGACAAGGGTGGTACCCACGGTGTCACAATAGGCACTGGGCACAAGGGGGGGTCCCTATAGTGTCGCAATGGGTCCTGGGGACAAGTGGGGTCCCCTGAAAGTCACAATGGGCCCTGAGGACAATGGTGGGTCCCCTGAATGTCAAAATGGGCCCCAGTGACAAACGGGGGCCCCTGAATGTCACAATGGGCCCTGGGGACAATGGGGGGTCCCGGGACGTCACAATGGGCCCTGGGGACAAGGAGGGATCCCCAGGATGTCACAATGGGCCCTGGGGACAAAGAGGCGTCCCCTGAATGTCACAATGGGCCCTGGGGACAAGGGGGTGCCGAGGATGTCACAATGGGCCCTGGGGACAAGGGAGATCCCCATGGTGTCACAATAAGCCCTGGGGACAAAGTGGGGTCCTGGGATGTCACAATGGGCCCTGGGGACAATGGGGGTCCTGGGACGTCACAATGGGCCCTGGGGACAATGGGGGTCCCTACGGTGCCACGATGGGTCCTGGGGACAAGGGCGTCCCCCTAGATGTCACAATGGGCCCTGGGGACAATGGGGTTGCCCAGGATGTCACAATGGACCCTGGGGACAAAGGGGGGTGGGCAGGATGTCACAATGGGCACTGGGGACAAAGGGGGGGTCCCCATGGTGTCACAATGGGTCCCCAGTGACAAGGAGGGTTCCCCATGGTGTCACAATAGGCCCTGGGGACAAAGTGGGGTCCTAGAATGTCACAATGAGCCCTGGGGACAAAGGGGGGTCCTGGGATGTCACAATGGGCCCTGGGGACAAGAGGGGATTCCTAGGATGTCACAATGGGCCCTGGGGACTAATGTGGTCCCCACGGTGTCACAATATGTCCTGGAGACAAAGAGGGGTCCCCAGGATGTCACAATGGGCCCTTGGGACAATGGGGTTCCTGGGATGTCACAATGGGTCCCCAGTGACAAAGGGGGTCCCCAGGATGTCTCAATGGGCCCTGAGGACAATGGGAGGTCCCCATGGTGTCACAATGGGTCCCCAGTGACAAGGGAGGTCTCCACAGTGCCAGGATGGGTCCTGGGGACAAGGAGGTCCCCAGGATGTCACAATGGGCCGTGGGGACAAAGAGGCTCCCCAGGATGTCACAATGGGACCTGGGGACAAGGGGGTCTCCAGGAACTCACAATGGGCTCTGGGGACAATGGAGGTTCCCCAGGATGTTCACAATAGGCCCTGAGGACAAGGGGTGGTCCCCATGCTGTCACAATGGGTCTCCAGTGACAAGGGGGTCCCCATGGTGTCACAATGGGCCCTGGGGACAATGGGGGGTCCTGGGACGTAACAATAGGCCCTGGGGACAAGGGGGTTCCCCACAGTGTCACAATGGGCCCTGGGGACAAAGGGGGTCCGCACGGTGTTACAATGGTCCCGGGGGACAAAGGGGGATGCCCAGGATGTCACAATGGGCCCTGAGGACAAGGGGGGGTCCCCATGGTGTCACAATGGGTCCCCAGTGACAAGGAGGGTCCCCATGGTGTCATGATGGGTCCTGGGGACATGGGGGTCCCCAGGATGTAACAATGGACCCTGGGGACAATGGGGGGTCCTGGGACGTCACAATGGGCCCTGGAGACAAAGGGGGTCTCCAGGATGTCACAATGGGCTCTGGGGACAATGCGGGGTCCTGGGATGTCACAATGGGCCCCAGTGACAAAGGGGGTCCCCTGAATGTCACAATGGGCCCTGGGGATAATGGGGGGTCCTGGGACGTCACAATGGGCCCTGGAGACAAAGGGGGTCTCCAGGATGTCACAATGGGCTCTGGGGACAATGCGGGGTCCTGGGATGTCACAATGGGCCCCAGTGACAAAGGGGGTCCCCTGAATGTCACAATGGGCCCTGGGGACAATGGGGGGTCCTGGGACGTCACAATGGGCCCTGGGGACAAGGGGGGGTACCCATAGTGTCACAATGGGTCCTGGGGAAAATGGGGTCCCCAGGATGTCACAATGGGCCCTGGGGACAATGTGGGGTCCTGGGATGTCACAATGGGCCCCAGTGACAAAGGGGGTCCCCTGAATGTTACAATAGGTCCTGAGGACAGTGGGGGGTCCTGGGACGTCACAATGGGCCCTGGGGACAAGGAGGGATCCCCAGGATGTCACAATGGGCCCTGGGGACAATGGGGGGTCCTGGGACGTCACAATGGGCCCCGTTGACAAGGGGGCATCCCCAGGATGTCAAAATGCGCCCTGGGGCCCAGGGGGGTCCTGCGATGTCACAATGGGCCCTGGGGACAAAGGGAGTCCCCTGGATGTCACAATGGACTCTGGGGACAAAGGGGATCCCCACGGTATCAGAATGGGCCCTGGGGACAAAGGGGGGTCCTGGGATGTCACAATGAGCCCTGCGGACAAGGGTGGTACCCACGGTGTCACAATGGGCCCTGGGCACAAGGGGGGGTCCCCATAGTGTCACAATGGGTCCTGGGGACAAGTGGGGTCCCCAGGATGTGACAATGTGTCCTGGGGACAATGTGGGGTCCTGGGATGTCACAATGGGCCCCAGTGACAAAGGGGCCCCCTGAATGTCACAATGGTTCCTAGGGACAATGGGGGGTCCTGGGACGTCACAACGGGCCCTGGGGACAAGGAGGGATCCACAGGATGTCACAATGGGCCCTGGGGACAATGGGGGGTCCTGGGACGTCACAATGGGCCCCAGTGACAAGGGGGGGTCCCCTGAATGTCACAATGGGCCCTGGGGACAAAGAGGGGTCCCCTGAATGTCACAATGGGCCCTGGGGACAAGGGGGTGCAGTGGATGTCACAATGGGCCCTGGGGACAATGGGGGGTCCTGGAATGTCACAATGGGCCCTGGGGACAATGGGGGTCCCCAGGATGTCACAATGGGCCCTGGGGACAATGGGGTTGCCCAGGATGTCACAATGGGCCCTGGGGACAATGGGAGTCCCCAAGGTGTCAGAACGAGCCCTGGGGACAAAGTGGAATCCTGGAATGTCACAATGGCCCCCAGTGACAAAGGGGTTCCCCATGGTGTCACAATGGGCCCTGGGGACAAAAGGGGTCCCCAGGATTTCACAATAGCACTGGGGACAAAGGGGGGTCATGGGATGTCACAATGGGCCCTGGGGACAAGGGAGATCCCCATGGTGTCACAATAAGCCCTGGGGACAAAGTGTGGTCCTGGGATGTCAAAATGGGCTCTGGGGACAAGGAGGATCCCCAGGATGTCACAATGGCCCCCAGTGACAAAGAGGGTCCTCATGGTGCCACAATGGGCCCTGGGGACAAAGGGGGTCCCCAGGATGTCACAATGGGCTCTGGGGACAAGGAGGGTCCCCAGGATGTCACAATGGGCCCTGGGGACAGTGGGGGGTCCTGGGACGTCACAATGGGCCCTGGGGACAAGGGGGGGTCCTGGGATGTCACAATGGGCCCTGGGGACAAAGAGGGGTCCCCTGAATGTCACAATGGGCCCTGGGGACAAGGGGGTGCAGTGGATGTCACAATGGGCCCTGGGGACAATGGGGGGTGTCCAGGATGTGAGAATGAGTCCTGAGGACAAGGGGGGGTCCCCATGGTGTCACAATGGGTCCCCAGTGACAAGGAGGGGTCCCCATGGTGTCACAATAGGCCCTGGGGACAAAGTGGGGTCCAAGAATGTCACAATGGGCCCTGGGGACAAAAGGGGTTGCCATGGTGCCACAATGGGCCATGGGGTCAAAGGGGACCCCATGGTGCTACAATGGCCCTGGGTACAAAGGGGGGTCCTGGGATGTCACAATGGGCCCTGGGGACAAACGGGGTGTCCCCACGGTGCCACAACGGGCCCTGGGAGCAAGGGGGTGGCCCCAGGATGTCACAATGGGTCCTGGGGAAAATGTAAGGCCCTGGGCTGTCACAATGGACCCTGAGGACAAGGGGGGTCCCCAGGATGTCACAATGAAGTCTTGGGACAAAGGGGTCCCCAGGATGTCACAATGAGGCCTGGGGACCAGGGGGGGTCCTGGGATGTCACAATGGGCCCCAGTGACAAAGGGGGTCCCTATGGTGCCACAATGAGCCCTGGGAACAAAGGGGGTCCCCTGGATGTCACAATGGGCTCTGGGGACAAGGAGGGTCCCCAGCATGTCACAATGGGCCCTGTGGACAAAGAGCGTCCCCAGCATGTCACAATGGGCCCTGGGGACAAAGGGGGTCCCGACGGTATCAGAATGGGCCCTGGGGACAAAGGGGGGTCCCCTGAATGTCACAATGGGCCCTGGGGACAGTGGGGGGTCCTGGGACGTCACAATGGGCCCTGGGGACAAGGGGGGGTCCCTTGGATGTCACAATGGGCCCTGGGGACAAAGGGGTTCCCCAGGATGTCACAATGGGCCCTGGAGACAAGGGGGTGTCCCCAGGATGTCACAATGGGCCCTGGGGACAGTGGGGGGTCCTGGGACGTCACAATGGGCCCTGCGGACAAGGAGGGATCCCCAGGATGTCACAATGGGCCCTGGGGACAATGGGGGGTCCTGAGACGTCACAATGAGCCCTGCGGACAAGGGTGGTACCCAGGACGTCACAATGGGCCCTGGGGACAAGGGGGGGTCCCCATAGTGTCACAATGGGTCCTGGGGACAAGTGGGGTCCCCAGGATGTCACAATGGGCCCTGGGGACAATGTGGGGTCCTGGGATGTCACAATGGGCCCCAGTGACAAAGGGGATCCCCTGAATGTCACAATGGGTCCTGGGGACAATGGGGGGTCCTGGGACGTCACAATGGGCCCTGGGGACAAGGGGGTGCAGTGGATGTCACAATGGGCCTTGGGGACAATGGGGGGTCCTGGAATGTCACAATGGGCCCTGGGGACAATGGGGGTCCCCAGGATGTCACAATGGGCCCTGGGGACAATGGGAGTCCCCAAGGTGTCAGAACGAGCCCTGGGGACAAAGTGGAATCCTGGAATGTCACAATGGCCCCCAGTGACAAAGGGGTTCCCCATGGTGTCATAATGGGCCCTGGGGACATAAGGGGTCCCCAGGATTTCACAATAGCACTGGGGACAAAGGGGGGTCATGGGATGTCACAATGGGCCCTGGGGACAAGGGAGATCCCCATGGTGTCACAATAAGCCCTGGGGACAAAGTGGGGTCCTGGGATGTCACAATGGGCCCTGGGGACAAAGGGGGGTCCTGGGATGTCACAATGGGGCCCAGTGATAAAGAGGGTCCTCATGGTGCCACAATGGGCCCTGGGGACAAAGGGGGTCCCCTGGATGTCACAATGGGCTCTGGGGACAAGGAGGGTCCCCAGGATGTCACAATGGGCCCTGGGGACAAAGAGCGTCCCCAGCATGTCACAATGGGCCCTGGGGACAAAGAGGGGTCCCCTGAATGTCACAATGGGCCCTGGGGACAATGGGGTGCAGTGGATGTCACAATGGGCCCTGGGGACAATGGGGGGTGTCCAGGATGTGAGAATGAGTCCTGAGGACAAGGGGGGGTCCCCATGGTGTCACAATAGGTCCTGGGGACAAAGTGGGGTCCAAGAATGTCACAATGGGCCCTGGGGACAAAAGGGGTTGCCATGGTGCCACAATGGGCCCTGGGGTCAAAGGGGGTCCCCATGGTGCTACAATGGGCCCTGGGGACAAAGGGGGGTCCTGGGATGTCACAATGGGCCCTGGGGACAAGCGGGGGTCTCCATGGTGTCACAATGGGCCCCAGTGACAAAGGGGGTCCCCGGAATGTCACAGTAGGTCCTGGAGACAATGGGGATCCTGGGACGTCACAATGGGTCCTGGGGACAAGGAGGGATCCCCAGGATGTCACAATGGGCCCTAGGGACAAAGAGGGGTCCCCTGAATGTCACAATGGGCCCTGGGGACAAGGAGGGATCCCTAGGATGTCACAATGGCCCCTGGGGACAATGGGGGGTCCTGGGACGTCACAATGGGCCCTGGGGACAAGGGGGGGTCCCCAGGATGTCACAATGGGCCCGGGGGACAAAGGGGTGTCGAGGATGTCACAATGGGCCCTGGGGACAATGGGGGGTCCTGGGATGTCACAATGGGCCCTGGGGACAATGGGGGGTCCTGGGATGTCACAATGGGCCCTGGGGACAAGGGGGTCCCCCAGATATCACAATGGGCCCTGGGGACAATGTAAGGTCCTGGGACGTCACAATGGACCCTGAGGACAAGTGGGGTCCCCAGGATGTCACAATGGGGCCTGGGGACCAGGGGGTGTCCTGGGATGTCACAATGGGCCCCAGTGACAAAGGGGGTCCCTATGGTGCCACAATGGGCCATGGGGACAAAGGGGGTCCCCTGGATGTCAGAGTGGGCTCTGGGGACAAGGAGGGTCCCCAGGATGTCACAATGGGCCCTGGGGACAAAGAGCGTCCCCAGCATGTCACAATGTGTCCTGGGGACAATGTGGGGTCCTGGGATGTCACAATGGGCCCCAGTGACAAAGGGGCCCCCTGAATGTCACAATGGGTCCTGGGGACAATGGGGGGTCCTAGGATGTCACAATGGGCCCTGGGGACTAGGAGGGATCGCCAGGATGTCACAATGGGCCCTGGGGACAATGGGGGGTCATGGGATGTCACAATGGGCCCTGGGGACAAGGGAGATCCCCATGGCGTCACAATAAGCCCTGGGGACAAAGTGGGGTCCTGGGATGTCACAATGGGCCCCAGTGACAAAGAGGGTCCTCATGGTGCCACAATGGGCCCTGGGGACAAAGGGGGTCCCCTGGATGTCACAATGGGCTCTGGGGACAAGGAGGGTCCCCAGGATGTCACAATGGGCCCTGTGGACAAAGAGCGTCCCCAGCATGTCACAATGGGCCCTGGGGACAATGGGGGGTCCCCACGGTATCAGAATGGGCCCTGGGGACAAAGGGGGTCCCCTGAATGTCACAATGGGCCCTGGGGACAGTGGGGGGTCCTGGGACGTCTCAATGAGCCCTGGGGACAAGGGGGGGTCCCCAGGATGTCACAATGGGCCCTGGGGACAAAGAGGGGTCCCCTGAATGTCACAATGGGCCCTGGGGACAATGGGGTGCAGTGGATGTCACAATGGGCCCTGGGGACAATGGGGGGTGTCCAGGATGTGAGAATGAGTCCTGAGGACAAGAGGGGGTCCCCATGGTGTCACAATGGGTCCCCAGTGACAAGGAGGGGTCCCCATGGTGTCACAATAGGCCCTGGGGACAAAGTGGGGTCCAAGAATGTCACAATGGGCCCTGGGGACAAAAGGGGTTGCCATGGTGCCACAATGGGCCCTGGGGTCAAAGGGGGTCCCCATGGTGTTACAATGGCCCTGGGGACAAAGGGGGGTCCTGGGATGTCACAATGGGTCCTGGGGACAAAGGGGGTGTCCCCATGGTGCCACAACGGGCCCTGGGAGCAAGGGGGTGGACAGGATGTCACAATGGGTCCTGGGGAAAATGGGGGGTGCCCAGGATGTCACAATGGACCCTGAGGACAAGCGGGGGTCTCCATGGTGTCACAATGGGCCCCAGTGACAAAGGGGCACCCCTGAATGTCACAATAGGTCCTGGGGACAATGGCAGGTCCTGGGACGTCACAATGGGCCCTGGGGACAACGAGGGATCCCCAGGATGTCACAATGGGCCCTGGGGACAAAGAGGGGTCCCCTGAATGTCACAATGGGCCCTGGGGAAAAGGGGGTGCAGAGGATGTCACAATGGGCCCTGGGGACAATGGGGGGTCCCCTGAATGTCAAAATGGGCCCTGGGGACAAGGAGGGATTCCCAGGATGTCACAATGGGCCCTGGAGACAAGGGGGTGTCCCTAGGATGTCACAATGGGCCGTGCGGACAAGGGTGGTACCCACGGTGTCACAATGGTCACTGGGCACAAGGGGGGGTCCCTATAGTGTCACAATGGGTCCTGGGGACAAGTGGGCTCCCCAGGATGTCACAAGGGCCCTGGGGACAATGTGGGGTCCTGGGATGTCACAATGGGCCCCAGTGACAAACGGGGGCCCCTGAATGTCACAATGGGCCCTGGGGACAATGGGGGTCCTGGGACGTCCCAATGGGCCCTGGGGACAAGGAGGGATCCCCAGGATGTCAAAATGGGCCCTGGGGACAATAGCGGGTCCTGGGACGTCCCAATGGGCCCTGGGGACAAGCAGGGATCCCCAGGATGTCACAATGGGCCCTGGGGACAATGGCGGGTTCTGGGACGTCACAATGGGCCCTGGGGACAAGGGGGGGTCCCCAGGATGTCACAATGGGCCCTGGGGAAAAAGAGGGGTCCCCTGAATGTCACAATGGGCCCTGGGGACAAGGGGGTGCTGAGGATGTCACAATGGGCCCTGGGGACAATGGGGGGTCCTGGGACGTCACAATGGGCCCTGAGGACAATGGTGGGTCCTCTGAATGTCACAATGGGCCCTGGGGACAACGGGGGGTCCGCAGGATGTCACAATGGGCACTGGGGACAAAGGGTGGGTCCCCATGGTGTCACAATGGGCCCAAGTGACAAGGAGGGTCCCCACGGTGCCAGGATGGGTCCTGGGGACAAGGGCGTCCCCCAGATGTCACAATAAGCCCTGGGGACAAAGTGGGGTCCTGGGATGTCACAATGGGCCCTGGGGACAATGGGAGTCCCCAAGGTGTCAGAACGAGCCCTGGGGACAAAGTGGAATCCTGGAATGTCACAATGGCCCCCAGTGACAAAGGGGTTCCCCATGGTGCCACAATGGGCCCTGGGGACAAAAGGGGTCCCCAGGATTTCACAATGGCCCTGGGGACAAAGGGGGGTCCTGGGATGTCACTATGGGCCCTGGGGACAAAGGGGGTATCCCCATGGTGCCACAACGGGCCCTGTGAGCAAGGGGGTGGCCAGGATGTCACAATGGGTCCTGGGGAAAATGGGGGGTGCCCAGGATGTCACAATGGACCCTGAGGACAAGCGGGGGTCTCCATGGTGTCACAATGGGCCCCAGTGACAAAGGGGGTCCCCTGAATGTCACAATAGGTCCTGGGGACAATGGGGGGTCCTGGGACGTCACAATGGGCCCTGGGGACAAGGAGGGGTCCCCTGAATGTCACAATGGGCCCTGGGGACAAGGGGGTGCAGAGGATGTCACAAGGGGACCTGGAAACAATGTGGGGTCCTGGGATGTCACAATGGGCCCCAGTGACAAAGGGGGTCCCCTGAATGTCACAATGGGTCCTGGGGACAATGGGGGGTCCTGGGACGTCACAATGGGCCCTGGGGACAAGGAGGGATCCCCAGGATGTCACAATGGGCCCTGGGGACAATGGGGGGTCGTTAGACGTCACAATGGCCCCTGGGGACAAAGAGGGGTCCCCTGAATGTCACAATGGGCCCTGGGGAAAATGGGGGGTCCTGGGACATCACAATGGGCCCCAGTGACAAGAGGGGGTCCCCAGGATGTCACAATGGGCCCTGGGGACAAACAGGGGTCCCCTGAATGTCACAATGGGCCCTGGGGACAAGGGGGTGCCGAGGATGTCACAATGGGCCCTGGGGACAATGGGGGGTCCTGGGACGTCACAATGGGCCCTGCGGACAAGGAGGGATCCCCAGGATGTCACAATGGGCCCTGGGGACAATGGGGGGTCCTGAGACGTCACAATGAGCCCTGCGCACAAGGGTGGTACCCAGGACGTCACAATGGGCCCTGGGGACAAGGGGGGGTCCCCATAGTGTCACAATGGGTCCGGGGGACAAGTGGGGTCCCCAGGATGTCACAATGGGCCCTGGGGACAATGTGGGGTCCTGGGATGTCACAATGGGCCCCAGTGACAAAGGGGGTCCCCTGAATGTCACAATGGGCCCTGGGGACAAGGAGGGATCCCCAGGATGTCACAATGGGCCCTGGGGACAATGGGCGGTCCTGGGACGTCACAATGGGCCCTGAGGACAAGGAGGAATCCCCAGGATGTCACAATGGGCCCTGGGGACAATGGAGGGTCCTGGGACGTCACAATGGGCCCTGGGGACAAGAGGGGGTCCCCTGGATGTCACAATGGGCTCTGGGGACAAGGGGGGTCCCCAGGACGTCACAATGGGCCCTGGGGACAAAGGGGGGTGTCGACGGTGTCACAATGGGTCCCAGTGTCAAAGGGGGTCCCCATGGTGCCACAATGGGCCCTGGAGACAAAGGGGGTCCCTTGGATGTCACAATGGGCTCTGGGGACAAGGAGGGATCCCCAGGATGTCACAATGGGCCCTGGGGACAATGGGGGGTCATTAGACTTCACAATGGGCCCTGGGGACAAAGAGGGGTCCCCTGAATGTCACAATGGGCCCTGGGGACAATGGGGGGTCCTGGGACGTCACAATGGGCTGTGGGGACAAGGGGGGGTCCCCAGGATGTCACAATGGGCCCTGGGTTTCAAAGAGGCGTCCCCTGAATGTCACAATGGGCCCTGGGGACAATGGGGGGTCCTAAGACGTCACAATGGGCCCTGAGGACAAGGAGGGATCCCCAGGATGTCACAATGGGCCCTGGGGACAATGGGGGGTCCTGGGACGTCACAATGGGCCCTGAGGACAAGGGGGGGTCCCCAGGATGTCACAATGGGCCCTGGGGACAAAGAGGGGTCCCCTGAATGTCACAATGGGCCCTGGGGACAAGGGGGTGCAGTGGATGTCACAATGGGCCCTGGGGACAATGGGGGGTCCTGGAATGTCACAATGGGCCCTGGGGACAAAGGGGATGTCCACATGGTGCCAGAATGGGCCCTGGGAGCAAGGGGGTCCCCAGGATGTCACAATGGGTCCTGGGGACAATGGGAGGTGCCCAAGATGTCACAATGGACCCTGGGGACAAGCAGGGGTCTCCATGGTGTCACAATGGGTCCCCAGTGACAAGGGGGGGTCCCCATGGTGTCACAATGGGCCCTGGGGACAAACGTGGTTCCCCTCAATATCAAAATGGGTCCTGGGGACAAAGTGGGCTCCTCGGATGTCACAATGGACACTGGGGACAACGGGAGGTCCTGGGACGTCACAATGGGCCCTGGGGACAAAGTTGGTCCCCACGATGTCTCAATGAGCCCCAGTGACAAAGGGGGGTCCCCAGGATGTCACAATGGGCCGTGGGGACAATGAGGGGTCCTGGGACATCACAATGGGTCCTGGGGACAAGGGGGGGACCCCTGAATGTCACAATGGGCCCTGGGGACAATGTGGGGTCCTGGGATGTCACAATGGGCCCCAGTGCCAAAGGGGGTCCCCTGAATGTCACAATGGGCCCTGGGGACAATGGGGGATCCTGGGACGTCACAATGGGCCCTGGGGACAAGGGGGGTGTCCCCTGAATGTCACAATGGGCCCTGGGGACAATGTGGGGTCCTGGGATGTCACAATGGACCCCAGTGACAAAGGGGGTCCCCTGAATGTCACAATGGGCTCTAGGGACAATGGGGAGTCCTGGGAAGTCACAATGGGCCCTGGGGACAAGGGGGGTGTCCCCTGAATGTCACAATGGGCCCTGGGGAGAAAGGGGGTCCCCAGGATGTTAAAATGGGCCTTGGGGACAAAGTGGGGTTCTTGGATATCACAATGTGACACAGTGCAAAGGGGGTCCCCATGGTGCCACAATGAACCCTGGGGACAAAGGGAGGTCCCTAGGATGTCACAATGGGCCCTTGGGACAATGGGGTTCCTGGGATGTCACAACGGGTCCCCAGTGACAAAGGGGGTCCCCAGGATGTCTCAATGGGCCCTGAGGACAATGGGAGGTCCCCATGGTGTCACAAAGGGTCCCCAGTGACAAGGGAGGTCCCCACGGTGCCAGGATGGGTCCTGCGGACAAGGAGGTCCCCAGGATGTCACCATGGGCCCTGGGGACAAAGGGGGTCCCCAGGATGTCACAATGGGCCCTGGGGACAAAGAGACTCCCCAGGATGTCACAATGGGACCTGGGGACAAGGGGGTCCCCAGGAACTCACAATGGGCTCTGGGGACAATGGAGGTTCCCCAGGATGTTCACAATAGGCCCTGAGGACAAGGGGTGGTCCCCATGGTGTCACAATGGGTCCCCAGTGACAAGGGGGTCCCCAAGGTGTCACAATGGGCCCTGGGAACAACGGGGGGTCCTGGGACGTAACAATAGGCCCTAGGGACAAAGGGGGTCCCCACGGTGTTACAATGGTCCCGGGTGACAAAGGGGGATGCCCAGGATGTCACAATGGGCCCTGAGGCAAGGAGGGGTCTCCATGGTGTCACGATGGGTCCTGGGGACAAGGGGGTCCCCAGGATGTAAGAATGAACCCTGGGGACAATGGGGGGTCCTGGGACCTCACAATGGGTCCTGGGGACAAAGGGTGTCTCCAGGATGTCACAATGGGCTCTGGGGACAATGCAGGGTCCTGGGACGTCACAATGGGTCCTTAGGACAAAGAGGGGTCCCCAGGATGTCACAATGGGCCCTGGGGACAATGTGGGGTCCTGGGATGTCACAATGGGACCTGGGGACAAGGAGGGATCCCCAGGATGTCACAATGGGCCCTGGGGACAATGGGGGGGTCTTGGGACGTCACAATGGGACCTGGGGACAAGGAGGGATCCCCAGGATGTCACAATGGGCCCTGGGGACAATGGGGGGTCCTGGGACGTCACAATGGGCCCTGGGGACAAGAGGGGGTCCCCAGGATGTCACAATGGGCCCTGGGGACAAAGAGGTGTCCCCTGAATGTCACAATGGGCCCTGGGGACAAGGGGGTGCAGAGGATGTCACAGTAGGCCCTGGGGACAATGGGGGGTCCTGGGACGTCACAATGGGCCCTGGGGACAAGGAGGGATCCCCAGGATGTCACAATGGGCCATGGGGACAATGGGGGGTCCCGGGACATCACAATGGGCCCGGGGAACAAGGGGGTTCCCCAGGATGTCACAATGGGCCCTGGGGACAAAGCGGGGCCCTACAACGTCACAATCAGCCCTGGGTACATGGGGGGATCCCCTGAAAGTCACAATGAGCCTTGGGAGCAGAGGGGGCTCCCCAGGACGTCACAATGGGCCCTGGGAACAATGGTGGGTCCCCTGAATGTCAAAATGGGCCCTGGGGACAAAGGGGGGTCCGCAGGATGTCACAATGGGCACTGGGGACAAAGGGGAGGTCCCCATGGTGTCACAATGGGCCCAAGTGACAAGGAGGGTCCCCACGGTGCCACGATGGGTCCTGGGGACAAGGGGGTCCCCCAGATGTCACAATGGGCCCTGGGGACAATGGGGTTGCCCAGGATGTCACAATGGACCCTGGGGACAAAGGGGGATCCCCAGGATGTCACAATGGGCCCTGGGGACCAGGGGGGTCCTGCGATGTCACAATGGGCCCTGGGGAGAAAGTGGGTCCCCTGGATGTCACAATGGGCTCTGGGGACAAGGGGGGTGTCGATGGTTTCACAATGGGCCCTGGGAACAAGGTGGGGTCCCCATAGTGTCACAATGAGTCCTGGGGACAAGTGGGGTCCCCAGGATGTCACAATGGGTCCTGGGGACAATGTGGGGTCCTGGGATGTCACAATGGGCCCCAGTGACAAAGGGGTTCCCCATGGTGCCACAATGGTCCCTGGGGACAAAGGGGGTCCCCAGGATTTGACAATAGCACTGGGGACAAATGGGGGTCATGGGATGTCACAGTGGGCCCTGGGGACAAGGGAGGTCCCCATGGTGTCACAATAAGCCCTGGGGACAAAGTGGGGTGTTGGGATGTCACAATGGGCCCCAGTGACAAAAGGGGGTCCCCATGGTGCCACAATGGGCCGTGGGGACCAGGGGGGGTACTGCAATGTCACAATGGGCCCTGGGGAGAAAGGGGGTCCCCAGGATGTCACAATGGGCCCTGGGGACAAACGGGGGTGTCGACGGTGTCAAAATGGGTCCTGGGGACAAAGGGCGTCCCCAGGATGTCACAATATGCCCTGGGGACAAAGGGGGTCCCCACAGTATCAGAATGGGCCCTGGGGACAAAGGGGGGTCCCCTGAATGTCACAATGGGCCCTGGGGACAATGGGGGTCCTGGGATGTAACAATGAGCCCTGCGGACAAGGGTGGTACCCACAGTGTCACAATGGGCCCTGGGCACAAGGGGTGGTCCCCATAGTGTCACAATGGGTCCTGGGGACAAGTGGGGTCCCCAGGATGTCACAATAGGTCCTGGGGACAATGTGGGGTCCTGGGATGTCACAATGGGCCCCAGTGACAAAGGGGGTCCCCTGAATGTCACAATGGGTCCTGGGTACAATGTGGGGTCCTGGGACGTCACAATGGGCCCTGGGGACAAGGAGGGATCCCCAGGATGTCACAATGGGCCCTGGGGACAATGGGGGGTCCTGGGACGTCACAATGGGCCCCAGTGACAAGGGGGGGTCCCCAGGATGTCACAATGGGCCCTGAGGACAAAGAGGGGTCCCCTGAATGTCACAAAGGGCCCTGGGGACAAGGGCGTGCCGAGGATGTCACAATGGGCCCTGGGGACAATGGGGGGTCCTGGAATGTCACAATGGGCACTGGGGGCTATGGGGGTCCCCAGGATGTCACAATGGGCCTTGGGGACAATAGGAGGTTCTGGGATGTCACAATGGGCCCTGGGGACAATGGGGGGTGCCCAGGATGTGAAAATGAGTCCTGAGGACATGGGGGGGTCCCCATGGTGTCACAATGGGTCCCCAGTGACAAGGAGGGGTCCCCATGGTGTCACAATAGGTCCTGGGGACAATGGGGTCCCCTGAATGTCACAATGGGCCCTGGGAACAAAAGTGGTTGCCATGGTGCCACAATGAGCCCTGGGGACAAAGGGAGGTCCCTACAATGTCACAATGGGCCCTGGGGACAAAAGGGGTTGCCATGGTGCCACAAGGGGACCTGGGGTCAAAGGCGGTCCCCATGGTGCTAAAATGGGCCCTGGGAGCAATGGGGTGGCCAGGATGTCACAATGGGTCCTGGGGACAATGGGGGGTGCCCAGGATGTCACAATGGACCCTGAGGACATGGGTGGTCCCCATGGTGTCACAATGGGTCCCCAGTGACACGGGGGGGTCCCCATGGTGCCACAATGAGCCCTGGGGACAAAGGGAGGTCCCTACAATGTCACAATGGGCCCTGGGGACTAATGAGGTCCCCACGGTGTCACAATGCGTCCTGGAGAAAAAGGAGGGTCCCCAGGATGTTACAATCTGCTCTTGGCACAATGGGGTTCCTGGGATGTCACAATGGGCCCTGGGGACAATGGGGGTCCCCACGGTGCCACGATGGGTCCTGGGGACAAGGGCGTCCCCCTAGATGTCACAATGGGCCGTGGGGACAATGGGGTTGCCCAGGATGTCACAATGGACCCTGGGGACAAAGGGGGGTGGGCAGGATGTCACAATGGGCACTGGGGACAAAGGGGGGGTCCCCATGGTGTCACAATGGGTCCCCAGTGACAAGGAGGGTTCCCCATGGTGTCACAATAGGCCCTGGGGACAAAGTGGGGTCCTAGAATGTCACAATGAGCCCTGGGGACAAAGGGGGGTCCTGGGATGTCACAATGGGCCCTGGGGACAAGAGGGGATTCCTAGGATGTCACAATGGGCCCTGGGGACTAATGTGGTCCCCACGGTGTCACAATATGTCCTGGAGACAAAGAGGGGTCCCCAGGATGTCACAATGGGCCCTTGGGACAATGGGGTTCCTGGGATGTCACAATGGGTCCCCAGTGACAAAGGGGGTCCCCAGGATGTCTCAATGGGCCCTGAGAACAATGGGAGGTCCCCATGGTGTCACAAAGGGTCCCCAGTGACAAGGGAGGTCCCCACGGTTCCACGATGGGTCCTGGGGACAAGGAGGTCCCCAGGATGCCACAATGGGCCCTGGGGACAATGGGGGGTCCTGGGACGTCACAATGGGCCCTGGGGACAAAGAGGCTCCCCAGGATGTCACAATGGGACCTGGGGACAAGGGGTGGTCCCCATGGTGTCACAATGGGTCCCCAGTGACAAGGGGGGTCCCCAAGTGTCACAATGGGCCCTGGGGACAATGGGGGTCCCGGGACGGAATAATAGGCCCTGGGGACAAAGGGGGGGTCCCACAGTGTCACAATGGGCCCTGGGGACAAAGGGGGTCCCCACGGTGTTACAATGGTCCAGGGGGAAAAAGGGGGATGCCCAGGATGTCACAATGGGCCCTGAGGACAAGGGGGTTCCCCAGGGTGTCGGAATGGGTCCCCAGTGACAAGGAGGGTCCCCATGGTGTCACGATGGCTCCTGGGGACAAGGGGTTCCCCAGGATGTCACAATGGGCCCTGGGGACAATCTGGGGTCCTGGGACGTCACAATGGGCCCTGGGGACAAGGAGGGATCCCCAGGATGTCACAATGGGCCCTGGGGACAATGGGGGGTCCTGGGACGTCACAATGGGCCCTGGGGACAAGAGGGGGTCCCCAGGATGTCACAATGGGCCCTGGGGACAAAGAGGGGTCCCCTGAATGTCACAATGGGCCCTGGGGACAAGGGGGTGCCGAGGATGTCACAATGGGCCCTGGGTACAAGGGGGGGTCCCCAGGATGTCACAATGGGCCCTGGGTACAAAGAGGGGTCTCTAAAGTGTCACAATGGGCCCTGGGGACACAGAGGGGCCCTAGGACGTCACAATCAGCCCTGGGGACAAGGGGGGGGTCCCCTGAAAGTCACAATGAGCCCTGGGAACAGAGGGGGTCCCCAGGACGTCACAATGGGCCCTAGGAACAATGGGGGTCCCTTGAAGGTCACAATGGGCCCTGGGGACAATGGTGGGTGTCCTGAATGTCAAAATGGGCCCTGGGGACAAAGGGGGGGTCCGCAGGATGTCACAATGGGCACTGGGGACAAAGGGGGAGTCCCCATGGTGTCACAATGGGCCCAAGTGACAAGGAGGGCACCCACGGTGCCACGATGGGTCCTGGGGACAAGGGGGTCCCCCAGATGTCACAATGGGCCCTGGGGACATTGGGGTTGCCCAGGATGTCACAATGGGCCCTGGGGACAATGGTGGGTCCCCTGAATGTCAAAATGGGCCCTGGGGACAAAGGGGGGTAGCAGGATGTCACAATGGGTACTGGGGACAAAGGGGGCGTCCCCATGGTGTCACAATGGGCCCTGGGGACAAAGGGGGATCCCCAGGATGTCACAATGGGCCCTGGGGACAATGGGAGTCCCCAAGGTGTCAGAACGAGCCCTGGGGACAAAGTGGAATCCTGGGATGTCACAATGGCCCCCACTGACAAAGGGGTTCCCCATGGTGCCACAATGGGCCGTGGGGACAAAAGGGGTCCGCAGGATGTCACAATGGGCCCTGGGGACAAAGGGGGTCCCCTGGATGTCACAATGGGCTCTGGGGACAAGGGTGGTACCCACGGTGTCACAATGGGCCCTGGGAACAAGGCGGGGTGCCCATAGTGTCACAATGGGTCCTGGGGACAAGTGGGGTCCCCAGGATGTCACAATGGGCCCTGAGGACAATGTGGGGTCCTGGGATGTCACAATGGGCCCCAGTGACAAAGGGGGTGCCCTGAATGTCACAATGGGTCCTGAAGACAATGGGGGGTCCTGGGACATCACAATGGGCCCTGGGGACAAGGAGGGATTCCCAGGATGTCACAATGGGCCCTGGGGACAAGGGGGGGTCCCCAGGATGTCACAATGTGCCCTGGGTACAAAGAGGCGTCCCCTGAATGTCGCAATGGGCCCTGGGGACAAGGAGGGATCCCCAGGATGTCACAATGGGCCCTGGGGACAATGGGGGTCCTGGGACATCACAATGGGCCCCAGTAATAAGGGGGTATCCCCAGGATGTCATAATGGGCCCTGGGGACCAGGGGGGTCCTTCGATGTCACAATGGGCCCTGGGGACAAAGGGGGTCCCCTGGATGTCACAATGGGCCCTGGGGACAAAGGGGGGTCCTGGGATGTCTCAATGAGCCCTGCGGACAAGGGTGGTACCCACGGTGTCACAATGGGCCCTGGGAACAAGGGGGGGACCCCATAGTGTCACAATGGGTCCTGGGGAAAATGGGGGGTCCTGGGACGTCACAATGGGCCCTGGGGACAAGGAGGGATCCCCAGAATGTCACAATGGGCCCTGGGGAGAAAGAGGCGTCCCCGGAATGTCACAATGGGCCCTGGGGAGAAAGAGGCGTCCCCGGAATGTCACAATGGACCCTGGGGACAATGGGGGATCCTGGGACGTCACAATGGCCCCCAGTGACAAGGGGGGGTCCCCAGGATGTCACAATGTGCCCTGGGGACAAAGAGGCGTCCCCGGAATGTCACAATGGGCCCTGGGGACAAGGGGGTGCCCTGAATGTTGCAATGGGCCCTGGGGACAAGGAGGGATCCTGGGACGTCACAATGGGCCCCAGTGACAAGGGGGGGTCCCCAGGATGTCACAATGGGCCCTGGGGACAAAGAGGGGTCCCCTGAATGTCACAATGGGCCCTGGGGACAAGGGGGTGCAGTGGATGTTACAATGGGCCCTGGGGACAATGGGGGGTGTCCAGGATGTGAGAATGAGTCCTGAGGACAAGGGGGGGTCCCCATGGTGTCACAATGGGTCCCCAGTGACAAGGAGGGGTCCCCATGGTGTCACAATAGGCCCTGGGGACAAAGTGGGGTCCAAGAATGTCACAATGGGCCCTGGGGACAAAAGGGGTTGCCATGGTGCCACAATGGGACCTGGGGTCAAAGGGGGGTCCTGGGATGTCACAATGGGCCCTGGGGACAAAGGGGGTGTCCCCATGGTGCCACAACGGGCCCTGGGAGCAAGGGGGTGCCCAGGATGTCACAATGGGTCCTGGGGACAAGCGGGGGTCTCCCTGGTGTCACAATGGGCCCCAGTGACAAAGGGGGTCCCCTGAATGTCACAATAGGTCCTGGGGACAATGGGGGGTCCTGGGACGTCACAATGGGCCCTGGGGACAAGGAGGGATCCCCAGGATGTCAGAATGGGCCCTGGGGACAATGGGGGGTCCTGGGACGTCACAATGGGCCCTGGGAAGAAGGGGGGGTCCCCAGGATGTCACAATGGGCCCTGGGGACAAGGGGGTGCCGAGGATGTCACAATGGGCTCTGGGGACAATGGGGGGTCCTGGGCTGTCACAATGGACCCTGAGGACAAGGGGGGTCCCCAGGATGTCACAATGGGCCCTGGGGACAAAGGGGGTCCCCACGGTATCAGAATGGGCCCGGGGGACAAGGGGGGTCCCCTGAATGTCACAATGGGCCCTGGGGACAATGGGGGGTCCTGGGATGTCACAATGAGCCCTGCAGACAAGGGTGGTACCCACAGTGTCACAATGGGCCCTGGGCACAAGGGGGGGTCCCCATAGTGTCACAATGGACCCTGGGGACAAGGGGGTCCGCAGGATGTCACAATGGGCCCTGGGGACAATGGGGGGTCCTGGGACCGCACAATGGGCCCTGAGGACAATGGTGGGTCCCCTGAATGTCAAAATGGGCCCTGGGGACAAAGGGGGGTCCGCAGGATGTCACAATGGGCACTGGGGACAAAGGGGGGGTCCCCAGGATGTCACAATGGGCCCTGGGGACAATGTGGGGTCCTGGGATTTCACAATGGGCCCCAGTGACAAAGGGGGTCCCCTGAATGTCACAATGGGTCCTGGGGACAATGGGGGGTCCTGGGACGTCACAATGGGCCCTGGGGACAAGGGGGGGTCCCCAGGATGTCACAATGGGCCCTGGGGACAAAGAGGGGTCCCCTGAATGTCACAATGGGCCCTGGGGACAGGGGGGTGCAGTGGATGTCACAATGGGCCCTGGGGACAATGGGGGGTCCTAAGACGTCACAATGAACCCTGGGGACAACGGGGGGTCCTGGGACGTCACAATGGGCCCCAGTGACAAGGGGCGGTCCCCAGGATGTCACAATGGGCCCTGGGGACAAAGAGGAGTCCCCTGAATGTCACAATGGGCCCTGGGGACAATGGGGGTCCCCAGGATGTCACAATGGGCCCTGGGGACAATAGGAGGTTCTGGGATGTCACAATGGGCCCTTGGGGTTTAGAAGTCAGGTCTCAGAGTGCAGCGTTTGGGGTGCAGGGGCTTGGGGGGAAATTTAAGGTTGCAGAGTGTGGGGTGCACAGGACTGGGGCACAGGATTTGGGGATGCGAGGTTTCAGGGTTCAGGATTTGGAGGTGTGGAGTTTTGGGGTGCAGGGGTTGGGGGTGCAGGGTGGTGGGGGTGAGAGATTTGGGTGCAGGATTTGGGGGTGCAGAGTCTTGGGAGGCAAGGATCCGGGTCTGCAGGATTTGGGGGTTCAGTGTTTAGGGCAGCACAATCTTGGGGTGCAGGGGTTTGCAGTGAAAGGTTTGGCAGGCAGGATTTGGGGTGCAGGATTCTGGGGTGCTGGGTTTGGGGTACAGGATTTGGTGTTGCAGGGATGGGGTTGAAGGGCTTGGGTTGCCAGGCCTTTGAGGTGCAGGATTTGGAGGTGCAGGGTTTGGGAGGGAATTCTTTGGGGTGCAGGGTTTGGGGGCAGGTTTAGGGGTGGAGGGTATAGGACGGAAAGATTTGGGAATGCAGGGTTTGGGGTGCAGGTTTCGGGGTTCAGGAAGGTAGGGAGGGCAGGATTAGGGGGTGCAAGGTTTCAGTTGTAGGGTTTAGGGGTGCAGAGTTTGGTAGGGCCGAATTTGGGGGTGCAGGATCTGGGGTGCAGGGTTTGGGAAGACAGGATCGGGGGTGGAGGATTTGGGGGTGCAGGATTGAGGGGCAGGGTTTTGGTGCAGGGCTTGGGGTCAGGATCTGGGGTGCAGGTTTGGGAAGAGTATTTTGGGGTGCAGGATTTTGGGTGCCGTGTCTGCGGGGCAGGTTTGGGGTGATCACTGCTGATCCGCACACACTCGCTCTCTCTGTCCCCATTGTCCCCAATGCCCCCTTACCTGTCTCACCTCCCTCTCCAGCTCCGCTCCCACCCCCCCAATCCCCCTCAGCGGGGCCAGCCCGGGGTGCAGCTCCTGCAACGGCTCCTCCTCTGCATTCATTAACAATTAACACCCTCAGCAGCGCTAATTAACACCCCCCCCACCCCCCCGTATCCCCGCTGCCCCCTAATTACCCCCTAATTCGCGCTAATCACCCCTAATTCCCCCTCATTACTCACCCAGCAGCCCCTCGATGTCCGCAGCCGCCATCTTGCCCCGCCGGGAGGGCCACAAACCACCTCAAAATTGACCCAAAATAGCGCTTTTTCAACCCAAAACCCTCCCGCTGAGGCTCCCCGAGCTGTGTCCCCAAAGCCCCCGCTGTTGTCACCTCGGGAAAAGCGCGAAAAAAGCGGCCCCGGGGGTCCCCGCGCTTCGCTTCGCGCTCTGAGGGAAAGCGCGGGAAAACGAGCGGAGACGGAAAGAGCCGAGCGGAGCCGAATGGGCCCGAGCGGAGCCGAACGGCGCCCGAGCGGAGCCGAACGGCGCCCGAGCGGAGCCGAACGGCGCCCGAGCGGAGCCGAACGGCGCCCGAGCGGAGCAGAGCGGCGCCCGAGCGGAGCCGAGCGGCGCCCGAGTCACGGCCGGGGCCGAACGCACCCGAAGGGACCCGAAGTCTTCCCGAAGGGGTCCGAGTGGAGCCGAACGCACCGGAAGGGACCCGAACCCACCCGAAGGGGCCCGAGTGGAGCCGAACAAACCCGAAGGGACCCGAACCCACCCGAAGGGACCCGAACCCACCCGAAGGGACCCGAACCCACCCGAAGGGGTCCGAGTGGAGCCGAACGCACCCGAAGGGACCCGAACGCACCCGAAGGGACCCGAAGTCTCCCCGAAGGGGCCCGAACCCACCCGAAGGGGCCCGAAGTCTCCCCGAAGGGACCCGAAGTCTCCCCGAAGGGACCCGAACCCACCCGAAAGTGCCCCAAAAGGCGCCAAACTCCCAAATCCCCGCCTTTTTACCCCAAAACCCGTGTTCCGCTCCCCCCCCGGCCCCTCCTCTTCCTCCCCCCGCCCCCTTTCTTCCCCTTTTCCCGCCTCACGATCGTTTCCCGCCGCGGCGGTGGCTGCGAGCGAGGCCACGCCCCCTTCCTCAGGCGGCGGCCAATGGGAAGCGGGGGGGGTGCGTGGCCACGCCCACTGTGCGTGGCGTGCGCGGAGGCGGCTCCGAGAGGAGCCGAAGATACACGAAGGGAGCCGAAGGGACCCGAGGGGACCCGAAGGGACCCGAACGCACCCGAAGGGACCCGAACGCACCCGAAGGGACCCGAGTGGGGCCCGAACGCACCCGAGGGGACCCGAAGGCACCCGAAGGGACCCGAACGCACCCGAAGGGACCCGAACGCACCCGAAGGGACCCGAGTGGGACCCGAACACACCCGAAGGGACCCGAAGGGACCCGAGTGGGGCCCGCACTCACCCGAAGGGACCCGAAGGGACCCGAACACACTTAGGGGGCTCCATGAGTCACTTATGGGTCACTATGGGGCACTCCTGGGTCCCTAAGGGGGAAATTATGGGGGTCTATGGGGAGTTCAGGAGGGACCCAGGAGTACCCCAAGGGACCCAGGAGTGCCCCAAAGGACCCAGGAGTTCAGGAGGGACCCAGGAGTGCCCCAAAGGACCCAGGAGTTCAGGAGGGACCCAGGAGTGCCCCAAAGGACCCAGGAGTGCCCCAAAGGACCCAGGAGTACCCAAATGTGTTGTGTTTTGTTTTTTCTCTCTTGTTTATGTCCTCTTTTACCTGAAATGGGACAATGGGGGCAATGGGGATCAATGGGGTCAATGGGGGGCAATGGGGTCAGTGGGGGGCAATGGGGGACAATGGGGGACAATGGGGGCAGTGGGTACAATGGGGGCAATGGGGGGCAATGGGGGCAATGGGGGGCAATGGGAGTCAATGCGGTCAATGGGTCAATGGGGTCAATGGGGGCAATGGGAGTCAATGGGGAGCAATGGGGATCAATGGGTCAACGGGGTCAATGGCGGTCAATGGGGGTCAATGGGTCAATGGGGGCAATGGGGGCAATGGGGATCAATGGGGGGCAATGGGGATCAATGGTGATCAATGGGAGGCAATGGGGGGCAATGGGGGGTCAATGAAGTCAATGACTCAATGACTCAATGGGGGTCAATGGGGATCAATGGGTCAATGGGGTCAGTGGGGTCAATGGGTCAATGGGAGTCAATGGGGTCAATGGGGGTCAATGGGGTCAATGGGAGTCAATGGGGATCAATGGGTCAATGGGAGTCAATGGGTCAATGGGTCAATGGGGTCAATGGGGATCAATGGGTCAATGGGGTCAATGGGTCAATGGGGATCAATGGGGGGCAATGGGGATCAATGGGTCAATGGGGTCAATGGGGGTCAATCGGTCAATGGGGATCAATGGGGGTCAATGGGGTCAGTCAATGGGGTCAATGGGAGTCAATGGGGTCAATGGGTCCCAGGGTCGCATTCCCGCTGTCCCTGTCCCCGCTGTCCCAGGGCTCAGTGCTCACTCCTCATTGGTTCCTGGCCTTTTGCATTCATTAATATTCGGTTAATTATTCGTTAAGGTTTTCTTGCCATAGTTGAGCCCAGCAGGAACCCCCGGGGTCCTAAAACCCTCCCTCTCTATGGGTCCCTATGGGGCTCTATGGGTCCCTATGGAGCTCTATGGGTCCCTATGGGTCCCTATGGAGCTCTCTAGGTCCCTATGGGGTTCCATGGGGCTCTGTGGTTTCCTATGGGCCTCTATGGGGCTCTATGGGTCCCTATGGGTCCCTATGGGTCCTTATGGGTCTTAATGGGTCTCTATGGGGCTCCTTGGGTCTCTATGGGTCCCTATGGGTCTCTACGGGTCCCTATGGGTCTCTATGGGTCTCTACAGGCTCTATGGGTCCCTATGGGGCTCCTTGATGCTCTATGGGTCTCTATGGAACCCCCAGGGTCCTAAAACCCTCCCTCTCTATGGGTCCCTTTGGGTCTCTATGGGTCCCTATGGGTCTCTATGGGGTTCCATGGGGCTCTGTGGCTCCCTATGGGCCTCTATGGTCTCTATGGGTCCCTATGGGGTCCTACGGAGCTCTATGGGTCCCTATGGGTCTCTACAGGCTCTACGGTCCCTATGGGTCTCTATGGGGTTCCATGGGGCTCTGTGGCTCCCTATGGGCCTCTATGGTCTCTATGGGTCCCTATGGGGTCCTACGGAGCTCTATGGGTCCCTATGGGTCTCTATAGGCTCTACGGTCCCTATGGGTCTCTATGGGGTTCCATGGGGCTCTGTGGCTCCCTATGGGCCTCTATGGTCTCTATGGGTCCCTCTGGGGTCCTATGGAGCTCTATGGGTCCCTATGGGTCTCTACAGGCTCTACGGTCCCTATGGGTCCCTATGGGTCTCTATGGTCTCTATGGGTCCCTATGGGTCCCTTTGGGTCTCTATGGGTCCCTATGGGGTTCCATGGGGCTCTGTGGCTCCCTATGGGCCTCTATGGTCTCTATGGGTCCCTATGGGGTCCTATGGAGCTCTATGGGTCCCTATGGGTCTCTACAGGCTCTACGGTCCCTATGGGTCCCTATGGGTCTCTATGGTCTCTATGGGTCCCTATGGGTCCCTTTGGGTCTCTATGGGTCCCTATGGGGTTCCATGGGGCTCTGCGGCTCCCTATGGGCCTCTATGGTCTCTATGGGTCCCTATGGGGTCCTATGGAGCTCTATGGGTCTCTATGGGTCCCTATGGGTCTCTACAGGCTTTACGGTCCCTATGGGTCTCTATGGGGTTCCATGGGGCTCTGTGGCTCCCTATGGGCCTCTATGGTCTCTATGGGTCCCTATGGGGTCCTATGGAGGTGGGTGCTTTTTTCCAACCAAAGTGATTAATGAGTTTTTAGGGTTTATCCCAAATGATGGGAACCCCCGGTTCCTTCCTTCCTTCCTTCCTTCCTTCCTTCCCTCCTTCCCTCCTTCCTTCCCTCCTTGCCCTCTCATAACCGCACGCGAGCCCCGATGCTGAGGGCCCTTGAGCTCCTCCTCGCCTTTGAAAACAACATGGACGACCTCACCTTGTTGATGATGGGGATCTCCTGGAGCAGGCCAGGGATCCTCTGGAGATCCTCGCAACGTGGTGCTTTCCTTTGAGCCCACGACTTCTCTGCCTGGGGCCTCTTCCCATTGGACGCTCTTGGAGGAGCCACTGAGTTTTTGGAGCTCGCCACCTCTTTTGGATGAAGCTGGAGCAGCTGGGGATGGGCCTGGGATGCTGGGCAGGAAGAGCCAGGGCCGGTGCTGGACCCTCCCCAGCCCATTTCTCTCTGTTCGCTCCTCCAGAATCCTCGGAATCTGATGGCGAAGATGACGAAGATGACGAAGATGACGAAGATGACGAAGATGATGAAGATGACGAGCGTGTCCCCACGCGGGAAGACATCAAGAAGCTGATGGAAAGCAAGAAGAAGCAGCAGTCGCTCCAGGAGAGCTTTGGATACCCCAGACCACCCCTTGTGCTTCGGATGCCCACACCACCCCTTGTGTTTTGGATACCCCAGACCACCCCTTTGGGGAAGACCCTCCGTATGCTGAGGTGTTGCGTCTCCTTCCTCTTCATCCTCTAAAAGGTGTTTGGTGAAGAGCAGAGCTGGAAGCGGGGGTTCCCATCATTTGGGATAAACCCTAAAAACTCATTTTGGTTGGAAAAGACCCTCGAGGTCATGGAGGCCAAGCATAACCCACCCCTGGCACTGACCCGTATCCCTGAGGACGGTGTTTTGTGACACCATGGGGACCCCGCCTTGTCCCCAGAGCCCATTGTGACATCCTGGGGACCCCCTTTGTCCCCAGGGCCCATTGGACGTCCCATGACTCCCCCTTGTCCCCAGGGCCCATTGTGACATCCAGAGGACCCCGCTTTCTCCCCTGGGCGCATTGTGACTTCCTAGGACCCCCCATTGTCCCCAGGGATCATTGGGACACCGTGGGGACCCCCTTTGTCCCCAGGGCCCATTGTGATATTCGGGGGACCCCCTTGTCCCCAGGGCCCATTGTGACATCCCAGGACCCCCCATTGTCCCCAGAGCCCATTGTGACATCCTAGGGACCCCCTTTGTCCCCAGGGCCCATTTTCGCACCATGGGGACCCCCTTTGTTACTGGGTCCCATTGTGACATTCCAGGACCTTACTTTGTCCCCAGGGCCCATTGTGACACCATCGGGACCCCCATTTGTCCCCAGGGCCCATTGTGACATTCAGAGGACCCCTCTTTGTCCCCAGGGCCCATTGTGAATTCCCAGGGCCCCATGTTGTCCCCAGGGCCCATTGTGACATCCTGGGGACCCCCTTTGTCCCTGTCGAGGGTTAAGATTCCTAACCCCAACTCCTAACCCCAACTCCTAACCCAGACCATAACGCTAATCCTAATCCTAAACCTAAGCCTAATTCCTAACCCTAAACCCAATCCTAACCCAATCCCTTAACCCTAACCCAATCTCTTAACCCTTATCCCAATCCCTTAACCCTAACCCAAACTCCTAACTCTAAGCCTAAGCCCAACCCAGACGCCTAAGCCCAACCCAGACGCCTAAGCCCAACCCAGACGCCTAAGCCCAACCCAGACGCCTAAGCCCAACCCAGACGCCTAAGCCAAACTCCTAACACTAAGCCTAACCCTAACGGAAACTCCTAACCCTAACCCAAACTCCTAGCCTTAAGACTAACCCTAAATCCTAACTCAAACTCCTAACCCTAAGTCTAAGCCTAAACCAAACTCCTAAGCTTAAGACTAAGCCTAACCCAAACTCCTAAGCCTAACCCTAACCCAAACTCCAAAACCTAAGCCTAACCCTAACCCAAACTCCAAAACCTAAGCCTAACCCTAACCCAAACCCAAACTCAGTGGCCACTAAGCAGGCCTGGAGCTGTCAGGAGAAAGGACTCCCTGGAGCTCACCCAGCTCTAAACTCAGCCCCAACCTGCTGCTGCCTCGGCAGCCGGCACTGCGAGCGGCGCAGAGATGGAGCAGTTGGCAAAGAGCTTTGCAAGGCAGAGCCCTCTGGGGCACAGCACTGAGCTGGACCCACTTCCCCTCTGCGTGACCGAGCGTCAGCCAAGAAAGCAGCAAGCTAAATTTCACAGGAACGGAAAATTAACATGGAAACGCTCATTTGTTCCCAGGTCGTACCTGTGGGATCGCCCCGAGGCTCACGGACACACTCAAGTGAAGCAGTCAAGTAGCCGCTGCCTACAGGGACGGCTGGAATCGAGCAGAAAGGAAAAGCGTTTCCATTTCACGTTGTGAAATGACCTGCAGCGCCTGGACGGGGGTCAGGCAACAACACGGGACCCAGACGCATGCTGAAATTGCCAAAGCTGCAGAGGGGCTGCAGAGCCCTTGTCTGGGACCTGGCAGCTTCCAAACTACTGTGTCCAGGCCACATGCAACACCCCTCAAGGACCAGATGGACCAACACGGGGCCTCTCAGGGCCTTCTGACCAGGAGACCTCTCACACACACAAAAGGAAACCCACACTAACGTGGGAGCATGGAGCACCAGGGCAAAAAATGATCATCCATGTTTCTCCTAAATCAGAGCCTGCTGGCTACTGCAAGGCTCAACTATTGCAAGAAAACGTTCACAAATAATAAACCAAATACTAACAAACGCAAAAGGCCAGTAACCAATGAACACTGAACACTTACCCCTGCGATTCCCCTCAGGCTCAGGAACAGGATTACACCAAGAGGCTTGATCAGCATGGACTGCAGGAACCAAACAGGGAGTCAAACACGGGTGGGAGCTTCCATGGCACGTTGTGATCTCCTGCTTCCTCAGTCACCTGCTGTGATGGGAGAGGGTGAGATAATGACACGAGACACATACAGAGGTGTGTGTTCCCACAGCTAGAAACAGAGCACGGGTGACCTTTTTGCTGAGACCTAGCAGGTTTTCAGGCAAATTGAACATTCATGACTTGTCTGTGTAATACCACCAAGGCACAAAAAGCTTTTGGAAAGCCTCTGAGAGGATCTTGGGTACAATCACACACGAATAACCTATTAAAACACGAGTGTTTATTCGCTCAAGCAGACAGACAGTGACAACTCACCTCTGGGACAGCCCAAGGCTCCTAACCAGGACCCAGCTGAGAAGCTCGATCAACTCTGCCAAGGCCATGTCCTGGAGTCAAGCACAGATCAGAGAGGTTTCCAGGCTCACCGAGCAACACTCCTGCATTCCAGGTAAAAGAGGACATAGACAAGAGAGAAAAAACAAAACACAACACAACATATTTAGGACAACAGTGCCCATATCTTGCAGAAAAATAGCCGTATTTGGGGAAAAAACTGGCAAAACGACAAAATATTCCAAATATTTGGGGGCTAAATTGGTCAACACAGGCAAAACAATCTGAGTATTTGGGCAAAAAGTGGCCCAAAGAGGCAAAAACATCCACACTTGGGTGCAAAGCTGTCGGCAAACATGAAAACATCCCATATTTGGGATCACAGTGCCCATATCAGGGGAAAAAATGGGCAAAAGCACCTGAGTATATCGGGTCAAGAGAGGCAGAAAAAACCAAAGCACCACTAGATTTGAGCAAAACTGGCCAAAAAGGGGTATAACATCCCCAGATTCAGGGTGAAACTGGACCAAAGAGTCGAAGTATGCCCAGATTTGGGTAAAAAAATGGCCAAAAACGGCCCAAACACCCCCAGATTTGGGTATAAACAAAACTGGAAAACCAAAGAACTCCCAGATATAGGCAGAAACGATCCCAAAGGGCACAAATGTGCCCAGGTTTAGCTCTAAAGTGGCCCAAAGTGCCAAAGCAATCCCAGCTTTGATTTGCAACGGGCCCAAAGGCTCAAAGCGCGCCCTGGGATGGGGCCGTGTGGCACGAGGCTGGGGGGCAGGGAGGGCCCCACAGGGACTCAGTGCTGGTTTCTGCCCTGTGCCAGCACTCCCAGCCCCTGCTTGCCCAGAACCTGCCCCTGAAGCAGCCGCAGCCCCTCTCCCCTCCCTGCGGGTGTCTGCCCCCTGCCCACACCCTGGTGCTGCCTGGCTCGCCCTGCCCGGCCCAGCCCGGCTGCTCTCCCGGCCCCAGCCCCAGCCCTGGCCCCACTGCTGCCCTGCTGAGCTGCTCGGGGCTGGGTGCTGCCCCTGCTCGCCCACCTGCTCCCTGCGCTCGGCTGGAGCAGCCTGGGCGTCCCGGGCTGGCAGGGACACCAGGAGGAGGAACAGGGTGAGGACCATGGCCCCCACGCTCGCCCCATGATGCTGCTGCTGCCAAGACACAGCACAGCACGTCACCGAGGGGCTCTGACCTCACAGTCACATTGGAATCACCACATCTGCACACTGCTGCATGGCCTTGTGCTACACCAGCATGGAAGGAACAGAAGTGGAGAAGGGGGCACCTATTTTGGGAGGCAGCTCTGCCTGTGGGAGTGCACAGGCTCTCACTTCTTGCTTCCCAGAAATCAATCAATCAATCAATCCCAAAAGCTACATATTAATAGTAAATTTAAATTAAAAAAGCCAACTTCAAGGGTCTTTACTTGTAGCTATATTTGTCAGGCAGCTCTCTGGGAAGAAACCAGCTTTTCCTGCTAGTTTGACCACAGCTTCAATGCCTTTAAAGCCACCACTTCTGAGCTCTGCTGCTCCAACACAGCCTCACAGCCCAGCAAAATCATAGTGCAGGCAGAAAGCTTCACCATACAGAGATGGAGACAGTCAGGAATACGTTCCTCTCAAAAGCAGACACTGCAAGCCACTCTTCCTCTTGCTTACCAAATTCAGACAGCGTTAGAAAACAACAACAACAAGGAAGCGAGATTCTTCTTTTATGCACCCCGTTGTATGGACCATTCAACATCAAGTCCAACCGAAGTCTGAACCTCCGAATGAGAAATGCCATCTTCAAATTTCTAGGAAAATGAAGGGCTTTGAAGTGGCAAGACCATAAAATGTTCATTAAAGCACTGCCATGCAAGTCCGCACCCCTGATCACAGACCACCTGCCCTGGTACCAAAGGCAGTGATGTTCTCAGCTGACATCTGGAACGCAGCACAAAGTCTCATGTTCTCCAGTGCCAAGCATGTAGTTTGGAACTGAAACAGGGCAGTAAACCATCTCCAGTCAGTCTGTTTTCATTCGAGTACATCAGGACAAGTTCAGTTCACGTTCACCAGGAATCACAGCAGGTCCCACCCGTCCCTGTAGACCCCAACACCGCTCCTGTGCAGGGTCCCCAGGAGCAGTAAGCACAGAACAAGAAACCTCCCTTCCAAAGAAGGCCCACAGCTGCTCTTCCAACGAGCTGCATAAGCAGCAGCTGAGAACAACCTCTGCTGTAGCTGCACCAGGCTCTGCTGTCTGCAGAAGGAGAGCAGCTCCTAAATGATCCCCAGCCCTACAGACACAGCCCAGGGCAGTGATGAGGAACCACCAGAGTGCAGGGACACCTGGCCATTCAGTTGAAGCTGCTGGGGAGAAGGACAGAGGACCAGCAAGAGACAAATCAGACAAGAGAGAAGACAGAGGAGCTGAGAGAGAAACAAACACACAGGGAAAAGGACGGAGAGATGAAGGCAAAAAGGCACAATGAGCTGGGATGAGACAGGGAGGAAGAACCAGCAGGGCTGATGAGCAGGACAGAGGGATGGGGAGGGGGGAGGAGGAGAAGCAGGAAGGGGCTGGAGAAAGACAGGGAGGGGGATGCACAGATGGAGAGACAAAAAGAAAGACAGGGAACAGAACAAAGGGAGTGAGAAATAAAGCAAAGTTGGGATCCAAATGAAGAGACTGGAAAGGGGAAACATGCAGCAAGGAGCTGGAGAAAGAGGAAAAGAGGGCTGAGCAGCAGGAAAGAGGAAGAGAAGACAAAGAAAAGGCAGAGCCAGCTGGACAGGGGTGATATAGTGAGAAGGGATGGCACTGGGAACAGGGATGGGAGACAGAAGGAAAACCAGGACAGAAAGACATCAAAAGGAAGAGGGGCAGTAATCTGGACTGAGCTGGAGAAAGAAGCAGCCGGGAAAGGGAAGACAGGCAGAAAGACAGAAGGGGAGCAGGAGAGAGAAAGAACAACAAGGGTTGGGGGCAGGACAGAGATTGGGGAAAAAATCCTGGGGCGGGCAGCAAGATGGAGAGGGAGTAAAAAAGAAGAGGGGCAGGAATAGGTGCAGGGAGCAGGACAGAGGGATACAGTGAGAAATGATGGGGCAGGGAGCAGGACACAGCAACAGAGCAGAATGTGACAAAGAGAAACCAGGGATGATGAGAAGCACAGAGCAGCGGAGACAGAGAGGGAGATACGAGAAACCCTGCACAGAGGTGGAGACGGGTGGAGGAAACGGTGAGGAAGAAGCAGAGAGGGGCAGAGAGAGAAGAGATGAAGAGGGAGAAGGACACGGTAGGAAAGAGGAGGGAGCAGGGAGGGAGGGAGGGGAGCACAAAACAGGACGAAATGACCCCAAGGGCCCAGCACTCACCACAGTTCCTGCTCTCTGCACTGCCAGGCAAGCTGTGGAGTTCAGGCCCTTCTGTCTGCCTGCCTTTCCCTCCCCTCCTATTCTGTAGCTCCAGCCGTTTGTCCATCCCGCACCTAAGAGAACACATGGGTGTCTGACAGCTCTCACAGCACGAGGCTCCCCAGACGCACCCCACACACACACACACTATACGGCCGGACAGTGATTTTCCCCACTTACACAGGCCCTGCGGTGCACGTTTGTGATCTGCTCTGCTGAGGCTGCTCACAGGGACTCTTCCTCACCCAGAGGGGCAGCTGTCTCTGGTGCAGCTGCAGCAGCAGCTGTGGGGATCCCCTGCACTTCACCCTCCAGCTGCTTCCCCTTCTCCTGCTCTCTCCAGCTCCAGCCCCAGCAGCTCCTCCCTTTGTCCCTAGGGCCCATTGTGACATTCCAGGACCCCCCATTGTCCCCAGAGCCCATTGTAACATCCAGGGCACCATCCTTGATCCGCAGGGCCCATTGTGACGTCCCAGGACCCCCCTTTGTCCCCAGGGCCCATTGTGACATCCCAGGACCCCACTTTATACTGAAGGCCCATTGTGACATCCTGGGGACCCCCTTTGCCCCAGGGCCCATTGTGACGTCCCCGGACCCCCCATTGTCCCCAGGGCCCGTTGTGACATTCAGGGGACAGCCTTTGTCCCAAGGGCCCATTGTGACACCGTCGGGACCCCTGTTGTCCCCAAGGCCCATTGTGACATCCTGGAAACCCCCTTTGTCCCCAGGGCCCATTGTGACCTCCCAGGACCCCACTTTGTCCCCAGGGCCCATTGTGACATCCTCGGGACGCCCCTGGTCCCCAGAGCCCGTTGTGACATCCTGGGGAGCCCCCTCTGTCCCCTGGGCCCATTGTGACACCGTGGGGACCCCCTTTGTCCCCAGGGCCCATTGTGACATTTAGGGACCTCCCAGTTGTCCCCAGGGCCCATTGTGACGTCCCAGGACCCCCCGTCATCCCCAGGGCCCATTGTGACATCCTGGGGACCCCCTTGTCCCCAGTGCCTATTGTGAAATCCTGGGGACCCCCTTTGTCCCCAGGGCCCATTGTGACATTCCAGGACCCCCCTTGTCCCCATGGCCCATTGTGAAATCCTGGGGACCTCCTTTGTCCCCAGGGCACATTGTGACGTCCCAGGACCCCCCTTTGTCCCCAGGGTCCATTGTGACATCCTGGGGACCCTCTTTGTCCCCAGGGCCCATTGTGACAGGGTGGGGACTCCCTTTGTCCCCAGGGGCCATTGTGACGTCCCAGAATCCCCCTTTGTCCCCAGGGCCCATTGTGACATCTCAGGACACCCCAATTGTTTCCAGGGCCCATTGTGGCGTCCTGGGGACCCCCCGTTTTCCCCAGGGCCCATTGTGACATTCAGGGAACATTGTTTTGTCCCCAGGGCACATTGCGACATCTCAGGACCCCCCAATCTTCCCCAGGGCCCATTGTGGCATCCTGGGTACCCCTTTTATCCCCAGGGCCCATTGTGACATCCTGGGGACCCCTTTGTCCCCAGAGCCCATTGTGACATTCTGGTGAGCCCCCTTTGTCCCCAGGGCCCATTGTGACATCCCAGGACCCCCTTTGTCACCAGGGCCCATTGTGACGTCCCAGGACCCCTCTTTGTCCCCAGGGCCCATTGTGACATCCCCGGACCCCCCATTGTCCCCAGAGCCCATTGTGACATCCTTGGGACCCCCATTGTCCCCAGGGCCCATTGTGACATTCAGGGGACAGCCTTTTTCCCAAGGGCCCATTGTGACACCATTGGGACCCCCGTTGTCCCCAGGGCCAATTGTGACACCATGGGGACACCCCTTTGACTCCAGGGCCCATTGTCACATCCCAGGACCCCCCAATTGTCCCCAGGGCCCATTGTGACATCCTGGGGACCCGCCCTTATCCGCAGGGCCCATTGTGAAGTCCCAGGACCCCCTTTGTCCCCAGGGCCCATTGTGACATCCTGGGGACCCCCCTTGTCACTGGGGACCCATTGTATACACCATGGGGACCCCTCTTTGTCCCCAGGGCCCATTGTGACATCCTGGGGACCCCCCTTGTCACTGGTGACCCATTGTGACACCATGGGGACCCCCGTTTGTCCCCAGGGCTCATTGTGACATCCCAGGACCCCCCATTGTCCCAAGGACCCATTGTGACATCTCAGGACCCCACTTGTCACTGGGGACCCATTGTGACACCATAGGGACCCCCGTTTGTCCCCAGGGCTCATTGTGACATCCCAGGACCTCCCATTGTCCCCAGGGCCCATTTTGACATCATGGGGACCGCCTTGTCCCTCTGGCCCGTTGTGGCACCATGGGGACCTCCTTTGTCCCCAGGGCCCGTTGTGACACCATGGGGACCCCTTTTGTCACTGTGGCCCAATGTGACATCCCAGGACCCCACTTTGTACCCAAGGCCTGTTGTGACACCCTGGGGACCCCCCTTGTCTCCAGGGCCCACCGTGGCACCGTGGGGACCACCCTTGTCACTGGGCCCCATTGTAACACTATGGGGACCCCCCCTTGTCCCCAGAGCCCATTGTGACATCCTGGGGACCCCCTTGTTCCCCAGGGCCCACTGTGATGTCCCAGGACACCCCCTTGTCCCCAGGGCCCTTTGTGACATTCAGGGGACCCCTCTTTGTCCCCAGGGCCTGTTGTGACATCCTGGGGACCCCCTTTGTCACTGGGGCCCATTGTGGCATCCCAGGACCCCCCTTTGTCTGCAGGTCCCAATGTGACATTCAGGGGACCCCACTTTGTCCCCAGGGCCCACTGTGACGTCCTAGGACCTCCCTTTGTCCCCAGGGCCCATTGTGACACCTTGGGAACCCCTGTTTTCCCCAGGGCCCATTGTGACATCTGGTGGACCCCCTTGTCCCCAGGGCCCATCGTGGAACCGTGGGGACCCTCTTTGTCACTAGGGCCCATTGTGACACCATGGGGACCACCCCTTTCTCCCCAGTGCCCATTGTGACATCCTGGGGACCCCACTTGTCCCCAGAGCCCATTATCACATCCTTGGGACCCCTGTGTCACCAGGGCCCATTGTGACGTCCCAGGACCCCCCATTGTCCCCAGGGTGCATTGTGACACCGTGGGGACCCCCTTTGTCCCCAGAGCCCATTGTGACATCCTGGGGACCCCTCTTTGTCCCCAGGGCCCATTGTGACATCCTGGGCTGCCCCGTATGTCACCAGGGCCCATTTTGACACCGTGGGCACCCCCTGTTGTCCTCAGGGCCCATTGTGACATCCCAGGACCCCCAATTGTCCTCAGGGCCCATTGTGACACCATGGGGAACCCTCTTGTCACTGGGGACGCATTGTGACACAATGGGGACCCCACCTTTGTCTCAAGTGCCCATTGTGACATCCTGGGGACCCCCTTTATCCCCAGGACCCATTGTGACGTCCCAGGACCCCGTTTGTCCCCAGGGCCCATTGTGACATCCCAGGGCCCCACTTTGTCCCCAGGGCCCATTGTTACAGGGTGGGACCCCCCTTGTCCCCAGGGCCCATTGTGACATCCTGGTGACTCCCTTTGTCCCCAGGGCCCATTGTGGCACCATGGGGACCCTCTTTGTCACTGGGGCCCATTGTGACATCCCAGGACCCCACTTTGTCTTAGAAGGTCGCTGATCGGACTACTGGTACATCCTGACTCTGCTTTCTCAATAAACATTGAAGAACACCTGGGGTTTGTTTGCTCCAAGGGAAAACTTCCCTGCCACGGTTCCTGGTTCCCGGTCCTGTTTCCCGGTCCGGTTTGGCTTCGCTATCAGAACAGCTGCTGCCTCCACAGCCGCGCTCAAAGTCCCCGTTGTGACACCGGGATGGCGGGAGAAGGGGGGTGGCGGGGGCGGCAGCGGCGGCGATTGGGGGGGGGCAGTCGGGGCTGGGCGGACAAGCGGCGGCTGCTGCGGCTCCTCAGGCAGCGACAGCAGCAGCGATCGGGGGGACGTGGGGGGCGGACAAGCGGCGGCTGCTGCGGCTCCTCAGGCAGCGACAGCAGCAGCGATCGGGGGGACGTGGGGGGGCGGACAAGCGGCGGCTGCTGCGGCTCCTCAGGCAGCGACAGCAGCAGCGATCGGGGGGACGTGGGGGGCGGACAAGCGGCGGCTGCTGCGGCTCCTCAGGCAGCGACAGCAGCAGCGATCGGGGGGACGTGGGGGGCGGACAAGCGGCGGCTCCTCCGGCCGCGGCCAGGACGTGGCTTCGCCGGCACCGGGGCCCGAGACCGCGCGCTGTGGGGCTGCGGGGCGGGTGTGGGGCCGGGGGTCTCCGGGGGTCCCGCAGCGGCCGCTGTGGGGCGGGATGGGGCGGCTGTGGAATTACCTGTGGGGCACTCATGGGGCTGCTGTAGGGGTCTTAAGAGGCATGTCTGGAGCACTTATGGGGCGACTATGGGGCAGGTGCTGGGCTGCTACAGCGGGACCTGTGGGGCACCCAGGTATGTGCACCCAGCACCGCGTGCACGCACACGCAGCTACACACTGATGTGTAAGCAAACACGTGGCCACACACACGCACACTTCCACAAGCGTGCCCAGTCCCATCTATTGACAGAAAGGCGTACGTGAAATGTACTGACATGCTTGAGGGTAAACACGTGCGTGGATGTTGGGCACACTGCACACACGCACACGTCTGAACGATGATGCTCCAGCTTTAGCATAAATGGAGCTGACATCAAGGCACTCGCATGTGGACAGACCAACGTTTATAGGCACTAAGGCTTTCGCGCACAGGTTCGTCCAAGAACAGGCACATACCTGCAGGCACCTCCGAATGTGTGTTCTGTGCATTCTCTTAAGGGACGCTAGATGGCAGCAAAGACCATGAAATTATTAACCTCAGTCTAACCCTAGGTTTATGACATTTTTTCTTACTATAGATGCGTTTGATGCTAAAAATTCCCCCAAATTGTAATGAATATGCGATAATTGTGTGAATACAAGCATCGCAAGAGCATCCAGTTTTTGGAGCACTTATGGAACATGATAAAGCCAGGCAGAGCCTGACAAAGCGCGACAGAGCCCAACAGGGCTTGACAGAGCCTGATAGAACTCAACAGGGGCCGACAAATCCCGACAGCGCCTGACAGCGAACAGTGGAGTCTGGCAGGGCCTGACAGAGGCTGTCACAGCACGACAGAGCCAGAGGAGCCTGACAGAGCCCAGCAAACCCGACAGGAATAGACAAGGCCTGGGTGCACAGACCTGGGTGCGTGTGGAAAGGTTTCTGCCTGTTTTCCAGTGAGGAATGGTGTGTGTGCACGTGGACAAACAGAAGGCGAAGCAGCTCGGTTCCAACACTGAAGAAGGCTGTACAGTCACGTAGACACGGGGGCTGCTCCGCTCCTGCTCTCCTGCTCTCTTGCAGGACACAGAGGCCTCAGAGCCCTGTTCAGTTCAGTTCAGTTCCATACAATGTTCACTGACTGCAAGAAAATCCCTCAAATCCCCCACAATGTGGGGCTCAAAAGGGAGTCCCCCTGAAAAGAGGGGGTCACAGTCCAAAAATGCCTGAAAATTCCTGGGGGAGGATAAAACTTATTAAACCCTGTAAATATGAGCGTGAGAATTTCAAACAGAGAGAAGTCTGTCGTTTGTATTTATATATTGCAGAATGGTATTCATGTAGATATAAAATGGTTTTAAAATAAAACCCCTTTTCTACTCTGTTATATAAAGGATTTTAGAATGTAAAAAATTTCTGTTGATGGTTTTAAGAATACAAACATCTTATCTATTTGTAGATTAAAAAGTGAAGGACTTGAAAAAGAAAAAAATATCTAGATAGGAACTTAAAATAGAAAAAAGTGTGAGCAGGCAGAGCTCTGTATAATTACTACGTGTTACATAGTCTAAATAGGTAATAAATATCATCTATATATATCCACTCACACCCGTATACATACCTTTAACTTATTAATAAATGGAAATCGATATCCCAGTCTAAATATATATAATTGTAAATATGTCAAAATCTGTAAATTTGAAAAGATACCTGAGTGTTAAAATGGAAGTTTAAATGTATTTAAGTGTAAATAGACACTGGATCAGAGCGCAGCGCGGGACAAACGGGGACGGGTGATGATAGGCGGAGAGAATGGAAATTGACGTGCTTAGCTGGCCAATCAGATTGCGGAGAGGGAAGAGAAGGGGCGGGCCGCGGGGGAAGGGTTGTCTCGAGGGCTTCCCAATGCGCATGCGCAGAAATGGGCGCTGCGAGGTGCACGGGGCGCTCTCGGCGGCCACGTGCGCGCACCGTTGGAGCCCGGAGCGGACTCGCTGCGCCGCTGTTTCTGCGAGGCCCCGGGGAGTGCCCGGCCCGGCCCCGCCCGGCCCGCTCCGCTCCGTCTCAGAGCCGCCTGGAGAGCCGGGTCGGGCAGCCCCTTCTCGGCTCCACCTCTTCCCGAGCTAAGCCACGCCCCCCTGGGGCCGTGCCATGTTGACCGCACCCTCTCCCTACCCCAAGAGGCTCCTCCCATGGGGGCGTGCCCCAGAGAATGCCCGCCCCCAGACCACCTCCCATGGGGTGTGACACAGAGGCTCCGCCCCCCCGAGGGGCTCCCCGTGGGCGTGCCCTCTCAGTACCCGCCCCTCGGCACTGACCCCACCCCATGTAGGCGGGGCCACACCCAGCTGCCCCCTCCCATCTGTGACCCACAACCAACCCCATAGCAGCCCTATGGCTGCCCCACAGGTCCCGCTGTAGCAGCCCAGCACCTGCCCCATAGTCGCCCCATAAGTGCTCCAGACATGCCTCTTAAGAGCCCCTACAGCAGCCCCATGAGTGCCCCACAGGTAATTCCACAGCCGCCCCATCCCGCCCCACAGCGGCCGCTGCGGGACCCCCGGAGCCCCCCGGCCCCACACCCGCCCCGCAGCCCCACAGCGCGCGGTCTCGGGCCCCGGTGCCGGCGAAGCCACGTCCTGGCCGCGGCCGGAGGAGCCGCCGCTTGTCCGCCCCCCACGTCCCCCCGATCGCTGCTGCTGTCGCTGCCTGAGGAGCCGCAGGAGCCGCCGCTTGTCCGCCCCCCACGTCCCCCCGATCGCTGCTGCTGTCGCTGCCTGAGGAGCCGCAGCAGCCGCCGCTTTTCCGCCCCCCCACGTCCCCCCGATCGCTGCTGCTGTCGCTGCCTGAGGAGCCGCAGCAGCCGCCGCTTGTCCGCCCCCCACGTCCCCCCGATCGCTGCTGCTGTCGCTGCCTGAGGAGCCGCAGCAGCCGCCGCTTGTCCGCCCCCCACGTCCCCCCGATCGCTGCTGCTGTCGCTGCCTGAGGAGCCGCAGCAGCCGCCGCTTGTCCGCCCCCCACGTCCCCCCGATCGCTGCTGCTGTCGCTGCCTGAGGAGCCGCAGCAGCCGCCGCTTGTCCGCCCAGCCCCGACTGCCCCCCCCCAATCGCCGCCGCTGCCGCCCCCGCCACCCCCCTTCTCCCGCCATCCCGGTGTCACAACGGGGACTTTGAGCGCGGCTGTGGAGGCAGCAGCTGTTCTGATAGCGAAGCCAAACCGGACCGGGAAACAGGACCGGGAACCAGGAACCGTGGCAGGGAAGTTTTCCCTTGGAGCAAACAAACCCCAGGTGTTCTTCAATGTTTATTGAGAAAGCAGAGTCAGGATGCACCAGTAGTCCGATCAGTGACCTTCTAAGACAAAGTGGGGTCCTGGGATGTCACAATGGGCCCCAGTGACAAAGAGGGTCCCCATGGTGCCACAATGGGCCCTGGGGACAAAGGGAGTCACCAGGATGTCACAATGGGCCCTGGGGACAAGGGGGGTCCCACCCTGTAACAATGGGCCCTGGGGACAAAGTGGGGCCCTGGGATGTCACAATGGGCCCTGGGGACAAATGGGGTCCTGGGACGTCACAATGGGTCCTGGGGATAAAGGGGGTCCCCAGGATGTCACAATGGGCACTTGAGACAAAGGTGGGGTCCCCATTGTGTCACAATGCGTCCCCAGTGACAAGAGGGTTCCCCATGGTGTCACAATGGGCCCTGGGGACAATTGGGGGTCCTGGGATGTCACAATGGGCCCTGGGGACAAACGGGGGGCCCAGGATGTCATAATGGGCCCAGGGGACAAAGAGGAGTCCCCAGGATGTCACATTAGGCCCTGGGGGAAAGAGGGGTCCCCACGATGTCACAATGGCCTCTGGGGACTATGAGGGGTCCTGGGACGTCACAATGAGTCCTGGGGATAAAGGGGGTCCCCAGGATGTCACAATGGGCACCTGAGACAAAGGGGGGGTCCCCATTGTGTCACAATGCATCGCCAGTGACAAGGGGGTTCCCCATGGTGTCACAATGGGCCTTGGGGACAATTGGGGGTCCTGGGATGTCACAATGGGCCCTGGGGACAATGAGGGGTTCTGGGACGGCACAATGGGCCCTAGGGAAAAAGGGGGGTCCTGGGATGTCACAATGGGCCCTGGAGACAAAGGGGGCTCCCCAGGATGTCACAATGGGCTCTGGGGACAAAGGGGTCCCCAGGATGTCACAATGGGCCCTGGGGACAAAGAGGGGTCCCCTGAATGTCACAATGCGCCCTGGAGACAATGGGGGGTCCTGGGACGTCACAATGGGCCCTGGGGACATAGGGGTACCCAGGATGTCACAATGGGCCCTGGGGACAAAGGGGGCTCCCCAGGATGTCACAATGGGCCCTGGGGACAAAGAGGGGTCCCCAGGATGTTCACAATGGGCCCTGGAGACAGTGGGGAGTTCAGAAATGTCACAATGGGCCCTGGGGACAAAGGGGGCTCCCCAGGATGTCACAATGGGCTCTGGGGACAGAGGGGGTCCCCACGGTGTCACAATGGGCCCTGGGGACAAGGGGTTCCCCTGAATGTCACAATGCACCCTGAGGACAATGGGGGGTCCTGGGATGTCACAATGGGCCCTGGGGACACAGGGGTCCCCAGGATGTGATAATGGGTTCTGGGGACAAGTGGGGTCCCCAGGATGTCACAATGGGCACTGGGGGGAAAGGGGTGGTCCCCATGCTGTCACAATGGGCCCAAGTGACAAGGAGGGTCCCCACGGTTCCACGATGGGCCCTGGGGACAACGGGGTCCACTGGATGTCACAATGGGCCCTGGGGACATAGGGAGGTCCTAGGATGTCACAGTGGGCCCTGGGGACAAAGTGGGGTGCCCTGAATGTCAGAATGGGACCTGGGGACAAAGGGGGTCCTGGGATGTCACAATGGGCCCCAGTGACAAAGGGGGTCCCCATGGCGTCACAATGGGCCCTGGGGACAAAGGGGGTTCCCCAAGATGTCTCAATGGGCCCTAGAGACAATGGGCAGTCCTGGAACATCACAATGGGCCCTGGGGACAAAGTGGGGTCCTGGGACGTAACAATGTGCCCTGGGGAAAAGGGAGGGTCCCCAGGATGCAACAATGGGCCCTGGGGACAAAGTGGGGTCTCCTGAATGTCAAAATGGGCCCTGGGGACAAGGGGGGACCCCATGGTGTCACAATGGGCCCTGGGGACAAAGAGGGGTCCCCTGAATATCACAATGGGCCCTGGGGACAAAGTGGGGTACCCTGAATGTCAGAATGGGACCTGGGGACAAAGGGGGTCCTGGGATGTCACAATGGGCTCCAGTGACAAAGGGGTCCCCATGGTGCCAAAATGGGCCCTCAGGACAAAGTGGGTCCCCAGGATGTCACAATGGGCCCTGGGGACAAAGGGGGTCCTGGGACGTCACAATAGGCCCTGGGGACAAAGGCGGTCCCCATGGTGTCACAATGGGCCCTGGGGACAAAGAGGGGTTGCCTGAATGTCACAATGGCCCCTGGGGACAAAGGAGGGTCCCCAGGATCTCAAAATGGGCCCTGGGGACAAGGGGGGACCTGCAATGTCACAATAGGTTCTGGGGACTAAGGGGGTCCCCAGGACGTCACAATGGCCCCTGGGGATAATGGGAGATCCCCAGGGTGACACAATGGGCCCTGGGGACAATGGGGGTACCCACAGTGTCAGAACGGGCCCTGGGGAAAAAGTGGAATCCTGCAATGTCACAATGGACCCTCAGGACAAGGGGGGGTCCCCATGGTGTCACAATGGCTCCCTAGTGACAAGGGGTTCCCCATGATGTCTTGATGGGCCCTGGGGACAATTGGGGGGTTCTGCGATGTCACAATGGCCCCTGGGGACAATGGGGGTCCCCATGGTGCCACAATGGGCCCTGGGGACAATTGGGGGGTCCGGAGATGTTGCAATGGGCCCTGGGGACAAAGGGGGTCCCCAGGATGTCACAATGGGCCCTGGGGACAAGGGGGCCCCCAGGATCTCACAATGGGCCGTGGGGACAAAGAGGGGTCCCCAGGATGTCACAATGGACCCTGGGGACAATGGGGGGTCCTGGGACGTCACAATGGGCCCTAGGGACAATGGGGGTCCCCAGGATGTCACAATGGGCCCTGGGGACAATGGGGGTCCCCAGGATTTCACAATGGGCCCTGGGGACAACGGGGGTCCCGACGGTGTCACAATGGGCCCTTGGGCCAAAGGCTGTCCCCTGAATGTCAAAATGGGCTCTGGGGACAATGGGGGTCCCCAGGATGTCACAATGGGCTCTGGGGACCATGGGGGGTCCGGGAACGTCACAATGGGCCCTGGGGACAAAGGGGGGTCCTGGGACGTCACAATGGGCCCCAGTGACAAAGGGGGTCCCAATGGTGCCACAATGGGTCCTGGGGAAAAAGGGCGTCCCCAGGATGTCACAATGGGCTCTGGGGACAAGGGGGGTCCCCACGGTGTCACAATGGGTCTTGGGTACAAAGTGGGGTCCTGGGATGTCACATTGGGCCACAGTGACAAAAGGGGTCCCCATGGTGCCCCAATGGACCCTGGCGACAAAGGAGGTCCCCATGGTGCCACAGTGGGCCCCAGTGACAAAGGGGGTCCCCACGGTGTCACACTGGGCCTTGGGTACAAACTGGGGTCGTGGGGTGTCACACTGGGCCACAGTGACAAAAGGGGGCCCCATGGTGCCACAATGGGCCCTGGGGACAAAGGGGGTCCCCAGGATGTCACAATGGGCCCTGGGGAGAAAGAGGGGGTCCCCATGGTGTCACAATGGGTCCCGAGTGATAAGGGGGGTCCCCACGGTGCCACAATGGGCCAGAGGGACGAGGCGGTCCCCATGATGTCACAATGGGCCCTGGGGACAATGAGGTGTGCCCAGGATGTCACAATGGGCCCTGAGGATAAGGGGGGGTCCCCATGCTGTCACAATGGGTTACCAGTGACAAGGGGGGTCCACATGGTGTCACGATGGGCCCTGGGGACAAAGGTGGGTCCCCATGGTGTCACAATGGACCCTGGGGACAAACGGGGGTCCCTATGGTGTCACAATGGGTCCCCAGTGACAAGTGGGGTCCTGAGATGTCACAATGGGTCCTTGGGACAAAGGGGGGTCCCCAGGATGTCACAATGGGCCCTGGGGACAGTGGGGGTCCCCATGGTGTATACAATGGGTCCCCAGTGACAAAGAGGGTCCCCAGGAGGTCACAATGGGCTCTGGGGAGAAAGGGGTGGTCCGCATGGTGTCACAATGGGCCCAAGTGACAAGGAGGGTCCCCATGGTTCCACGATGGGCCCTGCGGACAACGGGGTCCACTGGATGTCACAATGGGCCCTGGGGACAAAGGGAGGTCCTAGGATGTCACAGTGGGCCCTGGGGACAAAGTGGGGTCCCCTGACTGTCACAATGGGAGCTGGGGACAAAGGGGGTCCTGGGATGTCACAATGGGCCCCAGTGACAAAGGGGGTCCCCATGGTGTCACAATGGGCCATGGGGACAAAGGGGGGTCCTCGGATGCCACAATGGGCCCTCGGGACAACTGGGGGGTCCTGAGATGTCGCAATGGGCCCTGGGGACAATGGGGGGTCCCCACGGTGCCACAATGGGTCCCCAGTGACAAGGGGAGTCCCCAGGATGTCACAATGGGCCCTGGGGATAAAGGGGATCCCCAGGATGCCACAATGGGCCCTAGGGAAAAAGGCTGTCCCCTGAATGTCACAATGGGCCCTGGGGACAATGGGGGTCCCCAGGATGTCACAATGGGCCTTCAGTATAAAGTGGGGTCCTGGGATGTCACAATGGGCCCTGGGGATCAAGGATGGTGCCCAGGATGTCACAATGGGCTCTGGGGACAATGGGGGGTCCTGGAATGTCACAATGGGCCCTAGGGACAAAGGTTGGTCCCCAGGTTGTCACAATGGGTCCTGGGGACAACTGGGGGTCCCCAGGATGTCACAATGGGCCCTGGGGACAAGGGGGATACCCACGGTGTCAAAATGGGCCCTGGGGACAAAGGGAGGTCCCCAGGATGTCACAATGGGCCCTGGGGATGACGGGGGGTCCTGGGACGTCACAATGGGCCCTGGGGACAATGGGGCGTCCTGATATGTTACAATGAGCCCTGGGCACAACTGGGGGGTCCTTAGATGGGGGGTCCTTATGTGGGGGGTGATGGTTAAAGTGTAAGTATGGAGAAGCTTGGCAGATTGATTATATTACACTTCCACAAACACGTCAAGGTAAGCGTTATGTACTTACAATGGTGGAAGCAACCACTGGATGGTTGGAAACATCTGCCGTACCTCATGCTACAGCCCGAAATACCATCTTGGGCCTTGAGAAGCAAGTCCTTTGGTGGCCGGGTACGCCAGAAAGAATTGAATCAGACTATGGTACTCATTTCAAAACCAGTATTATAGACAATTGGGCCAAAGAACATGGTATTGAGTGGGTGTATCATATTCCATATCATGCACCAGCCTCTGGGAAAATTGAAAGGTGCAATGGTTTGTTAAAAACTACACTAAAGGCACTGGGTGGTGGAGCCTTTAAAAACTGGGATTCACATTTAGCAAAAGCCACTTGGTTGGGCAACACCAGGGGATCAACCAATCGAGCCGGGCCTGCCCAATCAGAAATTCTATGGAGTGTGGAAGGAGATAAAGTCCCTGTAGTACACATGGAAAATATGTTAGGAAAGGCAGTCTGGGTTCCTCCTGCCTCAGGCACAGGCAAACCTATTCGTGGGATTGTTTTTGCCCAGGGACCTGGCAGCACCTGGTGGGTGATGCTTAAGGATGGAGAAGTTCGGTGTGCACCTCAAGGGGATTTGATTTTAGGTGAAAATGTGCAATGCTGAACTGTACGATGTGAATTGCCGCACTAACAATGTTTAATAAGTGTCTTTCAGATCAAGACAATGGTGATGAAACCAGCGCTGGCTTCTTCGAGTGGCGCCCGACACCTTCTTGGAAGTTGGTGTCCTTAACCCACCAACAGGGGTCATGAGATGCACTTGGACCATTTTCCCTGCCCTGGGAGACTGTGGTGACAAAATGAACTTAATGAACTTTTCAAAGGATGGTCCACTGATTAATTACTCCTGTGTATATATGTACATATGTATATATATATAGTAGTAGTGATTAATTAGATTGTATTGATAGATTGTATTGATAAGGTTTAAGTATTCAGTGAATGTCATATGATAAGGGGTGGAATGTCCTGGTTTTGTTAAAAACAAGTTTCTCTTTTAGTGAATTTGCCTGTCAGCCAAAGCCTTCATGTCAGCTGCATTTTCCTGGAGAACCAGACACATGTTTTGGCAAACCCAGCAATGGAATGGAAACTTATTGACAAGCACAGATGGACATCTCGCGAGAGGGGCAACGAGAAACTGGTGATCGAGAGACTGACCAACGGTGAATAACATTCCATTCACGTGAATACTTCATATAAAAGTGGGAGATCACGAGGATCTCGCCCCTTTTCCCTTTCTCCCTTTTTTCCTCATGGCCGACATCAGGAGAGGACCTTGCTGGTCGTCCCTGTGAACTGAGGCCAGTGAGAGACTGAATCCAGCTCCGGTTGGCTGCAGAGTCTGATCCAGGACTTTGGGTGCTGGCTCTGCAGTTGCTCAGACTTACAAGATGGGTTTTGTATATTTGTATTATTTTCTCTGTTCTCATCAGTAGCATCAGTAAAACATCTTGAACTTTTCCAACTCTCTCCCCTCTGTGCTTCTTCCCCTCCCGATCGCCTGTGCTGAGTGGGAAGGGGGGAGAGGGAGGGGCAAAAGGGGGAGTGGGGGGGGGAGAGGAGGTTGACAACACATCTGCCAGGGTTTGATTGTCACCCCACAATCCTAACCCTCGACACTCTGTCTACAACTACCTAATAGGGAGTTATAGAGAAGACTGAGCCAATTTTTTTTGGAGGTGTATAGCAAAAGGACAAGAGGTAACAAACTGCAGGAAGGGAAATTCCAACTGAAATAAAAATACATCAGCTTCACCGTGGAGTGGGTTTAGTGGTGTGACAAGGGTCGGAGAGGTTATGGGAACTCCAGTCATGGAAACATTCAAAACTTGGCTGATCAGCCTGACCTGACTTTGAAGCCAGCACTGCACAAGAAGGGTTTGGACAAGAGAGTGTGAGCTAAATTATGAGTTTATGAAGATTGAATGAAAGTAACACATGGAAATGCATTCCCGGAGTCCAGAGCTTCTTTCACACTCAATTTCAGGAAGAAAATTGTGTTCCCGTAGGGACAAACAGGATATCAGGAGATCTCAAAAACTTAAGAATATTTAATGTGAAGGAATAATCAAGAATGAATCCAAAAGGTAAGGAAGGATTTCAAGAAAAATTGGACCACTATTTCAATAAACATCATGAAGCCCAGGAGCCAGACTCCCCCACTCCTGAAGCCACGCGATAAACAAAACAACACCTGAGCTCAGTCGCTGCTCCTGCCCCAGCATCCAGACCTGGCAGGACATTTCCTAATATCCCACAACCTGAGCACCTTTCAAGCAGGTTACAGTTAAAATTAAAGCTTCCCATGGAAATGCTGCTTTTCTCTCTCTGCCTTTCAAAGCACAGATTAACTAGAAGTCAGGAGTTAACACGACCCACATCTAACATCAAAAGCTGCTGATGTTTAGCTGAGCATAAGTGACAGGTCTGATTCTTTCTTGGCACAAAAGAGTTATTAACTTTTTCAAGGCCCTGTTTTTGCATTTCCCACTACGTCATTACTTCAGTTCTTGTGTGATGGACCAGACCACAAGGCACCAAACTTTCAGTACGTACTTAGGAGAACAGGTGTTAAGAAGGACAGCAACAAGTTACAAACCGGGGTTCTACAAGAGTTTATGGTGTTCCAAACCTCTCGATTCGGCTGCTGAGAACCTTCTCAAATTTTACTAATCAGCCTTAAACTCTGAAAGGCTCTTTGAGCAGTAATATCTACTGCTTCAAAGTATGAGATTTCAGGGGAAAAAAAAGTCTCTCCGTTGTTGGAAGAAAATATTTCTAAATCTGAACAACTTCCCCTTGGTACAGAACTGGCTCTGGTGGAAATTCAGTTTTAGCAATTAAGTCAAAGCTGGGTTTGATTCAATTATCACCTTTTTAAATGCCACCCTTCATGCACATACTGAGCATCTGACCATCAAGAAGCTAAGAGGACATGCCAGTACAGGCCAACAAGCTAAGCTGGATCTAACTTCAGGGCCAGTAACCCACTAACTATCCACCACCTGCTTCAGTACAATAAAATAATTTGCCTGTGTGGTGGAACAGTGCCATTAATCCCCACATTTACACGTGTGGAACTGAGGCTCCCAAAGATGAGCGCAGCTCCATCGCACTCACCATCAGTCATTTAAGTGCTGAAGTCGGAAGCCCAAAGCTCCCTTCAGCTGGTCCCTTCTACAGCCAGAGGGCATTTCAACCCACCCCAAACCTGCACATCCATCTGGAACTACTCATCCCTCCCCGCTGACCACAAGAGGCTGGAAAGTAACTAAGCTTCTCAAAGCCATGGGCAATGGTTCTGGAATCCATCCAAAACTAACAAGGAATTAAGGAATGGCCTAAGGTCACCCACTTTACTCAGGGCACACATGTGCTGTGTCATTTTTAGGTAGGAGACTGCATTCTGCCCACCAGAGCTAGAGGAACACAGCTCCGCAGCCTCTTGTAGCATCGGGACAAGCTTCAAGTCCCACAGGACAGCAACTGCACTTACTTGGAAGATATTGGAGAAGTCTCTCAAGTTGAAAATGTAGTGGAACTTGATGGCTGTTGGAAGGAATGTAGCGGCTACTTTCTGGTGCAGTCCCAGGGCAAGGGCAATCAGCTGCTGAGCTGATTTTTGCACAGCCCCCGAGAAATTTCCACTTGTCAGGTGCTGCGTTAAAATGGTGCTATAGATCCTGGACAAGGCATCCTGCCCAGGGATGGACAGCGCGAAGACACAGAAGTGACGCTGAGGGAGAGAAAGGAAGGCATGGAAAGGTCAGACAGGTAGAAAAACACCTTTCAAGCAAAATGCCCTTGGGGATTTGCTGTGATAATCTCATCTAGGCTCCCTTTCCCATGAAATGCTGGACCAGATGATCTTTTGAGGTCCCTTCCAACCTGGGTTGTTCTATGATTCTCTGATTTGCAGTCCACCTGAACAAGGTTATTTCCCTCTCCCAGTTTGCCAGCAGAGCTCAGGTGGGAAGTGACATCACTCTGCTCACTAAACCAGGGATTTTCAACTGCATCTCACCAATGCTACACTGGAAGTGCAGTCCATTGAAGAGCCAAAGGGCTCTGAAGGTCCCACCGACCTCTGACAAAGCCCAGTCACTGTCTCTATTAAGAGCAGCCCCTGGAAGGTGCCATCTCCCAGAGGACCTCTTTACTAATTTGGAACTTGCAAAGTTGCCCATGGGACACTTCATTTTAACTCCACACCTTGCTGAAGAGGAGCCAGGGTCCAAGCTGACTCTGGTCATTAGGTTTCTCCATGATGAAATGAATTTTGCTCACTGCTACCCAGTCCCTCCATCGGTTGGCAGCTCCCAAAAATCAAAGTCTAATGTTTAAGATCTCTTCCCAAATCTTCTGTTATCAGCAGCGCTTGAACTGCTTTTTGTTTGGCTTGGGCTTTTTTTGTTCGGTTAGGTTTTTGGGGGGATTTGGTTGGTTGGTTGGTTTTGGTGTTCTTTGTTTTGTTGGTTTTGTTTGGTTGCTTGGTTTGGGGTTTGTTGGGGTTTTTGTTGTTGTTGTGTTTTGGTGTGGCTTGGGTTTTTTTTTAGTTTTGTCTGTTTTCTTCGTTTGGGTTTCTCCCCCACACCTCTTTTTACTGACAGCTGCATCAGACAATTCTGGAAAGCAGGCGGCGTTAATGCACCATGCTTCAGAGCTAAATACGAGCTAAATGAAGGCAAAATCTGCCTGCATGGACCAGAAGGTTGTCCTGAAAGTAGGTGTTAAGCTGGCTGGCAACTTTTGACTTCCTCCTCTGACGGAGCTGCAGAATGCGAGGAAAAACAAACAAGGGAATAAGGGACCCAGTTCGGTGCTTCACTATTAGGAATCACAGTCACTCGACAGATTCGTGCCATTTGTACTGATAAAACAACAGCAGGATCTGCCAGTGGTTGTCCTCTAACCTCACGTTTAAATGATCCACCCCAAAATAAACCCAGCGATGCACCTGCCGTTGTGCAGGGCTTTACCTGCAGCCGAGGGTTGATGGTGAAGCTCCCCGCCGTCGGGTTCATGCACGACACATACTGCACGTTCGTGATCTCCTTCAGCGACAGCTTGGTCCGGTCGTACCTTCGGGCAAAACACAAGCAGCAGCACAGTGACCACGGCCACTGCCTCTCTCAGTACGTGTCCCTGGGCTGCCAGAGGCCGCTTGTCTTCAGGGGGTCAAATTCTGCGTCTTGCCAAGATGAGGCCCAGGCCCAGGTTGCCAGCCTATCTGTACACGGCCTGGCACACGCGAGTCCTGCTCCTGGTGGAAATCCTTCAGCTTCAACAACCTGTAGCTAATATTTCTATCAGTAATAAGCACTGAGCAAAGCCCCTGGGCCATACTCTTCACTTGCATGGAAATGGCAGAAAACAGCAGGAGTGTCTCTGGTTTGATCCCAACCCGGGACAGGGTGTGAGAGACTACAAGGGTGACTCTCAAACACTGTGGCAAACCCAGCCCTGCAACACCCAGTCATGGGAGACGGGCCATCGTGAGCAGGTGAATGGTGATTTACATGTCAAGGCCGAGGTGACAGCCACAGACAAAGGCTGGGTGACACAGGCAGTGCTGTGTTGAAGGACACGCAGCCTGTGCGCTGACAGGCCCGACACGGTGTCAAGGCCCAGGCTGAGAGACCCTTCGGGCCTCCCCCATCTTCCACAATCACCCCCAGTGACGCCTGCACAAAAGCCCAGGTGATCCCGAGGGCTATAAACCCTATAAAACCTGTGCCAGCACGGGCAGGGTGCCACCCTGGGGACCCTTCCACCCACCGGGCTGACCACGGGAACCGAACCACACACCACAGGGTGCTGAACCCTGACTACAGACCCAAGCATTCCTGCGTAGGAACTGGACCTGAGACTACAAACCCCTCAAACACACCACGGAGCCCTAAGGGTGGTGAGACCTTTCCTTTCCCTTTCCTTTTCCTTCCCTTCCCATTTCCTTCCCCCTTCCTTTCCCCTTCTTTTCTTCCTCTCTCTTTCCTTCCTATATTCCTATTTCTTTGCCTTCCTTTTTGTGAGTAATACAGTAACATAAGGTTTAGAGCCCCACTTGTGCCACAAAACTCTTTCATGTGAATCTTTTCGCTGCTAAACTGTTTATCGATTGAGCTTAAGTAACATAAATCCTTCTGCCACTGAGTCATTTGCCAATTGGACCAAGCTACAAAAAATAAAGGTCTTTTGTTTGTGGACCTTCAGGATTGTATGTACTTTTTTCCAACCCAGGGGACTGACAAATCTCAGTCACACTTCCCCCAACCATAGCGCCAGGTGGGACATGACAAGGGTCAGCAGGCTGCTGCTGCCGGGGGAGGACAGGGAGTCCTGGGCTCCCTGGTTTAAGAAGGACAAGGAATTACTGGAGAGAGTCCAGCGGTGGCTACAAAGATGCTAAGGGATCTGGAGCACCTTTCTTGTGACAAGAAACTGAGAGAGCTGGGGCTGTTGAGCTGGAGAAGAGAAGCTGAGAGGGATCTGATCAATGGGATCAATATCTCAGGGTGGCTGTCAGAGGATGGACCAGACTCTGTTCAGTGGTGCCCAACGCCAGGGTGAGGGGCAACGGGCACAGACTGAAACACAGGAGGCTCCATCTGAACATGAGCAGAAACTTGTTTGCTGGGAGGTGCCAGAGCCTGGCCCAGGCTGCCCAGAGCGGGTGTGGAGGAATTGAAAACCATTCCAGTGGTTAAAATTCAGACAGTCAAGAAAACACACCTTCAATGAAAATAAAGAAATAATGGGAAGGGTTATTAGAATGGAGTCGTGAGACAGGTAAACTGAGCCTTGGCAGCTAGGAAGTGTCAGGTAGTCTGTAAACCCTGCCGTACCCAACCAACGGGGAACTGGGGAGGGAATTTGCAGTTGGGATTAGGGGTGGATATAAGCAGTGGCTTTTTGCCCTGTTTTGTGTGCCTACCTTTAGGTGGAACACCCGACCTTGCAAAATCGTTAATAAAATATGCTTTGCTGAGAGATCCTACCTGAGCCTATTATATTGGTGAGATGATAACTTCCTGCATGCAATACAGTGCCCAGTGGGCACTGCTGAGCACATGGGCAGAAGGCCTCGATGTGTCTGGGAGGGGACCCATGGCATGCTGCATCCCACCGCACCTCGCTGCATCCCCTGTACGTTGCTGCATCCGCCCGCACCTCGCTGCATCCCCTGTACGTTGCTGCATCCCCCCGCACCTCGCTGCATCCCCTGTACGTTGCTGCATCCGCCCGCACCTCGCTGCATCCCCCGTACGTTGCTGCATCCGCCCGCACCTCGCTGCATCCCCTGTACGTTGCTGCATCCGCCCGCACCTCGCTGCATCCCCTGTACGTTGCTGCATCCGCCCGCACCTCGCTGCATCCCCTGTACGTTGCTGCATCCACCCGCACCTCGCTGCATCCCCTGTACGTTGCTGCATCCCCCCGCACCTCGCTGCATCCCCTGTACGTTGCTGCATCCGCCCGCACCTCGCTGCATCCCCTGTGCGTTGCTGCATCCCCCCGCACCTCGCTGCATCCCCTGTACGTTGCTGCATCCCCCCGCACCTCGCTGCATCCCCTGTACGTTGCTGCATCCGCCCGCACCTCGCTGCATCCCCTGTACGTTGCTGCATCCGCCCGCACCTCGCTGCATCCCCCGTACGTTGCTGCATCCGCCCGCACCTCGCTGCATCCCCTGTACGTTGCTGCATCCGCCCGCACCTCGCTGCATCCCCTGTACGTTGCTGCATCCCCCCGCACCTCGCTGCATCCCCTGTACGTTGCTGCATCCCCCCGCACCTCGCTGCATCCCCTGTACGTTGCTGCATCCCCCCGCATCTCGCTGCATCCCCTGTACGTTGCTGCATCCGCCTGCACCTCGCTGCATCCCCTGTACGTTGCTGCATCCGCCCGCACCTCGCTGCATCCCCTGTACGTTGCCGCATCCCACCGCACCTCGCTGCATCCCCTGTACGTTGCCGCATCCCCCCGCACCTCGCTGCATCCCCTGTACGTTGCCGCATCCCCCCGCACCTCGCTGCATCCCCTGTACGTTGCCGTATCCCACCGCACCTCGCTGCATCCCCTGTACGTTGCTGTATCCCACCGCACCTCGCTGCATCCCCTGTACGTTGCTGCATCCCACCGCACCTCGCTGCATCCCCTGTACGTTGCTGCATCCCCCCGCACCTCGCTGCATCCCCTGTACGTTGCTGCATCCCCCCGCACCTCGCTGCATCCCCTGTACGTTGCTGCATCCGCCCGCACCTCGCTGCATCCCCTGTACGTTGCTGCATCCGCCCGCACCTCGCTGCATCCCCTGTACGTTGCTGCATCCCACCGCACCTCGCTGCATCCCCTGTACGTTGCTGCATGCGCCCGCACCTCGCTGCATCCCCTGTACGTTGCTGCATCCCACCGCACCTCGCTGCATCCCCTGTACGTTGCTGCATCCGCCCGCACCTCGCTGCATCCCCTGTACGTTGCTGCATCCGCCCGCACCTCGCTGCATCCCCTGTACGTTGCTGCATCCCCCCGCACCTCGCTGCATCCCCTGTACGTTGCTGCATCCCACCACACCTCGCTGCATCCCCTGTACGTTGCTGCATCCCACCGCACCTCGCTGCATCCCCTGTACGTTGCTGCATGCGCCCGCACCTCGCTGCATCCCCTGTACGTTGCTGCATCCCACCGCACCTCGCTGCATCCCCTGTACGTTGCTGCATCCGCCCGCACCTCGCTGCATCCCCTGTACGTTGCTGCATCCGCCCGCACCTCGCTGCATCCCCTGTACGTTGCTGCATCCGCCCGCACCTCGCTGCATCCCCTGTACGTTGCTGCATCCCACCACACCTCGCTGCATCCCCTGTACGTTGCTGCATCCCACCGCACCTCGCTGCATCCCCTGTACGTTGCTGCATCCCACCGCACCTCGCTGCATCCCCTGTACGTTGCTGCATCCCACCGCACCTCGCTGCATCCCCTGTACGTTGCTGCATCCCCCCGCACCTCGCTGCATCCCCTGTACGTTGCTGCATCCCACCACACCTCGCTGCATCCCCTGTACGTTGCTGCATCCCACCGCACCTCGCTGCATCCCCTGTACGTTGCTGCATCCCACCGCACCTCGCTGCATCCCCTGTACGTTGCTGCATCCCACCGCACCTCGCTGCATCCCCTGTACGTTGCTGCATCCCCCCGCACCTCGCTGCATCCCCTGTACGTTGCTGCATCCGCCCGCACCTCGCTGCATCCCCTGTACGTTGCTGCATCCCACCGCACCTCGCTGCATCCCCTGTACGTTGCTGCATCCCCCCGCACCTCGCTGCATCCCCTGTACGTTGCTGCATCCCCCCGCACCTCGCTGCATCCCCTGTACGTTGCTGCATCCCACCGCACCTCGCTGCATCCCCTGTACGTTGCTGCATCCCACCGCACCTCGCTGCATCCCCTGTACGTTGCTGCATCCCCCCGCACCTCGCTGCATCCCCTGTACGTTGCTGCATCCCACCGCACCTCGCTGCATCCCCTGTACGTTGCTGCATCCCACCGCACCTCGCTGCATCCCCTGTACGTTGCTGCATCCCACCGCACCTCGCTGCATCCCCTGTACGTTGCTGCATCCCACCGCACCTCGCTGCATCCCCTGTACGTTGCTGCATCCCACCGCACCTCGCTGCATCCCCCTATGCCTCACTCCATCCCCCACACCTCGTTGCATCCCTCTGCGCCTCACTGCATCCCCCTACTCCTCGCTGCAGCCCCTTGTGCCTCCAACGCTCCCTCGCAGCTCCCTCACCCTCTATCTGCCTGACTTCCCTGACACCCACAGCCCAAGATTTCTGCCTCCGCTCCACTGTCTCTGTTCCTCGGAAGCTTTTGGCAGAGCTCAGGCATGCACACAGCTGAGGAGAGTGGAAATTGCAATGCGTCCCTGCCCTGTATTCCCTGTGGAGAGATGCAAATATTCATGTCCCACACAGAGCTGCTGGCTAAAGTGTAAAACACACCAATCTCCTTCCAAAACAGTCACTGCTTTTCCTTCAAATCACCTCTGCCTAGATAATGGTTGTTTGCTGCTGCCTGACAGAAGACAATGTTAGGTGCTCACAGCAGGGGGGTTCACCCCAGCTGAGGCCAAATCCACAGCCGCCTCTGCTCTCAGCGTCGCGGGGCAGCAAGGCCGAGCATCGCGCTCCCCTCGCAGGCTTTGCACTGGGACCACAGTCACAAGCCACAGCAAGAGCAGAGCAAAGCTCCTCTCAACCCAGCTATGAGTAAGCAATCAAGCGGTATTAAAGAAGCGATGGACAACGTGCACCCCAAATCCCTGCAACCCCAAATCCCAACTAACCCTGCACCCCAAATCCTGACCCCCAGATAATGTCCCCAAAACCCCTACATCTCCGATTCTTCCCCCTAAGCTCTGCACCCTTAAAACGTGCACCCCTAAATTCTGCACCCCCAAATCCTTCCTCCCAAGCCATGAACCCCTCAAACCTGTGATACCAAACCCTGCAACCCTGAACCCTGCGCCCCCAAACCCTGCACATCCCTTAATCCTGTACCCCCAGATACTGCTCCCCAAAACCCTGCACCCCCAAACTGTATACCCGAAATGCTGCCATCCCCAAACTTGCACCCCAAACCCTGCACCCTAAAATCAAGTCCTCCCCCAACTTGCACTCAAAACGCTGCCCCCTAAGCTTTGCACCCCCAAATGCTGACCCCAAAACCCCGTGCCCCCAAATCCCACCACCCTAAATCCTTCCCCCTAATCAATGCATTTCCAAACCTTGCACCCCCAAATCCTCAACCCCATGTCCTGAACTCCAAAACCCTGCACCCCCAATTCTGCCTCCCCAAACCCGGTACCCACGGGTTCTGCACCCCAAACTCTGCACCCACAGGTTCTGCACCCCAAACTCCTGCTCCCCCAAGCCCTGCCGCCCAAACTCTGCACCCTCAATTCCCGCACTACCAAACCCTGCACCCCCAGATCCCTCACCCAGACCTGCACCCCAAATCTGGCCTCACCCAGCCCTGTGCCCCAAAACCCAAGATCCTGCTCCCCTACATCTTGAACACCCAAACCTTGCACCATCAGATTTTGCATCCTCAAATCCTGCACCCCGAAAGTATTCATGCCCAAATCCTGCACCCCCAGATCCTGCACCCCAAAACCTTCACCACAAACCCTGCACCCTCCACCACCTTAGCACTGCACGCCCAAACCCTGCACCCCCAAATCCTGCACCCCAAATCCTGCTCCTTCAAACCCTTTGCCCCCAAATTTTACCCCCCTAGACCTGCACCCCCAAGCCTTTCTCCCTAAAACCCTACACCCCCAAATTCTGCACCCTAAACCCTGCACCCCCAGATCCTTCCTGCAAGACTCTGCACCCCAAAATCGAGCACCCCAGATCCCGCACTTCACTGCATCCCTGAACCCCGAACCCTAAATCCTGCACCCAGATCCTGCAGCCCAAAGCGAGCACCCTAAAATCAAGTCCCCCCAAACCTGCACTGAAAATGCTGAACCCCAAATCCTGCCCCCCGATCCTGCACCCTCAGATCCTCCTGCCAAAAACCCTGCACCCCAAACCCTGAACTCCCAAACTCTGCACCCAGAGCCCTGCACCCTCAAATCCTGCACCCCCAGTTCCTGAACACATGAACCCTGCACCCCCAAACCTCACCCGAAAGTCCTGCACCCCCAAATCCTGCTCTACCAAACCCTTCAGTGCAGACCCCTGCACCCCAAGATTGTGCTGCCCTAAACACTGAACCCCCAAATCCTGCAGCCCCAGATCCTTGCCTCCCAAAACTCTGCACCCCCAAATCCTGCACCCCAAATCTCTCACCCCCAAATCCTTCCCCCACCACCCTGCAGCCTCAAATCCTTCACCCCATCCCCTGCACCCCAAAACTCCACACCTCCAAATCCTGAACCCTGAAACCCTGCACCCCCAAATCCTGTGCCCCAGTCCTGTGCACCCCACACTCTGCAACCTTAAATTTCCCCCCAAACCCCTGCACCCCAAACTCTGCACTCTTAGACCTGACTTCTAAACCCTGCACCCCCAACAGTGCACCCCCAAATCCTGAAGCCCCAGATCCTTCCCTCCCATACCCTGCAGCCCCAAATCCTGAACCCCACAAATCCTGCACCACTAATCCTCCACGCCCTTAACACTGCACTCCCAAAACCAGCACCACCAAATCCTTCACCCCCAAAACCTCCCTCCTCCAAACCCTGCACTTCAAAATGCTGCACCCCCAAATCCTTCTCCCCAACACCCTGCACGCCCAGATCCTGACCCCAAAACCCTGCACCCCAAATCCTGTACCCCAAAGCCCTGCACTCTCAAATCATACATGCCCAGAACGTGCACCCTAAACTGTGCACCCCAAAATCCTAAACCCCTTAACCCTGCACCCCCAAAACCTGTACCCCAGATCCTTCCCCCCCATAACTGGCACCCTGAAATCCCTCACCCCAAATCCCTGCACCCTCAAATCCTCCAGCCCACAAGTCCTGCACCCCCAGGTCCTGAACACCTGAACCCTGCAGACCCAAATGCTGCACCCAGAACTCTTGGTGCCCAAATCCCTGCACCCAAAAGTCTGTCTCCCGAACCTTCACACCAAAGCCCTGCACCCCAATATCCAAAAGCATCCTCTTGTGACTGGCCCAGATGCTCCGTGCATCCTTGGCATAGAGCACCATCATCATCCAACCACCATCATCATCCAACCACCACCATCATCATCCAACCACCACCATCATCCAACCACCACCATCATCATCCAACCACCACCATCATCATCCAACCACCATCATCATCCAACCACCACCATCATCATCCAACCACCATCATCATCCAACCATCATCATCATCATCCAACCAACCAATCCTGAACCCAACCAGTGACCCCATCACCCAATCAGTGACTCCACAACCCAACCAATGACTCCATCGTTCAACCAATGACCCCATCACGCAATCAGTGACCCCATGACCCAACCAATGACCCCATCATTCAACCAATGACCCCATCATTCAACCAATGACCCCATTATTCAACTAATGACCCCATCACCCAACCAGTGACTCCATGACCCAACCAATGACCCCAGGGACCACAGTGCTACCATCTGCCATGGGCTGATCCAGACCACGCTGGAGCAAGGTGAAGCTCCAGAACACTTGCAATACATTGATGACATCATCGTATGGGGCGACACAGCGAAAGAAGTCTTCAAAAAAGGTGAGAGAATAATTCCTGTTCTTTTGGATGCTGGTTTTGCCATAAAACGAAGCAAGGTCAAGGGACATGCACGGGAGATCCAGTTTTTAGGAATAAAATGGCAAGATGGCCATCGTCAGATCCCAGTGGATGTGATCAACAAAACTGCAGCAATGTCTCCACCTACTAATAAAAAGGAGACACAGACTTTCTTGGGCGTTGCAGGTTTTTGGAGAATGCACATTCCTGATCACAGCCACATTGTGAGCCTCTCTATCGAGTGACTCGTAAAAAGAACCAATTTGAGTGGGGCCCTGAACGCCAAGCCTTTGAACAAATGAAGCGTGAGATAACTCATGCGGTGGCCCTGGGACCAGTCCGAACTGGACCAGATGTTAAAAATGTGCTCTACACCGCAGCCGGAGATAATGGACTTACCTGGAGCCTCTGGCAGAAAGCACCAGGAGAAACCCGAGGTCGACCCTTAGGTTTTTGGAGTTGAGGATACAAAGGATCTGAGGCCAACTGTACTGCAACTGAAAAGGAGAGACTGGCAGCATATGAAGGAGTTCAAGCTGCTTCAGAAGTGATGGGCACTGAAGCACAGCTCCTCCTGCACCTCGACTGCCGGTGCTGAGCTGGGTGTTCAAAGGGACGGTTCCCTCTCCACATCATCGCACCAAAGTTACATGGAGTAAATGGATTGCACTGATCACGCAATGAGCTCGAATTGGGAGTCCCAACCGTCCAGGGATCTTGGAAGTGATTACAGACTGGCCAGAAAGCAAAGACTTTGGGATGTCTCCAGATGAGGAGGAAGTAAAACGTGCTGAAGAAGCACCACCATATAATCCGCTTTCAGAGACTGATAAGCAGTGTGCACTGTTCACAGGTGGATCCTGTCGTCTGTAGGAAAACATCGACGGTGAAAGCTGCTGTGTGGAGTCCCACACGACAAGTTACAGAAGCCACTGAAGGACAAGGTGAATCCAGTCAGTTTGCAGCAGTGAAAGCCATCCAGCTGGCTTTGGACATTGCCGAACGAGAGAAGTGGCCAATGCTTTGTCTCTATACTGACTCATGGATGGGAGCAAATGCCTTGTGGGGGTGGCTACGGCAATGGAAGAAAAGTAACTGGCAGCGCAGAGGTGAAACCATTGGGAACCACGCTGTGGGAAGACATTGCTGCTCGGCTGGAGAGCCTGCCTGGGGAAGTTGGTCATGTAGATGCTCATGTGCCTAAAAGTCGAGCCACCGAGGAACATCGAAACAACCAACAAGCGGATCAAGCTGCTAAGGTTAAAGTAGCTGAGGTGGACTTGGGCTGGCAACATAAAGGTGAACTTTTCCTAGCTCGGTGGGCCCATGGTGCTTCAGGGCATCAAGGTAGAGATGCAACATACAAATGGGCTCGTGATTGAGGGGTGCATTTAACTATGGACACTGTTTCACAGGTTATTCATGAATGTGAAACTTGTGCCGAAATCAAACAAGCAAAACGGTTAAAGCCTGTATGGTATGGGGGGCGATGGTTAAAGTGTAAGTATGGAGAAGCTTGGCAGATTGATTATATTACACTTCCACAAACACGCCAAGGTAAGCGTTATGTACTTACAATGGTGGAAGCAACCACTGGATGGTTGGAAACATCTGCCGTACCTCATGCTACAGCCCGAAATACCATCTTGGGCCTTGAGAAGCAAGTCCTTTGGAGGCACGGTACACCAGAAAGAATTGAATCAGACAATGGTACTCATTTCAAAACCAGTATTATAGACAATTGGGCCAAAGAACATGGTATTGAGTGGGTGTATCATATTCCATATCATGCACCAGCCTCTGGGAAAACTGAAAGGTACAATGGTTTGTTAAAAACTACACTAAAGGCACTGGGTGGTGGAGCCTTTAAAAACTGGGATTCACATTTAGCAAAAGCCACTTGGTTGGTCAACACCAGGGGATCAACCAATGGAGCCGGGCCTGCCCAATCAGAAATTCTATGGACTGTGGAAGGAGATAAAGTCCCTGTAGTACACATGGAAAATATGTTAGGAAAGGCAGTCTGGGTTCCTCCTGCCTCAGGCACAGGCAAACCTATTCGTGGGATTGTTTTTGCCCAGGGACCTGGCAGCACCTGGTGGGTGATGCTTAAGGATGGAGAAGTTCGGTGTGCACCTCAAGGGGATTTGATTTTAGGTGAAAATATGCAATGCTGAACTGTACGATGTGAATTGCCGCACTAACAATGTTTAATAAGTGTCTTTCAGATCAAGACAATGGTGATGAAACCAGCGCTGGCTTCTTCGAGTGGCGCCCGACACCTTCTTGGAAGTTGGTGTCCTTAACCCACCAACAGGGGTCATGAGATGCACTTGGACCATTTTCCCTGCCCTGGGAGACTGTGGTGACAAAATGAACTTAATGAACTTTTCAAAGGATGGTCCACTGATTAATTACTCCTGTGTATATATGTACATATGTATATATATATAGTAGTAGTGATTAATTAGATTGTATTGATAGATTGTATTGATAAGGTTTAAGTATTCAGTGAATGTCATATGATAAGGGGTGGAATGTCCTGGTTTTGTTAAAAACAAGTTTCTCTTTTAGTGAATTTGCCTGTCAGCTCAAGCCTTCATGTCAGCTGCATTTTCCTGGAGAACCAGACACATGTTTTGGTTAAACCCAGCAATGGAATGGAAACTTATTGACAAGCACAGATGGACATCTCGCGAGAGGGGCAACGAGAAACTGGTGATCGAGAGACTGACCAACGGTGAATAACATTCCGTTCACGTGAATACTTCATATAAAAGCGGGAGATCACGAGGATCTCGGCCCTTTTTTCCTCATGGCCGACATCAGGAGAGGACCTTGCTGGTCGTCCCTGCGAACGGAGGCCAGTGAGAGACTGAATCCAGCTCCGGTTGGCTGCAGAGTCTGATCCAGGACTTTGGGTGCTGGCTCTGCAGTTGCTCAGACTTACAAGATGGGTTTTGTATATTTGTATCATTTTCTCTGTTCTCATCAGTAGCATCAGTAAAACATCTTGAACTTTTCCAGCTCTCTCCCCTCTGTGCTTCTTCCCCTCCCGATCGCCTGTGCTGAGTGGGAAGGGGGGAGAGGGAGGGGAAAAAGGGGGAATTGGGGGGGGAGAGGACGTTGACAACACATCTGCCAGGGTTTGATTGTCACCCCGCAATCTTAACCCTCGACAGGGACAAAGGGGGTCCTGGGATGTCACAATGGGCCCTGGGGACAAAGGGCGGTCGCCAGGATATCACAATGGGCTCTGGTGACAATGGGGTCCCCAGGATGTCACAATGGGCCCTGGGGACAAGTTGGGGTCCCCTGAATTTCACAATGGGCCCTGGGGACAAAGAGGGCTCCCCAGCATATCACAATGGGCCCTGGGGACAATGGGGGGTCCTGGGACGTCACAATGGGCCCTGGGGACAAGGGGGGGTCCCCAGGATGTCACAATAGGCCCTGGGGACAAAGAGCGTACCCAGCATGTCACAATGGGCCCTGGGGACAAAGGGGGTCCCCACGGTACCAGAATGGGCCCTGGGGACAAAGGGGGGTCCCCTGAATGTCACAATGGGCCCTGGGGACACTGGGGGGTCCTGGGATGTCTCAATGAGCCCTGCGGACAAGGGTGGTACCCACGGTGTCACAATGGGCCCTGGGCACAACGGGGGGTCCCCATAGTGTCACAATGGGTCCTGGGGACAATGGGGGGTCCTGGGACGTCACAATGGGCCCTGGGGACAAGGGGGGGTCCCCAGGATGTCACAATGGGCCCTGGGGAAAAAGAGGGGTCCCCTGAATGTCACAATGGGCCCTGGGGACAAGGGGGTGCAGAGGATGTCACAATGGGCCCTGGGGACAATGGGGGGTCCTGGGATGTCACAATGGGCCCTGGGGACAATGGGAGTCCCCAGGGTGTCACAATGGGCCTTGGGAACAAGGGGGTCCCCCAGATATCACAATGGGCCCTGGGGACAATGTAAGGTCCTGGGCTGTCACAATGAAGCCTGAGGACAAGGGGGGTCCCCAGGATGTCACAATGAAGTCTTGGGACAAAGGGGGTCCCCAGGATGTCACAATGGGCCCTGGGGACAAAGCGGGGGTCCTGGAATCTCACAATGGGCCCCAGTGACAAAGGGGGTCCCTATGGTGCCACAATGGGCCCTGGGGACAAAGGGGGTCCCCTGAATGTCACAATGGGCCCTGGGGACAAAGGGGGTCCCCACGGTATCAGAATGGGCCCTGGGGACAAGGGGGGTCCCCTGAATGTCACAATAGGCCCTGGGGACAATGGGGGGTCCTGGGATGTCACAATGAGCCCTGCAGACAAGGGTGGTACCCACAGTGTCACAATGGGCCCTGGGGACAAGGGGGTGCCGAGGATGTCACAATGGGCCCTGGGGACAATGGGGGGTCCTGGGACCGCACAATGGGCCCTGAGGACAATGGTGGGTCCCCTGAATGTCAAAATGGGCCCTGGGGACAAAGGGGGGTCCGCAGGATGTCACAATGGGCACTGGGGACAAAGGGGGGGCCCCCAGGATGTCACAATGGGCCCCGGGGACAATGTGGGGTCCTGGGATTTCACAATGGGCCCCAGTGACAAAGGGGGTCCCCTGAATGTCACAATGGGTCCTGGGGACAATGGGGGGTCCTGGGACGTCACAATGGGCCCTGGGGACAAGGGGGGGTCCCCAGGATGTCACAATGGGCCCTGGGGACAAAGAGGGGTCCCCTGAATGTCACAATGGGCCCTGGGGACAGGGGGGTGCAGTGGATGTCACAATGGGCCCTGGGGACAATGGGGGGCATCCAGGATGTGAGAATGACTCCTGAGGACAAGGGGGGGTCCCCATGGTGTCACAATGGGTCCCCAGTGACAAGGAGGGGTCCCCATGGTGTCACAATAGGCCCTGGGGACAAAGTGGGGTCCAAGAATGTCACAATGGGCCCTGGGGACAAAAGGGGTTGCCATGGTGCTACAATGGGCCCTGGGGACAAAGGGGGGTCCTGGGATGTCACAATGAGCCCTGGGGACAAAGGGGGTGTCCCCACGGTGCCACAACGGGCCCTGGGAGGAAGGGGATGGCCAGGATGTCACAATGGGTCCTGGGGAAAATGGGGGGTGCCCAGGATGTCACAATGGACCCTGAGGACAAGCGGGGGTCTCCATGGTGTCACAATGGGCCCCAGTGACAAAGGGGGTCCCCTGAATGTCACAATAGGTCGTGGGGACAATAGGGGGTCCTGGGACGTCACAATGGGCCCTGGGGACAAGGAGGGATCCCCAGGATGTCACAATGGGCCCTGGGGACAATGGGGGGTCCTGGGACGTCACAATGGGCCCTGGGGACAAGGGGGGGTCCCCAGGATGTCACAATGGGCCCTGGGGACAAAGAGGGGTCCCCTCAATGTCACAATGGGGGTCCTGGGGACAAGCGGGTGCAGAGGATGTCACGATGGGCCCTGGAGACAATGGGGGGTCCTGGGACATCACAATGGGCCCTGGGGACAAGGAGGGATCCCCAGGATGTCACAATGGGCCCTGGGGACAATGGGGGGTCCTGGGACGTCACAATGGGCCCTGGGAACAAGGGGGGGTCCCCAGGATGTCACAATGGGCCCTGGGGACAAGGGCGTGCCGAGGATGTCACAATGGGCCCTGGGGACAATGGGGGGTCCTGGGATGTCACAATGGGCCCTGGGGACAAGGTGGGGTCCCCAGGATGTCACAATGGGCCCTGGGGACAAAGGGGGTCCCCACGGTGTCACAATGGGCCCTGGGGACAATGGGGGGTCCTGGGATGTCACAATGAGCCCTGGTGACAAGGGTGGTACCCACGGTGTCACAATGGGCCCTGGGCACAAGGGGGGGTCCCCATAGTGTCACAATGGACCCTGGGGACAAGGGGGTGCCGAGGATGTCACAATGGGCCCTGGGGACAATGGGGGGTCCTGGGACCTCACAATGGGCCCTGAGGACAATGGTGGGTCCCCTGAATGTCAAAATGGGCCCTGGGGACAAAGGGGGGTCCGCAGGATGTCACAATGGGCACTGGGGATAAAGGGGGGGTCCCCAGGATGTCACAATGGGCCCAAGTGACAAGGAGGGTCCCCACGGTGCCACGATGGGTCCTGGGGACAAGGGCGTCCCCCAGATGTCACAATGGGCCCTGAGGACAATGGGGTTGCCCAGGATGTCACAATGGGCCCTGGGGACAATAGGAGTCCCCAAGGTGTCAGAACGAGCCCTGGGGACAAAGTGGAATCCTGGAATGTCACAATGGCCCCCAGTGACAAAGGGGTTCCCCATGGTGTCACAATGGGCCCTGGGGACAAAAGGGGTCCCCAGGATTTCACAATAGCACTGGGGACAAAGGGGGGTCATGGGATGTCACAATGGGCTCCAGTGACAAAGAGGGTCCTCATGGTGCCACAATGGGCCCTGGGGACAAAGGGGGTCCCCTGGATGTCACAATGGGCCCTGGGGACAAGGAGGGTCCCCAGCATGTCACAATGGGCCCTGGGGACAAAGGGGGTCCCCACGGTATCAGTATGGGCCCTGGGGACAAAGGGGGGTCCTGGGACGTCACAATGGGCCCTGGGGACAAGGGGGGGTCCTGGGACGTCACAATGAGCCCTGGGGACAAGGGGGTGCAGAGGATGTCACAATGGGCCCTGGGGACAATGTCGGGTCCTGGGACGTCACAATGGGCCCTGGGGACAAGGGGGGGTCCCCAGGATGTCACAATGGGCCCTGGGGACAAAGAGGGGTCCCCTGAATGTCACAATGGGCCCTGGGGACAAGGGGGTGCAGTGGATGTCACAATGGGCCCTGGGGACAATGGGGGGTGTCCAGGATGTGAGAATGAGTCCTGAGGACAAGGCGGGGTCCCCATGGTGTCACAATGGGTCCCCAGTGACAAGGAGGGGTCCCCATGGTGTCACAATAGGCCCTGGGGACAAAGTGGGGTCCAAGAATGTCACAATGGGCCCTGGGGACAAAAGGGGTTGCCATGGTGTCACAATGGGCCCTGGGGTCAAAGGGGGTCCCCATGGTGCTACAATGGGCCCTGGGGACAAAGGGGGGTCCTGGCATGTCACAATGGACCCTGAGGACAAGCGGGGGTCTCCATGGTGTCACAATGGGCCCCAGTGACAAAGGGGGTCCCCTGAAGGTCACAATAGGTCCTGGGGACAATGGGGGGTCCTGGGACGTCACAATGGGCCCTGGGGACAAGGAGGGATCCCCAGGATGTCACAATGGGCCCTGGGGACAAAGAGGGGTCCCCTGAATGTCACAAAGGGCCCTGGGGACAAGGGGGTGCAGAGGATGTCACAATGGGCCCTGGGGACAATGGGGGGTCCTGGGACATCACAATGGGCCCTGGAGACAAGGAGGGATCCCCAGGATGTCACAATGGGCCCTGGGGACAAGGAGGGATCCCCAGGATGTCACAATGGGCCCTGGGGACAAGGGTGGGTCCCCAGGATGTCACAATGGGCCTTGGGAACAAGGGGGTCCCCCAGATATCACAATGGGCTCTGGGGACAATGTAAGGTCCTGGGCTGTCACAATGGACCCTGAGAACAAGGGGGGTCCCTAGGATGTCACAATGAAGTCTTGGGACAAAGGGGGTCTCCAGGATGTCACAATGGGGCCTGGGGACCAGGGGGGGTCCCCAGGATGTCACAATGGGCCCCAGTGACAAAGGGGGTCCCTATGGTGCCACAATGGGCCCTGGGGACAAAGGGGGTCCCCAGGATGTCACAATGGGCCCTGGGGACAAAAGCGGTTGCCATGGTGCCACAATGGGTCCTGGGGTCAAAGGGGGTCCCCATGGTGCTACAATGGGCCCTGGGGACAAAGGGGGGTCCTGGGATGTCACAATAGGCCCCAGTGACAAAGAGGGTCCCCAGGATGTCACAATGGGCCCTGGGGACAAAGAGGGGTCCCCTGAATGTCACAATGGGCCCTGGGGACAAGGGGGTGCCGAGGATGTCACAATGGGCCCTGGGGACAATGGGGGGTCCTGGGACCTCACAATGGGCCCTGAGGACAATGGTGGGTCCCCTGAATGTCAAAATGGGCCCTGGGGACAAAGGGGGGTCCGCAGGATGTCACAATGGGCACTGGGGACAAAGGGGGTGTCCCCAGGATGTCACAATGGGCCCTGGGGACAATGTGGGGTCCTGGGATTTCACAATGGCCCCCAGTGACAAAGGGGGTCCCCTAAATGTCACAATGGGTCCTGGGGACAATGGGGGGTCCTGGGACGTCACAATGGGCCCTGGGGACAAGGAGGGATCCCCAGGATGTCACAAAGGGCCCTGGGGACAAGGGGGTGTCCCCAGGATGTCACAATGGGCCCTGCGGACAAGGGTGGTACCCACGGTGTCACAATGGGCACTGGGCACAAGGGGGGGTCCCTATAGTGTCGCAATGGGTCCTGGGGACAAGTGGGGTCCCCTGAAAGTCACAATGGGCCCTGAGGACAATGGGGGGTCCCCTGAATGTCAAAATGGGCCCCAGTGACAAACGGGGGCCCCTGAATGTCACAATGGGCCCTGGGGACAATGGGGGGTCCCGGGACGTCACAATGGGCCCTGGGGAGAAGGAGGGATCCCCAGGATGTCACAATGGGCCCTGGGGACAAAGAGGCGTCCCCTGAATGTCACAATGGGCCCTGGGGACAAGGGGGTGCCGAGGATGTCACAATGGGCCCTGGGGACAAGGGAGATCCCCATGGTGTCACAATAAGCCCTGGGGACAAAGTGGGGTCCTGGGATGTCACAATGGGCCCTGGGGACAATGGGGGTCCTGGGACGTCACAATGGGCCCTGGGGACAATGGGGGTCCCCACGGTGCCACGATGGGTCCTGGGGACAAGGGCGTCCCCCTAGATGTCACAATGGGCCCTGGGGACAATGGGGTTGCCCAGGATGTCACAATGGACCCTGGGGACAAAGGGGGGTGGGCAGGATGTCACAATGGGCACTGGGGACAAAGCGGGGGTCCCCATGGTGTCACAATGGGTCCCCAGTGACAAGGAGGGTTCCCCATGGTGTCACAATAGGCCCTGGGGACAAAGTGGGGTCCTAGAATGTCACAATGAGCCCTGGGGACAAAGGGGGGTCCTGGGATGTCACAATGGGCCCTGGGGACAAGAGGGGATTCCTAGGATGTCACAATGGGCCCTGGGGACTAATGTGGTCCCCACGGTGTCACAATATGTCCTGGAGACAAAGAGGGGTCCCCAGGATGTCACAATGGGCCCTTGGGACAATGGGGTTCCTGGGATGTCACAATGGGTCCCCAGTGACAAAGGGGGTCCCCAGGATGTCTCAATGGGCCCTGAGGACAATGGGAGGTCCCCATGGTGTCACAATGGGTCCCCAGTGACAAGGGAGGTCTCCACAGTGCCAGGATGGGTCCTGGGGACAAGGAGGTCCCCAGGATGTCACAATGGGCCGTGGGGACAAAGAGGCTCCCCAGGATGTCACAATGGGACCTGGGGACAAGGGGGTCTCCAGGAACTCACAATGGGCTCTGGGGACAATGGAGGTTCCCCAGGATGTTCACAATAGGCCCTGAGGACAAGGGGTGGTCCCCATGCTGTCACAATGGGTCTCCAGTGACAAGGGGGTCCCCAAGGTGTCACAATGGGCCCTGGGGACAATGGGGGGTCCTGGGACGTAACAATAGGCCCTGGGGACAAGGGGGTTCCCCACAGTGTCACAATGGGCCCTGGGGACAAAGGGGGTCCGCACGGTGTTACAATGGTCCCGGGGGACAAAGGGGGATGCCCAGGATGTCACAATGGGCCCTGAGGACAAGGGGGGGTCCCCATGGTGTCACAATGGGTCCCCAGTGACAAGGAGGGTCCCCATGGTGTCATGATGGGTCCTGGGGACATGGGGGTCCCCAGGATGTCAAAATGGGCCCTGGGGACAATGTGGGGTCCTGGGATGTCACAATGGGCCCTAGGGACAAGAGGGGGTCCCCAGGATGTCACAATGGGCCCTGGGGACAAAGAGGGGTCCCCTGAATGTCACAATGGGCCCTGGGGACAAGGGGGTGCCGAGGATGTCACAATGGGCCCTGGGGACAATGGGGGTCCTGGGACGTCACAATGGGCCCTGGGGACACAGAGGGGCCCTAGGACGTCACAATCAGCCCTGGCGACAAGATGGGGTCCCCTGAGAGTCACAATGAGCCCTGGGAAGAGAGGGGGCTCCCAAGGACATCACAATGGGCCCTGGGAACAATGGGGGGTCCTGGGACGTCACAATGGGCCCCAGTGACAAAGGGGGTCCCCTGAATGTCACAATGGGCCCTGGGGACAATGGGGGGTCCTGGGACGTCACAATGGGCCCTGGGGACTAGGAGGGATCCCCAGGATGTCACAATGGGCCCTGGGGACAAGGGGGGGTCCCCAGGATGTCACAATGGGCCCTGGGGACAAAGAGGGGTCCCCTGAATGTCACAATGGGCCCTGGGGACAAGGGGGTGCAGAGGATGTCACAATGGGCCCTGGGGACAATGGGGGGTCCTGGGATGTCACAATGGGCCCTGGGGACAAGGAGGGATCCCCAGGATGTCACAATGGGCCCTGGGGACAAGGGGGGGTCGCCAGGATGTCACAATGGGCCCTGGGGACAAAGTAAGGTCCTTGGATGTCACAATGGGCCCTGGGGACAAGGGGGGGTCCCCAGGATGTCACAATGGGCCTTGGGAACAAGGGGGTCCCCCAGATATCACAATGGGCCCTGGGGACAATGTAAGGTCCTGGGCTGTCACAATGGACCCTGAGGACAAGGGGGGTCCCCAGGATGTCACAATGAAGTCTTGGGACAAAGGGGGTCCCCAGGATGTTCACAATGGGCCCTGGGGACCAGGGGGGGTCCTGGGATGTCACAATGGGCCCCAGTGACAAAGGGGGTCCCTATGGTGCCACAATGGGCCCTGGGGACAAAGAGGATCCCCAGCATGTCACAATGGGCCCTGGGGACAAAGGGGGTCCCCACGGTATCAGAAGGGGCCCTGGGGACAAGGGGGGTCCCCTGAATGTCACAATGGGCCCTGGGGACAATGGGGGGTCCTGGGATGTCACAATGAGCCCTGCAGACAAGGGTGGTACCCACAGTGTCACAATGGGCCCTGGGCAGAAGGGGGGGTCCCCATAGTGTCACAATGGACCCTGGGGACAAGGAGGTGCCGAGGATGTTACAATGGGCCCTGGGGACAATGGGGGGTCCTGGGACCTCACAATGGGCCCTGAGGACAATGGTGGGTCCCCTGAATGTCAAAATGGGCCCTGGGGACAAAGGGGGGTCCGCAGGATGTCACAATGGGCCCTGGGGACAAAGGGGGGGTCCCCAGGATGTCACAATGGGCCCTGGGGACAGTGTGGGGTCCTGGGATTTCACAATGGGCCCCAGTGACAAAGGGGGTCCCCTGAATGTCACAGTGGGTCCTGGGGACAATGGGGGCTCCTGGGACGTCACAATGGGCCCTGGGGACAAGGAAGGATTCCCAAAATGTCACAATGGGCCCTGGGGACAAGGGGGTGTCCCCAGGATGTCACAATGGGCCCTGCGGACAAGGGTGGTACCCACGGTGTCACAATGGGCACTGGGCACAAGGGGGGGTCCCTATAGTGTCACAATGGGTCCTGGGGACAAGTGGAGTCCCCTGAAAGTCACAATGGGCCCTTGGGACAATGTGGGGTCCTGGGATCTCACAATGGGCCCCAATGACAAACGGGGGCCCCTGAATGTCACAATGGGCCCTGGGGACAATGGGGGGTCCTGGGACGTCACAATGGGCCCTGGGGACAAAGGGCGGTCCTCAGGATATCACAATGGGCCCTGGGGACAAAAGGTGGTCGCCAGGATATCACAATGGGCTTTGGTGACAATGGGGTCCCCAGGATGTCACAATGGGCCCTGGGGACAAAGAGTGTCCCCAGGATATCAGAATGGGCCCTGAGGACAAGTTGGGGTCCCCTGAATTTCACAATGGGCCCTGGGGACAATGGGGGGTCCTGGGACGTCACAATGGGCCCTGGGGACAAGGAGGGATCCACAGGATGTCACAATGGGCCCTGGGGACAATGGGGGGTCCTGGGACGTCACAATGGGCCCTGGGGACAAGGGGGGGTCCCCAGGATGTCACAATGCGCCCTGGGGACAAAGAGGGGTCCCCTGAATGTCACAATGGGCCCTGGGGACAAGGGGGTGCAGTGGATGTCACAATGGGCCCTGGGGACAATGGGGGGCGTCCAGGATGTGAGAATGAGTCCTGAGGACAAGGCGGGGTCCCCATGGTGTCACAATGGGTCCCCAGTGACAAGGAGGGGTCCCCATGGTGTCACAATAGGCCCTGGGGACAAAGTGGGGTCCAAGAATGTCACAATGGGCCCTGAGGACAAAAGCGGTTGCCATGGTGCCACAATGGGCCCTGGGGTCAAAGGGGGTCCCCATGGTGCTACAATGGGCCCTGGGGACAAAGGGGGGTCCTGGGATGTCACAATAGGCCCCGGTGACAAAGAGGGTCCCCAGGATGTCACAATGGGCCCTGGGGACAAAGAGGGGTCCCCTGAATGTCACAATGGGCCCAGGGGACAAGGGGGTGCAGAGGATGTCACAATGGGCCCTGGGGACAAGGGTGGTACCCACGGGGTCACAATGGGCCCTGGGCAAAAGGGGGGGTCCCCATAGTGTCACAATGGGTCCTGGGGACAATGGGGGGTGCTGGGACGTCACAATGGGCCCTGGGGACAATGGGGGTCCCCACGGTGCCACGATGGGTCCTGGGGACAAGGGCGTCCCCCTAGATGTCACAATGGGCCCTGGGGACAATGGGGTTGCCCAGGATGTCACAATGGACCCTGGGGACAAAGGGGGGTGGGCAGGATGTCACAATGGGCACTGGGGACAAAGCGGGGGTCCCCATGGTGTCACAATGGGTCCCCAGTGACAAGGAGGGTTCCCCATGGTGTCACAATAGGCCCTGGGGACAAAGTGGGGTCCTAGAATGTCACAATGAGCCCTGGGGACAAAGCGGGGTCCTGGGATGTCACAATGGGCCCTGGGGACAAGAGGGGATTCCTAGGATGTCACAATGGGCCCTGGGGACTAATGTGGTCCCCACGGTGTCACAATATGTCCTGGAGACAAAGAGGGGTCCCCAGGATGTCACAATGGGCCCTTGGGACAATGGGGTTCCTGGGATGTCACAATGGGTCCCCAGTGACAAAGGGGGTCCCCAGGATGTCTCAATGGGCCCTGAGGACAATGGGAGGTCCCCATGGTGTCACAATGGGTCCCCAGTGACAAGGGAGGTCTCCACAGTGCCAGGATGGGTCCTGGGGACAAGGAGGTCCCCAGGATGTCACAATGGGCCGTGGGGACAAAGAGGCTCCCCAGGATGTCACAATGGGACCTGGGGACAAGGGGGTCTCCAGGAACTCACAATGGGCTCTGGGGACAATGGAGGTTCCCCAGGATGTTCACAATAGGCCCTGAGGACAAGGGGTGGTCCCCATGCTGTCACAATGGGTCTCCAGTGACAAGGGGGTCCCCAAGGTGTCACAATGGGCCCTGGGGACAATGGGGGGTCCTGGGACGTAACAATAGGCCCTGGGGACAAGGGGGTTCCCCACAGTGTCACAATGGGCCCTGGGGACAAAGGGGGTCCGCACGGTGTTACAATGGTCCCGGGGGACAAAGGGGGATGCCCAGGATGTCACAATGGGCCCTGAGGACAAGGGGGGGTCCCCATGGTGTCACAATGGGTCCCCAGTGACAAGGAGGGTCCCCATGGTGTCATGATGGGTCCTGGGGACATGGGGGTCCCCAGGATGTCAAAATGGGCCCTGGGGACAATGTGGGGTCCTGGGATGTCACAATGGGCCCTAGGGACAAGAGGGGGTCCCCAGGATGTCACAATGGGCCCTGGGGACAAAGAGGGGTCCCCTGAATGTCACAATGGGCCCTGGGGACAAGGGGGTGCCGAGGATGTCACAATGGGCCCTGGGGACAATGGGGGTCCTGGGACGTCACAATGGGCCCTGGGGACACAGAGGGGCCCTAGGACGTCACAATCAGCCCTGGCGACAAGATGGGGTCCCCTGAGAGTCACAATGAGCCCTGGGAAGAGAGGGGGCTCCCAAGGACATCACAATGGGCCCTGGGAACAATGGGGGGTCCTGGGACGTCACAATGGGCCCCAGTGACAAAGGGGGTCCCCTGAATGTCACAATGGGCCCTGGGGACAATGGGGGGTCCTGGGACGTCACAATGGGCCCTGGGGACTAGGAGGGATCCCCAGGATGTCACAATGGGCCCTGGGGACAAGGGGGGGTCCCCAGGATGTCACAATGGGCCCTGGGGACAAAGAGGGGTCCCCTGAATGTCACAATGGGCCCTGGGGACAAGGGGGTGCAGAGGATGTCACAATGGGCCCTGGGGACAATGGGGGGTCCTGGGATGTCACAATGGGCCCTGGGGACAAGGAGGGATCCCCAGGATGTCACAATGGGCCCTGGGGACAATGGCGGGTCCTGGGACGTCACAATGGGCCCTGGGGACAAGGGGGGGTCCCCTGGATGTCACAATGGGCCCTGGGGACAAGGAGGGATTCCCAGGACGTCACAATGGGCCCTGGGGACAAGGGGGTGTACCCAGGATGTCACAATGGGCCCTTCGGAGAAGGATGGTACCCACGGTGTCACAATGGGCACTGGGCACAAGGTGGGGTCCCTATAGTGTCACAATGGGTCCTGGGGACAAGTGGGGTCCCCTGAAAGTCACAATGGGCCCTGGGGACAAAGAGGGGTCCCCTGAATGTCACAATGGGCCCTGGGGACAAGGGGGTGCAGTGGATGTCACAATGGGCCCTGGGGACAATGGGGGGTCCTGGAATGTCACAATGGGCCCTGGGGACAATGGGGGTCCCCAGGATGTCACAATGGGCCCTGGGGACAATGGGGTTGCCCAGGATGTCACAATGGGCCCTGGGGACAATGGGAGTCCCCAAGGTGTCAGAACGAGCCCTGGGGACAAAGTGGAATCCTGGAATGTCACAATGGCCCCCAGTGACAAAGGGGTTCCCCATGGTGTCACAATGGGCCCTGGGGACAAAAGGGGTCCCCAGGATTTCACAATAGCACTGGGGACAAAGGGGGGTCATGGGATGTCACAATGGGCCCTGGGGACAAGGGAGATCCCCATGGTGTCACAATAAGCCCTGGGGACAAAGTGTGGTCCTGGGATGTCAAAATGGGATCTGGGGACAAGGAGGATCCCCAGGATGTCACAATGGCCCCCAGTGACAAAGAGGGTCCTCATGGTGGCACAATGGGCCCTGGGGACAAAGGGGGTCCCCAGGATGTCACAATGGGCTCTGGGGACAAGGAGGGTCCCCAGGATGTCACAATGGGCCCTGGGGACAGTGGGGGGTCCTGGGACGTCACAATGGGCCCTGGGGACAAGGGGGGGTCCCCAGGATGTCACAATGGGCCCTGGGGACAAAGAGGGGTCCCCTGAATGTCACAATGGGCCCTGGGGACAAGGGGGTGCAGTGGATGTCACAATGGGCCCTGGGGACAATGGGGGGTGTCCAGGATGTGAGAATGAGTCCTGAGGACAAGGGGGGGTCCCCATGGTGTCACAATGGGTCCCCAGTGACAAGGAGGGGTCCCCATGGTGTCACAATAGACCCTGGGGACAAAGTGGGGTCCAAGAATGTCACAATGGGCCCTGGGGACAAAAGGGGTGTCCCCACGGTGCCACAACGGGCCCTGGGAGCAAGGGGGTGGCCCCAGGATGTCACAATGGGTCCTGGGGAAAATGTAAGGCCCTGGGCTGTCACAATGGACCCTGAGGACAAGGGGGGTCCCCAGGTTGTCACAATGAAGTCTTGGGACAAAGGGGTCCCCAGGATGTCACAATGAGGCCTGGGGACCAGGGGGGGTCCTGGGATGTCACAATGGGCCCCAGTGACAAAGGGGGTCCCTATGGTGCCACAATGAGCCCTGGGAACAAAGGGGGTCCCCTGGATGTCACAATGGGCTCTGGGGACAAGGAGGGTCCCCAGGATGTCACAATGGGCCCTGTGGACAAAGAGCGTCCCCAGCATGTCACAATGGGCCCTGGGGACAAAGGGGGTCCCGACGGTATCAGAATGGGCCCTGGGGACAAAGGGGGGTCCCCTGAATGTCACAATGGGCCCTGGGGACAGTGGGGGGTCCTGGGACGTCACAATGGGCCCTGGGGACAAGGGGGGGTCCCTTGGATGTCACAATGGGCCCTGGGGACAAAGGGGGGTCCCCAGGATGTCACAATGGGCCCTGGGGACAATGTGGGGTCCCCTGAATGTCACAATGGGCCGGGACAAGGAGGTGCCGAGGATGTCACAATGGGCCCTGGGGACAATGGGGGGTCCCCTGAATGTCAAAATGGGCCCTGGGGACAAGGAGGGATTCCCAGGATGTCACAATGGGCCCTGGAGACAAGGGGGTGTCCCCAGGATGTCACAATGGGCCCTGGGGACAAAGAGGGGTCCCCTGAATGTCACAATGGGCCCTGGGGACAAGGGGGTGCCGAGGATGTCACAATGGGCCCTGGGGACAATGGGGGGTCCTGGGACGTCACAATGGGCCCTGCGGACAAGGAGGGATCCCCAGGATGTCACAATGGGCCCTGGGGACAATGGGGGGTCCTGAGACGTCACAATGAGCCCTGCGGACAAGGGTGGTACCCAGGACGTCACAATGGGCCCTGGGGACAAGGGGGCGTCCCCATAGTGTCACAATGGGTCCTGGGGACAAGTGGGGTCCCCAGGATGTCACAATGGGCCCTGGGGACAATGTGGGGTCCTGGGATGTCACAATGGGCCCCAGTGACAAAGGGGGTCCCCTGAATGTCACAATGGGTCCTGGGGACAATGGGGGGTCCTGGGACGTCACAATGGGCCCTGGGGACAAGGGGGTGCAGTGGATGTCACAATGAGCCTTGGGGACAATGGGGGGTCCTGGAATGTCACAATGGGCCCTGGGGACAATGGGGGTCCCCAGGATGTCACAATGGGCCCTGGGGACAATGGGAGTCCCCAAGGTGTCAGAACGAGCCCTGGGGACAAAGTGGAATCCTGGAATGTCACAATGGCCCCCAGTGACAAAGGGGTTCCCCATGGTGTCATAATGGGCCCTGGGGACATAAGGGGTCCCCAGGATTTCACAATAGCACTGGGGACAAAGGGGGGTCATGGGATGTCACAATGGGCCCTGGGGACAAGGGAGATCCCCATGGTGTCACAATAAGCCCTGGGGACAAAGTGGGGTCCTGGGATGTCACAATGGGCCCTGGGGACAAAGGGGGGTCCTGGGATGTCACAATGGGGCCCAGTGACAAAGAGGGTCCTCATGGTGCCACAATGGGCCCTGGGGACAAAGGGGGTCCCCTGGATGTTACAATGGGCTCTGGTGACAAGGAGGGTCCCCAGGATGTCACAATGGGCCCTGGGGACAAAGAGCGTCCCCAGCATGTCACAATGGGCCCTGGGGACAAAGAGGGGTCCCCTGAATGTCACAATGGGCCCTGGGGACAATGGGGTGCAGTGGATGTCACAATGGGCCCTGGGGACAATGGGGGGTGTCCAGGATGTGAGAATGAGTCCTGAGGACAAGGGGGGGTCCCCATGGTGTCACAATAGGTCCTGGGGACAAAGTGGGGTCCAAGAATGTCACAATGGGCCCTGGGGACAAAAGGGGTTGCCATGGTGCCACAATGGGCCCTGGGGTCAAAGGGGGTCCCCATGGTGCTACAATGGGCCCTGGGGACAAAGGGGGGTCCTGGGATGTCACAATGGGCCCTGGGGACAAGCAGGGGTCTCCATGGTGTCACAATGGGCCCCAGTGACAAAGGGGGTCCCCGGAATGTCACAGTAGGTCCTGGGGACAATGGGGATCCTGGGACGTCACAATGGGTCCTGGGGACAAGGAGGGATCCCCAGGATGTCACAATGGGCCCTAGGGACAAAGAGGGGTCCCCTGAATGTCACAATGGGCCCTGGGGACAAGGAGGGATCCCTAGGATGTCACAATGGCCCCTGGGGACAATGGGGGGTCCTGGGACGTCACAATGGGCCCTGGGGACAAGGGGGGGTCCCCAGGATGTCACAATGGGCCCGGGGGACAAAGGGGTGTCGAGGATGTCACAATGGGCCCTGGGGACAATGGGGGGTCCTGGGATGTCACAATGGGCCCTGGGGACAATGGGGGGTCCTGGGATGTCACAATGGGCCCTGGGGACAAGGGGGTCCCCCAGATATCACAATGGGCCCTGGGGACAATGTAAGGTCCTGGGACGTCACAATGGACCCTGAGGACAAGGGGGGTCCCCAGGATGTCACAATGGGGCCTGGGGACCAGGGGGTGTCCTGGGATGTCACAATGGGCCCCAGTGACAAAGGGGGTCCCTATGGTGCCACAATGGGCCATGGGGACAAAGGGGGTCCCCTGGATGTCAGAGTGGGCTCTGGGGACAAGGAGGGTCCCCAGGATGTCACAATGGGCCCTGGGGACAAAGAGCGTCCCCAGCATGTCACAATGTGTCCTGGGGACAATGTGGGGTCCTGGGATGTCACAATGGGCCCCAGTGACAAAGGGGCCCCCTGAATGTCACAATGGGTCCTGGGGACAATGGGGGGTCCTAGGATGTCACAATGGGCCCTGGGGACTAGGAGGGATCGCCAGGATGTCACAATGGGCCCTGGGGACAATGGGGGGTCATGGGATGTCACAATGGGCCCTGAGGACAAGGGAGATCCCCATGGCGTCACAATAAGCCCTGGGGACAAAGTGGGGTCCTGGGATGTCACAATGGGCTCTGGGGACAACGAGGGTCCCCAGGATGTCACAATGGGCCCTGGGGACAAAGGGGGGTCCTGGGATGTCACAATGGGCCCCAGTGACAAAGAGGGTCCTCATGGTGCCACAATGGGCCCTGGGGACAAAGGGGGTCCCCTGGATGTCACAATGGGCTCTGGGGACAAGGAGGGTCCCCAGGATGTCACAATGGGCCCTGTGGACAAAGAGCGTCCCCAGCATGTCACAATGGGCCCTGGGGACAATGGGGGGTCCCCACGGTATCAGAATGGGCCCTGGGGACAAAGGGGGTCCCCTGAATGTCACAATGGGCCCTGGGGACAGTGGGGGGTCCTGGGACGTCTCAATGAGCCCTGGGGACAAGGGGGGGTCCCCAGGATGTCACAATGGGCCCTGGGGACAAAGAGGGGTCCCCTGAATGTCACAATGGGCCCTGGGGACAATGGGGTGCAGTGGATGTCACAATGGGCCCTGGGGACAATGGGGGGTGTCCAGGATGTCAGAATGACTCCTGAGGACAAGAGGGGGTCCCCATGGTGTCACAATGGGTCCCCAGTGACAAGGAGGGGTCCCCATGGTGTCACAATAGGCCCTGGGGACAAAGTGGGGTCCAAGAATGTCACAATGGGCCCTGGGGACAAAAGGGGTTGCCATGGTGCCACAATGGGCCCTGGGGTCAAAGGGGGTCCCCATGGTGCTACAATGGCCCTGGGGACAAAGGGGGGTCCTGGGATGTCACAATGGGTCCTGGGGACAAAGGGGGTGTCCCCATGGTGCCACAACGGGCCCTGGGAGCAAGGGGGTGGACAGGATGTCACAATGGGTCCTGGGGAAAATGGGGGGTGCCCAGGATGTCACAATGGACCCTGAGGACAAGCGGGGGTCTCCATGGTGTCACAATGGGCCCCAGTGACAAAGGGGCACCCCTGAATGTCACAATAGGTCCTGGGGACAATGGCAGGTCCTGGGACGTCACAATGGGCCCTGGGGACAACGAGGGATCCCCAGGATGTCACAATGGGCCCTGGGGACAAAGAGGGGTCCCCTGAATGTCACAATGGGCCCTGGGGACAAGGGGGTGCAGAGGATGTCACAATGGGCCCTGGGGACAATGGGGGGTCCCCTGAATGTCAAAATGGGCCCTGGGGACAAGGAGGGATTCCCAGGATGTCACAATGGGCCCTGGAGACAAGGGGGTGTCCCTAGGATGTCACAATGGGCCGTGCGGAGAAGGGTGGTACCCACGGTGTCACAATGGTCACTGGGCACAAGGCGGGGTCCCTATAGTGTCACAATGGGTCCTGGGGACAAGTGGGGTCCCCAGGATGTCACAAGGGCCCTGGGGACAATGTGGGGTCCTGGGATGTCACAATGGGCCCCAGTGACAAACGGGGGCCCCTGAATGTCACAATGGGCCCTGGGGACAATGGGGGTCCTGGGACGTCACAATGGGCCCCAGTGACAAGGGGGGGTCCCCAGGATGTCACAATGGGCCCTGGGGACAATAGCGGGTCCTGGGACGTCCCAATGGGCCCTGGGGACAAGCAGGGATCCCCAGGATGTCACAATGGGCCCTGGGGACAATGGCGGGTTCTGGGACGTCACAATGGGCCCTGGGGACAAGGGGGGGTCCCCAGGATGTCACAATGGGCCCTGGGGAAAAAGAGGGGTCCCCTGAATGTCACAATGGGCCCTGGGGACAAGGGGGTGCTGAGGATGTCACAATGGGCCCTGGGGACAATGGGGGGTCCTGGGACGTCACAATGGGCCCTGAGGACAATGGTGGGTCCTCTGAATGTCACAATGGGCCCTGGGGACAACGGGGGGTCCGCAGGATGTCACAATGGGCACTGGGGACAAAGGGTGGGTCCCCATGGTGTCACAATGGGCCCAAGTGACAAGGAGGGTCCCCACGGTGCCAGGATGGGTCCTGGGGACAAGGGCGTCCCCCAGATGTCACAATAAGCCCTGGGGACAAAGTGGGGTCCTGGGATGTCACAATGGGCCCTGGGGACAATGGGAGTCCCCAAGGTGTCAGAACGAGCCCTGGGGACAAAGTGGAATCCTGGAATGTCACAATGGCCCCCAGTGACAAAGGGGTTCCCCATGGTGCCACAATGGGCCCTGGGGACAAAAGGGGTCCCCAGGATTTCACAATGGCCCTGGGGACAAAGGGGGGTCCTGGGATGTCACTATGGGCCCTGGGGACAAAGGGGGTATCCCCATGGTGCCACAACGGGCCCTGTGAGCAAGGGGGTGGCCAGGATGTCACAATGGGTCCTGGGGAAAATGGGGGGTGCCCAGGATGTCACAATGGACCCTGAGGACAAGCGGGGGTCTCCATGGTGTCACAATGGGCCCCAGTGACAAAGGGGGTCCCCTGAATGTCACAATAGGTCCGGGGGACAATGGGGCGTCCTGGGACGTCACAATGGGCCCTGGGGACAAGGAGGGGTCCCCTGAATGTCACAATGGGCCCTAGGGACAAGGGGGTGCAGAGGATGTCACAATGGGACCTGGAAACAATGTGGGGTCCTGGGATGTCACAATGGGCCCCAGTGACAAAGGGGGTCCCCTGAATGTCACAATGGGCCCTGGGGACAATGGGGGGTCCTGGGACGTCACAATGGGCCCTGGGGACAAGGAGGGATCCCCAGGATGTCACAATGGGCCCTGGGGACAATGGGGGGTCGTTAGACGTCACAATGGCCCCTGGGGACAAAGAGGGGTCCCCTGAATGTCACAATGGGCCCTGGGGAAAATGGGGGGTCCTGGGACATCACAATGGGCCCCAGTGACAAGAGGGGGTCCCCAGGATGTCACAATGGGCCCTGGGGACAAACAGGGGTCCCCTGAATGTCACAATGGGCCCTGGGGACAAGGGGGTGCCGAGGATGTCACAATGGGCCCTGGGGACAATGGGGGGTCCTGGGACGTCACAATGGGCCCTGCAGACAAGGAGGGATCCCCAGGATGTCACAATGGGCCCTGGGGACAATGGGGGGTCCTGAGACGTCACAATGAGCCCTGCGCACAAGGGTGGTACCCAGGACGTCACAATGGGCCCTGGGGACAAGGGGGGGTCCCCATAGTGTCACAATGGGTCCTGGGGACAAGTGGGGTCCCCAGGATGTCACAATGGGCCCTGGGGACAATGTGGGGTCCTGGGATGTCACAATGGGCCCCAGTGACAAAGGGGGTCCCCTGAATGTCACAATGGGTCCTGGGGACAATGGGGGGTCCTGGGACGTCACAATGGGCCCTGGGGACAAGGAGGGATCCCCAGGATGTCACAATGGGCCCTGGGGACAATGGGCGGTCCTGGGACGTCACAATGGGCCCTGAGGACAAGGAGGAATCCCCAGGATGTCACAATGGGCCCTGGGGACAATGGAGGGTCCTGGGACGTCACAATGGGCCCTGGGGACAAGGGGGTGCAGTGGATGTCACAATGGGCTCTGGGGACAAGGGGGGTCCCCAGGACGTCACAATGGGCCCTGGGGACAAAGGGGGGTGTCGACGGTGTCACAATGGGTCCCAGTGTCAAAGGGGGTCCCCATGGTGCCACAATGGGCCCTGGAGACAAAGGGGGTCCCTTGGATGTCACAATGGGCTCTGGGGACAAGGAGGGATCCCAAGGATGTCACAATGGGCCCTGGGGACAATGGGGGGTCCTTAGACTTCACAATGGGCCCTGGGGACAAAGAGGGGTCCCCTGAATGTCACAATGGGCCCTGGGGACAATGGGGGGTCCTGGGACGTCTCAATGGGCCCCAGTGACAAGAGGGGGTCCCCAGGATGTCACAATGGGCCCTGGGAACAAACAGGGGTCCCCGGAATGTCACAATGGGCCCTGGGGACAAGGGGGTGCAGAGGATGTCACAATGGGCCCTGGGGACAATGGGGGGTCCTGGGACGTCACAATGGGCCCTGCGGACAAGGAGGGATCCCCAGGATGTCACAATGGGCCCTGGGGACAATGGGGGGTCCTGGGACGTCACAATGAGCCCTGCGGACAAGGGTGGTACCCAGGATGTCACAATAGGCCCTGGGAACAAGGGGGGGTCCCCATAGTGTCACAATGGGCCTTGGGGACAAGGAGGGATCCCCAGGATGTCACAATGGGTCCTGGGAACAATGGGGGGTCCTGGGACGTCACAATGGGCTGTGGGGACAAGGGGGGGTCCCCAGGATGTCACAATGTGCCCTGGGTTTCAAAGAGGCGTCCCCTGAATGTCACAATGGGCCCTGGGGACAATGGGGGGTCCTAAGACGTCACAATGGGCCCTGAGGACAAGGAGGGATCCCCAGGATGTCACAATGGGCCCTGGGGACAATGGGGGGTCCTGGGACGTCACAATGGGCCCTGAGGACAAGGGGGGGTCCCCAGGATGTCACAATGGGCCCTGGGGACAAAGAGGGGTCCCCTGAATGTCACAATGGGCCCTGGGGACAATGGGGGGTCCTGGAATGTCACAATGGGCCCTGGGGACAAAGGGGATGTCCACATGGTGCCACAATGGGCCCTGGGAGCAAGGGGGTCCCCAGGATGTCACAATGGGTCCTGGGGACAATGGGAGGTGCCCAAGATGTCACAATGGACCCTGGGGACAAGCATGGGTCTCCATGGTGTCACAAAGGGTCCCCAGTGACAAGGGGGGGTCCCCATGGTGTCACAATGGGCCCTGGGGACAAACGTGGTTCCCCTCAATATCAAAATGGGTCCTGGGGACAAAGTGGGCTCCTCGGATGTCACAATGGACACTGGGGACAACGGGAGGTCCTGGGACGTCACAATAGGCCCTGGGGACAAAGTTGGTCCCCACGATGTCTCACTGAGCCCCAGTGACAAAGGGGGGTCCCCAGGATGTCACAATGGGCCGTGGGGACAATGAGGGGTCCTGGGACATCACAATGGGTCCTGGGGACAAGGGGGGACCCCTGAATGTCACAATGGGCCCTGGGGACAATGTGGGGTCCTGAGATGTCACAATGGGCCCCAGTGCCAAAGGGGGTCCCCTGAATGTCACAATGGGCCCTGGGGACAATGGGGTGCTGAGGATGTCACAATGGGCCCTGGGGACAATGGGGGGTCCTGGGACGTCACAATGAGCCCTGCGGACAAGGGTGGTACCCATGATGTCACAATGGGCCCCAGTGACAAAGGGGGTCCCCTGAATGTCACAATGGGCCCTGGGGACAATGGGGTGCTGAGGATGTCACAATGGGTCCTGGGTACAATGTGGGGTCCTGGGACGTCACAATGGGCCCTGGGGACAAGGAGGGATCCCCAGGATGTCACAATGGGCCCTGGGGACAATGGGGGGTCCTGGGACGTCACAATGGGCCCTGGGGACAAGGGGGGGTCCCCAGGATGTCACAATGGGCCCTGAGGACAAAGAGGGGTCCCCTGAATGTCACAATGGGCCCTGGGGACAAGGGCGTGCCGAGGATGTCACAATGGGCCCTGGGGACAATGGCGGGTTCTGGGACGTCACAATGGGCCCTGGGGACAAGGGGGGGTGCCCAGGATGTCACAATGGGCCCTGGGGAAAAAGAGGGGTCCCCTGAATGTCACAATGGGCCCTGGGGACAAGGGGGTGCTGAGGATGTCACAATGGGCCCTGGGGACAATGGGGGGTCCTGGGACGTCACAATGGGCCCTGAGGACAATGGTGGGTCCCCTGAATGTCACAATGGGCCCTGGGGACAACGGGGGGTCCGCAGGATGTCACAATGGGCACTGGGGACAAAGGGGGGGTCCCCATGGTGTCACAATGGGCCCAAGTGACAAGGAGGGTCCCCACGGTGCCAGGATGGGTCCTGGGGACAAGGGCGTCTCCCAGATGTCACAATAAGCCCTGGGGACAAAGTGGGGTCCTGGGATGTCACAATGGGCCCTGGGGACAATGGGAGTCCCCAAGGTGTCAGAACGAGCCCTGGGGACAAAGTGGAATCCTGGAATGTCACAATGGTCCCCAGTGACAAAGGGGTTCCCCATGGTGCCACAATGGGCCCTGGGGACAAAAGGGGTCCCCAGGATTTCACAATGGCCCTGGGGACAAAGGGGGGTCCTGGGATGTCACAATGGGCCCTGGGGACAAAGGGGGTATCCCCATGGTGCCACAACGGGCCCTGGGAGCAAGGGGGTGGCCAGGATGTCACAATGGGTCCTGGGGAAAATGGGGGGTGCCCTGGATGTCACAATGGACCCTGAGGACAAGCGGGGGTCTCCATGGTGTCACAATGGGCCCCAGTGACAAAGGGGCTCCCCTGAATGTCACAGTAGGTCCTGGGGACAATGGGGGGTGCTGGGACGTCACAATGGGCCCTGGGGACAACGAGGGATCCCCAGGATGTCACAATGGGCCCTGGGGACAAGGGGGGGTCCCCATAGTGTCACAATGGGTCCTGGGGACAGGTGGGGTCCCCAGGATGTCACAATGGGCCCTGGGGACAATGTGGGGTCCTGGGATTTCACAATGGGCCCCAGTGACAAAGGGGGTCCCCTGAATGTCACAATGGGTCCTGGGGACAAGGAGGGATCCCCAGGATGTCACAATGGGCCCTGGGGACAATGGGCGGTCCTGGGAAGTCACAATGGGCCCTGAGGACAAGGAGGAATCCCCAGGATGTCACAATGGGCCCTGGGGACAATGGAGGGTCCTGGGACGTCACAATGGGCCCTGGGGACAAGAGGGGGTCCCCTGGATGTCACAATGGGCTCTGGGGACAAGGGGGGTCCCCAGGACGTCACAATGGGCCCTGGGGACAAAGGGGGGTGTCGACGGTGTCACAATGGGCCCCAGTGTCAAAGGGGGTCCCCATGGTGCCACAATGGGCCCTGGAGACAAAGGGGGTCCCCAGGATGTCACAATGGGTCGTGGGGACAAGGAGGGATCCCCAGGATGTCACAATGGGCCCTGGGGACAAAGAGGGGTCCCCTGAATGTCACAATCGGCCCTGGGGACAATAGCGGGTCCTGGGACGTCACATTGGGCCCCAGTGACAAGAGGGGGTCCCCAGGATGTCACAATGGGCCCTGGGAACAAACAGGGGTCCCCGGAATGTCACAATGGGCCCTGGGGACAAGGGGGTGCAGAGGATGTCACAATGGGCCCTGGGGACAATGGGGGGTCCTGGGACGTCACAATGGGCCCTGCGGACAAGGAGGGATCCCCAGGATGTCACAATGGGCCCTGGGGACAATGGGGGGTCCTGGGACGTCACAATGAGCCCTGCGGACAAGGGTGGTACCCAGGATGTCACAATGTGCCCTGGGTTTCAAAGAGGCGTCCCCTGAATGTCACAATGGGCCCTGGGGACAATGGGGGGTCCTAAGACGTCACAATGGGCCCTGAGGACAAGGAGGGATCCCCAGGATGTCACAATGGGCCCTGGGGACAATGGGGGGTCCTGGGACGTCACAATGGGCCCTGGGGACAAAGAGGGGTCCCCTGAATGTCACAATGGGCCCTGGGGACAAGGGGGTGCAGTGGATGTCACAATGGGCCCTGGGGACAATGGGGGGTCCTGGAATGTCACAATGGGCCCTGGGGACAAAGGGGATGTCCACATGGTGCCACAATGGGCCCTGGGAGCAAGGGGGTCCCCAGGATGTCACAATGGGTCCTGGGGACAATGGGAGGTGCCCAAGATGTCACAATGGACCCTGAGGACAAGCAGGGGTCTCCATGGTGTCACAATGGGTCCCCAGTGACAAGGGGGGGTCCCCATGGTGTCACAATGGGCCCTGGGGACAAACGTGGTTCCCCTCAATATCAAAATGGGTCCTGGGGACAAAGTGGGCTCCTCGGATGTCACAATGGACACTGGGGACAACGGGAGGTCCTGGGACGTCACAATGGGCCCTGGGGACAAAGTTGGTCCCCACGATGTCTCAATGGGCCCCAGTGCCAAAGGGGGTCCCCTGAATGTCACAATGGGCCCTGGGGACAATGGGGGATCCTGGGACGTCACAATGGGCCCTGGGGTCAAGGGGGGTGTCCCCTGAATGTCACAATGGGCCCTGGGGACAATGTGGGGTCCTGGGATGTCACAATGGACCCCAGTGACAAAGGGGGTCCCCTGAATGTCACAATGGGCTCTAGGGACAATGGGGAGTCCTGGGAAGTCACAATGGGCCCTGGGGACAAGGGGGGTGTCCCCTGAATGTCACAATGGGCCCTGGGGAGAAAGGGGGTCCCCAGGATGTTAAAATGGGCCTTGGGGACAAAGTGGGGTTCTTGGATATCACAATGTGACACAGTGCAAAGGGGGTCCCCATGGTGCCACAATGAACCCTGGGGACAAAGGGAGGTCCCTAGGATGTCACAATGGGCCCTTGGGACAATGGGGTTCCTGGGATGTCACAACGGGTCCCCAGTGACAAAGGGGGTCCCCAGGATGTCTCAATGGGCCCTGAGGACAATGGGAGGTCCCCATGGTGTCACAAAGGGTCCCCAGTGACAAGGGAGGTCCCCACGGTGCCAGGATGGGTCCTGCGGACAAGGAGGTCCCCAGGATGTCACCATGGGCCCTGGGGACAAAGGGGGTCCCCAGGATGTCACAATGGGCCCTGGGGACAAAGAGACTCCCCAGGATGTCACAATGGTACCTGGGGACAAGGGGGTCCCCAGGAACTCACAATGGGCTCTGGGGACAATGGAGGTTCCCCAGGATGTTCACAATAGGCCCTGAGGACAAGGGGTGGTCCCCATGGTGTCACAATGGGTCCCCAGTGACAAGGGGGTCCCCAAGGTGTCACAATGGGCCCTGGGAACAACGGGGGGTCCTGGGACGTAACAATAGGCCCTAGGGACAAAGGGGGTCCCCACGGTGTTACAATGGTCCCGGGTGACAAAGGGGGATGCCCAGGATGTCACAATGGGCCCTGAGGCAAGGAGGGGTCTCCATGGTGTCACGATGGGTCCTGGGGACAAAGGGTGTCTCCAGGATGTCACAATGGGCTCTGGGGACAATGCAGGGTCCTGGGACGTCACAATGGGTCCTTAGGACAAAGAGGGGTCCCCAGGATGTCACAATGGGCCCTGGGGACAATGTGGGGTCCTGGGATGTCACAATGGGCCCCAGTGACAAAGGGGGTGCCCTGAATGTCACAATGGGCCCTGGGGACAATGGGGGGGTCTTGGGACGTCACAATGGGCCCTGGGGACAAGGAGGGATCGCCAGGATGTCACAATGGGCCCTGGGGACAAGAGGGGGTCCCCAGGATGTCACAATGGGCCCTGGGGACAAAGAGGGGTCCCCTGAATGTCACAATGGGCCCTGGGGACAAGGGGGTGCAGAGGATGTCACAATAGGCCCTGGGGACAATGGGGGGTCCTGGGACGTCCCAATGGGCCCTGGGGACAAGGAGGGATCCCCAGGATGTCACAATGGGCCATGGGGACAATGGGGGGTCCCGGGACATCACAATGGGCCCGGGGAACAAGGGGGTTCCCCAGGATGTCACAATGGGCCCTGGGGACAAAGAGGGGCCCTACAACGTCACAATCAGCCCTGGGTACATGGGGGGATCCCCTGAAAGTCACAATGAGCCTTGGGAGCAGAGGGGGCTCCCCAGGACGTCACAATGGGCCCTGGGAACAATGGGGGTCCCTTGAAGGTCACAATGGGCCCTGGGGACAATGGTGGGTCCCCTGAATGTCAAAATGGGCCCTGGGGACAAAGGGGGGTCCGCAGGATGTCACAATGGGCACTGGGGACAAAGGGGAGGTCCCCATGGTGTCACAATGGGCCCAAGTGACAAGGAGGGTCCCCACGGTGCCACGATGGGTCCTGGGGACAAGGGGGTCCCCCAGATGTCACAATGGGCCCTGGGGACAATGGGGTTGCCCAGGATGTCACAATGGACCCTGGGGAGAAAGGGGGATCCCCAGGATGTCACAATGGGCCCTGGGGACCAGGGGGGTCCTGCGATGTCACAATGGGCCCTGGGGAGAAAGTGGGTCCCCTGGATGTCACAGTGGGCTCTGGGGACAAGGAGGGTCCCCAGGATGTCACAATGACCCCTGCGGACAAGGGGGGTGTCGATGGTTTCACAATGGGCCCTGGGAACAAGGTGGGGTCCCCATAGTGTCACAATGAGTCCTGGGGACAAGTGGGGTCCCCAGGATGTCACAATGGGTCCTGGGGACAATGTGGGGTCCTGGGATGTCACAATGGGCCCCAGTGACAAAGGGGTTCCCCATGGTGCCACAATGGTCCCTGGGGACAAAGGGGGTCCCCAGGATTTGACAATAGCACTGGGGACAAATGGGGGTCATGGGATGTCACAGTGGGCCCTGGGGACAAGGGAGGTCCCCATGGTGTCACAATAAGCCCTGGGGACAAAGTGGGGTGTTGGGATGTCACAATGGGCCCCAGTGACAAAAGGGGGTCCCCATGGTGCCACAATGGGCCGTGGGGACCAGGGGGGGTACTGCAATGTCACGATGAGCCCTGGGGAGAAAGGGGGTCCCCAGGATGTCACAATGGGCCCTGGGGACAAACGGGGGTGTCGACGGTGTCAAAATGGGTCCTGGGGACAAAGGGCGTCCCCAGGATGTCACAATATGCCTTGGGGACAAAGGGGGTCCCCACGGTATCAGAATGGGCCCTGGGGACAAAGGGGGGTCCCCTGAATGTCACAATGGGCCCTGGGGACAATGGGGGTCCTGGGATGTCACAATGAGCCCTGCGGACAAGGGTGGTACCCACAGTGTCACAATGGGCCCTGGGCACAAGGGGTGGTCCCCATAGTGTCACAATGGGTCCTGGGGACAAGTGGGGTCCCCAGGATGTCACAATAGGTCCTGGGGACAATGTGGGGTCCTGGGATGTCACAATGGGCCCCAGTGACAAAGGGGGTCCCCTGAATGTCACAATGGGTCCTGGGTACAATGTGGGGTCCTGGGACGTCACAATGGGCCCTGGGGACAAGGAGGGATCCCCAGGATGTCACAATGGGCCCTGGGGACAATGGGGGGTCCTGGGACGTCACAATGGGCCCCAGTGACAAGGGGGGGTCCCCAGGATGTCACAATGGGCCCTGAGGACAAAGAGGGGTCCCCCGAATGTCACAAAGGGCCCTGGGGACAAGGGCGTGCCGAGGATGTCACAATGGGCCCTGGGGACAATGGGGGGTCCTGGAATGTCACAATGGGCACTGGGGACTATGGGGGTCCCCAGGATGTCACAATGGGCCTTGGGGACAATAGGAGGTTCTGGGATGTCACAATGGGCCCTGGGGACAATGGGGGGTGCCCAGGATGTGAAAATGAGTCCTGAGGACATGGGGGGGTCCCCATGGTGTCACAATGGGTCCCCAGTGACAAGGAGGGGTCCCCATGGTGTCACAATAGGTCCTGGGGACAATGGGGTCCCCTGAATGTCACAATGGGCCCTGGGAACAAAAGTGGTTGCCATGGTGCCACAATGAGCCCTGGGGACAAAGGGAGGTCCCTACAATGTCACAATGGGCCCTGGGGACAAAAGGGGTTGCCATGGTGCCACAAGGGGCCCTGGGGTCAAAGGCGGTCCCCATGGTGCTAAAATGGGCCCTGGGAGCAATGGGGTGGCCAGGATGTCACAATGGGTCCTGGGGACAATGGGGGGTGCCCAGGATGTCACAATGGACCCTGAGGACATGGGGGGGTCCCCATGGTGTCACAATGGGTCCCCAGTGACACGGGGGGGTCTCCATGGTGCCACAATGAGCCCTGGGGACAAAGGGAGGTCCCTACAATGTCACAATGGGCCCTGGGGACTAATGAGGTCCCCACGGTGTCACAATGCGTCCTGGAGAAAAAAGAGGGTCCCCAGGATGTTACAATCTGCTCTTGGCACAATGGGGTTCCTGGGATGTCACAATGGGCCCTGGGGACAATGGGGGTCCCCACGGTGCCACGATGGGTCCTGGGGACAAGGGCGTCCCCCTAGATGTCACAATGGGCCCTGGGGACAATGGGGTTGCCCAGGATGTCACAATGGACCCTGGGGACAAAGGGGGGTGGGCAGGATGTCACAACGGGCACTGGGGACAAAGGGGGGGTCCCCATGGTGTCACAATGGGTCCCCAGTGACAAGGAGGGTTCCCCATGGTGTCACAATAGGCCCTGGGGACAAAGTGGGGTCCTAGAATGTCACAATGAGCCCTGGGGACAAAGGGGGGTCCTGGGATGTCACAATGGGCCCTGGGGACAAGAGGGGATTCCTAGGATGTCACAATGGGCCCTTGGGACAATGGGGTTCCTGGGATGTCACAATGGGTCCCCAGTGACAAAGGGGGTCCCCAGGATGTCTCAATGGGCCCTGAGGACAATGGGAGGTCCCCATGGTGTCACAAAGGGTCCCCAGTGACAAGGGAGGTCCCCACGGTGCCACGATGGGTCCTGGGGACAAGGAGGTCCCCAGGATGCCACAATGGGCCCTGGGGACAATGGGGGGTCCTGGGACGTCACAATGGGCCATGGGGACAAAGAGGCTCCCCAGGATGTCACAATGGGACCTGGGGACAAGGGGTGGTCCCCATGGTGTCACAATGGGTCCCCAGTGACAAGGGGGGTCCCCAAGTGTCACAATGGGCCCTGGGGACAATGGGGGTCCCGGGACGGAATAATAGGCCCTGGGGACAAAGGGGGGGTCCCACAGTGTCACAATGGGCCCTGGGGACAAAGGGGGTCCCCACGGTGTTACAATGGTCCAGGGGGAAAAAGGGGGATGCCCAGGATGTCACAATGGGCCCTGAGGACAAGGGGGTTCCCCAGGGTGTCGGAATGGGTCCCCAGTGACAAGGAGGGTCCCCATGGTGTCACGATGGCTCCTGGGGACAAGGGGTTCCCCAGGATGCCACAATGGGCCCTGGGGACAATGTGGGGTCCTGGGACGTCACAATGGGCCCTGGGGACAAGGAGGGATCCCCAGGATGTTACAATGGGCCCTGGGGACAATGGGGGGTCCTGGGACGTCACAATGGGCCCTGGGGACAAGAGGGGGTCCCCAGGATGTCACAATGGGCCCTGGGGACAAAGAGGGGTCCCCTGAATGTCACAATGGGCCCTGCGGACAAGGGGGTCCCCAGGATGTCACAATGGGCCCTGGGGACAATGTGGGGTCCCCTGAATGTCACAATGGGCCCTGGAGACAAAGGGGGTCCCCAGGATGTCACAATGGGCCCTGGGGACAAAGAGGGGTCCCCTGAATGTCACAATGGGCCCTGGGGACAAGGGGGTCCCCAGGATGTCACAATGGGCCCTGGGGACAAAGAGGGGTCCCCTGAATGTCACAATGGGCCCTGGAGACAAAGGGGGTCCCCAGGATGTCACAATGGGCCCTGGGGACAATGTGGGGTCCTGGGACGTCACAATGGGCCCCAGTGACAAAGGGGGTCCCCAGGATGTCACAATGGGCCCTGGGGACAATCTGGGGTCCTGGGACGTCACAATTGGCCCTGGGGACAAGGAGGGATCCCCAGGATGTCACAATGGGCCCTGGGGACAATGGGGGGTCCTGGGACGTCACAATGGGCCCTGGGGACAAGAGGGGGTCCCCAGGATGTCACAATGGGCCCTGGGGACAAAGAGGGGTCCCCTGAATGTCACAATGGGCCCTGGGGACAAGGGGGTGCCGAGGATGTCACAATGGGCCCTGGGGACAAGGGGGGGTCCCCAGGATGTCACAATGGGCCCTGGGTACAAAGAGGGGTCTCTAAAGTGTCACAATGGGCCTTGGGGACACAGAGGGGCCCTAGGACGTCACAATCAGCCCTGGGGACAAGGGGGGGGTCCCCTGAAAGTCACAATGAGCCCTGGGAACAGAGGGGGTCCCCAGGACGTCACAATGGGCCCTAGGAACAATGGGGGTCCCTTGAAGGTCACAATGGGCCCTGGGGACAATGGTGGGTGTCCTGAATGTCAAAATGGGCCCTGGGGACAAAGGGGGGGTCCGCAGGATGTCACAATGGGCACTGGGGACAAAGGGGGAGTCCCCATGGTGTCACAATGGGCCCAAGTGACAAGGAGGGCACCCACGGTGCCACGATGGGTCCTGGGGACAAGGGGGTCCCCCAGATGTCACAATGGGCCCTGGGGACATTGGGGTTGCCCAGGATGTCACAATGGGCCCTGGGGACAATGGTGGGTCCCCTGAATGTCAAAATGGGCCCTGGGGACAAAGGGGGGTAGCAGGATGTCACAATGGGTACTGGGGACAAAGGGGGCGTCCCCATGGTGTCACAATGGGCCCTGGGGACAAAGGGGGATCCCCAGGATGTCACAATGGGCCCTGGGGACAATGGGAGTCCCCAAGGTGTCAGAACGAGCCCTGGGGACAAAGTGGAATCCTGGGATGTCACAATGGCCCCCAGTGACAAAGGGGTTCCCCATGGTGCCACAATGGGCCCTGGGCACAAAGGGGGTCCCCAGGATTTCACAATAGCACTGGGGACAAAGGGGGGTCACGGGATGTCACAATGGGCCCTGGGGACAAGGGAGGTCCCCATGGTGTCACAATAAGCCCTGGGGACAAAGTGGGGTCCTGGGATGTCACAATGGGCCCCAGTGACAAAGGGGGTCCCCATGGTGCCACAATGGGCCGTGGGGACAAAAGGGGTCCGCAGGATGTCACAATGGGCCCTGGGGACCAGGGGGGGTCCTGCGATGTCACAATGGGCCCTGGGGACAAAGGGGGTCCCCTGGATGTCACAATGGGCTCTGGGGACAAGGGTGGTACCCACGGTGTCACAATGGGCCCTGGGAACAAGGCGGGGTGCCCATAGTGTCACAATGGGTCCTGGGGACAAGTGGGGTCCCCAGGATGTCACAATGGGCCCTGAGGACAATGTGGGGTCCTGGGATGTCACAATGGGCCCCAGTGACAAAGGGGGTGCCCTGAATGTCACAATGGGTCCTGAAGACAATGGGGGGTCCTGGGACATCACAATGGGCCCTGGGGACAAGGAGGGATTCCCAGGATGTCACAATGGGCCCTGGGGACAAGGGGGGGTCCCCAGGATGTCACAATGTGCCCTGGGTACAAAGAGGCGTCCCCTGAATGTCGCAATGGGCCCTGGGGACAAGGAGGGATCCCCAGGATGTCACAATGGGCCCTGGGGACAATGGGGGGTCCTGGGACATCACAATGGGCCCCAGTAATAAGGGGGTATCCCCAGGATGTCATAATGGGCCCTGGGGACCAGGGGGGTCCTTCGATGTCACAATGGGCCCTGGGGACAAAGGGGGGTCCTGGGATGTCACAATGGGCCCTGCGGACAAGGGTGGTACCCACGGTGTCACAATGGGCCCTGGGAACAAGGGGGGGACCCCATAGTGTCACAATGGGCCCTGGGGAAAATGGGGGGTCCTGGGACGTCACAATGGGCCCTGGGGACAAGGAGGGATCCCCAGGATGTCACAATGGGCCCTGGGGAGAAAGAGGCGTCCCCGGAATGTCACAATGGGCCCTGGGGACAAAGAGGAGTCCCCTGAATGTCACAATGGACCCTGGGGACAATGGGGGATCCTGGGATGTCACAATGGCCCCCAGTGACAAGGGGGGGTCCCCAGGATGTCACAATGTGCCCTGGGGACAAAGAGGGGTCCTGGGATGTCACAATGGGCCCTGGGGACAAGGGGGTGCCCTGAATGTTGCAATGGGCCCTAGGGACAATGGGGGGTCCTAAGACGTCACAATGGGCCCTGGGGACAAGGAGGGATCCTGGGACGTCACAATGGGCCCCAGTGACAAGGGGGGGTCCCCAGGATGTCACAATGGGCCCTGGGGACAAAGAGGGGTCCCCTGAATGTCACAATGGGCCCTGGGGACAAGGGGGTGCAGTGGATGTTACAATGGGCCCTGGGGACAATGGGGGGTGTCCAGGATGTGAGAATGAGTCCTGAGGACAAGGGGGGGTCCCCATGGTGTCACAATGGGTCCCCAGTGACAAGGAGGGGTCCCCATGGTGTCACAATAGGCCCTGGGGACAAAGTGGGGTCCAAGAATGTCACAATGGGCCCTGGGGACAAAAGGGGTTGCCATGGTGCCACAATGGGCCCTGGGGTCAAAGGGGGGTCCTGGGATGTCACAATGGGCCCTGGGGACAAAGGGGGTGTCCCCATGGTGCCACAACGGGCCCTGGGAGCAAGGGGGTGCCCAGGATGTCACAATGGGTCCTGGGGACAAGCGGGGGTCTCCCTGGTGTCACAATGGGCCCCAGTGACAAAGGGGGTCCCCTGAATGTCACAATAGGTCCTGGGGACAATGGGGGGTCCTGGGACGTCACAATGGGCCCTGGGGACAAGGAGGGATCCCCAGGATGTCAGAATGGGCCCTGGGGACAATGGGGGGTCCTGGGACGTCACAATGGGCCCTGGGAAGAAGGGGGGGTCCCCAGGATGTCACAATGGGCCCTGGGGACAAGGGGGTGCCGAGGATGTCACAATGGGCTCTGGGGACAATGGGGGGTCCTGGGCTGTCACAATGGACCCTGAGGACAAGGGGGGTCCCCAGGATGTCACAATGGGCCCTGGGGACAAAGGGGGTCCCCACGGTATCAGAATGGGCCCTGGGGACAAGGGGGGTACCCTGAATGTCACAATGGGCCCTGGGGACAATGGGGGGTCCTGGGATGTCACAATGAGCCCTGCAGACAAGGGTGGTACCCACAGTGTCACAATGGGCCCTGGGGACAAGGGGGTGCCGAGGATGTCACAATGGGCCCTGGGGACAATGGGGGGTCCTGGGACCGCACAATGGGCCCTGAGGACAATGGTGGGTCCCCTGAATGTCAAAATGGGCCCTGGGGACAAAGGGGGGTCCGCAGGATGTCACAATGGGCACTGGGGACAAAGGGGGGGTCCCCAGGATGTCACAATGGGCCCTGGGGACAATGTGGGGTCCTGGGATTTCACAATGGGCCCCAGTGACAAAGGGGGTCCCCTGAATGTCACAATGGGTCCTGGGGACAATGGGGGGTCCTGGGACGTCACAATGGGCCCTGGGGACAAGGGGGGGTCCCCAGGATGTCACAATGGGCCCTGGGGACAAAGAGGAGTCCCCTGAATGTCACAATGGGCCCTGAGGACAATGGGGGTCCCCAGGATGTCACAATGGGCCCTGGGGACAAGGGGGTGCCGAGGATGTCACAATGGGCCCTGGGGACAAGGGGGGGTCCCCAGGATGTCACAATAGGCCCTGGGTACAAAGAGGGGTCTCTAAAGTGTCACAATGGGCACTGGGGACACAGAGGGGCCCTAGGACGTCACAATCAGCCCTGGGGACAAGGGGGGGGTCCCCTGAAAGTCACAATGAGCCCTGGGAACAGAGGGGGTCCCCAGGACGTCACAATGGGCCCTAGGAACAATGGGGGTCCCTTGAAGGTCACAATGGGCCCTGGGGACAATGGTGGGTGTCCTGAATGTCAAAATGGGCCCTGGGGACAAAGGGGGGGTCCGCAGGATGTCACAATGGGCACTGGGGACAAAGGGGGAGTCCCCATGGTGTCACAATGGGCCCAAGTGACAAGGAGGGCACCCACGGTGCCACGATGGGTCCTGGGGACAAGGGGGTCCCCCAGATGTCACAATGGGCCCTGGGGACATTGGGGTTGCCCAGGATGTCACAATGGGCCCTGGGGACAATGGTGGGTCCCCTGAATGTCAAAATGGGCCCTGGGGACAAAGGGGGGTAGCAGGATGTCACAATGGGTACTGGGGACAAAGGGGGCGTCCCCATGGTGTCACAATGGGCCCTGGGGACAAAGGGGGATCCCCAGGATGTCACAATGGGCCCTGGGGACAAAGGGGGCGTCCCCATGGTGTCACAATGGGCCCTGGGGACAAGGAGGCATCCCCAGGATGTCACAATGGGCCCTGGGGACATTGGGGTTGCCCAGGATGTCACAATGGGCCCTGGGGACAATGGTGGGTCCCCTGAATGTCAAAATGGGCCCTGGGGACAAAGGGGGGTAGCAGGATGTCACAATGGGTACTGGGGACAAAGGGGGAGTCCCCAAGGTGTCAGAACGAGCCCTGGGGACAAAGTGGAATCCTGGGATGTCACAATGGCCCCCAGTGACAAAGGGGTTCCCCATGGTGCCACAATGGGCCCTGGGCACAAAGGGGGTCCCCAGGATTTCACAATAGCACTGGGGACAAAGGGGGGTCACGGGATGTCACAATGGGCCCTGGGGACAAGGGAGGTCCCCATGGTGTCACAATAAGCCCTGGGGACAAAGTGGGGTCCTGGGATGTCACAATGGGCCCCAGTGACAAAGGGGGTCCCCATGGTGCCACAATGGGCCGTGGGGACAAAAGGGGTCCGCAGGATGTCACAATGGGCCCTGGGGACCAGGGGGGGTCCTGCGATGTCACAATGGGCCCTGGGGACAAAGGGGGTCCCCTGGATGTCACAATGGGCTCTGGGGACAAGGGTGGTACCCACGGTGTCACAATGGGCCCTGGGAACAAGGCGGGGTGCCCATAGTGTCACAATGGGTCCTGGGGACAAGTGGGGTCCCCAGGATGTCACAATGGGCCCTGAGGACAATGTGGGGTCCTGGGATGTCACAATGGGCCCCAGTGACAAAGGGGGTGCCCTGAATGTCACAATGGGTCCTGAAGACAATGGGGGGTCCTGGGACATCACAATGGGCCCTGGGGACAAGGAGGGATTCCCAGGATGTCACAATGGGCCCTGGGGACAAGGGGGGGTCCCCAGGATGTCACAATGTGCCCTGGGTACAAAGAGGCGTCCCCTGAATGTCGCAATGGGCCCTGGGGACAAGGAGGGATCCCCAGGATGTCACAATGGGCCCTGGGGACAATGGGGGGTCCTGGGACATCACAATGGGCCCCAGTAATAAGGGGGTATCCCCAGGATGTCATAATGGGCCCTGGGGACCAGGGGGGTCCTTCGATGTCACAATGGGCCCTGGGGACAAAGGGGGTCCCCTGGATGTCACAATGGGCCCTGGGGACAAAGGGGGGTCCTGGGATGTCACAATGGGCCCTGCGGACAAGGGTGGTACCCACGGTGTCACAATGGGCCCTGGGAACAAGGGGGGGACCCCATAGTGTCACAATGGGCCCTGGGGAAAATGGGGGGTCCTGGGACGTCACAATGGGCCCTGGGGACAAGGAGGGATCCCCAGGATGTCACAATGGGCCCTGGGGAGAAAGAGGCGTCCCCGGAATGTCACAATGGGCCCTGGGGACAAAGAGGAGTCCCCTGAATGTCACAATGGACCCTGGGGACAATGGGGGATCCTGGGACGTCACAATGGCCCCCAGTGACAAGGGGGGGTCCCCAGGATGTCACAATGTGCCCTGGGGACAAAGAGGGGTCCTGGGATGTCACAATGGGCCCTGGGGACAAGGGGGTGCCCTGAATGTTGCAATGGGCCCTAGGGACAATGGGGGGTCCTAAGACGTCACAATGGGCCCTGGGGACAAGGAGGGATCCTGGGACGTCACAATGGGCCCCAGTGACAAGGGGGGGTCCCCAGGATGTCACAATGGGCCCTGGGGACAAAGAGGGGTCCCCTGAATGTCACAATGGGCCCTGGGGACAAGGGGGTGCAGTGGATGTTACAATGGGCCCTGGGGACAATGGGGGGTGTCCAGGATGTGAGAATGAGTCCTGAGGACAAGGGGGGGTCCCCATGGTGTCACAATGGGTCCCCAGTGACAAGGAGGGGTCCCCATGGTGTCACAATAGGCCCTGGGGACAAAGTGGGGTCCAAGAATGTCACAATGGGCCCTGGGGACAAAAGGGGTTGCCATGGTGCCACAATGGGCCCTGGGGTCAAAGGGGGGTCCTGGGATGTCACAATGGGCCCTGGGGACAAAGGGGGTGTCCCCATGGTGCCACAACGGGCCCTGGGAGCAAGGGGGTGCCCAGGATGTCACAATGGGTCCTGGGGACAAGCGGGGGTCTCCCTGGTGTCACAATGGGCCCCAGTGACAAAGGGGGTCCCCTGAATGTCACAATAGGTCCTGGGGACAATGGGGGGTCCTGGGACGTCACAATGGGCCCTGGGGACAAGGAGGGATCCCCAGGATGTCAGAATGGGCCCTGGGGACAATGGGGGGTCCTGGGACGTCACAATGGGCCCTGGGAAGAAGGGGGGGTCCCCAGGATGTCACAATGGGCCCTGGGGACAAGGGGGTGCCGAGGATGTCACAATGGGCTCTGGGGACAATGGGGGGTCCTGGGCTGTCACAATGGACCCTGAGGACAAGGGGGGTCCCCAGGATGTCACAATGGGCCCTGGGGACAAAGGGGGTCCCCACGGTATCAGAATGGGCCCTGGGGACAAGGGGGGTACCCTGAATGTCACAATGGGCCCTGGGGACAATGGGGGGTCCTGGGATGTCACAATGAGCCCTGCAGACAAGGGTGGTACCCACAGTGTCACAATGGGCCCTGGGCACAAGGGGGGGTCCCCATAGTGTCACAATGGACCCTGGGGACAAGGGGGTGCCGAGGATGTCACAATGGGCCCTGGGGACAATGGGGGGTCCTGGGACCGCACAATGGGCCCTGAGGACAATGGTGGGTCCCCTGAATGTCAAAATGGGCCCTGGGGACAAAGGGGGGTCCGCAGGATGTCACAATGGGCACTGGGGACAAAGGGGGGGTCCCCAGGATGTCACAATGGGCCCTGGGGACAATGTGGGGTCCTGGGATTTCACAATGGGCCCCAGTGACAAAGGGGGTCCCCTGAATGTCACAATGGGTCCTGGGGACAATGGGGGGTCCTGGGACGTCACAATGGGCCCTGGGGACAAGGGGGGGTCCCCAGGATGTCACAATGGGCCCTGGGGACAAAGAGGAGTCCCCTGAATGTCACAATGGGCCCTGGGGACAATGGGGGTCCCCAGGATGTCACAATGGGCCCTGGGGACAATAGGAGGTTCTGGGATGTCACAATGGGCCCTTGGGGTTTAGAAGTCAGGTCTAAGAGTGCAGCGTTTGGGGTGCAGGGGCTTGGGGGGAAATTTAAGGTTGCAGAGTGTGGGGTGCACAGGACTGGGGCACAGGATTTGGGGGTGCGGGGTTTCAGGGTTCAGGATTTGGAGGTGTGGAGTTTTGGGGTGCAGGGGTTGGGGGTGCAGGGTGGTGGGGGTGAGAGATTTGGGTGCAGGATTTGGGGGTGCAGAGTCTTGGGAGGCAAGGATCCGGGTCTTCAGGATTTGGGGGTTCAGTGTTTAGGGCAGCAGAATCTTGGGGTGCAGGGGTTTGCAGTGAAAGGTTTGGTAGGCAGGATTTGGGGTGCAGGATTCTGGGGTGCTGGGTTTGGGGTACAGGATTTGGTGTTGCAGGGATGGGGTTGAAGGGCTTGGGTTGCCAGGCCTTTGAGGTGCAGGATTTGGAGGTGCAGGGTTTGGGAGGGAATTCTTTGGGGTGCAGGGTTTGGGGGCAGGTTTAGGGGTGGAGGGTATAGGACGGAAAGATTTGGGAATGCAGGGTTTGGGGTGCAGGTTTCGGGGTTCAGGAAGGTAGGGAGGGCAGGATTAGGGGGTGCAAGGTTTCAGTTGTAGGGTTTAGGGGTGCAGAGTTTGGTAGGGCCGAATTTGGGGGTGCAGGATCTGGGGTGCAGGGTTTGGGAAGACAGGATCGGGGGTGGAGGATTTGGGGGTGCAGGATTGAGGGGCAGGGTTTTGGTGCAGGGCTTGGGGTCAGGATCTGGGGTGCAGGTTTGGGAAGAGTATTTTGGGGTGCAGGATTTTGGGTGCCGTGTCTGCGGGGCAGGTTTGGGGTGATCACTGCTGATCCGCACACACTCTCTCTCTCTGTCCCCATTGTCCCCAATGCCCCCTTACCTGTCTCACCTCCCTCTCCAGCTCCGCTCCCACCCCCCCAATCCCCCTCAGCGGGGCCAGCCCGGGGTGCAGCTGCTGCAACGGCTCCTCCTCTGCATTCATTAACAATTAACACCCTCAGCAGCGCTAATTAACACCCCCCCCACCCCCCCGTATCCCCGCTGCCCCCTAATTACCCCCTAATTCGCGCTAATCACCCCTAATTCCCCCTCATTACTCACCCAGCAGCCCCTCGATGTCCGGAGCCGCCATCTTGCCCCGCCGGGAGGGCCACAAACCACCTCAAAATTGACCCAAAATAGCGCTTTTTCAACCCAAAACCCTCCCGCTGAGGCTCCCCGAGCTGTGTCCCCAAAGCCCCCGCTGTTGTCACCTCGGGAAAAGCGCGAAAAAAGCGGCCCCGGGGGTCCCCGCGCTTCGCTTCGCGCTCTGAGGGAAAGCGCGGGAAAACGAGCGGAGACGGAAAGAGCCGAGCGGAGCCGAACGGGCCCGAGCGGAGCCGAACGGCGCCCGAGCGGAGCCGAGCGGCGCCCGAGCGGAGCCGAGCGGCGCCCGAGCGGAGCCGAGCGGCGCCCGAGCGGAGCCGAGCGGCGCCCGAGCGGAGCCGAGCGGCGCCCGAGCGGAGCCGAGCGGCGCCCGAGCGGAGCCGAGCGGCGCCCGAGCGGAGCCGAGCGGCGCCCGAGTCCCGGCCGGGGCCGAACGCACCCGAAGGGACCCGAAGTCTTCCCGAAGGGGTCCGAGTGGAGCCGAACGCACCCGAACGCACCCGAAGGGGCCGAACGCACCCGAAGGGACCCGAAGTCTTCCCGAAGGGGTCCGAGTGGAGCCGAACGCACCGGAAGGGACCCGAACCCACCCGAAGGGGCCCGAGTGGAGCCGAACAAACCCGAAGGGACCCGAACCCACCCGAAGGGACCCGAACCCACCCGAAGGGACCCGAACCCACCCGAAGGGACCCGAACGCACCCGAAGGGGTCCGAGTGGAGCCGAACGCACCCGAAGGGACCCGAACGCACCCGAAGGGACCCGAAGTCTCCCCGAAGGGGCCCGAACCCACCCGAAGGGGCCCGAAGTCTCCCCGAAGGGACCCGAAGTCTCCCCGAAGGGACCCGAACCCACCCGAAAGTGCCCCAAAAGGCGCCAAACTCCCAAATCCCCCCCTTTTTACCCCAAAACCCGTGTTCCGCTCCCCCCCCGGCCCCTCCTCTTCCTCCCCCCGCCCCCTTTCTTCCCCTTTTCCGCCTCACGATCGTTTCCTGCCGCGGCGGTGGCTGCGAGCGAGGCCACGCCCCCTTCCTCAGGCGGCGGCCAATGGGAAGCGGGGGGGGGGGTGCGTGGCCACGCCCACTGTGCGTGGCGTGCGCGGAGGCGGCTCCGAGAGGAGCCGAAGATACACGAAGGGAGCCGAAGGGACCCGAGGGGACCCGAAGGGACCCGAACGCACCCGAAGGGACCCGAGTGGGGCCCGAACGCACCCGAGGGGACCCGAAGGCACCCGAAGGGACCCGAACGCACCCGAAGGGACCCGAGTGGGACCCGAACACACCCGAAGGGACCCGAAGGGACCCGAGTGGGGCCCGCACTCACCCGAAGGGACCCGAAGGGACCCGAACACACTTAGGGGGCTCCATGAGTCACTTATGGGTCACTATGGGGCACTCCTGGGTCCCTAAGGGGGAAATTATGGGGGTCTATGGGGAGTTCAGGAGGGACCCAGGAGTACCCCAAGGGACCCAGGAGTGCCCCAAAGGACCCAGGAGTTCAGGAGGGACCCAGGAGTGCCCCAAAGGACCCAGGAGTTCAGGAGGGACCCAGGAGTGCCCCAAAGGACCCAGGAGTACCCAAATGTGTTGTGTTTTGTTTTTTCTCTCTTGTTTATGTCCTCTTTTACCTGAAATGGGACAATGGGGGCAATGGGGGGCAATGGGGTCAGTGGGGGGCAATGGGGTCAGTGGGGGGCAATGGGGGACAATGGGGGCAGTGGGTACAATGGGGGCAATGGGGGGCAATGGGGGGCAATGGGGGGCAATGGGGTCAATGGGGGCAATGGGAGTCAATGCGGTCAATGGGTCAATGGGGTCAATGGGGGCAATGGGAGTCAATGGGGGGCAATGGGGGGCAATGGGTCAACAGGGTCAATGGGGGTCAATGGGGGTCAATGGGTCAATGGGGGCAATGGGGATCAATGGGGGGCAATGGGGGGCAATGGGGATCAATGGTGATCAATGGGGGGCAATGGGGGTCAATGGGGGGTCAATGAAGTCAATGACTCAATGACTCAATGGGGGTCAATGGGGATCAATGGGTCAATGGGGTCAGTGGGGTCAATGGGTCAATGGGAGTCAATGGGGTCAATGGGGATCAATGGGTCAATGGGAGTCAATGGGGTCAATGGGTCAATGGGGTCAATGGGGATCAATGGGTCAATGGGGTCAATGGGTCAATGGGGATCAATGGGGGGCAATGGGGATCAATGGGTCAATGGGGTCAATGGGGTCAATGGGTCAATGGGGGTCAATCGGTCAATGGGGATCAATGGGGGTCAATGGGGTCAGTCAATGGGGTCAATGGGGTCAATGGGAGTCAATGGGGTCAATGGGTCCCAGGGTCGCATTCCCGCTGTCCCTGTCCCCGCTGTCCCAGGGCTCAGTGCTCACTCCTCATTGGTTCCTGGCCTTTTGCATTCATTAATATTCGGTTAATTATTCGTTAAGGTTTTCTTGCCATAGTTGAGCCCAGCAGGAACCCCCGGGGTCCTAAAACCCTCCCTCTCTATGGGTCCCTATGGGGCTCTATGGGTCCCTATGGAGCTCTATGGGTCCCTATGGGTCCCTATGGAGCTCTCTAGGTCCCTATGGGGTTCCATGGGGCTCTGTGGTTTCCTATGGGCCTCTATGGGGCTCTATGGGTCCCTATGGGTCCCTATGGGTCCTTATGGGTCTTAATGGGTCTCTATGGGGCTCCTTGGGTCTCTATGGGTCCCTATGGGTCTCTATGGGTCTCTACGGGTCTCTACAGGCTCTATGGGTCCCTATGGGGCTCCTTGATGCTCTATGGGTCTCTATGGAACCCCCAGGGTCCTAAAACCCTCCCTCTCTATGGGTCCCTTTGGGTCTCTATGGGTCCCTATGGGTCTCTATGGGGTTCCATGGGGCTCTGTGGCTCCCTATGGGCCTCTATGGTCTCTATGGGTCCCTATGGGGTCCTACGGAGCTCTATGGGTCCCTATGGGTCTCTACAGGCTCTACGGTCCCTATGGGTCTCTATGGGGTTCCATGGGGCTCTGTGGCTCCCTATGGGCCTCTATGGTCTCTATGGGTCCCTCTGGGGTCCTATGGAGCTCTATGGGTCCCTATGGGTCTCTACAGGCTCTACGGTCCCTATGGGTCCCTATGGGTCTCTATGGTCTCTATGGGTCCCTATGGGTCCCTTTGGGTCTCTATGGGTCCCTATGGGGTTCCATGGGGCTCTGTGGCTCCCTATGGGCCTCTATGGTCTCTATGGGTCCCTCTGGGGTCCTATGGAGCTCTATGGGTCCCTATGGGTCTCTACAGGCTCTACGGTCCCTATGGGTCCCTATGGGTCTCTATGGTCTCTATGGGTCCCTATGGGTCCCTTTGGGTCTCTATGGGTCCCTATGGGGTTCCATGGGGCTCTGCGGCTCCCTATGGGCCTCTATGGTCTCTATGGGTCCCTATGGGGTCCTATGGAGCTCTATGGGTCTCTATGGGTCCCTATGGGTCTCTACAGGCTTTACGGTCCCTATGGGTCTCTATGGGGTTCCATGGGGCTCTGTGGCTCCCTATGGGCCTCTATGGTCTCTATGGGTCCCTATGGGGTCCTATGGAGGTGGGTGCTTTTTTCCAACCAAAGTGATTAATGAGTTTTTAGGGTTTATCCCAAATGATGGGAACCCCCGGTTCCTTCCTTCCTTCCTTCCTTACTTCCTTCCTTCCTTCCTTCCTTCCCTCCTTCCTTCCCTCCTTGCCCTCTCATAACCGCACGCGAGCCCCGATGCTGAGGGCCCTTGAGCTCATCCTCGCCTTTGAAAACAACATGGACGACCTCACCTTGTTGATGATGGGGATCTTCTGGAGCAGGCCAGGGATCCTCTGGAGATCCTCGCAACGTGGTGCTTTCCTTTGAGCCCACGACTTCTCTGCCTGGGGCCTCTTCCCATTGGACGCTCTTGGAGGAGCCACTGAGTTTTTGGAGCTCGCCACCTCTTTTGGATGAAGCTGGAGCAGCTGGGGATGGGCCTGGGATGCTGGGCAGGAAGAGCCAGGGCCGGTGCTGGACCCTCCCCAGCCCATTTCTCTCTGTTCGCTCCTCCAGAATCCTCGGAATCTGATGGCGAAGATGACGAAGATGACGAAGATGACGAAGATGACGAGCGTGTCCCCACGCGGGAAGACATCAAGAAGCTGATGGAAAGCAAGAAGAAGCAGCAGTCGCTCCAGGAGAGCTTTGGATACCCCAGACCACCCCTTGTGCTTCGGATGCCCACACCACCCCTTGTGTTTTGGATACCCCAGACCACCCCTTTGGGGAAGACCCTCCGTATGCTGAGGTGTTGCGTCTCCTTCCTCTTCATCCTCTAAAAGGTGTTTGGTGAAGAGCAGAGCTGGAAGCGGGGGTTCCCATCATTTGGGATAAACCCTAAAAACTCATTTTGGTTGGAAAAGACCCTCGAGATCATGGAGGCCAAGCATAACCCACCCCTGGCACTGACCCGTATCCCTGAGGACGTTGTTTTGTGACACCATGGGGACCCCGCCTTGTCCCCAGAGCCCATTGTGACATCCTGGGGACCCCCTTTGTCCCCAGGGCCCATTGGACGTCCCATGACTCCCCCTTGTCCCCAGGGCCCATTGTGACATCCCAGGACCCCGCTTTCTCCCCTGGGCGCATTGTGACTTCCTAGGACCCCCCATTGTCCCCAGGGATCATTGGGACACCGTGGGGACCCCCTTTGTCCCCAGGGCCCATTGTGATATTCGGGGGACCCCCTTGTCCCCAGGGCCCATTGTGACATCCCAGGACCCCCCATTGTCCCCAGAGCCCATTGTGACATCCTAGGGACCCCCTTTGTCCCCAGGGCCCATTTTCGCACCATGGGGACCCCCTTTGTTACTGGGTCCCATTGTGACATTCCAGGACCTTACTTTGTCCCCAGGGCCCATTGTGACACCATCGGGACCCCCATTTGTCCCCAGGGCCCATTGTGACATTCAGAGGACCCCTCTTTGTCCCCAGGGCCCATTGTGACATTCAGAGGACCCCTCTTTGTCCCCAGGGCCCATTGTGAATTCCCAGGGCCCCATGTTGTCCCCAGGGCCCATTGTGACATGCTGGGGACCCCCTTTGTCCCTGTCGAGGGTTAAGATTCCTAACCCCAACTCCTAACCCCAACTCCTAACCCAGACCATAACGCTAATCCTAATCCTAAACCTAAGCCTAATTCCTAACCCTAAACCCAATCCTAACCCAATCCCTTAACCCTAACCCAATCTCTTAACCCTTATCCCAATCCCTTAACCCTAACCCAAACTCCTAACTCTAAGCCTAAGCCCAACCCAGACGCCTAAGCCCAACCCAGACGCCTAAGCCCAACCCAGACGCCTAAGCCAAACTCCTAACACTAAGCCTAACCCTAACGGAAACTCCTAACCCTAACCCAAACTCCTAGCCTTAAGACTAACCCTAAATCCTAACTCAAACTCCTAACCCTAAGTCTAAGCCTAAACCAAACTCCTAAGCTTAAGACTAAGCCTAACCCAAACTCCTAAGCCTAACCCTAACCCAAACTCCAAAACCTAAGCCTAACCCTAACCCAAACTCCTAACCCTATGCCAACCTTAACCATATTCCTACCCTTTCCCCCTAAACCTGAAGTCTTACTGCTTACACAAACACTATTCCCTAACCCCTAACCTTAATCCTTACTCCTAACATTAACCCTAATACTAACCCTTATCACTAACCACATCCCTACCCATAAGCCCTAAACCTAATCCTAATCAAACCCTAATAATAACCCTAACCCTACCCCTAACACCTATCCCTTCATCTAAACTTCTAATATTAGTCCAATCACTTACTGTAATCCTAAAGCAAGGCAGGAGACCTCTCACACACACAAAAGGAAACCCACACTAACGTGGGAGCATGGAGCACCAGGGCAAAAAATGATCATCCATGTTTCTCCTAAATCAGAGCCTGCTGGCTACTGCAAGGCTCAACTATTGCAAGAAAACGTTCACAAATAATAAACCAAATACTAACAAACGCAAAAGGCCAGTAACCAATGAACACTGAACACTTACCCCTGCGATTCCCCTCAGGCTCAGGAACAGGATTACACCAAGAGGCTTGATCAGCATGGACTGCAGGAACCAAACAGGGAGTCAAACACGGGTGGGAGCTTCCATGGCACGTTGTGATCTCCTGCTTCCTCAGTCACCTGCTGTGATGGGAGAGGGTGAGATAATGACACGAGACACATACAGAGGTGTGTGTTCCCACAGCTAGAAACAGAGCACGGGTGACCTTTTTGCTGAGACCTAGCAGGTTTTCAGGCAAATTGAACATTCATGACTTGTCTGTGTAATACCACCAAGGCACAAAAAGCTTTTGGAAAGCCTCTGAGAGGATCTTGGGTACAATCACACATGAATAACCTATTAAAACACGAGTGTTTATTCGCTCAAGCAGACAGACAATGACAACTCACCTCTGGGACAGCCCAAGGCTCCTAACCAGGACCCAGCTGAGAAGCTCGATCAACTCTGCCAATGCCATGTCCTGGAGTCAAGCACAGATCAGAGAGGTTTCCAGGCTCACCGAGCAACACTCCTGCATTCCAGGTAAAAGAGGACATAGACAAGAGAGAAAAAACAAAACACAACACAACATATTTAGGACAACAGTGCCCATATCTTGCAGAAAAATAGCCGTATTTGGGGAAAAAACTGGCAAAACGACAAAATATTCCAAATATTTGGGGGCTAAATTGGTCAACACAGGCAAAACAATCTGAGTATTTGGGCAAAAAGTGGCCCAAAGAGGCAAAAACATCCACACTTGGGTGCAAAGCTGTCGGCAAACATGAAAACATCCCATATTTGGGATCACAGTGCCCATATCAGGGGAAAAAATGGGCAAAAGCACCTGAGTATATCGGGTCAAGAGAGGCAGAAAAAACCAAAGCACCACTAGATTTGAGCAAAACTGGCCAAAAAGGGGTATAACATCCCCAGATTCAGGGTGAAACTGGACCAAAGAGTCGAAGTATGCCCAGATTTGGGTAAAAAAATGGCCAAAAATGGCCCAAACACCCCCAGATTTGGGTATAAACAAAATTGGAAAACCAAAGAACTCCCAGATATAGGCAGAAACGATCCCAAAGGGCACAAATGTGCCCAGGTTTAGCTCTAAAGTGGCCCAAAGTGCCAAAGCAATCCCAGCTTTGATTTGCAACGGGCCCAAAGGCTCAAAGCGCGCCCTGGGATGGGGCCGTGTGGCACGAGGCTGGGGGGCAGGGAGGGCCCCACAGGGACTCAGTGCTGGTTTCTGCCCTGTGCCAGCACTCCCAGCCCCTGCTTGCCCAGAACCTGCCCCTGAAGCAGCCGCAGCCCCTCTCCCCTCCCTGCGGGTGTCTGCCCCCTGCCCACACCCTGGTGCTGCCTGGCTCGCCCTGCCCGGCCCAGCCCGGCTGCTCTCCCGGCCCCAGCCCCAGCCCTGGCCCCACTGCTGCCCTGCTGAGCTGCTCGGGGCTGGGTGCTGCCCCTGCCCGCCCACCTGCTCCCTGCGCTCGGCTGGAGCAGCCTGGGCGTCCCGGGCTGGCAGGGACACCAGGAGGAGGAACAGGGTGAGGACCATGGCCCCCACGCTCGCCCCATGATGCTGCTGCTGCCAAGACACAGCACAGCACGTCACCGAGGGGCTCTGACCTCACAGTCACATTGGAATCACCACATCTGCACACTGCTGCATGGCCTTGTGCTACACCAGCATGGAAGGAACCGAGGTGGAGAAGGGGGCACCTATTTTGGGAGGCAGCTCTGCCTGTGGGAGTGCACAGGCTCTCACTTCTTGCTTCCCAGAAATCAATCAATCAATCAATCAATCCCAAAAGCTACATATTAATAGTAAATTTAAATAAAACAAGCCAACTTCAAGGGTCTTTACTTGTAGCTATATTTGTCAGGCAGCTCTCTGGGAAGAAACCAGCTTTTCCTGCTAGTTTGACCACAGCTTCAATGCCTTTAAAGTCACCACTTCTGAGCTCTGCTGCTCCAACACAGCCTCACAGCCCAGCAAAATCATAGTGCAGGCAGAAAGCTTCACCATACAGAGATGGAGACAGTCAGGAATACGTTCCTCTCAAAAGCAGACACTGCAAGCCACTCTTCCTCTTGCTTACCAAATTCAGACAGCGTTAGAAAACAACAACAACAAGGAAGCGAGATTCTTCTTTTATGCACCCCATTGTATGGACCATTCAACATCAAGTCCAACCGAAGTCTGAACCTCCGAATGAGAAATGCCATCTTCACATTTCTAGGAAAATGAAGGGCTTTGAAGTGGCAAGACCATAAAACGTTCATTAAAGCAGTGCCATGCAAGTCCGCACCCCTGATCACAGACCACCTGCCCTGGTACCAAAGGCAGTGATGTTCTCAGCTGACATCTGGAAAGCAGCACAAAGTCTCATGTTCTCCAGTGCCAAACATGTAGTTTGGAACTGAAACAGGGCAGTAAACCATCTCCAGTCAGTCTGTTTTCATTCGAGTACATCAGGACAAGTTCAGTTCACGTTCACCAGGAATCACAGCAGGTCCCACCCGTCCCTGCAGACCCCAACACCGCTCCTGTGCAGGGTCCCCAGGAGCAGTAAGCACAGAACAAGAAACCTCCCTTCCAAAGAAGGCCCACAGCTGCTCTTCCAACGAGCTGCATAAGCAGCAGCTGAGAACAACCTCTGCTGTAGCTGCACCAGGCTCTGCTGTCTGCAGAAGGAGAGCAGCTCCTAAATGATCCCCAGCCCTACAGACACAGCCCAGGGCAGTGATGAGGAACCACCAGAGTGCAGGGACACCTGGCCATTCAGTTGAAGCTGCTGGGGAGAAGGACAGAGGGCTAGCAAGAGACAAATCAGACAAGAGAGAAGACAGAGGAGCTGAGAGAGAAACAAACACACAGGGAAAAGGACGGAGAGATGAAGGCAAAAAGGCACAATGAGCTGGGATGAGACAGGGAGGAAGAACCAGCAGGGCTGATGAGCAGGACAGAGGGATGGGGAGGGGGGAGGAGGAGAAGCAGGAAGGGGCTGGAGAAAGACAGGGAGGGGGATGCACAGATGGAGAGACAAAAAGAAAGACAGGGAACAGAACAAACGGAGTGAGAAATAAAGCAAAGTTGGGATCCAAATGAAGAGACTGGAAAGGGGAAACATGCAGCAAGGAGCTGGAGAAAGAGGAAAAGAGGGCTGAGCAGCAGGAAAGAGGAAGAGAAGACAAAGAAAAGGCAGAGCCAGCTGGACAGGGGTGATATAGTAAGAAGGGATGGCACTGGGAACAGGGATGGGAGACAGAAAGAAAACCAGGACAGAAAGACATCAAAAGGAAGAGGGGCAGTAATCTGGACAGAGCTGGAGAAAGAAGCAGCCGGGAAAGGGAAGACAGGCAGAAGACAGAAGGGGAGCAGGAGAGAGAAAGAACAACAAGGGTTGGGGGCAGGACAGAGATTGGGGAAAAAATCCTGGGGCGGGCAGCAAGATGGAGAGGGAGTAAAAAAGAAGAGGGGCAGGAACAGGTGCAGGGAGCAGGACAGAGGGATACAGTGAGAAATGATGGGGCAGGGAGCAGGACACAGCAACAGAGCAGAATGTGACAAAGAGAAACCAGGGATGATGAGAAGCACAGAGCAGCGGAGACAGAGAGGGAGATACGAGAAACCCTGCACAGAGGTGCAGACGGGTGGAGGAAACGGTGAGGAAGAAGCAGAGAGGGGCAGAGAGAGAAGAGATGAAGAGGAAGAAGGACACAGTAGGAAAGAGGAGGGAGCAGGGAGGGACTGGAGCACAAAACAGGACGAAATGAGCCCAAGGGCCCAGCACTCACCACAGTTCCTGCTCTCTGCACTGCCAGGCAAGCTGTGCAGTTCAGGCCCTTCTGTCTGCCTGTCTTTCCCTCCCCTCCTATTCTGTAGCTCCAGCCGTTTGTCCATCCCGCACCTAAGAGAACACATGGGTGTCTGACAGCTCTCACAGCACGAGGCTCCCCAGACGCACCCCACACACACACACACTATACGGCCGGACAGTGATTTTCCCCACTTACACAGGCCCTGCGGTGCACGTTTGTGATCTGCTCTGCTGAGGCTGCTCACAGGGACTCTTCCTCACCCAGAGGGGCAGCTGTCTCTGGTGCAGCTGCAGCAGCAGCTGTGGGGATCCCCTGCACTTCACCCTCCAGCTGCTTCCCCTTCTCCTGCTCTCTCCAGCTCCAGCCCCAGCAGCTCCTCTCCAGCAAGTGCCCCCTGCCCCCTCCCCTGCCCAGGAGAACAAGACCAGAGCAGCCCACACACACCTGGGCCAGAGGCAGCAAGACATCTCTAGGGCCCCAGAGGGAGGAAAAAGGGCTCCAGGGCTGGGCCGGGCGCTGCTCGGCCTCGGGCAGCTCCACGGGCGCCATGGCAAAACTCACGCTGGCCGCCTGCAGAGCAACCGCCTGCTCAGCCTGGGCTGCGCCACCATTGGTCGGGAGGGCTGTCAGTCTCCTCCCCTGAGCTGATCCTGCAGCTGATTGGCTGCCTGGGCAGTGATTCTGTCCTGCTTCGGGGCTCGCCCTGCCCTGAGGTGATACTCTCTCTGATTGGCGGCCTGAGGGGTTACTCCCCCCACAGTGTCCGCCTTCCCTGAGCCGCTCTTTTCTCTGATTGGCTGTCTGGGATTTCCCACTGGCTCCCCCCACCAAATGATTGGTCAGGTTATTTGTCAATCATCCCTCTGCTGCACTCCCACCAGGTGTGATTGGTGCAGCCAGCACAGCCCGCCCCTGAGCGCTGCCCAGTTTGTCCAACTGTCGCCAACTGTCCTGCAGGTCTCAAAGCTCGATTGGCTGCTTACATTTCAATCACATGACTTGCCCCGCCTCCTCAAATGTGATTGGCTGCATTTCATCCCCTGGCTGTCCACAGACTTCCGGGCGGTTGTTGCCAGGCAGCGGCTCCACCTGAAAATGAAGCTGCGGGCCCTGACCAAAGGCCGTGGGTGATGAAAGACGCGTTGGGACCCTAAACATGGGGATTAGGCCCCAAGAGGGAGGCTCTGGGCACTCAGAAGGACGGGCAGATGCCACAGATGGCGCTTTGGGCCCTGCACACGAGGGGACCCTCTTGGCTCCCACCCGAGCTGGGTTTGGTGCCCGTGACCCCACGTTCCAGCTCTGCTGTGCTTTCTGACCTCATGGGCCCTCTTGTCCTGCCAAACTTCTGCTGCCAAACCCTGCTGTGGGAAACAATCCCCTTGCCAAGAGAACAGCCCCGGGCAGGATCTCTCAGCAAAGCGTATTTTATAAACGATTTGGCAAGACCAGGTGTTCTACCCAAAGACAGCACAGGGAATGGGACAAAAAGCCCCCGCTTACACATCCACCAACCCCAGCTGCACATTCCCTGCCCTGCTGCCCAGCGCTTGGCACTGCAGGGGTTACAGACTCCCCAGGGCTGGCCTCAGTTTACCTGTCTCATTCATCTAATTAACAACCCTCTAACCTTATTGATTTATTTGAAATATGGATTCCTGGCTCTTTGGTTGCCCTTCCCCCTCGATTATCTTTTTAAACACAGTGATCAGTTTGGACTGTGAGCACCTCGGTGCCACCCTCGCCACCCTTGGCCACCGCCACCGCCACCCCAGTGACCCCCACGGCTCCACCAGTGAACTGGAATGATGGCACGGGGCGTGCGTGTGTCTCTGGGGTCCCTGTGGCCAGCTGTGTGTCCCACGGGTGTGTGTCTGTGCTGGGGCACGTATCCCATGGCTGGCATGGCCAGGACAAGCACGTCTGCAGGATGGAGCTGCCCCAGCCTCCCTGCTCCTGTGCTGGCTCTGACTCGTGCCCATGACCCAGCCCGTCTGCACATCCCAGCAGTCTCTGTGACCCAGGCCATCCATGTCCCAGCCTATCTCTATGTCCCAGCCCACCCCCGTGTCCCAGTCCATCTCCATGTCTCAGCAGCCTCTGCGCCCCACCTGTCCTGGTTTTGGTAAAAAACAAGTTTCTCTTTTAGTGAATTTTGCCTGTCAGCCAAAGCCTTCATGTCAGCTGCATTTTCCTGGAGAACCAGACACATGTTTTGGCAAACCCAGCAATGGAATGGAAACTTATTGACAAGCACAGATGGACATCTCGCGAGAGGGGCAACGAGAAACCGGTGACCAACTGTGTATAACATTCCGTTCACGTGAATACTTCATATAAAAGCGGGAGATCACGAGGATCTCGTCCCTTTTTCCCTTCCCTTTTGCCTTTTTCCTTCCCTTCTGCTCATGGCCGACATCAGGAGAGGACCTTGCTGGTCGTCCCTGCGAATGGAGGCCAGTGAGAGACTGAATCCAGCTCCGGTTGGCTGCAGAGTCTGATCCAGGACTTTGGGTGCTGGCTCTGCAGTTGCTCAGACTTACAAGATGGGTTTTGTATATTTGTATTATTTTCTCTGTTCTCATCAGTAGCATCAGTAAAACATCTTGAACTTTTCCAACTCTCTCCCCTCTGTGCTTCTTCCCCTCCCGATCGCCTGCCCTGAGTGGGAAGGGGGGAGAGGGAGGGGCAAAAGGGGGAGTGGGGGGCAGAGGAGGTTGACAACACATCTGCCAGGGTTTGATTGTCACCCCGCAATCCTAACCCTCGACAGGGACAAAGGGGGACCCAGGATGTCACAATGGGCCCTGGGGACACCGGGGGGTCATGGGATGTCACAATGGCCCCTGGGGACAACGGGGGGTCCTGGGATGTCACAATGAGCCCCAGTGACAAAGGGGTTCACCATGGTGCCACAATGGGCCCTGGGGACAAAGGGGGTCCCCATGGTACAACAATGGGCCCTGGGGACAAACGAGGTCCCAAGGATGTCACAATCGGCCCTGGAGACAAAGAGAGGGTCCCCTGAATGTCACAATGGGCTCTGGGGACAAGGGGGGTCCCCAGGATGTCACAATGGCCCCTGGGGACAAAGGGGGTCCCCAGGATGTAACAATGGGCCCTGGGGACAAACGGGATCCCCAGGATGTCACAATGGGCCCTGGGGACAAAGGGGGGTCCCCATGATGTCACAATGGGCCTTGGAGACAAGGGGTGTCCCACCCTGTCACAATGGTCCCTGGGGACAAAGGGGTCCCCAGGATGTCACAATGGGCCCTGGGGACAAGGGGGGGTCATGGGATGTCACAATGGGTCCTGGGGACAAAGGGGTCCCCACGGTGTCACAATGGGCCCTGGGGACAAAGTGGAGTCCTGGTATGCCACAATGGGCCCCGGTGACAAAGGGGGTCCCCACGGTGTGACAATGGGCCCTTGAGACAACAGGGTCCCCAGGATGTCACAATGGGGTCTGGAGACAAGGGGGGTCCTGGGATGTCACAATGGGCCCTGGGGACAAAGGGGGCTGCCCAGGATGTCACAATGGACTCTGGGGACAATGGGGGTCCCCAGGATGTCACAAAGGGCCCTGGGGACAAGGGTGGGTCCTGGTACGTCACAATGGCCCCTGGGGACAAAGGGGGTCCCCAGGATGGCACAATGCGCCCTGGGGAAAATGGGGGGTCCTGGGACGTCACAATGGGCCCTGGGGACAAAGGGGGTCCCCATGGTGCCACAATGGGCCCTAGGGACAAACGGGCTCCCCAGGATGTCACAATGGGCTCTGAGGACAAGAGGGGTCCCAAGGATGTCACAATTGGCACTGGAGAAAAAGGGGACGGTCCCCACAGTGCCACGACGGGCCCTGGGGACAAGGGGGTTCCCAGGATGTCACAATGGGCCCTGGGGACAATGGGGGGTCCTGGGATGTCACAATGGGCCCTGGGGACACAGGGAGTCCCCAGGATGTCACAATGGGCCCTGGGGACAAAGGGGGTTCCCCACGGTGTCACAATGAGCCCTGGGGACAATGGGGAATTCTGGGATGTCACAATAGGCCCTGGGGACAAAGGGGGTCCCCAGGATGTCACAATGGGTCCTGGGGACAACGGGGGTCCCCACAGTGTCAGAATGGGGCCGGGGGATAAAGGGGGACCGCAGGATGTGCATAATGGGGCCTGGGGACAATGGGGGGTCGTGGGATGTCACAATGGGCCTTGGGGAAAAAGAGGGGGTCCCCAGGATTTCACAATGGGCCCGGGGAACAACAGGGGGTCCTGGGACGTCACAATGGGCCCTGGAGAAAAGGGGGGTCCCCAGGATGTCACAATAGGCCCTGGGGACAAAGAGGAGTCCCCTGAATGTCATAATGGGCCCTGAGGACAAGGAGGGTCTCCACGGTGTCACAGTGGGCCCTGGGGACAAAGGGAGTCCCCAGGATATCACAATGGGCCCTGGGGACAAAGGGGGTCCCCATGGTGTCAGAATGGGCCCTGGGGACAATGGGGGGTCCTGGGATGTCACAATGGGCCCTGGGGATAAAGAGGGTCCCCATGATTTGACAATGGGCCCAGGGGACAATGGGGCATCCTGGGACGTCACAATGGGCCCTGGGGACAAAGTGGGTCCCCATGGTGTCACAATGGCCCTGGGGATAAAGGGGGACCCCAGGATGTGTATAATGGAGCCTGGGGACAATGGGGGGTCCTGGGATGTCACAATGGGCTCTGGGGACAATAGGGGGTCCTGGGACATCACAATGGGCCCTGGAGAAAAGGGGGGGTCCTGGGATGTCACAATAGGCCCTGGGGACAAAGGGGAACTTCAGGATGTCACAATGAGCCCGGGGGACAAAGGCGGTCCCCAGGATGTCACAATAGGCCCTGGGGAAAAAGAGGGGTCCACAGGATGTGCACAATGGGCCCTGGGGACAAAGGGGGCTCCCCAGGATATCACAATGGGCTCTGGTGACATAGGGTTCCCCAAGATGTCACAACGGGTCCTGGGGACAAGGGGGTCCCCAGGATGTAACAATGTGCCCTTGGGACAATGGGGGCTCCTGCGATGTCACAATGGGCCCTGGGGACAAAGGGAGGCCCCAGGATGTCACAATGGACCCTGGGGACAAAAGGGGTCCCCGGGATGTCACAATGCGCCCAGGGGACAACGAAGCATCCTGGGACGCCACAATGGGCCCAGGGAAAAAGGGGGGTCCCCAGGTTGTTCACAATGGGCCCTGGGGACAATGGGGGTCCTGGGATGTCACAATGAACCCTAGGGACAAAGGGGGTCCCCAGGATGTCACAATGGGCCCTGGGGATAAAGGGGACTCCCCAGGATGTCACAATAGGCCCTGGGGACAAAGGGGGTCCCCATGGTGTCACAATGGGCCCTGGGGACAAAGAGGGTCCCCAGGATGTCACAATGGGCTTTGGGGACAAGGCGGAGTCCCCAGGATGTCACAATGGGGTCTTGGGACAAAGGGGGTCCCCAGGATGTCACAATGGTCCCTGGGGACAACTGGGGGGTCCTGGGACGTCACAATGGGCCCTGGGGACAAAGGGGGTCCCAGGGTGTCACAATAAGCCATGAGGACAAGGGGGGTCCCCAGGATGTCACAATGGGCACTGGGGACAAAGGGGGGTCCCCACGGTGCCATGATGGGCCCTGGCGACAAGGGGGTCCCCAGAATGTCACAATGGGCCCATGGGACAAAGGCGATCCCCATGGTGTCACAGTGGGCCCTGGGGACAAGGGGGTCCCCAGGATGTCACAATGGGCTCATGGGATAAAGGGGGTACCCACGGTGTCACTATAGGCCCTGGGGACAACGGGGGGTCCCCACGGTCCCACGATGGGTCGTGTGGACAAGGGGGTCCCCAGGATGTTCACAACGGGCCCTGAGGACAAAGGGGGTCCCCACGGTGTCACAATGGTCCCTGGGGACAACTTGGGGTCCTGGGATGTCACAATGGGCCCTGGGAACAAAGGCAGTCCCCAGGATGTCACAATAAGCCCTGAGGACAAAGGAGGGTCCCCAGGATGTCGCAATGGGCCTTGGGGACAATGGGGGGTCCTAGGAGTCACAATGGGCCCGAGTGACAAATGGGGTCTCCATGGTGTCACAATGGGCCCTGAAGACAAAGGGGGTCCCCTGAATGTCACAATGGGCCCTGAGGACAATGGGGGTTCCTGGAACGTCACAATGGGCCCTGGGGAGAAAGGGAGGTCCCCAGGATGTCACAATGGGCCCTGGAGACAATAGGGGGTTTTGGGATGTCACGATGGGCTCTGACGACAAGGGGAGGTGCCCATGGTGTCACAATGGGTCCTCAGTGACAAGGGGGGTCCCTATAGTGTCACAATGGGCTCTGCAGACAATGGGGGGTCCTGGGATGTCACAATGGGCACCAGTGACAAAGGGGGTCCTCATGGTGCCACAATGGGCCCTGGGGAGTAAGTGGGGTCCTGGGATGTCACAATGGGTCCTGGGGACAAAGGGTGATCCTTTGATGTCACAAGGGGCCCTGGAGGCAAGGGGGTCCCCAGGATGTTACAATGGGCCCTGGGCACAAAGGGGGGTCCCCATAGTGTCACAATGGGTCCCCAGTGACAAGGGGGTCCCCACGGTGCCACGATGGTCCCTGGGGACAAGAGGGGGTCCCCATGGTGTCACAATGGACCCTGGGGTCAAAGGGGGTTCCCAGGACATCACAATGGGCTCTGGGGACGATGGGGATCCTGGGACATGAGCCATGGGGACAAGGGGGGGTCCTGGGACCTCACAATGGGTCCTGGGGACAAAGCGGTTCCCCAGGACGTCACAATGGGCCCTGGGGACAAAGGAGGTCCCCACAGTGTCACAATGGGCCCAGGGGACAAAAGGGGGACCCCAGGATGTCACAATGGGCCCAGGGGAGAATGGGGGGTCCTGGGACGTTATAATGGGCCCTCGGGAAAAAGGGGGTCCACATGGTGCCACAATGGGCCCTGGGGACAACGGGGGTCCCAGGATGTCACAATGGGCCCTAGGGACACAGGTGCTCCTGGGATGTCACAAACGGCACTGGGGACAAAGGGGGTCCCCATGGTGCCACAATGGGCCTTGAGACAATGGGGTCTCCCCAGGATGTCACAATGGGCCTTGGGGACAAAGGGGTGTCCCCTGAATGTGCATAATGGGCCCTGGGGACAAAGGGTGGTCGCCAGGATGTCTCAGTGGGCCCTGGGGACAATGCGGTGTCCTGGGATGTCACAATGGGCCCCAGTGACAAATGGGGTCTCCAGGATGTCACAATGGGCCCTGGGGACAACGGGGGTCCCCAGGATGTCACGATGGGGCCTGGGGACAACGAGGGGTCCTGGGACGTCACAATGAGCCCTGGGGAAAAAGGGTGGTCCCCATGATGTCACAATGGGCACTGGAGACATTGGGGGGTCCTCGGCTCTCACAATGAGCGCTGAGGACAAGGGGGTCCCCAGGATGTCACGATGGGGCCTGGGGACAACGAGGGGTCCTGGGACGTCACAATGAGCCCTGGGGAAAAAGGGTGGTCCCCATGATGTCACAATGGGCACTGGAGACATTGGGGGGTCCTCGGCTCTCACAATGAGCCCTGAGGACAAGGGGGGTCCCCAGAATTTCACAATGAGCACTGGGGACAAAGTGGGGTCCTGGGATGTCAAAATGGGCCCTGGGGACAAAGGGGGTCCCTTAATTGTCACAATGGGCCCTGGGGACAAGGGGGGTCCCCACGGTGTCACAATGGGCCCTGGGGACAAAGTGGGGTCCTGGAATGTCACAATGGGCCCAGAGGACAAAGGGGGTCCCCATGGTGCCACAGTGGGCCCTGGGGACAAAGGGGGTCCTGAGACGTCACAATGGGCCCTGGGGAAAAGGCGGGGTCCCCACGGTGTCACAATGGGCCCTGGGGACAATGGGGGGTCCTGGGATGTCACAATGGGCCCCAGTGACAAAGGGGGTCCCCATGGTGCGACAACGAGCTCTGGGGATAAAGGGGGTCTCCAGGATGTCACAATGGGCCCTGGGGACAAAGGAAGTCCCCAGAATGCCACAATGGGTCCTGGAAAGAAGTGGGGTCCCCATGGTGTCACAATGGGCCTTGGGGACAAAGGGGGGTCCCCAGGATGTCACAATGGGCCCCGGGAACAAAGGGGTCCCCAGGATGTCACAATGGGTACTGGGGACAAAGGCGGGGTCCCCATGGTGTCACAATGGACCCAAGTGACAGGACGAGTCCCCACGGTACCACTATGGGCCCTGGAGACCAGGGGGTTCCCCGGATTTCACAATGGGCCCTGGGGACAAGGGGGGTCCCCAGGATGTCACAATGGGCACTGGGGACAACGAGGGGTCCTGGGACGTCACAATGAGCCCTGGGGAGAAAGGGGGGTCCTCACCCTGTCAGAAGGGACCCTGGGGACAAGGTGGGGTCCTGGGATGTCACAATGGGCCCTGGGGACAAAGGGGGTGTCCATGGTGCCACAATGGGCCCTGGGGACAAGGGGGGGGGGGTCCCCTCAGTGCCACGATGGGCCCTGGGGACAAGGGGGTCCCCAGGATGTCACAATGGGCCCTGAGGACAAATTGGGGTTCTGGGATGTCACAATGGGCCCTGGGGACAAAGGGGGTCCCCATGGTGCCACAATGGGCCCTGGGGACAAAGAGGGGTCCCCAGAATGTCACAATGGGCCCTGGGGACATTTGGGGTCCCCAGAATGTCACAATGGGCCCTGGGAACAATAGGGGGTCCTGGGACGTCACAATGGGCCCTGGAGTAAAGGGGGGTCCCCAGGATGTCACAATAGGCCCTGGGGACAAAGAGGAGTCCCCTGAATGTCATAATGGGCCCTGAGGACAAGGAGGGTCTCCACGGTGTCACAATAGGCCCTGGGGACAAAGGGGGTCCCCATGATTTCACAATGGGCCCAGGGGACAATGGGGCATCCTGGGACGTCACAATGGGCCCTGGGGACAAAGGGGGTCCCCATGGTGTCACAATGGCCCTGGGGATAAAGGGGGACCCCAGGATGTGTATAATGGGGCCTGGGGACAATGGGGGGTCCTGGGATGTCACAATGGGCTCTGGGGACAATAGGGGGTCCTGGGACGTCACAATGGGCCCTGGAGAAAAGGGGGGGTCCTGGGATGTCACAATAGGCCCTGGGGACAAAGGGGGTCTTCAGGATGTCACAATGGGCCCGGGGGACAAAGGGGGTCCCCAGGATGTCACAATAGGCCCTGGGGAAAACGAGGGCTCCCCAGGATATCACAATGGGCCCTGGGGACAAAGAGGGGTCCACAGGATGTGCACAATGGGCCCTGGGGACAAAGGGGGCTCCCCAGGATATCACAATGGGCTCTGGTGACATAGGGGTCCCCAAGATGTCACAACGGGTCCTGGGGACAAGGGGGGTCCCAAGGATGTCACAATGGGCACTGGAGACAAAGGGGGGGTCCCCACGGTGCCACGATGGGCCCTGGGGACAAGGGGGTCCCCAGGATGTAACAATGTGCCCTTGGGACAATGGGGGCTCCTGCGATGTCACAATGGGCCCTGGGGACAAAGGGAGGCCCCAGGATGTCACAATGGACCCTGGGGACAAAAGGGGTCCCCGGGATGTCACAATGGGCCCAGGGGACAATGAAGCATCCTGGGACGCCACAATGGGCCCGGGGAAAAAGGGGGGTCCCCAGGTTGTTCACAATGGGCCCTGGGGACAATGGGGGTCCTGGGATGTCACAATGAACCCTAGGGACAAAGGGGGTCCCCAGGATGTCACAATGGGCCCTGGGGATAAAGGGGACTCCCCAGGATGTCACAATAGGCCCTGGGGACAAAGGGGGTCCCCAGGATGTCACAACGGGCCCTGGGTACAAGGGGGGTCCCACCCTGTCACAATGAGCACTGGGGACAAAGGGGGTCCCCAGGATGTCACAATGGGCACTGGAGACAAAGGGGGGGTATCCACGGTGCCACAATGGGCCCTGGGGACAAGAGGGTCCCCACGGTTTCACAATGGGCCCTGGGGACAAGGGGGATCCCCGCCCTGTCACAATGGGCCCTGGGGCCAAAGGGATCCCCAGGATGTCACAATGGGCCCTGGGGACTGCGGGGGGGTACTAGGATGTCACAATGGGTCTTGGGGACAAAGGGGGTACCCAGGATGTCACAATGGGCCCTGGGGACAATGGGGGGTCCCTTGAAGGTCACAATGGGCCCATGGGACAAAGAGGGTGCCCACGGTGTCACAGTGGGCCCTGGCGACAAAGGGGGATCCCCAGGATCTCACAATGGGCCCCGGGGACAAAGTAAAATCCTGGAATGTCACAATGGTCCCCAGTGACAAAGGCGCTCCCCATGGTGCCACAATGGGCCCTGGGGACAAAGTGGGTCCCCAGGATTTCACAATGAGCACTGGGGACAAAGGGGGGTCCCAGGATGTCACAATGGGCCCTGGGGACAAGGGGGGGTTCCCATGGAGTCACAATGGGTCCTGGGGACAACGAGGCGTCCTGGGACGTCACAATGGGACTTGGGGACAAAGGGGGTCTTCCACAGTCTCACAATGGGCCCTAGAGACAAGGGGAGATCCCCAGGATGACACAATAGGCCCTGGGGACAAAGAGGAGTCCCCCTGAATGTCACAATGGGCCCTGGGGACAAGGGGGGTCCCCATGGTATCACAATAAGCCCTGGGGACAACAACGGGGGGTCCTGGGATGTCACAATGGGCCCTGGGGACAAAGGCGGTCCCCAGGATGTCACAATAAGCCCTGGGGACAAGGGGGGTCCCCAGGATGTCACAATGGGCACTGGGGACAAAGGGGGTACCCACGGTGTCACTATAGGCCCTGGGGACAACGGGGGGTCCCCACGGTGCCACGATGGGCCCTGGGGACAAGGGGGTCCCCAGGATGTTCACAATGGGCCCTGGAGACAATGGGGTGTCCCCAGGTTGTCACAATGGGCCCTGGGGACACAGAGGGTCCCCAGGATGTCACAATGGGCCCTGGAGACAATGGGGTGTCCCCAGGATGTCACAATGGGCCCTGGGGACAAGGGGGTCCCCAGGATGTTCACAATGGGCCCTGGAGACAATGGGGTGTCCCCAGGATATCACAATGGGCCCTGGGGACAAAGAGGGTCCCCAGGATGTCACAATCGGCCCTGGGCACAAAGGGGGGTGCACATGGTGTCAAAATGGGCCCTGGGGACAAAGGGCGTCCCCAGGATGTCACAGTGGGCCCTTGGGACAAAGTGGTCCCCATGGTATCAGAATGGGCCCTGGGGACAAAGAGGGGTGCCCTGAATGTCACAATGGGCCCTGAGGACAAAGGGGGTCCCCTGAATGTCACAATGGGCCCTGAGGACAATGGGGGTTCCTGGAACGTCACAATGGGCCCTGGGGAGAAAGGGAGGTCCCCAGGATGTCACAATGGGCCCTGGAGACAATTGGGGGTTTTGGGATGTCACGATGGGCTCTGACGACAAGGGGAGGTGCCCATGGTGTCACAATGGGTCCTCAGTGACAAGGGGGGTCCCTATAGTGTCACAATGGGCTCTGCAGACAATGGGGGGTCCTGGGATGTCACAATGGGCACCAGTGACAAAGGGGGTCCTCATGGTGCCACAATGGGCCCTGGGGAGTAAGTGGGGTCCTGGGATGTCACAATGGGTCCTGGGGACAAAGGGTGATCCTTTGATGTCACAAGGGGCCCTGGAGGCAAGGGGGTCCCCAGGATGTTACAATGGGCCCTGGGCACAAAGGGGGGTCCCCATAGTGTCACAATGGGTCCCCAGTGACAAGGGGGTCCCCACGGTGCCACGATGGGCCCTGGGGACAAGAGGGGGTCCCCATGGTGTCACAATGGACCCTGGGGTCAAAGGGGGTTCCCAGGACATCACAATGGGCTCTGGGGACAATGGGGATCCTGGGACATCACAATGAGCCCTGGGGACAAGGGGGGGTCCTGGGACGTCACAATGGGTCCTGGGGACAAAGCGGTTCCCCAGGATGTCACAATGGGCCCCGGGGACAAAGCAGGGTCCTGGGACATCACAATGGGCCCTGGAGACAAAGGGATTCCCCAGGATGTCACAATGGGCCCTGGGGACAAAGGGGGTCCCCACAGTGTCACAATGGTCCCTGGGGACAAAGGAGATCCCCACAGTGTCACAATGGGCCCAGGGGACAAAAGGGGGACCCCAGGATGTCACAATGGGCCCAGGGGACAATGGGGGGTCCTGGGACGTTATAATGGGCCCTCGGGAAAAAGGGGGTCCACATGGTGCCACAATGGGCCCTGGGGACAACGGGGGTCCCAGGATGCCACAATGGACACTGGGGACAAGGGGGTCCCCAGGATGTCACAATGGGCCCTGGAGTAAAGGGGGGTCCCCAGGATGTCACAATAGTCCCTGGGGACAAAGAGGAGTCCCCTGAATGTCATAATGGGCCCTGAGGACAAGGAGGGTCTCCACGGTGTCACAATGGGCCCTGGGGACAATGGGGGGTCCTGGGATGTCACAATAGGCCCTGGGGACAAAGGGGGTCCCCATGATTTCACAATGGGCCCAGGGGACAATGGGGCATCCTGGGACATCACAATGGGCCCTGGGGACAAAGGGGGTCCCCATGGTGTCACAATGGCCCTGGGGATAAAGGGGGACCCCAGGATGTGTATAATGGGGCCTGGGGACAATGGGGGGTCCTGGGATGTCACAATGGGCTCTGGGGACAATAGGGGGTCCTGGGACGTCACAATGGGCCCTGGAGAAAAGGGGGGGTCCTGGGATGTCACAATAGGCCCTGGGGACAAAGGGGGTCCCCAGGATGTCACAATAGGCCCTGGGGAAAAAGAGGGCTCCCCAGGATATCACAATGGGCCCTAGGGACAAAGAGGGGTCCACAGGATGTGCACAATGGGCCCTGGGGACAAAGGGGGCTCCCCAGGATATCACAATGGGCTCTGGTGACATAGGGGTCCCCAAGATGTCACAACGGGTCCTGGGGACAAGGGGGGTCCACAAGGATGTCACAATGGGCACTGGAGACAAAGGGGGGGTCCCCACGGTGCCACGATGGGCCCTGGGGACAAGGGGGTCCCCAGGATGTAACAATGTGCCCTTGGGACAATGGGGGCTCCTGCGATGTCACAATGGGCCCTGGGGACAAAGGGAGGCCCCAGGATGTCACAATGGACCCTGGGGACAAAAGGGGTCCCCGGGATGTCACAATGGGCCCAGGGGACAACGAAGCATCCTGGGACGCCACAATGGGCCCGGGGAAAAAGGGGGGTCCCCAGGTTGTTCACAATGGGCCCTGGGGACAATGGGGGTCCTGGGATGTCACAATGAACCCTAGGGACAAAGGGGGTCCCCAGGATGTCACAATGGGCCCTGGGCACAAACGGGATCCCCATGATGTCACAATGGGCCTTGGAGACAAGGGGTGTCTCACCCTGTCACAATGGTGCCTGGGGACAAAGGGGTCCCCAGGATGTCACAATGGGCCCTGGGGACAAGGGGGGTCATGGGATGTCACAATGGGTCCTGGGGACAAAGGGGTCCCCACGGTGTCACAATGGGCCCTGGGGACAAAGTGGAGTCCTGGTATGCCACAATGGGCCCCAGTGACAAAGGGGGTCCCCACGGTGTCACAATGGGTCCTTGAGACAACAGGGTCCCCAGGATGTCACAATGGGCCTGGGGACAAAGGGGGCTGCCCAGGATGTCACAATGGACTCTGGGGACAAGGGTGGGTCCTGGTATGTCACAATGGCCCCTGGGGACAAAGGGGGTCCCCAGGATGTCACAATGCGCCCTGGGGAAAATGGGGGGTCCTGGGATGTCACAATGGGCCCTGGGGACTAAGGGGGCTCCCCAGGATGTCACAATGGGCTCTGAGGACAAGAGGGGTCCCAAGGATGTCACAATTGGCACTGGAGAAAAAGGGGAGGGTCCCCACGGTGCCACGATGGGCCCTGGGGACAAGGGGGTTCCCAGGATGTCACAATGGGCCCTGGGTACAATGGGGGGTCCTGGGATGTCACAATGGGCCCTGGGGACAAAGTGAGTCCCCAGGATGTCACAATGAGCCCTGGGGACAAAGGGGGTTCCCCTGAACGTCACAATGGGCCCTGGAGACAAAGGGGGGTCCCCAGGATGTCACAATGGGCACTGGAGAAAAAGGGGGGGTCTCCACGGTGTCACAATGAGCCCTGGGGACAATGGGGGATTCTGGGATGTCACAAGAGGCCCTGGGGACAAAGGGGGTCCCCAGGATGTCACAATGGGTCCTGGGGACAACGGGGGTCCCCACAGTGTCAGAATGGGGCCGGGGGATAAAGGGGGACCGCAGGATGTGCATAATGGGGCCTGGGGACAATGGGGGGTCGTGGGATGTCACAATGGGCCTTGGGGAAAAAGAGGGTGTCTCCAGGATTTCACAATGGGCCGGGGGAACAACAGGGGGTCCTGGGACGTCACAATGGGCCCTGGAGTAAAGGGGGGTCCCCAGGATGTCACAATAGGCCCTGGGGACAAAGAGGAGTCCCCTGAATGTCATAATGGGCCCTGAGGACAAGGAGGGTCTCCACGGTGTCACAATGGGCTCTGGGGACAATAGGGGGTCCTGGGACGTCACAATGGGCCCTGGAGAAAAGGGGGGTCCCCAGGATGTCACAATAGGCCCTGGGGACAAAGAGGAGTCCCCTGAATGTCATAATGGGCCCTGAGGACAAGGAGGGTCTCCACGGTGTCACAATGGGCTCTGGGGACAATAGGGGGTCCTGGGACGTCACAATGGGCCCTGGAGAAAAGGGGGGGTCCTGGCATGTCACAATAGGCCCTGGGGACAAAGGGGGTCTTCAGGATGTCACAATGGGCCCGGGGGACAAAGGGGGTCCCCAGGATGTCACAATAGGCCCTGGGGAAAAAGAGGGCTCCCCAGGATATCACAATGGGCCCTGGGGACAAAGAGGGGTCCACAGGATGTGCATTGGGGAGATATCAGGGGGTTTTGAAGAGATATCGAGGGGTTTTGGGGAGATATCAGGGGGTTTTGGGGTGATATCGAGGGGTTTTGGGGTGATATCAGGGGATTTGGGGAGATATCAGGGGGTTTTGGGGTGATATCAAGGTGTTTTGGGGAGATATCGGGGGGTTTTGGGGAGATATCGAGGGGTTTTGGGGAGATATCGAGGGGTTTTGGGGAGATATCAGGGGGGTTTGGGGAGATATCGGGGGTTTTGGGGAGATATCGGGGCTTTTGGGGGTGATATCAGGTGGCTTGGGGGTGATATCGGGGGGTTCTGGGGTGATAACAAGGGGTTTTGGGGTGATATCGGGGGCTTTGGGGTGATATCAGGGGGTTTGGGGAGATATCGGGAGGTTTTGGGGTGATATCGGGGGGTTTGGGGTGATATCGGGAGATTTTGAGGTGATATCGGGGGGTTTTGGGGAGATATCATAGGGTTTTGGGGAGATATCGGGGGTTTGGGGGTGATATCAATGGGATTTGGGGAGATATCAGGGGGTTTTGGGGTGATATCTGGGGGTTCTGGGGAGATATCAGGGGGTTTTGGGGTGATATCGGGGGGTTTGGGGTGATATCGGGGGCATGGGGGTGATACTGGGGCTTTTGGGGATGATATCGGTGGGTTTGGGGGTGATATTAGGGGGTTCTGGGCTGGTATCAAGGGGTTTTGGGGAGATATCAGGAGGTTTTGGGGTGATATCAGGGGGGTTTGGGGAGATATCGGGGGTTTTGGGGAGATATCAGGGGATTTTGGGGTGATATCAGGGGATTTTGGGGTGACATCGGGGGGTTTGGGGAGATACCGGGGGGTTTTGGGGTGATATCAGGGGGTTCTGGAGAGTTATCAAGGGGTTTTGGGGAGATATCAAGGGGGTTTGGGGTGATATCGGGGGAGTTTTGGGTGATATTGGGAGATTTTGAGGTGATATCGGGGGGTTTGGGGAGATATCGGGGGCATGGGGGTGATATTGGGGCTTTTGGGGTGATATCGGGGGGTTCTGGGGTGATATCAGGGGGTTTTGGGGAGATATCAGGGGGTTTTAGGGTGATATCGGGGGGCTTGGGGGAGATATTGGGGGGTTTGGGGTGATATCGGGGGTTTTGGAGTGATATCGAGGGCATGGGGGTGATACTGTGGCTTTTGGGGGTGATATCAGGGGGCTTTGGGGTGATATCGGGGGGTTTTGGGGTGGTATCATGGGGATTTGGGGTCATATCGGGGGGGTTTGGGGGTGATATCAGGGGTTTTGGGGAGATATCGGGGGGTTTGGGGTGATATCGGGAGGGTTTGGGGTGATATAGGGGGGTTTTGGGGAGATATCGGGGGGTTTTGGGGAGATATCGGGGGGTTCTGGGGAGATATCAAGGGGGTTTGGGGTGATATCGGGAGATTTTGAGGTGATATCGGGGGGTTTTGGGGAGATATTGGGGCTTTTGGGGAGATATCGGGGGTTTGGGGGAGATATCGGGGGGTTTTGGAGTGATATCGGGGGCATGGGGGTGATATCAGGGGGTTTTGGGGAGATATCGGGGGGTTTGGGGAGATATCAGGGGGTTTTGGGGAGATACCGGGGTGGTTTGGGATGATATCAGCGGGTTCTGGGGAGATATCAAGGGGTTCTGGGGAGGTATCAAGGAGGTTTGGGGTGATATCAGGGGGTTTTGGGGTGATATCGGGGGGTTTGGGGAGATACCGGAGGGGTTTCGGGTGATATCAGCGGGTTCTGGGGAGATATCAAGGGGGTTTGGGGTGATATCAGGGGGGTTTGGGGTGATATCGGGAGATTTTGAGGTGATATTGGGGGGTTTTGGGGAGATATCGGGGATTTTGGGGTGATATCGGGGGGTTCTGGGGTGATATCAAGGGGTTTTGGGGAGATATCAGGGGGGTTTGGGGTGATATCGGGGGGGTTGGGGTGATATCGGGGGCTTTTGGGGTGATATCAAGGGGTTTTGGGGAGATACCAGGGGCTTTTGGGGGTGATATCGGGGTGTTTTGGGGAGATATCGGGGTTTTGGGGTGATATCGGGGGGTTTTGGGGAGATATCAGGGGTTTTGGGGTGATATCGAGAGGTTTTGGGGTGATATCGGGGTTTTGGGGTGATATCGGGGGGTTTGGGGAGATATCGGGGATTTGGGGAAATACCAGGGTGTTTTGGGGAAATATCAGCGGTTTTGGGGTGATATCGGGGCTTTTGGAGTGATATCGGGGGCATGGGGGTGATATTGGGGCTTTTGGGGGTGATATCAGGGGGTTTTGGGGTGATATCGGGGGGTCTGGGGTGATATCGGGGGGGTTGGGGTGATATCGGGGGGGTTGGGGTGATATTGGGGGTTTTGGGGTCACTCACCATCACGTCGCCGCGTGCCGCGTGCAGGCAGTGCAGGGCCAGCTCCAGGTTAAGGACGGCGCCAGGGACAGCGCTGGAGCTCCCAGGGATGGCACTGAAGCTCCCAGGGATGGCGCTGGAGTTTCTGGGGATGGCGCTGGAGCTCCCAGGGACGGCACTGGAGCTCCCGGGGATGGCGCTGGAGTTTCCAGGGATGGCACTGGAGCTCCCAGGGACAGCACTGGAGCTCCCGGGGATGGCACTGGAGCTCCCAGGGACAGCACTGGAGCTCCCGGGGATGGCGCTGGAGTTTCCAGGGATGGCACTGGAGCTCCTGGGGACAGCACTGGAGCTCCCAGGGATGGCACTGGAGCTCCCAGGGATGGCACTGGAGCTCCCAGGGATGGCACTGGAGCTCCCAGGGACGGCACTGGAGCTCCCAGGGATGGCGCTGGAGCTCCCGGGGATGGCGCTGGAGCTCCCGGGGACAGCACTGGAGCTCCCAGGGATGGCGCTGGAGCTCCCGGGGATGGCGCTGGAGCTCCTGGGGATGGAGCTGGAGCTCCCAGGGATGGCACTGGAGCTCCCAGGGATGGCACTGGAGCTCCCGAGGATGGCACTGGAGCTCCCGGGGACAGCACTGGAGCTCCCGGGGATGGTGCTGGAGCTCCCGGGGACGGCGCTGGAGCTCCCGGGGACGGCGCTGGAGCTCCCGGGGATGGTGCTGGAGCTCGCCATGGACAGCAGGGTCAACACTGCAACCGACACGGGGTGGGGGAAACGGGGTGATGGGACATGGGGATGTTGGGGTTCAGGGGGGAAATGGGGTGATATGAGGTGGGGATGTTGGGGTTTGGGGGGGAAAGGGGGATGTGACATGGGGGTGTTGGGGGAAAGGGGGATGTGACATGGGGGTGTTGGGGTTTGGGGAAAGGGGGATGTGACATGGGGGTGTTGGGGTTTGGGGAAAGGGGGATGTGACATGGGGGTGTTGGGGGAAAGGGGGATGTGACATGGGGGTGTTGGGGTTTGGGGAAAGGGGGATGTGACATGGGGGTGTTGGGGTTTGGGGAAAGGGGGATGTGACATGGGGGTGTTGGGGTTTGGGGAAAGGGGGATGTGACATGGGGGTGTTGGGGTTTGGGGAAAGGGGGATGTGACATGGGGGTGTTGGGGGGAAAGGGGGATGTGACATGGGGGTGTTGGGGTTTGGGGAAAGGGGGATGTGACATGGGGGTGTTGGGGGAAAGGGGGATGTGACATGGGGGTGTTGGGGTTTGGGGAAAGGGGGATGTGACATGGGGGTGTTGGGGTTTGGGGAAAGGGGGATGTGACATGGGGGTGTTGGGGTTTGGGGGTGGAAATATGGGATCCAACAAGGAAAAGCTGGGGTTTTTCAAGGAAAAGCGTGATACGACAATGGGTACGATTCAAGGAAAAGTTGGAGTTGGTCAAGAAAAGATGCGATATGATAAAGGAAATGTTGGGGTTTGTCAAGAAAAGGTGTGATAGGACAAGGAAAAGTTGGGTTTTGTTGAGAAAAGACGTGATAGGACAATGGAAACGTTGGGTTTTGTCAAGAAAAGACACGATAGGACAAGCAAAAGTTGGGTTTATGTCAAGAAAAGACAATAGGACAAGGAAAAGTTGGGTTTTGTCAAGAAAAGACGCGATAGGACAAGGAAAAGTTGGGTTTATGTCAAGAAAAGACAATAGGACAAGGAAAAGTTGGGTTTTGTCAAGAAAAGACACGATAGGTCAAGGAAAAGTTGGAGTTGGTCAAGATAAGACGCAATAGGACAAGGAAAAGTTGGGTGTATGTCAAGAAAAGATGCAATAGGACAACAGAAACGTTGGGTTCTGTCAAGAAAAGATGTGAGAAGACAAGGAAAAGTTGGGTTTTGTTGAGAAAAGATGCGATAGGACAATGGAAACGTCAGGTTTCGTCAAGAAAAGGTGCGATACAACAATGGGTACGATACGAGAAGGAAAAGTTGGGTTTATGTCAAGAAAAGACGCGCTACAACAAGGAAAAGTTGGGTTTTGTCAAGAAAAGGTGCGATAGGACAATGGAAACGTTGGGGTTGGTCAAGAAAAGGTGCGACATGATAATGGGTACGATACGAGAAGGAAAAGTTGGGTTTTGGGGACAAAAGGCGCGATACGGGACAGCGGAAAACGAGCCAACCAGGTGGAGCGGAGAGCAAGAAAGACACGGAGAAACGTCACTATTTCTACCCAAAAGGCAGCGTTGGGAGCCCCAAGAGCAGCGACGACCCCCCCGGGGCCCAGGTGGGGTGGGCCAGGCACCCAATGCGTGCGATACCTGGGTCGGGCGCCTGCGGGTCGGTGTCCATGTCCCCCCAGGGCTTCCAGACCAGCTCCGCGCGCTCCTCGTCCTGCTGCGCCTGCGCTGGGTCGCGCAGGGCCGGCAGCTCCGCCTGGAAGCCGCTCCCCACGTTGATCTGCCTGGAGAGGGGACGGGAGGCGGTGACGGGGACCGCGGCGGCGCGGCGGGGGGGACGGGGGCGTTCTGAGCGCTCACGGCATCATCGTGCTCCGATCGGCACCGAAACCGCGCGGTTCGGCCGAAAACCACAGGGATTCGCTCCGAGACGCGGCAGAGTGGGAGAGACGCCCTGCGAGGGCTCGGAACAACAAAGCGTTGCCGGGGTTCCGCCGCGACATCAGCGCCGCCGGTGACATCAGCGCCTCGTGTTCCGTTCGGAATGGACGTCAATGGGTCCTGGTGGGCCAAACGAGGGGCAGGAAAAGCGCGACGCACCCGTTTTGCGCCCGTTTTTGGTGGTTTGGGGACTCACGGCCAGACGCTGATTTTGGGGGCGTCCTTCACCAGGCACAATCCCAGGTCACTGTCCATTCTGCCTGCGGGATATTGAGAAATAGAGGGGAAAAGCAACGCTCAGGATCAAAATCATCGTGCCGAGACCGTTCCTTGGCGTCACAACCACAAATTGTCCCAATTCCCATCGTTTTGGTGAAATCGGTCGCTGATGGATCATCCCAATGGGGTTTTGCAGTCGATCGCAGCACTCGGGTGGTTTTTACACCCGATATCACAGCGAAACCCTGGGGGGGTTGTTTCCATCCCATATTCCACAAAATCACCCATTTTGGGGGTTTTTGGGGAGCACAAGCTCTGCGTTTGCCACCACAAACCAGCGAGGGGACGCCGAACCCAAACCGGGTTCACCGGGCGGTTTTACACTGGGATCGCTCGGCCCGGGTTGAGATAAACCCCCCGTAAACCACAACCATAAAGCGGGGTGTTCCCCCCAAAGCGCTACGTGGGGACATCCGCATCGCACCGAATTAACCCCGCGGGGCGGCCGAAAGCGCTTCAATCCCGGTGTCGGGATCACGAGGGGTTTCGGCCTCCGTCGCCTTTTTGCTGCGAGATCTTCCCATCCAGAGACTCATTTTCGGTGACCTGGGCAACATCGAACGAGAAAAGGGTTAAAGGTGGAAAACGCACAAAATCACACGGGCGTTTATCTGCTTTTCCTCCTTTTTTGGCTCAAAAGCAAGCGGCGAACCCCAAAATGAGGGGTCTGGGGACCCTCCGGTCCTGCTGATGCTTCCTCCCTTCCACCCAACTCGAGGCGATCGCCGGGTTCCGTATTTCGGATCAATAACCCAGCGGGAGCCTGGAGCCTCCCAGAGCCCGTCCCTGGGGTAGCGGCCGCCGAGCGCGTCCCCATAGCGTTATTTGGGTGTAATTTGGGGGGTTCTGGGGCACGTAGCACCCTTGGTTCAGCCAGGGACACACACACGGGTGCTCCGGCGAGCAACTCCGGCACCGCCGGTTGCCGAATCATCGCACAACCATCCAAGTACTCCTCACCCACCTCGTTCCTTGTCACTGGAACCAACACCGGGATCACCAGGGGGGTGTTTTCGGACAGCGTCGGGGGTTCGGAGGCGCCGTTTCCATCTCCCAACGATGGTTTCGCGGTGTTTGCATCGCCCGCGTCGCGCACCTGAGCACAAACGGAACCGGGAGCGTCGGTGGCGCTGGAGGATATCAAAGCGCTTTGCAAACTGCTCTTCCCAATTATTTCTCCATTATATAACGAGGATAATAAAACCCGCTACGCTAAACACAACCCAAACCGGGCGGGAGCGCGCAACGCGAATCTTTACACCGCAGCGATTCCCTATTTCTCGTTTTCTCACCCCGTCATCTCCACTCAATCGGCAGCGACGTTCACAAATCATCCAGTTACGCACAATTTGGTAACGACCCCCGCAAAGGGCTTCGACGGCACCGCCAACCCCCTCGCCGCCTTCGCTCAGATCCCCGCTCAATGAGCAGCACCCATGGGTGCCCGTTACCTGCCCCCTCTCGGCGTCCACCGACCACCCGTGGTTCCGGCACATGGAGACGCCGCCATCCTCAACCGGAGCAGCCGCCAAGTGGCTAAAGTGACAAAAATCAGGATAAATAGGTAAAAAAATCAACATGATAAAGCCGCGGCGCTTTTAGAACAGATGGCGTAGTCGGCACTGAAGCTCCAGGCAGGTGGAGCTTGCCCGGTGGAATCAATCGGCGTTCGGTCTCAAAGGTTTCAACCCAAAAGGGTTAAATAGCAAGGATTAATAAATACTGACCCTCATTAATAATTACTGATTGTCATTAATAAATAGTGACCGTCACTAATAAATACTGATCGTTATTAATAAATACTGACCATCATTAATAAATACTGATCATCATTAATAAATACTCACAATCATTAATCGATACTGATTGTCATTAATAAATACTGACTGTTATTAATAAATACTGATCATCATTAATAAATACTCGCCATCATTAATCAATACTGATCATCATTAATAGTGACGGTCATTAATAAATACTGATCGTCATTAATAAATACTAACCATTATTAATAAATGCCGATCACCATTAACAAATACTGATCATCATTAATAAATAATAATCATCCTTAATAAATACCATCATTAATCAATACTGATTGTCATTAAGAAATACTGACCGCCATTAATAAATACTGGCCGTTATTAATAAATACTGGTGGTTATTAATAAATACTAATTGTCATTAATAAATACTAACCATCATTAATAAATACTGGTTGTTATTAATAAATACTGATCACTATTAATAAATTATGACCATCATTGGTAAATACTGATCATTAGTAACCAGGCTCAGGTTGGGCTCCAGGTTGGGCTCAAGGCTCAGATTGGGCTCCAGGTTCAGGTTGGGCTCTAGGTTGGGTTCCAGGCTCAGGTTGGGCTCCAGGTCAGGCTCAAGGCTCAGGATGGGCTCCAGGTTCAGGTTGGGCTCCAGGTTGGGCTCCAGGCTCAGGTCAGGCTCCAGGCTCAGGTTGGGCTCCAGGTCGGGCTCCAGGCTCAGACTGGGCTCCAGGTCGGGCTCCAGCGCTTCCCCGCAGAGCAGCCCGGGGCTCTGGGCAAAGCCACGCAGCTCGTCGCCCAAGGGAAACAGGTCCATGGTCACCGGGCTCCAAACACCCCGGAGCAAAAACCAGAGCGGCCCCAGGACACCCGGGCTCCCAAAGAGCCTGGAAAAGGGACACAAAGAGTTAAATTGGGGGGAGTGAAGTGGCTGCTGATGCTGAGAAACCCCCGGGGGTTCGGGGCTGGGGGGAAAGGGGGGATCTGTATGAAAACTGCTCTGGGGAAAAGGGGGGAAGGGGTTGGGCTGCACGGGAATGGGAGGAGGGACGGGAAAACGGGAGAGGGAAACGGGGGAAGAGGGAAAAGGGGGGAAAGGGGGAAAAAGGGGGGAAAGAGGGAAAAGGGGGAAAAAGGGAAAAGGGGGGAAAAGGGGGGAAAGAGGGAAAAGGGGGAAAAAGCAAGGAAAGAGGGAAAAGGGGGAAAAAGGGGGGAAAGAGGGAAAAAGGGGGGAAAGAGGGAAAAAGAGGGAAAAAGCGAGGAAAGAGGGAAAAGAGGGAAAAAGGGGGGAAAGAGGGAAAAATAGGGAAAAAGCGAGGAAAGAGGGAAAGGGGGGGAAAAGGGAAGAAACAGGGATAAAGGGGGAAAAGAGGGATAAGATGGAAAGAGGGGGGAAGAGGGAAAGGGGGGAAAGAAGGGAAAAGAGGGAAGAGGGAAAAGGGGAGAAAAGGGGGGAAAGAGGAAAAAGGGGGAAAAGGGGGGAAAAGGGAAAAAGGGGGAAGAGGGGGAAGAGGGGGTGAAGAGGAAAAAGAGGGAAAAAGGGGGCAAAGAGGGATAAAGGGGAAAGAGGGAAAAGAGGGAAAAAGGGGGGAAGAGGGAAAAGGGCGGAAAGAGGGAAAAGAGGGATAAAGGGGGAAAGAGGGAAAAGGCGGAAAAGGGGGGGAAGAAGGAAAAAGGGAGAAAAAGGGGGAAAAGAGGGGGAAGAGGGAAAAAGGGGGGAAAGGGAGAAAAAGGGGGGAAACAGGGATAAAGGGGGAAAGAGGGAAAAGAGGGAAAAAGGGGGGGAAAATGGCGAAGAGGGAAAAGGGGGGAAAGAGGGAAAAGAGGGAAAAACAGCGGAAAGAGGGAAAAGAGGGAAAAAGGGGGGGAAGGGAAAAAGGGGGGAAAGAGGGATAAAGGGGGAAAGAGGGAAAAGAGGGAAAAGGGGGATGAAAGAGAGAAAAAGTCTGTGGGGGGATTGATGGCGGATCCGCCCCAGCCCCGGGGTCTCTCCTGGAGGGGAGGGACGGGCGGGCTCCAGTGGGGGTGCTGAGGAGATGAGGGGACACGAGGGGCCCCGAGGGACACGAGGGGACGATGAGGGGACCCGAGGGACCCGAGGGGACGCGATGGGACATGAAGAGACACGAGGGACACGAGGGGACGCGACCTCCTCACCCGGTGTTTCCCGCCCCGGCGCTTCCCGCCCGCCGGCGCCGCGGCCACGCCCCCTCGCCGCCGGCCACGCCCCCTCGCCGCCGGCCACGCCCCCTCGCCGGCGTCACGTCCGGGAGTGTGTGGCGGGAAAAGGCGGGAGGGAGGAGAGGGAGGCGCCGCCGTTTTGGTGGAGGTTGTGAGGGGAACTGGGGGTCGGCGTGAGGGGCATTGGGGGTCGGTGTGGGGGGAGGAATTGGGGTCGGCGTGAGGGGCATTGGGGGTGGGTGTGAGGGGGGGATTTGGGGGGCAGTGTGGTAGTGGGGATTTGGGGTCGGTGTGAGGGGGGAATTGGGGGGTGGTGTGGGGGAGGAACTGAGGGTCGGTGTGAGCGGGACATTGGGGGTCGGTGTGGGGAGGAATTGAGGATCGGTGGGGGGGGCTTGGGGGGTCGGTGTGAGGGGGAATTGGGGGTTGGTGTGGGGGAAGTTGGGGGTTGGTCTGGGGAGGATTTGAGGGGTCAGTGTGGGGAGGATTTGGGGGTCGATGTGAGGGGCATTAGGGGTTGGTGTGGGGGGCAGGAACTGGGGGTCAGTGTGTGGGGGGGCATTGGGGGTCGGTGCGAGGGGGAATTAGGGTCTAGTGGGGGGGCACTGGGGGTCGGTGTTTGAGGGGGGAATTGGGGCGTCGGTGTGGGGGGGTCAGTGCAGGGGGGGCCTTGGGGGTCGGTGTGAGGGGGCATTGGGGGTCAGTCTGGGGAGGAATTGGGGGTCGGTGTGTGGGGGGGCATTGGGGATCAGTGTGGGGGGGAATTGGGGGTCGGTGTGGGGGGGAATTGGGGTCTGGTGTGGGGGGGGGACATTGGGGGTCGGTGTGAGGGGGAATTGGGGGTCGGTGTGGGGGGGAAGTTGGGGGTTGGTCTGGGGAGGATTTGAGGGGTCAGTCTGGGGAGGATTTGGGGGTCGATGTGAGGGGCATTAGGGGTTGGTGTGGGGGGCGTTGGGGGTCAGTGCGAGGGGGAATTAGGGTCCGGGGGGGGATTGGGGGTCGGTGTTTGAGGGGGGAACTGGGGGGTTGGTGTGCGGGGGTGGCCTTGGGGGTCGGTGTGAGGGGGCATTGGGGGTCAGTCTGGGGAGGAATTGGGGGTCGGGGGGGCATTTGGGGGTCGGTGGGGGGGAGCTGGGGGTCGGGGTTTGGGGGGAGCTGGGGGTCGGGTGGGGGGTGGATTGAGGGTCGGTGTGAAGGGAATGGGGGGGCATGAGGGGAACGGAGGCGCAGAAACAACTTTACAGCCTCCGGAGCCATGAACCTTCACACCCCGCAGGGTTCCAGAGCAGCTGCGTTCGTTTCGCCGTCGGGCGCAAGGGGAGCGATGGTTCCACCCCTCGTGCGCCGCTCCGAGCGGCAGGAGCTGCGTTTAAATACAGCGAGGTGCTTGTGTCCCAACGACCCCAGAGCGCCCGCACACATCCAGAACCTTTCCCGCTCATCACTGCCGTAGTCTCCGCCTGGACGCCCCCTGTTCGCCTGCGCGGCGCCACCTGGTGCTCTGGAGGAGGGGTCTTTGGATGAAGGCTCCTTCAGCTTCCTCAGGTTTGGCTCCTTGTGTTGAATGGACTGGGACCCAAGCTCCAGGTCGGTTGAACCCAGACTGGCGCCCCCTTTTTGCTGTAAATCTCGGTTCTCTCGTCCCCTCGCGTTCACAGCTGGTGCCGTAAAACTCCTGATCCTGGCACTGCTGGGTTCTGGTTTCCTTACCATGAGTTCACCTAAAGCTCTGAACTAAGGGCTCGTGTGGCTCAGCCCTAAAGTGTTGGCTCGTTAGTGGGCACCCAATTATGTTTTGTTAACCCTTAAAATGTTCGTGCCCTCTATCAGACCCAGGAGTTCGGGCGGGGATTCAGTTCAGGAGGGACCCGGGAGTAACCCTAAGGACCCAGTAGTTGGGGGGTGTCAAGGGTTAAGATCGTGAAACCGTGGGGACCCCTAATGTCCCCAGGGGCCATTGTGACATCCTGGGGACCCTGCATTGTCCCCAGGGTGTTGTGACACCATGGGGACCCACTTTGTCCCCAGGGCCCATTGTGACGTCTCAGGATCCCCCATTGTCCCCAGGGCCCATTGTGACATCCTGGGGACCCTCTTTGTCCCCAGGGCCCATTGTGACATCCTGGGGACACCCCATTGTCTCCAGGGCCCATTGTGAACATCCTGGGGACCCCCTTGTCCACACGACCCATCGTGGCACCGTGGGGACCCCCCGTTGTCCCCAGGGCCTATAGTGACACCGTGGGTACCCCCTTTGTCCCCAGTGCCCATTGTGACATCCTGGGGACCCCCCTTGTCCCCAGGGCTTATTGTGACATCCTGGGGACCGCCTTTGTCCCCAGGGCCCATTGTGACATCCCAGGACCCCAAGTTGTCCCCAGGGACCATTGTGACACCGTGGGGACCCCCTTTGTCCTCAGGGCCCGTTGTGAACATCCTGGGGACCCCCTTGTCCACACGACCCATCGTGGCACCGTGGGGACCCCCCGTTGTCCCCAGGGCCTATAGTGACACCGTGGGTACCCCCTTTATCCCATGAGCCCATTGTGACATCCTGGGGACCCCCTTGTCCCCAGGGCCCATTGTGACACCATGGCAACCCCTTTTGTCCCCAGGGCCCATTGTGACATTCTTGGACCCCACTTTGTCCCCAGGGCGTATTGTGACACCATGGGGACCCCTCCTTGTCACTGGGGACCCATTGTGACACCATGGGGACCCCCCCTTGTCCTCAGGACTCATTCTCACATCCTGGACACCCCCCATTGTCCCCAGGGCCCATTGTGACATCCACTGCACTACCTTGTCCCCAGGGCCCATTGTGACATTCAGGGGACCCCTCTTTGTCCCCAGGGCCCATTGTGACATCCTAGGGACCCCCCCTTGTCCCAAGGGCCCATTGTGACGTCCCAGGACCCCCCATTGTCCCCAGGGCCCATTGTGACATTCAGGGGACCCCCCTTTGTCCCCAGGGCCCATTCTGATACCGTGGGGACCCCCTTTGTCCCCAGGGCCCATTGTGACATGCTGGGGACGCTCTTTGTCTCCAGGGCCCATTGTGACATCCTGGGGACCCTCCTTGTCCCCAGAGCCCATTGTGACATCCAGGGGACCCCCTTTGTCCCCAGGGCCCATTGTGGCACCATGAGGACCCTCTTTGTCACTGGAGCCCATTGTGACATCCCATGACCCCCCTTTGTCCCCAGTGCTATTGTGAAATCCTGGGGACCCCTTTTGTCCCCAGGGCCTATTATGACACCATGGGGAACCCCTTTGTCACGGGGGGCCATTGTGACATTCCAGGATTCCACTTTGTCCCCAGGGCTCGTTCTGACACCTTGGGGACTCCCATTGTCCCCAGGGCCCATTGTGACATCCTGGGCAACCCCATTGTCCCCAGGGCCCATTGTGACATCTGGGGGACGCCCTTGTCCCCAGGACCCATCGTGGCACCGTGGGGACCCTCCTTGTCACTTGAGCCCATTGTGACACCATGGGGACGCCCCCCTTTGTCCCCAGTGCCCATTGTGACATCCTGCGGACCCCCCTTTGTCCCCAGGGCCCATTGTGACATTCAGGGGACCCACCATTGTCCTCAGGGCCCATTGTGAGGTCCCAGGACCCTCCATTGTCCCCAGGGCCCATTGTGACATCCTCGGCACCCCCTTGTGCCCAGGGCCCATTGTGACATTCAGGGGACCCCTCTTTGTCCCCAGGGCCCATTGTGACATCCTGGGGACCCCCCCTTGTCCCCAGGGCCCATTGTGACGTCCCAGGACCCGCCATTGTCCCCAGGGCCCATTGTGACATCCTGGGGATCCCTCCTTGTCCCCAGGACCCATTGTGACGTCCCAGGACCCCCCATTGTCCCCAGGGCCCATTGTGACATTCAGGGGCCCCCGTTTGTCACGGGGGCCCATTGTGACATCCCAGGACCCCACATTGTCCCCAGGGCCCATTGTGACATTCAGGGGACCCCACATTGTCCCCAGGACCTATTGTGACATCCTGGGGACCCCACTTGTCCCCAGGACCCATTGTGACACTATGCGGACCCCCCCTTGTGTCCAGGGCCCATTGTGACACCGTGGGTACCCCCCTTGTCCGCAGGGCTCATTGTGACATCCCAGGACCCCCTGTTGTCCCCAGGGCCCATGGTGACATCCTGGGGACGCCCTTTGTCCCCAGTGCCCATTTTGACACCGTCGACACCCCCCTTTGTCCCCAGAGCCCATTGTGACATCCAGGGGACCCCCTTTGTCCCCAGGGCCCATTGTGGCACCATGAGGACCCTCTTTGTCACTGGGGCCCATTGTGACATCCCAGGACCCACCCTGGTCCCAAGGGCCCATTGTGACATCCGGGGGACCCACCTTGTCCTCATGGTCCACTGTGACAGCCCAGGAACTTACTTTGTCCCCAGGGCCCATTGCGATATCTGGGGGACCCCCTTGTCCCCAGGGCCCATTGTGAAACCATGGGGACCCCCCTTTGTCCCCAGGGCCCATTGTGACATCCTAGGGTCCCCCCCTTGTCCCCAGGGCCTGTTGAAATGTCCCAGGACCACCCTTTGTCCCCAGGGTTCATTGTGACATCCTGGGGACCCCATTTGTCCCCACGGCCCATTGTGGCACCATGGAGACCCCGTTTGTCACTGGGGCCCATTGTGACATCCCAGGACCCCACTTTGTCCCCAGGGCTTATTGTGACACCATGGGGATCTCCCTTGTCCCCAGGGCCCATTGTGACATCCCATGACCCCCCTTTATCCCCAGTGCTATTGTGAAATCCTGGGGACCCCTTTTGTCCCCAGGGCCCATTGTGGCACCATGGGGAACCCCTTTGTCACTGGGGGCCATTGTGACATTCCAGGATTCCACTTTGTCCCCAGGGCTCGTTCTGACACCTTGGGGACTCCCATTGTCCCCAGGGCCCATTGTGACATCCTGGGCAACCCCATTGTCCCCAGGGCCCATTGTGACATCTGGGGGACGCCCTTGTCCCCAGGACCCATCGTGGCACCGTGGGGACCCTCCTTGTCACTTGGGCCCATTGTGACACCTTGGGGACACCCCCTTTATCTCCAGTGCCCATTGTGACATCCTGCGGACCCCCCTTTGTCCCCAGGGCCCATTTTGACATACTCGGCACCCCCTTGTCCCCAGGGTCCATTGTGACACTATGGGGACCCCCCCTTTTGCCCAGGGCCCATTGTGACACCGTGGGTACCACCCTTGTCCCCAGGGCTCATTGTGACATCCCAGGACCCCCCATTGTCCCCATGGCCCATTGTGATATTCAGGGGACCCCCCTTGTCCCCAGGGCCCATTCTGACACCGTGGGGACCCCCTTTGTCCCCAGGGCCCATTGTGACATCCTGGGGACCCCCTTTGTCTCAAGACTTCATTGTGACATCCTGGGGTCCCCCCTTGTCCTCAGGGTCCATTGTGACAGGCCAGGACCTTACATTGTCCCCAGGGCCCATTGTGATATCTGGGGGACCCCCTTGTTCCCAAGGCCCATTGTGACTTCCTGGGGACCCCCCCTTGTCCCCAGGGCCCATTGTGACATCCCAGGACCGCCCATTGTCTCCAGGGCCCATTGTGACACCCTCAGCACGCCCTTGTCCCCAGGGCCCATTGTGACATCCTGGGGACCCCCTCTTGTCCCCAGGGCCCATTGTGACGTCCCAGGACCCCCCATTGTCCCCAGGGCCCATTGTGACATCCTGGGGATCCCTCCTTGTCCCCAGGGCCCATTGTTATGTCCCAGGACCCCCCATTGTCCCCAGGGCCCATTGTGACATCCTCTGCACCCCCTTGTCCCCAGGGCCCATTGTGACATTCAGGGGACCCCTCTTTGTCCCCAGGGCCCATTGTGACATCCTGGGGACCCCCCCTTGTCCCCAGGGCCCATTGTGACGTCCCAGGACCCCCCATTGTCCCCAGGGCCCATTGTGACATCCTGGGGATCCCTCCTTTTCCCCAGGGCCCATTGTTGCGTCCCAGGACCCCCCATTGTCCCTAGGACCTATTGTGACACCGTGGAGACCCTCCTTGTCCTCAGGGCCCATTATGACATTCAGGGGACTCCTCTTTGTCCCCAGGGCCTATTGTGACATCCTGGGGACCCCCCTTTACTCCAGGGCCCATTGTGACGTCCCAGGACCCCCTATTGTTCCCACGGCCCATTGTGACATTCTGAGGACCCCAAATGTCCCCAGCGCCCATTGTGACATTCTGGGGACCCCTCTTTGTCCCCAGGGCCCATTGTGACATCCCAGAACCCCAATTTGTCCTCAGGGCCCATTGTGACATCCTGGGGACCCCCTTGTCCCCAGGGCCCATCGTGGCACCGAGGGAACCCCCCCCCTCTAGTCCCCAGGGCCCATCGTGGCACCGAGGGGACCCCCCCCCCCCAGTCCCCAGGGCCCATTGTGGCACCATGGACACCCCCTTTGTCCCCAGGGCCCATTGTGACATCCTAGGACCCCACCTTGTCCCCAGGGTCCCTTCTGACAGGGTGGGGACCCCCCTTTCTCCCCAGGGCTCATTGTGACGTCCCAGGACCCCTCGTTGTCCCCAGTGCCCATTGTGACATCCTGGGGACCCCACTTGTCCCCAGGGCCCATTGTGAAATCCGGGGATCCCCCTGGTCTCCAGGGCCCATAGTGGTACCGTGGGGACTCGTCCTGTCACTTGGGTCCATTGTGACACCATGGGGACCCCGCCTTTGTCCCCAGTACCCATTGTGACATCCTGGGGACCCCTTTGTCCCCGGGGCCCATTGTGACATCCTGGGGACCCCCTTTTGTCCCCAAGGCCCATTGTGACACGGTGGGGACCCCACTTCTTTCCAGGACCCATTGTGGCATTCTGGGGACTTCCTTTGTCCCCAGGGCCCATTGTGACATCCTGGAGACCCCCTTTATCCCCAGAGCTCGTTGTCGCACCATGGGGACCCCCTTTGTCACTGGGGCCCATTGTGACATCCCAGGACCCCCCATTGTCCCCAGGGCCCATTGTGACACCGTGGGGACCCCGCCTTTTCCCCAGGGCCCATTGTGACGTCTCAGGACCCCCTTTGTCCCCAGGGCCCACTGTGGCACCATGGGGACCCCCTTTGTCCTCTGGGCCCATTGTGACATTCCAGGACCCCACTTTGTCCCCAGGGCCCATTGTGACAATTAAGGGACCCCCCTTGTCCCCAGGGCCCATTGTGACAATTAAGGGACCCCCTTTGTCCCCAGGGCCCATTTTGACATCCCAGGACCCCACTTTGTCCCCAGTGCTCATTGTGAAATTCTGGGAACCCCCCTTGTCCTCAGGGCTCATTGTGACAGCCGAGGACCTTACTTTGTCCCCAGGGCCCATTGTGACATCCCAGGACCCCCCACTGTCTCCAGTGCCCATTGTGACATCATGGGGACCACCCTTTTTCCCCAGGGCTCATTGTGACGTCCCAGGACCCCTCGTTGTCCCCAGGCCCCATCGTGACATCCTGGGGACCCCCCTTGTCCCCAGGGCCCATTGTGACATCCGTGGGACCCCCTTGTCTCCAGGGCCCATAGTGGCACTGTGGGGACTCATCACTTGGGCCCATTGTGACATCCTGGAGAACCCCCTTTATCCCCAGGGCCCATTGTGACACCGTGGAGACCCCATTTGTCACTGGGGCCCATTGTGACATCCCAGGACACCCCATTGTCCCCAGGGCCCACTGAGACATCCTGGCGACCACCCTTTGTCCCCAGGGCCCATTATGCACATTCAGGGGACACCCCTTTGTCCCCAAGGCCCATTGTGACATCCTGGGGAGACCCCATTGTCCTCAAGGCCCATTGTGACACCATGGGGACTGCCTTTGTCCCCAGTGCCCATTGTGACATCTTAGGACCCCACTTTGTCCCCAGGGCCCATTGTGACATCCTGGGGACCACCTGTGTCCCCAGGGCCCATTGTGACATCCCAGGACCCCACTTTGTCCCCAGGGCTTATTGTGACACCATGGGGATCTCCCTTGTCCCCAGGGCCCATTGTGACATCCTCGGCACCCCCTTGTCCCCAGGGCCCATTGTGACATTCAGGGGACGCCTCTTTGTCCCCAGGGCCCATTGTGACATCCTGGGGATCCCTCCTTGTCCCCAGGGCCCATTGTGACGTCCCAGGACCCCCCATTGTCCCCAGGGCCCATTGTGACATTCAGGGGCCCCCGTTTGTCACTGGGGCCCATTGTGACATCCCAGGACCCCACATTGTCCCCAGGGCCCATTGTGACTTTCAGGGGACCCCACTTGTCCCCAGGACCCATTGTGATACTATAGGGACCCCCCCTTGTGCCCAGTGCCCATTGTGACACCGTGGGTACCACCCTTGTCCGCAGGGCCCATTGTGACATCCTGGGGACACCCCCTTGTCCCCAGGGCCCATTGTGACATCCTGGGAATCCCCCCTTGTCCCCAGGGCCCATTGTGACATCCTGGGAATCCCTCCTTATCCCCAGGGCCCATTGTGACATCCAGGGGACCCCCCCTTGTCCCCAGGGCCCATTGTGACGTCCCAGGACCCGCCATTGTCCCCAGGGCCCACTGTGACATCCTGGGGACACCCCCTTTGTCCCCAGTGCCCATTGTGACATCCTGCGGACCCCCCTTTGTCCCCAGGGCCCATTTTGACATTCAGGGGACCCACCATTGTCCTCAGGGCCCACTGTGAGGTCCCAGGACCCCCCATTGTCCCCAGGGCCCATTGTGACATCCTCGGCACCCCCTTGTCCCCAGGGCCCATTGTGACATTCAGGGGACCCCACATTGTCCCCAGGGCCCATTGTGACATCCTGGGGACCCCACTTGTCCCCAGGACCCATTGTGACACTATGGGGACCCCCCCTTGTGCCCAGGGCCCATTGTGACACCGTGGGTACCACCCTTGTCCGCAGGGCCCATTGTGACATCCTGGGGACACCCCCTAGTCCCCAGGGCCCATTGTGAAATCCTAGGGACCACCCTTGTCCCCAGGACCCATTCTGATACCGTGGGGACCCCCTTTGTCCCCAGGGCCCATTGTGACATCCTGGGGACCCTCCTTGTCCCCAGAGTCCATTGTGACATCCAGGGGACCCCCTTTGTCCCCAGGGCCCATTGTGGCACCATAGGGACCCCTTTTGTCACTGGGGCCCATTGTGACATCCCAGGACCCCCCCTGGTTTCCAGGCCCCATTGTGACATCCTGGGGACCCCACATTGTCCCCAGGGCCCATTGTGACATCCCAGGACCCCCCATTGTCCCCAGGGCCCATTGTGACATCCTCGGGACCCCCTTGTCCCCAAGGCCCATTGTGACATCCTGGGGACACCCCCTTTGTCCCCAGTGCCCATTGTGACATCCTGCGGACCCCCCATTGTCCCCAGGGCCCATTTTGACATTCAGGGGACCCACCATTGTCCTCAGGGCCCACTGTGAGGTCCCAGGACCCCCCATTGTCCCCAGGGCCCATTGTGACATCCTCGGCACCCCCTTGTCCCCAGGGCCCATTGTGACATTCAGGGGCCCCCGTTTGTCACTGGGGCCCATTGTGACATCCCAGGACCCCACATTGTCCCCAGGGCCCATTGTGACTTTCAGGGGACCCCACTTGTCCCCAGGACCCATTGTGACATCCTGGGGACCCCACTTGTCCCCAGGACCCATTGTGACACTATGGGGACCCCCCCTTGTGCCCAGGGCCCATTGTGACACCGTGGGGACCCCCTTTGTCCCCAGGGCCCATTGTGATATCCTGGGGACCCCCTTTGTCCCCAGGGCCCATTGTGGCACCATCGGGACCCCTTTTGTCACTGGGGCCCATTGTGACATCCCAGGACCCCCCCTGGTTTCCAGGCCCCATTGTGACATCCTGGGGACCCCCTTTGTCCCAAGACTTTATTGTGACATCCTGGGGACCCCACATTGTCCCCAGGGCCCATTGTGACATCCCAGGACCCCCCATTGTCCCCAGGGCCCATTGTGACATCCTGGGGACCCCCTTGTCCCCAAGGCCCATTGTGACATCCTGGGGACCCACCCTTGTCCCCAGGGCCCATTGTGACGTCCCAGGACCCCCCATTGTCTCCAGGGCCCATTGTGACATCCTGGGGATCCCTCCTTGTCCCCAGGGCCTATTGTGATGTCCCAGGACCCCCCATTGTCCCCAGGGCCCATTGTGACATCCTCTGCACCCCCTTGTCCCCAGGGCCCATTGTGACATTCAGGGGACCCCTCTTTGTCCCCAGGGCCCATTGTGAGATCCTGGGGACCCCCCCTTGTCCCCAGGGCCCATTGTGACGTCCCAGGACCCCCCATTGTCCCCAGGGCCCATTGTGACATCCTCGGCACCCCCTTGTCCCCAGGGCCCATTGTGACATCCTGGGGACCCCCCCTTGTCCCCAGGGCCCATTGTGACGTCCCAGGACCCCCCATTGTCCCCAGGGCCCATTGTGACATCCTGGGGATCCCTCCTTGTCCTCAGGGCCCATTGTGATGTCCCAGGACCCCCCATTGTCCCCAGGGCCCATTGTGACATCCTCTGCACCCCCTTGTCCCCAGGGCCCATTGTGACATTCAGGGGACCCCTCTTTGTCCCCAGGGCCCATTGTGACATCCTGGGGATCCCTCCTTGTCCTCAGGGCCCATTGTGATGTCCCAGGACCCCCCATTGTCCCCAGGGCCCATTGTGACATCCTCTGCACCCCCTTGTCCCCAGGGCCCATTGTGACATTCAGGGGACCCCTCTTTTTCCCCAGGGCCCATTGTGACATCCTGGGGACCCCCCCTTGTCCCAAGGGCCCATTGTGACTTCCCAGGGCCCCCCATTGTCCCCAGGGCCCATTGTTACATTCAGGGGACCCCCCTTTGTCCCCAGGGCCCATTCTGATACCGTGGGGACCCCCTTTGTCCCCAGGGCCCATTGTGACATGCTGGGGACGCTCTTTGTCCCCAGGGCCCATTGTGACATCCTGGGGACCCTCCTTGTCCCCAGAGCCCATTGTGACATCCAGGGGACCCCCTTTGTCCCCAGGGCCCATTGTGGCACCATGAGGACCCTCTTTGTCACTGGAGCCCATTGTGACATCCCAGGACCCCCCTTTGTCCCTAGGGCCCATTGTGACATCCTGGGGACCCTCCTTGTCCCCAGAGCCCATTGTGACATCCCAGGACCCCACTTTGTCCCCAGGGCTTATTGTGACACCATGGGGATCTCCCTTGTCCCCAGGGCCCATTGTGACATCCCATGACCCCCCTTTGTCCCCCGTGCTATTGTGAAATCCTGGGGACCCCTTTTGTCCCCAGGGCCCATTGTGGCACCATTGGCAACCTCTTTGTCACTGGGGGCCATTGTGACATTCCAGGATTCCACTTTGACCCCAGGGCTCGTTCTGACACCTTGGGGACTCCCATTGTCCCCAGGGCCCATTGTGACATCCTGGGCAACCCCATTGTCCCCAGGGCCCATTGTGACATCTGGGGGACGCCCTTGTCCCCAGGACCCATCGTGGCACCGTGGGGACCCTCCTTGTCACTTGGGCCCATTGTGACACCTTGGGGACCCCCCCTTTGTCCCCAGTGCCCATTGTGACATTCTGCGGACCCCCCTTTGTCCCCAGGGCCCATTTTGACATTCAGGGGACCCACCATTGTCCTCAGGGCCCATTGTGAGGTCCCAGGACCCCCCATTGTCCCCAGGACCGATTGTGACATTCAGGGGATCGCCTTTGTCACTGGGGCCCATTGTGACACCATGGAGACCCCCGCTTGTCCTCAGGGTCCATTGTGACATCCTGGGCACCCCCCATTTTCCCCAGGACCCATTGTGACATCCTGGCCATCCCCTTGCTCCCAGGGCCTGTTGTGGCACCATGGGGACACCCCCTTTGTCCCCAGGGCCCATTGTGACATCCCAGGACCCCCCTTTGTCCCCAGGGCCCATTGTAGCACCATGGGGACCCCCTTTGACCCCAGGGCCCATTGTGGCACCATGGCAACCCCTTTTGTCCCCAGGGCCCATTGTGACATTCTTGGACCCCACTTTGTCCCCAGGGCGTATTGTGACACCATGGGGACCCCCCCTTGTCCTCAGGACTCATTCTCACATCCTGGACACCCCCCATTGACCCCAGGGCCCATTGTGACATCCACTGCACTACCTTGTCCCCAGGGCCCATTGTGACATTCAGGGGACCCCTCTTTGTCCCCAGGGCCCATTGTGACATCCTAGGGACCCCCCGTTGTCCCCAGGGCCCATTGTGACGTCCCAGGACCCCCCATTGTCCCCAGGGCCCATTGTGACATTCAGGGGACCCCCCTTTGTCCCCAGGGCCCATTCTGATACCGTGGGGACCCCCTTTGTCCCCAGGGCCCATTGTGACATCCTGGGGACCCTCCTTGTCCCCAGAGCCCATTGTGACATCCAGGGGACCCCCTTTGTCCCCAGGGCCCATTGTGGCACCATGAGGACCCTCTTTGTCACTGGAGCCCATTGTGACATCCCAGGACCCCCCTTTGTCCCCAGTGCTATTGTGAAATCCTGGGGACCCCTTTTGTCCCCAGGGCCCATTATGACACCATGGGGAACCCCTTTGTCACTGGGGGCCATCGTGACATTCCAGGATTCCACTTTGTCCCCAGGGCTCGTTCTGACACCTTGGGGACTCCCATTGTCCCCAGGGCCTATTGTGACATCCTGGGCAACCCCATTGTCCCCAGGACCCATTGTGACATCTGGGGGACGCCCTTGTCCCCAGGACCCATCCTGGCACCGTGGGGACCCTCCTTGTCACTTGAGCCCATTGTGACACCATGGGGATGCCCCCCTTTGTCCCCAGTGCCCATTGTGACATCCTGCGGACCCCTCTTGGTCCCCAGGGCCCATTGTGACATTCAGGGGACCCACCATTGTCCTCAGGGCCCATTGTAAGGTCCCAGGACCCTCCATTGTCCCCAGGGCCCATTGTGAAATCCTCGGCACCCCCTTGTGCCCAGGGCCCATTGTGACATTCAGGGGACCCCTCTTTGTCCCCAGGGCCCATTGTGACATCCTGGGGACCCACCCTTGTCCCCAGGGCCCATTGTGACGTCCCAGGACCCGCCATTGTCCCCAGGGCCCATTGTGACATCCTGGGGATCCCTCCTTGTCCCCAGGACCCATTGTGACGTCCCAGGACCCCCCATTGTCCCCAGGGCCCATTGTGACATTCAGGGGCCCCCGTTTGTCACGGGGGCCCATTGTGACATCCCAGGACCCCACATTGTCCCCAGGGCCCATTGTGACATTCAGGGGACCCCACATTGTCCCCAGGACCTATTGTGACATCCTGGGGACCCCACTTGTCCCCAGGACCCATTGTGACACTATGCGGACCCCCCCTTGTCCGCAGGGCTCATTGTGACATCCCAGGACCCCCTATTGTCCCCAGGGCCCATGGTGACATCCTGGGGACGCCCTTTGTCCCCAGTGCCCATTTTGACACCGTCGACACCACCCTTTGTCCCCAGAGCCCATTGTGACATCCAGGGGACCCCCTTTGTCCCCAGGGCCCATTGTGGCACCATGAGGACCCTCTTTGTCACCGGGGCCCATTGTGACATCCCAGGACCCACCCTGGTCCCGAGGGCCCGTTGAAATGTCCCAGGACCACCCTTTGTCCCCAGGGTTCATTGTGACATCCTGGGGACCCCATTTGTCCCCACGGCCCATTGTGGCACCATGGAGACCCCGTTTGTCACTGGGGCCCATTGTGACATCCCAGGACCCCACTTTGTCCCCAGGGCTTATTGTGACACCATGGGGATCTCCCTTGTCCCCAGGGCCCATTGTGACATCCCATGACCCCCCTTTATCCCCAGTGCTATTGTGAAATCCTGGGGACCCCTTTTGTCCCCAGGGCCCATTGTGGCACCATGGGGAACCCCTTTGTCACTGGGGGTCATTGTGACATCCCAGGATTCCACTTTGTCCCCAGGGCTCGTTCTGACACCTTGGGGACTCCCATTGTCCCCAGGGCCCATTGTGACATCCTGGGCAACCCCATTGTCCCCAGGGCCCATTGTGACATCTGGGGGACGCCCTTGTCCCCAGGACCCATCGTGGCACCGTGGGGACCCTCCTTGTCACTTGGGCCCATTGTGACACCTTGGGGACCCCCCCTTTATCCCCAGTGCCCATTGTGACATCCTGCGGACCCCCCTTTGTCCCCAGGGCCCATTTTGACATTCAGGGGACCCACCATTGTCCTCAGGGCCCATTGTGAGGTCCCAGGACCCCTCATTGTCCCCAGGGCCCATTGTGACATACTCGGCACCCCCTTGTCCCCAGGGTCCATTGTGACACTATGGGGACCCCCCTTTTTGCCCAGGGCCCATTGTGACACCGTGGGTACCACCCTTGTCCCCAGGGCTCATTGTGACATCCCAGGACCCCCCATTGTCCCCATGGCCCATTGTGATATTCAGGGGACCCCCCTTGTCCCCAGGGCCCATTCTGACACCGTGGGGACCCCCTTTGTCCCCAGGGCCCATTGTGACATCCTGGGGACCCCCTTTGTCCCAAGACTTCATTGTGACATCCTGGGGTCCCCCCTTGTCCTCAGGGTCCATTGTGACAGGCCAGGACCTTACATTGTCCCCAGGGCCCATTGTGATAGCTGGGGGACCCCCTTGTTCCCAAGGCCCATTGTGACTTCCTGGGGACCCCCCCTTGTCCCCAGGGCCCATTGTGACATCCCAGGACCCCCCATTGTCTCCAGGGCCCATTGTGACATCCTCGGCACGCCCTTGTCCCCAGGGCCCATTGTGACATCCTGGGGACCCCCCCTTGTCCCCAGGGCCCATTGTGACGTCCCAGGACCCCCCATTGTCCCCAGGGCCCATTGTGACATCCTGGGGATCCCTCCTTGTCCCCAGGGCCCATTGTGATGTCCCAGGACCCCCCATTGTCCCCAGGGCCCATTGTGACATCCTCTGCACCCCCTTGTCCCCAGGGCCCATTGTGACATTCAGGGGACCCCTCTTTGTCCCCAGGGCCCATTGTGACATCCTGGGGACCCCCCCTTGTCCCCAGGGCCCATTGTGACATCCTGGGGACCCCCCCTTGTCCCCAGGGCCCATTGTGACGTCCCAGGACCCCCCATTGTCCCCAGGGCCCATTGTGACATCCTGGGGATCCCTCCTTTTCCCCAGGGCCCATTGTTGCGTCCCAGGATCCCCCATTGTCCCCAGGACCTATTGTGACATTCAGGGGACCCCCTTTGTCACTGGGGCCCATTGTGACACCATGGAGACCCCCGCTTGTCCTCAGGGTCCATTGTGACATCCTGGCCACCCCCTTGCTCCCAGGGCCCATTGTGGCACCATGGGGACACCGCCTTTGTCCCCAGGGCCCATTGTGAGATCCCAGGACCCCCCTTTGTCCCCAGGGCCCATTGTGACTTTCAGGGGACTCCACTTGTCCCCAGGACCCATTCTGATACCGTGGGGACCCCCTTTGTCCCCAGGGCCCATTGTGACATGCTGGGGACTCTCTTTGTCCCCAGCGCACATTGTGACATCCTGGGGACCCCCCCTTTGTCCCCAGGGCCCATTGTGACATGCTGGGGACCCTCCTTGTCCCCAGAGCCCATTGTGACATCCTGGGGACCCCCCCTTGTCCCCAGGGCCCATTGTGACGTCCCAGGACCCCCCATTGTCCCCAGGGCCCATTGTGATATGCTGGGGAGCCCTCTTTGTCCCCAGGGCCCATTGTGAAATTCAGGGGACCCCAACTTGTCCCCAGGGCCCATTGTGACATCCTGGGGACCCCATTGTCACCAGAGCCCATTGTGATATCCTGGCGACCACCCTTTGTCCCCAGGGCCCATTGTGATATCCTGAGGACCGCCCTTTGTCCCCAGGGCCGATTTTGACATTCCGGGGACGCCTCTTTGTACCCAGGGCACACTGTGACATCCTGGAGACCCCCCCTTGTCACTGGGGCCCATTGTGACGTCCCAGGACCCCCCATTGTCCCCAGGGCCCATTGTGACATCCTGGGGATCCCTCCTTGTCCCCAGGGCCCATTGTGACGTCCCAGGACCCCCGATTGTTCCCAGGACCCATTGTGACATTCAGGGGGCCCCTTTGTCACTGGGGCCCATTGTGACATCCCAGGACCCCACATTGTCCCCAGGACACATTGTCACATCCTGGGGACCCCACTTGTCCCCAGGACCCATTGTGACACTATGGGGATCCCCCCTTGTGCCCAGGGCCCATTGTGACACCGTGGGTACCACCCTTGTCCGCAGGGCTCATTGTGACATCCCAGGACCCCCCTTTTTCCCCAGGGCCCATTCTGATACCGTGGGGATCCCCTTTGTCCCCAGAGTCCATTGTGACATCCAGGGGACCCCCTTTGTCCCCAGGGCCCATTGTGACATCGCAGGACACCCCTGGGCCCCAGGGCGCATTTTGACATCCTGGGGATGCCCCCTTGTCAACGGGGCCCATTGTGACATCCCAGGACCCCCTATTGTGTCCAGGGCCCATTGTGACATCCTGGGGATCCCTGCTTGGCCCCAGGGCCCATTGTGACGTCTTAGGACCCCCCGTTGTCCCCAGGGCCCATTGTGACTTTCAGGGGATCCCCCCTTGTCCCCAGGGCCCATTGTGACATCCTGGGGATCCCTGCTTGGCCCCAGGGCCCATTGTGACGTCTTAGGACCCCCCGTTGTCCCCAGGGCCCATTGTGACATCCTGGGGACTCCCCCTTGTCCCCAGGGCCCATTGTGACATCCTGGGGATCCCTCCTTGTCCCCAGGGCCCATTGTGACGTCCCAGGACCCCCCACTGTCCTCAGAACCCATTGTAACATTCAGGGGACCACCTTTGTCACTGGGGCCCATTGTGACATCCCAGGACCCCACTTTGTCGCCAGGGCTTATTGTGACACCATGGGGATCTCCCTTGTCCCCAGGGCCCATTGTGACATCCCATGACCCCCCTTTATCCCCAGTGCTATTGTGAAATCCTGGGGACCCCTTTTGTCCCCAGGGCCCACTGTGACATCTGGGGAACGCCCTTGTCCCCAGGACCCATCGTGGCACTGTGGGGACCCTCCTTGTCACTTGGGCCCATTGTGACACCATGGGGACCCCCTCTTTGTCTCCAGTACCCATTGTGACATCCTGGGGACCCCACATTGTCCCCAGGACCCATTGTGACATCCCAGGACCCCCCATTGTCCCCAGGGCCCATTGTGACATCCTCGGGACCCCCTTGTCCCCAAGGCCCATTGTGACATCCTGGGGACCCACCCTTGTATCCAGGGCCCATTGTGACGTCCCAGGACCCCCCATTGTCTCCAGGGCCCATTGTGACATCCTGGGGATCCCTCCTTGTCCCCAGGGCCTATTGTGATGTCCCAGGACCCCCCATTGTCCCCAGGGCCCATTGTGACATCCTCTGCACCCCCTTGTCCCCAGGGCCCATTGTGACATTCAGGGGCCCCCGTTTGTCACCAGGGCCCATTGTGACATCCCAGGACCCCACATTGTCCCCAGGGCCCATTGTGACTTTCAGGGGACCCCACTTGTCCCCAGGACCCATTGTGATACTATAGGGACCCCGCCTTGTGCCCAGTGCCCATTGTGACACCGTGGGTACCACCCTTGTCCCCAGGGCCCATTGTGACATCCTGGGGACACCCCCTTGTCCCCAGGGCCCATTGTGACATCCTGGGAATCCCCCCTTGTCCCCAGGGCCCATTGTGACATCCTGGGAATCCCTCCTTATCCCCAGGGCCCATTGTGACATCCAGGGGACCCCCCCTTGTCCCCAGGGCCCATTGTGACGTCCCAGGACCCGCCATTGTCCCCAGGGCCCACTGTGACATCCAGGGGACCCCCCCTTGTCCCCAGGGCCCATTGTGACGTCCCAGGACCCGCCATTGTCCCCAGGGCCCACTGTGACATCCTGGGGACACCCCCTTTGTCCCCAGTGCCCATTGTGACATCCTGCGGACCCCCCTTTGTCCCCAGGGCCCATTTTGACATTCAGGGGACCCACCATTGTCCTCAGGGCCCACTGTGAGGTCCCAGGACCCCCCATTGTCCCCAGGGCCCATTGTGACATCCTCGGCACCCCCTTGTCCCCAGGGCCCATTGTGACATTCAGGGGACCCCACATTGTCCCCAGGGCCCATTGTGACATCCTGGGGACCCCACATTGTCCCCAGGACCCATTGTGACACTATGGGGACCCCCCCTTGTGCCCAGGGCCTATTGTGACACCGTGGGTACCACCCTTGTGCCCAGGGCCCATTGTGACATCCTGGGGACACCCCCTTGTCCCCAGGGCCCATTCTGATACCGTGGGGACCCCCTTTGTCCCCAGGGCCCATTGTGACATCCTGGGGACCCTCCTTGTCCCCAGAGTCCATTGTGACATCCTGGGGACCCCTTTGTCCCCAGGGCCCATTGTGGCACCATAGGGACCCCTTTTGTCACTGGGGCCCATTGTGACATCCCAGGACCCCCCCTGGTTTCCAGGCCCCATTGTGACATCCTGGGGACCCCCTTTGTCCCAAGACTTCATTGTGACATCCTGGGGACCCCACATTGTCCCTAGGGCCCATTGTGACATCCCAGGACCCCCCATTGTCCCCAGGGCCCATTGTGACATCCTCGGGACCCCCTTGTCCCCAAGGCCCATTGTGACATCCTGGGGACCCACCCTTGTCCCCAGGGCCCATTGTGATGTCCCAGGACCCCCCATTGTCTCCAGGGCCCATTGTGACATCCTGGGGATCCCTCCTTGTCCCCAGGGCCTATTGTGATGTCCCAGGACCCCCCATTGTCCCCAGGGCCCATTGTGACATCCTCTGCACCCCCTTGTCCCCAGGGCCCATTGTGACATTCAGGGGACCCCTCTTTGTCCCCAGGGCCCATTGTGAGATCCTGGGGACCCCCCCTTGTCCCCAGGGCCCATTGTGACGTCCCAGGACCCCCCATTGTCCCCAGGGCCCATTGTGATATCCTCGGCACCCCCTTGTCCCCAGGGCCCATTGTGACATCCTGGGGACCCCCCCTTGTCCCCAGGGCCAATTGTGACGTCCCAGGACCCCCCATTGTCCCCAGGGCCCATTGTGACATCCTGGGGATCCCTCCTTGTCCTCAGGCCCCATTGTGATGTCCCAGGACCCCCCATTGTCCCCAGGGCCCATTGTGACATCCTTTGCACCCCCTTGTCCCCAGGGCCCATTGTGACATTCAGGGGACCCCTCTTTTTCCCCAGGGCCCATTGTGACATCCTGGGGACCCCCCCTTGTCCCCAGGGCCCATTGTGACGTCCCAGGGCCCCCCATTGTCCCCAGGGCCCATTCTGATACCGTGGGGACCCCCTTTGTCCCCAGGGCCCATTGTGACATGCTGGGGACGCTCTTTGTCCCCAGGGCCCATTGTGACATCCTGGGGACCCTCCTTGTCCCCAGAGCCCATTGTGACATCCAGGGGACCCCCTTTGTCCCCAGGGCCCATTGTGGCACCATGAGGACCCTCTTTGTCACTGGAGCCCATTGTGACATCCCAGGACCCCCCTTTGTCCCCAGGGCCCATTGTGACATCCTGGGGACCCTCCTTGTCCCCAGAGCCCATTGTGACCTCCCAGGACCCCACTTTGTCCCCAGGGCTTATTGTGACACCATGGGGATCTCCCTTGTCCCCAGGGCCCATTGTGACATCCCATGACCCCCCTTTGTCCCCAGTGCTATTGTGAAATCCTGGGGACCCCTTTTGTCCCCAGGGCCCATTGTGGCACCATGGGGAACCTCTTTGTCACTGGGGGCCATTGTGACATTCCAGGATTCCACTTTGACCCCAGGGCTCGTTCTGACACCTTGGGGACTCCCATTGTCCCCAGGGCCCATTGTGACATCCTGGGCAACCCCATTGTCCCCAGGGCCCATTGTGACATCTGGGGGACGCCCTTGTCCCCAGGACCCATCGTGGCACCGTGGGAACCCTCCTTGTCACTTGGGCCCATTGTGACACTATGGGGACCCCCCCTTTGTCCCCAGTGCCCATTGTGACATTCTGCGGACCCCCCTTTGTCCCCAGGGCCCATTGTGACCTTCAGGGGACCCACCATTGTCCTCAGGGCCCATTGTGAGGTCCCAGGACCCCCCATTGTCCCCAGGACCGATTGTGACATTCAGGGGATCCCCTTTGTCACTGGGGCCCATTGTGACACCATGGAGACCCCCCATTGTCTCCAGGGCCCATTGTGACATTCTGGGGATCCCTCCTTGTCCCCAGGGCCTATTGTGATGTCCCAGGACCCCCCATTGTCTCCAGGGCCCATTGTGACATCCTGGGGATCCCTCCTTGTCCCCAGGGCCTATTGTGATGTCCCAGGACCCCCCATTGTCCCCAGGGCCCATTGTGACATCCTCTGCACCCCCTTGTCCCCAGGGCCCATTGTGACATTCAGGGGACCCCTCTTTGTCCCCAGGGCCCATTGTGAGATCCTGGGGACCCCCCCTTGTCCCCAGGGCCCATTGTGACGTCCCAGGACCCCCCATTGTCCCCAGGGCCCATTGTGATATCCTCGGCACCCCCTTGTCCCCAGGGCCCATTGTGACATCCTGGGGACCCCCCCTTGTCCCCAGGGCCAATTGTGACGTCCCAGGACCCCCCATTGTCCCCAGGGCCCATTGTGACATCCTGGGGATCCCTCCTTGTCCTCAGGCCCCATTGTGATGTCCCAGGACCCCCCATTGTCCCCAGGGCCCATTGTGACATCCTTTGCACCCCCTTGTCCCCAGGGCCCATTGTGACATTCAGGGGACCCCTCTTTTTCCCCAGGGCCCATTGTGACATCCTGGGGACCCCCCCTTGTCCCCAGGGCCCATTGTGACGTCCCAGGGCCCCCCATTGTCCCCAGGGCCCATTCTGATACCGTGGGGACCCCCTTTGTCCCCAGGGCCCATTGTGACATGCTGGGGACGCTCTTTGTCCCCAGGGCCCATTGTGACATCCTGGGGACCCTCCTTGTCCCCAGAGCCCATTGTGACATCCAGGGGACCCCCTTTGTCCCCAGGGCCCATTGTGGCACCATGAGGACCCTCTTTGTCACTGGAGCCCATTGTGACATCCCAGGACCCCCCTTTGTCCCCAGGGCCCATTGTGACATCCTGGGGACCCTCCTTGTCCCCAGAGCCCATTGTGACCTCCCAGGACCCCACTTTGTCCCCAGGGCTTATTGTGACACCATGGGGATCTCCCTTGTCCCCAGGGCCCATTGTGAGATCCTGGGGATCCCTCCTTGTTCCCAGGGCCCATTGTGACGTCCCAGGACCCCCCACTGTCCTCAGGACCCATTGTAACATTCAGGGGACCACCTTTGTCACTGGGGCCCATTGTGACATCCCAGGACCCCATTTTGTCCCCAGGGCTTATTGTGACACCATGGCGATCTCCCTTGTCCCCAGGGCCCATTGTGACATCCCATGACCCCCCTTTATCCCCAGTGCTATTGTGAAATCCTGGGGACCCCTTTTGTCCCCAGGGCCCACTGTGACATCTGGGGAACGCCCTTGTCCCCAGGACCCATCGTGGCACTGTGGGGACCCTCCTTGTCACTTGGGCCCATTGTGACACCATGGGGACCCCCTCTTTGTCTCCAGTACCCATTGTGACATCCTGGGAATCCCTCCTTGTCCCCAGGGCCCATTGTGACATCCTGGGAATCCCCCCTTGTCCCCAGGGCCCATTGTGACATCCTGGGAATCCCTCCTTATCCCCAGGGTCCATTGTGACATCCAGGGGACCCCCCCTTGTCCCCAGGGCCCACTGTGACATCCTGGGGACACCCCCTTTGTCCCCAGTGCCCATTGTGACATCCTGCGGACCCCCCTTTGTCCCCAGGGCCCATTTTGACATTTAGGGGACCCACCATTGTCCTCAGGGCCCACTGTGAGGTCCAATGACCCCCCATTGTCCCCAGGGCCCATTGTGACATCCTCGGCACCCCCTTGTCCCCAGGGCCCATTGTGACATTCAGGGGACCCCACATTGTCCCCAGGGCCCATTGTGACATCCTGGGGACCCCACTTGTCCCCAGGACCCATTGTGACACTATGGGGACCCCCCCTTGTGCCCAGGGCCCATTGTGACACCGTGGGTACCACCCTTGTCCGCAGGGCCCATTGTGACATCCTGGGGACACCCCCTTGTCCCCAGGGCCCATTGTGACATCCTGGGGACCCTCCTTGTCCCCAGAGTCCATTGTGACATCCAGGGGACCCCCTTTGTCCCCAGGGCCCATTGTGGCACCATAGGGACCCCTTTTGTCACTGGGGCCCATTGTGACATCCCAGGACCCCCCCTGGTTTCCAGGCCCCATTGTGACATCCTGGGGACCCCCTTTGTCCCAAGACTTCATTGTGACATCCCAGGACCCCCCCTGGTTTCCAGGCCCCATTGTGACATCCTGGGGACCCCCTTTGTCCCAAGACTTCATTGTGACATCCTGGGGACCCCACATTGTCCCTAGGGCCCATTGTGACATCCCAGGACCCCCCATTGTCCCCAGGGCCCATTGTGACATCCTCTGCACCCCCTTGTCCCCAGGGCCCATTGTGACATTCAGGGGCCCCCGTTTGTCACTGGGGCCCATTGTGACATCCCAGGACCCCCCATTGTCCCCAGGGCCCATTGTGACTTTCAGGGGACCCCACTTGTCCCCAGGACCCATTGTGATACTATAGGGACCCCCCCTTGTGCCCAGTGCCCATTGTGATACTGTGGGTACCACCCTTGTCCGCAGGGCCCATTGTGACATCCTGGGAATCCCCCCTTGTCCCCAGGGCCCATTGTGACATCCTGGGAATCCCTCCTTATCCCCAGGGCCCATTGTGACATCCAGGGGACCCCCCCTTGTCCCCAGGGCCCATTGTGACGTCCCAGGACCCGCCATTGTCCCCAGGGCCCACTGTGACATCCTGGGGACACCCCCTTTGTCCCCAGTGCCCATTGTGACATCCTGCGGACCCCTCTTTGTCCCCAGGGCCCATTTTGATATTCAGGGGACCCACCATTGTCCTCAGTGCCCACTGTGAGGTCCAAGGACCCCCCATTGTCCCCAGGGCCCATTGTGACATCCTCGGCACCCCCTTGTCCCCAGGGCCCATTGTGACATTCAGGGGACCCCACATTGTCCCCAGGGCCCATTGTGACATCCTGGGGACCCCACTTGTCCCCAGGACCCATTGTGACACTATGGGGACCCCCCCTTGTGCCCAGGGCCCATTGTGACACCGTGGGTACCACCCTTGTCCGCAGGGCCCATTGTGACATCCTGGGGACACCCCCTTGTCCCCAGGGCCCATTCTGATACTGTGGGGACCCCCTTTGTCCCCAGGGCCCATTGTGACATCCTGGGGACCCTCCTTGTCCCCAGAGTCCATTGTGACATCCAGGCGACCCCCTTTGTCCCCAGGGCCCATTGTGGCACCATAGGGACCCCTTTTGTCACTGGGACCCATTGTGACATCCCAGGACCCCCCCTGGTTTCCAGGCCCCATTGTGACATCCTGGGGACCCCCTTTGTCCCAAGACTTCATTGTGACATCCTGGGGACCCCACGTTGTCCCTAGGGCCCATTGTGACATCCCAGGACCCCCCATTGTCCCCAGGGCCCATTGTGACATCCTCGGGACCCCCTTGTCCCCAAGGCCCATTGTGACATCCTGGGGACCCACCCTTGTCCCCAGGGCCCATTGTGACGTCCCAGGACCCCCCATTGTCTCCAGGGCCCATTGTGACATCCTGGTGATCCCTCCTTGTCCCCAGGGCCTATTGTGATGTCCCAGGACCCCCCATTGTCCCCAGGGCCCATTGTGACATCCTCTGCACCCCCTTGTCCCCAGGGCCCATTGTGACATTCAGGGGACCCCTCTTTGTCCCCAGGGCCCATTGTGAGATCCTGGGGACCCCCCCTTGTCCCCAGGGCCCATTGTGACGTCCCAGGACCCCCCATTGTCCCCAGGGCCCATTGTGATATCCTCGGCACCCCCTTGTCCCCAGGGCCCATTGTGACATCCTGGGGACCCCCCCTTGTCCCCAGGGCCCATTGTGACGTCCCAGGACCCCCCATTGTCCCCAGGGCCCATTGTGACATCCTGGGGATCCCTCCTTGTCCTCAGGCCCCATTGTGATGTCCCAGGACCCCCCATTGTCCCCAGGGCCCATTGTGACATCCTCTGCACCCCCTTGTCCCCAGGGCCCATTGTGACATTCAGGGGACCCCTCTTTTTCCCCAGGGATCATTGTGAGATCCTGGGGACCCCCCCTTGTCCCCAGGGCCCATTGTGACGTCCCAGGACCCCCCATTGTCCCCAGGGACCATTGTGACATCCTGGGGACCCCCTTTGTCCCAAGACCCCATTGTGACATCCTGGGGACCCCACTTGTCCCCAGGACCCATTGTGACACTATGGGGACCCCCCCTTGTGCCCAGGGCCCATTGTGACACCGTGGGTACCACCCTTGTCCGCAGGGCCCATTGTGACATCCTGGGGACACCCCCTTGTCCCCAGGGACCATTCTGATACCGTGGGGACCCCCTTTGTCCCCAGGGCCCATTGTGACATCCTGGGGACCCTCCTTGTCCCCAGAGTCCATTGTGACATCCAGGGGACCCACTTTGTCCCCAGGGCCCATTGTGGCACCATAGGGACCCCTTTTGTCACTGGGGCCCATTGTGACATCCCAGGACCCCCCCTGGTTTCCAGGCCCCATTGTGACATCCTGGGGACCCCCTTTGTCCCAAGACTTCATTGTGACATCCTGGGGACCCCACATTGTCCCTAGGGCCCATTGTGACATCCCAGGACCCCCCATTGTCCCCAGGGCCCATTGTGATATCCTCGGGACCCCCTTGTCCCCAAGGCCCATTGTGACATCCTGGGGACCCACCCTTGTCCCCAGGGCCCATTGTGACTTCCCAGGACCCCCCATTGTCTCCAGGGCCCATTGTGACATCCTGGTGATCCCTCCTTGTCCCCAGGGCCTATTGTGATGTCCCAGGACCCCCCATTGTCCCCAGGGCCCATTGTGACATCCTCTGCATCCCCTTGTCCCCAGGGCCCATTGTGACATTCAGGGGACCCCTCTTTGTCCCCAGGGCCCATTGTGACATCCTGGGGACCCCCCCTTGTCCCCAGGGCCCATTGTGACGTCCCAGGACCCGCCATTGTCCCCAGGGCCCATTGTGACATCCTCGGCACCCCCTTGTCCCCAGGGCCCATTGTGACATCCTGGGGACCCCCCCTTGTCCCCAGGGCCCATTGTGACGTCCCAGGACCCCGCATTGTCCCCAGGGCCCATTGTGACATCCTGGGGATCCCTCCTTGTCCTCAGGGCCCATTGTGATGTCCCAGGACCCCCCATTGTCCCCAGGGCCCATTGTGACATCCTCTGCACCCCCTTGTCCCCAGGGCCCATTGTGACATTCAGGGGACCCCTCTTTTTCCCCAGGGCCCATTGTGACATCCTGGGGACCCCCCCTTGTCCCCAGGGCCCATTGTGACGTCCCAGGACCCCCCATTGTCCCCAGGGCCCATTGTGACATTCAGGGGACCCCCCTTTGTCCCCAGGGCCCATTCTGATACCGTGGGGACCCCCTTTGTCCCCAGGGCCCATTGTGACATGCTGGGGACGCTCTTTGTCCCCAGGGCCCATTGTGACATCCTGGGGACCCTCCTTGTCCCCAGAGCCCATTGTGACATCCAGGGGACCCCCTTTGTCCCCAGGGCCCATTGTGGCACCATGAGGACCCTCTTTGTCACTGGAGCCCATTGTGACATCCCAGGACCCCCCTTTGTCCCCAGGGCCCATTGTGACATCCTGGGGACCCTCCTTGTCCCCAGAGCCCATTGTGACATCCCAGGACCCCACTTTGTCCCCAGGGCTTATTGTGACACCATGGGGATCTCCCTTGTCCCCAGGGCCCATTGTGACATCCCATGACCCCCCTTTGTCCCCAGTGCTATTTTGAAATCCTGGGGACCCCTTTTGTCCCCAGGGCCCATTGTGGCACCATTGGCAACCTCTTTGTCACTGGGGGCCATTGTGACATTCCAGGATTCCACTTTGACCCCAGGGCTCGTTCTGACACCTTGGGGACTCCCATTGTCCCCAGGGCCCATTGTGACATCCTGGGCAACCCCATTGTCCCCAGGGCCCATTGTGACATCTGGGGGACGCCCTTGTCCCCAGGACCCATCGTGGCACCGTTGGGACCCTCCTTGTCACTTGGGCCCATTGTGACACTATGGGGACCCCCCCTTTGTCCCCAGTGCCCATTGTGACATTCTGCGGACCCCCCTTTGTCCCCAGGGCCCATTGTGACCTTCAGGGGACCCACCATTGTCCTCAGGGCCCATTGTGAGGTCCCAGGACCCCCCATTGTCCCCAGGACCGATTGTGACATTCAGGGGATCGCCTTTGTCACTGGGGCCCATTGTGACACCATGGAGACCCCCGCTTGTCCTCAGGGTCCATTGTGACATCCTGGGCACCCCCCATTTTCCCCAGGACCCATTGTGACATCCTGGCCATCCCCTTGCTCCCAGGGCCTGTTGTGGCACCATGGGGACACCCCCTTTGTCCCCAGGGCCCATTGTGACATCCCAGGACCCCCCTTTGTCCCCAGGGCCCATTGTAGCACCATGGGGACCCCCTTTGACCCCAGGGCCCATTGTGGCACCATGGCAACCCCTTTTGTCCCCAGGGCCCATTGTGACATTCTTGGACCCCACTTTGTCCCCAGGGCCTATTGTGACACCATGGGGACCCCTCCTTGTCACTGGGGACCCATTGTGACACCACGGGGACCCCCCCTTGTCCTCAGGACTCATTCTCACATCCTGGACACCCCCCATTGTCCCCAGGGCCCATTGTGACATCCACTGCACTACCTTGTCCCCAGGGCCCATTGTGACATTCAGGGGACCCCTCTTTGTCCCCAGGGCCCATTGTGACATCCTAGGGACCCCCCCTTGTCCCCAGGGCCCATTGTGACGTCCCAGGACCCCCCATTGTCCCCAGGGCCCATTGTGACATTCAGGGGACCCCCCTTTGTCCCCAGGGCCCATTCTGATACCGTGGGGACCCCCTTTGTCCCCAGGGCCCATTGTGACATGCTGGGGACGCTCTTTGTCCCCAGGGCCCATTGTGACATCCTGGGGACCCTCCTTGTCCCCAGAGCCCATTGTGACATCCAGGGGACCCCCTTTGTCCCCAGGGCCCATTGTGGCACCATGGCAACCCCTTTTGTCCCCAGGGCCCATTGTGACATTCTTGGACCCCACTTTGTCCCCAGGGCCTATTGTGACACCATGGGGACCCCTCCTTGTCACTGGGGACCCATTGTGACACCACGGGGACCCCCCCTTGTCCTCAGGACTCATTCTCACATCCTGGACACCCCCCATTGTCCCCAGGGCCCATTGTGACATCCACTGCACTACCTTGTCCCCAGGGCCCATTGTGACATTCAGGGGACCCCTCTTTGTCCCCAGGGCCCATTGTGACATCCTAGGGACCCCCCCTTGTCCCCAGGGCCCATTGTGACGTCCCAGGACCCCCCATTGTCCCCAGGGCCCATTGTGACATTCAGGGGACCCCCCTTTGTCCCCAGGGCCCATTCTGATACCGTGGGGACCCCCTTTGTCCCCAGGGCCCATTGTGACATGCTGGGGACGCTCTTTGTCCCCAGGGCCCATTGTGACATCCTGGGGACCCTCCTTGTCCCCAGAGCCCATTGTGACATCCCAGGACCCCACTTTGTCCCCAGGGCTTATTGTGACACCATGGGGATCTCCCTTGTCCCCAGGGCCCATTGTGACATCCCATGACCCCCCTTTGTCCCCAGTGCTATTGTGAAATCCTGGGGACCCCTTTTGTCCCCAGGGCCCATTGTGGCACCATTGGCAACCTCTTTGTCACTGGGGGCCATTGTGACATTCCAGGATTCCACTTTGACCCCAGGGCTCGTTCTGACACCTTGGGGACTCCCATTGTCCCCAGGGCCCATTGTGACATCCTGGGCAACCCCATTGTCCCCAGGGCCCATTGTGACATCTGGGGGACGCCCTTGTCCCCAGGACCCATCGTGGCACCGTGGGGACCCTCCTTGTCACTTGGGCCCATTGTGACACTATGGGGACCCCCCCTTTGTCCCCAGGGCCCATTGTGACATCCCAGGACCCCCCACTGTCCTCAGGACCCATTGTAACATTCAGGGGACCACCTTTGTCACTGGGGCCCATTGTGACATCCCAGGACCCCACATTGTCCCCAGGGCCCATTGTGACATCCTGGGGACCCCATTTTCCCCAGGACCCATTGTGACACTATGGGTACCCCCCCTTGTTCCCAGGGCCCATTGTGACATCCTGGAGACCCGCCCTTGTCTCCAGGGCCACTTGTGACGTCCCAGGACCCCCCATTGTTCCCAGAGCCCATTGTGATGTCCGTGGGAGCCCCCTCTCTTCCCAGGGCTCATTGTGACTCTCAGGGGACCCCACCTTGTCCCCAGGGCTGATTGTGACGTCCTAGGGCCCCTCTGTGTCCCCAGGTCCCATTGTGACGTCCCAGGACCCCCATTGTCCCCAGGGCCCATTGTGACATCCTGGGGTCCCCCCTTTGTCCCCAGGGCCCATTGAAATGTCCCAGGACCACCGTTTGTCCCCAGGGTTCATTGTGACATCCTGGCGACCCCATTTGTCCCCACGGCCCATTGTGGCACCATGGGGACCCCGTTTGTCCCCAGGGCCCATTGTGACATCCCAGGACCCCACTTTGTCCCCAGGGCTTATTGTGACACCATAGGGATCTCCCTTGTCCCCAGGGCCCATTGTGACATCCCATGACCCCCCTTTATCCCCAGTGCTATTGTGAAAACCTGGGGACCCCTTTTGTCCCCAGGGCCCACTGTGACATCTGGGGAACGCCCTTGTCCCCAGGACCCATCGTGGCACTGTGGGGACCCTCCTTGTCACTTGGGCCCATTGTGACACCATGGGGACCCCCTCTTTGTCTCCAGTACCCATTGTGACATCCTGGGGACCCCACATTGTCCCCAGGGCCCATTGTGACATCCCAGGACCCCCCATTGTCCCCAGGGCCCATTGTGACATCCTCGGGACCACCTTGTCCCCAAGGCCCATTGTGACATCCTGGGGACCCACCCTAGTCCCCAGGGCCCATTGTGACGTCCCATGACCCCCCATTGTCTCCAGGGCCCATTGTGACATCCTGGGGATCCCTCCTTGTCCCCAGGGCCTATTGTGATGTCCCAGGACCCCCCATTGTCCCCAGGGCCCATTGTGACATCCTCTGCACCGCCTTGTCCCCAGGGCCCATTGTGACATTCAGGGGCCCCCGTTTGTCACTGGGGCCCATTGTGACATCCCAGGACCCCACATTGTCCCCAGGGCCCATTGTGACTTTCAGGGGACCCCACTTGTCCCCAGGACCCATTGTGATACTATAGGGACCCCCCCTTGTGCCCAGTGCCCATTGTGACACCGTGGGTACCACCCTTGTCCGCAGGGCCCATTGTGACATCCTGGGGACACCCCGTTTTCCCCAGGGCCCATTGTGACATCCTGGGAATCCCCCCTTGTCCCCAGGGCCCATTGTGACATCCTGGGAATCCCTCCTTATCCCCAGGGCCCATTGTGACATCCAGGGGACCCCCCCTTGTCCCCAGGGCCCATTGTGACGTCCCAGGACCCGCCATTGTCCCCAGGGCCCACTGTGACATCCTGGGGACACCCCCTTTGTCCCCAGTGCCCATTGTGACATCCTGCGGACCCCCCTTTGTCCCCAGGGCCCATTTTGACATTCAGGGGACCCACCATTGTCCCCAGGGCCCATTGTGATATCCTCAGCACCCCCTTGTCCCCAGGGCCCATTGTGACATTCAGGGGACCCCACATTGTCCCCAGGGCCCATTGTGACATCCTGGGGACCCCACTTGTCCCCAGGACCCATTGTGACACTATGGGGACCCCCCCTTGTGCCCAGGGCCCATTCTGATACCGTGGGGACCCCCTTTGTCCCCAGGGCCCATTGTGACATCCTGGGGACCCTCCTTGTCCCCAGAGTCCATTGTGACATCCAGGGGACCCCCTTTGTCCCCAGGGCCCATTGTGGCACCATAGGGACCCCTTTTGTCACTGGGGCCCATTGTGACATCCCAGGACCCCCCCTGGTTTCCAGGCCCCATTGTGACATCCTGGGGACCCCCTTTGTCCCAAGACTTCATTGTGACATCCTGGGGACCCCACATTGTCCCCAGGGCCAATTGTGACGTCCCAGGACCCCCCATTGTCCCCAGGGCCCATTGTGACATCCTCGGGACCCCCTTGTCCCCAAGGCCCATTGTGACATCCTGGGGACCCACCCTTGTCCCCAGGGCCCATTGTGACGTCCCAGGACCCCCGATTGTCTCCAGGGCCCATTGTGACATCCTGGGGATCCCTCCTTGTCCCCAGGGCCTATTGTGATGTCCCAGGACCCCCCATTGTCCCCAGGGCCCATTGTGACATCCTCTGCACCCCCTTGTCCCCAGGGCCCATTGTGACATTCAGGGGACCCCTCTTTGTCCCCAGGGCCCATTGTGAGATCCTGGGGACCCCCCCTTGTCCCCAGGGCCCATTGTGACGTCCCAGGACCCCCCATTGTCCCCAGGGCCCATTGTGACATCCTCGGCACCCCCTTGTCCCCAGGGCCCATTGTGACATCCTGGGGACCCCCCCTTGTCCCCAGGGCCCATTGTGACGTCCCAGGACCCCCCATTGTCCCCAGGGCCCATTGTGACATCCTGGGGATCCCTCCTTGTCCTCAGGGCCCATTGTGATGTCCCAGGACCCCCCATTGTCCCCAGGGCCCATTGTGACATCCTCTGCACCCCCTTGTCCCCAGGGCCCATTGTGACATTCAGGGGACCCCTCTTTTTCCCCAGGGCCCATTGTGACATTTTGGGGACCCCCCCTTGTCCCCAGGGCCCATTGTGACATCCCAGGACCCCCCATTGTCCCCAGGGCCCATTGTGACATTCAGGGGACCCCCCTTTGTCCCCAGGGCCCATTCTGATACCGTGGGGACCCCCTTTGTCCCCAGGACCCATTGTGACATGCTGGGGACGCTCTTTGTCCCCAGGGCCCATTGTGACATCCTGGGGACCCTCCTTTTCCCCAGAGCCCATTGTGACATCCAGGGGACCCCCTTTGTCCCCAGGGCCCATTGTGGCACCATGAGGACCCTCTTTGTCACTGGAGCCCATTGTGACATCCCAGGACCCCCCTTTGTCCCCAGGGCCCATTGTGACATCCTGGGGACCCTCCTTGTCCCCAGAGCCCATTGTGACATCCCAGGACCCCACTTTGTCCCCAGGGCTTATTGTGACACCATGGGGATCTCCCTTGTCCCCAGGGCCCATTGTGACATCCCATGACCCCCCTTTGTCCCCAGTGCTATTGTGAAATCCTGGGGACCCCTTTTGTCCCCAGGGCCCATTGTGGCACCATTGGCAACCTCTTTGTCACTGGGGGCCATTGTGACATTCCAGGATTCCACTTTGACCCCAGGGCTCGTTCTGACACCTTGGGGACTCCCATTGTCCCCAGGGCCCATTGTGACATCCTGGGCAACCCCATTGTCCCCAGGGCCCATTGTGACATCTGGGGGACGCCCTTGTCCCCAGGACCCATCGTGGCACCGTTGGGACCCTCCTTGTCACTTGGGCCCATTGTGACACTATGGGGACCCCCCCTTTGTCCCCAGTGCCCATTGTGACATTCTGCGGACCCCCCTTTGTCCCCAGGGCCCATTGTGACCTTCAGGGGACCCACCATTGTCCTTAGGGCCCATTGTGAGGTCCCAGGACCCCCCATTGTCCCCAGGACCGATTGTGACATTCAGGGGATCGCCTTTGTCACTGGGGCCCATTGTGACACCATGGAGACCCCCGCTTGTCCTCAGGGTCCATTGTGACATCCTGGGCACCCCCCATTTTCCCCAGGACCCATTGTGACATCCTGGCCATCCCCTTGCTCCCAGGGCCTGTTGTGGCACCATGGGGACACCCCCTTTGTCCCCAGGGCCCATTGTGACATCCCAGGACCCCCCTTTGTCCCCAGGGCCCATTGTAGCACCATGGGGACCCCCTTTGACCCCAGGGCCCATTGTGGCACCATGGCAACCCCTTTTGTCCCCAGGGCCCATTGTGACATTCTTGGACCCCACTTTGTCCCCAGGGCCTATTGTGACACCATGGGGACCCCCCCTTGTCCTCAGGACTCATTCTCACATCCTGGACACCCCCCATTGACCCCAGGGCCCATTGTGACATCCACTGCACTACCTTGTCCCCAGGGCCCATTGTGACATTCAGGGGACCCCTCTTTGTCCCCAGGGCCCATTGTGACATCCTAGGGACCCCCCCTTGTCCCCAGGGCCCATTGTGACGTCCCAGGACCCCCCATTGTCCCCAGGGCCCATTGTGACATTCAGGGGACCCCCCTTTGTCCCCAGGGCCCATTCTGATACCGTGGGGACCCCCTTTGTCCCCAGGGCCCATTGTGACATGCTGGGGACGCTCTTTGTCCCCAGGGCCCATTGTGACATCCTGGGGACCCTCCTTGTCCCCAGAGCCCATTGTGACATCCAGGGGACCCCCTTTGTCCCCAGGGCCCATTGTGGCACCATGAGGACCCTCTTTGTCACTGGAGCCCATTGTGACATCCCAGGACCCCCCTTTGTCCCCAGGGCCCATTGTGACATCCTGGGGACCCTCCTTGTCCCCAGAGCCCATTGTGACATCCCAGGACCCCACTTTGTCCCCAGGGCTTATTGTGACACCATGGGGATCTCCCTTGTCCCCAGGGCCCATTGTGACATCCCATGACCCCCCTTTGTCCCCAGTGCTATTGTGAAATCCTGGGGACCCCTTTTGTCCCCAGGGCCCATTGTGGCACCATTGGCAACCTCTTTGTCACTGGGGGCCATTGTGACATTCCAGGATTCCACTTTGACCCCAGGGCTCGTTCTGACACCTTGGGGACTCCCATTGTCCCCAGGGCCCATTGTGACATCCTGGGCAACCCCATTGTCCCCAGGGCCCATTGTGACATCTGGGGGACGCCCTTGTCCCCAGGACCCATCGTGGCACCGTGGGGACCCTCCTTGTCACTTGGGCCCATTGTGACACTATGGGGACCCCCCCTTTGTCCCCAGGGCCCATTGTGACATCCCAGGACCCCCCACTGTCCTCAGGACCCATTGTAACATTCAGGGGACCACCTTTGTCACTGGGGCCCATTGTGACATCCCAGGACCCCACATTGTCCCCAGGGCCCATTGTGACATCCTGGGGACCCCATTTTCCCGAGGACCCATTGTGACACTATGGGTAACCCCCCTTGTTCCCAGGGCCCATTGTGACATCCTGGAGACCCGCCCTTGTCTCCAGGGCCACTTGTGACGTCCCAGGACTCCCCATTGTTCCCAGAGCCCATTGTGATGTCCGTGGGAGCCCCCTCTCTTCCCAGGGCTCATTGTGACTCTCAGGGGACCCCACCTTGTCCCCAGGGCTGATTGTGACGTCCTAGGGCCCCTCTGTGTCCCCAGGTCCCATTGTGACGTCCCAGGACCCCCATTGTCCCCAGGGCCCATTGTGACATCCTGGGGTCCCCCCTTTGTCCCCAGGGCCCATTGAAATGTCCCAGGACCACCGTTTGCCCCAGGGTTCATTGTGACATCCTGGCGACCCCATTTGTCCCCACGGCCCATTGTGGCACCATGGGGACCCCGTTTGTCACTGGGGCCCATTGTGACATCCCAGGACCCCACTTTGTCCCCAGGGCTTATTGTGACACCATGGGGATCTCCCTTGTCCCCAGGGCCCATTGTGACATCCCATGACCCCCCTTTATCCCCAGTGCTATTGTGAAATCCTGGGGACCCCTTTTGTCCCCAGGGCCCACTGTGACATCTGGGGAACGCCCTTGTCCCCAGGACCCATCGTGGCACTGTGGGGACCCTCCTTGTCACTTGGGCCCATTGTGACACCATGGGGACCCCCTCTTTGTCTCCAGTACCCATTGTGACATCCTGGGGACCCCATATTGTCCCCAGGGCCCATTGTGACATCCCAGGACCCCCCATTGTCCCCAGGGCCCATTGTGACATCCTCGGGACCACCTTGTCCCCAAGGCCCATTGTGACATCCTGGTGACCCACCCTTGTCCCCAGGGCCCATTGTGACGTCCCATGACCCCCCATTTTCCCCAGGGCCCATTGTGACATCCTCTGCACCGCCTTGTCCCCAGGGCCCATTGTGACATTCAGGGGCCCCCGTTTGTCACTGGGGCCCATTGTGACATCCCAGGACCCCACATTGTCCCCAGGGCCCATTGTGACTTTCAGGGGACCCCACTTGTCTCCAGGACCCATTGTGATACTATAGGGACCCCCCCTTGTGCCCAGTGCCCATTGTGACACCGTGGGTACCACCCTTGTCCGCAGGGCCCATTGTGACATCCTGGGGACACCCCGTTGTCCCCAGGGCCCATTGTGACATCCTGGGAATCCCCCCTTGTCCCCAGGGCCCATTGTGACATCCTGGGAATCCCTCCTTATCCCCAGGGCCCATTGTGACATCCAGGGGACCCCCCCTTGTCCCCAGGGCCCATTGTGACGTCCCAGGACCCGCCATTGTCCCCAGGGCCCACTGTGACATCCTGGGGACACCCCCTTTGTCCCCAGTGCCCATTGTGACATCCTGCGGACCCCCCTTTGTCCCCAGGGCCCATTTTGACATTCAGGGGACCCACCATTGTCCTCAGGGCCCACTGTGAGATCCCAGGACCCCTCATTGTCCCCAGGGCCCATTGTGATATCCTCGGCACCCCCTTGTCCCCAGGGCCCATTGTGACATTCAGGGGACCCCACATTGTCCCCAGGGCCCATTGTGACATCCTGGGGACCCCACTTGTCCCCAGGACCCATTGTGACACTATGGGGACCCCCCCTTGTGCCCAGGGCCCATTGTGACACCGTGGGTACCACCCTTGTCCGCAGGGCCCATTGTGACATCCTGGGGACACCCCCTTGTCCCCAGGGCCCATTCTGATACCGTGGGGACCCCCTTTGTCCCCAGGGCCCATTGTGACATCCTGGGGACCCTCCTTGTCCCCAGAGTCCATTGTGACATCCAGGGGACCCCCTTTGTCCCCAGGGCCCATTGTGGCACCATAGGGACCCCTTTTGTCACTGGGGCCCATTGTGACATCCCAGGACCCCCCCTGGTTTCCAGGCCCCATTGTGACATCCTGGGGACCCCCTTTGTCCCAAGACTTCATTGTGACATCCTGGGGACCCCACATTGTCCCTAGGGCCCATTGTGACATCCCAGGACCCCCCATTGTCCCCAGGGCCCATTGTGACATCCTCGGGACCCCCTTGTCCCCAAGGCCCATTGTGACATCCTGGGGACCCACCCTTGTCCCCAGGGCCCATTGTGACGTCCCAGGACCCCCCATTGTCTCCAGGGCCCATTGTGACATCCTGGGGATCCCTCCTTGTCCCCAGGGCCTATTGTGATGTCCCAGGACCCCCCATTGTCCCCAGGGCCCATTGTGACATCCTCTGCACCCCCTTGTCCCCAGGGCCCATTGTGACATTCAGGGGACCCCTCTTTGTCCCCAGGGCCCATTGTGACATCCTGGGGACCCCCCCTTGTCCCCAGGGCCCATTGTGACGTCCCAGGACCCCCCATTGTCCCCAGGGCCCATTGTGACATCCTCGGCACCCCCTTCTCCCCAGGGCCCATTGTGACATCCTGGGGACCCCCCCTTGTCCCCAGGGCCCATTGTGACGTCCCAGGACCCCCCATTGTCCCCAGGGCCCATTGTGACATCCTGGGGATCCCTCCTTGTCCTCAGGGCCCATTGTGATGTCCCAGGACCCCCCATTGTCCCCAGGGCCCATTGTGACATCCTCTGCACCCCCTTGTCCCCAGGGCCCATTGTGACATTCAGGGGACCCCTCTTTTTCCCCAGGGCCCATTGTGACATCCTGGGGACCCCCCCTTGTCCCCAGGGCCCATTGTGACATCCCAGGACCCCCCATTGTCCCCAGGGCCCATTGTGACATCCTCTGCACCCCCTTGTCCCCAGGGCCCATTGTGACATTCAGGGGACCCCTCTTTTTCCCCAGGGCCCATTGTGACATTTTGGGGACCCCCCCTTGTCCCCAGGGCCCATTGTGACATCCCAGGACCCCCCATTGTCCCCAGGGCCCATTGTGACATTCAGGGGACCCCCCTTTGTCCCCAGGGCCCATTCTGATACCGTGGGGACCCCCTTTGTCCCCAGGACCCATTGTGACATGCTGGGGACGCTCTTTGTCCCCAGGGCCCATTGTGACATCCTGGGGACCCTCCTTTTCCCCAGAGCCCATTGTGACATCCAGGGGACCCCCTTTGTCCCCAGGGCCCATTGTGGCACCATGAGGACCCTCTTTGTCACTGGAGCCCATTGTGACATCCCAGGACCCCCCTTTGTCCCCAGGGCCCATTGTGACATCCTGGGGACCCTCCTTGTCCCCAGAGCCCATTGTGACATCCCAGGACCCCACTTTGTCCCCAGGGCTTATTGTGACACCATGGGGATCTCCCTTGTCCCCAGGGCCCATTGTGACATCCCATGACCCCCCTTTGTCCCCAGTGCTATTGTGAAATCCTGGGGACCCCTTTTGTCCCCAGGACCCATTGTGGCACCATTGGCAACCTCTTTGTCACTGGGGGCCATTGTGACATTCCAGGATTCCACTTTGACCCCAGGGCTCGTTCTGACACCTTGGGGACTCCCATTGTCCCCAGGGCCCATTGTGACATCCTGGGCAACCCCATTGTCCCCAGGGCCCATTGTGACATCTGGGGGACGCCCTTGTCCCCAGGACCCATCGTGGCACCGTTGGGACCCTCCTTGTCACTTGGGCCCATTGTGACACTATGGGGACCCCCCCTTTGTCCCCAGTGCCCATTGTGACATTCTGCGGACCCCCCTTTGTCCCCAGGGCCCATTGTGACCTTCAGGGGACCCACCATTGTCCTCAGGGCCCATTGTGAGGTCCCAGGACCCCCCATTGTCCCCAGGACCGATTGTGACATTCAGGGGATCGCCTTTGTCACTGGGGCCCATTGTGACACCATGGAGACCCCCGCTTGTCCTCAGGGTCCATTGTGACATTCTGGGCACCCCCCATTTTCCCCAGGACCCATTGTGACATCCTGGCCATCCCCTTGCTCCCAGGGCCTGTTGTGGCACCATGGGGACACCCCCTTTGTCCCCAGGGCCCATTGTGACATCCCAGGACCCCCCTTTGTCCCCAGGGCCCATTGTAGCACCATGGGGACCCCCTTTGACCCCAGGGCCCATTGTGGCACCATGGCAACCCCTTTTGTCCCCAGGGCCCATTGTGACATTCTTGGACCCCACTTTGTCCCCAGGGCCTATTGTGACACCATGGGGACCCCTCCTTGTCACTGGGGACCCATTGTGACACCACGGGGACCCCCCCTTGTCCTCAGGACTCATTCTCACATCCTGGACACCCCCCATTGTCCCCAGGGCCCATTGTGACATCCACTGCACTACCTTGTCCCCAGGGCCCATTGTGACATTCAGGGGACCCCTCTTTGTCCCCAGGGCCCATTGTGACATCCTAGAGACCCCCCCTTGTCCCCAGGGCCCATTGTGACGTCCCAGGACCCCCCTTTGTCCCCAGTGCTATTGTGAAATCCTGGGGACCCCTTTTGTCCCCAGGGCCCATTATGACACCATGGGGAACCCCTTTGTCACTGGGGGCCATTGTGACATTCCAGGATTCTACTTTGTCCCCAGGGCTCGTTCTGACACCTTGGGGACTCCCATTGTCCCCAGGGCCCATTGTGACATCCTGGGCAACCCCATTGTCCCCAGGGCCCATTGTGACATCTGGGGGACGCCCTTGTCCCAAGGACCCATCGTGGCACCGTGGGGACCCTCCTTGTCACTTGAGCCCATTGTGACACCATGGGGACGCCCCCCTTTGTCCCCAGTGCCCATTGTGACATCCTGCGGACCCCCCTTTGTCCCCAGGGCCCATTTTGACATTCAGGGGACCCACCATTGTCCTCAGGGCCCATTGTGAGGTCCCAGGACCCTCCATTGTCCCCAGGGCCCATTGTGACATCCTCGGCACCCCCTTGTGCCCAGGGCCCATTGTGACATTCAGGGGACCCCTCTTTGTCCCCAGGGCCCATTGTGACATCCTGGGGACCCCCGCTTGTCCCCATGGCCCATTGTGACGTCCCAGGACCCGCCATTGTCCCCAGGGCCCATTGTGACATCCTGGGGATCCCTCCTTGTCCCCAGGACCCATTGTGACGTCCCAGGACCCACCATTGTCCCCAGGGCCCATTGTGACATTCAGGGGCCCCCGTTTGTCACGGGGGCCCATTGTGACATCCCAGGACCCCACATTGTCCCCAGGGCCCATTGTGACATTCAGGGGACCCCACATTGTCCCCAGGACCTATTCTGACATCCTGGGGACCCCACTTGTCCCCAGGACCCATTGTGACACTATGCGGACCCCCCCTTGTGTCCAGGGCCCATTGTGACACCGTGGGTACCACCCTTGTCCGCAGGGCTCATTGTGACATCCTGGGGACCCCCTATTGTCCCCAGGGCCCATGGTGACATCCTGGGGATGCCCTTTGTCCCCAGTGCCCATTTTGACACCGTCGACACCCCCCTTTGTCCCCAGAGCCCATTGTGACATCCAGGGGACCCCCTTTGTCCCCAGGGCCCATTGTGGCACCGTGAGGACCCTCTTTGTCACTGGGGCCCATTGTGACATCCCAGGACCCACCCTGGTCCCAAGGGCCCATTGTGACATCCGGGGGACTTACCTTGTCCTCATGGTCCACTGTGACAGCCCAGGAACTTACTTTGTCCCCAGGGCCCATTGCGATATCTGGGAGACCCCCTTGTCCCCAGGGCCCATTGTGAAACCATGGGGACCCCCCTTTGTCCCCAGGGCCCATTGTGACATCCTGGGGTCCCCCCTTGTCCCCAGGGCCCGTTGAAATGTCCCAGGACCACCCTTTGTCCCCAGGGTTCATTGTGACATCCTGGGGACCCCATTTGTCCCCACGGCCCATTGTGGCACCATGGAGACCCCGTTTGTCACTGGGGCCCATTGTGACATCCCAGGACCCCACTTTGTCCCCAGGGCTTATTGTGACACCATGGGGATCTCCCTTGTCCCCAGGGCCCATTGTGACATCCCATGACCCCCCTTTATCTCCAGTGCTATTGTGAAATCCTGGGGACCCCTTTTGTCCCCAGGGCCCATTGTGGCACCATGGGGAACCCCTTTGTCACTGGGGGTCATTGTGACATCCCAGGATTCCACTTTGTCCCCAGGGCTCGTTCTGACACCTTGGGGACTCCCATTGTCCCCAGGGCCCATTGTGACATCCTGGGCAACCCCATTGTCCCCAGGCCCCATTGTGACATCTGGGGGACGCCCTTGTCCCCAGGACCCATCGTGGCACCGTGGGGACCCTCCTTGTCACTTGGGCCCATTGTGACACCTTGGGGACCCCCCCTTTATCCCCAGTGCCCATTGTGACATCCTGCGGACCCCCCTTTGTCCCCAGGGCCCATTTTGACATTCAGGGGACCCACCATTGTCCTCAGGGCCCATTGTGAGGTCCCAGGACCCCCCATTGTCCCCAGGGCCCATTGTGACATACTCGGCACCCCCTTGTCCCCAGGGTCCATTGTGACACTATGGGGACCCCCTCTTTTGCCCAGGGCCCATTGTGACACCGTGGGTACCACCCTTGTCCCCAGGGCTCATTGTGACATCCCAGGACCCCCCATTGTCCCCATGGCCCATTGTGATATTCAGGGGACCCCCCTTGTCCCCAGGGCCCATTCTGACACCGTGGGGACCCCCTTTGTCCCCAGGGCCCATTGTGACATCCTGGGGACCCCCTTTGTCCCAAGACTTCATTGTGACATCCTGGGGTCCCCCCTTGTCCTCAGGGTCCATTGTGACAGGCCAGGACCTTACATTGTCCCCAGGGCCCATTGTGATATCTGGGGGACCCCCTTGTTCCCAAGGCCCATTGTGACTTCCTGGGGACCCCCCCTTGTCCCCAGGGCCCATTGTGACATCCCAGGACCCCCCATTGTCTCCAGGGCCCATTGTGACATCCTCGGCACGCCCTTGTCCCCAGGGCCCATTGTGACATCCTGGGGACCCCCCCTTGTCCCCAGGGCCCATTGTGACGTCCCAGGACCCCCCATTGTCCCCAGGGCCCATTGTGATGTCCCAGGACCCCCCATTGTCCCCAGGGCCCATTGTGACATCCTCTGCACCCCCTTGTCCCCAGGGCCCATTGTGACATTCAGGGGACCCCCCCTTGTCCCCAGGGCCCATTGTGACATCCTGGGGACCCCCCCTTGTCCCCAGGGCCCATTGTGACGTCCCAGGACCCCCCATTGTCCCCAGGGCCCATTGTGACATCCTGGGGATCCCTCCTTTTCCCCAGGGCCCATTGTTGCGTCCCAGGACCCCCATTGTCCCCAGGACCTATTGTGACATTCAGGGGACCCCCTTTGTCACTGGGGCCCATTGTGACACCATGGAGACCCCCGCTTGTCCTCAGGGTCCATTGTGACATCCTGGCCACCCCCTTGCTCCCAGGGCCCATTGTGGCACCATGGGGACACCGCCTTTGTCCCCAGGGCCCATTGTGAGATCCCAGGACCCCCCTTTGTCCCCAGGGCCCACTGTGACTTTCAGGGGACTCCACTTGTCCCCAGGACCCATTCTGATACCGTGGGGACCCCCTTTGTCCCCAGGGCCCATTGTGACATGCTGGGGACTCTCTTTGTCCCCAGCGCACATTGTGACATCCTGGGGACCCCCCCTTTGTCCCCAGGGCCCATTGTGACATGCTGGGGACCCTCCTTGTCCCCAGAGCCCATTGTGACATCCTGGGGACCCCCCCTTGTCCCCAGGGCCCATTGTGACATCCCAGGACCCCCCATTGTCCCCAGGGCCCATTGTGATATGCTGGGGAGCCCTCTTTGTCCCCAGGGCCCATTGTGAAATTCAGGGGACCCCAACTTGTCCCCAGGGCCCATTGTGTCATCCTGGGGACCCCATTGTCACCAGAGCCCATTGTGATATCCTGGCGACCACCCTTTGTCCCCAGGGCCCATTGTGATATCCTGAGGACCGCCCTTTGTCCCCAGGGCCGATTTTGACATTCCGGGGACGCCTCTTTGTACCCAGGGCACACTGTGACATCCTGGGGACCCCCCCTTGTCACTGGGGCCCATTGTGACGTCCCAGGACCCCCCATTGTCCCCAGGGCCCATTGTGACATCCTGGGGATCCCTCCTTGTCCCCAGGGCCCATTGTGACGTCCCAGGACCCCCGATTGTTCCCAGGACCCATTGTGACATTCAGGGGGCCCCTTTGTCACTGGGGCCCATTGTGACATCCCAGGACCCCACATTGTCCCCAGGACACATTGTCACATCCTGGGGACCCCACTTGTCCCCAGGACCCATTGTGACAGTATGGGGACCCCCCCTTGTGCCCAGGGCCCATTGTGACACCGTGGGTACCACCCTTGTCCGCAGGGCTCATTGTGACATCCCAGGACCCCCCTTTTTCCCCAGGGCCCATTCTGATACCGTGGGGATCCCCTTTGTCCCCAGGGTCCATTGTGACATCCAGGGGACCCCCTTTGTCCCCAGGGCCCATTGTGACATCGCAGGACCCCCCTGGGCCCCAGGGCGCATTTTGACATCCTGGGGATGCCCCCTTGTCAACGGGGCCCATTGTGACGTCCCAGGACCCCCCATTGTGTCCAGGGCCCATTGTGACATCCTGGGGATCCCTGCTTGGCCCCAGGGCCCATTGTGACGTCTTAGGACCCCCCGTTGTCCCCAGGGCCCATTGTGACATCCTGGGGACCCCCCCTTGTCCCCAGGGCCCATTGTGACATCCTGGGGATCCCTGCTTGGCCCCAGGGCCCATTGTGACGTCTTAGGACCCCCCGTTGTCCCCAGGGCCCATTGTGACATCCTGGGGACCCCCCCTTTGTCTCCAGTACCCATTGTGACATCCTGGGGATCCCTCCTTGTCCCCAGGGCCCATTGTGACGTCCCAGGACCCCCCATTGTCCCCAGGGCCCATTGTGACATTCAGGGGACCCCCTTTGTCACTAGGGCCCATTGTGAAATCCCAGGACCCCACATTGTCCCCAGGGCCCATTGTGACATCCTGGGGACCCCACTTGTCCCCAGGACCCATTGTGACACTATGGGGACCCCAACTTGTGCCCAGAGCCCATTGTGACAATGTGGGTACCACCCTTGTCCGCAGGGCTCATTGTGACATCCCAGGACCCCCCTTTGTCCCCAGGGCTCATTGTGACATTCTAGGACCCCACTTTCTCCCCAGGGCCTATTGCGACACCATGGGGAACCCTCCTTGTCACTGGGGACCCATTGTGACACCATGGGGACCCTCCCTTTGTCCCCAGTGCCCATTGTGACATCCTGCGCACCCCCCTTTGTCCCCAGGGTCCATTGTGACATCCTGGGCAACCCCATTGTCCCCAGGGCCCATTGTGACATCTAGGGGGATGCCCTTGTCCCCAGGACCCATCGTGGCACCGTGGGGACCCCCATTGTCCCCAGGGCCCATTGTGACGTCCCAGGGCCCCCATTGTCCCCAGGGCCCACTGTGACATCCTCTGCACCCCCTTGTCCCCAGGGCCCATTGTGACATCCCAGGACCCCACTTTGTCCCCAGGGCTTATTGTGACACCATGGGGATCTCCCTTGTCCCCAGGGCCCATTGTGGCATCCTTGGCACCCCCTTGTCCCCAGGGCCCATTGTGACATTCAGGGGACGCCTCTTTCTCCCCAGGGCCCATTGTGACATCCTGGGGATCCCTCCTTGTCCCCAGGGCCCACTGTGACATCCCAGGACCCCCCATTTTCCCCAGGGCCCATTGTGACATTCAGGGGCCCCCGTTTGTCACGGGGCCCCATTGTGACATCCCAGGACCCCACATTGTCCCCAGGGCCCATTGTGACTTTCAGGGGACCCCACTTGTCCCCAGGACCCATTGTGACACTATAGGGACCCCCCCTTGTGCCCAGTGCCCATTGTGACACCGTGGGTACCACCCTTGTCTGCAGGGCTCATTGTGACATCTCAGGACCCCCCTTTGTCCCTAGGGCCCATTCTGATACCGTGGGGATCCCCTTTGTCCCCAGAGTCCATTGTGACATCCAGGGGACCCCCTTTGTCCCCAGGGCCCATTGTGACATCGCAGGACCCCCCTGGGCCCCAGGGCGCATTTTGACATCCTGGGGATGCCCCCTTGTCAACGGGGCCCATTGTGACGTCCCAGGACCCCCCATTGTGTCCAGGGCCGATTGTGACATCCTGGGGATCCCTGCTTGGCCCCAGGGCCCATTGTGACATCTTAGGACCCCCCGTTGTCCCCAGGGCCCATTGTGTCATCCTGGGGACCCCCCCTTGTCCCCAGGGCCCATTGTGACATCCTGGGGATCCCTCCTTGTCCCCAGGGCCCATTGTGACGTCCCAGGACCCCCCACTGTCCTCAGGACCCATTGTAACATCCTGGGGACCCCATTTTCCCCAGGACCCATTGTGACACTATGGGTACCCCCCCTTGTTCCCAGGGCCCATTGTGACATCCGGGAGACCCGCCCTTGTCTCCAGGGCCAATTGTGACGTCCCAGGACCTCCCATTGTTCCCAGGGCCCATTGTGATGTCTGTGGGAGCCCCCTCTCTTCCCAGGGCTCATTGTGACTCTCAGGGGACCCCACCTTGTCCCCAGGGCTGATTGTGACGTCCTAGGGCCCCTCTGTGTCTCCAGGGCCCATTGTGACGTCCCAGGACCCCCATTGTCCCCAGGGCCCATTGTGACATCCTGGGGTCCCCCCTTTGTCCCCAGGGCCCATTGAAATGTCCCAGGACCACCATTTGTCCCCAGGGTTCATTGTGACATCCTGGGGACCCCATTTGTCCCCACGGCCCATTGTGGCACCATGGGGACCCCGTTTGTCCCCAGGGCCCATTGTGACATCCCAGGACCCCCCTTTGTCCCCAGGGCCCATTGTAGCACCATGGGGACCCCCTTTGACCCCAGGGCCCATTGTGGCACCATGGCAACCCCTTTTGTCCCCAGGGCCCATTGTGACATTCTTGGACCCCACTTTGTCCCCAGGGCCTATTGTGACACCATGGGGACCCCTCCTTGTCACTGGGGACCCATTGTGACACCACGGGGACCCCCCCTTGTCCTCAGGACTCATTCTCACATCCTGGACACCCCCCATTGTCCCCAGGGCCCATTGTGACATCCACTGCACTACCTTGTCCCCAGGGCCCATTGTGACATTCAGGGGACCCCTCTTTGTCCCCAGGGCCCATTGTGACATCCTAGGGACCCCCCCTTGTCCCCAGGGCCCATTGTGACGTCCCAGGACCCCCCTTTGTCCCCAGGGCCCATTCTGATACCGTGGGGACCCCCTTTGTCCCCAGGGCCCATTGTGACATGCTGGGGACGCTCTTTGTCCCCAGGGCCCATTGTGACATCCTGGGGACCCTCCTTGTCCCCAGAGCCCATTGTGACATCCAGGGGACCCCCTTTGTCCCCAGGGCCCATTGTGGCACCATGAGGACCCTCTTTGTCACTGGAGCCCATTGTGACATCCAGGGGACCCCCTTTGTCCCCAGGGCCCATTGTGGCACCATGAGGACCCTCTTTGTCACTGGAGCCCATTGTGACATCCCATGACCCCCCTTTGTCCCCAGTGCTATTGTGAAATCCTGGGGACCCCTTTTGTCCCCAGGGCCCATTGTGACATCTGGGGGACGCCCTTGTCCCCAGGACCCATCGTGGCACCGTGGTGACCCTCCTTGTCACTTGGGCCCATTGTGACACCATGGGGACGCCCCCCTTTGTCTCCAGTACCCATTGTGACATCCTGCGGACCCCCCTTTGTCCCCAGGGCCCATTGTGACATTCAGGGGACCCACCATTGTCCTCAGGGCCCATTGTGAGGTCCCAGGACCCCCCATTGTCCCCAGGGTCCATTGTGACATCCCAGGACCCCACTTTGTCCCCAGGGCTTATTGTGACACCATGGGGATCTCCCTTGTCCCCAGGGCCCATTTTGACATCCCATGACCCCCCTTTGTCCCCAGTGCTATTGTGAAATCCTGGGGACGCCTTTTGTCCCCAGGGCCCGTTGTGACACCATGGGGAACCCCTTTGTCACTGGGGGCCATTGTGACATTCCAGGATTCCACTTTGACCCCAGGGCTCGTTCTGACACCTTGGGGACTCCCATTGTCCCCAGGGCCCATTGTGACATCCTGGGCAACCCCATTGTCTCCAGGGCCCATTGTGACATCTGGGGGACGCCCATGTCCCCAGGACCCATCGTGGCACCGTGGTGACCCTCCTTGTCACTTGGGCCCATTGTGACACCATGGGGACCCCCCCTTTGTCCCCAGTGCCCATTGTGACATTCTGCGGAAACCCCTTTGTCCCCAGGGCCCATTGTGACATTCAGGGGACCCACCATTGTCCCCAGGGCCCATTGTGACATCCTCGGCACCCCCTTGTCCCCAGGGCCCATTGTGACATTCAGGGGACTCCTCTTTGTCCCCAGGGCCTATTGTGACATCCTGGGGATCCCTCCTTGTCCCCAGGGCCCATTGTGATGTCCCAGGACCCCCCATTGTCCCCAGGACCTATTGTGACATTCAGGGGATCCCCTTTGTCACTGGGGCCCATTGTGACACCATGGAGACCATCGCTTGTCCTCAGGGTCCATTGTGACATCCTGGGCACCCCCCATTTTCCCCAGGACCCATTGTGACATCCTGGCCATCCCCTTGCTCCCAGGGCCTTTTGTGGCACCATGGGGACACCCCCTTTGTCCCCAGGGCCCATTGTGACATCCCAGGACCCCCCTTTGTCCCCAGGGCCCATTGTAGCACCATGGGGACCCCCTTTGACCCCAGGGCCCATTGTGGCACCATGGCAACCCCTTTTGTCCCCAGGGCCCATTGTGACATTCTTGGACCCCACTTTGTCCCCAGGGCCTATTGTGACACCATGGGGACCCCTCCTTGTCACTGGGGACCCATTGTGACACCATGGGGACCCCCCCTTGTCCTCAGGACTCATTCTCACATCCTGGACACCCCCCATTGTCCCCAGGGCCCATTGTGACATCCAATGCACCCCCTTGTCCCCAGGGCCCATTGTGACATTCAGGGGACCCCTCTTTGTCCCCAGGGCCCATTGTGACATCCTGGGGACCCCCCCTTGTCCCCAGGGCCCATTGTGACGTCCCAGGACCCGACATTGTCCCCAGGGCCCATTGTGACATCCTCTGCACCCCCTTGTCCCCAGGGCCCATTGTGACGTCCCAGGACCCCCCATTGTCCCCAGGGCCCATTGTGACATTCAGGGGACCCCCTTTGTCACTAGGGCCCATTGTGAAATCCCAGGACCCCACATTGTCCCCAGGGCCCATTGTGACATCCTGGGGACCCCACTTGTCCCCAGGACCCATTGTGACACTATGGGGACCCCAACTTGTGCCCAGAGCCCATTGTGACAATGTGGGTACCACCCTTGTCCGCAGGGCTCATTGTGACATCCCAGGACCCCCCTTTGTCCCCAGGGCTCATTGTGACATTCTAGGACCCCACTTTCTCCCCAGGGCCTATTGCGACACCATGGGGAACCCTCCTTGTCACTGGGGACCCATTGTGACACCATGGGGACCCTCCCTTTGTCCCCAGTGCCCATTGTGACATCCTGCGCACCCCCCTTTGTCCCCAGGGTCCATTGTGACATCCTGGGCAACCCCATTGTCCCCAGGGCCCATTGTGACATCTAGGGGGACGCCCTTGTCCCCAGGACCCATCGTGGCACCGTGGGGACCCCCATTGTCCCCAGGGCCCATTGTGACGTCCCAGGGCCCCCATTGTCCCCAGGGCCCACTGTGACATCCTCTGCACCCCCTTGTCCCCAGGGCCCATTGTGACATCCCAGGACCCCACTTTGTCCCCAGGGCTTATTGTGACACCATGGGGATCTCCCTTGTCCCCAGGGCCCATTGTGGCATCCTCGGCACCCCCTTGTCCCCAGGGCCCATTGTGACATTCAGGGGACGCCTCTTTCTCCCCAGGGCCCATTGTGACATCCTGGGGATCCCTCCTTGTCCCCAGGGCCCACTGTGACATCCCAGGACCCCCCATTTTCCCCAGGGCCCATTGTGACATTCAGGGGCCCCCGTTTGTCACGGGGCCCCATTGTGACATCCCAGGACCCCACATTGTCCCCAGGGCCCATTGTGACTTTCAGGGGACCCCACTTGTCCCCAGGACCCATTGTGACACTATAGGGACCCCCCCTTGTGCCCAGTGCCCATTGTGACACCGTGGGTACCACCCTTGTCTGCAGGGCTCATTGTGACATCTCAGGACCCCCCTTTGTCCCTAGGGCCCATTCTGATACCGTGGGGATCCCCTTTGTCCCCAGAGTCCATTGTGACATCCAGGGGACCCCCTTTGTCCCCAGGGCCCATTGTGACATCGCAGGACCCCCCTGGGCCCCAGGGCGCATTTTGACATCCTGGGGATGCCCCCTTGTCAACGGGGCCCATTGTGACGTCCCAGGACCCCCCATTGTGTCCAGGGCCGATTGTGACATCCTGGGGATCCCTGCTTGGCCCCAGGGCCCATTGTGACGTCTTAGGACCCCCCGTTGTCCCCAGGGCCCATTGTGACATCCTGGGGACCCCCCCTTGTCCCCAGGGCCCATTGTGACATCCTGGGGATCCCTCCTTGTCCCCAGGGCCCATTGTGACGTCCCAGGACCCCCCACTGTCCTCAGGACCCATTGTAACATCCTGGGGACCCCATTTTCCCCAGGACCCATTGTGACACTATGGGTACCCCCCCTTGTTCCCAGGGCCCATTGTGACATCCGGGAGACCCGCCCTTGTCTCCAGGGCCAATTGTGACGTCCCAGGACCTCCCATTGTTCCCAGGGCCCATTGTGATGTCTGTGGGAGCCCCCTCTCTTCCCAGGGCTCATTGTGACTCTCAGGGGACCCCACCTTGTCCCCAGGGCTGATTGTGACGTCCTAGGGCCCCTCTGTGTCTCCAGGGCCCATTGTGACGTCCCAGGACCCCCATTGTCCCCAGGGCCCATTGTGACATCCTGGGGTCCCCCCTTTGTCCCCAGGGCCCATTGAAATGTCCCAGGACCACCGTTTGTCCCCAGGGTTCATTGTGACATCCTGGGGACCCCATTTGTCCCCACGGCCCATTGTGGCACCATGGGGACCCCGTTTGTCCCCAGGGCCCATTGTGACATCCCAGGACCCCCCTTTGTCCCCAGGGCCCATTGTAGCACCATGGGGACCCCCTTTGACCCCAGGGCCCATTGTGGCACCATGGCAACCCCTTTTGTCCCCAGGGCCCATTGTGACATTCTTGGACCCCACTTTGTCCCCAGGGCCTATTGTGACACCATGGGGACCCCTCCTTGTCACTGGGGACCCATTGTGACACCATGGGGACCCCCCCTTGTCCTCAGGACTCATTCTCACATCCTGGACACCCCCCATTGTCCCCAGGGCCCATTGTGACATCCAATGCACCCCCTTGTCCCCAGGGCCCATTGTGACATTCAGGGGACCCCTCTTTGTCCCCAGGGCCCATTGTGACATCCTGGGGACCCCCCCTTGTCCCCAGGGCCCATTGTGATGTCCCAGGACCAGACATTGTCCCCAGGGCCCATTGTGACATCCTCTGCAGCCCCTTGTCCCCAGGGCCCATTGTGACGTCCCAGGACCCACCATTGTCCCCAGGGCCCATTGTGACATTCAGGGGACCCCCCTTTGTCCCCAGGGCCCATTCTGATACCGTGGGGACCCCCTTTGTCCCCAGGGCCCATTGTGACATGCTGGGGACGCTCTTTGTCCCCAGGGCCCATTGTGACATCCTGGGGACCCTCCTTGTCCCCAGAGCCCATTGTGACATCCAGGGGACCCCCTTTGTCCCCAGGGCCCATTGTGGCACCATGAGGACCCTCTTTGTCACTGGAGCCCATTGTGACATCCCATGACCCCCCTTTGTCCCCAGTGCTATTGTGAAATCCTGGGGACCCCTTTTGTCCCCAGGGCCCATTGTGACATCTGGGGGACGCCCTTGTCCCCAGGACCCATCGTGGCACCGTGGTGACCCTCCTTGTCACTTGGGCCCATTGTGACACCATGGGGACGCCCCCCTTTGTCTCCAGTACCCATTGTGACATCCTGCGGACCCCCCTTTGTCCCCAGGGCCCATTGTGACATTCAGGGGACCCACCATTGTCCTCAGGGCCCATTGTGAGGTCCCAGGACCCCCCATTGTCCCCAGGGCCCATTGTGACATCCCAGGACCCCACTTTGTCCCCAGGGCTTATTGTGACACCATGGGGATCTCCCTTGTCCCCAGGGCCCATTTTGACATCCCATCACCCCCCTTTGTCCCCAGTGCTATTGTGAAATCCTGGGGACGCCTTTTGTCCCCAGGGCCCATTGTGACACCATGGGGAACCCCTTTGTCACTGGGGGCCATTGTGACATTCCAGGATTCCACTTTGACCCCAGGGCTCGTTCTGACACCTTGGGGACTCCCATTGTCCCCAGGGCCCATTGTGACATCCTGGGCAACCCCATTGTCCCCAGGGCCCATTGTGACATCTGGGGGACGCCCATGTCCCCAGGACCCATCGTGGCACCGTGGTGACCCTCCTTGTCACTTGGGCCCATTGTGACACCATGGGGACCCCCCCTTTGTCCCCAGTGCCCATTGTGACATTCAGCGGAAACCCCTTTGTCCCCAGGGCCCATTGTGACATTCAGGGGACCCACCATTGTCCCCAGGGCCCATTGTGACATCCTCGGCACCCCCTTGTCCCCAGGGCCCATTGTGACATTCAGGGGACTCCTCTTTGTCCCCAGGGCCTATTGTGACATCCTGGGGATCCCTCCTTGTCCCCAGGGCCCATTGTGATGTCCCAGGACCCCCCATTGTCCCCAGGACCTATTGTGACATTCAGGGGATCCCCTTTGTCACTGGGGCCCATTGTGACACCATGGAGACCCCCGCTTGTCCTCAGGGTCCATTGTGACATCCTGGGCACCCCCCATTTTCCCCAGGACCCATTGTGACATCCTGGCCATCCCCTTGCTCCCAGGGCCTTTTGTGGCACCATGGGGACACCCCCTTTGTCCCCAGGGCCCATTGTGACATCCCAGGACCCCCCTTTGTCCCCAGGGCCCATTGTAGCACCATGGGGACCCCCTTTGACCCCAGGGCCCATTGTGGCACCATGGCAACCCCTTTTGTCCCCAGGGCCCATTGTGACATTCTTGGACCCCACTTTGTCCCCAGGGCCTATTGTGACACCATGGGGACCCCTCCTTGTCACTGGGGACCCATTGTGACACCATGGGGACCCCCCCTTGTCCTCAGGACTCATTCTCACATCCTGGACACCCCCCATTGTCCCCAGGGCCCATTGTGACATCCAATGCACCCCCTTGTCCCCAGGGCCCATTGTGACATTCAGGGGACCCCTCTTTGTCCCCAGGGCCCATTGTGACATCCTGGGGACCCCCCCTTGTCCCCAGGGCCCATTGTGACGTCCCAGGACCCGACATTGTCCCCAGGGCCCATTGTGACATCCTCTGCACCCCCTTGTCCCCAGGGCCCATTGTGACGTCCCAGGACCCCCCATTGTCTCAGGGCCCATTGTGACATTCAGGGGACCCCCCTTTGTCCCCAGGGCCCATTCTGATACCGTGGGGACCCCCTTTGTCCCCAGGGCCCATTGTGACATGCTGGGGACGCTCTTTGTCCCCAGGGCCCATTGTGACATCCTGGGGACCCTCCTTGTCCCCAGAGCCCATTGTGACATCCAGGGGACCCCCTTTGTCCCCAGGGCCCATTGTGGAACCATGAGGACCCTCTTTGTCACTGGAGCCCATTGTGACATCCCATGACCCCCCTTTGTCCCCAGTGCTATTGTGAAATCCTGGGGACCCCTTTTGTCCCCAGGGCCCATTGTGACATCTGGGGGACGCCCTTGTCCCCAGGACCCATCGTGGCACCGTGGTGACCCTCCTTTTCACTTGGGCCCATTGTGACACCATGGGGACACCCCCCTTTGTCTCCAGTACCCATTGTGACATCCTGCGGACCCCCCTTTGTCCCCAGGGCCCATTGTGACATTCAGGGGACCCACCATTGTCCTCAGGGCCCATTGTGACATCCTCGGCACCCCTTGTGCCCAGTGCCCATTGTGACATTCAGGGGACCCCTCTTTGTCCCCAGGGCCCATTGTGACATCCTGGGGACCCCCCCTTGTCCCCAGGGCCCATTGTGACGTCCCAGGACCCGCCATTGTCCCCAGGGCCCATTGTGACATCCTTGGGATCCCTCCTTGTCCCCAGGGCCCATTGTGACGTCCCAGGACCCCCCATTGTCCCCAGGGCCCGTTGTGACATTCAGGGACCCCGTTTGTCACTGGGGCCCATTGTGGCATCCCAGGACCCCACTTGTCCCCAGGACCCATTGTGACACTATAGGGACCCCCCCTTGTGCCCAGTGACCATTGTGACACCGTGGGTACCACCCTTGTCCCCAGGGCCCATTGTGACATCCTGGGAATCCCTCCTTGTCCCCAGGGCCCATCGTGACGTCCCAGGTCCCCCGTTTTCCCCAGGGCCCATTGTGACATCCTCGGCACCCCCTTGTCCCCAAGGCCCATTGTGACATTCAGGGGACCCCTCTTTGTCCCCAGGGCCCATTGTGACATCCTGGGGACCCCCCCTTGTTCCCAGGGCCCACTGTGACGTCCCACGACCCGCCATTGTCCCCAGGGCCCTGTGTGACATCCTGGGGTGCCCTCCTTGTCCCCAGGGCCCATTGTGACGTCCCAGGACCCCCCATTGTCCCCGGGGCCCATTGTGACATTCAGGGGCCCCCGTTTGTCACTGGGGCCCATTGTGACATCCCAGGACCCCACATTGTCCCCAGGGCCCATTGTGACTTTCAGGGGACCCCACTTGTCCCCAGGACCCATTGTGACACTATAGGGACCCCCCCTTGTGCCCAGTGACCATTGTGACACCGTGAGTACCACCCTTGTCCCCAGGGCCCATTGTGACATCCTGGGAATCCCTCCTTGTCCCCAGGGCCCATTGTGACATCCCAGGACCCCCCAGTGTCCCCGGGGCCCATTGTGACATTCAGGGGACCCCCTTTGTCACTGGGGCCCTTTGTGACATCCCAGGACCCCACATTGTCCCCAGGACCTATTGTGACATCCTGGGGACCCCACTTGTCCCCAGGACCCATTGTGACACTATGGGGACCCCCCCTTGTGCCCAGGGCCCATTTTGACACCGTCGACACCCGCCTTTGTCCCCAGAGCCCATTGTGACATCCAGGGGACCCCCTTTGTCCCCAGGGCCCATTGTGGCACCATGAGGACCCTCTTTGTCACTGGAGCCCATTGTGACATCCCATGACCCCCCTTTGTCCCCAGTGCTATTGTGAAATCCTGGGGACCCCTTTTGTCCCCAGGGCCCATTGTGACATCTGGGGGACGCCCTTGTCCCCAGGACCCATCGTGGCACCGTGGTGACCCTCCTTGTCACTTGGGCCCATTGTGACACCATGGGGACGCCCCCCTTTGTCTCCAGTACCCATTGTGACATCCTGCGGACCCCCCTTTGTCCCCAGGGCCCATTGTGACATTCAGGGGACCCACCATTGTCCTCAGGGCCCATTGTGAGGTCCCAGGACCCCCCATTGTCCCCAGGGCCCATTGTGACATCCCAGGACCCCACTTTGTCCCCAGGGCTTATTGTGACACCATGGGGATCTCCCTTGTCCCCAGGGCCCATTTTGACATCCCATCACCCCCCTTTGTCCCCAGTGCTATTGTGAAATCCTGGGGACGCCTTTTGTCCCCAGGGCCCATTGTGACACCATGGGGAACCCCTTTGTCACTGGGGGCCATTGTGACATTCCAGGATTCCACTTTGACCCCAGGGCTCGTTCTGACACCTTGGGGACTCCCATTGTCCCCAGGGCCCATTGTGACATCCTGGGCAACCCCATTGTCCCCAGGGCCCATTGTGACATCTGGGGGACGCCCATGTCCCCAGGACCCATCGTGGCACCGTGGTGACCCTCCTTGTCACTTGGGCCCATTGTGACACCATGGGGACCCCCCCTTTGTCCCCAGTGCCCATTGTGACATTCAGCGGAAACCCCTTTGTCCCCAGGGCCCATTGTGACATTCAGGGGACCCACCATTGTCCCCAGGGCCCATTGTGACATCCTCGGCACCCCCTTGTCCCCAGGGCCCATTGTGACATTCAGGGGACTCCTCTTTGTCCCCAGGGCCTATTGTGACATCCTGGGGATCCCTCCTTGTCCCCAGGGCCCATTGTGATGTCCCAGGACCCCCCATTGTCCCCAGGACCTATTGTGACATTCAGGGGATCCCCTTTGTCACTGGGGCCCATTGTGACACCATGGAGACCCCCGCTTGTCCTCAGGGTCCATTGTGACATCCTGGGCACCCCCCATTTTCCCCAGGACCCATTGTGACATCCTGGCCATCCCCTTGCTCCCAGGGCCTGTTGTGGCACCATGGGGACACCCCCTTTGTCCCCAGGGCCCATTGTGACATCCCAGGACCCCCCTTTGTCCCCAGGGCCCATTTTGCACCATGGGGACCCCCTTTGACCCCAGGGCCCATTGTGGCACCATGGCAACCCCTTTTGTCCCCAGGGCCCATTGTGACATTCTTGGACCCCACTTTGTCCCCAGGGCCTATTGTGACACCATGGGGACCCCTCCTTGTCACTGGGGACCCATTGTGACACCATGGGGACCCCCCCTTGTCCTCAGGACTCATTCTCACATCCTGGACACCCCCCATTGTCCCCAGGGCCCATTGTGACATCCACTGCACCCCCTTGTCCCCAGGGCCCATTGTGACATTCAGGGGACCCCTCTTTGTCCCCAGGGCCCATTGTGACATCCTGGGGACCCCCCCTTGTCCCCAGGGCCCATTGTGACATCCAATGCACCCCCTTGTCCCCAGGGCCCATTGTGACATTCAGGGGACCCCTCTTTGTCCCCAGGGCCCATTGTGACATCCTGGGGACCCCCCCTTGTCCCCAGGGCCCATTGTGACGTCCCAGGACCCGACATTGTCCCCAGGGCCCATTGTGACATCCTCTGCACCCCCTTGTCCCCAGGGCCCATTGTGACGTCCCAGGACCCACCATTGTCCCCAGGGCCCATTGTGACATTCAGGGGACCCCCCTTTGTCCCCAGGGCCCATTCTGATACCGTGGGGACCCCTTTTGTCCCCAGGGCCCATTGTGACATGCTGGGGACGCTCTTTGTCCCCAGGGCCCATTGTGACATCCTGGGGACCCTCCTTGTCCCCAGAGCCCATTGTGACATCCAGGGCCCATTGTGGCACCATGAGGACCCTCTTTGTCACTGGAGCCCATTGTGACATCCCATGACCCCCCTTTGTCCCCAGTGCTATTGTGAAATCCTGGGGACCCCTTTTGTCCCCAGGGCCCATTGTGACATCTGGGGGACGCCCTTGTCCCCAGGACCCATCGTGGCACCGTGGTGACCCTCCTTGTCACTTGGGCCCATTGTGACACCATGGGGACACCCCCCTTTGTCTCCAGTACCCATTGTGACATCCTGCGGACCCCCCTTTGTCCCCAGGGCCCATTGTGACATTCAGGGGACCCACCATTGTCCTCAGGGCCCATTGTGAGGTCCCAGGACCCCCCATTGTCCCCAGGGCCCATTGTGACATCCTCGGCACCCCTTGTGCCCAGTGCCCATTGTGACATTCAGGGGACCCCTCTTTGTCCCCAGGGCCCATTGTGACATCCTGGGGACCCCCCCTTGTCCCCAGGGCCCATTGTGACGTCCCAGGACCCGCCATTGTCCCCAGGGCCCATTGTGACATCCTTGGGATCCCTCCTTGTCCCCAGGGCCCATTGTGACGTCCCAGGACCCCCCATTGTCCCCAGGGCCCGTTGTGACATTCAGGGACCCCGTTTGTCACTGGGGCCCATTGTGACATCCCAGGACCCCACTTGTCCCCAGGACCCATTGTGACACTATAGGGACCCCCCCTTGTGCCCAGTGACCATTGTGACACCGTGGGTACCACCCTTGTCCCCAGGGCCCATTGTGACATCCTGGGAATCCCTCCTTGTCCCCAGGGCCCATCGTGACGTCCCAGGTCCCCCGTTTTCCCCAGGGCCCATTGTGACATCCTCGGCACCCCCTTGTCCCCAAGGCCCATTGTGACATTCAGGGGACCCCTCTTTGTCCCCAGGGCCCATTGTGACATCCTGGGGACCCCCCCTTGTTCCCAGGGCCCACTGTGACGTCCCACGACCCGCCATTGTCCCCAGGGCCCTGTGTGACATCCTGGGGTGCCCTCCTTGTCCCCAGGGCCCATTGTGACGTCCCAGGACCCCCCATTGTCCCCGGGGCCCATTGTGACATTCAGGGGCCCCCGTTTGTCACTGGGGCCCATTGTGACATCCCAGGACCCCACATTGTCCCCAGGGCCCATTGTGACTTTCAGGGGACCCCACTTGTCCCCAGGACCCATTGTGACACTATAGGCACCCCCTTTGTGCCCAGTGACCATTGTGACACCGTGAGTACCACCCTTGTCCCCAGGGCCCATTGTGACATCCTGGGAATCCCTCCTTGTCCCCAGGGCCCATTGTGACGTCCCAGGACCCCCCAGTGTCCCCGGGGCCCATTGTGACATTCAGGGGACCCCCTTTGTCACTGGGGCCCTTTGTGACATCCCAGGACCCCACATTGTCCCCAGGACCTATTGTGACATCCTGGGGACCCCACTTGTCCCCAGGACCCATTGTGACACTATGGGGACCCCCCCTTGTGCCCAGGGCCCATTTTGACACCGTCGACACCCGCCTTTGTCCCCAGAGCCCATTGTGACATCCAGGGGACCCCCTTTGTCCCCAGGGCCCATTGTGGCACCATGAGGACCCTCTTTGTCACTGGAGCCCATTGTGACATCCCATGACCCCCCTTTGTCCCCAGTGCTATTGTGAAATCCTGGGGACCCCTTTTGTCCCCAGGGCCCATTGTGACATCTGGGGGACGCCCTTGTCCCCAGGACCCATCGTGGCACCGTGGTGACCCTCCTTGTCACTTGGGCCCATTGTGACACCATGGGGACGCCCCCCTTTGTCTCCAGTACCCATTGTGACATCCTGCGGACCCCCCTTTGTCCCCAGGGCCCATTGTGACATTCAGGGGACCCACCATTGTCCTCAGGGCCCATTGTGAGGTCCCAGGACCCCCCATTGTCCCCAGGGCCCATTGTGACATCCCAGGACCCCACTTTGTCCCCAGGGCTTATTGTGACACCATGGGGATCTCCCTTGTCCCCAGGGCCCATTTTGACATCCCATGACCCCCCTTTGTCCCCAGTGCTATTGTGAAATCCTGGGGACGCCTTTTGTCCCCAGGGCCCATTGTGACACCATGGGGAACCCCTTTGTCACTGGGGGCCATTGTGACATTCCAGGATTCCACTTTGACCCCAGGGCTCGTTCTGACACCTTGGGGACTCCCATTGTCCCCAGGGCCCATTGTGACATCCTGGGCAACCCCATTGTCCCCAGGGCCCATTGTGACATCTGGGGGACGCCCATGTCCCCAGGACCCATCGTGGCACCGTGGTGACCCTCCTTGTCACTTGGGCCCATTGTGACACCATGGGGACCCCCCCTTTGTCCCCAGTGCCCATTGTGACATTCAGCGGAAACCCCTTTGTCCCCAGGGCCCATTGTGACATTCAGGGGACCCACCATTGTCCCCAGGGCCCATTGTGACATCCTCGGCACCCCCTTGTCCCCAGGGCCCATTGTGACATTCAGGGGACTCCTCTTTGTCCCCAGGGCCTATTGTGACATCCTGGGGATCCCTCCTTGTCCCCAGGGCCCATTGTGATGTCCCAGGACCCCCCATTGTCCCCAGGACCTATTGTGACATTCAGGGGATCCCCTTTGTCACTGGGGCCCATTGTGACACCATGGAGACCCCCGCTTGTCCTCAGGGTCCATTGTGACATCCTGGGCACCCCCCATTTTCCCCAGGACCCATTGTGACATCCTGGCCATCCCCTTGCTCCCAGGGCCTGTTGTGGCACCATGGGGACACCCCCTTTGTCCCCAGGGCCCATTGTGACATCCCAGGACCCCCCTTTGTCCCCAGGGCCCATTTTGCACCATGGGGACCCCCTTTGACCCCAGGGCCCATTGTGGCACCATGGCAACCCCTTTTGTCCCCAGGGCCCATTGTGACATTCTTGGACCCCACTTTGTCCCCAGGGCCTATTGTGACACCATGGGGACCCCTCCTTGTCACTGGGGACCCATTGTGACACCATGGGGACCCCCCCTTGTCCTCAGGACTCATTCTCACATCCTGGACACCCCCCATTGTCCCCAGGGCCCATTGTGACATCCAATGCACCCCCTTGTCCCCAGGGCCCATTGTGACATTCAGGGGACCCCTCTTTGTCCCCAGGGCCCATTGTGACATCCTGGGGACCCCCCCTTGTCCCCAGGGCCCATTGTGACGTCCCAGGACCCGACATTGTCCCCAGGGCCCATTGTGACATCCTCTGCACCCCCTTGTCCCCAGGGCCCATTGTGACGTCCCAGGACCCACCATTGTCCCCAGGGCCCATTGTGACATTCAGGGGACCCCCCTTTGTCCCCAGGGCCCATTCTGATACCGTGGGGACCCCCTTTGTCCCCAGGGCCCATTGTGACATGCTGGGGACGCTCTTTGTCCCCAGGGCCCATTGTGACATCCTGGGGACCCTCCTTGTCCCCAGAGCCCATTGTGACATCCAGGGCCCATTGTGGCACCATGAGGACCCTCTTTGTCACTGGAGCCCATTGTGACATCCCATGACCCCCCTTTGTCCCCAGTGCTATTGTGAAATCCTGGGGACCCCTTTTGTCCCCAGGGCCCATTGTGACATCTGGGGGACGCCCTTGTCCCCAGGACCCATCGTGGCACCGTGGTGACCCTCCTTGTCACTTGGGCCCATTGTGACACCATGGGGACACCCCCCTTTGTCTCCAGTACCCATTGTGACATCCTGCGGACCCCCCTTTGTCCCCAGGGCCCATTGTGACATTCAGGGGACCCACCATTGTCCTCAGGGCCCATTGTGAGGTCCCAGGACCCCCCATTGTCCCCAGGGCCCATTATGACATCCTCGGCACCCCTTGTGCCCAGTGCCCATTGTGACATTCAGGGGACCCCTCTTTGTCCCCAGGGCCCATTGTGACATCCTGGGGACCCCCCCTTGTCCCCAGGGCCCATTGTGACGTCCCAGGACCCGCCATTGTCCCCAGGGCCCATTGTGACATCCTTGGGATCCCTCCTTGTCCCCAGGGCCCATTGTGACGTCCCAGGACCCCCCATTGTCCCCAGGGCCCGTTGTGACATTCAGGGACCCCGTTTGTCACTGGGGCCCATTGTGACATCCCAGGACCCCACTTGTCCCCAGGACCCATTGTGACACTATAGGGACCCCCCCTTGTGCCCAGTGACCATTGTGACACCGTGGGTACCACCCTTGTCCCCAGGGCCCATTGTGACATCCTGGGAATCCCTCCTTGTCCCCAGGGCCCATCGTGACGTCCCAGGTCCCCCGTTTTCCCCAGGGCCCATTGTGACATCCTCGGCACCCCCTTGTCCCCAAGGCCCATTGTGACATTCAGGGGACCCCTCTTTGTCCCCAGGGCCCATTGTGACATCCTGGGGACCCCCCCTTGTTCCCAGGGCCCACTGTGACGTCCCACGACCCGCCATTGTCCCCAGGGCCCTGTGTGACATCCTGGGGTGCCCTCCTTGTCCCCAGGGCCCATTGTGACGTCCCAGGACCCCCCATTGTCCCCGGGGCCCATTGTGACATTCAGGGGCCCCCGTTTGTCACTGGGGCCCATTGTGACATCCCAGGACCCCACATTGTCCCCAGGGCCCATTGTGACTTTCAGGGGACCCCTCTTGTCCCCAGGACCCATTGTGACACTATAGGGACCCCCCCTTGTGCCCAGTGACCATTGTGACACCGTGAGTACCACCCTTGTCCCCAGGGCCCATTGTGACATCCTGGGAATCCCTCCTTGTCCCCAGGGCCCATTGTGATGTCCCAGGACCCCCCATTGTCCCCAGGACCTATTGTGACATTCAGGGGATCCCCTTTGTCACTGGGGCCCATTGTGACACCATGGAGACCCCCGCTTGTCCTCAGGGTCCATTGTGACATCCTGGGCACCCCCCATTTTCCCCAGGACCCATTGTGACATCCTGGCCATCCCCTTGCTCCCAGGGCCTGTTGTGGCACCATGGGGACACCCCCTTTGTCCCCAGGGCCCATTGTGACATCCCAGGACCCCCCTTTGTCCCCAGGGCCCATTTTGCACCATGGGGACCCCCTTTGACCCCAGGGCCCATTGTGGCACCATGGCAACCCCTTTTGTCCCCAGGGCCCATTGTGACATTCTTGGACCCCACTTTGTCCCCAGGGCCTATTGTGACACCATGGGGACCCCTCCTTGTCACTGGGGACCCATTGTGACACCATGGGGACCCCCCCTTGTCCTCAGGACTCATTCTCACATCCTGGACACCCCCCATTGTCCCCAGGGCCCATTGTGACATCCACTGCACCCCCTTGTCCCCAGGGCCCATTGTGACATTCAGGGGACCCCTCTTTGTCCCCAGGGCCCATTGTGACATCCTGGGGACCCCCCCTTGTCCCCAGGGCCCATTGTGACATCCAATGCACCCCCTTGTCCCCAGGGCCCATTGTGACATTCAGGGGACCCCTCTTTGTCCCCAGGGCCCATTGTGACATCCTGGGGACCCCCCCTTGTCCCCAGGGCCCATTGTGACGTCCCAGGACCCGACATTGTCCCCAGGGCCCATTGTGACATCCTCTGCACCCCCTTGTCCCCAGGGCCCATTGTGACGTCCCAGGACCCACCATTGTCCCCAGGGCCCATTGTGACATTCAGGGGACCCCCCTTTGTCCCCAGGGCCCATTCTGATACCGTGGGGACCCCTTTTGTCCCCAGGGCCCATTGTGACATGCTGGGGACGCTCTTTGTCCCCAGGGCCCATTGTGACATCCTGGGGACCCTCCTTGTCCCCAGAGCCCATTGTGACATCCAGGGCCCATTGTGGCACCATGAGGACCCTCTTTGTCACTGGAGCCCATTGTGACATCCCATGACCCCCCTTTGTCCCCAGTGCTATTGTGAAATCCTGGGGACCCCTTTTGTCCCCAGGGCCCATTGTGACATCTGGGGGACGCCCTTGTCCCCAGGACCCATCGTGGCACCGTGGTGACCCTCCTTGTCACTTGGGCCCATTGTGACACCATGGGGACACCCCCCTTTGTCTCCAGTACCCATTGTGACATCCTGCGGACCCCCCTTTGTCCCCAGGGCCCATTGTGACATTCAGGGGACCCACCATTGTCCTCAGGGCCCATTGTGAGGTCCCAGGACCCCCCATTGTCCCCAGGGCCCATTGTGACATCCTCGGCACCCCTTGTGCCCAGTGCCCATTGTGACATTCAGGGGACCCCTCTTTGTCCCCAGGGCCCATTGTGACATCCTGGGGACCCCCCCTTGTCCCCAGGGCCCATTGTGACGTCCCAGGACCCGCCATTGTCCCCAGGGCCCATTGTGACATCCTTGGGATCCCTCCTTGTCCCCAGGGCCCATTGTGACGTCCCAGGACCCCCCATTGTCCCCAGGGCCCGTTGTGACATTCAGGGACCCCGTTTGTCACTGGGGCCCATTGTGACATCCCAGGACCCCACTTGTCCCCAGGACCCATTGTGACACTATAGGGACCCCCCCTTGTGCCCAGTGACCATTGTGACACCGTGGGTACCACCCTTGTCCCCAGGGCCCATTGTGACATCCTGGGAATCCCTCCTTGTCCCCAGGGCCCATCGTGACGTCCCAGGTCCCCCGTTTTCCCCAGGGCCCATTGTGACATCCTCGGCACCCCCTTGTCCCCAAGGCCCATTGTGACATTCAGGGGACCCCTCTTTGTCCCCAGGGCCCATTGTGACATCCTGGGGACCCCCCCTTGTTCCCAGGGCCCACTGTGACGTCCCACGACCCGCCATTGTCCCCAGGGCCCTGTGTGACATCCTGGGGTGCCCTCCTTGTCCCCAGGGCCCATTGTGACGTCCCAGGACCCCCCATTGTCCCCGGGGCCCATTGTGACATTCAGGGGCCCCCGTTTGTCACTGGGGCCCATTGTGACATCCCAGGACCCCACATTGTCCCCAGGGCCCATTGTGACTTTCAGGGGACCCCACTTGTCCCCAGGACCCATTGTGACACTATAGGCACCCCCTTTGTGCCCAGTGACCATTGTGACACCGTGAGTACCACCCTTGTCCCCAGGGCCCATTGTGACATCCTGGGAATCCCTCCTTGTCCCCAGGGCCCATTGTGACGTCCCAGGACCCCCCAGTGTCCCCGGGGCCCATTGTGACATTCAGGGGACCCCCTTTGTCACTGGGGCCCTTTGTGACATCCCAGGACCCCACATTGTCCCCAGGACCTATTGTGACATCCTGGGGACCCCACTTGTCCCCAGGACCCATTGTGACACTATGGGGACCCCCCCTTGTGCCCAGGGCCCATTTTGACACCGTCGACACCCGCCTTTGTCCCCAGAGCCCATTGTGACATCCAGGGGACCCCCTTTGTCCCCAGGGCCCATTGTGGCACCATGAGGACCCTCTTTGTCACTGGAGCCCATTGTGACATCCCATGACCCCCCTTTGTCCCCAGTGCTATTGTGAAATCCTGGGGACCCCTTTTGTCCCCAGGGCCCATTGTGACATCTGGGGGACGCCCTTGTCCCCAGGACCCATCGTGGCACCGTGGTGACCCTCCTTGTCACTTGGGCCCATTGTGACACCATGGGGACGCCCCCCTTTGTCTCCAGTACCCATTGTGACATCCTGCGGACCCCCCTTTGTCCCCAGGGCCCATTGTGACATTCAGGGGACCCACCATTGTCCTCAGGGCCCATTGTGAGGTCCCAGGACCCCCCATTGTCCCCAGGGCCCATTGTGACATCCCAGGACCCCACTTTGTCCCCAGGGCTTATTGTGACACCATGGGGATCTCCCTTGTCCCCAGGGCCCATTTTGACATCCCATGACCCCCCTTTGTCCCCAGTGCTATTGTGAAATCCTGGGGACGCCTTTTGTCCCCAGGGCCCATTGTGACACCATGGGGAACCCCTTTGTCACTGGGGGCCATTGTGACATTCCAGGATTCCACTTTGACCCCAGGGCTCGTTCTGACACCTTGGGGACTCCCATTGTCCCCAGGGCCCATTGTGACATCCTGGGCAACCCCATTGTCCCCAGGGCCCATTGTGACATCTGGGGGACGCCCATGTCCCCAGGACCCATCGTGGCACCGTGGTGACCCTCCTTGTCACTTGGGCCCATTGTGACACCATGGGGACCCCCCCTTTGTCCCCAGTGCCCATTGTGACATTCAGCGGAAACCCCTTTGTCCCCAGGGCCCATTGTGACATTCAGGGGACCCACCATTGTCCCCAGGGCCCATTGTGACATCCTCGGCACCCCCTTGTCCCCAGGGCCCATTGTGACATTCAGGGGACTCCTCTTTGTCCCCAGGGCCTATTGTGACATCCTGGGGATCCCTCCTTGTCCCCAGGGCCCATTGTGATGTCCCAGGACCCCCCATTGTCCCCAGGACCTATTGTGACATTCAGGGGATCCCCTTTGTCACTGGGGCCCATTGTGACACCATGGAGACCCCCGCTTGTCCTCAGGGTCCATTGTGACATCCTGGGCACCCCCCATTTTCCCCAGGACCCATTGTGACATCCTGGCCATCCCCTTGCTCCCAGGGCCTGTTGTGGCACCATGGGGACACCCCCTTTGTCCCCAGGGCCCATTGTGACATCCCAGGACCCCCCTTTGTCCCCAGGGCCCATTTTGCACCATGGGGACCCCCTTTGACCCCAGGGCCCATTGTGGCACCATGGCAACCCCTTTTGTCCCCAGGGCCCATTGTGACATTCTTGGACCCCACTTTGTCCCCAGGGCCTATTGTGACACCATGGGGACCCCTCCTTGTCACTGGGGACCCATTGTGACACCATGGGGACCCCCCCTTGTCCTCAGGACTCATTCTCACATCCTGGACACCCCCCATTGTCCCCAGGGCCCATTGTGACATCCAATGCACCCCCTTGTCCCCAGGGCCCATTGTGACATTCAGGGGACCCCTCTTTGTCCCCAGGGCCCATTGTGACATCCTGGGGACCCCCCCTTGTCCCCAGGGCCCATTGTGACGTCCCAGGACCCGACATTGTCCCCAGGGCCCATTGTGACATCCTCTGCACCCCCTTGTCCCCAGGGCCCATTGTGACGTCCCAGGACCCCCCATTGTCCCCAGGGCCCATTGTGACATTCAGGGGACCCCCCTTTGTCCCCAGGGCCCATTCTGATACCGTGGGGACCCCCTTTGTCCCCAGGGCCCATTGTGACATGCTGGGGACGCTCTTTGTCCCCAGGGCCCATTGTGACATCCTGGGGACCCTCCTTGTCCCCAGAGCCCATTGTGACATCCAGGGCCCATTGTGGCACCATGAGGACCCTCTTTGTCACTGGAGCCCATTGTGACATCCCATGACCCCCCTTTGTCCCCAGTGCTATTGTGAAATCCTGGGGACCCCTTTTGTCCCCAGGGCCCATTGTGACATCTGGGGGACGCCCTTGTCCCCAGGACCCATCGTGGCACCGTGGTGACCCTCCTTGTCACTTGGGCCCATTGTGACACCATGGGGACACCCCCCTTTGTCTCCAGTACCCATTGTGACATCCTGCGGACCCCCCTTTGTCCCCAGGGCCCATTGTGACATTCAGGGGACCCACCATTGTCCTCAGGGCCCATTGTGAGGTCCCAGGACCCCCCATTGTCCCCAGGGCCCATTATGACATCCTCGGCACCCCTTGTGCCCAGTGCCCATTGTGACATTCAGGGGACCCCTCTTTGTCCCCAGGGCCCATTGTGACATCCTGGGGACCCCCCCTTGTCCCCAGGGCCCATTGTGACGTCCCAGGACCCGCCATTGTCCCCAGGGCCCATTGTGACATCCTTGGGATCCCTCCTTGTCCCCAGGGCCCATTGTGACGTCCCAGGACCCCCCATTGTCCCCAGGGCCCGTTGTGACATTCAGGGACCCCGTTTGTCACTGGGGCCCATTGTGACATCCCAGGACCCCACTTGTCCCCAGGACCCATTGTGACACTATAGGGACCCCCCCTTGTGCCCAGTGACCATTGTGACACCGTGGGTACCACCCTTGTCCCCAGGGCCCATTGTGACATCCTGGGAATCCCTCCTTGTCCCCAGGGCCCATCGTGACGTCCCAGGTCCCCCGTTTTCCCCAGGGCCCATTGTGACATCCTCGGCACCCCCTTGTCCCCAAGGCCCATTGTGACATTCAGGGGACCCCTCTTTGTCCCCAGGGCCCATTGTGACATCCTGGGGACCCCCCCTTGTTCCCAGGGCCCACTGTGACGTCCCACGACCCGCCATTGTCCCCAGGGCCCTGTGTGACATCCTGGGGTGCCCTCCTTGTCCCCAGGGCCCATTGTGACGTCCCAGGACCCCCCATTGTCCCCGGGGCCCATTGTGACATTCAGGGGCCCCCGTTTGTCACTGGGGCCCATTGTGACATCCCAGGACCCCACATTGTCCCCAGGGCCCATTGTGACTTTCAGGGGACCCCTCTTGTCCCCAGGACCCATTGTGACACTATAGGGACCCCCCCTTGTGCCCAGTGACCATTGTGACACCGTGAGTACCACCCTTGTCCCCAGGGCCCATTGTGACATCCTGGGAATCCCTCCTTGTCCCCAGGGCCCATTGTGACGTCCCAGGACCCCCCAGTGTCCCCGGGGCCCATTGTGACATTCAGGGGACCCCCTTTGTCACTGGGGCCCTTTGTGACATCCCAGGACCCCACATTGTCCCCAGGACCTATTGTGACATCCTGGGGACCCCACTTGTCCCCAGGACCCATTGTGACACTATGGGGACCCCCCCTTGTGCCCAGGGCCCATTTTGACACCGTCGACACCCGCCTTTGTCCCCAGAGCCCATTGTGACATCCAGGGGACCCCCTTTGTCCCCAGGGCCCATTGTGGCACCATGAGGACCCTCTTTGTCACTGGAGCCCATTGTGACATCCCATGACCCCCCTTTGTCCCCAGTGCTATTGTGAAATCCTGGGGACCCCTTTTGTCCCCAGGGCCCATTGTGACATCTGGGGGACGCCCTTCTCCCCAGGACCCATCGTGGCACCGTGGTGACCCTCCTTGTCACTTGGGCCCATTGTGACACCATGGGGACGCCCCCCTTTGTCTCCAGTACCCATTGTGACATCCTGCGGACCCCCCTTTGTCCCCAGGGCCCATTGTGACATTCAGGGGACCCACCATTGTCCTCAGGGCCCATTGTGAGGTCCCAGGACCCCCCATTGTCCCCAGGGCCCATTGTGACATCCCAGGACCCCACTTTGTCCCCAGGGCTTATTGTGACACCATGGGGATCTCCCTTGTCCCCAGGGCCCATTTTGACATCCCATGACCCCCCTTTGTCCCCAGTGCTATTGTGAAATCCTGGGGACGCCTTTTGTCCCCAGGGCCCATTGTGACACCATGGGGAACCCCTTTGTCACTGGGGGCCATTGTGACATTCCAGGATTCCACTTTGACCCCAGGGCTCGTTCTGACACCTTGGGGACTCCCATTGTCCCCAGGGCCCATTGTGACATCCTGGGCAACCCCATTGTCCCCAGGGCCCATTGTGACATCTGGGGGACGCCCATGTCCCCAGGACCCATCGTGGCACCGTGGTGACCCTCCTTGTCACTTGGGCCCATTGTGACACCATGGGGACCCCCCCTTTGTCCCCAGTGCCCATTGTGACATTCAGCGGAAACCCCTTTGTCCCCAGGGCCCATTGTGACATTCAGGGGACCCACCATTGTCCCCAGGGCCCATTGTGACATCCTCGGCACCCCCTTGTCCCCAGGGCCCATTGTGACATTCAGGGGACTCCTCTTTGTCCCCAGGGCCTATTGTGACATCCTGGGGATCCCTCCTTGTCCCCAGGGCCCATTGTGATGTCCCAGGACCCCCCATTGTCCCCAGGACCTATTGTGACATTCAGGGGATCCCCTTTGTCACTGGGGCCCATTGTGACACCATGGAGACCCCCGCTTGTCCTCAGGGTCCATTGTGACATCCTGGGCACCCCCCATTTTCCCCAGGACCCATTGTGACATCCTGGCCATCCCCTTGCTCCCAGGGCCTGTTGTGGCACCATGGGGACACCCCCTTTGTCCCCAGGGCCCATTGTGACATCCCAGGACCCCCCTTTGTCCCCAGGGCCCATTTTGCACCATGGGGACCCCCTTTGACCCCAGGGCCCATTGTGGCACCATGGCAACCCCTTTTGTCCCCAGGGCCCATTGTGACATTCTTGGACCCCACTTTGTCCCCAGGGCCTATTGTGACACCATGGGGACCCCTCCTTGTCACTGGGGACCCATTGTGACACCATGGGGACCCCCCCTTGTCCTCAGGACTCATTCTCACATCCTGGACACCCCCCATTGTCCCCAGGGCCCATTGTGACATCCAATGCACCCCCTTGTCCCCAGGGCCCATTGTGACATTCAGGGGACCCCTCTTTGTCCCCAGGGCCCATTGTGACATCCTGGGGACCCCCCCTTGTCCCCAGGGCCCATTGTGACGTCCCAGGACCCGACATTGTCCCCAGGGCCCATTGTGACATCCTCTGCACCCCCTTGTCCCCAGGGCCCATTGTGACGTCCCAGAACCCACCATTGTCCCCAGGGCCCATTGTGACATTCAGGGGACCCCCCTTTGTCCCCAGGGCCCATTCTGATACCGTGGGGACCCCCTTTGTCCCCAGGGCCCATTGTGACATGCTGGGGACGCTCTTTGTCCCCAGGGCCCATTGTGACATCCTGGGGACCCTCCTTGTCCCCAGGGCCCATTGTGACATCCAGGGCCCATTGTGGAACCATGAGGACCCTCTTTGTCACTGGAGCCCATTGTGACATCCCATGACCCCCCTTTGTCCCCAGTGCTATTGTGAAATCCTGGGGACCCCTTTTGTCCCCAGGGCCCATTGTGACATCTGGGGGACGCCCTTGTCCCCAGGACCCATCGTGGCACCGTGGTGACCCTCCTTGTCACTTGGGCCCATTGTGACACCATGGGGACGCCCCCCTTTGTCTCCAGTACCCATTGTGACATCCTGCGGACCCCCCTTTGTCCCCAGGGCCCATTGTGACATTCAGGGGACCCACCATTGTCCTCAGGGCCCATTGTGACATCCTCGGCACCCCCTTGTGCCCAGGGCCCATTGTGACATTCAGGGGACCCCTCTTTGTCCCCAGGGCCCATTGTGACATCCTGGGGACCCCCCCTTGTCCCCAGGGCCCATTGTGACGTCCCAGGACCCGCCATTGTCCCCAGGGCCCATTGTGACATCCTGGGGATCCCCCCTTGTCCCCAGGGCCCATTGTGACGTCCCAGGACCCCCCATTGTCCCCAGGGCCCGTTGTGACATTCAGGGGCCCCCGTTTGTCACTGGGGCCCATTGTGACATCCCAGGACCCCACTTGTCCCCAGGACCCATTGTGACACTATAGGGACCCCCCCTTGTGCCCAGTGACCATTGTGGCACCGTGGGTACCACCCTTGTCCCCAGGGCCCATTGTGACATCCTGGGAATCCCTCCTTGTCCCCAGGGCGCATCGTGACGTCCCAGGTCCCCCGTTTTCCCCAGGGCCCATTGTGACATCCTCGGCACCCCCTTGTCCCCAAGGCCCATTGTGACATTCAGGGGACCCCTCTTTGTCCCCAGGGCCCATTGTGACATCCTGGGGACCCCCCCTTGTTCCCAGGGCCCACTGTGACGTCCCACGACCCGCCATTGTCCCCAGGGCCCTGTGTGACATCCTGGGGTGCCCTCCTTGTCCCCAGGGCCCATTGTGACGTCCCAGGACCCCCCATTGTCCCCGGGGCCCATTGTGACATTCAGGGGCCCCCGTTTGTCACTGGGGCCCATTGTGACATCCCAGGACCCCACATTGTCCCCAGGGCCCATTGTGACTTTCAGGGGACCCCACTTGTCCCCAGGACCCATTGTGACACTATAGGGACCCCCCCTTGTGCCCAGTGACCATTGTGACACCGTGAGTACCACCCTTGTCCCCAGGGCCCATTGTGACATCCTGGGAATCCCTCCTTGTCCCCAGGGCCCATTGTGATGTCCCAGGACCCCCCAGTGTCCCCGAGGCCCATTGTGACATTCAGGGGACCCCCTTTGTCACTGGGGCCCTTTGTGACATCCCAGGACCCCACATTGTCCCCAGGACCTATTGTGACATCCTGGGGACCCCACTTGTCCCCAGGACCCATTGTGACACTATGGGGACCCCCCCTTGTGCCCAGGGCCCATTTTGACACCGTCGACACCCGCCTTTGTCCCCAGAGCCCATTGTGACATCCAGGGGACCCCCTTTGTCCCCAGGGCCCATTGTGGCACCATGAGGACCCTCTTTGTCACTGGGGCCCATTGTGACATCCCAGGACCCCCCCTGGTCCCCAGGGCCCATTGTGACATCCGGGGGACCCCCTTGTCCCCAGGGCCCATTGTGACACCATGGGGTCCCACTTTGTCCCCAGGGCCCATTGAAATGTCCCAGGACCACCCTTTGTCCCCAGGGCTTATTGTGACACCATGGGGATCTCCCTTGTCCCCAGGGCCCATTGTGACATCCCACGACCCCCCTTTGTCCCCAGTGCTATTGTGAAATCTTGGGGACCCCTTTTGTCCCCAGGACCCATTGTGACATCCTGGGGACCCCCCCTTGTTCCCAGGGCTCACTGTGACGTCCCACGACCCGCCATTGTCCCCAGGGCCCTGTGTGACATCCTGGGGTGCCCTCCTTGTCCCCAGGGCCCATTGTGACGTCCCAGGACCCCCCATTGTCCCCGGGGCCCATTGTGACATTCAGGGGCCCCCGTTTGTCACTGGGGCCCATTGTGACATCCCAGGACCCCACATTGTCCCCAGGGCCCATTGTGACTTTCAGGGGACCCCACTTGTCCCCAGGAACCATTGTGACACTATAGGGACCCCCCCTTGTGCCCAGTGACCATTGTGACACCGTGAGTACCACCCTTGTCCCCAGGGCCCATTGTGACATCCTGGGAATCCCTCCTTGTCCCCAGGGCCCATTGTGACGTCCCAGGACCCCCCAGTGTCCCCGGGGCCCATTGTGACATTCAGGGGACCCCCTTTGTCACTGGGGCCCTTTGTGACATCCCAGGACCCCACATTGTCCCTAGGACCTATTGTGACATCCTGGGGACCCCACTTGTCCCCAGGACCCATTGTGACACTATGGGGACCCCACCTTGTGCCCAGGGCCCATTTTGACACCGTCGACACCCGCCTTTGTCCCCAGAGCCCATTGTGACATCCAGGGGACCCCCTTTGTCCCCAGGGCCCATTGTGGCACCATGAGGACCCTCTTTGTCACTGGGGCCCATTGTGACATCCCAGGACCCCCCCTGGTCCCCAGGGCCCATTGTGACATCCGGGGGACCCCCTTGTCCCCAGGGCCCATTGTGACACCATGGGGTCCCACTTTGTCCCCAGGGCCCATTGAAATGTCCCAGGACCACCCTTTGTCCCCAGGGCTTATTGTGACACCATGGGGATCTCCCTTGTCCCCAGGGCCCATTGTGACATCCCACGACCCCCCTTTGTCCCCAGTGCTATTGTGAAATCCTGGGGACCCCTTTTGTCCCCAGGGCCCATTGTGGCACCATGGGGAACCCCTTTGTCACTGGGGGCCATTGTGACATTCCAGGATTCCACTTTGTCCCCAGGGTTCGTTCTGACACCTTGGGGACTCCCATTGTCCCCAGGGCCCATTGTGACATCCTGGGCAACCCCATTGTCCCCAGGGCCCATTGTGACATCTGGGGGACGCCCTTGTCCCCAGGACCCATCGTGGCACCACGGGGACCCTCCTTGTCACTTGGGCCCATTGTGACACCATGGGGACGACCCCCTTTCTCCCCAGTGCCCATTGTGACATGCTGCGGACCCCCCTTTGTCCCCAGGGCCCATTGTGACCTTCAGGGGACCACCATTGTCCTCAGGGCCCATTGTGAGGTCCCAGGACCCCCCATTGTCCCCAGGGTCCATTGTGACATCCTCGGCACCCCCTTGTCCACAGGGTCCATTGTGACACTATGGGGACCCCCCCTTGTGCCCAGGGCCCATTGTGACATCCCAGGACCCCCCATTGTCCCCAGGGCCCATTGTGACATCCCAGGACCCCCCTTTGTCCCCATGGCCCATTGTGATATTCAGGGGACCCCCCTTGTCCCCAGGGCCCATTGTGACACCGTGGGGACCCCCTTTGTCCCCAGGGCCCATTGTGACATCCTGGGGACCCCCTTTGTCCCAAGACTTCATTGTGACATCCTGGGGTCCCCCCTTGTCCTCAGGGTCCATTGTGACAGCCCAGGACCTTACATTGTCCCCGGGGCCCATTGTGATATCTTGGGGACCCCCTTGTTCCCAAGGCCCATTGTGACATCCTGGGGACCCCCCCTTGTCCCCAGGGCCCATTGTGACATCCCAGGACCCCCCATTGTCCCCAGGGCCCATTGTGACATCCTTGGCACGCCTTGTCCCCAGGGCCCATTGTGACATCCTGGGGACCCCCCCTTCTCCCCAGGGCCCATTGTGACGTCCCAGGACCCCCCATTGTCCCCAGGGCCCATTGTGGCATCCTGGGGATCCCTCCTTGTCCGCAGGGCCCATTGTGATGTCCCAGGACCCCCCATTGTCCCCAGGGCCCATTGTGACATCCTCGGCACCCCCTTGTCCCCAGGGCCCATTGTGACATTCAGGGGACCCCTCTTTGTCCCCAGGGCCCATTGTGACATCCTGGGGACCCCCCCTTGTCCCCAGGGCCCATTGTGACATCCTGGGGACCCCCCCTTGTCCCCAGGGCCCATTGTGACGTCCCAGGACCCCCCATTGTCCCCAGGGCCCATTGTGACATCCTGGGGATCCCTCCTTGTCCGCAGGGCCCATTGTGACGTCCCAGGACCCCCCATTGTCCCCAGGACCTATTGTGACATTCAGGGGACCCCCTTTGTCACTGGGGCCCATTGTGACACCATGGAGACCCCCGCTTGTCCTCAGGGTCCATTGTGACATCCTGGGCAACCCCCATTTTCCCCAGGACCCATTGTGACATCCTGGCCATCCCCTTCCTCCCAGGGCCTTTTGTGGCACCATGGGGACACCCCCTTTTGTCCCCAGGGCCCATTGTGGCACCATGGGGAACCCCTTTGTCACTGGGGGCCATTGTGACATTCCAGGATTCCACTTTGTCCCCAGGGTTCGTTCTGACACCTTGGGGACTCCCATTGTCCCCAGGGCCCATTGTGACATCCTGGGCAACCCCATTGTCCCCAGGGCCCATTGTGACATCTGGGGGACGCCCTTGTCCCCAGGACCCATCGTGGCACCGCGGGGACCCTCCTTGTCACTTGGGCCCATTGTGACACCATGGGGACGCCCCCCTTTCTCCCCAGTGCCTATTGTGACATGCTGCGGACCCCCCTTTGTCCCCAGGGCCCATTTTGACATTCAGGGGACCCACCATTGTCCTCAGGGCCCATTGTGAGGTCCCAGGACCCCCCATTGTCCCCAGGGTCCATTGTGACATCCTTGGCACCCCCTTGTCCCCAGGGTCCATTGTGACACTATGGGGACCCCCCCTTGTGCCCAGGGCCCATTGTGACACCGTGGGTACCACCCTTGTCTGCAGGGCTCATTGTGACATCCCAGGACCCCCCATTGTCCCCAGGGCCCATTGTGACATTCAGGGGACCCCCCTTGTCCCCAGGGCCCATTCTGACACCGTGGGGACCCCCTTTGTCCCCAGGGCCCATTGTGACATCCTGGGGACCCCCTTTGTCCCAAGACTTCATTGTGACATCCTGGGGTCCCCCCTTGTCCTCAGGGTCCATTGTGACAGCCCAGGACCTTACATTGTCCCCGGGGCCCATTGTGATATATGGGGGACCCCCTTGTTCCCAAGGCCCATTGTGACATCCTGGGGACCCCCCCTTGTCCCCAGGGCCCATTGTGACATCCCAGGACCCCCCATTGTCCCCAGGGCCCATTGTGACATCCTCGGCACGCCCTTGTCCCCAGGGCCCATTGTGACATCCTGGGGACCCCCCCTTGTCCCCAGGGCCCATTGTGACGTCCCAGGACCCCCCATTGTCCCCAGGGCCCATTGTGACATCCTGGGGATCCCTCCTTGTCCCCAGGGCCCATTGTGATGTCCCAGGACCCCCCATTGTCCCCAGGGCCCATTGTGACATCCTCTGCACCCCCTTGTCCCCAGGGCCCATTGTGACATTCAGGGGACCCCTCTTTGTCCCCAGGGCCCATTGTGACATCCTGGGGACCCCCCCTTGTCCCCAGGGCCCATTGTGACGTCCCAGGACCCCCCATTGTCCCCAGGGCCCATTGTGACATCCTGGGGATCCCTCCTTGTCCGCAGGGCCCATTGTGACGTCCCAGGACCCCCCATTGTCCCCAGGACCTATTGTGACATTCAGGGGACCCCCTTTGTCACTGGGGCCCATTGTGACACCATGGAGACCCCCGCTTGTCCTCAGGGTCCATTGTGACATCCTGGGCACCCCCCATTTTCCCCAGGACCCATTGTGACATCCTGGCCATCCCCTTCCTCCCAGGGCCCATTGTGGCACCATGGGGACACCCCCTTTGTCCCCAGGGCCCATTGTGACATCCCAGGACCCCCCTTTGTCACTGGGGCCCATTGTAGCACCATGGGGACCCCCTTTGACCCCAGGGCCCATTGTGGCACTATGGCAACCCCTTTTGTCCCCAGGGCCCATTGTGACATTCTTGGACCCCACTTTGTCCCCAGGGCCTATTGTGACACCATGGGGATCCCTCCTTGTCACTGGGGACCCATTATGACACCATGGGGACCCCCCTTGTCCTCAGGACTCATTCTCACATCCTGGACACCCCGCATTGTCCCCAGGGCCCATTGTGACATCCACTGCACCCCCTTGTCCCCAGGGCCCATTTTGACATTCAGGGGACCCCTCTTTGTCCCCAGGGCCCATTGTGACATCCTGGGGACTCCCCCTTGTCCCCAGGGCCCATTGTGACCTCCCAGGACCCCCCATTGTCCCCAGGGCCCATTGTGACATCCTGTGGATCCCTCCTTGTCCCCAGGGCCCATTGTGACGTCCCAGGACCCCCCATTGTCCCCAGGGCCCATTGTGATATGCTGGGGAGCCCTCTTTGTCCCCAGGGCCCATTTTGAAATTCAGGGGACCCCAACTTGTCCTCAGGGCCCATTCTGATATCCTGGGGACACTCTTTGTCCCCAGGGCCCATTGTGACATCCCAGGACCGCCTGTTGTCCCCAGGGCCCATTGTGACATCCTCGGCACCCCCTTGTCCCCAGGGTCCATTGTGACACTATGGGGATCCCCCCTTGTGCCCAGGGCCCATTGTGACACTGTGGGTACCACCCTTGCGTGCAGGGCTCATTGTGACATCCCAGGACCTCCCATTGTCCCCAGGGCCCATTGTGACATTCAGGGGACCCCCCTTGTCCGCAGGGCCCATTCTGATACCGTGGGGACCCCCTTTGTCCCCAGAGCCCATTGTGACATGCTGGGGATGCTCTTTGTCCCCAGGGCCCATTGTGACATCCTGGGGACCCTCCTTGACCCCAGAGCCCATTGTGACATCCAGGGGACCCCCTTTGTCCCCAGGGCCCATTGTGGCACCATAGGGACCCCCTTTGTCACTGGGGCCCATTGTGACATCCCACGACCCCCCCTGGTCCCCAGGGCCCATTGTGACATCCTGGGGACCCCCTTTGTCCCAAGACTTCATTGTGACATCCTGGGGACCCCCCTTGTTCTCAGGGTCCATTGTGACAGCCCAGGACCTTACATTGTCCCCAGGGCCCATTGTGATATCTGGGGGACCCCCTTGTTCCCAAGGCCCATTGTGACATCCTGGGGACCCCCCCTTGTCCCCAGGGCCCATTGTGACATCCCAGGACCTTACTTTGTCCCCAGGGCCCATTGTGACATCCTGGGGACCCCCCCTTGTCCCCAGGGCCCATTGTGACGTCCCAGGACCCCCCATTGTCCCCAGGGCCCATTGTGACATCCTGGGGATGCCTCCTTGTCCCCAGGGTCCATTGTGACATCCCAGGACCCCGCATTGTCCCCAGGGTCCATTGTGACATCCTCGGCACCCCCTTGTCCACAGGGTCCATTGTGACACTATGGGGACCCCCCCTTGTGCCCAGGGCCCATTGTGACATCCCAGGACCCCCCATTGTCCCCAGGGCCCATTGTGACATCCCAGGACCCCCCTTTGTCCCCATGGCCCATTGTGATATTCAGGGGACCCCCCTTGTCCCCAGGGCCCATTGTGACACCGTGGGGACCCCCTTTGTCCCCAGGGCCCATTGTGACATCCTGGGGACCCCCTTTGTCCCAAGACTTCATTGTGACATCCTGGGGTCCCCCCTTGTCCTCAGGGTCCATTGTGACAGCCCAGGACCTTACATTGTCCCCGGGGCCCATTGTGATATCTTGGGGACCCCCTTGTTCCCAAGGCCCATTGTGACATCCTGGGGACCCCCCCTTGTCCCCAGGGCCCATTGTGACATCCCAGGACCCCCCATTGTCCCCAGGGCCCATTGTGACATCCTTGGCACGCCTTGTCCCCAGGGCCCATTGTGACATCCTGGGGACCCCCCCTTCTCCCCAGGGCCCATTGTGACGTCCCAGGACCCCCCATTGTCCCCAGGGCCCATTGTGGCATCCTGGGGATCCCTCCTTGTCCGCAGGGCCCATTGTGATGTCCCAGGACCCCCCATTGTCCCCAGGGCCCATTGTGACATCCTCGGCACCCCCTTGTCCCCAGGGCCCATTGTGACATTCAGGGGACCCCTCTTTGTCCCCAGGGCCCATTGTGACATCCTGGGGACCCCCCCTTGTCCCCAGGGCCCATTGTGACATCCTGGGGACCCCCCCTTGTCCCCAGGGCCCATTGTGACGTCCCAGGACCCCCCATTGTCCCCAGGGCCCATTGTGACATCCTGGGGATCCCTCCTTGTCCGCAGGGCCCATTGTGACGTCCCAGGACCCCCCATTGTCCCCAGGACCTATTGTGACATTCAGGGGACCCCCTTTGTCACTGGGGCCCATTGTGACACCATGGAGACCCCCGCTTGTCCTCAGGGTCCATTGTGACATCCTGGGCAACCCCCATTTTCCCCAGGACCCATTGTGACATCCTGGCCATCCCCTTCCTCCCAGGGCCTTTTGTGGCACCATGGGGACACCCCCTTTTGTCCCCAGGGCCCATTGTGGCACCATGGGGAACCCCTTTGTCACTGGGGGCCATTGTGACATTCCAGGATTCCACTTTGTCCCCAGGGTTCGTTCTGACACCTTGGGGACTCCCATTGTCCCCAGGGCCCATTGTGACATCCTGGGCAACCCCATTGTCCCCAGGGCCCATTGTGACATCTGGGGGACGCCCTTGTCCCCAGGACCCATCGTGGCACCGCGGGGACCCTCCTTGTCCCCAGGGCCCATTGTGACACCATGGGGACGCCCCCCTTTCTCCCCAGTGCCCATTGTGACATGCTGCGGACCCCCCTTTGTCCCCAGGGCCCATTTTGACATTCAGGGGACCCACCATTGTCCTCAGGGCCCATTGTGAGGTCCCAGGACCCCCCATTGTCCCCAGGGTCCATTGTGACATCCTTGGCACCCCCTTGTCCCCAGGGTCCATTGTGACACTATGGGGACCCCCCCTTGTGCCCAGGGCCCATTGTGACACCGTGGGTACCACCCTTGTCTGCAGGGCTCATTGTGACATCCCAGGACCCCCCATTGTCCCCAGGGCCCATTGTGACATTCAGGGGACCCCCCTTGTCCCCAGGGCCCATTCTGACACCGTGGGGACCCCCTTTGTCCCCAGGGCCCATTGTGACATCCTGGGGACCCCCTTTGTCCCAAGACTTCATTGTGACATCCTGGGGTCCCCCCTTGTCCTCAGGGTCCATTGTGACAGCCCAGGACCTTACATTGTCCCCGGGGCCCATTGTGATATATGGGGGACCCCCTTGTTCCCAAGGCCCATTGTGACATCCTGGGGACCCCCCCTTGTCCCCAGGGCCCATTGTGACATCCCAGGACCCCCCATTGTCCCCAGGGCCCATTGTGACATCCTCGGCACGCCCTTGTCCCCAGGGCCCATTGTGACATCCTGGGGACCCCCCCTTGTCCCCAGGGCCCATTGTGACGTCCCAGGACCCCCCATTGTCCCCAGGGCCCATTGTGACATCCTGGGGATCCCTCCTTGTCCCCAGGGCCCATTGTGATGTCCCAGGACCCCCCATTGTCCCCAGGGCCCATTGTGACATCCTCTGCACCCCCTTGTCCCCAGGGCCCATTGTGACATTCAGGGGACCCCTCTTTGTCCCCAGGGCCCATTGTGACATCCTGGGGACCCCTCCTTGTCCCCAGGGCCCATTGTGACGTCCCAGGACCCCCCATTGTCCCCAGGGCCCATTGTGACATCCTGGGGATCCCTCCTTGTCCGCAGGGCCCATTGTGACGTCCCAGGACCCCCCATTGTCCCCAGGACCTATTGTGACATTCAGGGGACCCCCTTTGTCACTGGGGCCCATTGTGACACCATGGAGACCCCCGCTTGTCCTCAGGGTCCATTGTGACATCCTGGGCACCCCCCATTTTCCCCAGGACCCATTGTGACATCCTGGCCATCCCCTTCCTCCCAGGGCCCATTGTGGCACCATGGGGACACCCCCTTTGTCCCCAGGGCCCATTGTGACATCCCAGGACCCCCCTTTGTCACTGGGGCCCATTGTAGCACCATGGGGACCCCCTTTGACCCCAGGGCCCATTGTGGCACTATGGCAACCCCTTTTGTCCCCAGGGCCCATTGTGACATTCTTGGACCCCACTTTGTCCCCAGGGCCTATTGTGACACCATGGGGATCCCTCCTTGTCACTGGGGACCCATTATGACACCATGGGGACCCCCCTTGTCCTCAGGACTCATTCTCACATCCTGGACACCCCGCATTGTCCCCAGGGCCCATTGTGACATCCACTGCACCCCCTTGTCCCCAGGGCCCATTTTGACATTCAGGGGACCCCTCTTTGTCCCCAGGGCCCATTGTGACATCCTGGGGACTCCCCCTTGTCCCCAGGGCCCATTGTGACCTCCCAGGACCCCCCATTGTCCCCAGGGCCCATTGTGACATCCTGTGGATCCCTCCTTGTCCCCAGGGCCCATTGTGACGTCCCAGGACCCCCCATTGTCCCCAGGGCCCATTGTGATATGCTGGGGAGCCCTCTTTGTCCCCAGGGCCCATTTTGAAATTCAGGGGACCCCAACTTGTCCTCAGGGCCCATTCTGATATCCTGGGGACACTCTTTGTCCCCAGGGCCCATTGTGACATCCCAGGACCGCCTGTTGTCCCCAGGGCCCATTGTGACATCCTCGGCACCCCCTTGTCCCCAGGGTCCATTGTGACACTATGGGGATCCCCCCTTGTGCCCAGGGCCCATTGTGACACTGTGGGTACCACCCTTGCGTGCAGGGCTCATTGTGACATCCCAGGACCTCCCATTGTCCCCAGGGCCCATTGTGACATTCAGGGGACCCCCCTTGTCCGCAGGGCCCATTCTGATACCGTGGGGACCCCCTTTGTCCCCAGAGCCCATTGTGACATGCTGGGGATGCTCTTTGTCCCCAGGGCCCATTGTGACATCCTGGGGACCCTCCTTGACCCCAGAGCCCATTGTGACATCCAGGGGACCCCCTTTGTCCCCAGGGCCCATTGTGGCACCATAGGGACCCCCTTTGTCACTGGGGCCCATTGTGACATCCCACGACCCCCCCTGGTCCCCAGGGCCCATTGTGACATCCTGGGGACCCCCTTTGTCCCAAGACTTCATTGTGACATCCTGGGGACCCCCCTTGTTCTCAGGGTCCATTGTGACAGCCCAGGACCTTACATTGTCCCCAGGGCCCATTGTGATATCTGGGGGACCCCCTTGTTCCCAAGGCCCATTGTGACATCCTGGGGACCCCCCCTTGTCCCCAGGGCCCATTGTGACATCCCAGGACCTTACTTTGTCCCCAGGGCCCATTGTGACATCCTGGGGACCCCCCCTTGTCCCCAGGGCCCATTGTGACGTCCCAGGACCCCCCATTGTCCCCAGGGCCCATTGTGACATCCTGGGGATGCCTCCTTGTCCCCAGGGTCCATTGTGACATCCCAGGACCCCCCATTGTCCCCAGGGCCCATTGTGACATCCTCGGCACCGCCTTGTCCCCAGGGCCCATTGTGACATTCAGGGGACCCCTCTTTGTCCCCAGGGCCCATTGTGACATCCTGGGGACTCCCCCTTGTCCCCAGGGCCCATTGTGATGTCCCAGGAACCCCCATTGTCCCCAGGGCCCATTGTGACATCCTGGGGATCCCTCCTTGTCCCCAGGGCCCATTGTGACGTCCCAGGACCCCCCATTGTCCCCAGGACCTATTGTGACATTCAGGGGACCCCGTTTGTCACTGGGGCCCATTGTGACACCATGGAGATTCCCGCTTGTCCTCAGGGTCCATTGTGACATCCTGGGCACCCCCCATTTTCCCCAGGACCCATTGTGACATCCTGGCCACCCCCTTGCTCGCTGGGCCCGTTGTGGCACCATGGGGACACCCCCTTTGTCCCCAGGGCCCATTGTGACATCCCAGGACCCCCCTTTGACCCCAGGGCCCATTGTGGCACCATGGCAACCCCTTTTGTCCCCAGGGCCTATTGTGACACCATGGGGACCCCTCCTTGTCACTGGGGTCCCATTGTGACACCATGGGGACCCCGCCTTGTCCTCAGGACTCATTCTGACATCCTGGACGCCCCCCATTGTCCCCAGGGCCCATTGTGACATCCACTGCACCCCCTTGTCCCCAGGGCCCATTGTGACATTCAGGGGACCCCTCTTTGTCCCCAGGGCCCATTGTGACATCCTGGGGACCCCCCATTGTCCCCAGGGCCCATTGTGATGTCCCAGGACCCCCCATTGTCCCCAGGGCCCATTGTGACATCCTGTGGATCCCTCCTTGTCCCCAGGTCCCATTGTGACGTCCCAGGACCCCCCATTGTCCCCAGGGCCCATTGTGATATGCTGGGGAGCCCTCTTTGTCCCCAGGGCCCATTGTGAAATTCAGGGTACCCCAACTTGTCCTCAGGGCCCATTCTGATATCCTGGGGACACTCTTTGTCCCCAGGGCCCATTGTGACATTCCAGGACCGCCTGTTGTCTTCAGGGCCCATTGTGACATCCTGGGGACCCCATTGTCACCAGAGCCCATTGTGATATCCTGGCGACCACCCTTTGTCCCCAGGGCCCATTGTGATATCCTGAGGACCGCCCTTTGTCCCCAGGGCCCATTGTGACGTCCCAGGACCCCCCATTGTCCCCAGGGCCCATTGTGACATTCAGGGGCCCCCGTTTGTCATTGGGGCCCATTGTGAGATCCCAGGACCCCACATTGTCCCAAGGGCCCATTGTGACGTCCCAGGAACCCCCATTGTCCCCAGGGCCCATTGTGACATCCTGGGGATCCCTCCTTGTCCCCAGGGCCCATTGTGACGTCCCAGGACCCCCCATTGTCCCCAGGACCTATTGTGACATTCAGTGGACCCCCTTTGTCACTGGGGCCCATTGTGACACCATGGAGACCCCCGCTTGTCCTCAGGGTCCATTGTGACATCCTGGGCACCCCCCATTTTCCCCAGGACCCATTGTGACATCCTGGCCACCCCCTTGCTCGTAGGGCCCGTTGTGGCACCATGGGGACACCCCCTTTGTCCCCAGGGCCCATTGTGACATCCTAGGACCCCCCTTTGTCCCCAGGGCCCATTGTAGCACCATGGGGACCCCCTTTGACCCCAGGGCCCATTGTGGCACCATGGCAACCCCTTTTGTCCCCAGGGCCCATTGTGACATTCTTGGACCCCACTTTGTCCCCAGGGCCTATTGTGACACCATGGGGACCCCTCCTTGTCCTCAGGACTCATTCTGACATCCTGGACACCCCCCATTGTCCCCAGGGCCCATTGTGACACTATGGGGACCCCCCCTTGTCCCCAGGGCCCATTGTGACATCCTGGGGACCCCCCCTTGTCCCCAGGGCCCATTGTGACGTCCCAGGATCCCCCATTGTCCCCAGGGCCCATTGTGACACTATGGGGACCCCCCGTTGTGCCCAGGGCCCATTGTGACACCGTGGGTACCACCCTTGTCTGCAGGGCTCATTGAGACATCCCAGGAACCCCGCTTTGTCCCCAGGGCCCATTCTGATACCGTGGGGACCCCCTTTGTCCCCAGGGCCCATTGTGACATCCTGGGGACCCTCCTTGTCCCCAGAGCCCATTGTGACATCCTGGGGACCCCATTTTCCCCAGGACCCATTGTGACACTATGGGTACCCCCCCTTGTCCCCAGGGCCAATTGTGACATCGCAGGACCCCCATTGGCCCCAGGGTGCATTTTGACATCCTGGGGATGCCCCCTTGTCACCGGGACCCATTGTGACGTCCCAGGACCCCCCATTGTGTCCAGGGCCCATTGTGACATCCTGGGGATCCCTGCTTGACCCCAGGGCCCATTGTGACGTCTTAGGACGCCCCGTTGTCCCCAGGGCCCATTGTGACATCCTGGGGACCCCCCCTTGTCCCCAGGGCCCATTGTGACATTCTGGGGATCCCTCCTTGTCCCCAGGGCCCATTGTGACGTCCCAGGACCCCCCACTGTCCTCAGGACCCATTGTAACATTCAGGGGACCCCCTTTGTCACTGGGGCCCATTGTGACATCCCAGGACCCCACATTGTCCCCAGAGCCCATTGTGACATCCTGGGGACCCCATTTTCCCCAGGACCCATTGTGACACTATGGGTACCCCCCCTTGTCCCCAGGGCCAATTGTGACGTCCCAGGACCCCCCATTGTTCCCAGGGCCCATTGTGATGTCCTTGGGAGACCCCTCTCTTCCCAGGGCTCATTGTGACTCTCAGGGGACCCCACCTTGTCCCCAGGACTGATTGTGACGTCCTAGGGCCCCTCTGTGTCCCCAGGGCCCATTGTGACGTCCCAGGACCCCCATTGTCCCCAGGGCCCATTGTGACATCCTGGGGACCCCCTCTTGTCCCCAGGGCCCATTGTGACGTCCCAGGACCCCCCATTGTCCCCAGGGCCCATTCTGACATCCTGGGGATCCCTCCTTGTCCCCAGGGCCCATTGTGACGTCCCAGGAACCCCCATTGTCCCCAGGGCCCATTGTGACATTCAGGGGACCCCCTTTGTCACTGGGGCCCATTGTGACATCCCAGGACCCCCCATTGTCCCCAGGGCCCATTGTGACATCCTGGGGACCCCCATGTCACTGGGGCCCATTGTGATGTCCCAGGACCCCGCATTGTCCCCAGAGCCCATTGTGACATCCTGGAGACCCCCTTTGTCTCCAGGGCCCATTGTGACGTCCCAGGACCCCCCATTGTCCCCAGGGTCCATTGTTACATCCTGGGGACCCCCTTGTCCCCAGGACCCATTATGACACCATGGGGACCCTCCTTGGCACTGGGGACCCATTGTGACACCATGGGGACCCCCCCTTGTCCTCAGGGCCCATTGTGACATCCTGGGCATCCCCCTTTGTCCCCCGGGACCATTGTAACACCGTGGGGACCCCCTTTATCCCCAGGGCCCATTGTGACACTGTGGGGAACCCCCTTGTCCCCAGGGCCTATTGTTTCGTCCCAGGACCCCCCATTGTCCCCAGGGCCCATTGTGACACCTTGGGGACCCCCTTGTCACTGGAGACCCATTGTGACAGCATGGGGACCACCCCTTGTCCTCAGGGCCTATTTTGAACATCCTGGGGAACCTCCATTGTCCCCAGAGCCCATTGTGAGTTCCTGGAGACCCCCTTGTCCCCAGGTCCCATTGTGACATCCTGGGGAGCCTCTTTGTCCCCAGGGCCCATTGTGACATCCTGGGGACCTCCTTGTCCCCAGGACCCATCCTGGCACCGTGGAGACCTCCCTTGTCACTGGGGACCCATTGTGACACCATGGGGACCTCCCATTGTCCTCAGGGCCCATTGTGACATCCTGGGGACCCCCTTTGTCACTGGGGACCCATTGTGACATCCAACGAACCCCATTTTCCCAAGGGCCCATTGTGACATCCTGGGGACCCCCCTTTGTCTCCAGGACATATTGTGACACCGTGGGGACCTCATTAGTCCCCAGGGCCCATTGTGACATCCTAGGGATCCCCTCTTGTCCCCAGGGCCCATTGTGACGTCCCAGGACCCCCCATTGTCCCCAGGGCCCATTGTGACCTCCTCGGCACCCCCTTGTCCCTAGGGCCTATTGTGACATTCACGGGACCCCACTTTGACCCCAGGGCCCATTGTGACATTCAGGGGACCCCACATTGTCCCCAGGGCCCATTGTGACATCCTGGGGACCCACTTGTCCCCAGGACCCATTGTGACACTATGGGGACCCCCCCCTGTGCCCAGGGCCCATTGTGACACCGTGGGTACCACCCTTGTCTGCAGGGCTCATTGTGACATCCCAGGACCCCCCATTGTCCCCAGGGCCCATTGTGACATTCAGGGGACCCCCCTTTGTCCCCAGGGCCCATTCTGATACCGTGGGGACCCCCTTTGTCCCCAGGGCCCATTGTGACATGCTGGGGACGCTCTTTGTCCCCAGGGCCCATTGTGACATCCTGGGGACCCTCCTTGTCCCCAGAGCCCATTGTGACATCCAGGGGACCCCCTTTGTCCCCAGGGCCCATTGTGGCACCATAGGGACCCCCTTTGTCACTAGGGCCCATTGTGACATCCCAGGACCCCCCCTAGTCCCCAGGGCCCATTGTGACATCCTGGGGACGCTCTTTGTCCCCAGGGCCCATTGTGACATCCTGGGGACCCTCCTTGTCCCCAGAGCCCATTGTGACATCCAGGGGACCCCCTTTGTCCCCAGGGCCCATTGTGGCACCATAGGGACCCCCTTTGTCACTGGGGCCCATTGTGACATCCCAGGACCCCCCCTGGTCCCCAGGCCCCATTGTGACATCCTGGGGACCCCCTTTGTCCCAAGACTTCATTGTGACATCCTGGGGACCCCCCTTGTCCTCAGGGTCCATTGTGACAGCCCAGGACCTTACATTGTCCCCAGGGCCCATTGTGATATCTGGGAGACCCCCTTGTTCCCAAGGCCCATCGTGACATCCTGGGGACCCACCCTTGTTCCCAGGGCCCATTGTGACATCCCAGGACCCCCCATTGTCCCCAGGGGCCATTGTGACATCCTGGGGATCCCTCCTTGTCCCCAGGGCCCATTCTGACATCCAGGGGATCCCTCCTTGTCCCCAGGGCCCATTCTGACATTCAGGGGACCCCTCTTTGTCCCCAGGGCCCATTCTGACATCCAGGGGACCCCCTTTGTCACTGGGGCCCATTGTGACACCATGGAGACCCCCGCTTGTCCTCAGGGTCCATTGTGACATCCTGGGCACCCCCCATTTTCCCCAGGACCCATTGTGACATCCTGGCCATGCCCTTGCTCCCAGGGCCCGTTGTGGCACCATGGGGATTCCCCCTTTGTCCCCAGGGCCCATTGTGACTTTCAGGGAACCCCGCTTTGTCCCCAGGGCCCATTGTAGCACCATGGGGACCCCCTTTGACCCCAGGGCCCATTGTGGCACCATGGCAACCCCTTTTGTCCCCAGGGCCCATTGTGACATTCTTGGACCCCACTTTGTCCCCAGGGCCTATTGTGACACCATGGGGACCCCTCCTTGTCACTGGGGACCCATTGTGACACCATGGGGACCCCCCCTTGTCCTCAGGACTCATTCTCACATCCTGGACACCCCCCATTGTCCCCAGGGCCCATTTTGACATCCACTGCACCCCCTTGTCCCCAGGGCCCATTGTGACATTCAGGGGACCCCTCCTTGTCCCCAGGGCCCATTGTGACATCCTGGGGACCCCCCCTTGTCCACAGGGCCCATTGTGACGTCCCAGGACCCCCCATTGTCCCCAGGGCCCATTGTCACATCCTCGGCAGCCCCTTGTCCCCAGGGCCCATTGTGACATTCAGGGGACCCCTCTTTGTCCCCAGGGCCCATTGTGACATCCTGGGGACCCCCCCTTGTCCCCAGGGCCCATTGTGACGTCCCAGGACCCGACATTGTCCCCAGGGCCCATTGTGACATCCTCTGCACCCCCTTGTCCCCAGGGCCCATTGTGACGTCCCAGGACCCCCATTGTCCCCAGGGCCCATTGTGACATTCAGGGGACCCCCCTTTGTCCCCAGGGCCCATTCTGATACCGTGGGGACCTCCTTTGACCCCAGGGCCCATTGTGACATGCTGGGGACGCTCTTTGTCCCCAGGGCCCATTGTGACATCCTGGGGACCCTCCTTGTCCGCAGAGCCCATTGTGACATCCAGGGGACCCCCTTTGTCCCCAGGGCCCATTGTGGCACCATGAGGACCCTCTTTGTCACTGGAGCCCATTGTGACATCCCATGACCCCCCTTTGTCCCCAGTGCTATTGTGAAATCCTGGGGACCCCTTTTGTCCCCAGGGCCCATTATGACACCATGGGGAACCCCTTTGTCACTGGGGCCCATTGTGACACCATGGAGACCCCCGCTTGTCCTCAGGGTCCATTGTGACATCCTGGGCACCCCCCATTTTCTCCAGGACCCATTGTGACATCCTGGCCACCCCCTTGCTCCCAGGGCCCGTTGTGGCACCATGGGGACACCCGCTTTGTCCCCAGGGCCCATTGTGACATCCTGGGGACCCCCCCTTTGTCCCCAGTGCCCATTTGGACATCCTGCGGACCCCCCTTTGCCCCCAGGGCCCATTTTGACATTCAGGGGACCCACCATTGTCCCCAGGGCCCATTGTGACATCCTGGGGATCCGTCCTTGTCCCCAGGGCCCATTGTGACGTCCCAGGACCCCCCATTGTCCCCAGGACCTATTGTGACATTCAGGGGACCCCCTTTGTCACTGGGGCCCATTGTGACACCATGGAGACCCCCGCTTGTCCTCAGGGTCCATTGTGACATCCTGGGCACCCCCCATTTTCTCCAGGACCCATTGTGACATCCTGGCCACCCCCTTGCTCCCAGGGCCCGTTGTGGCACCATGGGGACACCCGCTTTGTCCCCAGGGCCCATTGTGGCACCATGGGGACCCCCTTTGACCCCAGGGCCCATTGTGGCACCATGGCAACCCCTTTTGTCCCCAGGGCCCATTGTGACATTCTTGGAACCCACTTTGTCCCCAGGGCCTATTGTGACACCATGGGGACCCCTCCTTGTCACTGGGGACCCATTATGACACCATGGGGACCCCCCCTTGTCCTCAGGACTCATTCTCACATCCTGGACACCCCCCATTGTCCCCAGGGCCCATTGTGACATCCACTGCACCCCCTTGTCCCCAGGGCCCATTGTGACATTCAGGGGACCCCTCTTTGTCCCCAGGGCCCATTGTGACATCCTGGGGACCCCCCATTGTCCCCAGGGCCCATTGTGACGTCCCAGGACCCCCCATTGTCCCCAGGGCCCATTGTGACATCCTGTGGATCCCTCCTTGTCCCCAGGGCCCATTGTGACGTTTCAGGACCCCCCATTGTCCCCAGGACCCATTGTGAAATTCGGGGGACCCCAACTTGTCCCCAGGGCCCATTCTGATATCCTGGGGACACTCTTTGTCCCCAGGGCCCATTGTGACATCCCAGGACCCCCTTTGTCCCTGTCGAGGGTTAAGATTGCGGGGTGACAATCAAACCCTGGCAGATGTGTTGTCAACGTCCTCTCCCCCCCCAATTCCCCCTTTTTCCCCTCCCTCTCCCCCCTTCCCACTCAGCACAGGCGATTGGGAGGGGAAGAAGCACAGAGGGGAGAGAGCTGGAAAAGTTCAAGATGTTTTACTGATGCTACTGATAAGAACAGAGAAAATAATACAAATATACAAAACCAATCTTGTAAGTCTGAGCAACTGCGGAGCCAGCACCCAAAGTCCTGGATTGGACTCTGTAGCCAACCGGAGCTGGATTCAGTCTCTCACTGGCCTCCGTTCGCAGGGACGACCAGCAAGGTCCTCTCCTAATGTCAGCCATGAGGAAAAAAGGGCCGAGATCCTCGTGATCTCCTGCTTTTATATGAAGTATTCACGTGAATGGAATGTTATACACAGTTGGTCACCGGTTTCTCGTTGCCCCTCTCGCGAGATGTCCATCCGTGCTTATCAATAAGTTTTCATTCCATTGCTGGGTTTGCCAAAACATGTGTTGGGTTCTCCAGGAAAATGCAGCTAATATGAAGCTTGAGCTGACAGGCAAATTCACTAAAAGAGAAACTTGTTTTTAACAAAACCAGGACATTCCACCCCTTATAATATGACATTCACTGAATACTTAAACCTTATCAATACAATCTATCAATACAATCTAATTAATCACTACTACTATATATATATATATATATATACATATGTACATATATACACAGGAGTAATTAATCAGTGGACCATCCTTTGAAAAGTTCATTAAGTTCATTTTGTCACCGCAGTCTCCCAGGGCAGGGAAAATGGTCCAAGTGCATCTCATGACCCCTGTTGGTGGGTTAAGGACACCAACTTCCAAGAAGGTGTCGGGCGCCACTCGAAGAAGCCAGCGCTGGTTTCATCACCATTGTCTTGATCTGAAAGACACTTATTAAACATTGTTAGTGCGGCAATTCACATCGTACAGTTCAGCATTGCACATTTTCACCTAAAATCAAATCCCCTTGAGGTGCACACCGAACTTCTCCATCCTTAAGCATCACCCACCAGGTGCTGCCAGGTCCCTGGGCAAAAACAATCCCACGAATAGGTTTGCCTGTGCCTGAGGCAGGAGGAACCCAGACTGCCTTTCCTAAGATATTTTTCATGTGTACTACAGGGACTTTATCTCCTTCTACAGTCCATAGAATTTCTGATTGGGCAGGCCCGGCTCGATTGGTTGATCCCCTGGTGTTGACCAACCAAGTGGCTTTTGCTAAATGTGAATCCCAGTTTTTAAAGGCTCCACCACCCAGTGCCTTTAGTGTAGTTTTTAACAAACCATTGTACCTTTCAGTTTTCCCAGAGGCTGGTGCATGATATGGAATATGATATACCCACTCAATACCATGTTCTTTGGCCCAATTGTCTATAATACTGTTTTTGAAATGAGTACCATTGTCTGATTCAATTCTTTCTGGCGTACCCGGCCACCAAAGGACTTGCTTCTCAAGGCCCAAGATGGTATTTCGGGCTGTAGCATGAGGTACGGCAGATGTTTCCAACCATCCAGTGGTTGCTTCCACCATTGTAAGTACATAACGCTTACCTTGACGTGTTTGTGGAAGTGTAATATAATCAATCTGCCAAGCTTCTCCATACTTATACTTTAACCATCGCCCCCCATACCATACAGGCTTTAACCGTTTCGCTTGTTTGATTTCGGCGCAAGTTTCACATTCATGAATAACGTGTGAAACAGTGTCCATAGTTAAATCCACCCCTCGATCACGAGCCCATTTTCATGTTGCATCTCTACCTTGATGCCCTGAAGCACCATGGGCCCACCGAGCTAGGAAAAGTTCACCTTTATGTTGCCAGCCCAAGTCCACCTCAGCTACTTTAATCTTAGCAGCTTGATCCGCTTGTTGGTTGTTTCGATGTTCCTCGGTGGCTTGACTTTTAGGCACATGAGCATCTACATGACCAACTTCCCCAGGCAGGCTCTCCAGCCGAGCAGCAATGTCTTCCCACAGCGTGGTTCCCAATGGTTTCACCTCTGCGCTGCCAGTTACTTTTCTTCCATTGCCGTAGCCACCCCCACAAGGCATTTGCTCCCATCCATGAGTCAGTATAGAGACAAAGCATTGGCCACTTCTCTCGTTCAGCAATGTCCAAAGCCAGCTGGATGGCTTTCACTGCTGCAAACTGACTGGATTCACCTTGTCCTTCAGTGGCTTCTGTAACTTGTCGTGTGGGACTCCACACAGCAGCTTTCACCGTCGATGTTTTCCTACAGACGACAGGATCCACCTGTGAACAGTGCACACTGCTTATCAGTCTCTGAAAGTGGATTATATGGTGGTGCTTCTTCAGCACGTTTTACTTCCTCCTCATCTGGAGACATCCCAAAGTCTTTGCTTTCTGGCCAGTCTGTAATCACTTCTAATATCCCTGGACGGTTGGGACTTCCAATCCGAGCTCATTGCGTGATCAGTGCAATCCATTTACTCCATGTAACTTCGGCTGCATGATGTGGAGAGGGAACCGTCCCTTTGAACACCCAGCTCAGCACCGGCAGTCGAGGTACCAGGAGGAGCTGTGCTTCAGTGCCCATCACTTCTGAAGCAGCTCGAACTCCTTCATATGCTGCCAGTATCTCCTTTTCAGTTGCAGTACAGTTGGCCTCAGATCCTTTGTATCCTCGACTCCAAAAACCTAAGGGTCGACCTCGGGTTTCTCCTGGTGCTTTCTGCCAGAGGCTCCAGGTAAGTCCATTATCTCCGGCTGCGGTGTAGAGCACATTTTTAACATCTAGTCCAGTTCGAACTGGTCCAAGGGCCACCGCATGAGTTATCTCACGCTTCATTTGTTCAAAGGCTTGGCGTTGTTCAGGGCCCCACTCAAATTGGTTCTTTTTTACGAGTCACTCGATAGAGAGGCTCACAATGTGGCTGTAGTCAGGAATGTGCATTCTCCAAAAACCTACAACGCCCAAGAAAGTCTGTGTCTCCTTTTTATTAGTAGGTGGAGACATTGCTGCAGTTTTGTTGATCACCTCCATTGGGATCTGACGACGGCCATCTTGCCATTTTATTCCTAAAAACTGGATCTCCCGTGCATGTCCCTTGACCTTGCTTCGTTTTATGGCAAAACCAGCATCCCAAATAATCTGAATTATTCTCTCACCTTTTTTGAAGACTTCTTTCGCTGTGTCGCCCCATACGATGATGTCATCAATATACTGCAAGTGTTCTGGAGCTTCACCTTGCTCCAGCGTGGTCTGGATCAGCCCATGGCAGATGGTAGCACTGTGGTCCCTGGGGTCATTGGTTGGGTCATGGAGTCACTGGTTGGGTGATGGGGTCATTAGTTGAATAATGGGGTCATTGGTTGAATGATGGGGTCATTGGTTGGGTCATGGGGTCGCTGATTGGGTGATGGGGTCATTGGTTGAATGATGGGGTCATTGGTTGGGTTGTGGAGTCACTGATTGGGTGATGGGGTCACTGGTTGGGTTCAGGATTGGTTGGTTGGATGATGATGATGGTGGTTGGATGATGATGGTGGTGGTTGGATGATGATGGTGGTTGGATGATGATGGTGCTCTATGCCAAGGATGCACGGAGCATCTGGGCCAGTCCCAAGGGGATGCTTTTGGATATTGGGGTGCAGGGCTTTGGTGTGAAGGTTCGGGAGACAGACTTTTGGGTGCAGGGATTTGGGCACCAAGAGTTCTGGGTGCAGCATTTGGGTCTGCAGGGTTCAGGTGTTCAAGACCTGGGGGTGCAGGACTTGTGGGCTGGAGGATTTGAGGGTGCAGGGATTTGGGGTGAGGGATTTCAGGGTGCCAGTTATGGGGGGGAAGGATCTGGGGTACAGGTTTTGGGGGTGCAGGGTTAAGGGGTTTAGGATTTTGGGGTGCACAGTTTAGGGTGCACGTTCTGGGCATGTATGATTTGAGAGTGCAGGGCTTTGGGGTACAGGATTTGGGGTGCAGGGTTTTGGGGTCAGGATCTGGGGGTGCAGGGTGTTGGGGAGAAGGATTTGGGGGTGCAGCATTTTGAAGTGCAGGGTTTGGAGGAGGGAGGTTTTGGGGGTGAAGGATTTGGTGGTGCTGGTTTTGGGGGTGCAGTGTTAAGGGCGTGGAGGATTAGTGGTGCAGGATTTGTGGGGTTCAGGATTTGGGGCTGCAGGGTATGGGAGGGAAGGATCTGGGGCTTCAGGATTTGGGGGTGCACTGTTGGGGGTGCAGGGTTTAGAAGTCAGGTCTAAGAGTGCAGAGTTTGGGGTGCAGGGATTTGGGGGGAAATTTAAGGTTGCAGAGTGTGGGGTGCACAGGACTGGGGCACAGGATTTGGGGGTGCGGGGTTTCAGGGTTCAGGATTTGGAGGTGTGGAGTTTTGGGGTGCAGGGGATGGGGTGAAGGATTTGAGGCTGCAGGGTGGTGGGGGAAGGATTTGGGGGTGAGAGATTTGGGGTGCAGGATTTGGGGGTGCAGAGTTTTGGGAGGCAAGGATCTGGGGCTGCAGGATTTGGGGGTTCAGTGTTTAGGGCAGCACAATCTTGGGGTGCAGGGGTCTGCACTGAAGGGTTTGGTAGAGCAGGATTTGGGGGTGCAGGACTTTCGGGTGAGGTTTGGGGGTGCAGGGTTCATGTGTTCAGGAACTGGGGGTGCAGGATTTGAGGGTGCAGGGCTCTGGGTGCAGAGTTTGGGAGTTCAGGGTTTGGGGTGCAGGGTTTTTGGCAGGAGGATCTGAGGGTGCAGGATCTGGGGGGCAGGATTTGGGGTTCAGCATTTTCAGTGCAGGTTTTGGGGGGACTTGATTTTAGGGTGCTCGCTTTGGGCTGCAGGATCTGGGTGCAGGATTTAGGGTTCGGGGTCCAGGGATGCAGTGAAGTGCGGGATCTGGGGTGCTCGATTTTGGGGTGCAGAGTCTTGCAGGAAGGATCTGGGGGTGCAGGGTTTAGGGTGCAGAATTTGGGGGTGTAGGGTTTTAGGGAGAAAGGCTTGGGGGTGCAGGTCTAGGGGGCTAAAATTTGGGGGCAAAGGGTTTGAAGGAGCAGGATTTGGGGTGCAGGATTTGGGGGTGCAGGGTTTGGGCGTGCAGTGCTAAGGTGGTGGAGGGTGCAGGGTTTGTAGTGAAGGTTTTGGGGTGCAGGATCTGGGGGTGCAGGATTTGGGCATGAATACTTTCGGGGTGCAGGATTTGAGGATGCAAAATCTGATGGTGCAAGGTTTGGGTGTTCAAGATGTAGGCGAGCAGGATCTTGGGTTTTGGGGCACAGGGCTGGGTGAGGCCAGATTTGGGGTGCAGGTCTGGGTGAGGGATCTGGGGGTGCAGGGTTTGGTAGTGCGGGAATTGAGGGTGCAGAGTTTGGGCGGCAGGGCTTGGGGGAGCAGGAGTTTGGGGTTCAGAACCTGTGGGTGCAGAGTTTGGGGTGCAGAACCCGTGGGTACCGGGTTTGGGGAGGCAGAATTGGGGGTGCAGGGTTTTGGAGTTCAGGACATGGGGTTGAGGATTTGGGGGTGCAAGGTTTGGAAGTGCATTGATTAGGGGGAAGGATTTAGGGTGGTGGGATTTGGGGGCACGGGGTTTGGGGGTCAGCATTTGGGGGTGCAAAGCTTAGGGGGCAGCGTTTTGAGTGCAAGTTGGGGGAGGACTTGATTTTAGGGTGCAGGGTTTGGGGTGCGAGTTTGGGGATGGCAGCATTTCGGGTATACAGTTTGGGGGTGCAGGGTTTTGGGGAGCAGTATCTGGGGGTACAGGATTATGGGATGTGCAGGGTTTGGGGGCGCAGGGTTCAGGGTTGCAGGGTTTGTTATCACAGGTTTGAGGGGTTCATGGCTTGGGAGGAAGGATTTGGGGGTGCAGAATTTAGGGGTGCACGTTTTAAGGGTGCAGAGCTTAGGGGGAAGAATCGGAGATGTAGGGGTTTTGGGGACATTATCTGGGGGTCAGGATTTGGGGTGCAGGGTTTTGAGGTGCAGGGTTCAGGTGTTCAGGGTTTGAGGAAAGGATCTGGAGGTGCAGGGCTTTGGAGTGGAGGATTTTGGGGTGCAGGGTTAGTTGGGATTTGGGGTTGCAGGGATTTGGGGTGCAGGGTTTGGTGGTGCATTGGTTTTGGGGGTGGAGGACTGGGGGACACAGGGTTTCAGGGTGCAGGATGTGGGGGTGCAGGATTTGGGAGTGCAGAGTTGGGGGGCAGAATTTTTGGTGCAGGGCTTTGGGGTACAGGACTTGGGGGTGCAGGGGTTTGGGTGGGGAATTTGGGGTGCAGGGTGTTGAGGAAGGATCTGGGGGTGCATTGTTTGGGGGGCTGGATGAGGAGGTGCACGATTTAGGGCTGCAGAGCCTGGGGGGCAGGGGTTTGTTGGCAGAATGTGGGGCTGCGGGGTTCTGGGGTGCAGAGTTTGGGAGATCAGGGGTTTGGGGTGCAGGGGTTTGGGGGGAAATTTAACGTTGCGCAGTGTGGGTTGCATTGGTTTTGGGGTGAAGGATTTGGGGGTGCGGGGTTTGGGGGTCAGGATCTGGGGGTGAAAGGCAGTGGGGAAGGATCTGGGGGTGAGATATTTGGGGTGCAGGGTTTGGGATGCCAGGTTTGGGGTGAAGGGTTTGGGGGCAAGGATCTGGGGTGCAGGATTAGGGCAATCAGGGCTGGGGGGATAAGTTTGTGTGGGGCAGAATTTCGGGGTGCAGGGTCTGGGTGGGCAGGATTTCGGGGCATCCGGGCTTGGGAGTGCAGGATTTTGGAGTACAGGGTTTGGGGGTGCAGGCTTGGGGAGGCAGAATTTGGGGGTGCAGGTTTGGAAGGGTCAGGACCTCGGGGGGCACAGTTTGGACAGCACAATGTGGGGTGCAGGATTTGGGAGAGAAGGATCTGGGGGGGCAGGGTTTGGGCTGAAGGGTTTGGTAGGGCAGGGGTTGGGGGAGCAGGATTTGCGGGTTCAGAACCTGAGGGTGCAGGGTATTGGGGAGCAGGATCTAGAAGGGCAGGGTTTGGGGGTGCAGGATTTTGGGGAGCAGAGTTTGGGGGTTCATGACGTGGGGATGGAGGAATTCGGGGTGCAGGGTTTGTGGGTGCAGGGTTCACATGTTTAGGACTTGGGGGTGAAGAATTTAGGTGTGCAGGGGTCTGGGGTGCTGGGTTTTGGGGTGCAGGATCAGGGGGTGCAAGGTTTGGAAGTGCAGGGTTTTGGGGCGCAGGGTTTGGGAAATCAAGGTTTGGGGTTCCAGGATTTGGGGGTGCAGTGTTAGGGGGTGAATACTTTCGAGGGGCAGGGTTTGGGGGTGTATGATCTGGGGGTGAAGGGTTTCAGGGTGCAGGGTCAGGGGGAAGGATTTGGGGGGCAGGGTTAGGTGGGATGTGGGGCTGCAGGGTTTAAGTGTGCAGGATTTTGGGATGTAGGGGTTTGTAGTGCAAGGTTCGGTAGGGCAGGATTTGGGGGTGCAGGGCTTTGGGGTGAGGGATTTCAGGGTGCCGGGTTTGGGAGGGAAGGATCTGGGGGTACAGGTTTTGGGGCTTCGGGCTTTTAGGGTGCAACTTGTGGAGTACGGGGTTTCAGGGTGCAAGGTTCAGTGGTGCAGGGGTTTGGGGGTGAAGGGTTTGGGGAGACAGAATTGGGGGTGCAGGGTTTGGGATTGCAGGGTGTTGGGGGAAGGATCTGGGGGTACAAGGTTTGGGGTAGCAGGGTTTTGGGGAGCAGGGTTTCGGGGTCAGGCTTTAGGGGGACAGGGTTTGGGGGGCAGGGCCGGGAGGGATGATTTGGGGGTGCAGGGTTTAGGGCAGCAGGATCTTGGGGTGAAGGGGTTTGGGGTGAAGGGTTGGGTAGGACAGGATTTGGGGTGCAGGTTTTTAGGGTGCAACTTGTGGGGGCAGGATTTGGGGTACAGGGGTTTGGGAGTGCAGGTCTTGGGAAGGCAGAATTGGGGTGTAGATTTTGGGTGTTCAAGACCTTGGGGTGCAGGGTTAAGGGGTGCAGGGTTCTGGGGTGCAGTGTTCTGGGGGTGCAGGGTATTGGGGTGCAGGACTTGGGGTTGCAGGAGGCAGGATCTGGGGCGCAGCTTTTGAAGTTGCAGGTTTTGGGGGTGCAAGATCTGGAGAGTCAGGATTTGGGGTGCACTGTTTGGGGGAGCATGGTTTAGGGTGCACAAGTTTTGGGAGTGCGTGATTTGAGAGTGCAGGGCTTTGGGGTGCAGGATCTGGGGGTGCAGGGTGTTGGGGAGAAGGATTTGGGGGTGCAGCATTTTGAAGTGCAGGGTTTGGAGGAGGGAGGTTTTGGGGGTGCAAGATTTGGTGGTTCAGGTTTTGGGGGTGCAGTGTTAAGGGGGTGGAGGATTAGGGGTGCAGGGTTTGGGGGTTCAGGATTTGGGGCTGCAGGGTATGGGAGGGAAGGATCTGGGGCTTCAGGATTTGGGGTTGCACTGTTTGGGGTGCAGGGTTTAGAAGTCAGGTCTCAGAGTGCAGGGTTTGGGGTGCAGGGGCTTGGGGGGAAATTTAAGGTTGCAGAGTGTGGGGTGCACAGGACTGGGGCACAGGATTTGGGGGTGCGGGGGTTCAGGGTTCAGGATTTGGAGGTGTGGAGTTTTGGGGTGCAGGGTATGGGGGTGTAGGGCTGGGGCTGCAGGCTTTGGGGGGAAGAATATTGGGGTGCATGGTTTAGGGGCACAGGGGCTTGGGGGGAACGATTTGGGGCTGCAGGGTTTGAAGTGCAGGGTTTAAGGGGGCAGGGTTTGAAGTGCAAGGTTCGGTGGTTCGGGATTCTGGGGTGCTGGGATTTGAGGTGAAGGATCTGGGGGTGCAGGATTTAGAGGTGCAGGATCTGAGGATGCAGGATCTGGGGAGCAGGACCTTGGGGAGCAGCACCTTGGGGTGAGGGTTCGGGGTGCAGGGTTTGAGGGTGCAGGGTTTCGGGGTGCAGGGTTCGGGGTGCAGGGTTTGAGGGTGCAGGGTTTCGGGGTGCAGGGTTCCCGTGTTCAGGGAGTGTGGCTGCCAGGTTTGGGGGCACAATTTGCAGGTGCAGGGTTTGAAGGTTCAGGACTTGAGGCTGCAGGATGTGGGGGTTCAAGGTTTGGGGTGCAGGGTTTGGGGGTGGGTGATTAGGGGGTGCAGACTTTGGAATTCAGGATCTTGGGGTGCAGGGGTCTGCACTGAAGGGTTTGGTAGAGTAGGATATGGGGGTGCAGGACTTTAGGGTGGGGTTTGGGGGTGCAGGGTTCATGTGTTCAGGAACTGGGGGTGCAGGGTTTGAGGGCTTTGGGTGCCGAGTTTGGGAGTTCAGGGTTTGGGGTGCAGGATTTTTGGCAGGAGGATCTGAGGGTGCAGGATCTGGGGGGGAGGATTTGGGGTTTCAGGGTTCAGGGATGCATTGGTTTGAAGTGCGGGATCTGGGGTGCCCTATTTTGGGGTGCAGAGTCTTGCAGGAAGGATCTGGGGGTGCAAGAATTGGGTGAGCAGGATATGGGGGTGTAGGGTTTTAGGGTGAAGGGCTTGGGGGTGAAGGTCTTAGGGGACAAAATGGGAGGGCAAAGGGTTTGGAGGAGCAGGATTTGGGGGTGCAGGATTTGGGGGTGCAGGATTTGAGTATGGCGTGTGGGGAGGCAGGATTGGGGGGGCTGCATTTGGGGTGCAGGATTTGAGGGTTCAGTGCTTACAGTATCTGGATCTGGGGGTGCAGTTTTTGGAGGTGCAGTTTGGGTGAGAAGGATCTGGGGATGCAGGATTTGGGGGTGCAGGGTTTGGGGGTGCAGGGTGTTGAGGTGTAGGGTTTGGGGGGCAGGATCTGGGGGTGTGGGATTTAGGGGTGTAGGGTTGGGGGTGAAGGGTTTGGGGGACAGAATTTTGAGGTGAAGGGTTTGTCAGTACAGGGTCTTGGGGTGAGGGGGTTTGGGGTGAAGGGTTGGGTAGGGCAGGATTTGGGGGTGCAGGACTATGGGCTGAGGGTTTGGGGTTGCAGGGTTCACATGTTCAGGAACCAGGGTTGCAGGGGTTTGGGGTGCAGGGTTGGGGGAATATTTGAGGTACAGGATTTGGGGTGTAGGGTTTGGAGGTGGAAGAATTTGGAGGTTCGTGGTTGGGGCACGCAGAGTTAGGGGCTGCAGGATCTGGGGTGCAGGGTTTGGGGGGCACTGTTTTGGGGGGAAGGATTTGTCGGATACAGGGTTTAAGGCTTTAGGATTTGGAGATGTAAAATTTTGGGGTGCAGGAGGTGCAGGGTCTGGGGTTGCAGGATTTGGGGTGCAGTGTGTGGGGGTGCAAGATCTTGGGGTGTACGAGCTTTGGGTGTGGGATTTGAAGGAAAATTATTTGGGGGTGCAGGGACTGGGGGTGTAGGGTTTTGGGGTTGCTGTGTTTGGAGATTTGTGACTTGGGTGTCAAGGATTTGGGGTGCAGGGTTTGAAGTGCAGGGCTAAAGGGGGCAGGATTTGGAGGTGCAAGATTTGGTGGTCTGGGGTACTGGGGTGCAGGGTTTTGGGGTGCGGGATTTCGGGGTGCAGGTTTCACGTCTTTAGGAACTGGGCGGGGAGGGTTTCTTGGTGCGGACTTTTGAGTGCAAGTATGAGGGGCCTTGATTTTGGGGTGCATGGTTTGGGGGGCAGGATTCCGGGTGTAAGGTTTTGAGGTGCAGGACTTGGGGGTGCAGGTTTCACACGTTAAGGAACTGGGGCTGCAGAGGTTGGGGGTGCAGCGTTGTGGGCTGCAGGGTTGAAGGGTGCAGGATTTAGGGGTACAGGTTTTGGGGGTGCAGGAGCTGGGGGTGCAGACTGTAGGGATCAGAATTTGGGGGTGCAGGGTTCTGGGGTGCAGGATCTGGGTGAGCAGGCTGTTGGGGTACAGAACCTTGTAGTTCAGTGTTTAGAGGCAGGATTTGGGGGTGCAGGGTTTGGGGTGAGGGGTTCAGGTGTTCAGCACCTGGGGGTGCAGGACCTGAGGGTTGGAGGATTTGGGGGTGCAGGAATTTGGGGGTGCAGGGATATGGGTGCAACTTGTGGGGTGCAAGGTTTTGGGTATAGGGTTTTGGGGTGCAGAGTTTTGGGGGGGAGGATTGGGGGAGCAGGGTTTTGGGGTGCAAGGTTCAGTGGTGCAGGGTTCTGGGGGTGCAGGGTTTAGCGCCAGAATTGGGGGTGCAGGGTTTGGGATTGCAGGGTGTTGGGGGAAGGATCTGGGGGTACAAGATTGGGGGTAGCAGGGTTTTGGGGAGCAGGGTTTCGGGGTCAGGCTTTAGGGGGACAGGGTTTGGGGGGCAGGGTTGGGAGGGATGATTTGGGGGTGCAGGGTTTAGGGCAGCAGGATTTTGGGGTGAAGGGGTTTGGGCTGAAGGGTGGGTAGGACAGGATTTGGGGGTGCAGGATTTTAGGATGCAACTTGTGGGGGCAGGATTTGGGGTACAGGAGGTTGGGGGTGCAGGGTTTGGGGTGTAGGATTTAGTGGAGCAGGGACTGGGGGTGAAGGTCTTGTGGAGGCAGAATTGGGGGTGCAGATTTTGGGTGTTCAGGACCTGGGGGTGCAGGATTTGGGGATGTAGGTTTTGGGGGGTAGATTTTGGGGTGCTGGGTTCGGGACATGGGTCTGGAGGATTTGGGGGTGCAGGGTTAAGGGGTTTAGGATTTTGGGGTGCACAGTTTAGGGTGCACGTTCTGGGCCTGTATGATTTGAGAGTGCAGGGCTTTGGGGTACAGGATTTGGGGTGCAGGGTTTTGGGGTCAGGATCTGGGGGTGCAGGGTGTTGGGGAGAAGGATTTGGGGGTGCAGCATTTTGAAGTGCAGGGTTTGGAGGAGGGAGGTTTTGGGGGTGAAAGATTTGGTGGTTCAGGTTTTGGGGGTGCAGTGTTAAGGGGGTGGAAGTTTAGGGGTGCAGGGTTTGGGGGTTCAGGATTTGGGGGTGCAGGGTATCGGAGGGAAGGATCTGGGGCTTCAGGATTTGGGGGTGTACCGTTTGGGGTGCAGGGTTTAGAAGTCAGGTCTAAGAGTGCAGGGTTTGGGGTGCAGAGTGTGGGGTGCATAGGACTGGAGCACAGGATTTGGAGGTGTGGAGTTTTGGGGTGCAGGGGTTGGGGGTGAAGGATTTGAGTCTGCAGGGTGGTGGGGGAAGGATTTGGGGGTGAGAAATTTGGGGTGCAGGATTTGGGGGTGCAGAGTTTTGGGAGGCAAGGATCTGGGGCTGCAGGATTTGGGGGTTCAGTGTTTAGGGCAGCACAACCTCGGGGTGCAGGGGTTTGCAGTGAAAGGTTTGGTAGGCAGGATTTGGGGTGCAGGATTCTGGGGTGCTGGGTTTGGGGTACAGGATTTGGTGTTGCAGGGATGGGGTTGAAGGGCTTGGGTTTCCAGGCCTTTGAGGTGCAGGATTTGGAGGTGCAAGGTTTGGGAGGGAATTCTTTGGGGTGCAGGGTTTGGGGTTCCAGGAGGTGGGGGAAGGACCTTGGGGTGTAGGGTTTGGGGGGGCAGGGTTTTGGGGGAAGGATTTGGGGGTGCAGGGTTTTGAAGTGCAGCGTTTCAGGGGAGCATGATTTTGGGGGTGCACATGTGGGGTCCAGGTTTGGGGGGTGCAGAGTTTGTGAATGGAGGATTTTGGGGTGCAGGGTTTGGGACTGCCTAATTTGGGGGTGCAGTGTTTGGGTGTTCAGGACCTGGGGGTGCTGCGTTTGGGAATGCAGGCTTTGGGGGTGCAGGGCTCAGGATTTGGGAGGGCAGGATTAGGGGGTGTGAGATTTCAGGGTTTAGGGGTGCAAAGTTTGGTAGGGCTGAATTTAGGGGTGCAGGATTTGGGGTGTAGGGTTTGGTGCTGTGAGATTTGGGGGTGCAGGGTTTGGGGGTGCAAGATTTGAGGGTGCAAGGTTTGGGTGTTCAAGATTTAGGGGAGCAGGATCTTGGGATGCAGGGTTTGGGGGTGCAGGGCTTTTGGGTGAGGGATTTAGGGTTCAGGCTTAGGGGTGCAGGGTTTGGGGGTGCAGGGTGTTGGGGAAGGATTTGGGGGTACAGGGTTTGGAGGTGCAGTCGTTCAGGGATCAGGGTTTGGGGGGCAGAATTTGGGGTGCAGGGTTTGGGATGGCAGGATTAGGGGGAGCAAGACTGTGGGGTGCAGGGGTTTGGGGTGAAGGGTTTGGTAGGGCACGATTTGGGGTGCAGGCTTTAGGAAGGAAGGAAGGAAAGAAGGATCTGGAGGTGCAGGATTTGGTGTGCAGGGTTTAGGGGTGCAGGATTTAAGGGTGCGGGGGTTTGGGTGAAGGGCTTGGTAGGGCAGGAATTTGGGGTGCAGGGTTTGGGGGTGCAGGGTTGTGAAGTGCAGAGATTTGCAGGTGCAAGATCTGGGATTGTAGGGTTTGGGGGTGTAGGATCCGGGGAGCAGGGTTTGGGGTGCAGAACCTTGTTGTTCAGGGTTTAGAGGCAGGATTTGGGGGTGCAGGGCTTTGGGGTGAGGAGTTGCGGGTGCAGGGTTCAGGACTTGGGGGTTGCAGGATTTGGGGGTGCAGGGTTGGGTAAGGAAGGATCTGAGGGCGCAGGGTTTGAAGTTTCAGGACTTGGGGTGCAGGATTTGGGGGTACAGGATTAATGGGTGTAGGGTGTTTGGGGAAAGGATTTGGGGGTGCAGGGTTTTGAAGTGCAGGGTTTAAAGGGGCAGGATATGGGGTGAACGATTTGGGGGTGCACATTTTTGGGGTGTGCAAGATTTGAGAGTGCAGGGATTTGGGGTGAGCGATTTCAGGGTGCCAGGTTTGGGGGGGAAGGATCTGCGGGTGCAGGGTTTGTCAGTGCATTGATTGGGGGTCAGAATTTGGGGGTGCAGGGTTTGTGGGGTAGGATTTTGGGTGCAGGGTTTGGGGAGCAGGATCTGGGGGTGATGGAATTGGTTGAAAGGTTTCGTGGTGCCGGCTTTGGGGGAGCAGAGTTCAGGGGTGCAAGGTTTTGGGGGACAGGTTTGGACATAAAAGATTCGGGGGCGAATGGTTTGGGGGAACGATTTGGGGGTGCAGGATTTGGGGGTGCAGGATTTGGTATTACAGGTTTTGGGGAATCATGGCTTGGGAGGAAGGATTTAGGGGTGCAGGGTTTCAAGATGCAGGATTTGGGGTGCAGTATTTGGGGTTGCAGGTTTGGGGGTGCAAGTTGTGGGGCGGCAGGATATCGGGTATAGGGTTCTGGGCTGCAGGGTTTGGGGGTGCAGGATTTCAACGTGCAGGGTTCTGGGGTGCAGTATCTGGGGGTCCAGGGTTTGGCAGTGCATTGGCTTTGGGGGTTGAAGGATTTGGGGGTGCAGGGTTTAGGAATGCAGGATTTGGGGGTGCAGGATTTGGGGGTGCAGAGTTAGGGGGCAGGATTTTCAGTGCAGGGCTTCAGGGCACAGAACTTGGTGGTGCAGGATCTGGGGGTGCAGGTTTGCGGTGGGGAATTTGGGGGTGCAGGGTGATGAGGAAGGATCTGGGGGTGCAATATTTGGGCTTTAAGGGCTTAGGGGGGCAGGATCTGGCAGTGCAGAGTTTGGGGACAGGATCTGGGGGTGCAGCGATTGGGGTTACAGGTTTTGGGGGTGCAGGGTTAAGGGAATTGTTTGAGGTGCAGGGTTATGAGAGTGCAGGATTTCTGGGTGCAGAGTTTGGGGTGCTGGGTATGGGGCAGCAGGATCTGGGGGTGCAGGTTTTGGGGGTGCATTCATTTGGGGGGAGGATCTGGGGGTGCAGGGTTTAAGGGTTCAGGATTTGGAGGTGTAGGGTTTTGGGGTACAGGGTTCTGGGTGGAGGTTTTGGGGTGAAAGATTTGGGGGTGCAGTGTTAAGGGGTGGAGGCTTAGAGGTGCAAGATTTGGGGGTGCAGAGTTTTCGTGTGTCTGATTTGGGGGTGCAGGGTCTGGGGGTGCAAGATCCTGGAATTCAGGATCTGGGGGTTCAGGATTTGGGGGTGCACAGTATGGGAGGGAAGGATCTGGGGCTTCAGGATTTGGGGGTGCACTGTTTGGGGGTGCAGGGTTTAGAAGTCAGGTCTAAGAGTGCAGCGTTTGGGGTGCAGGGGCTTGGGGGGAAATTTAAGGTTGCAGAGTGTGGGGTGCACAGGACTGGGGCACAGGATTTGGGGGTGCGAGGTTTCAGGGTTCAGGATTTGGAGGTGTGGAGTTTTGGGGTGCAGGGGATGGGGGTGAAGGATTTGAGGCTGCAGGGTGGTGGGGGGAGGATTTGGGGGTGAGAGATTTGGGGTGCAGGATGTGGGGGTGCAGAGTTTTGGGAGGCAGGGATCTGGGGCTGCAGGATTTGGGGGTTCAGTGTTTAGGGCAGCACAACCTCGGGGTGCAGGGGTTTGCAGTGAAAGGTTTGGTAGGCAGGATTTGGGGTGCAGGATTCTGGGGTGCTGGGTTTGGGGCACAGGATTTGGTGTTGCAGGGATGGGGTTGAAGGGCTTGGGTTTCCAGGCCTTTGAGGTGCAGGATTTGGAGGTGCAAGGTTTGGGAGGGAATTCTTTGGGGTGCAGGGTTTGGGGTTCCAGGAGGTGGGGGAAGGACCTTGGGGTGTAGGGTTTGGGGGGCAGGGTTTTGGGGGAAGGATTTAGGGGTGCAGGGTTTTGAAGTGCAGCGTTTCAGGGGGGCATGGTTTTGGGGGTGCACATGTGGGGGTCCAGGTTTGGGGGGTGCAGAGTTTGTGAATGGAGGATTTTGGGGTGCAGGGTTTGGGACTGCCTAATTTGGGGGTGCAGTGTTTGGGTGTTCAGGACCTGGGGGTGCTGCGTTTGGGAATGCAGGCTTTGGGGGTGCAGGGCTCAGGATTTGGGAGGGCAGGATTAGGGGGTGTGAGATTTCAGGGTTTAGGGGTGCAAAGCTTGGTAGGGCTGAATTATAGGGGTGCAGGATTTGGGGGGCAGGGTTTGGTGCTGCAGGATTTGGGGGTGCAGGGTTTGGGGGCTTAAGGTTAGGGTGTTCAAGATTTAGGGGAGCAGGATCTTGGGGTGCAGGGTTTGGGGGTGCAGGGCTTTTGGGTGAGGGATTTAGGGTTCAGGCTTAGGGGTGCAGGGTTTGGGGGTGCAGGGTGTTGGGGAAGGATTTGGGGGTACAGGGTTTGGAGGTGCAGTGTTTCAGGGATCGGGGTTTGGGGGGCAGAATTTGGGGTGCAGGGTTTGGGATGGCAGGATTAGGGGGAGCAAGACTGTGGGGTGCAGGGGTTTGGGGTGAAGGGTTTGGTAGGGCACGATTTGGGGTGCAGGCTTTAGGAAGGAAGGAAGGAAAGAAGGATCTGGAGGTGCAGGATTTGGTGTGCAGGGTTTAGGGGTGCAGGATTTAAGGGTGCGGGGGTTTGGGTGAAGGGCTTGGTAGGGCAGGAATTTGGGGTGCAGGGTTTGGGGGTGCAGGGTGTTTTGGGAACGATCTGGGGGTACAGGGTTTGGGGTGCTGGGTTTGGGGGTTAAAGGATTTGCGGGGGCAGGGTTCAGGTGTTCAGGACCTGGGCGTGCAGGCTTTGCGGGTTCAAGGTTCCAGGTGCATTGTTTGGGGGGAGAGGACTTGGGGGTGCAGAGTTTTGGGGTGCAGGGCTTGTGAGAGAGGAATCGGGGGTGCAGGATTTGGGGGTTCAGGGTTTAGGGTAGCAGGATCTTGGGGTGCAGGATATGGGGGTGCAGTGTTTTGGGGGTCAGGATCTGGGGGTGCATGATTTGGGGGCTCAGGGTTTGGGGATGAAGGGTCTTGGGGTGCTGGGCTTTGGGCTGCAGTGTTGGGGGGCAGGTTTTGGGGTGCAGGGTTTGGGGGCAGGTTTTGCGTGTTCAGGAACTGGGGATGCAGGATTTTGCGTTGAAGGGCTCTGGGGTGCCGGGGTTGGCCTGCAGGGATTGGGGTGCAGTATTTTGGGGTGCAGGGGTTTGGGGTTCAGGACCTGGGGGTGCAGGGTCTTAGGGAACCGGATTTCAGGGGTGCAGGATTTAAGGGGTGCAGGGGCTTTGGGAGAGGGATTTGGGCTTCAGGGTCTGAGGGGTGCAGGGTTTGGTGGGGAAGGGTTTGGGGTGCCTGGTTTAGGGTTGCAGGATCTGGGGTGCAGGGTTTGGAGGTGCCGGGGTTTTGGGGGGCAGGATATAGGGGTGCAGGATTTGAGGGTGCAGGGTTGTGGAGTGCAGAGATTTGCAGGTGCAAGATCTGGGATTGTAGGGTTTTGGGGTGCAGGTTTTGGGGAGGAAGGATTTGGGGTGCAGGGTTTAAAGGTTCACGATCTGGAGGTGCAGCGTTTTGGGGTGCAGGGTTATGGGGCTACAGGTTTTGGGAGGGAAGGGTCTGGGGGTGCAGGGTGCAGGGATCACAGTATGGGGGTGCAGGATTCTGGGGTGCAGGATCTGGGGAGCAGGATATGGGGGATATCACCCCAAACCTGCCCCGCAGACACGGCACCCAAAATCCTGCACCCCAAAATACTCTTCTCAAACCCGCACCCCAGATCCTGACCCCAAGCCCTGCACCAAAACCCTGCCCCTCAATCCTTCACCCCAAATCCTCCACCCCCGATCCTGTCTTCCCAAATCCTGCACCCCCAAATTCGGCCCTACCAAACTCTGCACCCCTAAACCCTACAACTGAAACCTTGCACCCCCTAATCCTGCCCTCCCTACCTTCCTGAACCCCGAAACGTGCACCCCAAACCCTGCATTCCCAAATCCTTCCGTCCTATACCCTACACCCCTAAACCTGCCCCCAAACCCTGCACCCCAAAGAATTCCCTCCCAAACCTTGCACCTCCAAATCCTGCACCTCAAAGGCCTGGAAACCCAAGCCCTTCAACCCCATCCCTGCAACAGCAAATCCTGTACCCCAAACCCAGCACCCCAGAATCCTGCACCCCAAATCCTGCCTACCAAACCTTTCACTGCAAACCCCTGCACCCCAAGATTGTGCTGCCCTAAACACTGAACCCCCAAATCCTGCAGCCCCAGATCCTGACCCCAAGCCCTGTACCAAAACCCTGCCCCTCAATCCTGCACCCCCAAATCCTCCACCCCCGATCCTGTCTTCCCAAACCCTGCACCCCAAATCCTGCCCCCCCAGCTTGCACTCTGCACCCCCAAACCGTGCACACCCAATCCCTGAACGCCCAAGTCCTGCACCCCCACGTCCTTAGCGCCCAAAATGTGCACCCCAGATCCTCCCCACCCAGTCCTGCACCCCTAATATTCCACCCTCTAATAATGCACCCCTAAGCCTCGCACCCTGAAAGCTGCACCCCCAGGTCCTGAGTCCCCAAACCCTGCACCCCCAAATCCCGCGCCTTTAAATCCTGTCCTCCTAAAACCCAGGACCCCCATAATTTGCCTCCCCAAACCCTGCTCCCCAAAACCCTGCACCCCCAAACCCAGCACCCCCAGGTCCTGAACACCCAAATCCTGCACCCCAAAACCCTGCACCCCCAAAGGCAGCACCCCCAGGTCCTGAACACGCAAACTCTGCACCCCAAACCCTGCCATCCCAAACCCTGCACCCATAATTCTGCCTCCCAGACCCTGATCCCTGAAACACTCCACCTCCAAACCCTGCACCCCCAAATCGTTCCCCAACACCCTGCACCCCCTAACCCTGAACCCCAAATACCAAAACCCTGCACCCCAAAATCCTGCAAGGTTTGGTAACCTTGCACCCTCAAATATTGCACTCCCCAAACCTGCATCCCGAAAGCATTCCTGCCCAAATTCTGTACCCTAAGATCCTGCACCCTAAAACCCTGCACCCCCAAAATCCTTCTCCCCAACCCTGCACCCCCAAAAACTCCGCCCCCACAACCTGAACCCCCAAACCCTGTACTAAAACCTGCAACCACAGACCTGGCACGCCCAAACTCTGCACCCCAAATCCTCCCTCCCCAAAACCTGCACCCCAAAACCGTACAAGCCCAGATCTTGCACCCCTAAATCTCTGCACTCCACAACCCTGCACCCTCAAATCCTGCACCCCTATATCCTGCCCCCAAACCCCTGCACCTCCAAACCCTTGACCCCCAAATCCTGCAACCCTAAGCCAGGCACCCCCAAACCCTTCCCCACCAAACCCTGCACCCCCAATTCCTCCATCCCCACGTCATGAACCCCCAAACCCTGCTCCCCAAAACTCTGCACCCCCAAACCCTGAATTCCCAGGCCCTGCACCCCAAACTTAGCTGTCAAAACTGTGCACCCAAAATTCTGCCCCCACCGAACCCTAACCCTGGCTCCCCAAACACTGCCCCCCAAACCCTGCTTCCCGTTATCCTCCAACCCCACAGCCCAAATCCCCAGAACCAGCAACCCCAAAACCCTGTACCCCCATCCCTGCACCCCAAATCATTTTCCTTCAAATCCTACCTGCAAAACTTGTACACCCCAAGATCCTGCACCCCCAAACCCTGTGCCCCAAACACTGCACCCCCAAACCCTGCCCTTCTAGATCCTGCACCCCAATACCCTGCCCCCCCAGGTTCTGAACCCCCAAAACCTGCTCCCCAAACCCTACCCCCCTAAACTGTCCACCCCCAAACTCTGCCCTACCGAGCCCTCCACCCCAAACCCCTGCACCCCAAGATCCTGCTGCCCTAAACCCTGCACCCCCTTATCATCCTTCCCTAAACCCTGCACCCCAAACCCTGCACCCCAAACCACTGCACCCCAAACCTGACACCCCAGAACGCTGCAACGCCACATCCTGCCCCCTTAAACTGCACACCCCCGAATTCTGCACCCTAAAGTCCTGCACCCCAAAGCATGCCCTACCAAAACTTTGTACCCCAAACCCTGCAGCCCCAAACCCTGCACCTCCAACCCTGCACCCCCAAACCCTGCACCCCAAATCCTGCCCTCCAAAATCATACACCCTGAAACACTGAAACCCCAAATCCTACCCCTCAAACACTGCACCCCAAATCCTTCCTCCAGAACACTGCAGCCCTAAACCCTGCACCCTAAATCCCTGCAGCCCCAAATCCCGTCTAACCTTGGACCCCCAAAACCTGCACCCCTAGATCCATCCCCCCAAGTGAATGCACCCCCAGAACCTGAACCCCCAGATGCTGCTGCCCCATACCCAGCACCCCAAACTCTGCACCTGGAAATCCTGTACTCTCATAACCCTGCACCTCAAATAATTCCCTCCACCCTGCACCCCCAAAACCTGTAACCCCAGACGCTGCACCCCCAGGTCCTGTCCCCAAACTCTGCACTGCCAGATCCTGCCCCCCGTAACCCTTAAAGCCCAAATATTGCACCCCCAGATCCTTCCTCAACACCCTGTACCCCCAAATTCCCCACCCAAAACCTGCAGCCCCAAACCCTGCACCCCCAAATCCTGACCCCCCAGATAATGCCCCCAAAACCCTGAATCCCCAATCCTGCACCCCAAAACCCTGAACCCCAAAATACTGCACCCCTAAATTCTGCACCCCAAACCCTGCAGACCAACCCCGGCACCCCGACGCCCTGCACCCCCAGTTCCTGTCAATGGAAACCCCAAACCCTGCAGCCCAAATCACTTTCCTTCAAATCCCACACCCAAAACTCATACACCCCAAGATGCTGCACCCCAAAACCCTGCCCCCTAAACTTTGTACCCCACACCCTGCCCCCAAACCCTACACCCCAAAACCTGCAGTCCCAAACCCTGCACCCGAAAACTCTACACCCCCAAATCCTTCAGCCCAAAATCCTGCCCTACCAAGCCCTGCACCCTCAGATTCTGCACCCCAAAACCTTCACCCCAAAACCTTCACTGCAAACCTTTCACCCCAAACCCTTCACCTGCAGCTCTGTCCCCCAAACCCTTCAACCCCCAACCCTACACCCCCAAATCCTCCACCCCAAAACCCTGTACCCCAAAACCCTTTACCCTAAAAGCTGCACCAGCAGATCCTTCCCCCAACTCCCTGCACCCCCAATTCCTGCCCCACCAGACCCTGCACCCCCAACCCTGCTCCTCTGTTCCTGCTCTCCACAAACCTGCACCCCAAATCCTGCAACCCCAAACGCTGCACCCCCAAATCCCACCTTCCACAACCGTGCACCCAAAAACCCTGCACCCTGCAAACCCTGCACCCCAGTACTCCAGCGCACCAAATCTTGCACCTGCAAATCCTGTCCCCTTCAAACCCCTGTACCCCCAAATCCTGCACCCAAACCCTGTACCCCCAAATCCTTGACACCCACAACCCGAATCTCCAAAAGCTGCAACCCCAAACCCTGCCCCCCCAAACCCTGCCCCCCTGAACCCTGCACCCCAGATCCTGCACCACTGAACTCTCATCCCCAAATCCCTTAACTCTCAAAAGCTGCACCCCCAGACCCTGTAGCACCAAATCAGGCCCCCCAAAACCCTGCAGCCCCACACGCCTTGCACCCCCAAATCCTGCACTACCTGATCCTCCACCCCCATAGCACTGCACCCCAAAATCCTGCCCTACCAACCCTTCACCCCAAACCCTTCACGTCGAAATTCTATTCCCCAAACCCTTCACCCTCCAACCCTACACCCTAAATCCCGCACCCCCAATTCTGCACCAGAAAATCCTGAACCCCCAGATCTTGAACCAACAGATCCTTCCCCCAAATCCTGCACCCCCAAACCTTCACCCCCAAATCCTCCACCCCGCAACCCTGCACCGCAAACCCCTTTACCCTAAAGCCTGCACCAGCAAATCCTTCCCCCAACACCCTGCACCCCCAATTCCTGCCCACCAAACCCTGCACCCCCTAACCCTGAACCCCAAATCCCTCACCCAAAACCCATGCACCCCTCAAATCTTGCACCCCCTAACCCTGAACCCCAAATCCCTCACCCGAACACCCTGCGCCCCCAAAGCCTGCACCCCCTAACTCTGAACCTCCAATCCCTCACTCAAAATCCCTGCACCCCACAACACCCTGCACCCATAAATCCTGTACCCCCAGATCTTGCACCCAACACCCTGCCCCCCAGAACCCTGAACCTCCAAACTCAGCCCTACCAAACCTTCACCCTAAAATCCTGCACACTAAAATCCTTCTCCCCAACCCCCAACCCTGCACACCCAAATCCTGCACCCCAAAACCCAGCACCACAGAACCCTTTGCCCCAAAGGCCTGCACCCCAAAATTCCTGCCACCCTAGACCCTGAACCCCCAAACCCTGCACTCTAAATCCTGCTCTCTAAACCCTTCGCCCCAAAACCCTGCGCCCTCAAATCCTGCCTCCCAAAAATGTACATCCCGAACCCTGAACCCCAAACCCTGCACCCCAAGATCCTGCCCTACCAAACCCTGCACCCAAAGTCCCTGCTACCCTAAACCCTGCACCCCCAAATCCTTGCCCCCCAATCCTGCTGCCCAAAAGTCGGCTCCTCTAAATCCTGCACCCCAATATCCTGCCCCTCCAAAACCCTACACCCCCTAAACCCTGCACCCCAAATCTGCACCCCCAAACCCTGCACTCCCCAATCCTTCATCCCCAAGGCCGTCACCCCTCAAATGCTGCACCCCTGAAATCCTGTTCCCTGAGACCCTGCACCCCCAGGTCCTGAAACCCAAACCCCTGCACCCCAAAATACTGCACCCCAACCCCTGCAGGCCAACCCCGGCACCCCAGAGCCCTTCAACGCAAAATCCCGCACCCCCAGTTCCTGAACACGCAAAACCTGCCCCCCAAACCCTGCACCCCAAAACCTTGCACCACAAATCATTTTCCTTCAAATCCCACACCCAAAACTCGTACACCCCAAGATCCTGCACCCCAAAACCCTGCCCCCTAAACTTTGTACCCCCAAACCCTGCCCCCCAAACCCTGCACCCCAAAATCTACAGTCCCAAACCATGCACCCCAAAATACTGCACTCCAAAATCCTGCACGCCCAGATTTTACACTCCCAAACCCTTCACCCCCAAAACATTCACCTCCTAACACTGAGCCCCCAAATCCTGCACCCCCAAATCCTGCCTCATCAAGCCCTGTACCCTGAAGCCGTGCATCCCAAAAGCCTGCACTGTAAATCCTGCCCCCCAAACCTGCACCCCAAAATTGTCCCCCATACAACCTTAACCCCCCCAATCCTGAATCCCCCTAATCCTGCACCCCAGATCCTTGCCCCCAAGCCCTTCACCCCCAAACCTGGCATCCCAAACCCTGCCCCCCAAATATCTCGCCCCCAGATCCTTCCCCCAAACCATTTCCCCCGAATCTTGTAGGTCCAAACCCATCCCCCAAACCCCTGAACTCTGCTCCTCCAAACCTTGTCACCCAAATCCATCACCCCCAGATCCTGCTCCCCAAAACCTGCACCCAAAATCGTGCCCCACGAACCCTGCACCCCCAAATTCTGACCCCCAATCAATGCACTGACAAACCCTGCACCCGCAGATCCTTCCCCCCCCAACCCGGCACCCTGAAATCCCTCACCCCAAATCCCTGCACTCTCAAATCTTGCATCCTCACAAAATGTGCACCCCAAGTTCTACCCCCAGACACCCTGCCCCCATTAATCCTGTACCCCCAAATCCTGCACCCCCAAGTGCTGAAACTTCAAACACTGCACATTCAAAGCCTTCCTTGCCCTGCCCTGCACCCCCAAATCCTGCAACCCCCTAAATCCTCCGACCCCCAGGTCCTGGAGCCCTGAACCCTGCACCCCAACCCCTCACCCCAAAGCCCTGCACCCCCAAATCCTGCCTCTAAACCCTGAACAACAAGGTTCTGCACCCCAAGCCCTGTTCACTGATATCCTGCACCCCAAACCCTGTACCCCCAAATTCTGATCCCTGCACCCCCAGATCCTGCACCCCAAGATCCTGCTACCGTAAACCCTGCAACCCCAGGTCTTCCTTCCTTCCTTCCTTCCTTCCTTCCTTCCTTCCTTCCTTCCTTCCTTCCTTCCTTCCTTCCTTCCTTCCTTCCTTCCTTCCTTCCTTCCTTCCTTCCTTCCTTCCTTCCTTCCTTCCTTCCTTCCTTTTTTTCCCCAATCCTGCCCCCCCAAATCCTGCCCTACCATGCTCTTCACCCCAAGCCCCTGCACCCCAAATTCCTGTTACCCTCAACCCTGAAACCCCAAATCCTGCCCCCAGATCCTGCAGCCCCACAGCGAGCACCTCAAAATCAAGTCCCCCCAAAACCTGCACTGAAAACGCTGCAGCCCCAGATCCAGCATCCCCAGATCCTGCACCCTCAGATGCTCCTGCCAAAAACCCTGCACCCCAAACCCTGAACTCCCAAACTCTGCACCCAGAGCCCTGCACCCTCAAATCCTGCACCCCTAACCCTGAACACACGAACCCTGCACCCCAAACCTCACCCGAAAGTCCTGCACCCCCAGACCCTGCTCTACCAAACCCTTCACTGCAGACCCCTGCACCCCAAGATCCTGAATTCCAAAGTCTGCACCCCGTGATCATCCATCCCCAAACCCTGCACCCCCAAATCCTTCACCTCAAAACCCGGCACCCCAGAATCCCGAACCACCAAATCTTGCACCCCCAAATCCTGCCCCCTCAAACCCTGCACTTCAAAACCCTGCAGCCCCAAATTGTCCCCCCCAAGCCCCTGTACCCCTAAACCATGCACCCCATTATTCTTTCCCTCAAACCCTTCACCCCCCAGCCGTACAACCCCAAGTCCTGCACCCTAAATCCTACATCCCCAAACCCTGGACCCCCAAATCCGGTCCCCCAACAATGCACCCCCAAACCCTGCACCCCAAATCCTGCCCCCCAGCTTGCACTCTGCACCCCCAAACCGTGCACTCCCAATCCCTGAACGCCCAAGTCCTGCACCCCCACGTCCTTAACGCCCAAAATGTGCACCCCAGATCCTCCCCACCCAGTCCTGCACCCCTAATATTCCACCCTCTAATAATGCACCCCTAAGCCTCGCACCCTGAAAGCTGCATCCCCAGGTCCTGAGTCCCAAAACCCTGCACCCCCAAATCCCGCGCCTTTAAATCCTGTCCTCCTAAAACCCAGGACCCCCATAATTTGCCTCCCTAAACCCTGCTCCCCAAACCACTGCACCCCCAAACCCAGCACCCCCAGGTCCTGAACACCCAAACCCTGCACCCCCAAACCCTGCACCCCCAAACACAGCACCCCGAAAGAATTCCCTCCCAAACCTTGCACCTCCAAATCCTGCACCTCAAAGGCCTGGAAACCCAAGCCCTTCAACCCCATCCCTGCAACACCAAATCCTGTGCCCCAAACCCAGCACCCCAGAATCCTGCACCCCAAATCCTGCCTACCAAACCTTTCACTGCAAACTCCTGCACCCCAAGATTGTGCTGCCCTAAACAATGAACCCCCAAATCCTGCAGCCCCAGGTCCTTGCCTCCCAAAACTCTGCACCCCCAAATGCTGCACCCCAAATCTCTCACCCCCAAATCCTTCCGCACAGAGTCCCAGAATGTCAGGGGTTGGAAGGGACCTGGAAAGCTCATCCGGTGCAATCCCCCCGTGGAGCAGGAACACCCAGCTGAGGTGACACAGGAAGGCCTGTACCCCACCACCCTGCACCCCCAAATCCTTCACCCCCAAACCCTGCCCCCCAAAACTCCACCCCTCCACATCCTGAACCCAGAAACCCCGCACCCCCAAATCCTCTGCCCCAATGCTCTGCACCCTTAACACTCTGCAACCTTAAACTTCCCCCCAAACCCTGAACTCTGAAACTCTGCACCCCAAAACCCTGATCCCCCAAATTCTTTCCCAAACCCTGCACCCTTGATTCCTGCACCCCCAGTTCCTGAACTCATGAAACCTGCACCCCCAAACCCCTGCACCCCAAACCCTGCACTCTTAGACCTGACTTCTAAACCCTGCACCCCCAAACGGTGCACCCCCAAATCCTGAAGCCCCAGATCCTTCCCTCCCATACCCTGCACCCCCACATCCTGAACCCCCAAATCCTGAACTCCAGGATCTTGCACCCCCAGACCCTGTACCCCCAAATCAGGCCCCAAAAACCCTGCACTCCCAACCCTGCACCCCCAAATCCTGCACCTCTAATCCTCCACCCCCTTAACACTGCACCCCCAAAACCTGCACCACCATATCTTGCACCCTCAAAACCTGAAGCACCAAACCTTGCACCTCCAAAACCTCCCTCCTCCAAACCCTGCCCTTCAAAATGCTGCACCCCGAATCCTTCTCCCCAACACCCTGCACCCCCAGATCCTGACCCCAAAACCCTGCACCCCAAATCCTGTACCCCAAAGCCCTGCACTCTCAAATCATACACACCCAAAACGTGTGCACCCTAAACCGTGCACCCCAAAATCCTAAACCCCTTAACCCTGCACCCTCAAATCCTCCAGACCCATGTCCCGAACCCAGCACCCCAAAATCTACCCCCCAAAACCTACATCCCCAAATAATGCACCCCCAGGTCCTGAACACCCAAAATCTGCACCCCCAAACCCTTAACTCCCAAAACCTGCACCCCCAATTCTGCCTCCCCAGGATCTGCAACTCAATCCCTGCTCCACTAAATCCTGCACCCACAAACCCTGGACCCCCAATCCCCTGTACCCCAAATCCTGAACCCCACAAGTTGCACCCTAAAATCCTGCACCCCAAATCCTGTCCTACCCAACCCTTCACCCCAAACCCCTTCACCCCAAGATCCTGCTGAACTAAACCCTGCACCCCCAAATCATCCCTCCCAGCCCTGCCCCCCAAACCCTGTCCCCCTAAAGCCTGACCCCGAAACCCTGCTCCCCAAAACCCTGCTACCCCAAACCTTGTACCCTCAGATCCTGCACCCAATATCCTGCAATCCCAAACAATGCACCCCCATATTCTGATCCCTACAACCTGCACCCCCAGATCCTTATCTCCCAAAACCTGTACCCCTGAATCCTGCACCCTTCAACCCTGCACCCCAAAACGCTGCACCCCCAACTTCTGCAGCCCCCAGTTCCTTAATGTGTGAAACCCACACCCCCAAGTTCTGCACCCCAAAACCTTACACCCGGAATCCTGCCCCCCCAAACCGTGCACCCCAAAATCAAGGCCCCTCAAACTTGCACTCAAAAGTCCGCACCACAAAATCCTGCCCCCCCAGTTCCTAAAGACATGAAACCTGCACCCCCAAAGCCTCACCCTAAAGCCCTGCAGCCCCAAATCCGGCCCTACCAAACCCTTCAGCCCCGCACCCCACGATCCTCCTACCCTGAACCCCAAGAGCCTGCACCCATAAATCCTGGAGCCCCAGATCCTGCACCCAACACCCTGCACCCCAGAACTCTGCACCTCCAGATCTAAACCCTTCAACCCTGCACCCCAAATCCTCCCCAAAACACTCCACCCCCAAAGCCTACAGCCCTAAATGCTGCCCCACAAACCCTGCACCCCCAGATCTGTCCCCCGAAACTCTGTGCCCCAACAGCACGCACGCTCAAATCCTCCACCCCACATCCTGACCCCCAAATCCCTCACCCCAAAACCCTGCACCCCAATACCCCAGACCACCAAATATTGCACCTCCAAATCCTGCCCCCTTTAGCCCTGCACTTCAAACCCTGCACCCCAAATCCTGCAACCAAACCCTGTACCCCTAAATCCTTGACCTCCACATCCCGAATCTCCAAACGCAGCAACCCCAAACCCTGCACCCCCAATCTCTGCACCCCCAAATCATTGTCCTTCAAATCCCACACCCAAAGCTCGTACACCCCAAGATTTTGCACCCCCACACACTGCACCCCAAATCCTGCACCCCCGAATCCTCCAGCCCCATGTCCCAAACCCCGAAACCCTGCAGCCTCAAATCTTGCATCCCCAAAACCCCAGCACCCCAAACTGTTCTCTCCCAAATCCTGCAAACTGCAAATCCTGCACCTCCTGCACCCCAAAATTCGACACCTCCAAATCTTAAACCCTTAAACCCTGCATCCCCCAAATCCTTCCCCCCAACACAGTGCCCCCCAAACCCTGCACCCCCAGTTCCTGCAGCCGCTAACTCTGCACCCCAAACGCTGCACCCTCAGATCCTGCGTCCCCCAACCCTACACCCCAAATCCTTTACCCCAAAATTCCCCAAACCTGCAAACCCAAATCCTGCACCCCCAGTTCCTGAACATGCGAACCCTGCACCCCCAAACCTGCAGCCCAAAGCCCTGCACCCCCAAATCCTGCCGTACACAACCCTTCACCCCAAACCTCTTCAACCCAAGATACTGAAACCCTAAGCCCTGCCCCCACCAAACCTACATCCCCAAATCCTGCACCCCCAGGTCCTGAACACCCAAAATCTGCACCCCCAAATCCCTTAACTCCAAAAACCTGCACCCCCAATTCTGCCTCCACAAGACCTGCACCCCCAAACCCTGCACCACTAAACCCTGCACCCCAAACCCTGTACCCCAAATCCTGACCCCCACAAGTTGCACCCTAAAAACCTGCACCCCAAATCCTGTCCTACCCAACCCTTCACCCCAAACCCCTTCACCCCAAGATCCTGCTGCCCTAAACCCTGCACCCCAAAATCATCCCTCCCAGCCCTGCCCCCCAAACCCTGTCCCCCTAAAGCCTGACCCCGAAACCCTGCTCCCCAAAACCCTGCTACCCCCAATCTTGCACCCCCCAACTCTGCACCCCCAGATCCTGCTGCTCCAAACCCTGCACCCCCAAATCCTCCAGCCCCACGTACCGATCTCCCAAACCCTGCACCCCACAACCCTGCACCCCACAACCCCTTCACCCCCAAATCCTGCACCCCCAGCCCTACCCCCAAAACTTTCCACCCCCAAATCCTGCCCTACCAAGCCCCCCACCCCAAACCCCTGCACCCCAAGATCCTGCTCCCCTAAACCCTGCACCCCCATATCCTCCTTCCCCAAACCCTGCACCCCAAAACACTGCACTCCAAACCACTGCACCCCTAAATCCTGCAACCCCAAATCCTGGCCCCCAAACCCGGTACCCCAAACTCCTGCACCCAAAGACCCTACTGCCCTACACCCTGAACCCCCAAAACCTGCACCCCTGGAACCTGCAACCCCAGACCCTGTAGCCCCAAATCAGGCCCCGCAAAATCCTGCTCCCCCGGCCTTGCACCCCCAAATCCTGCACCACCTAATCCTCCAACCCCCTAACCCCTTCTCCCCAGGGCCCATTGTGAACCATGGGGGACCCCCTTGTCACTGGGGACCCATTGTGACACCATGGGGACCTCCCCTTGTCCTCAGGGACCATTGTGACATCCTGGGGACCCCCCTTTGTCCCAGGGCCCCTTGTGGCACCATGGGGACCCCCTTTGTCCCCAGGGAAAGTTGTGACATCCCAGCACCACCCATTGCCCCCAGGGCCCATGGTGACATCCCAGGACCCCCCATTGTCCCCAAGGCCCATTGTGACATTCAGGGGACCCCACTTTCTCCCCAAGGTCGATGGTGACACCCTGGAACACAGTTTCAAACAGACTGTCTCCACACAAACAGGCACCTGTCTGCAGGTATCCTAGATCTTGATTCTTGAACTTGAGGAAACACGCGTCTGAGCAAAACTCCCAAACGCTTCCAGGAAAGACACAGGCTCTCCCACAAGCACACAAGTGTTTGCCCTCAGCTATAGATCAGGGACAAGCTTGTGAAGAGATGCCCTGCTATTCTTTCGCCTTATGGCATCATGTGTTTCGTTTCTCTTGGAGATCGATTGTTAAACGTCTTTCCTAGGGCGACTGTGAAGCATTTGCCAGCGGAGGAGAAGTAGCACGGAGCAGCATTCAGTACTGCCTACGAGTGTCTTTGCTACCCTACTAGCGGAGCTCCAAGAACAGGCACACATCTTCAGGTACCTTCCAAATGTGGATTCCCCTGCAGCCCCGTAGGCGGGCGTGCAGTACGCCAACCATCAACGGACGTTTTTCCCCTCAAGCCTGTCAGGACGTTGCTCGTCCGTCTTTCCCTCAATAGATGGGAGTAGGCGCGCTTGCGGATGTGTGCGTGTGTGTGGCCACGCGTTTGCTTAGGCATCAGTGTGTGAAAAGGTAGGTGCTTTTCTCTAGCTGCGTGTGCGTGCACGTGGTGCTGGGTGCACATCCCTGGGTGCTCGTGGAAAGGTTTCTGCATGGTTTTCGCTGAGGAATCGTGTGTGTGCACATGGACAAAGAGAAGGCGCAGCAACCAGGTTCCAGCGCCGAAGAAGGCAAAAGGCAAGGTTTCCGGCGCTATCTCCTTCTCTCCGCAGACCTAGTCGCGCAAAGCAAGCCGCTAAGCCGGCGACCGGCAAGAGAGCTACAACGAAGCATGCCGAACGGAGAAAATAGCAGCAGCACATCTGTTCACACCTTGTTTCTGCCATGTGCTTGAACGCCAAGACGTTCGTGCTTCTGCAGACAGGTGCCTGTTTGTGTGGAGATAGTCTGTTTGAAACTGTGTTCCTCAGCGCCCGCTCTTTCTCCCCGTCGCTCCACACGCCTGGGAGTCCCTTTCTTTCTCTCCACAAGCACGTGTGTTGACTTCGTCGCACATGTGCATCTGCACAAGCGTTGAGCTCAGCAGAGTGTGTCTCTTGACACTTGATGTGCGTTGGCTGTGTCTGCGTGCTCCAGTGAAGAGAGAAACGGGAAATCATCTTGGTAGAGGCAACAAAGCAAAAGCGAGGCAGGATTGACATCTGCTCAACAGAGACGGATTCCCTGCGCTGACACAGTTCACAGTTACACGAGAAGCAATCTGAGCGCTCCATCGACCGGAGACGTGTTTCCCAAGAGGTCGTTTAGCGAGTGAACAGCAGTGTGCGCGACTTTCAGGAGTGTGCCTGGAAAGTGCCAGAATCACCAGAGCACCTGTGCAAAAGCTGCTGCCTCTGTGACCGCATTGAGGCACGTTCCCGTGTCTGCGAGTATATAGACGGCTCTTTCGCGTTCACTCCGAGGGAAACGGTCCGCTATTGCTTCTGTGCGTACAGACGCGATTCCCTTGTCTCTTGCGAACACAGGGAACTCTGTGCATCCAAATCTACAGGCTAAGGACGCGTCTGCATATGTTTTGGTGAACAATCGAGTGTGCGTGTTCTGACAGCTGCCTCTATGCAGACGTCTCCACAGAGCCACTTCTGAATGCCCCGCAGCCCAGGACTGAATGGATACACTAACAAGTGCACCGGTGTGAGCAACCACATATGCAGAAGGACGTCTTTCATCTCACAGAAGCGCGAACGTCTTGGCGTTCAAGCACATGGCAGAAACAAGGTGTGAACAGATGAGCTGCTGCTATTTTCTCCGTTCGGCATGCTTCGTTGTAGCTCTCTTGCCGGTCGCCGGCTTAGCGGCTTGCTTTGCGCGACTAGCTCTGGGGAGAGAAGGAGATAGCGCCGGAAACCTCGCCTTTTGCCTTCTTCGGCGCTGGAACCTGGTTGCTGCGCCTTCTCTTTGTCCATGTGCACACACACGATTCCTCAGCGAAAACCATGCAGAAACCTTTCCACGAGCACCCAGGGATGTGCACCCAGCACCACGTGCACGCACACGCAGCTAGAGAAAAGCACCTACCTTTTCACACACTGATGCCTAAGCAAACGCGTGGCCACACACACGCACACATCCGCAAGCGCGCCTACTCCCATCTATTGAGGGAAAGACGGACGAGCAACGTCCTGACAGGCTTGAGGGGAAAAACGTCCGTTGACGGTTGGCGTACTGCACGCCCGCCTACGGGGCTGCAGGGGAATCCACATTTGGAAGGTACCTGAAGATGTGTGCCTGTTCTTGGAGCTCCGCTAGTAGGGTAGCAAAGACACTCGTAGGCAGTACTGAATGCTGCTCCGTGCTACTTCTTCTCCGCTGGCAAATGCTTCACAGTCGCCCGAGGAAAGACGTTTAACAATCGATCTCCAAGAGGAACGAAACACATGATGCCATAAGGCGAAAGAATAGCAGGGCATCTCTTCACAGGCTTGTCCCTGATCTATAGCTGAGGGCAAACACTTGTGTGCTTGTGGGAGAGCCTGTGTCTTTCCTGGAAGCGTTTGGGAGTTTTGCTCAGACGCGTGTTTCCTCAAGTTCAAGAATCAAGAGCTAGGATACCTGCAGACAGGTGCCTGTTTGTGTGGAGACAGTCTGTTTGAAACTGTGTTCCTCAGCGCCCGCTCTTTCTCCCCGTCGCTCCACACGCCTGGGAGTCCCTTTCTTTCTCTCCACAAGCACGTGTGTTGACTTCGTCGCACATGTGCATCTGCACAAGCGTTGAGCTCAGCAGAGCGTGTCTCTTGACACTTGATGTGCGTTGGCTGTGTCTGCCTGCTCCAGTGAAGAGAGAAACGGGAAATCATCTTGGTAGAGGCAACAAAGCAAAAGCGAGGCAGGATTGACATCTGCTCAACAGAGACGGATTCCCTGCGCTGACACAGTTCACAGTTACACGAGAAGCAATCTGAGCGGTCCGTCGACCGGAGACGTGTTTCCCAAGAGGTCGTTTAGCGAGTGAACAGCAGTGTGCGCGACTTTCAGGAGTGTGCCTGGAAAGTGCCAGAATCACCAGGAGCATCTGTGCAAAAGCTGCTGCCTCTGTGACCGCATTGAGGCACGTTCGCGTGTCTGCGAGTATATAGACGGCTCTTTCGCGTTCACTCCGAGGGAAACGGTCCGCTATTGCTTCTGTGCGCACAGACGCGATTCCCTTGTCTCTTGCGAACACAGGGAACTCTGTGCATCCAAATCTACAGGCTAAGGACGCGTCTGCATATGTTTTGGTGAACAATCGAGTGTGCGTGTTCTGACAGCTGCCTCTATGCAGACGTCTCCACAGAGCCACTTCTGAATGCCCCGCAGCCCAGGACTGAATGGATACACTAACAAGTGCACCGGTGTGAGCAACCACATATGCAGAAGGACGTCTTTCATCTCACAGAAGCGCGAACGTCTTGGCGTTCAAGCACATGGCAGAAACAAGGTGTGAACAGATGAGCTGCTGCTATTTTCTCCGTTCGGCATGCTTCGTTGTAGCTCTCTTGCCGGTCGCCGGCTTAGCGGCTTGCTTTGCGCGACTAGCTCTGGGGAGAGAAGGAGATAGCGCCGGAAACCTCGCCTTTTGCCTTCTTCGGCGCTGGAACCTGGTTGCTGCGCCTTCTCTTTGTCCATGTGCACACACACGATTCCTCAGCGAAAACCATGCAGAAACCTTTCCACGAGCACCCAGGGATGTGCACCCAGCACCACGTGCACGCACACGCAGCTAGAGAAAAGCACCTACCTTTTCACACACTGATGCCTAAGCAAACGCGTGGCCACACACACGCACACATCCGCAAGCGCGCCTACTCCCATCTATTGAGGGAAAGACGGACGAGCAACGTCCTGACAGGCTTGAGGGGAAAAACGTCCGTTGACGGTTGGCGTACTGCACGCCCGCCTACGGGGCTGCAGGGGAATCCACATTTGGAAGGTACCTGAAGATGTGTGCCTGTTCTTGGAGCTCCGCTAGTAGGGTAGCAAAGACACTCGTAGGCAGTACTGAATGCTGCTCCGTGCTACTTCTTCTCCGCTGGCAAATGCTTCACAGTCGCCCGAGGAAAGACGTTTAACAATCGATCTCCAAGAGGAACGAAACACATGATGCCATAAGGCGAAAGAATAGCAGGGCATCTCTTCACAGGCTTGTCCCTGATCTATAGCTGAGGGCAAACACTTGTGTGCTTGTGGGAGAGCCTGTGTCTTTCCTGGAAGCGTTTGGGAGTTTTGCTCAGACGCGTGTTTCCTCAAGTTCAAGAATCAAGATCTAGGATACCTGCAGACAGGTGCCTGTTTGTGTGGAGACAGTCTGTTTGAAACTGTGTTCCTCAGCGCCCGCTCTTTCTCCCCGTCGCTCCACACGCCTGGGAGTCCCTTTCTTTCTCTCCACAAGCACGTGTGTTGACTTCGTCGCACATGTGCATCTGCACAAGCGTTGAGCTCAGCAGAGCGTGTCTCTTGACACTTGATGTGCATTGGCTGTGTCTGCCTGCTCCAGTGAAGAGAGAAACGGGAAATCATCTTGGTAGAGGCAACAAAGCAAAAGCGAGGCAGGATTGACATCTGCTCAACAGAGACGGATTCCCTGCGCTGACACAGTTCACAGTTACACGAGAAGCAATCTGAGCGGTCCGTCGACCGGAGACGTGTTTCCCAAGAGGTCGTTTAGCGAGTGAACAGCAGTGTGCGCGACTTTCAGGAGTGTGCCTGGAAAGTGCCAGAATCACCAGGAGCATCTGTGCAAAAGCTGCTGCCTCTGTGACCGCATTGAGGCACGTTCGCGTGTCTGCGAGTATATAGACGGCTCTTTCGCGTTCACTCCGAGGGAAACGGTCCGCTATTGCTTCTGTGCGCACAGACGCGATTCCCTTGTCTCTTGCGAACACAGGGAACTCTGTGCATCCAAATCTACAGGCTAAGGACGCGTCTGCATATGTTTTGGTGAACAATCGAGTGTGCGTGTTCTGACAGCTGCCTCTATGCAGACGTCTCCACAGAGCCACTTCTGAATGCCCCGCAGCCCAGGACTGAATGGATACACTAACAAGTGCACCGGTGTGAGCAACCACATATGCAGAAGGACGTCTTTCATCTCACAGAAGCGCGAACGTCTTGGCGTTCAAGCACATGGCAGAAACAAGGTGTGAACAGATGAGCTGCTGCTATTTTCTCCGTTCGGCATGCTTCGTTGTAGCTCTCTTGCCGGTCGCCGGCTTAGCGGCTTGCTTTGCGCGACTAGCTCTGGGGAGAGAAGGAGATAGCGCCGGAAACCTCGCCTTTTGCCTTCTTCGGCGCTGGAACCTGGTTGCTGCGCCTTCTCTTTGTCCATGTGCACACACACGATTCCTCAGCGAAAACCATGCAGAAACCTTTCCACGAGCACCCAGGGATGTGCACCCAGCACCACGTGCACGCACACGCAGCTAGAGAAAAGCACCTACCTTTTCACACACTGATGCCTAAGCAAACGCGTGGCCACACACACGCACACATCCGCAAGCGCGCCTACTCCCATCTCTTGAGGGAAAGACGGACGAGCAACGTCCTGACAGGCTTGAGGGGAAAAACGTCCGTTGACGGTTGGCGTACTGCACGCCCGCCTACGGGGCTGCAGGGGAATCCACATTTGGAAGGTACCTGAAGATGTGTGCCTGTTCTTGGAGCTCCGCTAGTAGGGTAGCAAAGACACTCGTAGGCAGTACTGAATGCTGCTCCGTGCTACTTCTCCTCCGCTGGCAAATGCTTCACAGTCGCCCGAGGAAAGACGTTTAACAATCGATCTCCAAGAGGAACGAAACACATGATGCCATAAGGCGAAAGAATAGCAGGGCATCTCTTCACAGGCTTGTCCCTGATCTATAGCTGAGGGCAAACACTTGTGTGCTTGTGGGAGAGCCTGTGTCTTTCCTGGAAGCGTTTGGGAGTTTTGCTCAGACGCGTGTTTCCTCAAGTTCAAGAATCAAGATCTAGGATAACTGCAGACAGGTGCCTGTTTGTGTGGAGACAGTCTGTTTGAAACTGTGTTCCTCAGCGCCCGCTCTTTCTCCCCGTCGCTCCACACGCCTGGGAGTCCCTTTCTTTCTCTCCACAAGCACGTGTGTTGACTTCGTCGCACATGTGCATCTGCACAAGCGTTGAGCTCAGCAGAGCGTGTCTCTTGACACTTGATGTGCGTTGGCTGTGTCTGCCTGCTCCAGTGAAGAGAGAAACGGGAAATCATCTTGGTAGAGGCAACAAAGCAAAAGCGAGGCAGGATTGACATCTGCTCAACAGAGACGGATTCCCTGCGCTGACACAGTTCACAGTTACACGAGAAGCAATCTGAGCGGTCCGTCGACCGGAGACGTGTTTCCCAAGAGGTCGTTTAGCGAGTGAACAGCAGTGTGCGCGACTTTCAGGAGTGTGCCTGGAAAGTGCCAGAATCACCAGGAGCATCTGTGCAAAAGCTGCTGCCTCTGTGACCGCATTGAGGCACGTTCGCGTGTCTGCGAGTATATAGACGGCTCTTTCGCGTTCACTCCGAGGGAAACGGTCCGCTATTGCTTCTGTGCGCACAGACGCGATTCCCTTGTCTCTTGCGAACACAGGGAACTCTGTGCATCCAAATCTACAGGCTAAGGACGCGTCTGCATATGTTTTGGTGAACAATCGAGTGTGCGTGTTCTGACAGCTGCCTCTATGCAGACGTCTCCACAGAGCCACTTCTGAATGCCCCGCAGCCCAGGACTGAATGGATACACTAACAAGTGCACCGGTGTGAGCAACCACATATGCAGAAGGACGTCTTTCATCTCACAGAAGCGCGAACGTCTTGGCGTTCAAGCACATGGCAGAAACAAGGTGTGAACAGATGAGCTGCTGCTATTTTCTCCGTTCGGCATGCTTCGTTGTAGCTCTCTTGCCGGTCGCCGGCTTAGCGGCTTGCTTTGCGCGACTAGCTCTGGGGAGAGAAGGAGATAGCGCCGGAAACCTCGCCTTTTGCCTTCTTCGGCGCTGGAACCTGGTTGCTGCGCCTTCTCTTTGTCCATGTGCACACACACGATTCCTCAGCGAAAACCATGCAGAAACCTTTCCACGAGCACCCAGGGATGTGCACCCAGCACCACGTGCACGCACACGCAGCTAGAGAAAAGCACCTACCTTTTCACACACTGATGCCTAAGCAAACGCGTGGCCACACACACGCACACATCCGCAAGCGCGCCTACTCCCATCTCTTGAGGGAAAGACGGACGAGCAACGTCCTGACAGGCTTGAGGGGAAAAACGTCCGTTGACGGTTGGCGTACTGCACGCCCGCCTACGGGGCTGCAGGGGAATCCACATTTGGAAGGTACCTGAAGATGTGTGCCTGTTCTTGGAGCTCCGCTAGTAGGGTAGCAAAGACACTCGTAGGCAGTACTGAATGCTGCTCCGTGCTACTTCTCCTCCGCTGGCAAATGCTTCACAGTCGCCCGAGGAAAGACGTTTAACAATCGATCTCCAAGAGGAACGAAACACATGATGCCATAAGGCGAAAGAATAGCAGGGCATCTCTTCACAGGCTTGTCCCTGATCTATAGCTGAGGGCAAACACTTGTGTGCTTGTGGGAGAGCCTGTGTCTTTCCTGGAAGCGTTTGGGAGTTTTGCTCAGACGCGTGTTTCCTCAAGTTCAAGAATCAAGATCTAGGATAACTGCAGACAGGTGCCTGTTTGTGTGGAGACAGTCTGTTTGAAACTGTGTTCCTCAGCGCCCGCTCTTTCTCCCCGTCGCTCCACACGCCTGGGAGTCCCTTTCTTTCTCTCCACAAGCACGTGTGTTGACTTCGTCGCACATGTGCATCTGCACAAGCGTTGAGCTCAGCAGAGCGTGTCTCTTGACACTTGATGTGCGTTGGCTGTGTCTGCCTGCTCCAGTGAAGAGAGAAACGGGAAATCATCTTGGTAGAGGCAACAAAGCAAAAGCGAGGCAGGATTGACATCTGCTCAACAGAGACGGATTCCCTGCGCTGACACAGTTCACAGTTACACGAGAAGCAATCTGAGCGGTCCGTCGACCGGAGACGTGTTTCCCAAGAGGTCGTTTAGCGAGTGAACAGCAGTGTGCGCGACTTTCAGGAGTGTGCCTGGAAAGTGCCAGAATCACCAGGAGCATCTGTGCAAAAGCTGCTGCCTCTGTGACCGCATTGAGGCACGTTCGCGTGTCTGCGAGTATATAGACGGCTCTTTCGCGTTCACTCCGAGGGAAACGGTCCGCTATTGCTTCTGTGCGCACAGACGCGATTCCCTTGTCTCTTGCGAACACAGGGAACTCTGTGCATCCAAATCTACAGGCTAAGGACGCGTCTGCATATGTTTTGGTGAACAATCGAGTGTGCGTGTTCTGACAGCTGCCTCTATGCAGACGTCTCCACAGAGCCACTTCTGAATGCCCCGCAGCCCAGGACTGAATGGATACACTAACAAGTGCACCGGTGTGAGCAACCACATATGCAGAAGGACGTCTTTCATCTCACAGAAGCGCGAACGTCTTGGCGTTCAAGCACATGGCAGAAACAAGGTGTGAACAGATGAGCTGCTGCTATTTTCTCCGTTCGGCATGCTTCGTTGTAGCTCTCTTGCCGGTCGCCGGCTTAGCGGCTTGCTTTGCGCGACTAGCTCTGGGGAGAGAAGGAGATAGCGCCGGAAACCTCGCCTTTTGCCTTCTTCGGCGCTGGAACCTGGTTGCTGCGCCTTCTCTTTGTCCATGTGCACACACACGATTCCTCAGCGAAAACCATGCAGAAACCTTTCCACGAGCACCCAGGGATGTGCACCCAGCACCACGTGCACGCACACGCAGCTAGAGAAAAGCACCTACCTTTTCACACACTGATGCCTAAGCAAACGCGTGGCCACACACACGCACACATCCGCAAGCGCGCCTACTCCCATCTATTGAGGGAAAGACGGACGAGCAACGTCCTGACAGGCTTGAGGGGAAAAACGTCCGTTGACGGTTGGCGTACTGCACGCCCGCCTACGGGGCTGCAGGGGAATCCACATTTGGAAGGTACCTGAAGATGTGTGCCTGTTCTTGGAGCTCCGCTAGTAGGGTAGCAAAGACACTCGTAGGCAGTACTGAATGCTGCTCCGTGCTACTTCTCCTCCGCTGGCAAATGCTTCACAGTCGCCCGAGGAAAGACGTTTAACAATCGATCTCCAAGAGGAACGAAACACATGATGCCATAAGGCGAAAGAATAGCAGGGCATCTCTTCACAGGCTTGTCCCTGATCTATAGCTGAGGGCAAACACTTGTGTGCTTGTGGGAGAGCCTGTGTCTTTCCTGGAAGCGTTTGGGAGTTTTGCTCAGACGCGTGTTTCCTCAAGTTCAAGAATCAAGATCTAGGATACCTGCAGACAGGTGCCTGTTTGTGTGGAGACAGTCTGTTTGAAACTGTGTTCCTCAGCGCCCGCTCTTTCTCCCCGTCGCTCCACACGCCTGGGAGTCCCTTTCTTTCTCTCCACAAGCACGTGTGTTGACTTCGTCGCACATGTGCATCTGCACAAGCGTTGAGCTCAGCAGAGCGTGTCTCTTGACACTTGATGTGCGTTGGCTGTGTCTGCCTGCTCCAGTGAAGAGAGAAACGGGAAATCATCTTGGTAGAGGCAACAAAGCAAAAGCGAGGCAGGATTGACATCTGCTCAACAGAGACGGATTCCCTGCGCTGACACAGTTCACAGTTACACGAGAAGCAATCTGAGCGGTCCGTCGACCGGAGACGTGTTTCCCAAGAGGTCGTTTAGCGAGTGAACAGCAGTGTGCGCGACTTTCAGGAGTGTGCCTGGAAAGTGCCAGAATCACCAGGAGCATCTGTGCAAAAGCTGCTGCCTCTGTGACCGCATTGAGGCACGTTCGCGTGTCTGCGAGTATATAGACGGCTCTTTCGCGTTCACTCCGAGGGAAACGGTCCGCTATTGCTTCTGTGCGCACAGACGCGATTCCCTTGTCTCTTGCGAACACAGGGAACTCTGTGCATCCAAATCTACAGGCTAAGGACGCGTCTGCATATGTTTTGGTGAACAATCGAGTGTGCGTGTTCTGACAGCTGCCTCTATGCAGACGTCTCCACAGAGCCACTTCTGAATGCCCCGCAGCCCAGGACTGAATGGATACACTAACAAGTGCACCGGTGTGAGCAACCACATATGCAGAAGGACGTCTTTCATCTCACAGAAGCGCGAACGTCTTGGCGTTCAAGCACATGGCAGAAACAAGGTGTGAACAGATGAGCTGCTGCTATTTTCTCCGTTCGGCATGCTTCGTTGTAGCTCTCTTGCCGGTCGCCGGCTTAGCGGCTTGCTTTGCGCGACTAGCTCTGGGGAGAGAAGGAGATAGCGCCGGAAACCTCGCCTTTTGCCTTCTTCGGCGCTGGAACCTGGTTGCTGCGCCTTCTCTTTGTCCATGTGCACACACACGATTCCTCAGCGAAAACCATGCAGAAACCTTTCCACGAGCACCCAGGGATGTGCACCCAGCACCACGTGCACGCACACGCAGCTAGAGAAAAGCACCTACCTTTTCACACACTGATGCCTAAGCAAACGCGTGGCCACACACACGCACACATCCGCAAGCGCGCCTACTCCCATCTATTGAGGGAAAGACGGACGAGCAACGTCCTGACAGGCTTGAGGGGAAAAACGTCCGTTGACGGTTGGCGTACTGCACGCCCGCCTACGGGGCTGCAGGGGAATCCACATTTGGAAGGTACCTGAAGATGTGTGCCTGTTCTTGGAGCTCCGCTAGTAGGGTAGCAAAGACACTCGTAGGCAGTACTGAATGCTGCTCCGTGCTACTTCTCCTCCGCTGGCAAATGCTTCACAGTCGCCCGAGGAAAGACGTTTAACAATCGATCTCCAAGAGGAACGAAACACATGATGCCATAAGGCGAAAGAATAGCAGGGCATCTCTTCACAGGCTTGTCCCTGATCTATAGCTGAGGGCAAACACTTGTGTGCTTGTGGGAGAGCCTGTGTCTTTCCTGGAAGCGTTTGGGAGTTTTGCTCAGACGCGTGTTTCCTCAAGTTCAAGAATCAAGATCTAGGATACCTGCAGACAGGTGCCTGTTTGTGTGGAGACAGTCTGTTTGAAACTGTGTTCCTCAGCGCCCGCTCTTTCTCCCCGTCGCTCCACACGCCTGGGAGTCCCTTTCTTTCTCTCCACAAGCACGTGTGTTGACTTCGTCGCACATGTGCATCTGCACAAGCGTTGAGCTCAGCAGAGCGTGTCTCTTGACACTTGATGTGCGTTGGCTGTGTCTGCCTGCTCCAGTGAAGAGAGAAACGGGAAATCATCTTGGTAGAGGCAACAAAGCAAAAGCGAGGCAGGATTGACATCTGCTCAACAGAGACGGATTCCCTGCGCTGACACAGTTCACAGTTACACGAGAAGCAATCTGAGCGGTCCGTCGACCGGAGACGTGTTTCCCAAGAGGTCGTTTAGCGAGTGAACAGCAGTGTGCGCGACTTTCAGGAGTGTGCCTGGAAAGTGCCAGAATCACCAGGAGCATCTGTGCAAAAGCTGCTGCCTCTGTGACCGCATTGAGGCACGTTCGCGTGTCTGCGAGTATATAGACGGCTCTTTCGCGTTCACTCCGAGGGAAACGGTCCGCTATTGCTTCTGTGCGCACAGACGCGATTCCCTTGTCTCTTGCGAACACAGGGAACTCTGTGCATCCAAATCTACAGGCTAAGGACGCGTCTGCATATGTTTTGGTGAACAATCGAGTGTGCGTGTTCTGACAGCTGCCTCTATGCAGACGTCTCCACAGAGCCACTTCTGAATGCCCCGCAGCCCAGGACTGAATGGATACACTAACAAGTGCACCGGTGTGAGCAACCACATATGCAGAAGGACGTCTTTCATCTCACAGAAGCGCGAACGTCTTGGCGTTCAAGCACATGGCAGAAACAAGGTGTGAACAGATGAGCTGCTGCTATTTTCTCCGTTCGGCATGCTTCGTTGTAGCTCTCTTGCCGGTCGCCGGCTTAGCGGCTTGCTTTGCGCGACTAGCTCTGGGGAGAGAAGGAGATAGCGCCGGAAACCTCGCCTTTTGCCTTCTTCGGCGCTGGAACCTGGTTGCTGCGCCTTCTCTTTGTCCATGTGCACATACACGATTCCTCAGCGAAAACCATGCAGAAACCTTTCCACGAGCACCCAGGGATGTGCACCCAGCACCACGTGCACGCACACGCAGCTAGAGAAAAGCACCTACCTTTTCACACACTGATGCCTAAGCAAACGCGTGGCCACACACACGCACACATCCGCAAGCGCGCCTACTCCCATCTATTGAGGGAAAGACGGACGAGCAACGTCCTGACAGGCTTGAGGGGAAAAACGTCCGTTGACGGTTGGCGTACTGCACGCCCGCCTACGGGGCTGCAGGGGAATCCACATTTGGAAGGTACCTGAAGATGTGTGCCTGTTCTTGGAGCTCCGCTAGTAGGGTAGCAAAGACACTCGTAGGCAGTACTGAATGCTGCTCCGTGCTACTTCTCCTCCGCTGGCAAATGCTTCACAGTCGCCCTAGGAAAGACGTTTAACAATCGATCTCCAAGAGGAACGAAACACATGATGCCATAAGGCGAAAGAATAGCAGGGCAGCTCTTCACAGGCTTGTCCCTGATCTATAGCTGAGGGCAAACACTTGTGTGCTTGTGGGAGAGCCTGTGTCTTTCCTGGAAGCGTTTGGGAGTTTTGCTCAGACGCGTGTTTCCTCAAGTTCAAGAATCAAGATCTAGGATACCTGCAGACAGGTGCCTGTTTGTGTGGAGACAGTCTGTTTGAAACTGTGTTCCTCAGCGCCCGCTCTTTCTCCCCGTCGCTCCACACGCCTGGGAGTCCCTTTCTTTCTCTCCACAAGCACGTGTGTTGACTTCGTCGCACATGTGCATCTGCACAAGCGTTGAGCTCAGCAGAGCGTGTCTCTTGACACTTGATGTGCGTTGGCTGTGTCTGCGTGCTCCAGTGAAGAGAGAAACGGGAAATCATCTTGGTAGAGGCAACAAAGCAAAAGCGAGGCAGGATTGACATCTGCTCAACAGAGACGGATTCCCTGCGCTGACACAGTTCACAGTTACACGAGAAGCAATCTGAGCGGTCCGTCGACCGGAGACGTGTTTCCCAAGAGGTCGTTTAGCGAGTGAACAGCAGTGTGCGCGACTTTCAGGAGTGTGCCTGGAAAGTGCCAGAATCACCAGGAGCATCTGTGCAAAAGCTGCTGCCTCTGTGACCGCATTGAGGCACGTTCGCGTGTCTGCGAGTATATAGACGGCTCTTTCGCGTTCACTCCGAGGGAAACGGTCCGCTATTGCTTCTGTGCGCACAGACGCGATTCCCTTGTCTCTTGCGAACACAGGGAACTCTGTGCATCCAAATCTACAGGCTAAGGACGCGTCTGCATATGTTTTGGTGAACAATCGAGTGTGCGTGTTCTGACAGCTGCCTCTATGCAGACGTCTCCACAGAGCCACTTCTGAATGCCCCGCAGCCCAGGACTGAATGGATACACTAACAAGTGCACCGGTGTGAGCAACCACATATGCAGAAGGACGTCTTTCATCTCACAGAAGCGCGAACGTCTTGGCGTTCAAGCACATGGCAGAAACAAGGTGTGAACAGATGAGCTGCTGCTATTTTCTCCGTTCGGCATGCTTCGTTGTAGCTCTCTTGCCGGTCGCCGGCTTAGCGGCTTGCTTTGCGCGACTAGCTCTGGGGAGAGAAGGAGATAGCGCCGGAAACCTCGCCTTTTGCCTTCTTCGGCGCTGGAACCTGGTTGCTGCGCCTTCTCTTTGTCCATGTGCACACACACGATTCCTCAGCGAAAACCATGCAGAAACCTTTCCACGAGCACCCAGGGATGTGCACCCAGCACCACGTGCACGCACACGCAGCTAGAGAAAAGCACCTACCTTTTCACACACTGATGCCTAAGCAAACGCGTGGCCACACACACGCACACATCCGCAAGCGCGCCTACTCCCATCTCTTGAGGGAAAGACGGACGAGCAACGTCCTGACAGGCTTGAGGGGAAAAACGTCCGTTGACGGTTGGCGTACTGCACGCCCGCCTACGGGGCTGCAGGGGAATCCACATTTGGAAGGTACCTGAAGATGTGTGCCTGTTCTTGGAGCTCCGCTAGTAGGGTAGCAAAGACACTCGTAGGCAGTACTGAATGCTGCTCCGTGCTACTTCTCCTCCGCTGGCAAATGCTTCACAGTCGCCCGAGGAAAGACGTTTAACAATCGATCTCCAAGAGGAACGAAACACATGATGCCATAAGGCGAAAGAATAGCAGGGCATCTCTTCACAGGCTTGTCCCTGATCTATAGCTGAGGGCAAACACTTGTGTGCTTGTGGGAGAGCCTGTGTCTTTCCTGGAAGCGTTTGGGAGTTTTGCTCAGGCGCGTGTTTCCTCAAGTTCAAGAATCAAGATCTAGGATACCTGCAGACAGGTGCCTGTTTGTGTGGAGACAGTCTGTTTGAAACTGTGTTCCTCAGCGCCCGCTCTTTCTCCCCGTCGCTCCACACGCCTGGGAGTCCCTTTCTTTCTCTCCACAAGCACGTGTGTTGACTTCGTCGCACATGTGCATCTGCACAAGCGTTGAGCTCAGCAGAGCGTGTCTCTTGACACTTGATGTGCGTTGGCTGTGTCTGCCTGCTCCAGTGAAGAGAGAAACGGGAAATCATCTTGGTAGAGGCAACAAAGCAAAAGCGAGGCAGGATTGACATCTGCTCAACAGAGACGGATTCCCTGCGCTGACACAGTTCACAGTTACACGAGAAGCAATCTGAGCGGTCCGTCGACCGGAGACGTGTTTCCCAAGAGGTCGTTTAGCGAGTGAACAGCAGTGTGCGCGACTTTCAGGAGTGTGCCTGGAAAGTGCCAGAATCACCAGGAGCATCTGTGCAAAAGCTGCTGCCTCTGTGACCGCATTGAGGCACGTTCGCGTGTCTGCGAGTATATAGACGGCTCTTTCGCGTTCACTCCGAGGGAAACGGTCCGCTATTGCTTCTGTGCGCACAGACGCGATTCCCTTGTCTCTTGCGAACACAGGGAACTCTGTGCATCCAAATCTACAGGCTAAGGACGCGTCTGCATATGTTTTGGTGAACAATCGAGTGTGCGTGTTCTGACAGCTGCCTCTATGCAGACGTCTCCACAGAGCCACTTCTGAATGCCCCGCAGCCCAGGACTGAATGGATACACTAACAAGTGCACCGGTGTGAGCAACCACATATGCAGAAGGACGTCTTTCATCTCACAGAAGCGCGAACGTCTTGGCGTTCAAGCACATGGCAGAAACAAGGTGTGAACAGATGAGCTGCTGCTATTTTCTCCGTTCGGCATGCTTCGTTGTAGCTCTCTTGCCGGTCGCCGGCTTAGCGGCTTGCTTTGCGCGACTAGCTCTGGGGAGAGAAGGAGATAGCGCCGGAAACCTCGCCTTTTGCCTTCTTCGGCGCTGGAACCTGGTTGCTGCGCCTTCTCTTTGTCCATGTGCACACACACGATTCCTCAGCGAAAACCATGCAGAAACCTTTCCACGAGCACCCAGGGATGTGCACCCAGCACCACGTGCACGCACACGCAGCTAGAGAAAAGCACCTACCTTTTCACACACTGATGCCTAAGCAAACGCGTGGCCACACACACGCACACATCCGCAAGCGCGCCTACTCCCATCTATTGAGGGAAAGACGGACGAGCAACGTCCTGACAGGCTTGAGGGGAAAAACGTCCGTTGACGGTTGGCGTACTGCACGCCCGCCTACGGGGCTGCAGGGGAATCCACATTTGGAAGGTACCTGAAGATGTGTGCCTGTTCTTGGAGCTCCGCTAGTAGGGTAGCAAAGACACTCGTAGGCAGTACTGAATGCTGCTCCGTGCTACTTCTCCTCCGCTGGCAAATGCTTCACAGTCGCCCGAGGAAAGACGTTTAACAATCGATCTCCAAGAGGAACGAAACACATGATGCCATAAGGCGAAAGAATAGCAGGGCATCTCTTCACAGGCTTGTCCCTGATCTATAGCTGAGGGCAAACACTTGTGTGCTTGTGGGAGAGCCTGTGTCTTTCCTGGAAGCGTTTGGGAGTTTTGCTCAGGCGCGTGTTTCCTCAAGTTCAAGAATCAAGATCTAGGATACCTGCAGACAGGTGCCTGTTTGTGTGGAGACAGTCTGTTTGAAACTGTGTTCCTCAGCGCCCGCTCTTTCTCCCCGTCGCTCCACACGCCTGGGAGTCCCTTTCTTTCTCTCCACAAGCACGTGTGTTGACTTCGTCGCACATGTGCATCTGCACAAGCGTTGAGCTCAGCAGAGCGTGTCTCTTGACACTTGATGTGCGTTGGCTGTGTCTGCCTGCTCCAGTGAAGAGAGAAACGGGAAATCATCTTGGTAGAGGCAACAAAGCAAAAGCGAGGCAGGATTGACATCTGCTCAACAGAGACGGATTCCCTGCGCTGACACAGTTCACAGTTACACGAGAAGCAATCTGAGCGGTCCGTCGACCGGAGACGTGTTTCCCAAGAGGTCGTTTAGCGAGTGAACAGCAGTGTGCGCGACTTTCAGGAGTGTGCCTGGAAAGTGCCAGAATCACCAGGAGCATCTGTGCAAAAGCTGCTGCCTCTGTGACCGCATTGAGGCACGTTCGCGTGTCTGCGAGTATATAGACGGCTCTTTCGCGTTCACTCCGAGGGAAACGGTCCGCTATTGCTTCTGTGCGCACAGACGCGATTCCCTTGTCTCTTGCGAACACAGGGAACTCTGTGCATCCAAATCTACAGGCTAAGGACGCGTCTGCATATGTTTTGGTGAACAATCGAGTGTGCGTGTTCTGACAGCTGCCTCTATGCAGACGTCTCCACAGAGCCACTTCTGAATGCCCCGCAGCCCAGGACTGAATGGATACACTAACAAGTGCACCGGTGTGAGCAACCACATATGCAGAAGGACGTCTTTCATCTCACAGAAGCGCGAACGTCTTGGCGTTCAAGCACATGGCAGAAACAAGGTGTGAACAGATGAGCTGCTGCTATTTTCTCCGTTCGGCATGCTTCGTTGTAGCTCTCTTGCCGGTCGCCGGCTTAGCGGCTTGCTTTGCGCGACTAGCTCTGGGGAGAGAAGGAGATAGCGCCGGAAACCTCGCCTTTTGCCTTCTTCGGCGCTGGAACCTGGTTGCTGCGCCTTCTCTTTGTCCATGTGCACACACACGATTCCTCAGCGAAAACCATGCAGAAACCTTTCCACGAGCACCCAGGGATGTGCACCCAGCACCACGTGCATGCACACGCAGCTAGAGAAAAGCACCTACCTTTTCACACACTGATGCCTAAGCAAACGCGTGGCCACACACACGCACACATCCGCAAGCGCGCCTACTCCCATCTCTTGAGGGAAAGACGGACGAGCAACGTCCTGACAGGCTTGAGGGGAAAAACGTCCGTTGACGGTTGGCGTACTGCACGCCCGCCTACGGGGCTGCAGGGGAATCCACATTTGGAAGGTACCTGAAGATGTGTGCCTGTTCTTGGAGCTCCGCTAGTAGGGTAGCAAAGACACTCGTAGGCAGTACTGAATGCTGCTCCGTGCTACTTCTCCTCCGCTGGCAAATGCTTCACAGTCGCCCGAGGAAAGACGTTTAACAATCGATCTCCAAGAGGAACGAAACACATGATGCCATAAGGCGAAAGAATAGCAGGGCATCTCTTCACAGGCTTGTCCCTGATCTATAGCTGAGGGCAAACACTTGTGTGCTTGTGGGAGAGCCTGTGTCTTTCCTGGAAGCGTTTGGGAGTTTTGCTCAGACGCGTGTTTCCTCAAGTTCAAGAATCAAGATCTAGGATACCTGCAGACAGGTGCCTGTTTGTGTGGAGACAGTCTGTTTGAAACTGTGTTCCTCAGCGCCCGCTCTTTCTCCCCGTCGCTCCACACGCCTGGGAGTCCCTTTCTTTCTCTCCACAAGCACGTGTGTTGACTTCGTCGCACATGTGCATCTGCACAAGCGTTGAGCTCAGCAGAGCGTGTCTCTTGACACTTGATGTGCGTTGGCTGTGTCTGCCTGCTCCAGTGAAGAGAGAAACGGGAAATCATCTTGGTAGAGGCAACAAAGCAAAAGCGAGGCAGGATTGACATCTGCTCAACAGAGACGGATTCCCTGCGCTGACACAGTTCACAGTTACACGAGAAGCAATCTGAGCGGTCCGTCGACCGGAGACGTGTTTCCCAAGAGGTCGTTTAGCGAGTGAACAGCAGTGTGCGCGACTTTCAGGAGTGTGCCTGGAAAGTGCCAGAATCACCAGGAGCATCTGTGCAAAAGCTGCTGCCTCTGTGACCGCATTGAGGCACGTTCGCGTGTCTGCGAGTATATAGACGGCTCTTTCGCGTTCACTCCGAGGGAAACGGTCCGCTATTGCTTCTGTGCGCACAGACGCGATTCCCTTGTCTCTTGCGAACACAGGGAACTCTGTGCATCCAAATCTACAGGCTAAGGACGCGTCTGCATATGTTTTGGTGAACAATCGAGTGTGCGTGTTCTGACAGCTGCCTCTATGCAGACGTCTCCACAGAGCCACTTCTGAATGCCCCGCAGCCCAGGACTGAATGGATACACTAACAAGTGCACCGGTGTGAGCAACCACATATGCAGAAGGACGTCTTTCATCTCACAGAAGCGCGAACGTCTTGGCGTTCAAGCACATGGCAGAAACAAGGTGTGAACAGATGAGCTGCTGCTATTTTCTCCGTTCGGCATGCTTCGTTGTAGCTCTCTTGCCGGTCGCCGGCTTAGCGGCTTGCTTTGCGCGACTAGCTCTGGGGAGAGAAGGAGATAGCGCCGGAAACCTCGCCTTTTGCCTTCTTCGGCGCTGGAACCTGGTTGCTGCGCCTTCTCTTTGTCCATGTGCACACACACGATTCCTCAGCGAAAACCATGCAGAAACCTTTCCACGAGCACCCAGGGATGTGCACCCAGCACCACGTGCACGCACACGCAGCTAGAGAAAAGCACCTACCTTTTCACACACTGATGCCTAAGCAAACGCGTGGCCACACACACGCACACATCCGCAAGCGCGCCTACTCCCATCTATTGAGGGAAAGACGGACGAGCAACGTCCTGACAGGCTTGAGGGGAAAAACGTCCGTTGACGGTTGGCGTACTGCACGCCCGCCTACGGGGCTGCAGGGGAATCCACATTTGGAAGGTACCTGAAGATGTGTGCCTGTTCTTGGAGCTCCGCTAGTAGGGTAGCAAAGACACTCGTAGGCAGTACTGAATGCTGCTCCGTGCTACTTCTCCTCCGCTGGCAAATGCTTCACAGTCGCCCGAGGAAAGACGTTTAACAATCGATCTCCAAGAGGAACGAAACACATGATGCCATAAGGCGAAAGAATAGCAGGGCATCTCTTCACAGGCTTGTCCCTGATCTATAGCTGAGGGCAAACACTTGTGTGCTTGTGGGAGAGCCTGTGTCTTTCCTGGAAGCGTTTGGGAGTTTTGCTCAGACGCGTGTTTCCTCAAGTTCAAGAATCAAGATCTAGGATACCTGCAGACAGGTGCCTGTTTGTGTGGAGACAGTCTGTTTGAAACTGTGTTCCTCAGCGCCCGCTCTTTCTCCCCGTCGCTCCACACGCCTGGGAGTCCCTTTCTTTCTCTCCACAAGCACGTGTGTTGACTTCGTCGCACATGTGCATCTGCACAAGCGTTGAGCTCAGCAGAGCGTGTCTCTTGACACTTGATGTGCGTTGGCTGTGTCTGCCTGCTCCAGTGAAGAGAGAAACGGGAAATCATCTTGGTAGAGGCAACAAAGCAAAAGCGAGGCAGGATTGACATCTGCTCAACAGAGACGGATTCCCTGCGCTGACACAGTTCACAGTTACACGAGAAGCAATCTGAGCGGTCCGTCGACCGGAGACGTGTTTCCCAAGAGGTCGTTTAGCGAGTGAACAGCAGTGTGCGCGACTTTCAGGAGTGTGCCTGGAAAGTGCCAGAATCACCAGGAGCATCTGTGCAAAAGCTGCTGCCTCTGTGACCGCATTGAGGCACGTTCGCGTGTCTGCGAGTATATAGACGGCTCTTTCGCGTTCACTCCGAGGGAAACGGTCCGCTATTGCTTCTGTGCGCACAGACGCGATTCCCTTGTCTCTTGCGAACACAGGGAACTCTGTGCATCCAAATCTACAGGCTAAGGACGCGTCTGCATATGTTTTGGTGAACAATCGAGTGTGCGTGTTCTGACAGCTGCCTCTATGCAGACGTCTCCACAGAGCCACTTCTGAATGCCCCGCAGCCCAGGACTGAATGGATACACTAACAAGTGCACCGGTGTGAGCAACCACATATGCAGAAGGACGTCTTTCATCTCACAGAAGCGCGAACGTCTTGGCGTTCAAGCACATGGCAGAAACAAGGTGTGAACAGATGAGCTGCTGCTATTTTCTCCGTTCGGCATGCTTCGTTGTAGCTCTCTTGCCGGTCGCCGGCTTAGCGGCTTGCTTTGCGCGACTAGCTCTGGGGAGAGAAGGAGATAGCGCCGGAAACCTCGCCTTTTGCCTTCTTCGGCGCTGGAACCTGGTTGCTGCGCCTTCTCTTTGTCCATGTGCACACACACGATTCCTCAGCGAAAACCATGCAGAAACCTTTCCACGAGCACCCAGGGATGTGCACCCAGCACCACGTGCACGCACACGCAGCTAGAGAAAAGCACCTACCTTTTCACACACTGAAGCCTAAGCAAACGCGTGGCCACACACACGCACACATCCGCAAGCGCGCCTACTCCCATCTATTGAGGGAAAGACGGACGAGCAACGTCCTGACAGGCTTGAGGGGAAAAACGTCCGTTGACGGTTGGCGTACTGCACGCCCGCCTACGGGGCTGCAGGGGAATCCACATTTGGAAGGTACCTGAAGATGTGTGCCTGTTCTTGGAGCTCCGCTAGTAGGGTAGCAAAGACACTCGTAGGCAGTACTGAATGCTGCTCCGTGCTACTTCTCCTCCGCTGGCAAATGCTTCACAGTCGCCCGAGGAAAGACGTTTAACAATCGATCTCCAAGAGGAACGAAACACATGATGCCATAAGGCGAAAGAATAGCAGGGCATCTCTTCACAGGCTTGTCCCTGATCTATAGCTGAGGGCAAACACTTGTGTGCTTGTGGGAGAGCCTGTGTCTTTCCTGGAAGCGTTTGGGAGTTTTGCTCAGGCGCGTGTTTCCTCAAGTTCAAGAATCAAGATCTAGGATACCTGCAGACAGGTGCCTGTTTGTGTGGAGACAGTCTGTTTGAAACTGTGTTCCTCAGCGCCCGCTCTTTCTCCCCGTCGCTCCACACGCCTGGGAGTCCCTTTCTTTCTCTCCACAAGCACGTGTGTTGACTTCGTCGCACATGTGCATCTGCACAAGCGTTGAGCTCAGCAGAGCGTGTCTCTTGACACTTGATGTGCGTTGGCTGTGTCTGCCTGCTCCAGTGAAGAGAGAAACGGGAAATCATCTTGGTAGAGGCAACAAAGCAAAAGCGAGGCAGGATTGACATCTGCTCAACAGAGACGGATTCCCTGCGCTGACACAGTTCACAGTTACACGAGAAGCAATCTGAGCGGTCCGTCGACCGGAGACGTGTTTCCCAAGAGGTCGTTTAGCGAGTGAACAGCAGTGTGCGCGACTTTCAGGAGTGTGCCTGGAAAGTGCCAGAATCACCAGGAGCATCTGTGCAAAAGCTGCTGCCTCTGTGACCGCATTGAGGCACGTTCCCGTGTCTGCGAGTATATAGACGGCTCTTTCGCGTTCACTCCGAGGGAAACGGTCCGCTATTGCTTCTGTGCGTACAGACGCGATTCCCTTGTCTCTTGCGAACACAGGGAACTCTGTGCATCCAAATCTACAGGCTAAGGACGCGTCTGCATATGTTTTGGTGAACAATCGAGTGTGCGTGTTCTGACAGCTGCCTCTATGCAGACGTCTCCACAGAGCCACTTCTGAATGCCCCGCAGCCCAGGACTGAATGGATACACTAACAAGTGCACCGGTGTGAGCAACCACATATGCAGAAGGACGTCTTTCATCTCACAGAAGCGCGAACGTCTTGGCGTTCAAGCACATGGCAGAAACAAGGTGTGAACAGATGAGCTGCTGCTATTTTCTCCGTTCGGCATGCTTCGTTGTAGCTCTCTTGCCGGTCGCCGGCTTAGCGGCTTGCTTTGCGCGACTAGCTCTGGGGAGAGAAGGAGATAGCGCCGGAAACCTCGCCTTTTGCCTTCTTCGGCGCTGGAACCTGGTTGCTGCGCCTTCTCTTTGTCCATGTGCACACACACGATTCCTCAGCGAAAACCATGCAGAAACCTTTCCACGAGCACCCAGGGATGTGCACCCAGCACCACGTGCACGCACACGCAGCTAGAGAAAAGCACCTACCTTTTCACACACTGATGCCTAAGCAAACGCGTGGCCACACACACGCACACATCCGCAAGCGCGCCTACTCCCATCTATTGAGGGAAAGACGGACGAGCAACGTCCTGACAGGCTTGAGGGGAAAAACGTCCGTTGACGGTTGGCGTACTGCACGCCCGCCTACGGGGCTGCAGGGGAATCCACATTTGGAAGGTACCTGAAGATGTGTGCCTGTTCTTGGAGCTCCGCTAGTAGGGTAGCAAAGACACTCGTAGGCAGTACTGAATGCTGCTCCGTGCTACTTCTCCTCCGCTGGCAAATGCTTCACAGTCGCCCGAGGAAAGACCTTTAACAATCGATCTCCAAGAGGAACGAAACACATGATGCCATAAGGCGAAAGAATAGCAGGGCATCTCTTCACAGGCTTGTCCCTGATCTATAGCTGAGGGCAAACACTTGTGTGCTTGTGGGAGAGCCTGTGTCTTTCCTGGAAGCGTTTGGGAGTTTTGCTCAGGCGCGTGTTTCCTCAAGTTCAAGAATCAAGATCTAGGATACCTGCAGACAGGTGCCTGTTTGTGTGGAGACAGTCTGTTTGAAACTGTGTTCCTCAGCGCCCGCTCTTTCTCCCCGTCGCTCCACACGCCTGGGAGTCCCTTTCTTTCTCTCCACAAGCACGTGTGTTGACTTCGTCGCACATGTGCATCTGCACAAGCGTTGAGCTCAGCAGAGCGTGTCTCTTGACACTTGATGTGCGTTGGCTGTGTCTGCCTGCTCCAGTGAAGAGAGAAACGGGAAATCATCTTGGTAGAGGCAACAAAGCAAAAGCGAGGCAGGATTGACATCTGCTCAACAGAGACGGATTCCCTGCGCTGACACAGTTCACAGTTACACGAGAAGCAATCTGAGCGGTCCGTCGACCGGAGACGTGTTTCCCAAGAGGTCGTTTAGCGAGTGAACAGCAGTGTGCGCGACTTTCAGGAGTGTGCCTGGAAAGTGCCAGAATCACCAGGAGCATCTGTGCAAAAGCTGCTGCCTCTGTGACCGCATTGAGGCACGTTCGCGTGTCTGCGAGTATATAGACGGCTCTTTCGCGTTCACTCCGAGGGAAACGGTCCGCTATTGCTTCTGTGCGCACAGACGCGATTCCCTTGTCTCTTGCGAACACAGGGAACTCTGTGCATCCAAATCTACAGGCTAAGGACGCGTCTGCATATGTTTTGGTGAACAATCGAGTGTGCGTGTTCTGACAGCTGCCTCTATGCAGACGTCTCCACAGAGCCACTTCTGAATGCCCCGCAGCCCAGGACTGAATGGATACACTAACAAGTGCACCGGTGTGAGCAACCACATATGCAGAAGGACGTCTTTCATCTCACAGAAGCGCGAACGTCTTGGCGTTCAAGCACATGGCAGAAACAAGGTGTGAACAGATGAGCTGCTGCTATTTTCTCCGTTCGGCATGCTTCGTTGTAGCTCTCTTGCCGGTCGCCGGCTTAGCGGCTTGCTTTGCGCGACTAGCTCTGGGGAGAGAAGGAGATAGCGCCGGAAACCTCGCCTTTTGCCTTCTTCGGCGCTGGAACCTGGTTGCTGCGCCTTCTCTTTGTCCATGTGCACACACACGATTCCTCAGCGAAAACCATGCAGAAACCTTTCCACGAGCACCCAGGGATGTGCACCCAGCACCACGTGCACGCACACGCAGCTAGAGAAAAGCACCTACCTTTTCACACACTGATGCCTAAGCAAACGCGTGGCCACACACACGCACACATCCGCAAGCGCGCCTACTCCCATCTATTGAGGGAAAGACGGACGAGCAACGTCCTGACAGGCTTGAGGGGAAAAACGTCCGTTGACGGTTGGCGTACTGCACGCCCGCCTACGGGGCTGCAGGGGAATCCACATTTGGAAGGTACCTGAAGATGTGTGCCTGTTCTTGGAGCTCCGCTAGTAGGGTAGCAAAGACACTCGTAGGCAGTACTGAATGCTGCTCCGTGCTACTTCTCCTCCGCTGGCAAATGCTTCACAGTCGCCCGAGGAAAGACGTTTAACAATCGATCTCCAAGAGGAACGAAACACATGATGCCATAAGGCGAAAGAATAGCAGGGCATCTCTTCACAGGCTTGTCCCTGATCTATAGCTGAGGGCAAACACTTGTGTGCTTGTGGGAGAGCCTGTGTCTTTCCTGGAAGCGTTTGGGAGTTTTGCTCAGACGCGTGTTTCCTCAAGTTCAAGAATCAAGATCTAGGATACCTGCAGACAGGTGCCTGTTTGTGTGGAGACAGTCTGTTTGAAACTGTGTTCCTCAGCGCCCGCTCTTTCTCCCCGTCGCTCCACACGCCTGGGAGTCCCTTTCTTTCTCTCCACAAGCACGTGTGTTGACTTCGTCGCACATGTGCATCTGCACAAGCGTTGAGCTCAGCAGAGCGTGTCTCTTGACACTTGATGTGCGTTGGCTGTGTCTGCCTGCTCCAGTGAAGAGAGAAACGGGAAATCATCTTGGTAGAGGCAACAAAGCAAAAGCGAGGCAGGATTGACATCTGCTCAACAGAGACGGATTCCCTGCGCTGACACAGTTCACAGTTACACGAGAAGCAATCTGAGCGGTCCGTCGACCGGAGACGTGTTTCCCAAGAGGTCGTTTAGCGAGTGAACAGCAGTGTGCGCGACTTTCAGGAGTGTGCCTGGAAAGTGCCAGAATCACCAGGAGCATCTGTGCAAAAGCTGCTGCCTCTGTGACCGCATTGAGGCACGTTCGCGTGTCTGCGAGTATATAGACGGCTCTTTCGCGTTCACTCCGAGGGAAACGGTCCGCTATTGCTTCTGTGCGCACAGACGCGATTCCCTTGTCTCTTGCGAACACAGGGAACTCTGTGCATCCAAATCTACAGGCTAAGGACGCGTCTGCGTATGTTTTGGTGAACAATCGAGTGTGCGTGTTCTGACAGCTGCCTCTATGCAGACGTCTCCACAGAGCCACTTCTGAATGCCCCGCAGCCCAGGACTGAATGGATACACTAACAAGTGCACCGGTGTGAGCAACCACATATGCAGAAGGACGTCTTTCATCTCACAGAAGCGCGAACGTCTTGGCGTTCAAGCACATGGCAGAAACAAGGTGTGAACAGATGAGCTGCTGCTATTTTCTCCGTTCGGCATGCTTCGTTGTAGCTCTCTTGCCGGTCGCCGGCTTAGCGGCTTGCTTTGCGCGACTAGCTCTGGGGAGAGAAGGAGATAGCGCCGGAAACCTCGCCTTTTGCCTTCTTCGGCGCTGGAACCTGGTTGCTGCGCCTTCTCTTTGTCCATGTGCACACACACGATTCCTCAGCGAAAACCATGCAGAAACCTTTCCACGAGCACCCAGGGATGTGCACCCAGCACCACGTGCACGCACACGCAGCTAGAGAAAAGCACCTACCTTTTCACACACTGATGCCTAAGCAAACGCGTGGCCACACACACGCACACATCCGCAAGCGCGCCTACTCCCATCTATTGAGGGAAAGACGGACGAGCAACGTCCTGACAGGCTTGAGGGGAAAAACGTCCGTTGACGGTTGGCGTACTGCACGCCCGCCTACGGGGCTGCAGGGGAATCCACATTTGGAAGGTACCTGAAGATGTGTGCCTGTTCTTGGAGCTCCGCTAGTAGGGTAGCAAAGACACTCGTAGGCAGTACTGAATGCTGCTCCGTGCTACTTCTCCTCCGCTGGCAAATGCTTCACAGTCGCCCGAGGAAAGACGTTTAACAATCGATCTCCAAGAGGAACGAAACACATGATGCCATAAGGCGAAAGAATAGCAGGGCATCTCTTCACAGGCTTGTCCCTGATCTATAGCTGAGGGCAAACACTTGTGTGCTTGTGGGAGAGCCTGTGTCTTTCCTGGAAGCGTTCGGGAGTTTTGCTCAGGCGCGTGTTTCCTCAAGTTCAAGAATCAAGATCTAGGATACCTGCAGACAGGTGCCTGTTTGTGTGGAGACAGTCTGTTTGAAACTGTGTTCCTCAGCGCCCGCTCTTTCTCCCCGTCGCTCCACACGCCTGGGAGTCCCTTTCTTTCTCTCCACAAGCACGTGTGTTGACTTCGTCGCACATGTGCATCTGCACAAGCGTTGAGCTCAGCAGAGCGTGTCTCTTGACACTTGATGTGCGTTGGCTGTGTCTGCCTGCTCCAGTGAAGAGAGAAACGGGAAATCATCTTGGTAGAGGCAACAAAGCAAAAGCGAGGCAGGATTGACATCTGCTCAACAGAGACGGATTCCCTGCGCTGACACAGTTCACAGTTACACGAGAAGCAATCTGAGCGGTCCGTCGACCGGAGACGTGTTTCCCAAGAGGTCGTTTAGCGAGTGAACAGCAGTGTGCGCGACTTTCAGGAGTGTGCCTGGAAAGTGCCAGAATCACCAGGAGCATCTGTGCAAAAGCTGCTGCCTCTGTGACCGCATTGAGGCACGTTCGCGTGTCTGCGAGTATATAGACGGCTCTTTCGCGTTCACTCCGAGGGAAACGGTCCGCTATTGCTTCTGTGCGCACAGACGCGATTCCCTTGTCTCTTGCGAACACAGGGAACTCTGTGCATCCAAATCTACAGGCTAAGGACGCGTCTGCATATGTTTTGGTGAACAATCGAGTGTGCGTGTTCTGACAGCTGCCTCTATGCAGACGTCTCCACAGAGCCACTTCTGAATGCCCCGCAGCCCAGGACTGAATGGATACACTAACAAGTGCACCGGTGTGAGCAACCACATATGCAGAAGGACGTCTTTCATCTCACAGAAGCGCGAACGTCTTGGCGTTCAAGCACATGGCAGAAACAAGGTGTGAACAGATGAGCTGCTGCTATTTTCTCCGTTCGGCATGCTTCGTTGTAGCTCTCTTGCCGGTCGCCGGCTTAGCGGCTTGCTTTGCGCGACTAGCTCTGGGGAGAGAAGGAGATAGCGCCGGAAACCTCGCCTTTTGCCTTCTTCGGCGCTGGAACCTGGTTGCTGCGCCTTCTCTTTGTCCATGTGCACACACACGATTCCTCAGCGAAAACCATGCAGAAACCTTTCCACGAGCACCCAGGGATGTGCACCCAGCACCACGTGCACGCACACGCAGCTAGAGAAAAGCACCTACCTTTTCACACACTGAAGCCTAAGCAAACGCCTGGCCACACACACGCACACATCCGCAAGCGCGCCTACTCCCATCTATTGAGGGAAAGACGGACGAGCTCTTTGGTTGCTCTTCACAGGCTTGTCTCTGATCTATAGCTGAGGGCAAACACTTGTGTGCTTGTGGGAGAGCCTGTGTCTTTCCTGGAAGCGTTTGGGAGTTTTGCTCAGACGCGTGTTTCCTCAAGTTCAAGAATCAAGATCTAGGATACCTGCAGACAGGTGCCTGTTTGTGTGGAGACAGTCTGTTTGAAACTGTGTTCCTCAGCGCCCGCTCTTTCTCCCCGTCGCTCCACACGCCTGGGAGTCCCTTTCTTTCTCTCCACAAGCACGTGTGTTGACTTCGTCGCACATGTGCATCTGCACAAGCGTTGAGCTCAGCAGAGCGTGTCTCTTGACACTTGATGTGCGTTGGCTGTGTCTGCCTGCTCCAGTGAAGAGAGAAACGGGAAATCATCTTGGTAGAGGCAACAAAGCAAAAGCGAGGCAGGATTGACATCTGCTCAACAGAGACGGATTCCCTGCGCTGACACAGTTCACAGTTACACGAGAAGCAATCTGAGCGGTCCGTCGACCGGAGACGTGTTTCCCAAGAGGTCGTTTAGCGAGTGAACAGCAGTGTGCGCGACTTTCAGGAGTGTGCCTGGAAAGTGCCAGAATCACCAGGAGCATCTGTGCAAAAGCTGCTGCCTCTGTGACCGCATTGAGGCACGTTCGCGTGTCTGCGAGTATATAGACGGCTCTTTCGCGTTCACTCCGAGGGAAACGGTCCGCTATTGCTTCTGTGCGCACAGACGCGATTCCCTTGTCTCTTGCGAACACAGGGAACTCTGTGCATCCAAATCTACAGGCTAAGGACGCGTCTGCATATGTTTTGGTGAACAATCGAGTGTGCGTGTTCTGACAGCTGCCTCTATGCAGACGTCTCCACAGAGCCACTTCTGAATGCCCCGCAGCCCAGGACTGAATGGATACACTAACAAGTGCACCGGTGTGAGCAACCACATATGCAGAAGGACGTCTTTCATCTCACAGAAGCGCGAACGTCTTGGCGTTCAAGCACATGGCAGAAACAAGGTGTGAACAGATGAGCTGCTGCTATTTTCTCCGTTCGGCATGCTTCGTTGTAGCTCTCTTGCCGGTCGCCGGCTTAGCGGCTTGCTTTGCGCGACTAGCTCTGGGGAGAGAAGGAGATAGCGCCGGAAACCTCGCCTTTTGCCTTCTTCGGCGCTGGAACCTGGTTGCTGCGCCTTCTCTTTGTCCATGTGCACACACACGATTCCTCAGCGAAAACCATGCAGAAACCTTTCCACGAGCACCCAGGGATGTGCACCCAGCACCACGTGCACGCACACGCAGCTAGAGAAAAGCACCTACCTTTTCACACACTGATGCCTAAGCAAACGCGTGGCCACACACACGCACACATCCGCAAGCGCGCCTACTCCCATCTATTGAGGGAAAGACGGACGAGCTCTTTGGTTGCTCTTCACAGGCTTGTCCCTGATCTATAGCTGAGGGCAAACACTTGTGTGCTTGTGGGAGAGCCTGTGTCTTTCCTGGAAGCGTTTGGGAGTTTTGCTCAGACGCGTGTTTCCTCAAGTTCAAGAATCAAGATCTAGGATACCTGCAGACAGGTGCCTGTTTGTGTGGAGACAGTCTGTTTGAAACTGTGTTCCTCAGCGCCCGCTCTTTCTCCCCGTCGCTCCACACGCCTGGGAGTCCCTTTCTTTCTCTCCACAAGCACGTGTGTTGACTTCGTCGCACATGTGCATCTGCACAAGCGTTGAGCTCAGCAGAGCGTGTCTCTTGACACTTGATGTGCGTTGGCTGTGTCTGCCTGCTCCAGTGAAGAGAGAAACGGGAAATCATCTTGGTAGAGGCAACAAAGCAAAAGCGAGGCAGGATTGACATCTGCTCAACAGAGACGGATTCCCTGCGCTGACACAGTTCACAGTTACACGAGAAGCAATCTGAGCGGTCCGTCGACCGGAGACGTGTTTCCCAAGAGGTCGTTTAGCGAGTGAACAGCAGTGTGCGCGACTTTCAGGAGTGTGCCTGGAAAGTGCCAGAATCACCAGGAGCATCTGTGCAAAAGCTGCTGCCTCTGTGACCGCATTGAGGCACGTTCGCGTGTCTGCGAGTATATAGACGGCTCTTTCGCGTTCACTCCGAGGGAAACGGTCCGCTATTGCTTCTGTGCGCACAGACGCGATTCCCTTGTCTCTTGCGAACACGGGGAACTCTGTGCATCCAAATCTACAGGCTAAGGACGCGTCTGCATATGTTTTGGTGAACAATCGAGTGTGCGTGTTCTGACAGCTGCCTCTATGCAGACGTCTCCACAGAGCCACTTCTGAATGCCCCGCAGCCCAGGACTGAATGGATACACTAACAAGTGCACCGGTGTGAGCAACCACATATGCAGAAGGACGTCTTTCATCTCACAGAAGCGCGAACGTCTTGGCGTTCAAGCACATGGCAGAAACAAGGTGTGAACAGATGAGCTGCTGCTATTTTCTCCGTTCGGCATGCTTCGTTGTAGCTCTCTTGCCGGTCGCCGGCTTAGCGGCTTGCTTTGCGCGACTAGCTCTGGGGAGAGAAGGAGATAGCGCCGGAAACCTCGCCTTTTGCCTTCTTCGGCGCTGGAACCTGGTTGCTGCGCCTTCTCTTTGTCCATGTGCACACACACGATTCCTCAGCGAAAACCATGCAGAAACCTTTCCACGAGCACCCAGGGATGTGCACCCAGCACCACGTGCACGCACACGCAGCTAGAGAAAAGCACCTACCTTTTCACACACTGAAGCCTAAGCAAACGCGTGGCCACACACACGCACACATCCGCAAGCGCGCCTACTCCCATCTATTGAGGGAAAGACGGACGAGCAACGTCCTGACAGGCTTGAGGGGAAAAACGTCCGTTGACGGTTGGCGTACTGCACGCCCGCCTACGGGGCTGCAGGGGAATCCACATTTGGAAGGTACCTGAAGATGTGTGCCTGTTCTTGGAGCTCCGCTAGTAGGGTAGCAAAGACACTCGTAGGCAGTACTGAATGCTGCTCCGTGCTACTTCTCCTCCGCTGGCAAATGCTTCACAGTCGCCCTAGGAAAGACGTTTAACAATCGATCTCCAAGAGGAACGAAACACATGATGCCATAAGGCGAAAGAATAGCAGGGCATCTCTTCACAGGCTTGTCCCTGATCTATAGCTGAGGGCAAACACTTGTGTGCTTGTGGGAGAGCCTGTGTCTTTCCTGGAAGCGTTTGGGAGTTTTGCTCAGACGCGTGTTTCCTCAAGTTCAAGAATCAAGATCTAGGATACCTGCAGACAGGTGCCTGTTTGTGTGGAGACAGTCTGTTTGAAACTGTGTTCCTCAGCGCCCGCTCTTTCTCCCCGTCGCTCCACACGCCTGGGAGTCCCTTTCTTTCTCTCCACAAGCACGTGTGTTGACTTCGTCGCACATGTGCATCTGCACAAGCGTTGAGCTCAGCAGAGCGTGTCTCTTGACACTTGATGTGCGTTGGCTGTGTCTGCCTGCTCCAGTGAAGAGAGAAACGGGAAATCATCTTGGTAGAGGCAACAAAGCAAAAGCGAGGCAGGATTGACATCTGCTCAACAGAGACGGATTCCCTGCGCTGACACAGTTCACAGTTACACGAGAAGCAATCTGAGCGGTCCGTCGACCGGAGACGTGTTTCCCAAGAGGTCGTTTAGCGAGTGAACAGCAGTGTGCGCGACTTTCAGGAGTGTGCCTGGAAAGTGCCAGAATCACCAGGAGCATCTGTGCAAAAGCTGCTGCCTCTGTGACCGCATTGAGGCACGTTCGCGTGTCTGCGAGTATATAGACGGCTCTTTCGCGTTCACTCCGAGGGAAACGGTCCGCTATTGCTTCTGTGCGCACAGACGCGATTCCCTTGTCTCTTGCGAACACAGGGAACTCTGTGCATCCAAATCTACAGGCTAAGGACGCGTCTGCATATGTTTTGGTGAACAATCGAGTGTGCGTGTTCTGACAGCTGCCTCTATGCAGACGTCTCCACAGAGCCACTTCTGAATGCCCCGCAGCCCAGGACTGAATGGATACACTAACAAGTGCACCGGTGTGAGCAACCACATATGCAGAAGGACGTCTTTCATCTCACAGAAGCGCGAACGTCTTGGCGTTCAAGCACATGGCAGAAACAAGGTGTGAACAGATGAGCTGCTGCTATTTTCTCCGTTCGGCATGCTTCGTTGTAGCTCTCTTGCCGGTCGCCGGCTTAGCGGCTTGCTTTGCGCGACTAGCTCTGGGGAGAGAAGGAGATAGCGCCGGAAACCTCGCCTTTTGCCTTCTTCGGCGCTGGAACCTGGTTGCTGCGCCTTCTCTTTGTCCATGTGCACACACACGATTCCTCAGCGAAAACCATGCAGAAACCTTTCCACGAGCACCCAGGGATGTGCACCCAGCACCACGTGCACGCACACGCAGCTAGAGAAAAGCACCTACCTTTTCACACACTGATGCCTAAGCAAACGCGTGGCCACACACACGCACACATCCGCAAGCGCGCCTACTCCCATCTATTGAGGGAAAGACGGACGAGCTCTTTGGTTGCTCTTCACAGGCTTGTCCCTGATCTATAGCTGAGGGCAAACACTTGTGTGCTTGTGGGAGAGCCTGTGTCTTTCCTGGAAGCGTTTGGGAGTTTTGCTCAGACGCGTGTTTCCTCAAGTTCAAGAATCAAGATCTAGGATACCTGCAGACAGGTGCCTGTTTGTGTGGAGACAGTCTGTTTGAAACTGTGTTCCTCAGCGCCCGCTCTTTCTCCCCGTCGCTCCACACGCCTGGGAGTCCCTTTCTTTCTCTCCACAAGCACGTGTGTTGACTTCGTCGCACATGTGCATCTGCACAAGCGTTGAGCTCAGCAGAGCGTGTCTCTTGACACTTGATGTGCGTTGGCTGTGTCTGCCTGCTCCAGTGAAGAGAGAAACGGGAAATCATCTTGGTAGAGGCAACAAAGCAAAAGCGAGGCAGGATTGACATCTGCTCAACAGAGACGGATTCCCTGCGCTGACACAGTTCACAGTTACACGAGAAGCAATCTGAGCGGTCCGTCGACCGGAGACGTGTTTCCCAAGAGGTCGTTTAGCGAGTGAACAGCAGTGTGCGCGACTTTCAGGAGTGTGCCTGGAAAGTGCCAGAATCACCAGGAGCATCTGTGCAAAAGCTGCTGCCTCTGTGACCGCATTGAGGCACGTTCGCGTGTCTGCGAGTATATAGACGGCTCTTTCGCGTTCACTCCGAGGGAAACGGTCCGCTATTGCTTCTGTGCGCACAGACGCGATTCCCTTGTCTCTTGCGAACACAGGGAACTCTGTGCATCCAAATCTACAGGCTAAGGACGCGTCTGCATATGTTTTGGTGAACAATCGAGTGTGCGTGTTCTGACAGCTGCCTCTATGCAGACGTCTCCACAGAGCCACTTCTGAATGCCCCGCAGCCCAGGACTGAATGGATACACTAACAAGTGCACCGGTGTGAGCAACCACATATGCAGAAGGACGTCTTTCATCTCACAGAAGCGCGAACGTCTTGGCGTTCAAGCACATGGCAGAAACAAGGTGTGAACAGATGAGCTGCTGCTATTTTCTCCGTTCGGCATGCTTCGTTGTAGCTCTCTTGCCGGTCGCCGGCTTAGCGGCTTGCTTTGCGCGACTAGCTCTGGGGAGAGAAGGAGATAGCGCCGGAAACCTCGCCTTTTGCCTTCTTCGGCGCTGGAACCTGGTTGCTGCGCCTTCTCTTTGTCCATGTGCACACACACGATTCCTCAGCGAAAACCATGCAGAAACCTTTCCACGAGCACCCAGGGATGTGCACCCAGCACCACGTGCACGCACACGCAGCTAGAGAAAAGCACCTACCTTTTCACACACTGATGCCTAAGCAAACGCGTGGCCACACACACGCACACATCCGCAAGCGCGCCTACTCCCATCTATTGAGGGAAAGACGGACGAGCTCTTTGGTTGCTCTTCACAGGCTTGTCCCTGATCTATAGCTGAGGGCAAACACTTGTGTGCTTGTGGGAGAGCCTGTGTCTTTCCTGGAAGCGTTTGGGAGTTTTGCTCAGACGCGTGTTTCCTCAAGTTCAAGAATCAAGATCTAGGATACCTGCAGACAGGTGCCTGTTTGTGTGGAGACAGTCTGTTTGAAACTGTGTTCCTCAGCGCCCGCTCTTTCTCCCCGTCGCTCCACACGCCTGGGAGTCCCTTTCTTTCTCTCCACAAGCACGTGTGTTGACTTCGTCGCACATGTGCATCTGCACAAGCGTTGAGCTCAGCAGAGCGTGTCTCTTGACACTTGATGTGCGTTGGCTGTGTCTGCCTGCTCCAGTGAAGAGAGAAACGGGAAATCATCTTGGTAGAGGCAACAAAGCAAAAGCGAGGCAGGATTGACATCTGCTCAACAGAGACGGATTCCCTGCGCTGACACAGTTCACAGTTACACGAGAAGCAATCTGAGCGGTCCGTCGACCGGAGACGTGTTTCCCAAGAGGTCGTTTAGCGAGTGAACAGCAGTGTGCGCGACTTTCAGGAGTGTGCCTGGAAAGTGCCAGAATCACCAGGAGCATCTGTGCAAAAGCTGCTGCCTCTGTGACCGCATTGAGGCACGTTCGCGTGTCTGCGAGTATATAGACGGCTCTTTCGCGTTCACTCCGAGGGAAACGGTCCGCTATTGCTTCTGTGCGCACAGACGCGATTCCCTTGTCTCTTGCGAACACAGGGAACTCTGTGCATCCAAATCTACAGGCTAAGGACGCGTCTGCATATGTTTTGGTGAACAATCGAGTGTGCGTGTTCTGACAGCTGCCTCTATGCAGACGTCTCCACAGAGCCACTTCTGAATGCCCCGCAGCCCAGGACTGAATGGATACACTAACAAGTGCACCGGTGTGAGCAACCACATATGCAGAAGGACGTCTTTCATCTCACAGAAGCGCGAACGTCTTGGCGTTCAAGCACATGGCAGAAACAAGGTGTGAACAGATGAGCTGCTGCTATTTTCTCCGTTCGGCATGCTTCGTTGTAGCTCTCTTGCCGGTCGCCGGCTTAGCGGCTTGCTTTGCGCGACTAGCTCTGGGGAGAGAAGGAGATAGCGCCGGAAACCTCGCCTTTTGCCTTCTTCGGCGCTGGAACCTGGTTGCTGCGCCTTCTCTTTGTCCATGTGCACACACACGATTCCTCAGCGAAAACCATGCAGAAACCTTTCCACGAGCACCCAGGGATGTGCACCCAGCACCACGTGCACGCACACGCAGCTAGAGAAAAGCACCTACCTTTTCACACACTGATGCCTAAGCAAACGCGTGGCCACACACACGCACACATCCGCAAGCGCGCCTACTCCCATCTATTGAGGGAAAGACGGACGAGCTCTTTGGTTGCTCTTCACAGGCTTGTCCCTGATCTATAGCTGAGGGCAAACACTTGTGTGCTTGTGGGAGAGCCTGTGTCTTTCCTGGAAGCGTTTGGGAGTTTTGCTCAGACGCGTGTTTCCTCAAGTTCAAGAATCAAGATCTAGGATACCTGCAGACAGGTGCCTGTTTGTGTGGAGACAGTCTGTTTGAAACTGTGTTCCTCAGCGCCCGCTCTTTCTCCCCGTCGCTCCACACGCCTGGGAGTCCCTTTCTTTCTCTCCACAAGCACGTGTGTTGACTTCGTCGCACATGTGCATCTGCACAAGCGTTGAGCTCAGCAGAGCGTGTCTCTTGACACTTGATGTGCGTTGGCTGTGTCTGCCTGCTCCAGTGAAGAGAGAAACGGGAAATCATCTTGGTAGAGGCAACAAAGCAAAAGTGAGGCAGGATTGACATCTGCTCAACAGAGACGGATTCCCTGCGCTGACACAGTTCACAGTTACACGAGAAGCAATCTGAGCGGTCCGTCGACCGGAGACGTGTTTCCCAAGAGGTCGTTTAGCGAGTGAACAGCAGTGTGCGCGACTTTCAGGAGTGTGCCTGGAAAGTGCCAGAATCACCAGGAGCATCTGTGCAAAAGCTGCTGCCTCTGTGACCGCATTGAGGCACGTTCGCGTGTCTGCGAGTATATAGACGGCTCTTTCGCGTTCACTCCGAGGGAAACGGTCCGCTATTGCTTCTGTGCGCACAGACGCGATTCCCTTGTCTCTTGCGAACACAGGGAACTCTGTGCATCCAAATCTACAGGCTAAGGACGCGTCTGCATATGTTTTGGTGAACAATCGAGTGTGCGTGTTCTGACAGCTGCCTCTATGCAGACGTCTCCACAGAGCCACTTCTGAATGCCCCGCAGCCCAGGACTGAATGGATACACTAACAAGTGCACCGGTGTGAGCAACCACATATGCAGAAGGACGTCTTTCATCTCACAGAAGCGCGAACGTCTTGGCGTTCAAGCACATGGCAGAAACAAGGTGTGAACAGATGAGCTGCTGCTATTTTCTCCGTTCGGCATGCTTCGTTGTAGCTCTCTTGCCGGTCGCCGGCTTAGCGGCTTGCTTTGCGCGACTAGCTCTGGGGAGAGAAGGAGATAGCGCCGGAAACCTCGCCTTTTGCCTTCTTCGGCGCTGGAACCTGGTTGCTGCGCCTTCTCTTTGTCCATGTGCACACACACGATTCCTCAGCGAAAACCATGCAGAAACCTTTCCACGAGCACCCAGGGATGTGCACCCAGCACCACGTGCACGCACACGCAGCTAGAGAAAAGCACCTACCTTTTCACACACTGATGCCTAAGCAAACGCGTGGCCACACACACGCACACATCCGCAAGCGCGCCTACTCCCTTCTATTGAGGGAAAGACGGACGAGCAACGTCCTGACAGGCTTGAGGGGAAAAACGTCCGTTGACGGTTGGCGTACTGCACGCCCGCCTACGGGGCTGCAGGGGAATCCACATTTGGAAGGTACCTGAAGATGTGTGCCTGTTCTTGGAGCTCCGCTAGTAGGGTAGCAAAGACACTCGTAGGCAGTACTGAATGCTGCTCCGTGCTACTTCTCCGCTGGCAAATGCTTCACAGTCGCCCGAGGAAAGACGTTTAACAATCGATCTCCAAGAGGAACGAAACACATGATGCCATAAGGCGAAAGAATAGCAGGGCATCTCTTCACAGGCTTGTCCCTGATCTATAGCTGAGGGCAAACACTTGTGTGCTTGTGGGAGAGCCTGTGTCTTTCCTGGAAGCGTTTGGGAGTTTTGCTCAGACGCGTGTTTCCTCAAGTTCAAGAATCAAGATCTAGGATACCTGCAGACAGGTGCCTGTTTGTGTGGAGACAGTCTGTTTGAAACTGTGTTCCTCAGCGCCCGCTCTTTCTCCCCGTCGCTCCACACGCCTGGGAGTCCCTTTCTTTCTCTCCACAAGCACGTGTGTTGACTTCGTCGCACATGTGCATCTGCACAAGCGTTGAGCTCAGCAGAGCGTGTCTCTTGACACTTGATGTGCGTTGGCTGTGTCTGCCTGCTCCAGTGAAGAGAGAAACGGGAAATCATCTTGGTAGAGGCAACAAAGCAAAAGCGAGGCAGGATTGACATCTGCTCAACAGAGACGGATTCCCTGCGCTGACACAGTTCACAGTTACACGAGAAGCAATCTGAGCGGTCCGTCGACCGGAGACGTGTTTCCCAAGAGGTCGTTTAGCGAGTGAACAGCAGTGTGCGCGACTTTCAGGAGTGTGCCTGGAAAGTGCCAGAATCACCAGGAGCATCTGTGCAAAAGCTGCTGCCTCTGTGACCGCATTGAGGCACGTTCGCGTGTCTGCGAGTATATAGACGGCTCTTTCGCGTTCACTCCGAGGGAAACGGTCCGCTATTGCTTCTGTGCGCACAGACGCGATTCCCTTGTCTCTTGCGAACACAGGGAACTCTGTGCATCCAAATCTACAGGCTAAGGACGCGTCTGCATATGTTTTGGTGAACAATCGAGTGTGCGTGTTCTGACAGCTGCCTCTATGCAGACGTCTCCACAGAGCCACTTCTGAATGCCCCGCAGCCCAGGACTGAATGGATACACTAACAAGTGCACCGGTGTGAGCAACCACATATGCAGAAGGACGTCTTTCATCTCACAGAAGCGCGAACGTCTTGGCGTTCAAGCACATGGCAGAAACAAGGTGTGAACAGATGAGCTGCTGCTATTTTCTCCGTTCGGCATGCTTCGTTGTAGCTCTCTTGCCGGTCGCCGGCTTAGCGGCTTGCTTTGCGCGACTAGCTCTGGGGAGAGAAGGAGATAGCGCCGGAAACCTCGCCTTTTGCCTTCTTCGGCGCTGGAACCTGGTTGCTGCGCCTTCTCTTTGTCCATGTGCACACACACGATTCCTCAGCGAAAACCATGCAGAAACCTTTCCACGAGCACCCAGGGATGTGCACCCAGCACCACGTGCACGCACACGCAGCTAGAGAAAAGCACCTACCTTTTCACACACTGATGCCTAAGCAAACGCGTGGCCACACACACGCACACATCCGCAAGCGCGCCTACTCCCATCTATTGAGGGAAAGACGGACGAGCAACGTCCTGACAGGCTTGAGGGGAAAAACGTCCGTTGACGGTTGGCGTACTGCACGCCCGCCTACGGGGCTGCAGGGGAATCCACATTTGGAAGGTACCTGAAGATGTGTGCCTGTTCTTGGAGCTCCGCTAGTAGGGTAGCAAAGACACTCGTAGGCAGTACTGAATGCTGCTCCGTGCTACTTCTTCTCCGCTGGCAAATGCTTCACAGTCGCCCGAGGAAAGACGTTTAACAATCGATCTCCAAGAGGAACGAAACACATGATGCCATAAGGCGAAAGAATAGCAGGGCATCTCTTCACAGGCTTGTCCCTGATCTATAGCTGAGGGCAAACACTTGTGTGCTTGTGGGAGAGCCTGTGTCTTTCCTGGAAGCGTTTGGGAGTTTTGCTCAGACGCGTGTTTCCTCAAGTTCAAGAATCAAGATCTAGGATACCTGCAGACAGGTGCCTGTTTGTGTGGAGACAGTCTGTTTGAAACTGTGTTCCTCAGCGCCCGCTCTTTCTCCCCGTCGCTCCACACGCCTGGGAGTCCCTTTCTTTCTCTCCACAAGCACGTGTGTTGACTTCGTCGCACATGTGCATCTGCACAAGCGTTGAGCTCAGCAGAGCGTGTCTCTTGACACTTGATGTGCATTGGCTGTGTCTGCCTGCTCCAGTGAAGAGAGAAACGGGAAATCATCTTGGTAGAGGCAACAAAGCAAAAGCGAGGCAGGATTGACATCTGCTCAACAGAGACGGATTCCCTGCGCTGACACAGTTCACAGTTACACGAGAAGCAATCTGAGCGGTCCGTCGACCGGAGACGTGTTTCCCAAGAGGTCGTTTAGCGAGTGAACAGCAGTGTGCGCGACTTTCAGGAGTGTGCCTGGAAAGTGCCAGAATCACCAGGAGCATCTGTGCAAAAGCTGCTGCCTCTGTGACCGCATTGAGGCACGTTCGCGTGTCTGCGAGTATATAGACGGCTCTTTCGCGTTCACTCCGAGGGAAACGGTCCGCTATTGCTTCTGTGCGCACAGACGCGATTCCCTTGTCTCTTGCGAACACAGGGAACTCTGTGCATCCAAATCTACAGGCTAAGGACGCGTCTGCATATGTTTTGGTGAACAATCGAGTGTGCGTGTTCTGACAGCTGCCTCTATGCAGACGTCTCCACAGAGCCACTTCTGAATGCCCCGCAGCCCAGGACTGAATGGATACACTAACAAGTGCACCGGTGTGAGCAACCACATATGCAGAAGGACGTCTTTCATCTCACAGAAGCGCGAACGTCTTGGCGTTCAAGCACATGGCAGAAACAAGGTGTGAACAGATGAGCTGCTGCTATTTTCTCCGTTCGGCATGCTTCGTTGTAGCTCTCTTGCCGGTCGCCGGCTTAGCGGCTTGCTTTGCGCGACTAGCTCTGGGGAGAGAAGGAGATAGCGCCGGAAACCTCGCCTTTTGCCTTCTTCGGCGCTGGAACCTGGTTGCTGCGCCTTCTCTTTGTCCATGTGCACACACACGATTCCTCAGCGAAAACCATGCAGAAACCTTTCCACGAGCACCCAGGGATGTGCACCCAGCACCACGTGCACGCACACGCAGCTAGAGAAAAGCACCTACCTTTTCACACACTGATGCCTAAGCAAACGCGTGGCCACACACACGCACACATCCGCAAGCGCGCCTACTCCCATCTATTGAGGGAAAGACGGACGAGCTCTTTGGTTGCTCTTCACAGGCTTGTCCCTGATCTATAGCTGAGGGCAAACACTTGTGTGCTTGTGGGAGAGCCTGTGTCTTTCCTGGAAGCGTTTGGGAGTTTTGCTCAGACGCGTGTTTCCTCAAGTTCAAGAATCAAGATCTAGGATACCTGCAGACAGGTGCCTGTTTGTGTGGAGACAGTCTGTTTGAAACTGTGTTCCTCAGCGCCCGCTCTTTCTCCCCGTCGCTCCACACGCCTGGGAGTCCCTTTCTTTCTCTCCACAAGCACGTGTGTTGACTTCGTCGCACATGTGCATCTGCACAAGCGTTGAGCTCAGCAGAGCGTGTCTCTTGACACTTGATGTGCGTTGGCTGTGTCTGCCTGCTCCAGTGAAGAGAGAAACGGGAAATCATCTTGGTAGAGGCAACAAAGCAAAAGCGAGGCAGGATTGACATCTGCTCAACAGAGACGGATTCCCTGCGCTGACACAGTTCACAGTTACACGAGAAGCAATCTGAGCGGTCCGTCGACCGGAGACGTGTTTCCCAAGAGGTCGTTTAGCGAGTGAACAGCAGTGTGCGCGACTTTCAGGAGTGTGCCTGGAAAGTGCCAGAATCACCAGGAGCATCTGTGCAAAAGCTGCTGCCTCTGTGACCGCATTGAGGCACGTTCGCGTGTCTGCGAGTATATAGACGGCTCTTTCGCGTTCACTCCGAGGGAAACGGTCCGCTATTGCTTCTGTGCGCACAGACGCGATTCCCTTGTCTCTTGCGAACACAGGGAACTCTGTGCATCCAAATCTACAGGCTAAGGACGCGTCTGCATATGTTTTGGTGAACAATCGAGTGTGCGTGTTCTGACAGCTGCCTCTATGCAGACGTCTCCACAGAGCCACTTCTGAATGCCCCGCAGCCCAGGACTGAATGGATACACTAACAAGTGCACCGGTGTGAGCAACCACATATGCAGAAGGACGTCTTTCATCTCACAGAAGCGCGAACGTCTTGGCGTTCAAGCACATGGCAGAAACAAGGTGTGAACAGATGAGCTGCTGCTATTTTCTCCGTTCGGCATGCTTCGTTGTAGCTCTCTTGCCGGTCGCCGGCTTAGCGGCTTGCTTTGCGCGACTAGCTCTGGGGAGAGAAGGAGATAGCGCCGGAAACCTCGCCTTTTGCCTTCTTCGGCGCTGGAACCTGGTTGCTGCGCCTTCTCTTTGTCCATGTGCACACACACGATTCCTCAGCGAAAACCATGCAGAAACCTTTCCACGAGCACCCAGGGATGTGCACCCAGCACCACGTGCACGCACACGCAGCTAGAGAAAAGCACCTACCTTTTCACACACTGATGCCTAAGCAAACGCGTGGCCACACACACGCACACATCCGCAAGCGCGCCTACTCCCTTCTATTGAGGGAAAGACGGACGAGCAACGTCCTGACAGGCTTGAGGGGAAAAACGTCCGTTGACGGTTGGCGTACTGCACGCCCGCCTACGGGGCTGCAGGGGAATCCACATTTGGAAGGTACCTGAAGATGTGTGCCTGTTCTTGGAGCTCCGCTAGTAGGGTAGCAAAGACACTCGTAGGCAGTACTGAATGCTGCTCCGTGCTACTTCTCCGCTGGCAAATGCTTCACAGTCGCCCGAGGAAAGACGTTTAACAATCGATCTCCAAGAGGAACGAAACACATGATGCCATAAGGCGAAAGAATAGCAGGGCATCTCTTCACAGGCTTGTCCCTGATCTATAGCTGAGGGCAAACACTTGTGTGCTTGTGGGAGAGCCTGTGTCTTTCCTGGAAGCGTTTGGGAGTTTTGCTCAGACGCGTGTTTCCTCAAGTTCAAGAATCAAGATCTAGGATACCTGCAGACAGGTGCCTGTTTGTGTGGAGACAGTCTGTTTGAAACTGTGTTCCTCAGCGCCCGCTCTTTCTCCCCGTCGCTCCACACGCCTGGGAGTCCCTTTCTTTCTCTCCACAAGCACGTGTGTTGACTTCGTCGCACATGTGCATCTGCACAAGCGTTGAGCTCAGCAGAGCGTGTCTCTTGACACTTGATGTGCGTTGGCTGTGTCTGCCTGCTCCAGTGAAGAGAGAAACGGGAAATCATCTTGGTAGAGGCAACAAAGCAAAAGCGAGGCAGGATTGACATCTGCTCAACAGAGACGGATTCCCTGCGCTGACACAGTTCACAGTTACACGAGAAGCAATCTGAGCGGTCCGTCGACCGGAGACGTGTTTCCCAAGAGGTCGTTTAGCGAGTGAACAGCAGTGTGCGCGACTTTCAGGAGTGTGCCTGGAAAGTGCCAGAATCACCAGGAGCATCTGTGCAAAAGCTGCTGCCTCTGTGACCGCATTGAGGCACGTTCGCGTGTCTGCGAGTATATAGACGGCTCTTTCGCGTTCACTCCGAGGGAAACGGTCCGCTATTGCTTCTGTGCGCACAGACGCGATTCCCTTGTCTCTTGCGAACACAGGGAACTCTGTGCATCCAAATCTACAGGCTAAGGACGCGTCTGCATATGTTTTGGTGAACAATCGAGTGTGCGTGTTCTGACAGCTGCCTCTATGCAGACGTCTCCACAGAGCCACTTCTGAATGCCCCGCAGCCCAGGACTGAATGGATACACTAACAAGTGCACCGGTGTGAGCAACCACATATGCAGAAGGACGTCTTTCATCTCACAGAAGCGCGAACGTCTTGGCGTTCAAGCACATGGCAGAAACAAGGTGTGAACAGATGAGCTGCTGCTATTTTCTCCGTTCGGCATGCTTCGTTGTAGCTCTCTTGCCGGTCGCCGGCTTAGCGGCTTGCTTTGCGCGACTAGCTCTGGGGAGAGAAGGAGATAGCGCCGGAAACCTCGCCTTTTGCCTTCTTCGGCGCTGGAACCTGGTTGCTGCGCCTTCTCTTTGTCCATGTGCACACACACGATTCCTCAGCGAAAACCATGCAGAAACCTTTCCACGAGCACCCAGGGATGTGCACCCAGCACCACGTGCACGCACACGCAGCTAGAGAAAAGCACCTACCTTTTCACACACTGATGCCTAAGCAAACGCGTGGCCACACACACGCACACATCCGCAAGCGCGCCTACTCCCATCTATTGAGGGAAAGACGGACGAGCTCTTTGGTTGCTCTTCACAGGCTTGTCCCTGATCTATAGCTGAGGGCAAACACTTGTGTGCTTGTGGGAGAGCCTGTGTCTTTCCTGGAAGCGTTTGGGAGTTTTGCTCAGACGCGTGTTTCCTCAAGTTCAAGAATCAAGATCTAGGATACCTGCAGACAGGTGCCTGTTTGTGTGGAGACAGTCTGTTTGAAACTGTGTTCCTCAGCGCCCGCTCTTTCTCCCCGTCGCTCCACACGCCTGGGAGTCCCTTTCTTTCTCTCCACAAGCACGTGTGTTGACTTCGTCGCACATGTGCATCTGCACAAGCGTTGAGCTCAGCAGAGCGTGTCTCTTGACACTTGATGTGCGTTGGCTGTGTCTGCCTGCTCCAGTGAAGAGAGAAACGGGAAATCATCTTGGTAGAGGCAACAAAGCAAAAGCGAGGCAGGATTGACATCTGCTCAACAGAGACGGATTCCCTGCGCTGACACAGTTCACAGTTACACGAGAAGCAATCTGAGCGGTCCGTCGACCGGAGACGTGTTTCCCAAGAGGTCGTTTAGCGAGTGAACAGCAGTGTGCGCGACTTTCAGGAGTGTGCCTGGAAAGTGCCAGAATCACCAGGAGCATCTGTGCAAAAGCTGCTGCCTCTGTGACCGCATTGAGGCACGTTCGCGTGTCTGCGAGTATATAGACGGCTCTTTCGCGTTCACTCCGAGGGAAACGGTCCGCTATTGCTTCTGTGCGCACAGACGCGATTCCCTTGTCTCTTGCGAACACAGGGAACTCTGTGCATCCAAATCTACAGGCTAAGGACGCGTCTGCATATGTTTTGGTGAACAATCGAGTGTGCGTGTTCTGACAGCTGCCTCTATGCAGACGTCTCCACAGAGCCACTTCTGAATGCCCCGCAGCCCAGGACTGAATGGATACACTAACAAGTGCACCGGTGTGAGCAACCACATATGCAGAAGGACGTCTTTCATCTCACAGAAGCGCGAACGTCTTGGCGTTCAAGCACATGGCAGAAACAAGGTGTGAACAGATGAGCTGCTGCTATTTTCTCCGTTCGGCATGCTTCGTTGTAGCTCTCTTGCCGGTCGCCGGCTTAGCGGCTTGCTTTGCGCGACTAGCTCTGGGGAGAGAAGGAGATAGCGCCGGAAACCTCGCCTTTTGCCTTCTTCGGCGCTGGAACCTGGTTGCTGCGCCTTCTCTTTGTCCATGTGCACACACACGATTCCTCAGCGAAAACCATGCAGAAACCTTTCCACGAGCACCCAGGGATGTGCACCCAGCACCACGTGCACGCACACGCAGCTAGAGAAAAGCACCTACCTTTTCACACACTGATGCCTAAGCAAACGCGTGGCCACACACACGCACACATCCGCAAGCGCGCCTACTCCCATCTATTGAGGGAAAGACGGACGAGCTCTTTGGTTGCTCTTCACAGGCTTGTCCCTGATCTATAGCTGAGGGCAAACACTTGTGTGCTTGTGGGAGAGCCTGTGTCTTTCCTGGAAGCGTTTGGGAGTTTTGCTCAGACGCGTGTTTCCTCAAGTTCAAGAATCAAGATCTAGGATACCTGCAGACAGGTGCCTGTTTGTGTGGAGACAGTCTGTTTGAAACTGTGTTCCTCAGCGCCCGCTCTTTCTCCCCGTCGCTCCACACGCCTGGGAGTCCCTTTCTTTCTCTCCACAAGCACGTGTGTTGACTTCGTCGCACATGTGCATCTGCACAAGCGTTGAGCTCAGCAGAGCGTGTCTCTTGACACTTGATGTGCGTTGGCTGTGTCTGCCTGCTCCAGTGAAGAGAGAAACGGGAAATCATCTTGGTAGAGGCAACAAAGCAAAAGCGAGGCAGGATTGACATCTGCTCAACAGAGACGGATTCCCTGCGCTGACACAGTTCACAGTTACACGAGAAGCAATCTGAGCGGTCCGTCGACCGGAGACGTGTTTCCCAAGAGGTCGTTTAGCGAGTGAACAGCAGTGTGCGCGACTTTCAGGAGTGTGCCTGGAAAGTGCCAGAATCACCAGGAGCATCTGTGCAAAAGCTGCTGCCTCTGTGACCGCATTGAGGCACGTTCGCGTGTCTGCGAGTATATAGACGGCTCTTTCGCGTTCACTCCGAGGGAAACGGTCCGCTATTGCTTCTGTGCGCACAGACGCGATTCCCTTGTCTCTTGCGAACACAGGGAACTCTGTGCATCCAAATCTACAGGCTAAGGACGCGTCTGCATATGTTTTGGTGAACAATCGAGTGTGCGTGTTCTGACAGCTGCCTCTATGCAGACGTCTCCACAGAGCCACTTCTGAATGCCCCGCAGCCCAGGACTGAATGGATACACTAACAAGTGCACCGGTGTGAGCAACCACATATGCAGAAGGACGTCTTTCATCTCACAGAAGCGCGAACGTCTTGGCGTTCAAGCACATGGCAGAAACAAGGTGTGAACAGATGAGCTGCTGCTATTTTCTCCGTTCGGCATGCTTCGTTGTAGCTCTCTTGCCGGTCGCCGGCTTAGCGGCTTGCTTTGCGCGACTAGCTCTGGGGAGAGAAGGAGATAGCGCCGGAAACCTCGCCTTTTGCCTTCTTCGGCGCTGGAACCTGGTTGCTGCGCCTTCTCTTTGTCCATGTGCACACACACGATTCCTCAGCGAAAACCATGCAGAAACCTTTCCACGAGCACCCAGGGATGTGCACCCAGCACCACGTGCACGCACACGCAGCTAGAGAAAAGCACCTACCTTTTCACACACTGATGCCTAAGCAAACGCGTGGCCACACACACGCACACATCCGCAAGCGCGCCTACTCCCATCTATTGAGGGAAAGACGGACGAGCTCTTTGGTTGCTCTTCACAGGCTTGTCCCTGATCTATAGCTGAGGGCAAACACTTGTGTGCTTGTGGGAGAGCCTGTGTCTTTCCTGGAAGCGTTTGGGAGTTTTGCTCAGACGCGTGTTTCCTCAAGTTCAAGAATCAAGATCTAGGATACCTGCAGACAGGTGCCTGTTTGTGTGGAGACAGTCTGTTTGAAACTGTGTTCCTCAGCGCCCGCTCTTTCTCCCCGTCGCTCCACACGCCTGGGAGTCCCTTTCTTTCTCTCCACAAGCACGTGTGTTGACTTCGTCGCACATGTGCATCTGCACAAGCGTTGAGCTCAGCAGAGCGTGTCTCTTGACACTTGATGTGCGTTGGCTGTGTCTGCCTGCTCCAGTGAAGAGAGAAACGGGAAATCATCTTGGTAGAGGCAACAAAGCAAAAGCGAGGCAGGATTGACATCTGCTCAACAGAGACGGATTCCCTGCGCTGACACAGTTCACAGTTACACGAGAAGCAATCTGAGCGGTCCGTCGACCGGAGACGTGTTTCCCAAGAGGTCGTTTAGCGAGTGAACAGCAGTGTGCGCGACTTTCAGGAGTGTGCCTGGAAAGTGCCAGAATCACCAGGAGCATCTGTGCAAAAGCTGCTGCCTCTGTGACCGCATTGAGGCACGTTCGCGTGTCTGCGAGTATATAGACGGCTCTTTCGCGTTCACTCCGAGGGAAACGGTCCGCTATTGCTTCTGTGCGCACAGACGCGATTCCCTTGTCTCTTGCGAACACAGGGAACTCTGTGCATCCAAATCTACAGGCTAAGGACGCGTCTGCATATGTTTTGGTGAACAATCGAGTGTGCGTGTTCTGACAGCTGCCTCTATGCAGACGTCTCCACAGAGCCACTTCTGAATGCCCCGCAGCCCAGGACTGAATGGATACACTAACAAGTGCACCGGTGTGAGCAACCACATATGCAGAAGGACGTCTTTCATCTCACAGAAGCGCGAACGTCTTGGCGTTCAAGCACATGGCAGAAACAAGGTGTGAACAGATGAGCTGCTGCTATTTTCTCCGTTCGGCATGCTTCGTTGTAGCTCTCTTGCCGGTCGCCGGCTTAGCGGCTTGCTTTGCGCGACTAGCTCTGGGGAGAGAAGGAGATAGCGCCGGAAACCTCGCCTTTTGCCTTCTTCGGCGCTGGAACCTGGTTGCTGCGCCTTCTCTTTGTCCATGTGCACACACACGATTCCTCAGCGAAAACCATGCAGAAACCTTTCCACGAGCACCCAGGGATGTGCACCCAGCACCACGTGCACGCACACGCAGCTAGAGAAAAGCACCTACCTTTTCACACACTGATGCCTAAGCAAACGCGTGGCCACACACACGCACACATCCGCAAGCGCGCCTACTCCCATCTATTGAGGGAAAGACGGACGAGCTCTTTGGTTGCTCTTCACAGGCTTGTCCCTGATCTATAGCTGAGGGCAAACACTTGTGTGCTTGTGGGAGAGCCTGTGTCTTTCCTGGAAGCGTTTGGGAGTTTTGCTCAGACGCGTGTTTCCTCAAGTTCAAGAATCAAGATCTAGGATACCTGCAGACAGGTGCCTGTTTGTGTGGAGACAGTCTGTTTGAAACTGTGTTCCTCAGCGCCCGCTCTTTCTCCCCGTCGCTCCACACGCCTGGGAGTCCCTTTCTTTCTCTCCACAAGCACGTGTGTTGACTTCGTCGCACATGTGCATCTGCACAAGCGTTGAGCTCAGCAGAGCGTGTCTCTTGACACTTGATGTGCGTTGGCTGTGTCTGCCTGCTCCAGTGAAGAGAGAAACGGGAAATCATCTTGGTAGAGGCAACAAAGCAAAAGCGAGGCAGGATTGACATCTGCTCAACAGAGACGGATTCCCTGCGCTGACACAGTTCACAGTTACACGAGAAGCAATCTGAGCGGTCCGTCGACCGGAGACGTGTTTCCCAAGAGGTCGTTTAGCGAGTGAACAGCAGTGTGCGCGACTTTCAGGAGTGTGCCTGGAAAGTGCCAGAATCACCAGGAGCATCTGTGCAAAAGCTGCTGCCTCTGTGACCGCATTGAGGCACGTTCGCGTGTCTGCGAGTATATAGACGGCTCTTTCGCGTTCACTCCGAGGGAAACGGTCCGCTATTGCTTCTGTGCGCACAGACGCGATTCCCTTGTCTCTTGCGAACACAGGGAACTCTGTGCATCCAAATCTACAGGCTAAGGACGCGTCTGCATATGTTTTGGTGAACAATCGAGTGTGCGTGTTCTGACAGCTGCCTCTATGCAGACGTCTCCACAGAGCCACTTCTGAATGCCCCGCAGCCCAGGACTGAATGGATACACTAACAAGTGCACCGGTGTGAGCAACCACATATGCAGAAGGACGTCTTTCATCTCACAGAAGCGCGAACGTCTTGGCGTTCAAGCACATGGCAGAAACAAGGTGTGAACAGATGAGCTGCTGCTATTTTCTCCGTTCGGCATGCTTCGTTGTAGCTCTCTTGCCGGTCGCCGGCTTAGCGGCTTGCTTTGCGCGACTAGCTCTGGGGAGAGAAGGAGATAGCGCCGGAAACCTCGCCTTTTGCCTTCTTCGGCGCTGGAACCTGGTTGCTGCGCCTTCTCTTTGTCCATGTGCACACACACGATTCCTCAGCGAAAACCATGCAGAAACCTTTCCACGAGCACCCAGGGATGTGCACCCAGCACCACGTGCACGCACACGCAGCTAGAGAAAAGCACCTACCTTTTCACACACTGATGCCTAAGCAAACGCGTGGCCACACACACGCACACATCCGCAAGCGCGCCTACTCCCATCTATTGAGGGAAAGACGGACGAGCTCTTTGGTTGCTCTTCACAGGCTTGTCCCTGATCTATAGCTGAGGGCAAACACTTGTGTGCTTGTGGGAGAGCCTGTGTCTTTCCTGGAAGCGTTTGGGAGTTTTGCTCAGACGCGTGTTTCCTCAAGTTCAAGAATCAAGATCTAGGATACCTGCAGACAGGTGCCTGTTTGTGTGGAGACAGTCTGTTTGAAACTGTGTTCCTCAGCGCCCGCTCTTTCTCCCCGTCGCTCCACACGCCTGGGAGTCCCTTTCTTTCTCTCCACAAGCACGTGTGTTGACTTCGTCGCACATGTGCATCTGCACAAGCGTTGAGCTCAGCAGAGCGTGTCTCTTGACACTTGATGTGCGTTGGCTGTGTCTGCCTGCTCCAGTGAAGAGAGAAACGGGAAATCATCTTGGTAGAGGCAACAAAGCAAAAGCGAGGCAGGATTGACATCTGCTCAACAGAGACGGATTCCCTGCGCTGACACAGTTCACAGTTACACGAGAAGCAATCTGAGCGGTCCGTCGACCGGAGACGTGTTTCCCAAGAGGTCGTTTAGCGAGTGAACAGCAGTGTGCGCGACTTTCAGGAGTGTGCCTGGAAAGTGCCAGAATCACCAGGAGCATCTGTGCAAAAGCTGCTGCCTCTGTGACCGCATTGAGGCACGTTCGCGTGTCTGCGAGTATATAGACGGCTCTTTCGCGTTCACTCCGAGGGAAACGGTCCGCTATTGCTTCTGTGCGCACAGACGCGATTCCCTTGTCTCTTGCGAACACAGGGAACTCTGTGCATCCAAATCTACAGGCTAAGGACGCGTCTGCATATGTTTTGGTGAACAATCGAGTGTGCGTGTTCTGACAGCTGCCTCTATGCAGACGTCTCCACAGAGCCACTTCTGAATGCCCCGCAGCCCAGGACTGAATGGATACACTAACAAGTGCACCGGTGTGAGCAACCACATATGCAGAAGGACGTCTTTCATCTCACAGAAGCGCGAACGTCTTGGCGTTCAAGCACATGGCAGAAACAAGGTGTGAACAGATGAGCTGCTGCTATTTTCTCCGTTCGGCATGCTTCGTTGTAGCTCTCTTGCCGGTCGCCGGCTTAGCGGCTTGCTTTGCGCGACTAGCTCTGGGGAGAGAAGGAGATAGCGCCGGAAACCTCGCCTTTTGCCTTCTTCGGCGCTGGAACCTGGTTGCTGCGCCTTCTCTTTGTCCATGTGCACACACACGATTCCTCAGCGAAAACCATGCAGAAACCTTTCCACGAGCACCCAGGGATGTGCACCCAGCACCACGTGCACGCACACGCAGCTAGAGAAAAGCACCTACCTTTTCACACACTGATGCCTAAGCAAACGCGTGGCCACACACACGCACACATCCGCAAGCGCGCCTACTCCCATCTATTGAGGGAAAGACGGACGAGCTCTTTGGTTGCTCTTCACAGGCTTGTCCCTGATCTATAGCTGAGGGCAAACACTTGTGTGCTTGTGGGAGAGCCTGTGTCTTTCCTGGAAGCGTTTGGGAGTTTTGCTCAGACGCGTGTTTCCTCAAGTTCAAGAATCAAGATCTAGGATACCTGCAGACAGGTGCCTGTTTGTGTGGAGACAGTCTGTTTGAAACTGTGTTCCTCAGCGCCCGCTCTTTCTCCCCGTCGCTCCACACGCCTGGGAGTCCCTTTCTTTCTCTCCACAAGCACGTGTGTTGACTTCGTCGCACATGTGCATCTGCACAAGCGTTGAGCTCAGCAGAGCGTGTCTCTTGACACTTGATGTGCGTTGGCTGTGTCTGCCTGCTCCAGTGAAGAGAGAAACGGGAAATCATCTTGGTAGAGGCAACAAAGCAAAAGCGAGGCAGGATTGACATCTGCTCAACAGAGACGGATTCCCTGCGCTGACACAGTTCACAGTTACACGAGAAGCAATCTGAGCGGTCCGTCGACCGGAGACGTGTTTCCCAAGAGGTCGTTTAGCGAGTGAACAGCAGTGTGCGCGACTTTCAGGAGTGTGCCTGGAAAGTGCCAGAATCACCAGGAGCATCTGTGCAAAAGCTGCTGCCTCTGTGACCGCATTGAGGCACGTTCGCGTGTCTGCGAGTATATAGACGGCTCTTTCGCGTTCACTCCGAGGGAAACGGTCCGCTATTGCTTCTGTGCGCACAGACGCGATTCCCTTGTCTCTTGCGAACACAGGGAACTCTGTGCATCCAAATCTACAGGCTAAGGACGCGTCTGCATATGTTTTGGTGAACAATCGAGTGTGCGTGTTCTGACAGCTGCCTCTATGCAGACGTCTCCACAGAGCCACTTCTGAATGCCCCGCAGCCCAGGACTGAATGGATACACTAACAAGTGCACCGGTGTGAGCAACCACATATGCAGAAGGACGTCTTTCATCTCACAGAAGCGCGAACGTCTTGGCGTTCAAGCACATGGCAGAAACAAGGTGTGAACAGATGAGCTGCTGCTATTTTCTCCGTTCGGCATGCTTCGTTGTAGCTCTCTTGCCGGTCGCCGGCTTAGCGGCTTGCTTTGCGCGACTAGCTCTGGGGAGAGAAGGAGATAGCGCCGGAAACCTCGCCTTTTGCCTTCTTCGGCGCTGGAACCTGGTTGCTGCGCCTTCTCTTTGTCCATGTGCACACACACGATTCCTCAGCGAAAACCATGCAGAAACCTTTCCACGAGCACCCAGGGATGTGCACCCAGCACCACGTGCACGCACACGCAGCTAGAGAAAAGCACCTACCTTTTCACACACTGATGCCTAAGCAAACGCGTGGCCACACACACGCACACATCCGCAAGCGCGCCTACTCCCATCTATTGAGGGAAAGACGGACGAGCTCTTTGGTTGCTCTTCACAGGCTTGTCCCTGATCTATAGCTGAGGGCAAACACTTGTGTGCTTGTGGGAGAGCCTGTGTCTTTCCTGGAAGCGTTTGGGAGTTTTGCTCAGACGCGTGTTTCCTCAAGTTCAAGAATCAAGATCTAGGATACCTGCAGACAGGTGCCTGTTTGTGTGGAGACAGTCTGTTTGAAACTGTGTTCCTCAGCGCCCGCTCTTTCTCCCCGTCGCTCCACACGCCTGGGAGTCCCTTTCTTTCTCTCCACAAGCACGTGTGTTGACTTCGTCGCACATGTGCATCTGCACAAGCGTTGAGCTCAGCAGAGCGTGTCTCTTGACACTTGATGTGCGTTGGCTGTGTCTGCCTGCTCCAGTGAAGAGAGAAACGGGAAATCATCTTGGTAGAGGCAACAAAGCAAAAGCGAGGCAGGATTGACATCTGCTCAACAGAGACGGATTCCCTGCGCTGACACAGTTCACAGTTACACGAGAAGCAATCTGAGCGGTCCGTCGACCGGAGACGTGTTTCCCAAGAGGTCGTTTAGCGAGTGAACAGCAGTGTGCGCGACTTTCAGGAGCGTGCCTGGAAAGTGCCAGAATCACCAGGAGCATCTGTGCAAAAGCTGCTGCCTCTGTGACCGCATTGAGGCACGTTCGCGTGTCTGCGAGTATATAGACGGCTCTTTCGCGTTCACTCCGAGGGAAACGGTCCGCTATTGCTTCTGTGCGCACAGACGCGATTCCCTTGTCTCTTGCGAACACAGGGAACTCTGTGCATCCAAATCTACAGGCTAAGGACGCGTCTGCATATGTTTTGGTGAACAATCGAGTGTGCGTGTTCTGACAGCTGCCTCTATGCAGACGTCTCCACAGAGCCACTTCTGAATGCCCCGCAGCCCAGGACTGAATGGATACACTAACAAGTGCACCGGTGTGAGCAACCACATATGCAGAAGGACGTCTTTCATCTCACAGAAGCGCGAACGTCTTGGCGTTCAAGCACATGGCAGAAACAAGGTGTGAACAGATGAGCTGCTGCTATTTTCTCCGTTCGGCATGCTTCGTTGTAGCTCTCTTGCCGGTCGCCGGCTTAGCGGCTTGCTTTGCGCGACTAGCTCTGGGGAGAGAAGGAGATAGCGCCGGAAACCTCGCCTTTTGCCTTCTTCGGCGCTGGAACCTGGTTGCTGCGCCTTCTCTTTGTCCATGTGCACACACACGATTCCTCAGCGAAAACCATGCAGAAACCTTTCCACGAGCACCCAGGGATGTGCACCCAGCACCACGTGCACGCACACGCAGCTAGAGAAAAGCACCTACCTTTTCACACACTGATGCCTAAGCAAACGCGTGGCCACACACACGCACACATCCGCAAGCGCGCCTACTCCCATCTATTGAGGGAAAGACGGACGAGCTCTTTGGTTGCTCTTCACAGGCTTGTCCCTGATCTATAGCTGAGGGCAAACACTTGTGTGCTTGTGGGAGAGCCTGTGTCTTTCCTGGAAGCGTTTGGGAGTTTTGCTCAGACGCGTGTTTCCTCAAGTTCAAGAATCAAGATCTAGGATACCTGCAGACAGGTGCCTGTTTGTGTGGAGACAGTCTGTTTGAAACTGTGTTCCTCAGCGCCCGCTCTTTCTCCCCGTCGCTCCACACGCCTGGGAGTCCCTTTCTTTCTCTCCACAAGCACGTGTGTTGACTTCGTCGCACATGTGCATCTGCACAAGCGTTGAGCTCAGCAGAGCGTGTCTCTTGACACTTGATGTGCGTTGGCTGTGTCTGCCTGCTCCAGTGAAGAGAGAAACGGGAAATCATCTTGGTAGAGGCAACAAAGCAAAAGCGAGGCAGGATTGACATCTGCTCAACAGAGACGGATTCCCTGCGCTGACACAGTTCACAGTTACACGAGAAGCAATCTGAGCGGTCCGTCGACCGGAGACGTGTTTCCCAAGAGGTCGTTTAGCGAGTGAACAGCAGTGTGCGCGACTTTCAGGAGCGTGCCTGGAAAGTGCCAGAATCACCAGGAGCATCTGTGCAAAAGCTGCTGCCTCTGTGACCGCATTGAGGCACGTTTGCGTGTCTGCGAGTATATAGACGGCTCTTTCGCGTTCACTCCGAGGGAAACGGTCCGCTATTGCTTCTGTGCGCACAGACGCGATTCCCTTGTCTCTTGCGAACACAGGGAACTCTGTGCATCCAAATCTACAGGCTAAGGACGCGTCTGCATATGTTTTGGTGAACAATCGAGTGTGCGTGTTCTGACAGCTGCCTCTATGCAGACGTCTCCACAGAGCCACTTCTGAATGCCCCGCAGCCCAGGACTGAATGGATACACTAACAAGTGCACCGGTGTGAGCAACCACATATGCAGAAGGACGTCTTTCATCTCACAGAAGCGCGAACGTCTTGGCGTTCAAGCACATGGCAGAAACAAGGTGTGAACAGATGAGCTGCTGCTATTTTCTCCGTTCGGCATGCTTCGTTGTAGCTCTCTTGCCGGTCGCCGGCTTAGCGGCTTGCTTTGCGCGACTAGCTCTGGGGAGAGAAGGAGATAGCGCCGGAAACCTCGCCTTTTGCCTTCTTCGGCGCTGGAACCTGGTTGCTGCGCCTTCTCTTTGTCCATGTGCACACACACGATTCCTCAGCGAAAACCATGCAGAAACCTTTCCACGAGCACCCAGGGATGTGCACCCAGCACCACGTGCACGCACACGCAGCTAGAGAAAAGCACCTACCTTTTCACACACTGAAGCCTAAGCAAACGCGTGGCCACACACACGCACACATCCGCAAGCGCGCCTACTCCCATCTATTGAGGGAAAGACGGACGAGCAACGTCCTGACAGGCTTGAGGGGAAAAACGTCCGTTGACGGTTGGCGTACTGCACGCCCGCCTACGGGGCTGCAGGGGAATCCACATTTGGAAGGTACCTGAAGATGTGTGCCTGTTCTTGGAGCTCCGCTAGTAGGGTAGCAAAGACACTCGTAGGCAGTACTGAATGCTGCTCCGTGCTACTTCTCCTCCGCTGGCAAATGCTTCAGTGTCGCCCGAGGAAAGACGTTTAACAATCGATCTCCAAGAGGAACGAAACACATGATGCCATAAGGCGAAAGAATAGCAGGGCATCTCTTCACAGGCTTGTCCCTGATCTATAGCTGAGGGCAAACACTTGTGTGCTTGTGGGAGAGCCTGTGTCTTTCCTGGAAGCGTTTGGGAGTTTTGCTCAGACGCGTGTTTCCTCAAGTTCAAGAATCAAGATCTAGGATACCTGCAGACAGGTGCCTGTTTGTGTGGAGACAGTCTGTTTGAAACTGTGTTCCTCAGCGCCCGCTCTTTCTCCCCGTCGCTCCACACGCCTGGGAGTCCCTTTCTTTCTCTCCACAAGCACGTGTGTTGACTTCGTCGCACATGTGCATCTGCACAAGCGTTGAGCTCAGCAGAGCGTGTCTCTTGACACTTGATGTGCGTTGGCTGTGTCTGCCTGCTCCAGTGAAGAGAGAAACGGGAAATCATCTTGGTAGAGGCAACAAAGCAAAAGCGAGGCAGGATTGACATCTGCTCAACAGAGACGGATTCCCTGCGCTGACACAGTTCACAGTTACACGAGAAGCAATCTGAGCGGTCCGTCGACCGGAGACGTGTTTCCCAAGAGGTCGTTTAGCGAGTGAACAGCAGTGTGCGCGACTTTCAGGAGTGTGCCTGGAAAGTGCCAGAATCACCAGGAGCATCTGTGCAAAAGCTGCTGCCTCTGTGACCGCATTGAGGCACGTTCGCGTGTCTGCGAGTATATAGACGGCTCTTTCGCGTTCACTCCGAGGGAAACGGTCCGCTATTGCTTCTGTGCGCACAGACGCGATTCCCTTGTCTCTTGCGAACACAGGGAACTCTGTGCATCCAAATCTACAGGCTAAGGACGCGTCTGCATATGTTTTGGTGAACAATCGAGTGTGCGTGTTCTGACAGCTGCCTCTATGCAGACGTCTCCACAGAGCCATTTCTGAATGCCCCGCAGCCCAGGACTGAATGGATACACTAACAAGTGCACCGGTGTGAGCAACCACATATGCAGAAGGACGTCTTTCATCTCACAGAAGCGCGAACGTCTTGGCGTTCAAGCACATGGCAGAAACAAGGTGTGAACAGATGAGCTGCTGCTATTTTCTCCGTTCGGCATGCTTCGTTGTAGCTCTCTTGCCGGTCGCCGGCTTAGCGGCTTGCTTTGCGCGACTAGCTCTGGGGAGAGAAGGAGATAGCGCCGGAAACCTCGCCTTTTGCCTTCTTCGGCGCTGGAACCTGGTTGCTGCGCCTTCTCTTTGTCCATGTGCACACACACGATTCCTCAGCGAAAACCATGCAGAAACCTTTCCACGAGCACCCAGGGATGTGCACCCAGCACCACGTGCACGCACACGCAGCTAGAGAAAAGCACCTACCTTTTCACACACTGATGCCTAAGCAAACGCGTGGCCACACACACGCACACATCCGCAAGCGCGCCTACTCCCATCTATTGAGGGAAAGACGGACGAGCTCTTTGGTTGCTCTTCACAGGCTTGTCCCTGATCTATAGCTGAGGGCAAACACTTGTGTGCTTGTGGGAGAGCCTGTGTCTTTCCTGGAAGCGTTTGGGAGTTTTGCTCAGACGCGTGTTTCCTCAAGTTCAAGAATCAAGATCTAGGATACCTGCAGACAGGTGCCTGTTTGTGTGGAGACAGTCTGTTTGAAACTGTGTTCCTCAGCGCCCGCTCTTTCTCCCCGTCGCTCCACACGCCTGGGAGTCCCTTTCTTTCTCTCCACAAGCACGTGTGTTGACTTCGTCGCACATGTGCATCTGCACAAGCGTTGAGCTCAGCAGAGCGTGTCTCTTGACACTTGATGTGCGTTGGCTGTGTCTGCGTGCTCCAGTGAAGAGAGAAACGGGAAATCATCTTGGTAGAGGCAACAAAGCAAAAGCGAGGCAGGATTGACATCTGCTCAACAGAGACGGATTCCCTGCGCTGACACAGTTCACAGTTACACGAGAAGCAATCTGAGCGGTCCGTCGACCGGAGACGTGTTTCCCAAGAGGTCGTTTAGCGAGTGAACAGCAGTGTGCGCGACTTTCAGGAGTGTGCCTGGAAAGTGCCAGAATCACCAGGAGCATCTGTGCAAAAGCTGCTGCCTCTGTGACCGCATTGAGGCACGTTCGCGTGTCTGCGAGTATATAGACGGCTCTTTCGCGTTCACTCCGAGGGAAACGGTCCGCTATTGCTTCTGTGCGCACAGACGCGATTCCCTTGTCTCTTGCGAACACAGGGAACTCTGTGCATCCAAATCTACAGGCTAAGGACGCGTCTGCATATGTTTTGGTGAACAATCGAGTGTGCGTGTTCTGACAGCTGCCTCTATGCAGACGTCTCCACAGAGCCACTTCTGAATGCCCCGCAGCCCAGGACTGAATGGATACACTAACAAGTGCACCGGTGTGAGCAACCACATATGCAGAAGGACGTCTTTCATCTCACAGAAGCGCGAACGTCTTGGCGTTCAAGCACATGGCAGAAACAAGGTGTGAACAGATGAGCTGCTGCTATTTTCTCCGTTCGGCATGCTTCGTTGTAGCTCTCTTGCCGGTCGCCGGCTTAGCGGCTTGCTTTGCGCGACTAGCTCTGGGGAGAGAAGGAGATAGCGCCGGAAACCTCGCCTTTTGCCTTCTTCGGCGCTGGAACCTGGTTGCTGCGCCTTCTCTTTGTCCATGTGCACACACACGATTCCTCAGCGAAAACCATGCAGAAACCTTTCCACGAGCACCCAGGGATGTGCACCCAGCACCACGTGCACGCACACGCAGCTAGAGAAAAGCACCTACCTTTTCACACACTGATGCCTAAGCAAACGCGTGGCCACACACACGCACACATCCGCAAGCGCGCCTACTCCCATCTATTGAGGGAAAGACGGACGAGCTCTTTGGTTGCTCTTCACAGGCTTGTCCCTGATCTATAGCTGAGGGCAAACACTTGTGTGCTTGTGGGAGAGCCTGTGTCTTTCCTGGAAGCGTTTGGGAGTTTTGCTCAGACGCGTGTTTCCTCAAGTTCAAGAATCAAGATCTAGGATACCTGCAGACAGGTGCCTGTTTGTGTGGAGACAGTCTGTTTGAAACTGTGTTCCTCAGCGCCCGCTCTTTCTCCCCGTCGCTCCACACGCCTGGGAGTCCCTTTCTTTCTCTCCACAAGCACGTGTGTTGACTTCGTCGCACATGTGCATCTGCACAAGCGTTGAGCTCAGCAGAGCGTGTCTCTTGACACTTGATGTGCGTTGGCTGTGTCTGCCTGCTCCAGTGAAGAGAGAAACGGGAAATCATCTTGGTAGAGGCAACAAAGCAAAAGCGAGGCAGGATTGACATCTGCTCAACAGAGACGGATTCCCTGCGCTGACACAGTTCACAGTTACACGAGAAGCAATCTGAGCGGTCCGTCGACCGGAGACGTGTTTCCCAAGAGGTCGTTTAGCGAGTGAACAGCAGTGTGCGCGACTTTCAGGAGTGTGCCTGGAAAGTGCCAGAATCACCAGGAGCATCTGTGCAAAAGCTGCTGCCTCTGTGACCGCATTGAGGCACGTTCGCGTGTCTGCGAGTATATAGACGGCTCTTTCGCGTTCACTCCGAGGGAAACGGTCCGCTATTGCTTCTGTGCGCACAGACGCGATTCCCTTGTCTCTTGCGAACACAGGGAACTCTGTGCATCCAAATCTACAGGCTAAGGACGCGTCTGCATATGTTTTGGTGAACAATCGAGTGTGCGTGTTCTGACAGCTGCCTCTATGCAGACGTCTCCACAGAGCCACTTCTGAATGCCCCGCAGCCCAGGACTGAATGGATACACTAACAAGTGCACCGGTGTGAGCAACCACATATGCAGAAGGACGTCTTTCATCTCACAGAAGCGCGAACGTCTTGGCGTTCAAGCACATGGCAGAAACAAGGTGTGAACAGATGAGCTGCTGCTATTTTCTCCGTTCGGCATGCTTCGTTGTAGCTCTCTTGCCGGTCGCCGGCTTAGCGGCTTGCTTTGCGCGACTAGCTCTGGGGAGAGAAGGAGATAGCGCCGGAAACCTCGCCTTTTGCCTTCTTCGGCGCTGGAACCTGGTTGCTGCGCCTTCTCTTTGTCCATGTGCACACACACGATTCCTCAGCGAAAACCATGCAGAAACCTTTCCACGAGCACCCAGGGATGTGCACCCAGCACCACGTGCACGCACACGCAGCTAGAGAAAAGCACCTACCTTTTCACACACTGATGCCTAAGCAAACGCGTGGCCACACACACGCACACATCCGCAAGCGCGCCTACTCCCATCTATTGAGGGAAAGACGGACGAGCTCTTTGGTTGCTCTTCACAGGCTTGTCCCTGATCTATAGCTGAGGGCAAACACTTGTGTGCTTGTGGGAGAGCCTGTGTCTTTCCTGGAAGCGTTTGGGAGTTTTGCTCAGACGCGTGTTTCCTCAAGTTCAAGAATCAAGATCTAGGATACCTGCAGACAGGTGCCTGTTTGTGTGGAGACAGTCTGTTTGAAACTGTGTTCCTCAGCGCCCGCTCTTTCTCCCCGTCGCTCCACACGCCTGGGAGTCCCTTTCTTTCTCTCCACAAGCACGTGTGTTGACTTCGTCGCACATGTGCATCTGCACAAGCGTTGAGCTCAGCAGAGCGTGTCTCTTGACACTTGATGTGCGTTGGCTGTGTCTGCCTGCTCCAGTGAAGAGAGAAACGGGAAATCATCTTGGTAGAGGCAACAAAGCAAAAGCGAGGCAGGATTGACATCTGCTCAACAGAGACGGATTCCCTGCGCTGACACAGTTCACAGTTACACGAGAAGCAATCTGAGCGGTCCGTCGACTGGAGACGTGTTTCCCAAGAGGTCGTTTAGCGAGTGAACAGCAGTGTGCGCGACTTTCAGGAGTGTGCCTGGAAAGTGCCAGAATCACCAGGAGCATCTGTGCAAAAGCTGCTGCCTCTGTGACCGCATTGAGGCACGTTCGCGTGTCTGCGAGTATATAGACGGCTCTTTCGCGTTCACTCCGAGGGAAACGGTCCGCTATTGCTTCTGTGCGCACAGACGCGATTCCCTTGTCTCTTGCGAACACAGGGAACTCTGTGCATCCAAATCTACAGGCTAAGGACGCGTCTGCATATGTTTTGGTGAACAATCGAGTGTGCGTGTTCTGACAGCTGCCTCTATGCAGACGTCTCCACAGAGCCACTTCTGAATGCCCCGCAGCCCAGGACTGAATGGATACACTAACAAGTGCACCGGTGTGAGCAACCACATATGCAGAAGGACGTCTTTCATCTCACAGAAGCGCGAACGTCTTGGCGTTCAAGCACATGGCAGAAACAAGGTGTGAACAGATGAGCTGCTGCTATTTTCTCCGTTCGGCATGCTTCGTTGTAGCTCTCTTGCCGGTCGCCGGCTTAGCGGCTTGCTTTGCGCGACTAGCTCTGGGGAGAGAAGGAGATAGCGCCGGAAACCTCGCCTTTTGCCTTCTTCGGCGCTGGAACCTGGTTGCTGCGCCTTCTCTTTGTCCATGTGCACACACACGATTCCTCAGCGAAAACCATGCAGAAACCTTTCCACGAGCACCCAGGGATGTGCACCCAGCACCACGTGCACGCACACGCAGCTAGAGAAAAGCACCTACCTTTTCACACACTGATGCCTAAGCAAACGCGTGGCCACACACACGCACACATCCGCAAGCGCGCCTACTCCCATCTATTGAGGGAAAGACGGACGAGCTCTTTGGTTGCTCTTCACAGGCTTGTCCCTGATCTATAGCTGAGGGCAAACACTTGTGTGCTTGTGGGAGAGCCTGTGTCTTTCCTGGAAGCGTTTGGGAGTTTTGCTCAGACGCGTGTTTCCTCAAGTTCAAGAATCAAGATCTAGGATACCTGCAGACAGGTGCCTGTTTGTGTGGAGACAGTCTGTTTGAAACTGTGTTCCTCAGCGCCCGCTCTTTCTCCCCGTCGCTCCACACGCCTGGGAGTCCCTTTCTTTCTCTCCACAAGCACGTGTGTTGACTTCGTCGCACATGTGCATCTGCACAAGCGTTGAGCTCAGCAGAGCGTGTCTCTTGACACTTGATGTGCGTTGGCTGTGTCTGCCTGCTCCAGTGAAGAGAGAAACGGGAAATCATCTTGGTAGAGGCAACAAAGCAAAAGCGAGGCAGGATTGACATCTGCTCAACAGAGACGGATTCCCTGCGCTGACACAGTTCACAGTTACACGAGAAGCAATCTGAGCGGTCCGTCGACCGGAGACGTGTTTCCCAAGAGGTCGTTTAGCGAGTGAACAGCAGTGTGCGCGACTTTCAGGAGTGTGCCTGGAAAGTGCCAGAATCACCAGGAGCATCTGTGCAAAAGCTGCTGCCTCTGTGACCGCATTGAGGCACGTTCGCGTGTCTGCGAGTATATAGACGGCTCTTTCGCGTTCACTCCGAGGGAAACGGTCCGCTATTGCTTCTGTGCGCACAGACGCGATTCCCTTGTCTCTTGCGAACACAGGGAACTCTGTGCATCCAAATCTACAGGCTAAGGACGCGTCTGCATATGTTTTGGTGAACAATCGAGTGTGCGTGTTCTGACAGCTGCCTCTATGCAGACGTCTCCACAGAGCCACTTCTGAATGCCCCGCAGCCCAGGACTGAATGGATACACTAACAAGTGCACCGGTGTGAGCAACCACATATGCAGAAGGACGTCTTTCATCTCACAGAAGCGCGAACGTCTTGGCGTTCAAGCACATGGCAGAAACAAGGTGTGAACAGATGAGCTGCTGCTATTTTCTCCGTTCGGCATGCTTCGTTGTAGCTCTCTTGCCGGTCGCCGGCTTAGCGGCTTGCTTTGCGCGACTAGCTCTGGGGAGAGAAGGAGATAGCGCCGGAAACCTCACCTTTTGCCTTCTTCGGCGCTGGAACCTGGTTGCTGCGCCTTCTCTTTGTCCATGTGCACACACACGATTCCTCAGCGAAAACCATGCAGAAACCTTTCCACGAGCACCCAGGGATGTGCACCCAGCACCACGTGCACGCACACGCAGCTAGAGAAAAGCACCTACCTTTTCACACACTGATGCCTAAGCAAACGCGTGGCCACACACACGCACACATCCGCAAGCGCGCCTACTCCCATCTATTGAGGGAAAGACGGACGAGCTCTTTGGTTGCTCTTCACAGGCTTGTCCCTGATCTATAGCTGAGGGCAAACACTTGTGTGCTTGTGGGAGAGCCTGTGTCTTTCCTGGAAGCGTTTGGGAGTTTTGCTCAGACGCGTGTTTCCTCAAGTTCAAGAATCAAGATCTAGGATACCTGCAGACAGGTGCCTGTTTGTGTGGAGACAGTCTGTTTGAAACTGTGTTCCTCAGCGCCCGCTCTTTCTCCCCGTCGCTCCACACGCCTGGGAGTCCCTTTCTTTCTCTCCACAAGCACGTGTGTTGACTTCGTCGCACATGTGCATCTGCACAAGCGTTGAGCTCAGCAGAGCGTGTCTCTTGACACTTGATGTGCGTTGGCTGTGTCTGCCTGCTCCAGTGAAGAGAGAAACGGGAAATCATCTTGGTAGAGGCAACAAAGCAAAAGCGAGGCAGGATTGACATCTGCTCAACAGAGACGGATTCCCTGCGCTGACACAGTTCACAGTTACACGAGAAGCAATCTGAGCGGTCCGTCGACCGGAGACGTGTTTCCCAAGAGGTCGTTTAGCGAGTGAACAGCAGTGTGCGCGACTTTCAGGAGTGTGCCTGGAAAGTGCCAGAATCACCAGGAGCATCTGTGCAAAAGCTGCTGCCTCTGTGACCGCATTGAGGCACGTTCGCGTGTCTGCGAGTATATAGACGGCTCTTTCGCGTTCACTCCGAGGGAAACGGTCCGCTATTGCTTCTGTGCGCACAGACGCGATTCCCTTGTCTCTTGCGAACACAGGGAACTCTGTGCATCCAAATCTACAGGCTAAGGACGCGTCTGCATATGTTTTGGTGAACAATCGAGTGTGCGTGTTCTGACAGCTGCCTCTATGCAGACGTCTCCACAGAGCCACTTCTGAATGCCCCGCAGCCCAGGACTGAATGGATACACTAACAAGTGCACCGGTGTGAGCAACCACATATGCAGAAGGACGTCTTTCATCTCACAGAAGCGCGAACGTCTTGGCGTTCAAGCACATGGCAGAAACAAGGTGTGAACAGATGAGCTGCTGCTATTTTCTCCGTTCGGCATGCTTCGTTGTAGCTCTCTTGCCGGTCGCCGGCTTAGCGGCTTGCTTTGCGCGACTAGCTCTGGGGAGAGAAGGAGATAGCGCCGGAAACCTCGCCTTTTGCCTTCTTCGGCGCTGGAACCTGGTTGCTGCGCCTTCTCTTTGTCCATGTGCACACACACGATTCCTCAGCGAAAACCATGCAGAAACCTTTCCACGAGCACCCAGGGATGTGCACCCAGCACCACGTGCACGCACACGCAGCTAGAGAAAAGCACCTACCTTTTCACACACTGATGCCTAAGCAAACGCGTGGCCACACACACGCACACATCCGCAAGCGCGCCTACTCCCATCTATTGAGGGAAAGACGGACGAGCTCTTTGGTTGCTCTTCACAGGCTTGTCCCTGATCTATAGCTGAGGGCAAACACTTGTGTGCTTGTGGGAGAGCCTGTGTCTTTCCTGGAAGCGTTTGGGAGTTTTGCTCAGACGCGTGTTTCCTCAAGTTCAAGAATCAAGATCTAGGATACCTGCAGACAGGTGCCTGTTTGTGTGGAGACAGTCTGTTTGAAACTGTGTTCCTCAGCGCCCGCTCTTTCTCCCCGTCGCTCCACACGCCTGGGAGTCCCTTTCTTTCTCTCCACAAGCACGTGTGTTGACTTCGTCGCACATGTGCATCTGCACAAGCGTTGAGCTCAGCAGAGCGTGTCTCTTGACACTTGATGTGCGTTGGCTGTGTCTGCCTGCTCCAGTGAAGAGAGAAACGGGAAATCATCTTGGTAGAGGCAACAAAGCAAAAGCGAGGCAGGATTGACATCTGCTCAACAGAGACGGATTCCCTGCGCTGACACAGTTCACAGTTACACGAGAAGCAATCTGAGCGGTCCGTCGACCGGAGACGTGTTTCCCAAGAGGTCGTTTAGCGAGTGAACAGCAGTGTGCGCGACTTTCAGGAGTGTGCCTGGAAAGTGCCAGAATCACCAGGAGCATCTGTGCAAAAGCTGCTGCCTCTGTGACCGCATTGAGGCACGTTCGCGTGTCTGCGAGTATATAGACGGCTCTTTCGCGTTCACTCCGAGGGAAACGGTCCGCTATTGCTTCTGTGCGCACAGACGCGATTCCCTTGTCTCTTGCGAACACAGGGAACTCTGTGCATCCAAATCTACAGGCTAAGGACGCGTCTGCATATGTTTTGGTGAACAATCGAGTGTGCGTGTTCTGACAGCTGCCTCTATGCAGACGTCTCCACAGAGCCACTTCTGAATGCCCCGCAGCCCAGGACTGAATGGATACACTAACAAGTGCACCGGTGTGAGCAACCACATATGCAGAAGGACGTCTTTCATCTCACAGAAGCGCGAACGTCTTGGCGTTCAAGCACATGGCAGAAACAAGGTGTGAACAGATGAGCTGCTGCTATTTTCTCCGTTCGGCATGCTTCGTTGTAGCTCTCTTGCCGGTCGCCGGCTTAGCGGCTTGCTTTGCGCGACTAGCTCTGGGGAGAGAAGGAGATAGCGCCGGAAACCTCGCCTTTTGCCTTCTTCGGCGCTGGAACCTGGTTGCTGCGCCTTCTCTTTGTCCATGTGCACACACACGATTCCTCAGCGAAAACCATGCAGAAACCTTTCCACGAGCACCCAGGGATGTGCACCCAGCACCACGTGCACGCACACGCAGCTAGAGAAAAGCACCTACCTTTTCACACACTGATGCCTAAGCAAACGCGTGGCCACACACACGCACACATCCGCAAGCGCGCCTACTCCCATCTATTGAGGGAAAGACGGACGAGCTCTTTGGTTGCTCTTCACAGGCTTGTCCCTGATCTATAGCTGAGGGCAAACACTTGTGTGCTTGTGGGAGAGCCTGTGTCTTTCCTGGAAGCGTTTGGGAGTTTTGCTCAGACGCGTGTTTCCTCAAGTTCAAGAATCAAGATCTAGGATACCTGCAGACAGGTGCCTGTTTGTGTGGAGACAGTCTGTTTGAAACTGTGTTCCTCAGCGCCCGCTCTTTCTCCCCGTCGCTCCACACGCCTGGGAGTCCCTTTCTTTCTCTCCACAAGCACGTGTGTTGACTTCGTCGCACATGTGCATCTGCACAAGCGTTGAGCTCAGCAGAGCGTGTCTCTTGACACTTGATGTGCGTTGGCTGTGTCTGCCTGCTCCAGTGAAGAGAGAAACGGGAAATCATCTTGGTAGAGGCAACAAAGCAAAAGCGAGGCAGGATTGACATCTGCTCAACAGAGACGGATTCCCTGCGCTGACACAGTTCACAGTTACACGAGAAGCAATCTGAGCGGTCCGTCGACCGGAGACGTGTTTCCCAAGAGGTCGTTTAGCGAGTGAACAGCAGTGTGCGCGACTTTCAGGAGTGTGCCTGGAAAGTGCCAGAATCACCAGGAGCATCTGTGCAAAAGCTGCTGCCTCTGTGACCGCATTGAGGCACGTTCGCGTGTCTGCGAGTATATAGACGGCTCTTTCGCGTTCACTCCGAGGGAAACGGTCCGCTATTGCTTCTGTGCGCACAGACGCGATTCCCTTGTCTCTTGCGAACACAGGGAACTCTGTGCATCCAAATCTACAGGCTAAGGACGCGTCTGCATATGTTTTGGTGAACAATCGAGTGTGCGTGTTCTGACAGCTGCCTCTATGCAGACGTCTCCACAGAGCCACTTCTGAATGCCCCGCAGCCCAGGACTGAATGGATACACTAACAAGTGCACCGGTGTGAGCAACCACATATGCAGAAGGACGTCTTTCATCTCACAGAAGCGCGAACGTCTTGGCGTTCAAGCACATGGCAGAAACAAGGTGTGAACAGATGAGCTGCTGCTATTTTCTCCGTTCGGCATGCTTCGTTGTAGCTCTCTTGCCGGTCGCCGGCTTAGCGGCTTGCTTTGCGCGACTAGCTCTGGGGAGAGAAGGAGATAGCGCCGGAAACCTCGCCTTTTGCCTTCTTCGGCGCTGGAACCTGGTTGCTGCGCCTTCTCTTTGTCCATGTGCACACACACGATTCCTCAGCGAAAACCATGCAGAAACCTTTCCACGAGCACCCAGGGATGTGCACCCAGCACCACGTGCACGCACACGCAGCTAGAGAAAAGCACCTACCTTTTCACACACTGATGCCTAAGCAAACGCGTGGCCACACACACGCACACATCCGCAAGCGCGCCTACTCCCATCTATTGAGGGAAAGACGGACGAGCTCTTTGGTTGCTCTTCACAGGCTTGTCCCTGATCTATAGCTGAGGGCAAACACTTGTGTGCTTGTGGGAGAGCCTGTGTCTTTCCTGGAAGCGTTTGGGAGTTTTGCTCAGGCGCGTGTTTCCTCAAGTTCAAGAATCAAGATCTAGGATACCTGCAGACAGGTGCCTGTTTGTGTGGAGACAGTCTGTTTGAAACTGTGTTCCTCAGCGCCCGCTCTTTCTCCCCGTCGCTCCACACGCCTGGGAGTCCCTTTCTTTCTCTCCACAAGCACGTGTGTTGACTTCGTCGCACATGTGCATCTGCACAAGCGTTGAGCTCAGCAGAGCGTGTCTCTTGACACTTGATGTGCGTTGGCTGTGTCTGCCTGCTCCAGTGAAGAGAGAAACGGGAAATCATCTTGGTAGAGGCAACAAAGCAAAAGCGAGGCAGGATTGACATCTGCTCAACAGAGACGGATTCCCTGCGCTGACACAGTTCACAGTTACACGAGAAGCAATCTGAGCGGTCCGTCGACCGGAGACGTGTTTCCCAAGAGGTCGTTTAGCGAGTGAACAGCAGTGTGCGCGACTTTCAGGAGTGTGCCTGGAAAGTGCCAGAATCACCAGGAGCATCTGTGCAAAAGCTGCTGCCTCTGTGACCGCATTGAGGCACGTTCGCGTGTCTGCGAGTATATAGACGGCTCTTTCGCGTTCACTCCGAGGGAAACGGTCCGCTATTGCTTCTGTGCGCACAGACGCGATTCCCTTGTCTCTTGCGAACACAGGGAACTCTGTGCATCCAAATCTACAGGCTAAGGACGCGTCTGCATATGTTTTGGTGAACAATCGAGTGTGCGTGTTCTGACAGCTGCCTCTATGCAGACGTCTCCACAGAGCCACTTCTGAATGCCCCGCAGCCCAGGACTGAATGGATACACTAACAAGTGCACCGGTGTGAGCAACCACATATGCAGAAGGACGTCTTTCATCTCACAGAAGCGCGAACGTCTTGGCGTTCAAGCACATGGCAGAAACAAGGTGTGAACAGATGAGCTGCTGCTATTTTCTCCGTTCGGCATGCTTCGTTGTAGCTCTCTTGCCGGTCGCCGGCTTAGCGGCTTGCTTTGCGCGACTAGCTCTGGGGAGAGAAGGAGATAGCGCCGGAAACCTCGCCTTTTGCCTTCTTCGGCGCTGGAACCTGGTTGCTGCGCCTTCTCTTTGTCCATGTGCACACACACGATTCCTCAGCGAAAACCATGCAGAAACCTTTCCACGAGCACCCAGGGATGTGCACCCAGCACCACGTGCACGCACACGCAGCTAGAGAAAAGCACCTACCTTTTCACACACTGAAGCCTAAGCAAACGCGTGGCCACACACACGCACACATCCGCAAGCGCGCCTACTCCCATCTATTGAGGGAAAGACGGACGAGCAACGTCCTGACAGGCTTGAGGGGAAAAACGTCCGTTGACGGTTGGCGTACTGCACGCCCGCCTACGGGGCTGCAGGGGAATCCACATTTGGAAGGTACCTGAAGATGTGTGCCTGTTCTTGGAGCTCCGCTAGTAGGGTAGCAAAGACACTCGTAGGCAGTACTGAATGCTGCTCCGTGCTACTTCTCCTCCGCTGGCAAATGCTTCACAGTCGCCCTAGGAAAGACGTTTAACAATCGATCTCCAAGAGGAACGAAACACATGATGCCATAAGGCGAAAGAATAGCAGGGCATCTCTTCACAGGCTTGTCCCTGATCTATAGCTGAGGGCAAACACTTGTGTGCTTGTGGGAGAGCCTGTGTCTTTCCTGGAAGCGTTTGGGAGTTTTGCTCAGACGCGTGTTTCCTCAAGTTCAAGAATCAAGATCTAGGATACCTGCAGACAGGTGCCTGTTTGTGTGGAGACAGTCTGTTTGAAACTGTGTTCCTCAGCGCCCGCTCTTTCTCCCCGTCGCTCCACACGCCTGGGAGTCCCTTTCTTTCTCTCCACAAGCACGTGTGTTGACTTCGTCGCACATGTGCATCTGCACAAGCGTTGAGCTCAGCAGAGCGTGTCTCTTGACACTTGATGTGCGTTGGCTGTGTCTGCCTGCTCCAGTGAAGAGAGAAACGGGAAATCATCTTGGTAGAGGCAACAAAGCAAAAGCGAGGCAGGATTGACATCTGCTCAACAGAGACGGATTCCCTGCGCTGACACAGTTCACAGTTACACGAGAAGCAATCTGAGCGGTCCGTCGACCGGAGACGTGTTTCCCAAGAGGTCGTTTAGCGAGTGAACAGCAGTGTGCGCGACTTTCAGGAGTGTGCCTGGAAAGTGCCAGAATCACCAGGAGCATCTGTGCAAAAGCTGCTGCCTCTGTGACCGCATTGAGGCACGTTCGCGTGTCTGCGAGTATATAGACGGCTCTTTCGCGTTCACTCCGAGGGAAACGGTCCGCTATTGCTTCTGTGCGCACAGACGCGATTCCCTTGTCTCTTGCGAACACAGGGAACTCTGTGCATCCAAATCTACAGGCTAAGGACGCGTCTGCATATGTTTTGGTGAACAATCGAGTGTGCGTGTTCTGACAGCTGCCTCTATGCAGACGTCTCCACAGAGCCACTTCTGAATGCCCCGCAGCCCAGGACTGAATGGATACACTAACAAGTGCACCGGTGTGAGCAACCACATATGCAGAAGGACGTCTTTCATCTCACAGAAGCGCGAACGTCTTGGCGTTCAAGCACATGGCAGAAACAAGGTGTGAACAGATGAGCTGCTGCTATTTTCTCCGTTCGGCATGCTTCGTTGTAGCTCTCTTGCCGGTCGCCGGCTTAGCGGCTTGCTTTGCGCGACTAGCTCTGGGGAGAGAAGGAGATAGCGCCGGAAACCTCGCCTTTTGCCTTCTTCGGCGCTGGAACCTGGTTGCTGCGCCTTCTCTTTGTCCATGTGCACACACACGATTCCTCAGCGAAAACCATGCAGAAACCTTTCCACGAGCACCCAGGGATGTGCACCCAGCACCACGTGCACGCACACGCAGCTAGAGAAAAGCACCTACCTTTTCACACACTGATGCCTAAGCAAACGCGTGGCCACACACACGCACACATCCGCAAGCGCGCCTACTCCCATCTATTGAGGGAAAGACGGACGAGCTCTTTGGTTGCTCTTCACAGGCTTGTCCCTGATCTATAGCTGAGGGCAAACACTTGTGTGCTTGTGGGAGAGCCTGTGTCTTTCCTGGAAGCGTTTGGGAGTTTTGCTCAGACGCGTGTTTCCTCAAGTTCAAGAATCAAGATCTAGGATACCTGCAGACAGGTGCCTGTTTGTGTGGAGACAGTCTGTTTGAAACTGTGTTCCTCAGCGCCCGCTCTTTCTCCCCGTCGCTCCACACGCCTGGGAGTCCCTTTCTTTCTCTCCACAAGCACGTGTGTTGACTTCGTCGCACATGTGCATCTGCACAAGCGTTGAGCTCAGCAGAGCGTGTCTCTTGACACTTGATGTGCGTTGGCTGTGTCTGCCTGCTCCAGTGAAGAGAGAAACGGGAAATCATCTTGGTAGAGGCAACAAAGCAAAAGCGAGGCAGGATTGACATCTGCTCAACAGAGACGGATTCCCTGCGCTGACACAGTTCACAGTTACACGAGAAGCAATCTGAGCGGTCCGTCGACCGGAGACGTGTTTCCCAAGAGGTCGTTTAGCGAGTGAACAGCAGTGTGCGCGACTTTCAGGAGTGTGCCTGGAAAGTGCCAGAATCACCAGGAGCATCTGTGCAAAAGCTGCTGCCTCTGTGACCGCATTGAGGCACGTTCGCGTGTCTGCGAGTATATAGACGGCTCTTTCGCGTTCACTCCGAGGGAAACGGTCCGCTATTGCTTCTGTGCGCACAGACGCGATTCCCTTGTCTCTTGCGAACACAGGGAACTCTGTGCATCCAAATCTACAGGCTAAGGACGCGTCTGCATATGTTTTGGTGAACAATCGAGTGTGCGTGTTCTGACAGCTGCCTCTATGCAGACGTCTCCACAGAGCCACTTCTGAATGCCCCGCAGCCCAGGACTGAATGGATACACTAACAAGTGCACCGGTGTGAGCAACCACATATGCAGAAGGACGTCTTTCATCTCACAGAAGCGCGAACGTCTTGGCGTTCAAGCACATGGCAGAAACAAGGTGTGAACAGATGAGCTGCTGCTATTTTCTCCGTTCGGCATGCTTCGTTGTAGCTCTCTTGCCGGTCGCCGGCTTAGCGGCTTGCTTTGCGCGACTAGCTCTGGGGAGAGAAGGAGATAGCGCCGGAAACCTCGCCTTTTGCCTTCTTCGGCGCTGGAACCTGGTTGCTGCGCCTTCTCTTTGTCCATGTGCACACACACGATTCCTCAGCGAAAACCATGCAGAAACCTTTCCACGAGCACCCAGGGATGTGCACCCAGCACCACGTGCACGCACACGCAGCTAGAGAAAAGCACCTACCTTTTCACACACTGATGCCTAAGCAAACGCGTGGCCACACACACGCACACATCCGCAAGCGCGCCTACTCCCATCTATTGAGGGAAAGACGGACGAGCTCTTTGGTTGCTCTTCACAGGCTTGTCCCTGATCTATAGCTGAGGGCAAACACTTGTGTGCTTGTGGGAGAGCCTGTGTCTTTCCTGGAAGCGTTTGGGAGTTTTGCTCAGACGCGTGTTTCCTCAAGTTCAAGAATCAAGATCTAGGATACCTGCAGACAGGTGCCTGTTTGTGTGGAGACAGTCTGTTTGAAACTGTGTTCCTCAGCGCCCGCTCTTTCTCCCCGTCGCTCCACACGCCTGGGAGTCCCTTTCTTTCTCTCCACAAGCACGTGTGTTGACTTCGTCGCACATGTGCATCTGCACAAGCGTTGAGCTCAGCAGAGCGTGTCTCTTGACACTTGATGTGCGTTGGCTGTGTCTGCCTGCTCCAGTGAAGAGAGAAACGGGAAATCATCTTGGTAGAGGCAACAAAGCAAAAGCGAGGCAGGATTGACATCTGCTCAACAGAGACGGATTCCCTGCGCTGACACAGTTCACAGTTACACGAGAAGCAATCTGAGCGGTCCGTCGACCGGAGACGTGTTTCCCAAGAGGTCGTTTAGCGAGTGAACAGCAGTGTGCGCGACTTTCAGGAGTGTGCCTGGAAAGTGCCAGAATCACCAGGAGCATCTGTGCAAAAGCTGCTGCCTCTGTGACCGCATTGAGGCACGTTCGCGTGTCTGCGAGTATATAGACGGCTCTTTCGCGTTCACTCCGAGGGAAACGGTCCGCTATTGCTTCTGTGCGCACAGACGCGATTCCCTTGTCTCTTGCGAACACAGGGAACTCTGTGCATCCAAATCTACAGGCTAAGGACGCGTCTGCATATGTTTTGGTGAACAATCGAGTGTGCGTGTTCTGACAGCTGCCTCTATGCAGACGTCTCCACAGAGCCACTTCTGAATGCCCCGCAGCCCAGGACTGAATGGATACACTAACAAGTGCACCGGTGTGAGCAACCACATATGCAGAAGGACGTCTTTCATCTCACAGAAGCGCGAACGTCTTGGCGTTCAAGCACATGGCAGAAACAAGGTGTGAACAGATGAGCTGCTGCTATTTTCTCCGTTCGGCATGCTTCGTTGTAGCTCTCTTGCCGGTCGCCGGCTTAGCGGCTTGCTTTGCGCGACTAGCTCTGGGGAGAGAAGGAGATAGCGCCGGAAACCTCGCCTTTTGCCTTCTTCGGCGCTGGAACCTGGTTGCTGCGCCTTCTCTTTGTCCATGTGCACACACACGATTCCTCAGCGAAAACCATGCAGAAACCTTTCCACGAGCACCCAGGGATGTGCACCCAGCACCACGTGCACGCACACGCAGCTAGAGAAAAGCACCTACCTTTTCACACACTGATGCCTAAGCAAACGCGTGGCCACACACACGCACACATCCGCAAGCGCGCCTACTCCCATCTATTGAGGGAAAGACGGACGAGCTCTTTGGTTGCTCTTCACAGGCTTGTCCCTGATCTATAGCTGAGGGCAAACACTTGTGTGCTTGTGGGAGAGCCTGTGTCTTTCCTGGAAGCGTTTGGGAGTTTTGCTCAGACGCGTGTTTCCTCAAGTTCAAGAATCAAGATCTAGGATACCTGCAGACAGGTGCCTGTTTGTGTGGAGACAGTCTGTTTGAAACTGTGTTCCTCAGCGCCCGCTCTTTCTCCCCGTCGCTCCACACGCCTGGGAGTCCCTTTCTTTCTCTCCACAAGCACGTGTGTTGACTTCGTCGCACATGTGCATCTGCACAAGCGTTGAGCTCAGCAGAGCGTGTCTCTTGACACTTGATGTGCGTTGGCTGTGTCTGCCTGCTCCAGTGAAGAGAGAAACGGGAAATCATCTTGGTAGAGGCAACAAAGCAAAAGCGAGGCAGGATTGACATCTGCTCAACAGAGACGGATTCCCTGCGCTGACACAGTTCACAGTTACACGAGAAGCAATCTGAGCGGTCCGTCGACCGGAGACGTGTTTCCCAAGAGGTCGTTTAGCGAGTGAACAGCAGTGTGCGCGACTTTCAGGAGTGTGCCTGGAAAGTGCCAGAATCACCAGGAGCATCTGTGCAAAAGCTGCTGCCTCTGTGACCGCATTGAGGCACGTTCGCGTGTCTGCGAGTATATAGACGGCTCTTTCGCGTTCACTCCGAGGGAAACGGTCCGCTATTGCTTCTGTGCGCACAGACGCGATTCCCTTGTCTCTTGCGAACACAGGGAACTCTGTGCATCCAAATCTACAGGCTAAGGACGCGTCTGCATATGTTTTGGTGAACAATCGAGTGTGCGTGTTCTGACAGCTGCCTCTATGCAGACGTCTCCACAGAGCCACTTCTGAATGCCCCGCAGCCCAGGACTGAATGGATACACTAACAAGTGCACCGGTGTGAGCAACCACATATGCAGAAGGACGTCTTTCATCTCACAGAAGCGCGAACGTCTTGGCGTTCAAGCACATGGCAGAAACAAGGTGTGAACAGATGAGCTGCTGCTATTTTCTCCGTTCGGCATGCTTCGTTGTAGCTCTCTTGCCGGTCGCCGGCTTAGCGGCTTGCTTTGCGCGACTAGCTCTGGGGAGAGAAGGAGATAGCGCCGGAAACCTCGCCTTTTGCCTTCTTCGGCGCTGGAACCTGGTTGCTGCGCCTTCTCTTTGTCCATGTGCACACACACGATTCCTCAGCGAAAACCATGCAGAAACCTTTCCACGAGCACCCAGGGATGTGCACCCAGCACCACGTGCACGCACACGCAGCTAGAGAAAAGCACCTACCTTTTCACACACTGATGCCTAAGCAAACGCGTGGCCACACACACGCACACATCCGCAAGCGCGCCTACTCCCATCTATTGAGGGAAAGACGGACGAGCTCTTTGGTTGCTCTTCACAGGCTTGTCCCTGATCTATAGCTGAGGGCAAACACTTGTGTGCTTGTGGGAGAGCCTGTGTCTTTCCTGGAAGCGTTTGGGAGTTTTGCTCAGACGCGTGTTTCCTCAAGTTCAAGAATCAAGATCTAGGATACCTGCAGACAGGTGCCTGTTTGTGTGGAGACAGTCTGTTTGAAACTGTGTTCCTCAGCGCCCGCTCTTTCTCCCCGTCGCTCCACACGCCTGGGAGTCCCTTTCTTTCTCTCCACAAGCACGTGTGTTGACTTCGTCGCACATGTGCATCTGCACAAGCGTTGAGCTCAGCAGAGCGTGTCTCTTGACACTTGATGTGCGTTGGCTGTGTCTGCCTGCTCCAGTGAAGAGAGAAACGGGAAATCATCTTGGTAGAGGCAACAAAGCAAAAGCGAGGCAGGATTGACATCTGCTCAACAGAGACGGATTCCCTGCGCTGACACAGTTCACAGTTACACGAGAAGCAATCTGAGCGGTCCGTCGACCGGAGACGTGTTTCCCAAGAGGTCGTTTAGCGAGTGAACAGCAGTGTGCGCGACTTTCAGGAGTGTGCCTGGAAAGTGCCAGAATCACCAGGAGCATCTGTGCAAAAGCTGCTGCCTCTGTGACCGCATTGAGGCACGTTCGCGTGTCTGCGAGTATATAGACGGCTCTTTCGCGTTCACTCCGAGGGAAACGGTCCGCTATTGCTTCTGTGCGCACAGACGCGATTCCCTTGTCTCTTGCGAACACAGGGAACTCTGTGCATCCAAATCTACAGGCTAAGGACGCGTCTGCATATGTTTTGGTGAACAATCGAGTGTGCGTGTTCTGACAGCTGCCTCTATGCAGACGTCTCCACAGAGCCACTTCTGAATGCCCCGCAGCCCAGGACTGAATGGATACACTAACAAGTGCACCGGTGTGAGCAACCACATATGCAGAAGGACGTCTTTCATCTCACAGAAGCGCGAACGTCTTGGCGTTCAAGCACATGGCAGAAACAAGGTGTGAACAGATGAGCTGCTGCTATTTTCTCCGTTCGGCATGCTTCGTTGTAGCTCTCTTGCCGGTCGCCGGCTTAGCGGCTTGCTTTGCGCGACTAGCTCTGGGGAGAGAAGGAGATAGCGCCGGAAACCTCGCCTTTTGCCTTCTTCGGCGCTGGAACCTGGTTGCTGCGCCTTCTCTTTGTCCATGTGCACACACACGATTCCTCAGCGAAAACCATGCAGAAACCTTTCCACGAGCACCCAGGGATGTGCACCCAGCACCACGTGCACGCACACGCAGCTAGAGAAAAGCACCTACCTTTTCACACACTGATGCCTAAGCAAACGCGTGGCCACACACACGCACACATCCGCAAGCGCGCCTACTCCCATCTATTGAGGGAAAGACGGACGAGCTCTTTGGTTGCTCTTCACAGGCTTGTCCCTGATCTATAGCTGAGGGCAAACACTTGTGTGCTTGTGGGAGAGCCTGTGTCTTTCCTGGAAGCGTTTGGGAGTTTTGCTCAGACGCGTGTTTCCTCAAGTTCAAGAATCAAGATCTAGGATACCTGCAGACAGGTGCCTGTTTGTGTGGAGACAGTCTGTTTGAAACTGTGTTCCTCAGCGCCCGCTCTTTCTCCCCGTCGCTCCACACGCCTGGGAGTCCCTTTCTTTCTCTCCACAAGCACGTGTGTTGACTTCGTCGCACATGTGCATCTGCACAAGCGTTGAGCTCAGCAGAGCGTGTCTCTTGACACTTGATGTGCGTTGGCTGTGTCTGCCTGCTCCAGTGAAGAGAGAAACGGGAAATCATCTTGGTAGAGGCAACAAAGCAAAAGCGAGGCAGGATTGACATCTGCTCAACAGAGACGGATTCCCTGCGCTGACACAGTTCACAGTTACACGAGAAGCAATCTGAGCGGTCCGTCGACCGGAGACGTGTTTCCCAAGAGGTCGTTTAGCGAGTGAACAGCAGTGTGCGCGACTTTCAGGAGTGTGCCTGGAAAGTGCCAGAATCACCAGGAGCATCTGTGCAAAAGCTGCTGCCTCTGTGACCGCATTGAGGCACGTTCGCGTGTCTGCGAGTATATAGACGGCTCTTTCGCGTTCACTCCGAGGGAAACGGTCCGCTATTGCTTCTGTGCGCACAGACGCGATTCCCTTGTCTCTTGCGAACACAGGGAACTCTGTGCATCCAAATCTACAGGCTAAGGACGCGTCTGCATATGTTTTGGTGAACAATCGAGTGTGCGTGTTCTGACAGCTGCCTCTATGCAGACGTCTCCACAGAGCCACTTCTGAATGCCCCGCAGCCCAGGACTGAATGGATACACTAACAAGTGCACCGGTGTGAGCAACCACATATGCAGAAGGACGTCTTTCATCTCACAGAAGCGCGAACGTCTTGGCGTTCAAGCACATGGCAGAAACAAGGTGTGAACAGATGAGCTGCTGCTATTTTCTCCGTTCGGCATGCTTCGTTGTAGCTCTCTTGCCGGTCGCCGGCTTAGCGGCTTGCTTTGCGCGACTAGCTCTGGGGAGAGAAGGAGATAGCGCCGGAAACCTCGCCTTTTGCCTTCTTCGGCGCTGGAACCTGGTTGCTGCGCCTTCTCTTTGTCCATGTGCACACACACGATTCCTCAGCGAAAACCATGCAGAAACCTTTCCACGAGCACCCAGGGATGTGCACCCAGCACCACGTGCACGCACACGCAGCTAGAGAAAAGCACCTACCTTTTCACACACTGAAGCCTAAGCAAACGCCTGGCCACACACACGCACACATCCGCAAGCGCGCCTACTCCCATCTATTGAGGGAAAGACGGACGAGCTCTTTGGTTGCTCTTCACAGGCTTGTCTCTGATCTATAGCTGAGGGCAAACACTTGTGTGCTTGTGGGAGAGCCTGTGTCTTTCCTGGAAGCGTTTGGGAGTTTTGCTCAGACGCGTGTTTCCTCAAGTTCAAGAATCAAGATCTAGGATACCTGCAGACAGGTGCCTGTTTGTGTGGAGACAGTCTGTTTGAAACTGTGTTCCTCAGCGCCCGCTCTTTCTCCCCGTCGCTCCACACGCCTGGGAGTCCCTTTCTTTCTCTCCACAAGCACGTGTGTTGACTTCGTCGCACATGTGCATCTGCACAAGCGTTGAGCTCAGCAGAGCGTGTCTCTTGACACTTGATGTGCGTTGGCTGTGTCTGCCTGCTCCAGTGAAGAGAGAAACGGGAAATCATCTTGGTAGAGGCAACAAAGCAAAAGCGAGGCAGGATTGACATCTGCTCAACAGAGACGGATTCCCTGCGCTGACACAGTTCACAGTTACACGAGAAGCAATCTGAGCGGTCCGTCGACCGGAGACGTGTTTCCCAAGAGGTCGTTTAGCGAGTGAACAGCAGTGTGCGCGACTTTCAGGAGTGTGCCTGGAAAGTGCCAGAATCACCAGGAGCATCTGTGCAAAAGCTGCTGCCTCTGTGACCGCATTGAGGCACGTTCGCGTGTCTGCGAGTATATAGACGGCTCTTTCGCGTTCACTCCGAGGGAAACGGTCCGCTATTGCTTCTGTGCGCACAGACGCGATTCCCTTGTCTCTTGCGAACACAGGGAACTCTGTGCATCCAAATCTACAGGCTAAGGACGCGTCTGCATATGTTTTGGTGAACAATCGAGTGTGCGTGTTCTGACAGCTGCCTCTATGCAGACGTCTCCACAGAGCCACTTCTGAATGCCCCGCAGCCCAGGACTGAATGGATACACTAACAAGTGCACCGGTGTGAGCAACCACATATGCAGAAGGACGTCTTTCATCTCACAGAAGCGCGAACGTCTTGGCGTTCAAGCACATGGCAGAAACAAGGTGTGAACAGATGAGCTGCTGCTATTTTCTCCGTTCGGCATGCTTCGTTGTAGCTCTCTTGCCGGTCGCCGGCTTAGCGGCTTGCTTTGCGCGACTAGCTCTGGGGAGAGAAGGAGATAGCGCCGGAAACCTCGCCTTTTGCCTTCTTCGGCGCTGGAACCTGGTTGCTGCGCCTTCTCTTTGTCCATGTGCACACACACGATTCCTCAGCGAAAACCATGCAGAAACCTTTCCACGAGCACCCAGGGATGTGCACCCAGCACCACGTGCACGCACACGCAGCTAGAGAAAAGCACCTACCTTTTCACACACTGATGCCTAAGCAAACGCGTGGCCACACACACGCACACATCCGCAAGCGCGCCTACTCCCATCTATTGAGGGAAAGACGGACGAGCTCTTTGGTTGCTCTTCACAGGCTTGTCCCTGATCTATAGCTGAGGGCAAACACTTGTGTGCTTGTGGGAGAGCCTGTGTCTTTCCTGGAAGCGTTTGGGAGTTTTGCTCAGGCGCGTGTTTCCTCAAGTTCAAGAATCAAGATCTAGGATACCTGCAGACAGGTGCCTGTTTGTGTGGAGACAGTCTGTTTGAAACTGTGTTCCTCAGCGCCCGCTCTTTCTCCCCGTCGCTCCACACGCCTGGGAGTCCCTTTCTTTCTCTCCACAAGCACGTGTGTTGACTTCGTCGCACATGTGCATCTGCACAAGCGTTGAGCTCAGCAGAGCGTGTCTCTTGACACTTGATGTGCGTTGGCTGTGTCTGCCTGCTCCAGTGAAGAGAGAAACGGGAAATCATCTTGGTAGAGGCAACAAAGCAAAAGCGAGGCAGGATTGACATCTGCTCAACAGAGACGGATTCCCTGCGCTGACACAGTTCACAGTTACACGAGAAGCAATCTGAGCGGTCCGTCGACCGGAGACGTGTTTCCCAAGAGGTCGTTTAGCGAGTGAACAGCAGTGTGCGCGACTTTCAGGAGTGTGCCTGGAAAGTGCCAGAATCACCAGGAGCATCTGTGCAAAAGCTGCTGCCTCTGTGACCGCATTGAGGCACGTTCGCGTGTCTGCGAGTATATAGACGGCTCTTTCGCGTTCACTCCGAGGGAAACGGTCCGCTATTGCTTCTGTGCGCACAGACGCGATTCCCTTGTCTCTTGCGAACACAGGGAACTCTGTGCATCCAAATCTACAGGCTAAGGACGCGTCTGCATATGTTTTGGTGAACAATCGAGTGTGCGTGTTCTGACAGCTGCCTCTATGCAGACGTCTCCACAGAGCCACTTCTGAATGCCCCGCAGCCCAGGACTGAATGGATACACTAACAAGTGCACCGGTGTGAGCAACCACATATGCAGAAGGACGTCTTTCATCTCACAGAAGCGCGAACGTCTTGGCGTTCAAGCACATGGCAGAAACAAGGTGTGAACAGATGAGCTGCTGCTATTTTCTCCGTTCGGCATGCTTCGTTGTAGCTCTCTTGCCGGTCGCCGGCTTAGCGGCTTGCTTTGCGCGACTAGCTCTGGGGAGAGAAGGAGATAGCGCCGGAAACCTCGCCTTTTGCCTTCTTCGGCGCTGGAACCTGGTTGCTGCGCCTTCTCTTTGTCCATGTGCACACACACGATTCCTCAGCGAAAACCATGCAGAAACCTTTCCACGAGCACCCAGGGATGTGCACCCAGCACCACGTGCACGCACACGCAGCTAGAGAAAAGCACCTACCTTTTCACACACTGAAGCCTAAGCAAACGCGTGGCCACACACACGCACACATCCGCAAGCGCGCCTACTCCCATCTATTGAGGGAAAGACGGACGAGCAACGTCCTGACAGGCTTGAGGGGAAAAACGTCCGTTGACGGTTGGCGTACTGCACGCCCGCCTACGGGGCTGCAGGGGAATCCACATTTGGAAGGTACCTGAAGATGTGTGCCTGTTCTTGGAGCTCCGCTAGTAGGGTAGCAAAGACACTCGTAGGCAGTACTGAATGCTGCTCCGTGCTACTTCTCCTCCGCTGGCAAATGCTTCACAGTCGCCCTAGGAAAGACGTTTAACAATCGATCTCCAAGAGGAACGAAACACATGATGCCATAAGGCGAAAGAATAGCAGGGCATCTCTTCACAGGCTTGTCCCTGATCTATAGCTGAGGGCAAACACTTGTGTGCTTGTGGGAGAGCCTGTGTCTTTCCTGGAAGCGTTTGGGAGTTTTGCTCAGACGCGTGTTTCCTCAAGTTCAAGAATCAAGATCTAGGATACCTGCAGACAGGTGCCTGTTTGTGTGGAGACAGTCTGTTTGAAACTGTGTTCCTCAGCGCCCGCTCTTTCTCCCCGTCGCTCCACACGCCTGGGAGTCCCTTTCTTTCTCTCCACAAGCACGTGTGTTGACTTCGTCGCACATGTGCATCTGCACAAGCGTTGAGCTCAGCAGAGCGTGTCTCTTGACACTTGATGTGCGTTGGCTGTGTCTGCCTGCTCCAGTGAAGAGAGAAACGGGAAATCATCTTGGTAGAGGCAACAAAGCAAAAGCGAGGCAGGATTGACATCTGCTCAACAGAGACGGATTCCCTGCGCTGACACAGTTCACAGTTACACGAGAAGCAATCTGAGCGGTCCGTCGACCGGAGACGTGTTTCCCAAGAGGTCGTTTAGCGAGTGAACAGCAGTGTGCGCGACTTTCAGGAGTGTGCCTGGAAAGTGCCAGAATCACCAGGAGCATCTGTGCAAAAGCTGCTGCCTCTGTGACCGCATTGAGGCACGTTCGCGTGTCTGCGAGTATATAGACGGCTCTTTCGCGTTCACTCCGAGGGAAACGGTCCGCTATTGCTTCTGTGCGCACAGACGCGATTCCCTTGTCTCTTGCGAACACAGGGAACTCTGTGCATCCAAATCTACAGGCTAAGGACGCGTCTGCATATGTTTTGGTGAACAATCGAGTGTGCGTGTTCTGACAGCTGCCTCTATGCAGACGTCTCCACAGAGCCACTTCTGAATGCCCCGCAGCCCAGGACTGAATGGATACACTAACAAGTGCACCGGTGTGAGCAACCACATATGCAGAAGGACGTCTTTCATCTCACAGAAGCGCGAACGTCTTGGCGTTCAAGCACATGGCAGAAACAAGGTGTGAACAGATGAGCTGCTGCTATTTTCTCCGTTCGGCATGCTTCGTTGTAGCTCTCTTGCCGGTCGCCGGCTTAGCGGCTTGCTTTGCGCGACTAGCTCTGGGGAGAGAAGGAGATAGCGCCGGAAACCTCGCCTTTTGCCTTCTTCGGCGCTGGAACCTGGTTGCTGCGCCTTCTCTTTGTCCATGTGCACACACACGATTCCTCAGCGAAAACCATGCAGAAACCTTTCCACGAGCACCCAGGGATGTGCACCCAGCACCACGTGCACGCACACGCAGCTAGAGAAAAGCACCTACCTTTTCACACACTGATGCCTAAGCAAACGCGTGGCCACACACACGCACACATCCGCAAGCGCGCCTACTCCCATCTATTGAGGGAAAGACGGACGAGCTCTTTGGTTGCTCTTCACAGGCTTGTCCCTGATCTATAGCTGAGGGCAAACACTTGTGTGCTTGTGGGAGAGCCTGTGTCTTTCCTGGAAGCGTTTGGGAGTTTTGCTCAGACGCGTGTTTCCTCAAGTTCAAGAATCAAGATCTAGGATACCTGCAGACAGGTGCCTGTTTGTGTGGAGACAGTCTGTTTGAAACTGTGTTCCTCAGCGCCCGCTCTTTCTCCCCGTCGCTCCACACGCCTGGGAGTCCCTTTCTTTCTCTCCACAAGCACGTGTGTTGACTTCGTCGCACATGTGCATCTGCACAAGCGTTGAGCTCAGCAGAGCGTGTCTCTTGACACTTGATGTGCGTTGGCTGTGTCTGCCTGCTCCAGTGAAGAGAGAAACGGGAAATCATCTTGGTAGAGGCAACAAAGCAAAAGCGAGGCAGGATTGACATCTGCTCAACAGAGACGGATTCCCTGCGCTGACACAGTTCACAGTTACACGAGAAGCAATCTGAGCGGTCCGTCGACCGGAGACGTGTTTCCCAAGAGGTCGTTTAGCGAGTGAACAGCAGTGTGCGCGACTTTCAGGAGTGTGCCTGGAAAGTGCCAGAATCACCAGGAGCATCTGTGCAAAAGCTGCTGCCTCTGTGACCGCATTGAGGCACGTTCGCGTGTCTGCGAGTATATAGACGGCTCTTTCGCGTTCACTCCGAGGGAAACGGTCCGCTATTGCTTCTGTGCGCACAGACGCGATTCCCTTGTCTCTTGCGAACACAGGGAACTCTGTGCATCCAAATCTACAGGCTAAGGACGCGTCTGCATATGTTTTGGTGAACAATCGAGTGTGCGTGTTCTGACAGCTGCCTCTATGCAGACGTCTCCACAGAGCCACTTCTGAATGCCCCGCAGCCCAGGACTGAATGGATACACTAACAAGTGCACCGGTGTGAGCAACCACATATGCAGAAGGACGTCTTTCATCTCACAGAAGCGCGAACGTCTTGGCGTTCAAGCACATGGCAGAAACAAGGTGTGAACAGATGAGCTGCTGCTATTTTCTCCGTTCGGCATGCTTCGTTGTAGCTCTCTTGCCGGTCGCCGGCTTAGCGGCTTGCTTTGCGCGACTAGCTCTGGGGAGAGAAGGAGATAGCGCCGGAAACCTCGCCTTTTGCCTTCTTCGGCGCTGGAACCTGGTTGCTGCGCCTTCTCTTTGTCCATGTGCACACACACGATTCCTCAGCGAAAACCATGCAGAAACCTTTCCACGAGCACCCAGGGATGTGCACCCAGCACCACGTGCACGCACACGCAGCTAGAGAAAAGCACCTACCTTTTCACACACTGATGCCTAAGCAAACGCGTGGCCACACACACGCACACATCCGCAAGCGCGCCTACTCCCATCTATTGAGGGAAAGACGGACGAGCAACGTCCTGACAGGCTTGAGGGGAAAAACGTCCGTTGACGGTTGGCGTACTGCACGCCCGCCTACGGGGCTGCAGGGGAATCCACATTTGGAAGGTACCTGAAGATGTGTGCCTGTTCTTGGAGCTCCGCTAGTAGGGTAGCAAAGACACTCGTAGGCAGTACTGAATGCTGCTCCGTGCTACTTCTCCTCCGCTGGCAAATGCTTCACAGTCGCCCGAGGAAAGACGTTTAACAATCGATCTCCAAGAGGAACGAAACACATGATGCCATAAGGCGAAAGAATAGCAGGGCATCTCTTCACAGGCTTGTCCCTGATCTATAGCTGAGGGCAAACACTTGTGTGCTTGTGGGAGAGCCTGTGCCTTTCCTGGAAGCGTTTGGGAGTTTTGCTCAGACGCGTGTTTCCTCAAGTTCAAGAATCAAGATCTAGGATACCTGCAGACAGGTGCCTGTTTGTGTGGAGACAGTCTGTTTGAAACTGTGTTCCTCAGCGCCCGCTCTTTCTCCCCGTCGCTCCACACGCCTGGGAGTCCCTTTCTTTCTCTCCACAAGCACGTGTGTTGACTTCGTCGCACATGTGCATCTGCACAAGCGTTGAGCTCAGCAGAGCGTGTCTCTTGACACTTGATGTGCGTTGGCTGTGTCTGCCTGCTCCAGTGAAGAGAGAAACGGGAAATCATCTTGGTAGAGGCAACAAAGCAAAAGCGAGGCAGGATTGACATCTGCTCAACAGAGACGGATTCCCCGCGCTGACACAGTTCACAGTTACACGAGAAGCAATCTGAGCGGTCCGTCGACCGGAGACGTGTTTCCCAAGAGGTCGTTTAGCGAGTGAACAGCAGTGTGCGCGACTTTCAGGAGTGTGCCTGGAAAGTGCCAGAATCACCAGGAGCATCTGTGCAAAAGCTGCTGCCTCTGTGACCGCATTGAGGCACGTTCGCGTGTCTGCGAGTATATAGACGGCTCTTTCGCGTTCACTCCGAGGGAAACGGTCCGCTATTGCTTCTGTGCGCACAGACGCGATTCCCTTGTCTCTTGCGAACACAGGGAACTCTGTGCATCCAAATCTACAGGCTAAGGACGCGTCTGCATATGTTTTGGTGAACAATCGAGTGTGCGTGTTCTGACAGCTGCCTCTATGCAGACGTCTCCACAGAGCCACTTCTGAATGCCCCGCAGCCCAGGACTGAATGGATACACTAACAAGTGCACCGGTGTGAGCAACCACATATGCAGAAGGACGTCTTTCATCTCACAGAAGCGCGAACGTCTTGGCGTTCAAGCACATGGCAGAAACAAGGTGTGAACAGATGAGCTGCTGCTATTTTCTCCGTTCGGCATGCTTCGTTGTAGCTCTCTTGCCGGTCGCCGGCTTAGCGGCTTGCTTTGCGCGACTAGCTCTGGGGAGAGAAGGAGATAGCGCCGGAAACCTCGCCTTTTGCCTTCTTCGGCGCTGGAACCTGGTTGCTGCGCCTTCTCTTTGTCCATGTGCACACACACGATTCCTCAGCGAAAACCATGCAGAAACCTTTCCACGAGCACCCAGGGATGTGCACCCAGCACCACGTGCACGCACACGCAGCTAGAGAAAAGCACCTACCTTTTCACACACTGAAGCCTAAGCAAACGCCTGGCCACACACACGCACACATCCGCAAGCGCGCCTACTCCCATCTATTGAGGGAAAGACGGACGAGCTCTTTGGTTGCTCTTCACAGGCTTGTCCCTGATCTATAGCTGAGGGCAAACACTTGTGTGCTTGTGGGAGAGCCTGTGTCTTTCCTGGAAGCGTTTGGGAGTTTTGCTCAGACGCGTGTTTCCTCAAGTTCAAGAATCAAGATCTAGGATACCTGCAGACAGGTGCCTGTTTGTGTGGAGACAGTCTGTTTGAAACTGTGTTCCTCAGCGCCCGCTCTTTCTCCCCGTCGCTCCACACGCCTGGGAGTCCCTTTCTTTCTCTCCACAAGCACGTGTGCTGACTTCGTCGCACATGTGCATCTGCACAAGCGTTGAGCTCAGCAGAGCGTGTCTCTTGACACTTGATGTGCGTTGGCTGTGTCTGCCTGCTCCAGTGAAGAGAGAAACGGGAAATCATCTTGGTAGAGGCAACAAAGCAAAAGCGAGGCAGGATTGACATCTGCTCAACAGAGACGGATTCCCTGCGCTGACACAGTTCACAGTTACACGAGAAGCAATCTGAGCGGTCCGTCGACCGGAGACGTGTTTCCCAAGAGGTCGTTTAGCGAGTGAACCAGCAGTGTGCGCGACTTTCAGGAGTGTGCCTGGAAAGTGCCAGAATCACCAGGAGCATCTGTGCAAAAGCTGCTGCCTCTGTGACCGCATTGAGGCACGTTCGCGTGTCTGCGAGTATATAGACGGCTCTTTCGCGTTCACTCCGAGGGAAACGGTCCGCTATTGCTTCTGTGCGCACAGACGCGATTCCCTTGTCTCTTGCGAACACAGGGAACTCTGTGCATCCAAATCTACAGGCTAAGGACGCGTCTGCATATGTTTTGGTGAACAATCGAGTGTGCGTGTTCTGACAGCTGCCTCTATGCAGACGTCTCCACAGAGCCACTTCTGAATGCCCCGCAGCCCAGGACTGAATGGATACACTAACAAGTGCACCGGTGTGAGCAACCACATATGCAGAAGGACGTCTTTCATCTCACAGAAGCGCGAACGTCTTGGCGTTCAAGCACATGGCAGAAACAAGGTGTGAACAGATGAGCTGCTGCTATTTTCTCCGTTCGGCATGCTTCGTTGTAGCTCTCTTGCCGGTCGCCGGCTTAGCGGCTTGCTTTGCGCGACTAGCTCTGGGGAGAGAAGGAGATAGCGCCGGAAACCTCGCCTTTTGCCTTCTTCGGCGCTGGAACCTGGTTGCTGCGCCTTCTCTTTGTCCATGTGCACACACACGATTCCTCAGCGAAAACCATGCAGAAACCTTTCCACGAGCACCCAGGGATGTGCACCCAGCACCACGTGCACGCACACGCAGCTAGAGAAAAGCACCTACCTTTTCACACACTGATGCCTAAGCAAACGCGTGGCCACACACACGCACACATCCGCAAGCGCGCCTACTCCCATCTATTGAGGGAAAGACGGACGAGCTCTTTGGTTGCTCTTCACAGGCTTGTCCCTGATCTATAGCTGAGGGCAAACACTTGTGTGCTTGTGGGAGAGCCTGTGTCTTTCCTGGAAGCGTTTGGGAGTTTTGCTCAGACGCGTGTTTCCTCAAGTTCAAGAATCAAGATCTAGGATACCTGCAGACAGGTGCCTGTTTGTGTGGAGACAGTCTGTTTGAAACTGTGTTCCTCAGCGCCCGCTCTTTCTCCCCGTCGCTCCACACGCCTGGGAGTCCCTTTCTTTCTCTCCACAAGCACGTGTGTTGACTTCGTCGCACATGTGCATCTGCACAAGCGTTGAGCTCAGCAGAGCGTGTCTCTTGACACTTGATGTGCGTTGGCTGTGTCTGCCTGCTCCAGTGAAGAGAGAAACGGGAAATCATCTTGGTAGAGGCAACAAAGCAAAAGCGAGGCAGGATTGACATCTGCTCAACAGAGACGGATTCCCTGCGCTGACACAGTTCACAGTTACACGAGAAGCAATCTGAGCGGTCCGTCGACCGGAGACGTGTTTCCCAAGAGGTCGTTTAGCGAGTGAACAGCAGTGTGCGCGACTTTCAGGAGTGTGCCTGGAAAGTGCCAGAATCACCAGGAGCATCTGTGCAAAAGCTGCTGCCTCTGTGACCGCATTGAGGCACGTTCGCGTGTCTGCGAGTATATAGACGGCTCTTTCGCGTTCACTCCGAGGGAAACGGTCCGCTATTGCTTCTGTGCGCACAGACGCGATTCCCTTGTCTCTTGCGAACACAGGGAACTCTGTGCATCCAAATCTACAGGCTAAGGACGCGTCTGCATATGTTTTGGTGAACAATCGAGTGTGCGTGTTCTGACAGCTGCCTCTATGCAGACGTCTCCACAGAGCCACTTCTGAATGCCCCGCAGCCCAGGACTGAATGGATACACTAACAAGTGCACCGGTGTGAGCAACCACATATGCAGAAGGACGTCTTTCATCTCACAGAAGCGCGAACGTCTTGGCGTTCAAGCACATGGCAGAAACAAGGTGTGAACAGATGAGCTGCTGCTATTTTCTCCGTTCGGCATGCTTCGTTGTAGCTCTCTTGCCGGTCGCCGGCTTAGCGGCTTGCTTTGCGCGACTAGCTCTGGGGAGAGAAGGAGATAGCGCCGGAAACCTCGCCTTTTGCCTTCTTCGGCGCTGGAACCTGGTTGCTGCGCCTTCTCTTTGTCCATGTGCACACACACGATTCCTCAGCGAAAACCATGCAGAAACCTTTCCACGAGCACCCAGGGATGTGCACCCAGCACCACGTGCACGCACACGCAGCTAGAGAAAAGCACCTACCTTTTCACACACTGATGCCTAAGCAAACGCGTGGCCACACACACGCACACATCCGCAAGCGCGCCTACTCCCATCTATTGAGGGAAAGACGGACGAGCTCTTTGGTTGCTCTTCACAGGCTTGTCCCTGATCTATAGCTGAGGGCAAACACTTGTGTGCTTGTGGGAGAGCCTGTGTCTTTCCTGGAAGCGTTTGGGAGTTTTGCTCAGACGCGTGTTTCCTCAAGTTCAAGAATCAAGATCTAGGATACCTGCAGACAGGTGCCTGTTTGTGTGGAGACAGTCTGTTTGAAACTGTGTTCCTCAGCGCCCGCTCTTTCTCCCCGTCGCTCCACACGCCTGGGAGTCCCTTTCTTTCTCTCCACAAGCACGTGTGTTGACTTCGTCGCACATGTGCATCTGCACAAGCGTTGAGCTCAGCAGAGCGTGTCTCTTGACACTTGATGTGCGTTGGCTGTGTCTGCCTGCTCCAGTGAAGAGAGAAACGGGAAATCATCTTGGTAGAGGCAACAAAGCAAAAGCGAGGCAGGATTGACATCTGCTCAACAGAGACGGATTCCCTGCGCTGACACAGTTCACAGTTACACGAGAAGCAATCTGAGCGGTCCGTCGACCGGAGACGTGTTTCCCAAGAGGTCGTTTAGCGAGTGAACAGCAGTGTGCGCGACTTTCAGGAGTGTGCCTGGAAAGTGCCAGAATCACCAGGAGCATCTGTGCAAAAGCTGCTGCCTCTGTGACCGCATTGAGGCACGTTCGCGTGTCTGCGAGTATATAGACGGCTCTTTCGCGTTCACTCCGAGGGAAACGGTCCGCTATTGCTTCTGTGCGCACAGACGCGATTCCCTTGTCTCTTGCGAACACAGGGAACTCTGTGCATCCAAATCTACAGGCTAAGGACGCGTCTGCATATGTTTTGGTGAACAATCGAGTGTGCGTGTTCTGACAGCTGCCTCTATGCAGACGTCTCCACAGAGCCACTTCTGAATGCCCCGCAGCCCAGGACTGAATGGATACACTAACAAGTGCACCGGTGTGAGCAACCACATATGCAGAAGGACGTCTTTCATCTCACAGAAGCGCGAACGTCTTGGCGTTCAAGCACATGGCAGAAACAAGGTGTGAACAGATGAGCTGCTGCTATTTTCTCCGTTCGGCATGCTTCGTTGTAGCTCTCTTGCCGGTCGCCGGCTTAGCGGCTTGCTTTGCGCGACTAGCTCTGGGGAGAGAAGGAGATAGCGCCGGAAACCTCGCCTTTTGCCTTCTTCGGCGCTGGAACCTGGTTGCTGCGCCTTCTCTTTGTCCATGTGCACACACACGATTCCTCAGCGAAAACCATGCAGAAACCTTTCCACGAGCACCCAGGGATGTGCACCCAGCACCACGTGCACGCACACGCAGCTAGAGAAAAGCACCTACCTTTTCACACACTGAAGCCTAAGCAAACGCGTGGCCACACACACGCACACATCCGCAAGCGCGCCTACTCCCATCTATTGAGGGAAAGACGGACGAGCTCTTTGGTTGCTCTTCACAGGCTTGTCCCTGATCTATAGCTGAGGGCAAACACTTGTGTGCTTGTGGGAGAGCCTGTGTCTTTCCTGGAAGCGTTTGGGAGTTTTGCTCAGACGCGTGTTTCCTCAAGTTCAAGAATCAAGATCTAGGATACCTGCAGACAGGTGCCTGTTTGTGTGGAGACAGTCTGTTTGAAACTGTGTTCCTCAGCGCCCGCTCTTTCTCCCCGTCGCTCCACACGCCTGGGAGTCCCTTTCTTTCTCTCCACAAGCACGTGTGTTGACTTCGTCGCACATGTGCATCTGCACAAGCGTTGAGCTCAGCAGAGCGTGTCTCTTGACACTTGATGTGCGTTGGCTGTGTCTGCCTGCTCCAGTGAAGAGAGAAACGGGAAATCATCTTGGTAGAGGCAACAAAGCAAAAGCGAGGCAGGATTGACATCTGCTCAACAGAGACGGATTCCCTGCGCTGACACAGTTCACAGTTACACGAGAAGCAATCTGAGCGGTCCGTCGACCGGAGACGTGTTTCCCAAGAGGTCGTTTAGCGAGTGAACAGCAGTGTGCGCGACTTTCAGGAGTGTGCCTGGAAAGTGCCAGAATCACCAGGAGCATCTGTGCAAAAGCTGCTGCCTCTGTGACCGCATTGAGGCACGTTCGCGTGTCTGCGAGTATATAGACGGCTCTTTCGCGTTCACTCCGAGGGAAACGGTCCGCTATTGCTTCTGTGCGCACAGACGCGATTCCCTTGTCTCTTGCGAACACAGGGAACTCTGTGCATCCAAATCTACAGGCTAAGGACGCGTCTGCATATGTTTTGGTGAACAATCGAGTGTGCGTGTTCTGACAGCTGCCTCTATGCAGACGTCTCCACAGAGCCACTTCTGAATGCCCCGCAGCCCAGGACTGAATGGATACACTAACAAGTGCACCGGTGTGAGCAACCACATATGCAGAAGGACGTCTTTCATCTCACAGAAGCGCGAACGTCTTGGCGTTCAAGCACATGGCAGAAACAAGGTGTGAACAGATGAGCTGCTGCTATTTTCTCCGTTCGGCATGCTTCGTTGTAGCTCTCTTGCCGGTCGCCGGCTTAGCGGCTTGCTTTGCGCGACTAGCTCTGGGGAGAGAAGGAGATAGCGCCGGAAACCTCGCCTTTTGCCTTCTTCGGCGCTGGAACCTGGTTGCTGCGCCTTCTCTTTGTCCATGTGCACACACACGATTCCTCAGCGAAAACCATGCAGAAACCTTTCCACGAGCACCCAGGGATGTGCACCCAGCACCACGTGCACGCACACGCAGCTAGAGAAAAGCACCTACCTTTTCACACACTGATGCCTAAGCAAACGCGTGGCCACACACACGCACACATCCGCAAGCGCGCCTACTCCCATCTATTGAGGGAAAGACGGACGAGCTCTTTGGTTGCTCTTCACAGGCTTGTCCCTGATCTATAGCTGAGGGCAAACACTTGTGTGCTTGTGGGAGAGCCTGTGTCTTTCCTGGAAGCGTTTGGGAGTTTTGCTCAGACGCGTGTTTCCTCAAGTTCAAGAATCAAGATCTAGGATACCTGCAGACAGGTGCCTGTTTGTGTGGAGACAGTCTGTTTGAAACTGTGTTCCTCAGCGCCCGCTCTTTCTCCCCGTCGCTCCACACGCCTGGGAGTCCCTTTCTTTCTCTCCACAAGCACGTGTGTTGACTTCGTCGCACATGTGCATCTGCACAAGCGTTGAGCTCAGCAGAGCGTGTCTCTTGACACTTGATGTGCGTTGGCTGTGTCTGCCTGCTCCAGTGAAGAGAGAAACGGGAAATCATCTTGGTAGAGGCAACAAAGCAAAAGCGAGGCAGGATTGACATCTGCTCAACAGAGACGGATTCCCTGCGCTGACACAGTTCACAGTTACACGAGAAGCAATCTGAGCGGTCCGTCGACCGGAGACGTGTTTCCCAAGAGGTCGTTTAGCGAGTGAACAGCAGTGTGCGCGACTTTCAGGAGTGTGCCTGGAAAGTGCCAGAATCACCAGGAGCATCTGTGCAAAAGCTGCTGCCTCTGTGACCGCATTGAGGCACGTTCGCGTGTCTGCGAGTATATAGACGGCTCTTTCGCGTTCACTCCGAGGGAAACGGTCCGCTATTGCTTCTGTGCGCACAGACGCGATTCCCTTGTCTCTTGCGAACACAGGGAACTCTGTGCATCCAAATCTACAGGCTAAGGACGCGTCTGCATATGTTTTGGTGAACAATCGAGTGTGCGTGTTCTGACAGCTGCCTCTATGCAGACGTCTCCACAGAGCCACTTCTGAATGCCCCGCAGCCCAGGACTGAATGGATACACTAACAAGTGCACCGGTGTGAGCAACCACATATGCAGAAGGACGTCTTTCATCTCACAGAAGCGCGAACGTCTTGGCGTTCAAGCACATGGCAGAAACAAGGTGTGAACAGATGAGCTGCTGCTATTTTCTCCGTTCGGCATGCTTCGTTGTAGCTCTCTTGCCGGTCGCCGGCTTAGCGGCTTGCTTTGCGCGACTAGCTCTGGGGAGAGAAGGAGATAGCGCCGGAAACCTCGCCTTTTGCCTTCTTCGGCGCTGGAACCTGGTTGCTGCGCCTTCTCTTTGTCCATGTGCACACACACGATTCCTCAGCGAAAACCATGCAGAAACCTTTCCACGAGCACCCAGGGATGTGCACCCAGCACCACGTGCACGCACACGCAGCTAGAGAAAAGCACCTACCTTTTCACACACTGATGCCTAAGCAAACGCGTGGCCACACACACGCACACATCCGCAAGCGCGCCTACTCCCATCTATTGAGGGAAAGACGGACGAGCTCTTTGGTTGCTCTTCACAGGCTTGTCCCTGATCTATAGCTGAGGGCAAACACTTGTGTGCTTGTGGGAGAGCCTGTGTCTTTCCTGGAAGCGTTTGGGAGTTTTGCTCAGACGCGTGTTTCCTCAAGTTCAAGAATCAAGATCTAGGATACCTGCAGACAGGTGCCTGTTTGTGTGGAGACAGTCTGTTTGAAACTGTGTTCCTCAGCGCCCGCTCTTTCTCCCCGTCGCTCCACACGCCTGGGAGTCCCTTTCTTTCTCTCCACAAGCACGTGTGTTGACTTCGTCGCACATGTGCATCTGCACAAGCGTTGAGCTCAGCAGAGCGTGTCTCTTGACACTTGATGTGCGTTGGCTGTGTCTGCCTGCTCCAGTGAAGAGAGAAACGGGAAATCATCTTGGTAGAGGCAACAAAGCAAAAGCGAGGCAGGATTGACATCTGCTCAACAGAGACGGATTCCCTGCGCTGACACAGTTCACAGTTACACGAGAAGCAATCTGAGCGGTCCGTCGACCGGAGACGTGTTTCCCAAGAGGTCGTTTAGCGAGTGAACAGCAGTGTGCGCGACTTTCAGGAGTGTGCCTGGAAAGTGCCAGAATCACCAGGAGCATCTGTGCAAAAGCTGCTGCCTCTGTGACCGCATTGAGGCACGTTCGCGTGTCTGCGAGTATATAGACGGCTCTTTCGCGTTCACTCCGAGGGAAACGGTCCGCTATTGCTTCTGTGCGCACAGACGCGATTCCCTTGTCTCTTGCGAACACAGGGAACTCTGTGCATCCAAATCTACAGGCTAAGGACGCGTCTGCATATGTTTTGGTGAACAATCGAGTGTGCGTGTTCTGACAGCTGCCTCTATGCAGACGTCTCCACAGAGCCACTTCTGAATGCCCCGCAGCCCAGGACTGAATGGATACACTAACAAGTGCACCGGTGTGAGCAACCACATATGCAGAAGGACGTCTTTCATCTCACAGAAGCGCGAACGTCTTGGCGTTCAAGCACATGGCAGAAACAAGGTGTGAACAGATGAGCTGCTGCTATTTTCTCCGTTCGGCATGCTTCGTTGTAGCTCTCTTGCCGGTCGCCGGCTTAGCGGCTTGCTTTGCGCGACTAGCTCTGGGGAGAGAAGGAGATAGCGCCGGAAACCTCGCCTTTTGCCTTCTTCGGCGCTGGAACCTGGTTGCTGCGCCTTCTCTTTGTCCATGTGCACACACACGATTCCTCAGCGAAAACCATGCAGAAACCTTTCCACGAGCACCCAGGGATGTGCACCCAGCACCACGTGCACGCACACGCAGCTAGAGAAAAGCACCTACCTTTTCACACACTGATGCCTAAGCAAACGCGTGGCCACACACACGCACACATCCGCAAGCGCGCCTACTCCCATCTATTGAGGGAAAGACGGACGAGCTCTTTGGTTGCTCTTCACAGGCTTGTCCCTGATCTATAGCTGAGGGCAAACACTTGTGTGCTTGTGGGAGAGCCTGTGTCTTTCCTGGAAGCGTTTGGGAGTTTTGCTCAGACGCGTGTTTCCTCAAGTTCAAGAATCAAGATCTAGGATACCTGCAGACAGGTGCCTGTTTGTGTGGAGACAGTCTGTTTGAAACTGTGTTCCTCAGCGCCCGCTCTTTCTCCCCGTCGCTCCACACGCCTGGGAGTCCCTTTCTTTCTCTCCACAAGCACGTGTGCTGACTTCGTCGCACATGTGCATCTGCACAAGCGTTGAGCTCAGCAGAGCGTGTCTCTTGACACTTGATGTGCGTTGGCTGTGTCTGCCTGCTCCAGTGAAGAGAGAAACGGGAAATCATCTTGGTAGAGGCAACAAAGCAAAAGCGAGGCAGGATTGACATCTGCTCAACAGAGACGGATTCCCTGCGCTGACACAGTTCACAGTTACACGAGAAGCAATCTGAGCGGTCCGTCGACCGGAGACGTGTTTCCCAAGAGGTCGTTTAGCGAGTGAACAGCAGTGTGCGCGACTTTCAGGAGTGTGCCTGGAAAGTGCCAGAATCACCAGGAGCATCTGTGCAAAAGCTGCTGCCTCTGTGACCGCATTGAGGCACGTTCGCGTGTCTGCGAGTATATAGACGGCTCTTTCGCGTTCACTCCGAGGGAAACGGTCCGCTATTGCTTCTGTGCGCACAGACGCGATTCCCTTGTCTCTTGCGAACACAGGGAACTCTGTGCATCCAAATCTACAGGCTAAGGACGCGTCTGCATATGTTTTGGTGAACAATCGAGTGTGCGTGTTCTGACAGCTGCCTCTATGCAGACGTCTCCACAGAGCCACTTCTGAATGCCCCGCAGCCCAGGACTGAATGGATACACTAACAAGTGCACCGGTGTGAGCAACCACATATGCAGAAGGACGTCTTTCATCTCACAGAAGCGCGAACGTCTTGGCGTTCAAGCACATGGCAGAAACAAGGTGTGAACAGATGAGCTGCTGCTATTTTCTCCGTTCGGCATGCTTCGTTGTAGCTCTCTTGCCGGTCGCCGGCTTAGCGGCTTGCTTTGCGCGACTAGCTCTGGGGAGAGAAGGAGATAGCGCCGGAAACCTCGCCTTTTGCCTTCTTCGGCGCTGGAACCTGGTTGCTGCGCCTTCTCTTTGTCCATGTGCACACACACGATTCCTCAGCGAAAACCATGCAGAAACCTTTCCACGAGCACCCAGGGATGTGCACCCAGCACCACGTGCACGCACACGCAGCTAGAGAAAAGCACCTACCTTTTCACACACTGATGCCTAAGCAAACGCGTGGCCACACACACGCACACATCCGCAAGCGCGCCTACTCCCATCTATTGAGGGAAAGACGGACGAGCTCTTTGGTTGCTCTTCACAGGCTTGTCCCTGATCTATAGCTGAGGGCAAACACTTGTGTGCTTGTGGGAGAGCCTGTGTCTTTCCTGGAAGCGTTTGGGAGTTTTGCTCAGACGCGTGTTTCCTCAAGTTCAAGAATCAAGATCTAGGATACCTGCAGACAGGTGCCTGTTTGTGTGGAGACAGTCTGTTTGAAACTGTGTTCCTCAGCGCCCGCTCTTTCTCCCCGTCGCTCCACACGCCTGGGAGTCCCTTTCTTTCTCTCCACAAGCACGTGTGTTGACTTCGTCGCACATGTGCATCTGCACAAGCGTTGAGCTCAGCAGAGCGTGTCTCTTGACACTTGATGTGCGTTGGCTGTGTCTGCCTGCTCCAGTGAAGAGAGAAACGGGAAATCATCTTGGTAGAGGCAACAAAGCAAAAGCGAGGCAGGATTGACATCTGCTCAACAGAGACGGATTCCCTGCGCTGACACAGTTCACAGTTACACGAGAAGCAATCTGAGCGGTCCGTCGACCGGAGACGTGTTTCCCAAGAGGTCGTTTAGCGAGTGAACAGCAGTGTGCGCGACTTTCAGGAGTGTGCCTGGAAAGTGCCAGAATCACCAGGAGCATCTGTGCAAAAGCTGCTGCCTCTGTGACCGCATTGAGGCACGTTCGCGTGTCTGCGAGTATATAGACGGCTCTTTCGCGTTCACTCCGAGGGAAACGGTCCGCTATTGCTTCTGTGCGCACAGACGCGATTCCCTTGTCTCTTGCGAACACAGGGAACTCTGTGCATCCAAATCTACAGGCTAAGGACGCGTCTGCATATGTTTTGGTGAACAATCGAGTGTGCGTGTTCTGACAGCTGCCTCTATGCAGACGTCTCCACAGAGCCACTTCTGAATGCCCCGCAGCCCAGGACTGAATGGATACACTAACAAGTGCACCGGTGTGAGCAACCACATATGCAGAAGGACGTCTTTCATCTCACAGAAGCGCGAACGTCTTGGCGTTCAAGCACATGGCAGAAACAAGGTGTGAACAGATGAGCTGCTGCTATTTTCTCCGTTCGGCATGCTTCGTTGTAGCTCTCTTGCCGGTCGCCGGCTTAGCGGCTTGCTTTGCGCGACTAGCTCTGGGGAGAGAAGGAGATAGCGCCGGAAACCTCGCCTTTTGCCTTCTTCGGCGCTGGAACCTGGTTGCTGCGCCTTCTCTTTGTCCATGTGCACACACACGATTCCTCAGCGAAAACCATGCAGAAACCTTTCCACGAGCACCCAGGGATGTGCACCCAGCACCACGTGCACGCACACGCAGCTAGAGAAAAGCACCTACCTTTTCACACACTGATGCCTAAGCAAACGCGTGGCCACACACACGCACACATCCGCAAGCGCGCCTACTCCCATCTATTGAGGGAAAGACGGACGAGCAACGTCCTGACAGGCTTGAGGGGAAAAACGTCCGTTGACGGTTGGCGTACTGCACGCCCGCCTACGGGGCTGCAGGGGAATCCACATTTGGAAGGTACCTGAAGATGTGTGCCTGTTCTTGGAGCTCCGCTAGTAGGGTACCAAAGACACTCGTAGGCAGTACTGAATGCTGCTCCGTGCTACTTCTCCTCCGCTGGCAAATGCTTCACAGTCGCCCTAGGAAAGACGTTTAACAATCGATCTCCAAGAGGAACGAAACACATGATGCCATAAGGCGAAAGAATAGCAGGGCATCTCTTCACAGGCTTGTCCCTGATCTATAGCTGAGGGCAAACACTTGTGTGCTTGTGGGAGAGCCTGTGTCTTTCCTGGAAGCGTTTGGGAGTTTTGCTCAGACGCGTGTTTCCTCAAGTTCAAGAATCAAGATCTAGGATACCTGCAGACAGGTGCCTGTTTGTGTGGAGACAGTCTGTTTGAAACTGTGTTCCTCAGCGCCCGCTCTTTCTCCCCGTCGCTCCACACGCCTGGGAGTCCCTTTCTTTCTCTCCACAAGCACGTGTGTTGACTTCGTCGCACATGTGCATCTGCACAAGCGTTGAGCTCAGCAGAGCGTGTCTCTTGACACTTGATGTGCGTTGGCTGTGTCTGCCTGCTCCAGTGAAGAGAGAAACGGGAAATCATCTTGGTAGAGGCAACAAAGCAAAAGCGAGGCAGGATTGACATCTGCTCAACAGAGACGGATTCCCTGCGCTGACACAGTTCACAGTTACACGAGAAGCAATCTGAGCGGTCCGTCGACCGGAGACGTGTTTCCCAAGAGGTCGTTTAGCGAGTGAACAGCAGTGTGCGCGACTTTCAGGAGTGTGCCTGGAAAGTGCCAGAATCACCAGGAGCATCTGTGCAAAAGCTGCTGCCTCTGTGACCGCATTGAGGCACGTTCGCGTGTCTGCGAGTATATAGACGGCTCTTTCGCGTTCACTCCGAGGGAAACGGTCCGCTATTGCTTCTGTGCGTACAGACGCGATTCCCTTGTCTCTTGCGAACACAGGGAACTCTGTGCATCCAAATCTACAGGCTAAGGACGCGTCTGCATATGTTTTGGTGAACAATCGAGTGTGCGTGTTCTGACAGCTGCCTCTATGCAGACGTCTCCACAGAGCCACTTCTGAATGCCCCGCAGCCCAGGACTGAATGGATACACTAACAAGTGCACCGGTGTGAGCAACCACATATGCAGAAGGACGTCTTTCATCTCACAGAAGCGCGAACGTCTTGGCGTTCAAGCACATGGCAGAAACAAGGTGTGAACAGATGAGCTGCTGCTATTTTCTCCGTTCGGCATGCTTCGTTGTAGCTCTCTTGCCGGTCGCCGGCTTAGCGGCTTGCTTTGCGCGACTAGCTCTGGGGAGAGAAGGAGATAGCGCCGGAAACCTCGCCTTTTGCCTTCTTCGGCGCTGGAACCTGGTTGCTGCGCCTTCTCTTTGTCCATGTGCACACACACGATTCCTCAGCGAAAACCATGCAGAAACCTTTCCACGAGCACCCAGGGATGTGCACCCAGCACCACGTGCACGCACACGCAGCTAGAGAAAAGCACCTACCTTTTCACACACTGATGCCTAAGCAAACGCGTGGCCACACACACGCACACATCCGCAAGCGCGCCTACTCCCATCTATTGAGGGAAAGACGGACGAGCTCTTTGGTTGCTCTTCACAGGCTTGTCCCTGATCTATAGCTGAGGGCAAACACTTGTGTGCTTGTGGGAGAGCCTGTGTCTTTCCTGGAAGCGTTTGGGAGTTTTGCTCAGACGCGTGTTTCCTCAAGTTCAAGAATCAAGATCTAGGATACCTGCAGACAGGTGCCTGTTTGTGTGGAGACAGTCTGTTTGAAACTGTGTTCCTCAGCGCCCGCTCTTTCTCCCCGTCGCTCCACACGCCTGGGAGTCCCTTTCTTTCTCTCCACAAGCACGTGTGTTGACTTCGTCGCACATGTGCATCTGCACAAGCGTTGAGCTCAGCAGAGCGTGTCTCTTGACACTTGATGTGCGTTGGCTGTGTCTGCCTGCTCCAGTGAAGAGAGAAACGGGAAATCATCTTGGTAGAGGCAACAAAGCAAAAGCGAGGCAGGATTGACATCTGCTCAACAGAGACGGATTCCCTGCGCTGACACAGTTCACAGTTACACGAGAAGCAATCTGAGCGGTCCGTCGACCGGAGACGTGTTTCCCAAGAGGTCGTTTAGCGAGTGAACAGCAGTGTGCGCGACTTTCAGGAGTGTGCCTGGAAAGTGCCAGAATCACCAGGAGCATCTGTGCAAAAGCTGCTGCCTCTGTGACCGCATTGAGGCACGTTCGCGTGTCTGCGAGTATATAGACGGCTCTTTCGCGTTCACTCCGAGGGAAACGGTCCGCTATTGCTTCTGTGCGCACAGACGCGATTCCCTTGTCTCTTGCGAACACAGGGAACTCTGTGCATCCAAATCTACAGGCTAAGGACGCGTCTGCATATGTTTTGGTGAACAATCGAGTGTGCGTGTTCTGACAGCTGCCTCTATGCAGACGTCTCCACAGAGCCACTTCTGAATGCCCCGCAGCCCAGGACTGAATGGATACACTAACAAGTGCACCGGTGTGAGCAACCACATATGCAGAAGGACGTCTTTCATCTCACAGAAGCGCGAACGTCTTGGCGTTCAAGCACATGGCAGAAACAAGGTGTGAACAGATGAGCTGCTGCTATTTTCTCCGTTCGGCATGCTTCGTTGTAGCTCTCTTGCCGGTCGCCGGCTTAGCGGCTTGCTTTGCGCGACTAGCTCTGGGGAGAGAAGGAGATAGCGCCGGAAACCTCGCCTTTTGCCTTCTTCGGCGCTGGAACCTGGTTGCTGCGCCTTCTCTTTGTCCATGTGCACACACACGATTCCTCAGCGAAAACCATGCAGAAACCTTTCCACGAGCACCCAGGGATGTGCACCCAGCACCACGTGCACGCACACGCAGCTAGAGAAAAGCACCTACCTTTTCACACACTGAAGCCTAAGCAAACGCGTGGCCACACACACGCACACATCCGCAAGCGCGCCTACTCCCATCTATTGAGGGAAAGACGGACGAGCTCTTTGGTTGCTCTTCACAGGCTTGTCCCTGATCTATAGCTGAGGGCAAACACTTGTGTGCTTGTGGGAGAGCCTGTGTCTTTCCTGGAAGCGTTTGGGAGTTTTGCTCAGACGCGTGTTTCCTCAAGTTCAAGAATCAAGATCTAGGATACCTGCAGACAGGTGCCTGTTTGTGTGGAGACAGTCTGTTTGAAACTGTGTTCCTCAGCGCCCGCTCTTTCTCCCCGTCGCTCCACACGCCTGGGAGTCCCTTTCTTTCTCTCCACAAGCACGTGTGTTGACTTCGTCGCACATGTGCATCTGCACAAGCGTTGAGCTCAGCAGAGCGTGTCTCTTGACACTTGATGTGCGTTGGCTGTGTCTGCCTGCTCCAGTGAAGAGAGAAACGGGAAATCATCTTGGTAGAGGCAACAAAGCAAAAGCGAGGCAGGATTGACATCTGCTCAACAGAGACGGATTCCCTGCGCTGACACAGTTCACAGTTACACGAGAAGCAATCTGAGCGGTCCGTCGACCGGAGACGTGTTTCCCAAGAGGTCGTTTAGCGAGTGAACAGCAGTGTGCGCGACTTTCAGGAGTGTGCCTGGAAAGTGCCAGAATCACCAGGAGCATCTGTGCAAAAGCTGCTGCCTCTGTGACCGCATTGAGGCACGTTCGCGTGTCTGCGAGTATATAGACGGCTCTTTCGCGTTCACTCCGAGGGAAACGGTCCGCTATTGCTTCTGTGCGCACAGACGCGATTCCCTTGTCTCTTGCGAACACAGGGAACTCTGTGCATCCAAATCTACAGGCTAAGGACGCGTCTGCATATGTTTTGGTGAACAATCGAGTGTGCGTGTTCTGACAGCTGCCTCTATGCAGACGTCTCCACAGAGCCACTTCTGAATGCCCCGCAGCCCAGGACTGAATGGATACACTAACAAGTGCACCGGTGTGAGCAACCACATATGCAGAAGGACGTCTTTCATCTCACAGAAGCGCGAACGTCTTGGCGTTCAAGCACATGGCAGAAACAAGGTGTGAACAGATGAGCTGCTGCTATTTTCTCCGTTCGGCATGCTTCGTTGTAGCTCTCTTGCCGGTCGCCGGCTTAGCGGCTTGCTTTGCGCGACTAGCTCTGGGGAGAGAAGGAGATAGCGCCGGAAACCTCGCCTTTTGCCTTCTTCGGCGCTGGAACCTGGTTGCTGCGCCTTCTCTTTGTCCATGTGCACACACACGATTCCTCAGCGAAAACCATGCAGAAACCTTTCCACGAGCACCCAGGGATGTGCACCCAGCACCACGTGCACGCACACGCAGCTAGAGAAAAGCACCTACCTTTTCACACACTGATGCCTAAGCAAACGCGTGGCCACACACACGCACACATCCGCAAGCGCGCCTACTCCCATCTATTGAGGGAAAGACGGACGAGCTCTTTGGTTGCTCTTCACAGGCTTGTCCCTGATCTATAGCTGAGGGCAAACACTTGTGTGCTTGTGGGAGAGCCTGTGTCTTTCCTGGAAGCGTTTGGGAGTTTTGCTCAGACGCGTGTTTCCTCAAGTTCAAGAATCAAGATCTAGGATACCTGCAGACAGGTGCCTGTTTGTGTGGAGACAGTCTGTTTGAAACTGTGTTCCTCAGCGCCCGCTCTTTCTCCCCGTCGCTCCACACGCCTGGGAGTCCCTTTCTTTCTCTCCACAAGCACGTGTGTTGACTTCGTCGCACATGTGCATCTGCACAAGCGTTGAGCTCAGCAGAGCGTGTCTCTTGACACTTGATGTGCGTTGGCTGTGTCTGCCTGCTCCAGTGAAGAGAGAAACGGGAAATCATCTTGGTAGAGGCAACAAAGCAAAAGCGAGGCAGGATTGACATCTGCTCAACAGAGACGGATTCCCTGCGCTGACACAGTTCACAGTTACACGAGAAGCAATCTGAGCGGTCCGTCGACCGGAGACGTGTTTCCCAAGAGGTCGTTTAGCGAGTGAACAGCAGTGTGCGCGACTTTCAGGAGTGTGCCTGGAAAGTGCCAGAATCACCAGGAGCATCTGTGCAAAAGCTGCTGCCTCTGTGACCGCATTGAGGCACGTTCGCGTGTCTGCGAGTATATAGACGGCTCTTTCGCGTTCACTCCGAGGGAAACGGTCCGCTATTGCTTCTGTGCGCACAGACGCGATTCCCTTGTCTCTTGCGAACACAGGGAACTCTGTGCATCCAAATCTACAGGCTAAGGACGCGTCTGCATATGTTTTGGTGAACAATCGAGTGTGCGTGTTCTGACAGCTGCCTCTATGCAGACGTCTCCACAGAGCCACTTCTGAATGCCCCGCAGCCCAGGACTGAATGGATACACTAACAAGTGCACCGGTGTGAGCAACCACATATGCAGAAGGACGTCTTTCATCTCACAGAAGCGCGAACGTCTTGGCGTTCAAGCACATGGCAGAAACAAGGTGTGAACAGATGAGCTGCTGCTATTTTCTCCGTTCGGCATGCTTCGTTGTAGCTCTCTTGCCGGTCGCCGGCTTAGCGGCTTGCTTTGCGCGACTAGCTCTGGGGAGAGAAGGAGATAGCGCCGGAAACCTCGCCTTTTGCCTTCTTCGGCGCTGGAACCTGGTTGCTGCGCCTTCTCTTTGTCCATGTGCACACACACGATTCCTCAGCGAAAACCATGCAGAAACCTTTCCACGAGCACCCAGGGATGTGCACCCAGCACCACGTGCACGCACACGCAGCTAGAGAAAAGCACCTACCTTTTCACACACTGAAGCCTAAGCAAACGCGTGGCCACACACACGCACACATCCGCAAGCGCGCCTACTCCCATCTATTGAGGGAAAGACGGACGAGCAACGTCCTGACAGGCTTGAGGGGAAAAACGTCCGTTGACGGTTGGCGTACTGCACGCCCGCCTACGGGGCTGCAGGGGAATCCACATTTGGAAGGTACCTGAAGATGTGTGCCTGTTCTTGGAGCTCCGCTAGTAGGGTAGCAAAGACACTCGTAGGCAGTACTGAATGCTGCTCCGTGCTACTTCTCCTCCGCTGGCAAATGCTTCACAGTCGCCCTAGGAAAGACGTTTAACAATCGATCTCCAAGAGGAACGAAACACATGATGCCATAAGGCGAAAGAATAGCAGGGCATCTCTTCACAGGCTTGTCCCTGATCTATAGCTGAGGGCAAACACTTGTGTGCTTGTGGGAGAGCCTGTGTCTTTCCTGGAAGCGTTTGGGAGTTTTGCTCAGACGCGTGTTTCCTCAAGTTCAAGAATCAAGATCTAGGATACCTGCAGACAGGTGCCTGTTTGTGTGGAGACAGTCTGTTTGAAACTGTGTTCCTCAGCGCCCGCTCTTTCTCCCCGTCGCTCCACACGCCTGGGAGTCCCTTTCTTTCTCTCCACAAGCACGTGTGTTGACTTCGTCGCACATGTGCATCTGCACAAGCGTTGAGCTCAGCAGAGCGTGTCTCTTGACACTTGATGTGCGTTGGCTGTGTCTGCCTGCTCCAGTGAAGAGAGAAACGGGAAATCATCTTGGTAGAGGCAACAAAGCAAAAGCGAGGCAGGATTGACATCTGCTCAACAGAGACGGATTCCCTGCGCTGACACAGTTCACAGTTACACGAGAAGCAATCTGAGCGGTCCGTCGACCGGAGACGTGTTTCCCAAGAGGTCGTTTAGCGAGTGAACAGCAGTGTGCGCGACTTTCAGGAGTGTGCCTGGAAAGTGCCAGAATCACCAGGAGCATCTGTGCAAAAGCTGCTGCCTCTGTGACCGCATTGAGGCACGTTCGCGTGTCTGCGAGTATATAGACGGCTCTTTCGCGTTCACTCCGAGGGAAACGGTCCGCTATTGCTTCTGTGCGCACAGACGCGATTCCCTTGTCTCTTGCGAACACAGGGAACTCTGTGCATCCAAATCTACAGGCTAAGGACGCGTCTGCATATGTTTTGGTGAACAATCGAGTGTGCGTGTTCTGACAGCTGCCTCTATGCAGACGTCTCCACAGAGCCACTTCTGAATGCCCCGCAGCCCAGGACTGAATGGATACACTAACAAGTGCACCGGTGTGAGCAACCACATATGCAGAAGGACGTCTTTCATCTCACAGAAGCGCGAACGTCTTGGCGTTCAAGCACATGGCAGAAACAAGGTGTGAACAGATGAGCTGCTGCTATTTTCTCCGTTCGGCATGCTTCGTTGTAGCTCTCTTGCCGGTCGCCGGCTTAGCGGCTTGCTTTGCGCGACTAGCTCTGGGGAGAGAAGGAGATAGCGCCGGAAACCTCGCCTTTTGCCTTCTTCGGCGCTGGAACCTGGTTGCTGCGCCTTCTCTTTGTCCATGTGCACACACACGATTCCTCAGCGAAAACCATGCAGAAACCTTTCCACGAGCACCCAGGGATGTGCACCCAGCACCACGTGCACGCACACGCAGCTAGAGAAAAGCACCTACCTTTTCACACACTGAAGCCTAAGCAAACGCGTGGCCACACACACGCACACATCCGCAAGCGCGCCTACTCCCATCTATTGAGGGAAAGACGGACGAGCTCTTTGGTTGCTCTTCACAGGCTTGTCTCTGATCTATAGCTGAGGGCAAACACTTGTGTGCTTGTGGGAGAGCCTGTGTCTTTCCTGGAAGCGTTTGGGAGTTTTGCTCAGACGCGTGTTTCCTCAAGTTCAAGAATCAAGATCTAGGATACCTGCAGACAGGTGCCTGTTTGTGTGGAGACAGTCTGTTTGAAACTGTGTTCCTCAGCGCCCGCTCTTTCTCCCCGTCGCTCCACACGCCTGGGAGTCCCTTTCTTTCTCTCCACAAGCACGTGTGTTGACTTCGTCGCACATGTGCATCTGCACAAGCGTTGAGCTCAGCAGAGCGTGTCTCTTGACACTTGATGTGCGTTGGCTGTGTCTGCCTGCTCCAGTGAAGAGAGAAACGGGAAATCATCTTGGTAGAGGCAACAAAGCAAAAGCGAGGCAGGATTGACATCTGCTCAACAGAGACGGATTCCCTGCGCTGACACAGTTCACAGTTACACGAGAAGCAATCTGAGCGGTCCGTCGACCGGAGACGTGTTTCCCAAGAGGTCGTTTAGCGAGTGAACAGCAGTGTGCGCGACTTTCAGGAGTGTGCCTGGAAAGTGCCAGAATCACCAGGAGCATCTGTGCAAAAGCTGCTGCCTCTGTGACCGCATTGAGGCACGTTCGCGTGTCTGCGAGTATATAGACGGCTCTTTCGCGTTCACTCCGAGGGAAACGGTCCGCTATTGCTTCTGTGCGCACAGACGCGATTCCCTTGTCTCTTGCGAACACAGGGAACTCTGTGCATCCAAATCTACAGGCTAAGGACGCGTCTGCATATGTTTTGGTGAACAATCGAGTGTGCGTGTTCTGACAGCTGCCTCTATGCAGACGTCTCCACAGAGCCACTTCTGAATGCCCCGCAGCCCAGGACTGAATGGATACACTAACAAGTGCACCGGTGTGAGCAACCACATATGCAGAAGGACGTCTTTCATCTCACAGAAGCGCGAACGTCTTGGCGTTCAAGCACATGGCAGAAACAAGGTGTGAACAGATGAGCTGCTGCTATTTTCTCCGTTCGGCATGCTTCGTTGTAGCTCTCTTGCCGGTCGCCGGCTTAGCGGCTTGCTTTGCGCGACTAGCTCTGGGGAGAGAAGGAGATAGCGCCGGAAACCTCGCCTTTTGCCTTCTTCGGCGCTGGAACCTGGTTGCTGCGCCTTCTCTTTGTCCATGTGCACACACACGATTCCTCAGCGAAAACCATGCAGAAACCTTTCCACGAGCACCCAGGGATGTGCACCCAGCACCACGTGCACGCACACGCAGCTAGAGAAAAGCACCTACCTTTTCACACACTGAAGCCTAAGCAAACGCGTGGCCACACACACGCACACATCCGCAAGCGCGCCTACTCCCATCTATTGAGGGAAAGACGGACGAGCAACGTCCTGACAGGCTTGAGGGGAAAAACGTCCGTTGACGGTTGGCGTACTGCACGCCCGCCTACGGGGCTGCAGGGGAATCCACATTTGGAAGGTACCTGAAGATGTGTGCCTGTTCTTGGAGCTCCGCTAGTAGGGTACCAAAGACACTCGTAGGCAGTACTGAATGCTGCTCCGTGCTACTTCTCCTCCGCTGGCAAATGCTTCACAGTCGCCCTAGGAAAGACGTTTAACAATCGATCTCCAAGAGGAACGAAACACATGATGCCATAAGGCGAAAGAATAGCAGGGCATCTCTTCACAGGCTTGTCCCTGATCTATAGCTGAGGGCAAACACTTGTGTGCTTGTGGGAGAGCCTGTGTCTTTCCTGGAAGCGTTTGGGAGTTTTGCTCAGACGCGTGTTTCCTCAAGTTCAAGAATCAAGATCTAGGATACCTGCAGACAGGTGCCTGTTTGTGTGGAGACAGTCTGTTTGAAACTGTGTTCCTCAGCGCCCGCTCTTTCTCCCCGTCGCTCCACACGCCTGGGAGTCCCTTTCTTTCTCTCCACAAGCACGTGTGTTGACTTCGTCGCACATGTGCATCTGCACAAGCGTTGAGCTCAGCAGAGCGTGTCTCTTGACACTTGATGTGCGTTGGCTGTGTCTGCCTGCTCCAGTGAAGAGAGAAACGGGAAATCATCTTGGTAGAGGCAACAAAGCAAAAGCGAGGCAGGATTGACATCTGCTCAACAGAGACGGATTCCCTGCGCTGACACAGTTCACAGTTACACGAGAA